>NC_044044.1:33822169-35236000 GCF_901765095.1 Microcaecilia unicolor
GTCTTGAGTGAAAGAGTTCTTGGAGTGAAAGAGTTCTTGAGTGAAAGAGTTCTTGAGTGAAAGAGTTCTTGCATGAGTGTATTCTTTGAGTGAAAGAGTTCTTGCATGAGTGTATTCTTTGTGTGAAAGAGTTCTTGAGTGAAAGAGTTCTTGCATGAGTGTATTCTTTGAGTGAAAGAGTTCTTGAGTGAAAGAGTTCTTTGAGTGAAAGAGTTCTTTGAGTGAAAGAGTTCTTGAGTGAAAGAGTTCTTGAGTGAAAGAGTTCTTGAGTGAAAGAGTTCTTGAGTGAAAGAGTTCTTTGAGTGAAAGAGTTCTTGAGTGAAAGAGTTCTTTGAGTGAAAGAGTTCTTGAGTGAAAGAGTTCTTGCATGAGTGTATTCTTTGAGTGAAAGAGTTCTTTGAGTGAAAGAGTTCTTTGAGTGAAGAGTTCTTTGAGTGAAAGAGTTCTTGAGTGAAAGAGTTCTTTGAGTGAAAGAGTTCTTGCATGAGTGTATTCTTTGAGTGAAAGAGTTCTTTGAGTGAAAGAGTTCTTTGTGTGAAAGAGTTCTTTGAGTGAAAGAGTTCTTGAGTGAAAGAGTTCTTGCATGAGTGTATTCTTTGAGTGAAAGAGTTTTGAGTGAAAGAGTTCTTTGAGTGAAAGAGTTCTTTGAGTGAAAGAGTTCTTGAGTGAAAGAGTTCTTGAGTGAAAGAGTTCTTGCATGAGTGTATTCTTTGAGTGAAAGAGTTCTTTGAGTGAAAGAGTTCTTTGAGTGAAAAGAGTTCTTGAGTGAAAGAGTTCTTTGAGTGAAAGAGTTCTTGCATGAGTGTATTCTTTGAGTGAAAGAGTTCTTTGAGTGAAAGAGTTCTTTGTGTGAAAGAGTTCTTTGAGTGAAAGAGTTCTTGAGTGAAAGAGTTCTTTGAGTGAAAGAGTTCTTTGAGTGAAAGAGTTCTTGAGTGAAAGAGTTCTTGCATGAGTGTATTCTTTGAGTGAAAGAGTTCTTGAGTGAAAGAGTTCTTGAGTGAAAGAGTTCTTTGAGTGAAAGAGTTCTTGAGTGAAAGAGTTCTTTGAGTGAAAGAGTTCTTTGAGTGAAAGAGTTCTTGAGTGAAAGAGTTCTTTGAGTGAAAGAGTTCTTGCATGAGTGTATTCTTTGTGTGAAAGAGTTCTTGCATGAGTGTATTCTTTGAGTGAAAGAGTTCTTGCATGAGTGTATTCTTTGTGTGAAAGAGTTCTTGAGTGAAAGAGTTCTTGCATGAGTGTATTCTTTGAGTGAAAGAGTTCTTGCATGAGTGTATTCTTTGTGTGAAAGAGTTCTTGAGTGAAAGAGTTCTTGCATGAGTGTATTCTTTGTGTGAAAGAGTTCTTGAGTGAAAGAGTTCTTGCATGAGTGTATTCTTTGAGTGAAAGAGTTCTTTGAGTGAAAGAGTTCTTGAGTGAAAGAGTTCTTTGAGTGAAAGAGTTCTTGAGTGAAAGAGTTCTTTGAGTGAAAGAGTTCTTTGAGTGAAAGAGTTCTTGAGTGAAAGAGTTCTTTGAGTGAAAGAGTTCTTTGAGTGAAAGAGTTCTTGAGTGAAAGAGTTCTTGCATGAGTGTATTCTTTGAGTGAAAGAGTTCTTGCATGAGTGTATTCTTTGAGTGAAAGAGTTCTTTGAGTGAAAGAGTTCTTGAGTGAAAGAGTTCTTTGAGTGAAAGAGTTCTTTGAGTGAAAGAGTTCTTTGTGTGAAAGAGTTCTTTGAGTGAAAGAGTTCTTTGTGTGAAAGAGTTCTTGAGTGAAAGAGTTCTTGAGTGAAAGAGTTGCATGAGTGTATTCTTTGAGTGAAAGAGTTCTTTGAGTGAAAGAGACTTGTGTGAAAGAGTTTTTGAGTGAAAGAGTTCTTGTGTGAAAGAGTTCTTGAGTGAAAGAGTCTTGAGTGAAAGAGTTCTTGAGTGGAAGTGAGTCTTTGAGTGAAAGAGTTCTTTGAGTGAAAGAGTTCTTGAGTGAAAGAGTTCTTGCATGAGTGTATTCTTTGAGTGAAAGAGTTCTTGCATGAGTGTATTCTTTGAGTGAAAGAGTTCTTGAGTGAAAGAGTTCTTGAGTGAAAGAGTTCTTTGAGTGAAAGAGTTCTTTGAGTGAAAGAGTTCTTTGTGTGAAAGAGTTCTTGAGTGAAAGAGTTCTTTGTGTGAAAGAGTTCTTTGAGTGAAAGAGTTCTTGAGTGAAAGAGTTCTTGCATGAGTGTATTCTTTGAGTGAAAGAGTTCTTGCATGAGTGTATTCTTTGAGTGAAAGAGTTCTTTGAGTGAAAGAGTTCTTGAGTGAAAGAGTTCTTTGAGTGAAAGAGTTCTTGAGTGAAAGAGTTCTTGAGTGAAAGAGTTCTTGAGTGAAAGAGTTCTTGCATGAGTGTATTCTTTGAGTGAAAGAGTTCTTGAGTGAAAGAGTTCTTTGAGTGAAAGAGTTCTTTGAGTGAAAGAGTTCTTGAGTGAAAGAGTTCTTGAGTGAAAGAGTTCTTGAGTGAAAGAGTTCTTGAGTGAAAGAGTTCTTTGAGTGAAAGAGTTCTTTGAGTGAAAGAGTTCTTTGAGTGAAAGAGTTCTTGCATGAGTGTATTCTTTGAGTGAAAGAGTTCTTTGTGTGAAAGAGTTCTTTGTGTGAAAGAGTTCTTGCATGAGTGTATTCTTTGAGTGAAAGAGTTCTTGAGTGAAAGAGTTCTTGATGAAAGAGTTCTTTGAGTGAAAGAGTTCTTGCATGAGGTGATTTTGAGTGAAAGAGTTCTTGCATGAGTGTATTCTTGTGTGAAAGAGTTCTTGAGTGAAGAGTTCTTGCTGAGTGTATTCTTTGAGTGAAAGAGTTCTTGCATGAGTGTATTCTTTGTGTGAAAGAGTTCTTGAGTGAAAGAGTTCTTGCATGAGTGTATTCTTTGAGTGAAAGAGTTCTTTGTGTGAAAGAGTTCTTTGAGTGAAAGAGTTCTTTGTGTGAAAGAGTTCTTGAGTGAAAGAGTTCTTGAGTGAAAGAGTTCTTTGTGTGAAAGAGTTCTTTGAGTGAAAGAGTTCTTGCATGAGTGTATTCTTTGTGTGAAAGAGTTCTTGCATGAGTGTATTCTTTGAGTGAAAGAGTTCTTGCATGAGTGTATTCTTTGTGTGAAAGAGTTCTTGAGTGAAAGAGTTCTTGCATGAGTGTATTTTGTGTGAAAGAGTTCTTGAGTGAAAGAGTTCTTTGAGTGAAAGAGTTCTTGCATGAGTGTTCTTGAGTGAAAGAGTTCTTTGTGTGAAAGAGTTCTTGAGTGAAAGAGTTCTTTGAGTGAAAGAGTTCTTGAGTGAAAGAGTTCTTGAGTGAAAGAGTTCTTGCATGAGTGTATTCTTTGAGTGAAAGAGTTCTTTGAGTGAAAGAGTTCTTGAGTGAAAGAGTTCTTTGAGTGAAAGAGTTCTTGAGTGAAAGAGTTCTTTGAGTGAAAGAGTTCTTGAGTGAAAGAGTTCTTTGAGTGACAGAGTTCTTGAGTGAAAGAGTTCTTTGAGTGACAGAGTTCTTGAGTGAAAGAGTTCTTGCATGAGTGTATTCTTTGAGTGAAAGAGTTCTTTGAGTGAAAGAGTTCTTTGAGTGAAAGAGTTCTTTGAGTGAAAGAGTTCTTGAGTGAAAGAGTTCTTTGAGTGAAAGAGTTCTTGCATGAGTGTATTCTTTGAGTGAAAGAGTTCTTTGAGTGAAAGAGTTCTTTGTGGTGAAAGAGTTCTTGAGTGAAAGAGTTCTTGAGTGAAAGAGTTCTTTGAGTGAAAGAGTTCTTTGAGTGAAAGAGTTCTTGAGTGAAAGAGTTCTTGCATGAGTGTATTCTTTGAGTGAAAGAGTTCTTGAGTGAAAGAGTTCTTTGAGTGAAAGAGTTCTTTGAGTGAAAGAGTTCTTTGAGTGAAAGAGTTCTTTGTGTGAAAGAGTTCTTGAGTGAAAGAGTTCTTTGAGTGAAAGAGTTCTTTGAGTGAAAGAGTTCTTGAGTGAAAGAGTTCTTGCATGAGTGTATTCTTTGAGTGAAAGAGTTCTTGCATGAGTGTATTCTTTGAGTGAAAGAGTTCTTTGAGTGAAAGAGTTCTTTGAGTGAAAGAGTTCTTGAGTGAAAGAGTTCTTTGAGTGAAAGAGTTCTTTGAGTGAAAGAGTTCTTGAGTGAAAGAGTTCTTTGAGTGAAAGAGTTCTTGAGTGAAAGAGTTCTTGAGTGAAAGAGTTCTTTGAGTGAATGAGTGAAAGAGTTCTTGCATGAGTGTATTCTTTGAGTGAAAGAGTTCTTGAGTGAAAGAGTTCTTTGAGTGAAAGAGTTCTTGAGTGAAAGAATTCTTTGAGTGAAAGAGTTCTTTGAGTGAAAGAGTTCTTGAGTGAAAGAGTTCTTTGAGTGAAAGAGTTCTTTGAGTGAAAGAGTTCTTGCATGAGTGTATTCTTTGAGTGAAAGAGTTCTTGCATGAGTGTATTCTTTGTGTGAAAGAGTTCTTGAGTGAAAGAGTTCTTGCATGAGTGTATTCTTTGAGTGAAAGAGTTCTTGCATGAGTGTATTCTTTGAGTGAAAGAGTTCTTGCATGAGTGTATTCTTTGTGTGAAAGAGTTCTTTGAGTGAAAGAGTTCTTTGAGTGAAAGAGTTCTTGAGTGAAAGAGTTCTTTGAGTGAAAGAGTTCTTTGAGTGAAAGAGTTCTTTGAGTGAAAGAGTTCTTGCATGAGTGTATTCTTTGTGTGAAAGAGTTCTTGAGTGAAAGAGTTCTTGCATGAGTGTATTCTTTGAGTGAAAGAGTTCTTGCATGAGTGTATTCTTTGTGTGAAAGAGTTCTTGAGTGAAAGAGTTCTTGCATGAGTGTATTCTTGAGTGAAAGAGTTCTTTGTGTGAAAGAGTTCTTTGAGTGAAAGAGTTCTTTGTGTGAAAGAGTTCTTGAGTGAAAGAGTTCTTGAGTGAAAGAGTTCTTTGTGTGAAAGAGTTCTTGAGTGAAAGAGTTCTTGAGTGAAAGAGTTCTTTGTGTGAAAGAGTTCTTTGAGTGAAAGAGTTCTTGCATGAGTGTTCTTTGTGTGAAAGAGTTCTTGCATGAGTGTATTCTTTGAGTGAAAGAGTTCTTGCATGAGTGTATTCTTTGTGTGAAAGAGTTCTTGAGTGAAAGAGTTCTTGCATGAGTGTATTCTTTGAGTGAAAGAGTTCTTGAGTGAAAGAGTTCTTGCATGAGTGTATTTTGTGTGAAAGAGTTCTTGAGTGAAAGAGTTCTTGCATGAGTGTATTCTTTGTGTGAAAGAGTTCTTTGAGTGAAAGAGTTCTTTGTGTGAAAGAGTTCTTGAGTGAAAGAGTTCTTGAGTGAAAGAGTTCTTTGAGTGAAAGAGTTCTTTGAGTGAAAGAGTTCTTGAGTGAAAGAGTTCTTGCATGAGTGTATTCTTTGAGTGAAAGAGTTCTTGAGTGAAAGAGTTCTTTGAGTGAAAGAGTTCTTTGAGTGAAAGAGTTCTTTGTGTGAAAGAGTTCTTGAGTGAAAGAGTTCTTTGAGTGAAAGAGTTCTTTGAGTGAAAGAGTTCTTGAGTGAAAGAGTTTCTTGAGTGAAAGAGTTCTTTGAGTGAAAGAGTTCTTGAGTGAAAGAGTTCTTGAGTGAAAGAGTTCTTTGAGTGAAAGAGTTCTTGCATGAGTGTATTCTAAAGAGTTCTTGCATGAGTGTATTCTTTGTGTGAAAGAGTTCTTGAGTGAAAGAGTTCTTGAGTGAAAGAGTTCTTTGAGTGAAAGAGTTCTTGAGTGAAAGAGTTCTTTGAGTGAAAGAGTTCTTTGAGTGAAAGAGTTCTTTGAGTGAAAGAGTTCTTGAGTGAAAGAGTTCTTTGAGTGAAAGAGTTCTTGCATGAGTGTATTCTAAAGAGTTCTTGCATGAGTGTATTCTTTGTGTGAAAGAGTTCTTGAGTGAAAGAGTTCTTTGAGTGAAAGAGTTCTTGAGTGAAAGAGTTCTTTGAGTGAAAGAGTTCTTTGAGTGAAAGAGTTCTTTGAGTGAAAGAGTTCTTGAGTGAAAGAGTTCTTTGAGTGAAAGAGTTCTTTGAGTGAAAGAGTTCTTTGAGTGAAAGAGTTCTTGAGTGAAAGAGTTCTTTGAGTGAAAGAGTTCTTGCATGAGTGTATTCTTTGAGTGAAAGAGTTCTTGCATGAGTGTATTCTTTGTGTGAAAGAGTTCTTGAGTGAAAGAGTTCTTTGAGTGAAAGAGTTCTTGCATGAGTGTATTCTTTGAGTGAAAGAGTTCTTGCATGAGTGTATTCTTTGTGTGAAAGAGTTCTTGAGTGAAAGAGTTCTTTGAGTGAAAGAGTTCTTTGAGTGAAAGAGTTCTTGCATGAGTGTATTCTTTGAGTGAAAGAGTTCTTGCATGAGTGTATTCTTTGTGTGAAAGAGTTCTTTGAGTGAAAGAGTTCTTTGAGTGAAAGAGTTCTTTGAGTGAAAGAGTTCTTGAGTGAAAGAGTTCTTGAGTGAAAGAGTTCTTGAGTGAAAGAGTTCTTTGAGTGAAAGAGTTCTTGCATGAGTGTATTCTTTGAGTGAAAGAGTTCTTGCATGAGTGTATTCTTTGTGTGAAAGAGTTCTTGAGTGAAAGAGTTCTTGCATGAGTGTATTCTTTGAGTGAAAGAGTTCTTGCATGAGTGTATTCTTTGTGTGAAAGAGTTCTTGAGTGAAAGAGTTCTTGCATGAGTGTATTCTTTGAGTGAAAGAGTTCTTTGTGTGAAAGAGTTCTTTGAGTGAAAGAGTTCTTTGTGTGAAAGAGTTCTTGAGTGAAAGAGTTCTTTGTGTGAAAGAGTTCTTTGAGTGAAAGAGTTCTTTGTGTGAAAGAGTTCTTGAGTGAAAGAGTTCTTTGTGTGAAAGAGTTCTTTGAGTGAAAGAGTTCTTGCATGAGTGTATTCTTTGTGTGAAAGAGTTCTTGCATGAGTGTATTCTTTGAGTGAAAGAGTTCTTGCATGAGTGTATTCTTTGTGTGAAAGAGTTCTTTGAGTGAAAGAGTTCTTTGTGTGAAAGAGTTCTTTGTGTGAAAGAGTTCTTTGTGTGAAAGAGTTCTTTGAGTGAAAGAGTTCTTTGTTCTTAGAGTGAAAGTGCATTAGTGCTTTTCCTGCTCACATCCATAGGAACAGATTACTGCTACAGCAAGTGTCTCTCACTGAGATTCCTGGGAGCTCTCACTGAGATTCCTGGGAGCTGTTATCTATGTGGAAGGTCATTTAGAAGCTGTGGGTGGCGGTTACTGTCACTGCAACCTCTCTATCCTCAGTGAAAGTCCAAGGCTGCATACTTGGTGAGGGCCTGGAGTGCCACCATTGTGTCCTGAGTGAGAGAGCAGAGCCATTGAAAGATTGTGATAAATCACCCTCCCAGTCTCTAAATAAGACATTTACTCTTACTCCAGCATAAGCACAATGAAATCTCTCCACACACACAATTGAACTGTAGGCACAAAACGGATAGGAAGCCTAAGCTTTGTTTCAGTTGAATGAAGAGGATGAAAGCCAGATTGAAGTGGATCGAGAATAGCTTCAGATGAAAGAAAGTCAAAACAGCAACAGCACATTCAAGTATCTTGAATAGGAAAGGGAGGAGGGAGATGGGGCGATAGCTGGAAGGACAGGTAGGGAGTGTCCAATGAAGGTTTAAGGAGTGGTATGACTACAGCATGTTTGAAGGCATCAGGAACAGTTGCGGTGGACAGTGAAAGATTGAGGATATGACACTCTTCTACTGTCATCCCTTTTAAGTAGATAGGTGGGAATAGGATCAGAGGAACAGGTAGTTTCGAGGAGGAAAGAAGATTATTTTCCTCTTCAGTGATTTCAGAAAAGGAGGCGGGGGTTGGAGGGTTGAGAGAATGGATTAAGGGAAGGAAGGATAGGTAGAGGTGACCTGGTTGAGAATTCAAGCTTAATCTTGTGAACCTTATCATGAAAGAACTCAGCCTGGGGGGAAGTGAAGGGTGGGTTGGAGGTGAAGGCACTTTGGGGAGAGAGTTCAGTGTGGCAAAGAGGCGTCGAGGGTTTGAGCCAAGAGACTTTGTCAACTGGATGTAATAGTCCTGTTTGGCAAGTAAAAGCAGACAAAGGAGGTCAGCAAGAATTTGAAATGTATGAAGTTGGCATGGGCACGGGATTTCAGCCAAAGGCGTTCGGCAGAGCGGGCACAGGAATGTAGGTAGCGGTTCTAGAGGTCAGCCAAGGCTGGGGGGTTTGGACGGGACTGGGGAGGAGGTAAGTGTGAAAGTTGCAGATCATGGTCAGAGAGGGTAAGAGTTCAGGCACAGAAACTGGAGAGTGAGCAGTTTGAGGACAGAATAAGATCAAGACACTGGCCATTCTGGTGAGTGGGGGCAGTGGAGCACAGTTGAAGATTGAAAGAGGATGTTAAAGCAGCTAATGTATAGGAGTCAGAGGGATCATTAGCATGAATGTTAAAATCCCCAAGAATGAGGGAAGGATATGAAGGTTCAAGGAAGAAAGGGACTTATCAGGGGAGAGGGGGGGGGGTCGATAAATGACTGCTACTCAGAGAGGCAGAGGAGCAAATTAGGCAGATGGAGTGGACTTCAAGGAAGAAAAACAGTGAGTGAGGTAGAAGAAGACGGTGAAAGTAGTAGCCCGACACTACCTCCGTGGCCAACCGGACGAGTATGGGAGAAAAGAACCTACCTCCACGGCATAGGGCCGCAACTCAAGCAGAGTCTTCAGGGTTAAAGCCAAGTTTCAGTTAGGGCAAGCAGATGGAGAGTACTACTATTTAGCATTTCTATAGCGCTACAAGGCGTACGTAGTGCTGCACAAACATAAGAAAGAAAGATTGTAAGCTCTTTGAGCAGGGACTGTTTCTTTCTTTCTAATTTATTTTTTGTCTATTAAAGTAAGCCAATCAAATCATGTGTATATGAAGGAGGCGAGGAGGTGGAGGCGAGTGGTTACGAGTCAAAGGCAATATTAAAAGAGATGGGCTTTCACTCTAGATTTAAAGGTGGCCAAGGATGGGGCAAGACGTGGGGGCTCAGGAAGTTTATTCCAGGCGTAGGGTGCAGCGAGACAGAAGGAGCTAAGTCTGGAGTTGGCAGTAGTGGAGAAGGGAACAGATAAGAAGGATTTATCCATGGAACAGAGTGCACAGGAAGGGGTGTAGGGAAGGATGAGTGTGGAGAGATACTGGGGAGCAGCAGAGTGAGTACATTTATAAGTTAGTAGAAGAAACAGGATACGAAAACGGATAGGGAGCTAGTGAAGCGACTTGAGGAGAGGGGTAGTATGAGTAAAGCGACCCTGGCAGAAGACGAGATGGGCAGCAGAGTTTTGAACCGATTGGAGGGGGGAGAGGTGACTTAAGTGGGAGGCCAGCAAGAAGCAGATTGCAGTAGTCTAAACGAGAGGTGACAAGGGTGTGTGGATGAGGGTTTTGGTAGAGTGCTCGGAAAGAAAGGGACGGATTTTACGGATGTTGTAAAGAAAGAACGACAGGTCTTGGTGATCTGCTGGATATGAGCAGAGATGGAGAAAGAGTCAAAGATGACCCCAAGGTTTCGAGCTGAGAAGACAGGGAGAATGAGAGCACCATCAACAGAAATAGAAAACGGGGGGGGGGGGGGGGGGGGATGAGAAGCTCGGTTTTGGTCATATTTAATTTCAGGTGGCGTTGAGACATCCAGACAGTAACGTCAGACAAGCACGCTGAAACTTTGGTTTGGATGCAAGCTGAGATATCAGGGGTAGAAAGGTAGATTTGGGAGTCATCGGCATAGAGATGGTAGGAAAAGCCATGGGATGAGATTAATGAACCAAGGGAAGAACTGTAGATAGAAAAGAGGAGGGGACCGAGAATAGAACTTTGAGGTACGCCGACAGGCAGAGGGATAGAAGTAGAAGAGGATCCACCAGAGTGAACACTGAAGGTGCGGAGGGAGAGGTAGGAAGAGAACCAGGAAAGTTCAGAGCCCTGGAATCCAAGTGAGGACAGGGTATCGAGAAGTATGCTGTGATCGACAGTGTCAAAAGCGGCGGAAAGATCAATAAGAATGAGGATGGAATATTGACATCTGGATTTAGCCAGTAATAGGTCATTTAGTAAGCGCAGTTTCGGTTGAGTGGAGAGGGCAAAAACCAGATTATAGTGGGTCAAGAATAGCATGCGAGGAAAGAAAAATCAAGGCAGCGGTGGTGAACAGCACGCTCAAGTAATTTGGAGAGAAAAGGGAGGAGGGAGATGGGTCGGTAATTAGAGGGACAACTAGTGTCGAGTGAAGGCTTCTTAAGGAGAGGTGTGACCACAGCGTGTTTAAAGGCAGTAGGAACAGTTGCAGTGGAAAGTGAGAGATTGAGAATGTGACAGATAAAAGGAATAAGAGCAGGAGAGATGGCATTAAGAAGGTGGGTGGGAATGGGATCAGAGGAACAGGTGGTACATTTTGAGGAAGAAAGGAGAAGTGTAGTTTCCTCAATAACTTCAGGAAAGGAGGAAAAGGAATGAGGGGAAGGAGAGAGAGGGGAACGGACTAGTGGAGGGAGAGGTGGCGAAGTAGAGAAGTCAAGGTTTATCTTTTGAACCTTGTCGTGAAAGAAGTCAGCAAGGGTCTGAAGAGATAATGAAGGGGGAGTTGGGGGAGGGGGCACCTTGAGGATTCAGTTCAATGTGGTGAAGCGAAGTCGAGGGTTAGAGCCAAGAGAGTTGGTCAGTTGGATATAATAATTCTGTTTGGCGCAGAAAAGAGCAGATTGGAAGGAGGTCAGCATGAACTTAAAGTGTAAGAAATCAGCAAGGGCCAGAGATTTCCGCCAGAGGCGTTCGGCGGAGCGGGTACAGGAACGTAGGTAGCGGATATTAGAATTCAGCCAAGGTTGGGGTTTTGTACGCCTTACAGGGCGGGTCATCAAAGGTGCAAGTGTCTAAGGCAGAGGATAGTTGTAAGAAGAAACAGCCTCGTTGACAGACGTGGATGGTGCCACAGTAGAGAGGAGGTTTGAAACATGGGAGGATAGAGATGAAGGGTCAATATCATGAAGATTCCTAGATAAATCTCCTCCATCCCAGTCCCGTCCTATCTTATCTAATTTAAGTGTGAAAGTTATAAGATGGTGATCAGAGAGGGGAAGATCAGAGGCAAGGAAACTAGAGGGTGAACAGTTGGAGGAGAAGATGAGATCAAGACAGTGACCGTTTTGATGAGTGGGGGAGGTGGAGCATAGTTGGAGATTAAAGGAGGATGTTAAAACGAGTAACTTGGAAATTTAACAGTTGGAAGGATCATTAGCAGGAATATTAAAGTAACCAAGGATGAGAGAGGGGGAGGAAGGATCATGGACGAAGGCAAGCCGGGCGTCAAAGTCACTGAGAAAGGATGAAAGGGACTATCAGGGGGAAGATAAATGACCGCTATTCGAAGAGGCAGAGGAGAGAAAAGGCAGATAGAGTGGACTTCAAAGGAAGAAAAACAGTGAGATTGAGGTGGAAGAAGGGGTTGAAATCTGGAGGCGGGAGAGAGAAGTAGTCCAACACCGCCCCCGCGACCAGCAGGGCGAGGAGTATGTGAAAAAAGATAACTGCGACTGAAGCAGAGTCATCAGGGCAGAGCCAGGTTTCTGTTATGGCGAGCAGAGGAAGGTGACGCGAGATAAAGAGGTCCTGGATGTAGGGGAGTTTGTTACAGATAGAGCGGGCATTCCATAGGGCACAAGAGAAGGGCAGAGAAGAGGAGGGCCAGGATTGGGATTGATGTCGCCGGCTGAGAGTAAGAGAAGGAGTAAGAGAGGTGTGGCGTCGAAGGCGAGAGGTATTTAGGTGGAATGGGGAAGGCAAAATGGAAGAAAGAAAGAAGGAGATTAAAAGCCAAGAGGGCGGAAGAGGGTAGGAGAGAAGGTGAGGTGATGAAGTCGATGGATGGGCAGTGAGTTCCTGTAGCAGAGAGAGGGTGGGGGTGAGGGAAAAGATTAGGAAGGGGCAGGGCTAGGAAGAGAATGTGAATAGGGGCCATAAACGACTGAGGTACTTTAGCAACTGGGAAGAAGATTAGATGTAAAAAGCACCTGGAAACTCTGTGCACTTGGCGCGAGGGCCCTGGGAAGATCGGGGTGGACCTGGAGTCGCCCCGGATACAGCTTGTGAGGAAATGCAGAAGGGCTGCAAGTCCTCCACAGCACCTGGTGGAAGCGCTGGGCACCTAGAGTGGATCGAAGTGGACCTGGGTGTCACCCCGGAGAAGGCTGTAAGGATATGCAGATGAGCTGCAAGTCCTCCACAGCACCTGAAAGGCAGCCGGTGGCAGAGCTGGGCACCTCTCAGCTGAGGAAAGGCTTACCAGGGGTTAGGCCGAAGCCAGCATTCCTCCCCCTGAAGGTCGCCTGATAAAGGGGTCACGGATGTAGGAAAGTTTGTTACAGACAGAGCACAAGAGAAAGGCAGGGAAGGAGGAGGGAGGAGAGGAACAGAAATTAGATTGGAAAACAATCCACGACCACTTGAACTTCAGGAAATCACTCCCTAGAGTCTTCCTCAGATGATGAGGAAGGGGTTGGCAAGCGAGAGGGCACCATACCCCCTAATTTAGGGCGCGCGCCTAAGTTATCCCACCCACAGGGATCCCGCAAGGCCTCCCGTAGCGGAGGGACCATGGAGGATTTTGGGGGAGTCACAGATGAGGAAGGAAATTTTAGGTATCCTCTACTCTGCAGCTCTTGACAGACACCTCTGGTGTAGGTATCAGGGCCATAAAACAGCTGTGAAACAGTGTGATCGGAAGCTGGTATGCCCGCTACGGGGTGACTTTGAGGCATGAAAGATACGTTACAAGTCTAGGCAGAGACATCCAGAAGCTGGGGGGAAGGGGACGTCTGAGTGATTGCAGGTACACATGGGCGTACAATAGTCTGGACCACCGCCTCAGTTGTTGAGAGCGGCAATCGTTTGGGGAGGAGGACTTGAAACTCCGATCGGGAGCAGCTGGAGCTGGGCCATGGGTACGGCCACGTCCGGCTGTTCAGGAGTCTGACTAGCAGCGTGGTGGATAGTAGACTTGGCAGTAGAACGTGGATAGTGCTCAATCGTGGTCACAGAGAAAGGATTAGGCTGGGGTTTGGAAAAGGTTTGTGGAGCGATGGAAGTAGGGGCAGACACAACCTGTGAGACTGTCGAGACAGGTGATGTAGGTGGATTCTTAGGATCCTGGGCGTGCACCAGGACCTTTGCGTTCTGGTTTGGAAGGCAGGGGAGACAAAATCAACGGTACCAGAGATATGCACAGCTGTAGGGCTATCAAGGGTAATAAAAGTTTGGGGCTCAGGTTATTGTGATGGGGTTGTGGGTGGTTGGGCCTGTGAAGGCCCTAGAGACGGGGTCACCTGTGTATTAGGCCTATCGCAATAGCCAGGGGGTATGGGAGTATATCCCACAGCGCAAGGCAGCAGCTTAACAGGGCTAGCGCCACATCATAGGACGGAGGGGCACTAGGTGTTACTGCTTTTTATAGCCTAAAGTACAGTGAGGAAAAGCCGTGCATTTACACAGCAGTGGGGAAAGTTGGAAATGCCCTAGGCTAAGGGCGTTGGCTAATGTGGAAATAACCTTTATAGTGCAGATAGTAAAAGGTGACAGAGAAACAGAAGACAGTAAAAGTGTCAGCTAGCTCCAGCTCTCCCTCTGTAAGCTTAGCGGAGAGCAGGAAGCAATGACAGTACAAATAAGACGACTAAGCAACCATTGTACGGACCTAGGGTCAGACAGTACAAATAAATTACATTAAGGGAGAAGACAGAAATGTTTTACAGCAGTGGCAGAAGTATGCCTAACCTCCACCCTCCAAAAAAAGCCTTAAAGAAAGGGGAGGAGGGGCAAAATGAGAAAATTAAACCAGGAAGTGAAATTCAGAAAAAGATAAAGAATAGCTCACAGGCAGAGATTTTAGAAGGAAGGACTGCCTGACAACAGTAGTGCTGTGACAGATGTATAGTAGCTAGCGGGGGAAAAGGGGACACCGACAAAGAGGTATGAGCAAGTGTACTATACAACGGAAGGGTTAAGATCTAGGCCGTAGTGCAGAGGCAACAGAAAAATGTAGGGTGGGCGGGTTAGAAAAGAACTAAAAATTGATATTACTATATTTGGACAAAAGCAATATATACGAGAATTATTCTGTAAGGCAGTAATGAAAAAAACTTGTTAACGTAGAAAAATATTTCTTCCTGCAATGGCAGGTTATTGAGTGTAGCAGGTGGTGGGTAGGAACCCCAAAAATAAACCTCTGGAGGGGGGGAAGCAAATGAAGTGATAAAATATAAGTAAACTCATAGGGGCAGGTACCAAATAGGGAATAAATATATGGGACTCATGGCGGGGGAGATGGTGAATAAAGTCAAATCTCGAATGGAGCTATGAACTAAGCACGGTTGCATGGTGGAGCAGAGGGAAACAGAACAGAAGGTATGCAACCGAACAACATGTACACAGACACACCAATTGTATATTCTTGGTAGCGAGTGTTAACAGGGAAGTAGCACAGCAGAAAAATGTTTAAACCGGAGAAAGGCATACAGATGCCGAGAATTCAGTGCTAGAAAGTGAAAAGCGTAGACGGGGAAAGTAACTTCACAAAAGCAGAGGAAAAACCCACAGGGGTTAATGATTTAAACAATAGAAAGCAGAGCCGTTTTGAGACTGTGAGATATTTCCGTGCTACCGAGAAAGAGGAAGTGCCATTGTGGCCGGAGCAGAGACATTTAAAACCCAAACTCTAACTGCCCAGAAGGAGACATTAGAAAATTTAAACCAAGAAGTGGAGCCCGTCAGAAGCCTTCTTCAGCAGAGAAATAGAATCATGTAGAAAAGAAAATGCATGGCTCAGATAAAGATAAGGTTTGAAGTGGGAAAAGTTATTTGATAACACCCATTGAGGGCTTATTAAAGAGCACAGAGAAAAAACAAGCATAAAATAGGGAAGGGGGGGACAAGAAAGGAAATAGAGAAGGGAGGGGCCTTGGTAAGTGAGCTGGGAGCTCTTGATGAGACAGACAGACATCCACTGTGGTCAGATAGAAGGAAAATACAGAGAAAGAAAGGTTGTGAGATTTTGGAGTTTAACAAGAGCGCACGAGCTGATAGGGCATTAAGGATACCACAGATTAACTAAACAAAAGTAGGGAAATGACAGGGGGCGTAGAGCACAGCACTAGGATGCATTAATATAAAAACACTGCAGTTACGGAAGTAGCAGGTATGGGTGTTGAGGAAAAAGTCCCGTGTCGCACGCGAGACTCATTAAAAGAACAAGTGGGAACAGAAGCCAGGAAATCTGCGTCCCAATAACTCAAAAGCATAATGCCACCGGGGACCAGAGGAAGCCAGAAAGGGAGTAACTGTACAGTATCAAGGCATAAACCTCTGAATGCATGGTAGAATGGAGGGAAGGGTGGGGCTGCTTCTCCTCACCAAGAGTGCTAGCAAACACCGAAAAGAAAAAGAAGTAAAACTTCAGAAAGTGGGTTTAAAACCCGGACGTCAGGACAATACATGCATTAGGAGACCACGTTAATTCAGAAAAGTAAATGAGATCTGCTATCCCATAAAGCAAAGCAGAATCCGGGGACATGGATAAGGAAATGCACAGGTGTACTTAAAAAAAATCTAGGAAGAAATCTGTGAAGTGGGGTAGGAACACGGCAGTGAAGCAAAAGGGAAGATAGGGTGTCTTAAAGAGACCATTCCACACAGAAAGGGGGAAGTGCCCCACCCACTGCAAGTTCAGCAGAGGGAGGGAGGGAGAGAGCATCCCTGGAGGTAAGGAGACACCCAGTAATGAAGCAGCAATGTGGGATCAGTAAAACGAAGCAGGGACAGTATGAAGCAGATATAAAATAGTGCAGTGAGAAGAAAAGAACTCAAGGCAGAGGAAGAGTTTGCAGACTAATACCCATTCATGACAGGACAAGGACAAGGACAGACCAAAATAGCGACACTACAATACAGAAAGTGGCACAGACTGGGGAAAGGTAGGCAACGAGGTGACATTAACAAACACACGGCACAGAGAAAGTTTACACAGAACAAAATCTGGATCTCACTTAACCTGAGAACAGGTGGGGGGGGGGGGGGGGGGGAGCCAAAACAATGAACAACACAGACAGACACTGGAAAACCAATGGATAGGACCAACACTTCGTTCAAAGAAGACCGAAGACTTAGAATTATAGTAGAAAGACATGAAATTTCAGGGCGTTAAGCCAGAGTGGCTCGCATTAGACCGCCACGCGAAAATCATGCTGAAAGAGAAATAACTCAGCATCGGCTAGGCGTGGTCGCCCAGCCTAAAACCTCGATGCCACTCATACCCTTACACACACCAAGCCACTCAAAAGGGACAGTAAATAGGTAATGAATAGGAGAGAATAGGTATAAAAACAATTAACACAACAACAAGCAGTATCACAAAAGGACACAGCTAAAAAGCAAATGCGCCAAAGCGCAGAGGGAAAAAAAAGTGAGATCAACAGAAGTACACAAAACAAGACCTGGATCTCATTTAACCTGAGAATAGGTGGGGGGGGGGGGGAGCGCCAAAACGATGAACAACACAGACAGACACTGGAAAACCAATGGATAGGACCAACGCTTCGTTCAAAGAAGACCGAAGACTTAGAATTATAGTAGAAAGACATGAAATTTCAGGGCGTTAAGCCAGAGTGGCTCGCATTAGACCGCCACGCGAAAATCATGCTGAAAGAGAAATAACTCAGCATCGGCTAGGCGTGGTCGCCCAGCCTAAAACCTCGATGCCACTCATACCCTTACACACACCAAGCCACTCAAAAGGGACAGTAAATAGGTAATGAATAGGAGAGAATAGGTATAAAAACAATTAACACAACAACAAGCAGTATCACAAAAGGACAGCTAAAAAGCAAATGCGCCAAAGCGCAGAGGGAAAAAAAGTGAGATCAACAGAAGTACACAAAACAAGACCTGGATCTCATTTAACCTGAGAACAGGTGGGGGGGGGGGGGAGCGCCAAAACGATGAACAACACAGACAGACACTGGAAAACCAATGGATAGGACCAACGCTTCGTTCAAAGAAGACCGAAGACTTAGAATTATAGTAGAAAGACATGAAATTTCAGGGCGTTAAGCCAGAGTGGCTCGCATTAGACCGCCACGCGAAAATCATGCTGAAAGAGAAATAACTCAGCATCGGCTAGGCGTGGTCGCCCAGCCTAAAACCTCGATGCCACTCATACCCTTACACACACCAAGCCACTCAAAAGGGACAGTAAATAGGTAATGAATAGGAGAGAATAGGTATAAAAACAATTAACACAACAAGCAGTATCACAAAAGGACACAGCTAAAAAGCAAATGCGCCAAAGCGCAGAGGGAAAAAAAGTGAGATCAACAGAAGTACACAAACAAGACCTGGATCTCATTTAACCTGAGAACAGGTGGGGGGGGGGGAGCGCCAAAACGATGAACACAGACAGACAGACACTGGAAAACCAATGGATAGGACCAACGCTTCGTTCAAAGAAGACCGAAGACTTAGAATTATAGTAGAAAGACATGAAATTTCAGGGCGTTAAGCCAGAGTGGCTCGCATTAGACCGCCACGCGAAAATCATGCTGAAAGAGAAATAACTCAGCATCGGCTAGGCGTGGTCGCCCAGCCTAAAACCTCGATGCCACTCATACCCTTACACACACCAAGCCACTCAAAAGGGACAGTAAATAGGTAATGAATAGGAGAGAATAGGTATAAAAACAATTAACACAACAAGCAGTATCACAAAAGGACACAGCTAAAAGCAAATGCGCCAAAGCGCAGAGGGAAAAAAAAGTGAGATCAACAGAAGTACACAAAACAAGACCTGGATCTCATTTAACCTGAGAACAGGTGGGGGGGGGGGAGCGCCAAAACGATGAACAACACAGACAGACACTGGAAAACCAATGGATAGGACCAACGCTTCGTTCAAAGAAGACCGAAGACTTAGAATTATAGTAGAAAGACATGAAATTTCAGGGCGTTAAGCCAGAGTGGCTCGCATTAGACCGCCACGCGAAAATCATGCTGAAAGAGAAATAACTCAGCATCGGCTAGGCGTGGTCGCCCAGCCTAAAACCTCGATGCCACTCATACCCTTACACACACCAAGCCACTCAAAAGGGACAGTAAATAGGTAATGAATAGGAGAGAATAGGTATAAAAACAATTAACACAACAAGATAAGACAATGATTTCAGAAAGACCACGCATGCGCCGAAGTTAGGCTTATAGCCCGCATTAGACCTTACTAGTGCAGTGTGGATGAACGCTGAGTACCAATCCCGAGACAGGGATGGAAGGTTTAGGAAGAGGTAAGGGAGGCCGGCACCAAGGTGCCTCAGGAGAACGATATAAAAAGTAACAGATAAGAACAGAGACAGATGTAACATCACCAGCAGTGGACCATACCGTACCAGAGCACTGTAACTCAGTGACACGCAGGGACAGCTGTATTCAAAGGAAAAAACAAAAGCATAAGTTATTAACACAAGGACGGAGATGGAAGTCCCCTTGTAGGGTTACTGGGCAGAGATCTGGGACAGATTAAAATCTGCAGCTTGAAGATCAAACCACAGGAAGGTGTGGCAGCGAGCTACAGAGAAGGGGAAATTGGGCAAGAAATAAATAAGGATAAACAACAGTTTGGAATCGGATTTAGGTGATACAGTAATGGAAAAAGAGCTAAACAGAGAAGTTTGGGGATACAGAACAGAGAAGATAGTACTGGGGGAATCAAAGACGGTAAAAGGACAACTTTAAATAGCTAGAGAAATGAGAAAAGAAACGAGATGCGAGACCCAGGAGCGAAAAGAGGAAGGAACTATTTCACATCAGTGTGTTTTAAAACTCCAGCTACAGAGAATAGAAAGAAAGAATGACTTGTCAGCTTAGGGAAAATAATGAGGGAAAGAAAACAGGGGCAAAGAACAAGGGGAAAGAGGCAGGAAAAGCAGCAGCAAGAGCAGACTGAGGAAATGTAGAAGAAGGGAGATAGAGTGGGAAAGAAACAGAGTAGAGTGAGAGGAAGAGGGAAGATAGAGAGGGAAAGAAACAGAGTAGAGTGAGAGGAAGAGGGAAGATAGAGAAAGCGCTGGATTTGGACGCATGATATGGGAATATATATATATCCCCTCTGCGGACAAAGACAGCGTAATAAAAGGGAGAGGAAAGTGTTCGAGATCAGCAAACGGCGGGCACCAATGTTTTTTTGATATCCCCTCTATCCCGGGAAGAATTGCCCCTCTCCCATGGTGGACACTAGTCCAAACGGGCGAGGGGAGTCCTCCAGAAGGCTGTGAATATATTGACTAAACATGACCTCTTTTATCTGACTCCTGATACCCATGAGTAGCAGGAAGTGAATAAGTATCCTATCCATACCTAATTAGGACTGAAAAGATTGAGCATTCTACAAGTCCTGAGTCCAGAAGGAGAGAGGACAGGTGGTATAGAGATAGATATTCTTACCAACACAGTATAAGGCAATCAGGCACATCAATCTGATTTCAGAGATCAAACGGGCAGCATACCGGAGGAGTCTGAACAGACTCCAAACTCCTCCCAATTTTACTCTCTTTATATACACTTGAGTTCATTGAAAACTAATGCATTTTCATTAATTCTAATGGCCAAGTTGTTTATCCCAAAGTCATTAAACCACAATCTCTGGTACCACCCCTATTTCAACAGAAAATTTCCCCACTCCTGCACCTGTCATGATGTTTTTCAGATAAACACTTTCTTCTAAGATTGGGTAATTCCACTCTATAACTGTCACTTCAGAGTTTCCATTTTGTTTTCACACTTCTTTGCCCTTTCTTTTCCACTTTAGGCTACTCAGGTCAGGCTTATAAAACTAGGCCAAACTTTTCCAGTTATGCCAACCATCAGAGTTTTGACTTGGCTAATGTCTCTAGTAGCCTGGACTCTATGGCTCAGCCCTCCACCATTCCAGTGGGGGGGGGGCTCTCTGGCTGTATTATATCTTATCACTTCCCAGAAACCTGGAAGTGTGCCGTTCAGTGCCCAGCTTTAAGGATCTTCCTGTCCAATGCCTACAACCCTAAAACACACCTTGGTAGAGATTAGAAAGGCGCTTCATACTCCCTTTATTATTGTTGGGGAAAGAGCAGCGGCCAACACAGACTACAGTAAGTCTGGAACCTCTACAAAGGGTGGGGTTAGTCTCCAATAATTGGAAACTGGCTAAAAGTAATGCATGACCCAGCTGACAGTAGCAATTTGGGGAAGCAGCCAGGGGAAGACCGCGTGTGGACAGAAATGCTGCCGAGAAGGGCAGACAAAAAATTTAGAGATAGAGAAACATAAATCTCATCAGCGTTAAGGGAGGACCCTCGCATCAGTCCACCATTGAGAATATGTGGATAAAACAGTTGTACCAGTCCGGAGACATGAAACTGGAGTTTACAGGTGTGAAAAAGATAAGGCAGCGAGTTAGGTAGATTTAGGAGCAATATAGTTGACAGAAGACAGGCAGCAAAAGGTTAAAAAGAATACACGTGTAATGACTGTTTGACTTATACCACTTCAGCATGGGACATGAAGAAAAAACAAAAGGAAAAATTGCTTTTAAAGTTGCAGTGTGTCTATGCAACAGCAGCAGTACAGGGCTGGATTGACAAGCCAGCCAAGCTTGGCATGACCTTGAGACTGTTACACAGTGCTTGTTAAGGAAAAAATGAAACAAATAAATGCTATCAGTTAAAATGAGAAAAAAATGTTTGGAAGTCTAACACTTCTGTGGCCAATATTAATCAAATTAAAAGTGAGGCAGATCCTAATCCCAGAGGGAATAACCATCCTCTGCTACCAAAAAATATTAGAGATGGCAATTTAAGCAGCTGACTGCAGGACTCCCAGACTAACCTTCATGGCAGTGTTACTTTCCTAACGTTACCAAAGCAGCCATTCTGCAACTGGTGACTTGCCAACCACATCACAGCCTGGTCAACGTTTGCTTCATCGATGAAGATGCAAGTCTGTGCCTGAAAGCCGTGAGCCTGGGAAAAAGGTGAGAGAAGAGGGTGAGAGAGGGACAGAAATTTATCTTCAGCTGTTTCACTTGCTTCTAAATATCAGCTTTTATTTTTATAGTTTGGGGACTTTGTCAGTTTGTCAGCAAATCTGGGAGCTAGACTCAAATCTGCTTGTTTTCCCAATCCTAATTCCAGAGTGCTAAATAAGCCATATATTGTTCCATAGGAGACAGGGTAGTTCTGTTTTGCTCCAACACATGACAAACTCTAAAATTCAGTGTTTACCTATTGCATAAAAGAGCCTGGCAGTCAAAGTTACACACATGCTGCATAACACCTAAACCACAACTTTAAGCTCAGCTGTAGATGCAGTTTATGTTCAATCAGCAGGACAGTGCTGTGCTTACTTAAAAGTACTTGAATAACTCAGCTGTTATGAAAAGAACAGAGTGAGGCTGGAAACTCTCTAGGAAACGGCCACAGTTACAGTGAAAACTCACCAGATGTTTCCTTCCCCATTGTTCTGCCCAAATGCACTACAGGATCCATTACTGTGTTTATAAGTCAGCTCCCGCTGATAGCGTGAAACACAGCAAGACATCTTACAGATCTCCCTGGCTCTGAGTGTCCTGCTTATCCCTCCCCCCACCCCCACGGTGGACCTGTAGTACCCAGCACAGGTAGACAAACTGGTCCTTCCAGCCCACAGTGACTCCACCCCACTCTCTCCATGACTTTGACCCAGCCTACCTGCCCCCAAATGCACATCTGGGGAAAGGAGGGAGGAGCTGAGCAATGCCTAGAATCCGAGAACAACAGAGGCAAGTGGTTGATGTATCTTTCCTCCTGAGTGGCTATCCCTGCATGTCTCTTTACTCTGTGTCTTATCACAGGTCGGAATTTGAGTCGAGACGTTATAAAAGAGCGGGCTAGCAGGAAGACAGTGTACTGGGCCAGGCATTCAAGAAGGAAGGAAAAAAAGTCAGCCCAGCTTTTCCTAACCCTTTGCCCATGTCTCTGCTTGTACGCATTGCTGAGGTGTGACCAGCTCCCTAGTAGTGGCTACAGGGATGCATGGGCACTGCTGAGTCTCCTCAATTCTAGCACACACCTGTTTATGTATATTTAAATGATTTGCACACTGTCCACCATTCTATGCAACACACATGGC
This sequence comes from Microcaecilia unicolor, assembly GCF_901765095.1. Classification (NCBI taxonomy): domain Eukaryota; kingdom Metazoa; phylum Chordata; class Amphibia; order Gymnophiona; family Siphonopidae; genus Microcaecilia; species Microcaecilia unicolor. The sequence continues at coordinate 33,844,275 of NC_044044.1, forward strand.
ATAGTTCTTTCAAAATACACACACAAAACTCATTGAAACTATACCTTAAACCATCCTAAATTTATTATACGAGATAACTTAGGGTTAATCCCCCTTCTCTTTAACTGAAGCTCCAAAGGGTTTGCCCCAACTTTAGTTGCAGCCAAGAGCCATTCATTTGGCCCATCCCTGATAGTCTGACTGAGCTGCCAAAAGCTCTGGATGTCTGGTGGGTCTAGAACAGAATGTTAGCTGTCCGTGGTGCTGACTCATTTCATTCATGGCAGGTCTACAATGCACAGTCCCTGCCTGAGCTGTACAAGGTGCTAAGTGTTCCATTTCCCCCATGGTGGGGTCTATAATATATGGTCATTTTTTTTATACGAGTTCATGGTGTTGATGAATATTCTCAATTCACACTCTCCTGAAATATTAACACCAAATTCAGTCCCCCCCCCCCCCCAAAGAAATACACCGACCACTTATCAGGTATCCATATGAGTTAATTTATTGCATTTGTATCCTACATTTTCCCACCTCTTTGCAGGCTCAATGTGGCTTACAATAATCATGAATAGTGGAAATATATTTAGAAAATAAACATTTGATGTTACAGAAGGCTCTTGAGCAACATGATAGTGAAAAAAAAACATGATCTCAGTCAGCTGTAGTGTCTGCTCTAGGTACCGCAACACATAGGGTCAAAGGTCACCACGTTCTGCTCTTCACAACCATAGGTCATCAGAATCAGTCTATCCAGATTGTCTAGGGCGGGGTCCCATGATGTCTCCTGAGAAGATGGGAGTTTTCCACAGAAGCACGAGAAATCTGTGTAAAGTGCAAGATCATATTGGATGTTTCTTGGGTTACATCATGTGGTATTTTCATGAGAATGATATGTGGTGTCCTGGGCAGGTGCCACAGGTTGATGGATAGTGCAAGAACTCAGTCTGATGGACCTTCCCTCAGTCTCACTCAATTCCTTACCCAGTACAGATATGTAGGCTCTGGATGACCCAACCACCACATCAGGGACTTCCAGTGGAACAGACTCCACAAAGATTCCTGCAGAAGCGGACAACAAAAATCACACACAAATCCAGGTATATAAGCACAAATGCCTATACCAGACACCTAGAAAAGTCACACAGTTTGCCATATTCACACCCCCTTCTATGCAGAGTGAATCCTACCTTCCAGACAGAGCAAGGAGCTGCAGGTCTTCTCCAGCAAGATCCCCTCCGGAAGTGGAGAAAAAAAAAAAAAAGTGTGATGTCAGAGAGGAGAAAAACAAGTACAAAAATTCCATGGCCAACATCTGCAGGGAGTCACATTGCAGAGACGCAGCTGGTGGCCTAAGGGTTTTCATCCCCAGAGGGGGAGACTGAACACTTAATGGGTTGATCTCAAGCTGACCTGGAAACCAGGAGACTGAAGTGAGGGTTAGAGAGGGCAACAGACCCTGAGAAGTGTTCTGAGCTCGGCTTGTATTTTTAATCCTGTATTTTGTTACTTTCTTGTTGGATGAGTGTAGTTTGTTTGTTATGAGGTTCCTTTCATTTTATTCGTTTTAAATTGATATTATGAACTGCTTTGGTCTTGTCTGAAGGCAGCATATCGAGCCTAAACAAACACTGTGACCTCACAATAGGTCTCTATGACATCAAAAAAGCAGAAGTCAGAGGCTGTCTTCACAACCTTTTGTGTACCCAACAATGGGACCTGGAGGGAGATGGGGAGGGGGGAGGGGGAAGAAATGCAGATACAGACCCCGGACAAGGATGGGTTTGATCAGGGTATCTGTTCGGCCTTGATCTGGTACCACCGTCTCCCGCCCAGAGCAGATCAGTCGAGTGCTCAGAGCCTCGGTGCCCACAGTTAGGTTCATTTCCCCTTGAGAGAGACAGAGCGACAGCAGCCTGTCAGACACTATCAGGGCCACTGAGAGATCATCCAACCTCAGGAGTTTCCTTTAGGGTCTGGAAGCTGTGTGAGAGTTGTGCATCCTACACCTTCAGTCACATGAGGATGCCATGCAGCAGTCTGCTGCGATTCGGAAGGAATCAAGGAGAGCTGGGAAACAGGACCAAATGAAGTCAGATAGCTCAACTATTTTATACACCGCTTATCCTGCGTACAATGTCATCTCTTGTGACAAGAAGGGCTGTATTTGGATGCTTGCTCTAGATATTTAAAGGGGGGGGGGGTGAGACAGGTTCTTCTAGTGTGAAATAGAGGGGTTGATGAAAGATCAAGTTACTGCAGAGAGGCACCAGTGGGGGAAGGTGGGACATGGTGATGCCACACTATTGCCTTCAGTACACTGAGTTGTGTACCACCCTCCATGTACCCCTCCCTCCTCCACCTGACTCACCCAGTATCGTAGCTGTGATGTTCCAGAAGAAAGTTGTAGAGTCATCTGGTATAGGAACACTTGGGACAGAGATACATGGACCTGCACATAAACCAATTGTGTGGGGACAGGAAACACACAAGATCAGCCCCGTATCCCTTCCCAAGTTGCATTGATTAAAATAGCTGGGGACTGATATACCATGGGTCAGGTGATCCTGAGCTCGCATCCTGTTCCTCAGCTTGGTGCATTGAGTCAGGCAGTTGGAGATTGGTGTACCAGTGATAATTGAGAGCCCTAAGGAACCCAAATGGTGGCAATCAGATCATTTACCATACTTTACAACACAATATGTTTGATTCTCTAAAAGTACTCAAAACCAGCTAAGAACAGTGCCTGTAAGACTTATTCCACTTAATTTATCCAATAATGAAAAGTGATGAATGAGTGCAACAACACTATCTGATTGCCCTGACTCAAAACTTTTTTTTTTTTTTAGCAACCGACACTAAGGTATTAATAGTTACTTTGGTGCTATGCAAGCACTGGAATTCAAACAAAGATCCCAGATCCAGGTCTGAAGGTTCTAACCCCACAGGCATGAGATCTTGGATCCAGCTTGTTAATAGCAAAACTGGTAACAGATATAATCACAATTCATATCAAAGCAGTGTAGAATCAGATGACAGCTATGAGAAAGAAGAGAAAGTTGTGAATGTTCTTACCCCACTGGGATAAGATCCCAGATCCAGGTCTCAGGAAAGTATGTCCGCACTCTCTCCTGGATGGGAGAGCTGGACTGTCTGCCTTGTTGTGAACAAGGGCACAGTTGCTAGAAATATGTATGTGACAGTAGTCAGTTTCTGTACCTATAGAAAGAAAATTTATTATTGTTTCCCAACATTCAATATGCATTCTGATAATGACTGTAAGGCCCATCTGGTCTGCCCAATTTCCTTCCTGGTGGACCTCTGGCTTTCCCTTCTCTCCTTTGTTATCAGGATCCACTGAATTAGCCCCAGGCTTTCTTGAAAATTTACTACTGTTTTTTTAACTCAATGCCTGTATTGCAGTCTGCTCAAAGACTAAAATACTACAGATTTTTGGATTCGTATTGGGTAAATGAAACTTATTTGCACTTTAATTGGAGAGTGTATAAGTCATTACTGTTACTGCAGCACAATGATTAAGAAATACACACACTAATCGAGTACATTAAAGGAAGGCTATAGAAAAAAAGTAAAATATATATATTTATACATCATCACTGGTCAGGAATTACATCATTCAGGCCCTTATCACATCAGCTGGGAGGCCTGTTGCAGCAAAAGCCTGAAGCGTCCAGACCAGGAACAAGGTCTTTTCTGCATGATGCGTCCACCCACAGAATGAGCCCCAGAGTTCCACCGCAACAAGCCCCCTTTTTAAGCAAAAGCTTATCCAGAAATGTGCATGGGGATGCAGTCACACTCTCTCGGTTCAAGAAAACAAACCACTGGCCAGGTGAATCATTTACCGAACCTCAAGAGTACCCGCCCTCCCTTCTGCACAAGTTGGCTTCAGGGACATACATTGTTCTTGGGAGCTGCCTTATACCAGCCTGCTCTTTGAGATATACCAGGAAAGTCACTTTTGGGTCAAAGACAGGGAATTTTAAAAATGTATTATCGATTAAAGCAACACTGAAAAGCAATTTTTAATAATTTCCATCCCCCTCCCCCCCCCATGGTGGACCTGTAGTACCCAGCACAGGTAGACAAACTGGTCCTTTTTCCAGCCCAGTGACTCCACTCCACTGTCTCTCCATGACTTTGTTGTTCTCTGATTCTAGGCATTTCTCAGCTTCTCCCTCCTTTCCCCAGATGTGCATTTGGGGTCAGGTAGGCTGGGTCAGAGGCAAGTGGTTGATGTTTCTTTCCTCCTGAGTGGCTGTCCCTGCATGTCTCTTTACTCTGTGTCTTATCACAGGTCAGACTTTTGAGTCGAGACGTTATAAATGAGTGGGCTAGCAGGAAGACAGTGTACTGGGCCAGGCATTCAAGGAGGAAGGAAAAACAACACTCAGCCCAGCTTTTCCTAACCCTTTGCCCGTGTCTCTGCTTGTACGCATTCCTGAGGTGTGACCAGCTCCCTAGTAGTGGCTACAGGGATGCATGGGCACTGCCGAGTCTCCTCAATTCTAACACACACCCGTTTATGTATAATTAAATGATTTGCACATTGTCTGTTCACCATTCTATGCAACACACATGGAATAGTTTTCAAAATACATACACAAAACTCATTGAAACTATACAAACTATATAAATGAGAATTTAGGGTTAACCCCCTTCTCTCTAACAAGCTCCAAAGGGTTTGCCCCAATTTTAGTTGCAGGCAAGAGCCATTCATTCGGCCCATCCCTGATAGTTACTGTCTGACTGAGCTGCCAAGAGCTCTGGATGTCTTATTTCCCCCATGGTGGGTCTAGAACAGAATGTTAGCTGTCCATGGAGCTGACTCTGTGCATTATAGACCTGCCATGAATGAAACAGTCCCTGCGTGAGCTGTACAAGGTGCTAAGTGTTCCATTTCCCCCACGGTGGGGTCTATAATATATGGTCATTTTTTTAATACGAGTTCATGGTGTTGATGAATATTCTCAATTCACACTCTCCTGAAATACTAACACCAAATTCAGTCCCCCCAATGAAATACACTGACCACTTATCAGGTATCCATATGCCCGAGTCTTGATCTCATCAGTCAGCTGTAGTGTCTGCTCTAGGTACCGCAACACATATTATAGGGGCAAAGGTCACCATGTTCTGCTCTCCACAACCATAGGGCATCTGAACCAGAATCAGTCTATCCAGATTGTCCAGGGTGGGTCCCATGATGTCTCCTGAAAAGAGGGAAAGAGGGAGTTTTCCACATAAGCACGAGAAATCTGTGTAAAGTGCAAGATCATATTTGATGTTTCTTGGGTTACTTACATCATGTGGTATTTTCATGAGAATGATGTGTCCTGGGCAGGTGATGGATAGTGCAAGAACTCAGTCTGATGGACCTTCCCTCGGTCTCACTCAATTCCTTACCCAGCACAGATATGTAGGCTCTGGATGACCCCTCAACCAGACTCCACAAAGATTCCTGCAGGAGTGGACAACAAAATCACACACACAAATCCATGTATATAAACACAGATGCCAAACCAGACACAGCTAGAAAAGTCACACATACACAAGTTTGCCATATTCACACTATGCAGAGTGAATCCTCCTACCTTCGAGGCAGAGCAAGGAGCTGCGGGTCTTCTCCACCAAGATCCCCTCAGCTGTGGAGAAAAAAAAAAAAAAAAGTGTGATGTCAGAGAGAAGAAACACACCAAGTACAAATTCCATGGCCAACATCTGCAGGGTGTCACAGTGCAGAGACACAGCTGGCGGTCCTAAGGGTTTTCATCACCCAGAGGGGAGACTGAACACTTAATAGGTTGATCTCAAGCTGACCTGGGAGCCAGGAGACTGAAGTGAGGGTTGGAGGGGGCAACAGACCCTGAGAAGTGTTCTGAGCTCTGGAACACAGATAACTCTTATCGGTTCTTTCATGCATAGACTATTATAATACAGTTTCTTTTAGACTAAACTTTATAAATTCATCAGCCAGGATGCTTGTCAAGCGAAACATTTTGATCCAGTGATTCCGCTTCTTAGACCTCAACCAGTGAAGTCTAATAAGAGGAATCACTGGATCAAAATGTTTAGCTTGAAAAACATCCTGGCTGAGATAGAAACTCATTGGCCTTTAAAACATTGATGTTTCTCTGACCAGCTTAGACGGCTTGTATCTTTAATCCTGTATTTTGTTACTATCTTGTTGGATGAGTGTACTTTTCTTTCCTATTATGAGGTTCCTTTCATTTTATTCGTTTTAAATTGATATTGTGAACTGCTTTGGTCGTCTGAAGGCAGCATATCGAGCCTAAACAAACACTTTGTGGCCTCACAACAGGTCTCTATGACATCAAAAAAGCATTCAGAAGTCAGAGGCTGTCTTCACAACCTTTTGTGTACCCAACAATGGGTCCTGGAGGGAGATTGGGGGGGGGGGGGGGGGGGGGGAGGGGGGAAGAAATGCAGATACAGACCCGGACAAGGATGGGTTTGATCAGGGTATCTGTTCGGCCTTGATCTGGTACCACCGTCTCCCGCCCAGAGCAGATCAGTCGGGTGCTCAGAGCCTCGGTGCCCACAGTTAGGTTCATTACCCTTGAGAGAGACAGAGCGACAGCAGCCTGTCAGACACTATCAGGGCCACAGAGATCATCCAACCTCAGGCCGCCAGGTATCAGATATGAAAAAGATGAAGTAGTTTCCTTTAGGGTCTGGGAGCTGTGGGAGAGTTGTGCATCCTACACCTTCAGGTCACATGAGGATGCCATGCAGCAGTCTGCTGAGATTCGGAAGGAATCAAGGAGAGCTGGGAAACAGGACCAAATGAAGTCAGATAGCTCAACTATTTTACACACCTCATCCCACCGCTTATCCTGCGTACAATGTCATCTTTTGTGACAAGAAGGGCTGTATTTGGATGCTTGCTCTAGATATTTAGAGGGGAGGGTGTGAGACAGGTTCTTCTAGTTTGAAATAGAGGGGTTGATGAAAGATTAAGTTACTGCAGAGAAGCACCAGTGGGGGAAGGTGGGACATGGTGATGCCACACTATTGCCTTCAGTACACTGAGTTGTATACCACCCTCCATGTACCCCTCTCTCCTCCACCTGACTCACCCAGTATCATAGCTGTGATGTTCCAAGAGAAAGTGTAGAGTCATCAGCACAGACATCTGGTATAGGAACACTTGGGACAGAGATACATAGACCTGCAAATAAACCAATTGTGTGGGGACAGGAAAACACATGATCAGCCCCGTATCCCTTCCCATGTTGCATTGATTAAAATAGCTGGGGACTGATATACCATGGGGTCAAGGTGATCCTGAGCTCGCATCCTGTCCCTCAGCTTGGTGCATTGAGTCAGGCAGTTGGAGATTGGTGTACAGTAGTACCAGTGATAATTGAGAGCCCTAAGGAACCCAAATGGTGGCAATCAGATCATTTACTATACTTTACAACACAATATGTTCTCAATTCTCTAAAAACAAACAAAAATAAGTACTCAAAACCAGCTAAGACAGTGCCTGTAAGACTTATTCCACTTAATTTATCCAATAATGAAGAGTGATGAATGAGTGCAAACACACTATCTGATTGCCCTGACTCAAGACTTTTTTTTTTTAAGCAACCGACACTAAGGTATTAATAGTTACTTTGGTGCTATGCAAGCACTGGAATTCAAACAAAGATCCCAGATCCCGGTCTGAAGGTTCTAACCCCAAAGGCATGAGATCTTGGATCCAGCTTGTTTATATCTGTACCAGTTTTGCTATTATCACAATTCATATCAAAGCAGTGTACAGTCAGATGATAGCTATGAGAAGAAGAGAAAGTGTGAATGTTCTTACCCCACTGGGATGAGATCCCAGATCTAGGTCTCAGGAAAGTATGTCCTCACTCTCTCCTGGATGGGAGAGCTGGACTGTCTGCCTTGTTGTGAACAAGGGCACAGTTGCTAGAAATGTGTGTGACAGTAGTCATAGTTTCTGTACATATAGAAAGAAAAATTTATTATAGTTTCCCATCTAGATCTCATTGAGGGAGTCATCACAAAAGAGCTTACTAATCGAACATTAAAGGCTATAGAGGTTGACTCTGCTTGTTACTTTTGTGCTGGAGCCTGACAGGAATGCCGTATTAAGCCTTTCCTTGAGACACTTAGAAAATCTGTTTTTGGGCTCAAAAATTCGTATTTTTCCTGATCTCTCAAGGCCTACACAGATGAGACGGAGGGCCTTTTTGGAACTCCGCCCTAGGGTGGTGGCACTGGGAGCAACTTTTATATTACGTTTTCCTTGTTATTGTAATGTAATGCTAGAGGGTAAACAGTTTCAATTTGTAGACCCAAAACAGTTAAAACAATTTCTAGATGCTAGAGTGGAATTGAATGTTGTGTGCCCTCCCTAAATGCAGGCTGGGGTCGGAACCAGAGGTTGCAACCATTTAGTTCTTAATTATTGCTATATCTTTTATTTTAAATTCTAAGTTCTTGGATTCCAAAATTTCCTAAACTTGTGGACAGAAAGGCTGTTAATGATATTTCTCTTATTTTTGCCTTTTGTATAAATGCCGATTGCACTATTCACGTATTTGTGATGATATATGGAAATATATGAACAAATAAGAACATTAAAGGCTACAGAAAGTAAAATCATATATAATATATAACACATCACTGGTCAGGAATTACATCATTCAGGCCATTATCGCATCAGCTGGGAGGCCCGTTGCAGTGAAAGCCTGAAGCGTCCAGACCAGGAACAAGGTCTTTTCTGCACGATGCGTCCACCCACAGAATGAGCCCCAGAGTTCCACTGCAACAAAGCCCCCTTAAGCTAAAACTTATCCAGAAGTGTGCATGGTGATGCAGTCACTCTCTCGGTTCAAGAAAACAAACCACTGGCCAGGTGAATCATTTACCGAACCTCAAGAGTACCCGCCCCCCCCCTTCTGCACAAGCTGGCTTCAGGGACATACATTATTCTTGGGAGGTGCCTTATTCTCATTCCTTCCAGCCTGTTCTTTGAGATATGCAGGCAAGTAAATACAGAAGAGTTTAAAATTTATTATCTATCAAAGTAAGACTGAAAAGCAATTAATATTGTCCATCACAATGCCCCTCTCCAGGAGTCCACCTTTCAGTGAAGAAATGTTTTCTTATGTTGCTCTTGAGTTTTTCTCCTTGGAGCCCCACTCTGTGACCTCTTGTCCTAGGACAATGGCTTCCCACTCATTGTGGGTATCATGAAAACTGGACTTACCATCCATATTTCCAGTCTCAAGTGCTAGAGGCACATTGCTCACAGCTCTTTTGCCTCAGGGGTTGGGGAGGGTCCAAAGCCCAGCTCATAGAACTGTAGACCCGATTCTTCTCCTTGGGAGCCCAGGTCTCCCTCTTGGCCAGCGATGCATTAGGCCTGGCTTTCCTCCATCAAATACTAGGGTTACTCTGGGTTTAGCTTTTCTTCTCTAGGGACTAAGGTGCTCTGGACTATGTTTGCCAGGTACAAATGTTCTGTAGTTATATAGGATATTGTATTATCCCTGTTGTGTTACCTGCTTAAATGGTAATTAATGGTAATGTATAGTAATGTAAGAGCACTCCTAGCTTTATATTAGTCTAATACAGCACCTGCTATAAATGTAAAGTTGTCCTGGGGAGGGGGTAATGAAAACCAGATCCTACAGTGCCCGCTAGACTGTTAATGCACATGAAAGGCTCACTTTACTGGGTAGAGAAAAGCACAGCCCCAGAGAGCACCACCAAACCTTTCAGCCAGAGAATAGGAAATCACGGGCACAGCAATTCAATACAATTTAAAGAAAAACCTTCTAGCCCAAAGTTGTAAAACTAGTTAAGGAATAGGATAGACACAGCAAAAGAAACAGTGGGGTTTTTTTCCTCTCAAAGTTTTAGATGAGATATACTTGTAGAAGAAAAAGTTTAAGGACTAACAGCCTCAGTCCCTCAAACACAGGCAGACGGCTACTAAACCAAACCAGCTCTAAGAATCCCACAGGTTCAAGGTTAAGTGAAGCTCTGTCACTTACCCACCTGGATATACACTAATCACCCTTCCTCCTCTGTTATGCAAATGAAATGGCTCACTTCACTGGTAGAAAAAAAAAAAAACAGCCCCAGAGAGCACCCCCCCCTCCCCCAAACACTTTCAGCACAGAGAATAGGAAATCACGGGCACAGCAATTCAATACAATTTAAAGAAAAACTTCTAGCCCAAAGTTGTAAAACTAGCCATTTTAGTTTAAGGTAATAGGATAGAGCCACAGCAAAAGAAAGACCCTGGTGCTCCACAGCTTTCATCTGTGGGTGAGAAGGGGGAGATAGGTAAGAGTATCATGAGGAATATCAATAGAAATGAAACAAAAAAAAAAACATGGAAAAGAAAATAAGATACCACCTTTTTTTATTGGACATAACTTGATACATTTTTTGATTAGCTTTCGATATCTCCTTTCAAATGAGATATCGCACATTCCAGTCACCCAGCTTTGGACTATTTCTACCTGTTCAACCACCCTTCTCACCCCTGCATACAACTACCTCTCCTCAGATTCCCACTTCCTACAGCCTCCAGACTAAGAGTCTCTGTATCCGGAAGCAACATTTCTGAACATCTGTCTGTGAGTAAATTAGGATTTATTCAATAAAAGAGACTTCAGGTGATTTGATGTGCCAGGGTTATACTCCACGGCATTGAGGCCTCATGTAACAAGCCTCAATGGCCGTGATAGTAAAAGGGCAACCTTCGAAAGCTAATCAAAAAATGTATTAAATTATCTTATTTTCTTTTCCATGTTTTATTTTGTTTTGATTTCTATTGATAACCTTAAAATGTAAGAAAGGAGAAGGAATGATCTGTGTGGTTCAAAAACTTGGTCACATTATCTCAGAGTACTCACCACCCTACAGAATGGTTGTCCACATGGTAGTACTCATCAAGGTCTTCAAATGTCATTGTCCCAACAATTCTAGATATATAAAAACTTGTGGTGGTATTCATTGCAACACCTTGATGACAAAAGAAAGGGATAACTCGGTCTAATGATACAGACTCTGACCATGCAAATAGCCCCAGATCACTTAACCCTACCTGTGTCATCTTCCAGCAAGGATGCAGTCCCTTCTGTCTCAAAATAGAAACCATAGTTCTTCAGCTGAAAGATGGATATGTCCACCGTGGTGGAGAAACACCCAGTTCTGTCAGTCTGGAAGAGACATTCCAGTCATTCATTCTTTCCTTGGGGAAAGCATTGAAAAGACCAGAACTCCTGACCTATCATGCTACCTGAACCAAGGTTATCGACTCCCCCCTCCCCCAATGGAAAAGCCAGCAACAGCCTCCCCAGTTACTAATTCTGCCAACATCCTCCTTCCTGGTATTCACCTCCTTCTCTAAGCCCACCCCCAATATTACTTCTATTTCCCAGCCACATTCTTCCTTGCAATTCACTCACCCGTCCCCAGTAGTCATTACAGATATCACATTGTCCAGGATCACTGGCTGTATCCTCACCAGTCTCTTCATTCACAGCACCGCAAACCCTCCACGCTTCAGGTTTAAAGGTCTGCAATCAGTATCTTTTCACTGCAGTTCTCCTTTTCCAAATCTCCCCTGTACAGTTCAGTGAAACCAGATTCAAACTGCAGCTCTTTCAGCTCCGCCCCAATTAAGCTGCTCAGTATAGCTCACCTTCAACTAAGCTCTCCACCCAGCTTGGTTCAATTAGGTTTTCACCTGTAGTATAGGTTAGGAACACTGCTTCCACAATCTCAGTTCAATTAGCAACGTTTTCCTCATCAATTCAACTTAGCACTGTTTTCAACACAGCCAAACAACAACCTGTTTCCTTCCAATGTTTCAGTGCTTTTTCCAATGATTATACTCCTTATCGATACTTTAACTCAAACAACTCATCACAATGTAATCCATAACCAAGTTGTAACAAATTGTATTTCCATGCTTCATAATGTATTGTAAGCCACACTGAGCCCGCAAAAAGGTGGGAAAATGTGGGATACAATGCAATAAATGCAATTAAACAGTTCCATTCACCAGCAATATCTAAGTCACTGTCTCACTCTTAGACACCTCCCTCATTTGTCAGCACAAATCCTCCTGCCAGCCACCTACCGGGTCAATCCACCAAGTCTTCATTCACTCTCTCATGATCAGTTCATAACTCACTTGAAGAGCTCCCCACCAAGTACTCCATTCCCCTCCTCATTCTCTCCTTCTTCTACCCTCCCTCCAGTTCCATTCTCTCCTCCCCTCCCACATCTGATTCCATTTCCCAATCAACCCCCAGCTCCTCCCTTTCTTGCATAGAATCCTCTCCCTTCACCTGATCCCGTTGCTGCACTGCCTTCTGGGCTTTGTAGTTTCTTAGTTCCTGATTTCTCTGATGTTGCATTCCTTCTGGGTTTGTAGTTCTTAGTTCCTGATTTCTCCAGTGCTGCACTGCCTTCTGGGCTTTGTAGTTTCTTAGTTCCTGATTTCTCTGATGTTGCATTACCTTCTGGGTTTTGTAGTTTCTTAGTTCCTGATTTCTCCAGTGCTGCACCTGCCTTCTGGGCTTTGTAGTTTCTTAGTTCCTGATTTCTCTGATGTTGCATTACCTTCTGGGTTTTGTAGTTTCTTAGTTCCTGATTTCTCCAGTGCTGCACTGCCTTCTGGGCTTTGTAGTTTCTTGCTCCTCACAACCTGTGCCATACCAGAACCACCAGGACTTGTGGCACAAATTGATAATTACATCACCCTCCACGGGCTTGCCATACGTATACGTGAACCAAGAGGAGGAAAATCCAGAATTATAGAGGGAGAAAAACTGGCTCCTACACCCCCATCCTCAGGGTCCTACATGTCAATGTGTGTACATGCATGATTTATAGAAGGAAATTTCAGCTTTGGGCAAAATCAGGTACAGCGTAAAAGGAAAACCTCTTCGACTGCTGGATGGGGTCCTGGTGAGGGCAGAGTAACATACGGTGAAGGTCCCTGCTGTGTGCGGGTACATTATGTGTTTATATGCCCACATTTCATTTTATTGCATTTGTATCCCACATTTTCCCACCTATTTGCAGGCTCAATGTGGCTTACAGAGTCCTGTTATGGCATCTTCATCTGTGTTCATGTGTGTCCATATGTACATCAGGGTCTATGTCTGTGTGTCTGAATAAGTTGTTCTATGTCACAATACCATGATGTCATTTATGACAGCCTGGACCAATCCAAAACAGGATGTGCGATGTCATCAGTGACACAGTTATGGAGAAGTTTAAATAAACCATAGCCGCATCCTAGGTTTTCGGAAAGAGCCCAATTTAAATAATATCGAAATGAAACGTCTGTGCGGAAGACACAGCAAAGTAATGAACGGCAGCAGCCCTCACACAGGACACCCCTAGCTTACTTCTGGAGGCCTGTGTGTGAAAGCGGACGCTGTGATGTCACATACCTGGAGCTCGATGATATGATACTGAAGAAAAAGAGCGAGAAGCATATTCATTCAGAATAGAACTCAGTTATGGGGAAGGAAAGAGAGCCGGGGATTAAAACTCTGTCATTGACTTTCTGGGGGGCAATTCTCTAAAGTCCCCTACAGGAGAATTGAATCATGGACAAGCTATGGACGTAATCTACTTAGATTTCAGCAAAGCTTTGACACAGTTCCCCACGGGAGGTCTTAAATAAACTGGAAGGGCTGAAGATAGGACCCGAAGTGGTGAACTGGATAGGAACTGGTTGACGGACAGAAGCCAGAGGGTGGTGGTGAATGGAATTCGCTCGGAGGAGGGAAAGGTGAGTAGTGGTGTGCCTCAGGGATCGGTGCTGGGACCGATTCTGTTCAATATATTTGTGAGTGACATTGCCGAAGGGGTTAGAAGGTAAAGTTTGCCTATTTGTGGATGATACTAAGATCTCCAACAGAGTGGACACCGGGAGGGAGTGGAAAACATGAAAAAGGATCTGAGGAAGCTAGAAGAACGGTCTAAGGTTTGGCAATTAAATTCAATGCGAAGAAATGCAAGTGGTGCACTTAGGGAATAGAAAACCCTCGGGAGATGTATGTGTTAGGCAGGGAGAATCTGATAGGTACGGACGGGGAGAGGGATCTTGGGGTGATAGTATCTGAGGATCTGAAGGCGATGAAACAGGTTGACAAGGCGGTGGCCATAGCTAGAAGGTTGTTAGGCTGTATAGAGAGAGGTGTGACCAGCAGAAGAAAGGAGGTGTTGATGCCCCTGTATAAGTCGGTGGTGCGGCCCCACCTAGAGTATTGTGTTCAGTTTTGGAGGCCATACCTTGTGAAGGATGTAAAAAGAATTGAAGCGGTGCAAAGAAAAGCTACGAGAATGGTAAGGGATTTGCGTTACAAGACGTATGAGGAGAGACTTGATGACCTGAACATGTATACTCTGGAAGAAAGGAGAAACAGGGGTGATATGATACAGACGTTCAAATATTTGAAAAGTATTAATCCGCAAACGAACCTTTTCCGGAGGTTGCGAAGGCGGTAGAACGAGAGGACATGAAATGAGATTGAAGGGAGGCAGACTCAAGAAAAATGTCAGGAAGTATTTTTTCACGGAGAGAGTAGTGGATGCTTGAATGCCCTCCCGCGGGAGGTGGTGGAAATGAAAACAGTAACAGAATTCAAACATGCGTAGAATAAACATAAAGGAATCCTGTTCAGAAGGAATGGATCCTAAGGAGCTTAGCCGAGATTGGGTGGCAGAGCCAGCTGGTGGCGGGAGGCGAGGATAGTGCTAAGCAGACTTATACGGTCTGTGCCAGAGCCGGTGGTGGGAAGCGGGGCTGGTGGTTGGGAGGCGGGGATAGTGCTGGGCAGACTTATACGGTCTGTGCCAGAGCCAGTGGTGGGAGGCGGGGCTGGTGGTTGGAGGCGGAGATAGTGCTGGGCAGACATATACAGTCTGTGCCAGAGCCAGTGGTGGGAGGCGGGGCTGGTGGTTGGGAGGCGGAGATAGTGCTGGGCAGACTTATACGGTCTGTGCCCTGAAGAGGACAGGTACAAATCAAAGTAGGGTATACACAAAAAGTAGCACATATGAGTTTGTCTTGTTGGGCAGACTGGATGGACCATGCAGGTCTTTTTCTGCCGTCATTTACTATGTTACTATGTTACAGTTAGGTGCTTAGTTTAATTCTGTAATAGCAGAAGTGCCTAACCTCGATGGCTGACATCAATGCTTGTGTCATTGATAGGTCATTTATAGGTCTAACTGCCTACAATTAGACTTGTACACCTGAGCCTATTTAACATGTCCCTCCGAAGTTCACACTCTCCTTGATCTTGCACGCTCTGCAATTTGACAGAACAACTTCTACAATACTAACTACGGGCAGTTACCAATTATAAGCTATTGCTCATTAATACCAATGATCAGCTCATTGTATAGGGTTGTGTGCACAACTGAGCAATTCTGTAACTTGCACACTCAAATTCCTGCTCTAGATGCAAATTTGGGAGTGGAACTTCCTCAAAATTAGGTGCTTTACCTCCCTGTGCTTCTGTCACTTTCTCTTCCTACTCCAGCAGGGTAATAAAAGCAGCCTGTTTCCTTTCTGTCCTCTGGAATGTGTACGTAAATAAGTATTGCCATACTGGGAAAGACCAAAGGTCCATCAAGCCCAGCATCCTGTTTCCAACAGTGGCTAATCCAGGTCACAAGTACCTGGCAGAAACCGCAACATTCCATGTAGAACCCCAAAGAGCAGCAAGATTCTAGAATTCTAAAGAATAACAAGATTCCATGCAGAATTTCAAAGAGTAGCAACATTCCATGTAGAACCCCAAAGAGTAGCAAGATTCCATTCAGAATTCCAAGTACATCCTATATAATAAAACGCACCTCCAACGTTCTGAAGCTGACTCTGTGGCAGTAAAGCCTGAAGCATTCGTGCTCTCAGAAAGGATGCATCCATCTCATGAATTGACGTCACGTACTTCCGGGTACGTCACACGCAAAAGCTGACCAACCAGAGGTGGGAAGGCGGACGCACAGCGGCGAATGGATCGATCGTTCAGTGGGCCTGCCAGCTGAGCTGTGCACGGCAGCGGAGGTTGGCGGTTGGCGGAGGGCCAGAGATTTGGCCGGTATCTATTAGGGGCAGGGGAGAAAGCGCTGGGTGGCTGGGAAGGGGGGGGGCAGGGGAGAGAAGAGCATCGTGGGTGGCTGGAAGGGGGGGCAAAGGAAAATGGAGAACTGGGTGGCTGGAGTTGGGGCAGGGGACAGAGGAGGAATCGCTGGGTGGTGGAGGTGGGGCAGGGGAGAGAAGAGCATTGTCGGTGGATACCGGAGGGGGCAAGGAAAAGGATAATTGCTGGTGGCTGAAGGGGAGCAGGGGAGAGAGGAGAATCGCTGGGTGGCTGGAGGGGGAGCAGGGACAGAGCAGACACACTTCACACCCAGCAGTCTCACTCTCTGTCACTACACACCACACGTGCACATTCACTCTCTCTCACACATAGTCACTTTCACACACACTCTCTCAACATACACACTCCCGACAAAAACCTTGCTAGCGCCCGTTTCATTTGTTGTCAGAAACGGGCCTGATTTACTAGTACGTACATAAGAGTTGCCATACTGGGAAAGACCAAAGGTCCATTGAGCCCAGCATCCTGTTGTCCAACAGCGGCCCAATCCAGTCACAAATACCTGGACTGGCTCCCTGCACCCCAGAGCTGGCTGCACATCATCTGACAAACTGGGGACTCTTGACATTTGAGTCGTGGACCAGCAGTGAGCATAGGAAAGGTTCCCACTTTTCATAATCCCTGCCCCCATCTCCTTATCATGTCGTTTTCTAGGGATAAAGTTTCTATTACACAAAGGACTCCAGTATTTTTTTCATAATCACCAAAACGTTTTATTGTATTGCAATGCCCACTAACCTCATTAGCACTGCTACCTAATGTTAAAACCTCACACATTCATTCCTCCACTCACCTTGCACACCTGTATTGAATACAAACCAATTGTTTTTACATTTTAAAACTGTATACTTATGCTGTTTCGTATTTTACTTATGTTTTACAATACTTATACATTATATCATGCTCAAGGATCAGAACTCAGTCCTGCCAGCTAAATAGTCCTTTTCCTACAGACGCCACGCCTTCCGCTTGGTCGCTGTAAACGTGTTTACACGTAAACACTGGATGGACTGCTCTTCGATGGAAAAACACTGTGTGTCTATTGACCCTCCGTTGACTGGTTAAATACCACCACCTCCAATCATCTGTGTGCTCGATGACTAACTCAACAGTCCACCATATCTGTTTCATATTCTGCCGGTTCCCCAATGCAGGAGCGCATTTCACAAATCTTCTCAGGAGGAACCACCATCACATTTCTTCTACGCATTAAATGGCTGCATGCCAGATTGAAACTCCCTCAGGGCTGAGCCACAGACACCGCACAGGAAAAAATACTGGAGTCTTTGTGTAATAGATATTAAAAGTCACTCTGGAATCAAGAGAGTTATCCCCTAATTAGTAATTTTGTTGATACAGTTTTCTCCCAGGGTCACGATGCAAAAAGTCACAGAGGAGAGACCGTGTTTATTAATAATCTGTCCCTCCGTTCTCACTTTTCTTCTCTTCTTTGGTTTCATTCTCATTCGGAGGCAGGGGAGCGAAGGGAATGGCTGGGTGGGTAATGGATGGCTGGGGGGCAGGGGAGCGAAGGGAATCGCTGGGTGGGTATGGATGCTGGGTGGGCAGGGGCACAAAGGGGCTCACTGGGTGGGTATGGATGGCTGGAGGGGGGACAGGGGAGCAAAGGGAATCGCTGGGTAGATGGGTATGGATGGCTGGAGGGGGGACAGGGGAGCAAAGGGAATCGCTGGTAGGTGGGTATGGATGGCTGGAGCGGGGGACAGGGGAGCAAAGGGAATCGCTGGGTAGGTGGGTATGGATTGCTGGAGGGGGGACAGGGGAGGCAAAGGAATCGCTGGGTGGGTGGGTATGGATGGCTGGAGGGGGGACAGGGGAGCAAAGGGAATCGCTGGGTAGGTGGGTATGGATGGCTGGAGGGGAGCAGGGGAGCGAAGAGAATCACTGGGTGGATATGGATGGCTGGACGTGGGGCAGAGGAGCAAAGTGAGGGTATGGATGGCGGCGGGGGGGCAGGGGAGAGGAGAGAATCGCGGGGGGGTATGGATGGCTGGAGGGGGGCAGGGGAGAGGAGAGTTGCTGGACATGGATGGAGGGAAGGGAGATTGAGGAAGGAGATGAGATGAGGGGAAAAGGAAGAGAGGAGAAAAACTGCACATGGATGAAAAAACTAGGCAGAAGCTGGATCCACTGGACAGTCAAGTCTGTGGAGGACAAGAAATGAAGAAGAAGGAAGGAGGAAAGGAAAGAAATAAATGGAAAGGAAGCCCCGGAAACGGAAGTTAGTTAAGAGGACAGATAGCAGCAGAATCAGATTACTGGGCCAGCATGATCAGAAAAACAAAGTCACCAGACAACAAAGGTAGAAAAAAAATCATTTTATTTTCATTATAGCGTTTGGAATATGTTCACTTTGAGAATCAGGTGCTCAACATTAAAAGTTTATATTTATTATTTACTTATTTATGGCATTTTATCCCACATTAAACATGAATTAGATTGGAACCTGGATATTTAATTTTTTTTTTCCTGGAGTAATGCATTGCCCCCGCCCCCCAGGCTCTCTCCCCAGCTATAGCCAGCTCTGCAATTGGGGTGGGGGGGCGCAAGAGGTGGACCGGGGAGAGAGCCTGTTTTTAAACATTTACCCAGCACACCACTGACTATATCCATAACAAGTGCAGGACGCCTTGCTGAGCATTCAGGGAACTCTTCCCTACTGTGGGGAGATGGACACACAGGAACTGGTCACCCCGAAACCTTAACACCATCCATCACACCTCGAAAGGAACCAGTGACAGCTGATGGTTAGAAAAAAAAGCCAGACGCCTCAGTATTTACCCTCACCTTGATCCTGGGTCAGGGTGACATTGAAGCAGGTGTGAAAGCTACAAGGGACCCACTTCCTTAAGCAGGAGCCCAGAGGACTAATATGGGAATTGGATGGACACCTCAGAGCAGGACTGTACCTCCACCAGAAACAATTTTAACTCAAAAGTCTTCACCAGAATTATTCTGAGCATCAGAACTTCATTACAGAGTTGCACAGTTGAGTAGTTTTGCATGATCTCCCTCCTTGGGGAAAGGAGCCCCCGTGAAAAAGCATGACCCAGTGAACCCTGAGGAGTGTCAGGCCCTAGTTTTAGCAGAATAGACAGTGCTGTAAAAGAGGTTAAGTCTTTATGTCCTTACCTGGAGGGAACATCATGGCTCCCTGAGGTCCCCAACAGACAAAAACAGGAGCGGGGGAAGGACCGCATGCTGTCCTCAGGCTGTCAAGATCCCTCTCTTCTCCCACCCCTGGTTTTATGGCGTGAAGGCTGGGTTATCATTCCCCACTCCACCAATCACTTCGGCAGGTACATCCCACACCCCCCTTCCCTGCCCCCTCCTTTCCCAGTAGCCCTAGGTGTCAGCCTCGGACCCATGTGCCATTTCCCATGGTGGAGGGACATCTTGCTCAGCTGCATCTGGACCTGGCAGAGGCTAGTGAAACATCATGAGCTGAGATAGGTGGGGAAGGGTGGGGGATCCAGTCAGCAGGTCATTAAGTCTGTAAAGCACACTGGGATTTACGTTGTCATAGGAAAGAAGCTCCTCTAGTTCAGAGCTTCCTCCCCTCTGCTATCAGCTCAGAAAGATTTGCCGATGATTCACACCTATATCTCACACTCAAAAGTACATGTTTTATTTTATTAACCTTTGGTAGTCAGAAAATACAAGATGTTCAGGAAGCAGTGGAGAAGCCTCTTATGCAAAGTAATGCCCAGAAAGAGCATTACAGAGTCCGATATGAGAGGTTGGGGGAGGAAGGGGGGGCAAGAGAGACGATTGGCTGATAATTGACACTTCCAGATCTTGGCCGGGTACTGCAGAGCTAACCAACCCTACTGGAGACCCAGTCAGATTCCCAGCTCTATCCACCATTCAGGAGTCAGGAAACCAAGCTTCAAGTCAGTTTAGTATGACGTAGTGGGAAAACTGCAGGACAAGCTCAGCAATGGGGAGGTAGATGTTGGTTCCACCATATCATCCAAAAGCAACAGTAAGGCTATCAGAGGGCAGGTTCTGACCATCCTTATCCTAAAAAAGAAGGGAAAAAAATCCACAAATAAATTTTTCATCAGCAATTACTGGATGGTCTTGAAAGGAAGCTCTGGAAGGAGGGGGCATAGGACGAAGGTGAAAGGGGAGAGACTCAGAAGTAACCTGAGGAAATACGTCTTCACAGAAAGGTTGGTGAATTCATGGAACGGCCTCCCGGTGAAGGTCATGGAAGCAAAAACAGTATTTGAATTCAAGAGAGCTTGGAACAAGTACATAAGATTTCTGATAGGAAATGTGGTTGGGGGAGAGGGGCCTTGAAAAAATTGCATGGACACTAAGGGTGCCATGAACCAAAAAGTTTGGGTCTATCTGCTGCCATTTTTTCTACATTTCCATCTTCTCAATCCCCCCCCCCCCACCCCCCCCCCCCCCCCCCCCCCCCCCCCCCCCCCCCCCCCCCCCCCCCCCCCCCCCCCCCCCCCCCCCCCCCCCCCCCCCCCCACCACCCCCCCCCCACCCCACCAACAGTAATTTCGTATCTCGGTTGTTGCACCTGCTATTCCCCCTCCTGCCCTCTCTCTCTCCCCCCTCAGCAGTTTCCTGTATCTCTGGTTATTGCTCCTGTTTTTCCCCTCCTGCCTCTCTCTCTCCCCCCCTCAGAGTCCCTGTATCTCTGGTTATCCTTTCCCCCTCCTGCCTCTCTCTCTCCCCCCTCAGCAGTTCCTTGTATCTCTGGTTATTGCCCCCCTGCTATTCCCCTCCTGCCTCTCTCTCTCCCCCCTCAGCAGTTCCTGTATCTCTGGTTACTGCCCCTGCTATTCCCCTCCTGCCTCTCTCTCTCCCCCCCTCAGCAGTTTCTGTATCTCTGGTTACTGCCCCTGCTTTCGCCTCCCACCTTTCTCCTGGATTCAGACTTGGTTGGGGGCAATAATTCCTACCTCCGATGCAGGTGGTTCAGCAACTGGCAATGTATTCCACCTCTGCAAATTCATCTGTAAGAGAGAGAAGAGACATTTCTGCTCAGCAACAGAATCTGGTTATAGATCGGAGCCCCCTGCATTGCTAATGTCACATACCTGGCTTATAGTAATCATACACTCGGACTGTGGCCGGCTTTAAGTTCCCAATGTCATAGTCCCGGCTGAGGCTCAGTGTGTATTTTTGAGACTCCTTTTTCACCTGCACGACAGACAGATTGACAGAGGAACACGGCAGGTTTAGTTCCATGAGCGAGATGCCATGTTAGGGCGTGTGAGCGCCAAGGTCCAGAAAAACAAGAGCAAGACATATGAGGGGAAAGAGGTGGTGGTCCTGGGTGAAATGGAAGAGGAGAATGATAAGGTGACACTGGGTTGGGTTCTTACCTCATCCAGGTAGATGTTAATCAGCTCCTTCGTTGTATCTACACGTTTCACAAACGGTTGCTTCAGCTGTGGAGAGAACAAGAACAGAAAGTGTAGTTACTTACCTGTAACATAGGTTCTCCGTGGACAGCAGGATAAATCAGCCACATATAAGTGACGTCATCTGATGGTGCTGTCGAATGGGAGCCATCGGATGACGTCATTTATATATGGCTGACGCATCTTGCTTGTCCTAGGAGAAGCCATCTGTACCCCCACCATACGCCAGTGCTGCAGGCCATGAAGCATTACCACCACCACCCCCTCGAAACAGAGTTGCAATTGTTCGCACCAAGGTTCTGCCAGAGGTGCGAATTTAGTGCTGAGCAAAACCTAACTCTGGAACAGCAAGAGCAGACCTCAAATCCAGCACCAAGCAGAGATTAAATCCTACAGGAGTACAAAAAGTTTTAACCAGGACAGAACAGGGGCATTCCTCACCATCGCCTCTGTGTCGATCTGAGAGCTGTATCCGGACAACACCCTGATTTCCAAGATAGCCATGTTGGATTTGCTGCGACTCCCGATGTACCTTGGGGGTGGGGAATGAGAGGAGAATTAAGAGGTAGAACTACAAATAAGCAACCCGGTATCCTCTTCATATACTAACATGCGACTCCTGTGTGTCTCCTTCTCCCTTGCACGGTCTCACCATGTGACTGTTTTTTTTTCTCTCTCTCCCTCCCGACATCCCTGTTGCTGCTGCCAGTGAGTGTCCTAGACTCTCATACCTTACGGTCACCACCAAGTCGACAGTCCCAGCGTCTTGCCGGCCACACTTCCTCTGCGCCACCACGCTAAGGGTAAAGGTTGCCTGGTCCTTCACAGGAGGGATGTTATAACGTACCAGTGTCTAAAGGTGAGGGAACAAGGCAGACAGTGTCATTTATGTGGCAAAGCTGAAGTGGTCCTTTGTTCCTGTTATTAATCTCAAGCACAGTCACTGCCTGGCCAGCAGCATAAACAAAACGCAAGAGTCACCTTCTTCCTAACTGGGATTCATTAGCATCCTCTGCAGTGGATGCAGCATTACACCTGCATTGTGGGATTCTCACCTGGACAAACACGCAGCCCTTCCCACTGGCAGCCACCTGGTATGACCCTGGCACCTCTGGCAGTGCTGCTTGCTGTAGCACCAGGCGGTTCTCCTGGGTCACGTACGTCGTCAGCTGGAAACCATTCACGGATGAGAAGTACACAGTGATGTCACCCCCGCTACCAAAAGTGAATTCAGCAAACTTGGAGAGGGACTGGAGGGCAACCACGGTGTCCTGGAATGGAGAGAGGATTGCAGCGTGACGCCCAGAGTGATGGTGTCAGAAGTGGGATTGGAAGCACCTTCCCACATTGGATTGTGGCTAAAGAATCCATTCTCA
Organism: Microcaecilia unicolor; assembly: GCF_901765095.1. Classification (NCBI taxonomy): domain Eukaryota; kingdom Metazoa; phylum Chordata; class Amphibia; order Gymnophiona; family Siphonopidae; genus Microcaecilia; species Microcaecilia unicolor. The sequence continues at coordinate 33,867,255 of NC_044044.1, forward strand.
AATGGAACAGGGACTTACTTGGGTGGAAGAGAAGCCCCCATAGGCATTCCGCTGTTTGGTTAACCATCTCACAATCGGTAAGACTTCATTGAGGTCAGTGGGGAAGACAGCTGAATTAGCAAGGTAAGCAAGAAGCACATAGGCGGTTGTTTCGACATCTGCTGCATAAGGAGTAGCCCAGTAAGAGTCAGTGTTGGAGGCTGTGCTGTGTAACTCCAATGTTTTCTCCACCTACAAGCAACAGGCAGATCTCAATTATAGGTACCAGTGGGGGAGGAAAGATCTCTCTACACCTTTCCTCTAGCATCTGGAAAAGGGAGTAGGGAGAGACCTTTGGAGGTCATTCAACTTATTCAAAATACTGCAATCCACCCGATTACTAATTTAAGAAAATATGATCGTGTAACACCACACCTCAAAAACGCTCATTGGCTACCAATTAAACGCTGTGTAACCTAAAATCTTACTTTTGATTCACAAGATCTTTGACACTGGAGAAACCGTCGTATCTCTCCAATAACTTAATTCCGTACAGTCCTTCAAGAAACTCTCCGGTCGGCTCCACAAAACCAGCTCGTAATCCCCTCTTATCGTGTTATAGTTCATGACCCTATCTTCTATCTTCTCAATCCTAGGACCACAACTTTACAAATGCTCTTCCAGGATCCCTAAGACTGCAATTATCCCTAGCCAAAGTTCAAGGCTGATCTTAAAACTTATCTTTTTGACGATGCTTTCCTCTGATATTTGCAGTTTAGATTCTGTTCGGGGTATCCACCTAACTTAAAGAGCCTCCCCTTCCCTTTTGTATCTTTACGCTTTCTTTCCTATTATTGTAGCTCTTGCCCCCCCCCCCCCCCCCCCCCCCCCCTAACCTGTATGGTTATTTTATAGCCATTCAATTTGTTTGTGCTATGTGTTAGATGGTAAACTACCCTGAAGGCTGCCAAAGAGCGAGGTAGTAAATTCTAAATAAACTTGGTAATTTGCTTAACTTGGTAACCCTATGGCTGTCTAGAAATGAAGCTGAAAATCCCTAGGGCTGGAAGGGGACTGCAGGAGATCTCCACTCCCTTCCAGCAGGCAAACTCCGCTCTGATTTTAGCCCACTGCTTTTTTTCCTGGCCTCAGAGAAGACAGTAGGTGACTGGAGAGTCTCCGATACCTGATTGAATGGCCTTGACATTTAACTTCTGGAGGACCTGGGTTCTACGGGTGGTGTCATTGGCCAGGGTGTAGGTATAGAACAGCAGAGCATGTGTGTAGGTGCTGGTCACATCAGAGAGGGCGAGGTTCAGAAACTGTAAACCATTTTTCACCATTGGGTCCTATTGCCGGGATTGAAGAGGGAAAAGGAATAAGAGAGTTGTATTAATGTATTTATAGAGAGAGCACCAGCTAACATCCTTTACCACACATGCAAACGGGAAAGCAAGAAAATAGCCCCCCACACAGCTGCAGGTGTGAGAGACAACTAGAACGGACACTTACACTGAGGGGCTTCCCCATCTCCAGCAATCCTGAAGTGATATATGCAGTGAGCGAGATTTCCATCATCCACACCGCCCTAAGACAGCGAGACGGTATAGTTACAATGCAACTTAAGATATGGGCAAACCCCAGAGCTGTGATGCAACCAATCTCTCTAGCAAGTTCATACTCTCATTAATATTAAAATACAAAAAAAATCCCCCCTAACGCCTGGGCTATACACCTGGACTTATGGTCAGTGATTTATTGGCTCCCAATTAGCTGTGGAAAAACTCATGACACAACCCAATGACATACTGCCTCTTAGGTCTGACATACTAACTGCTTGATACCTTTTCAACCAATAACAGAGCATGTTGATTTTGATTGGTCACAGGTCAAACGTCTAAAACATTGTGACATCACAAAGTCTCATACTTTTCAGTCTTTGGCTTCTGATTGGACTTGGAAGCTATCAGAAGTCAATTTGTAAATTTTGATTGGCCCCTCACAGATCAAAGGAAACATTGTGACATCATGGTCACAAATCCTCAGTTCCTGGTTTCTATTTGGACCTGGAAACTCTCGGAAGTCACGAGATCTGGGAAGGGATTGTGCTGCACCTTTCTGAGGAGAGATCTACCTCTTTATTAGGAGACAGCCAGTGTTGTCCCTACTATGGGGGAGAGGAAGGGGCCATCAAGATTTGGTAGGTGAGCTGAAGAACACCATCACCACTCCCCTGCTCCATCTCCCATGAAACCTACCTTCATAGAGGTGTGGAAGAGTTTGCCCACACTGGCAAAAGAGCCGTTAGCTTGCTGGTGGCTCCCCAGCCACGTCAAAGCCTGGTTAATGAGCTGCTCATCGATAAAGATGAAATGTTTGGCCTGGGCTAGGCACTTAACCACAAACGCAGTCAGCCTGGAGGGAGGGAGAGACACATTCAGTGGAACAGCAGTGAAATGAGAGCACTAGAATGACAAGCCACAAAGACATCTGTAACTCCTCTTCCAAAGTCATGAAACTGCAGAGAATCTCGGGACACCCCTGTGGTTGCTACTCACCATGTGTTCCCCTCAGCATCGCTGCTCCCAAAAGCGCTATATGAGCCGTCTTCATGTTTATAATTCAGCTCCTGCTGGTATCCTGCAAAGAGAAAGAAGATTGAGAGATATCCCAGAATTAAACAGCTGTTTACAGCCACTTGAAATCAGCGACTGACCTTTCTCCAGGTATTCATAAGCCCGTGTCCTGATCTCATCGTTCAGCTGTACAGTCTTTTCCAAGTAAAGCATAATGTAAATAAGTGGGGCAAAGATCACCATGTTCTGCTCTCCACATCCATAGGGCATCTGGATGAGCTGAGCCACGTTCTGCAGAGCTGATCCCATGATATCACCTGAGAGGGGAGAGAAAGACCTCTCATTACAGGGATGAAGGCAGCTTGAGGCAGCCAAAGAAGCTGGTGCTCTCTTCCAGGACCTGGCGCCAGAAATATGCACAGTGAACTTCCAGTTCTAGCCTCAGGCACCAGAGGTGGGGATATTTCTTTCATCACCAGCTGATAAAAATCAGAGTCTTTCTTACCCTGGACAGAGATCTGAGCTCGGGCAGACCCTTCTACCACGTTGGATGGAAGCTCGACGTTAATAGATTCTGTAACTGTAGAGCCTGGACAAAAGGAAAATTTTGAATTAAAAACCCAGGTAAAATTATTTCCAAAGCAGAATTAGTGAATCACAGTACAAGGGACACTGTCCTCTTTCTTTATATAATGCAGGTTTCAGGGGGTGGTTCCTGCAGGAGCTCTCAGTGCAGGGGACACTGTCCTTCTCTGTATCTAATGCAGGTTTCTGGGAATTCCTGCAGAATCTCACTCCATTCCTGCTTTCCATCTGCTTCATCTTTACCTTTTGGACAGAACATTGAGCTGTGAGTTTTCTCTTGCAGGACTCCCTCTGGCTGTTAGAGAAAAGAGAAACAGATGAAAGAGTTATAGGCCTTTCTGAACAAGGAATGGTAGACTAGTCTTACCCTCATGGTTAGAAATCAGGGGCTGATTTGTTTCGTCTATTTGCTGCATAAAGCCTTCTACATATCCGCTTGTGCCCCACCGAGTGTAAGCCAGCTAGTTTGGGGGTCACGGCTTGCACTGAGGACCCCCTGCAGCTCCCTTTTTGGTGTAGTTTGCTCTGGTTACAAAGCCAAAACTACAGAAACATGAGAAAAAGGTGGGAAGAGTCCAGCTTATCTCAAGTCCCTGTAAAGAAAAGAAAGATCTGGCCAGTGTTTCTCCTAATCAGTGCCTGAGTTGCAGGTTTCCTGTCCCTCACCTTAACCAGCAAGGACTTTATGAGGGTGTCCACACGGCCTTTTCTAGGCACAAAGACCTTTTCAGTCCCACAGCGCTCCTGTGGGGTATTGAGAGCCTCTGCGCTGACCGTGAAGTTTAGCAGACCTGGGGATGAAGAGGCACAATTAGAATTTCCATAATTTGCTTTTCAGTCAATCCCAGGGACATACACATGCACCCCTTCTCAGCTTGCCACTGCACCTAGCTTAGTAGACGTGATGTTCCAGGAAAAGGTCTTCGCTTCACCCCACACAAGCAACTGGTATACTGACAGCCCTGGCACTGAAGCACCTGGAAGTCCGTGGATTCCTTCAGAGTCAGTTTCATCTGCAAGAGAAAGAGGGCATCAGGCAATGTGAGAAGGGGTGAAAGGAGAGAGAAAGGTGGCTACAGGCAGGAACAAGGACAGGAACACTGTATCAGATGGCACTGAAGACAGTGGCAGTTGACCTCTTCCACTCCAACCCAAAGAAAATATCTTCCACTCCCGAGATCCTCTACAAAAAAATATAACTTTCTAGATACCTAACAAGCCCCTCCCTCACCCTACAATCCACACTTCCCCCATCCTTTCCTCCACCTTGATGCATCTTTTGAAGTAGTTGACGACGGTAGCCTTTAGGGGGAAACTCTCCCCTCGGATCAAGGAGTACGGCAGAGTCATTTCCACAAAGAAGGGTTTCAAGGCCGTCAGATTGGCCGTCTGTGAGATCCCAAAGCCAACGGAGGACATGCAGAACGCGGAGGCCTTCCATTCTGTGATGGTGTCTGGCATTGTGACCTTCAACTCCTTTGCCCCAGAATTGCTACAGAGAAGAAAAAAAAAGCAATGAATACAGGCAGAGAGTTGACTAAGAGGAAACTATAGAAAGGAAATTAATTCTATGCAAAGGCCTAGAGATATCTGAACAGGAGATGTTTGTGTAGAAAACCTCAATGCACAAAAATCTTTAAATAATTCTCACAATGGTGCAATGCAAAATGTATGTTTTTCCCAGGACTAACCAAGTAAGGAGCAGAAATAGCCTCCCCCTTTCCCCCTCCGAGGTGGCAGGAGCTCTACCTACCCAACTGGAACTAGATCCCACACCCAAGTCTCTGGGAAGTCCTTACGGACCTGCTTTTTTCCAGCAGGTGCTGCGCTGGTCTCTGTCACTTTGTTGGTATCTGGCACCGGTTCTGCCTCTACAGGTGAAGGATTAAAACATCAGAGAAATGAGTGAAAAAGGGACATGGGCTGGAGATGACGTGTGAAGGGATTCTGACACAACTCACTTCCATACTGAGGAGGACAATGGCTGCAAAAATTAGAGCAATTAAAAGCAAAAAAAAAAAAAGTTTTAAAAAAAAAAAAAAGCAAATGCTCACCTCCAAGGAGACTCAATGGCCTGTCCAGTCCCATCTCAATGTCTTTATACAGCCAAGGGAAGCGACAGACCACCGGGGCTTTTATATCATAGTTGGTCAGGCACTTTAATCCAGATTCCTGTTACACAGAGAAGAACCTCATGAGCCAGTGCAAGCGAACAAATCCTGTCCTTCTACCAGAAACACCGAGGAAGATGGTCTTTTGCAGCATTCCGACTGTGTAAGGGAAAACCCCTTACTCTACTACTACTACTAGTAATCCTTTCTATAGTGCTACTAGATGTACCCAGCATTATATAAAGCTACTTTCTCTGTCCCTAGAGGGCTCACAATCTAAGTTTTGGTACCTGGGGTAATGGAGGATTAAGTGACTTGCCCAAGGTCAAGAGGAACTGCAGTGGGAATCGAACCCATGTTGCCAGGATCAAAGCCTCCTTGCACAGTCCCCTGCTATTATCAATCCTCTTGCAGTCATTACATATTGCTGAAGCTGGAACCCAACCACCAAATTGCAGGTGATTTTAAAGTCAGCCAGAATTTCATGCCCTTAAAAAGCTGGATAACTGCTCTGGAAATGGTCTTATCTGCCTGCATTAGATGTTTGCAAATACCTACATCATTCTCCAGTAGGAATGTTCACACCTGCTTTTCCTTTGAAATCTATCATGGGATTTGCCCCTGCGCTTTCCGCAGCTGCTTTCTTCACGGGCAGAATCCACCGCTTATTTCTAGGATAATTCAATTGAAAAGACCACAGATTTACGTGTGGGGACTTTCCAAACAATACACTCTAAACCTTCTCCCAAACAACCATAGCGTTTTATATTATTTTCTTTTCCTTTTTCCTTTCCACTCACTGCAACAATGTAACTCTCGGTAGCATAAATTTCTCTAACATTGTGGGGGGTTTTTTAAAATATATTTTTCTGCTTCGGGGATCATCAGATACTAATGCTGCTCTGACCACGTGAAGACAACGTTCAATATTCACTGTCCATCCAGGAAAAAATGGTTGAGGCGCAAATCCTCACAGATCAACCCAAATTAGCTTTTTATCATATATGTAAATTTCTACTACTTGTGTTATCTATAGATTTTTTTTTTGTAATGTTTGGTTTCCAATAAATGCTTTGTAACATTTTTCTTAAAAATTGAACATTCATAACTACACTTATCGTTCATATCGGCAGCATTTTTAATCAACTGCACTTATCATTTATGAAACATACGTGCAGTTAAAAATGTTTAATTTTTAAGAAAAATATTACAAAACATTTATTGGAAACCAAAACGTTAAATACTACCCCTTCCTCTGCCTCAGTTTGTCTCAAGCTTTACAGTCTTCCTTGGGAAGCCGTTCCACGAATTCACCTCCCTTTCCATGAAGAAATATTTCCTTAGGCTACTCTCCTGAGTTTATCCTCGTTCACATTCATCGTTCCAGAGTTTCCTTTCGATTGAAAAAGAGACTGGCCTCCTGTACATTTTTCCTGGATGGACAGTGAATATTGAACTTTGTCTTCACATGGTCAGAGCAGCATTAGTATCTGATATATTAAAAAAATATATATTAAAATATATAAAAAAATATATTTAAAAAACCCCCCACAATGTTAGAGAAATTTATGCTACAGAGAGTTACATTGTTGCAGTGAGTGGAAAGGAAAAAGGAAAAGAAAAGAAAATATAAAACGCTATGGTTGTTTGGGACAAGGTTTAGAGTGTATTATTTCTAGGATAAGCAGCATAAAGTGTATTGTACTGTTTTGGGATCTTACCAGGTACTTGTGACCTGGATTGACAAAACAGGATGCTGGGTTTGATGGCCCTTCGGTCTATTCCAGTATGGCAACACTTATGTTGTTGCATTTAGGTTTTGAAAATGCAAAACAGAGCAATGTGTACATTTCCAGCCCCAGGGATGGCAGGCATTTCCCCAAAAGCCCATTTACCCGAGTAAATCATTATACACCCTGTTAACTGTCTTCTGGAAAAAGTTGTTCTGTTTATGTTCATCCCACTCACTGCTTATATCCCTTTAAAGCCAGCGTCAGAGAGAGCAGTGGGCAGGACAGTCTGCAGTGCAACGGAATGATGTCAGACCCCATGAGACTGGGTGTAACCAGATGACATGATACTGCCCTGCTGACATGGAACATCTGACTTAAAGGACAGACCAGTAGCCTGTTTTCCCAAACAGTGGCCAAGCCAGGTCACAAATGTACCTGGCAGAAACCCAAATAGTAGCAACATTCCAGAACCTCAAAGAGCAGCAAGATTCCAGAATCCCAAAGAGCAACAAGATTCCAGAATCCCAAACAGTAACAAGATTCCGGAATCTCAAAGAGTAACAACAAGATTCCGGAATCTCAGAGTAACAAGATTCCAGAATCCCAAAGAGTAACAACAAGATTCCGGAATCTCAAAGAGTAACAATTTCCCGGAATACCAAAGAATAACAAGATTCCATGCTACAGTCCCATGGGAAAAGCAGTGGCGGCATCACAGTTGCCACACCCCATTTTTACATGTTCTATCCTGCAACCGGATAACCAGACACGCTGGAAATTGTATTTGTAGTAGATGAATGTTCTGGTTTAGATGATGTCATCTTTCCTGTCTTTAACGGAGTTCCTTTCTTGTTTGAGTGTTTTCAGATTGTACACTTACTGCCTAGGAATGCATTATCACTTACAGGCAGTATAAAAAGTTTAATAAACAAACATCCATGAAAACAAGTCATCTCGACACCCACCTTGAAGAGACTGAAGACATCCGAAGCCACAGTATATTGTGGAAACCAGATAGATCGTTTCTGACGGCTTGCATCCAGTAGGATGGGAATGGGAAAGGATCTGGGTCGCGGCCAAGGATTCCAGCATGAGTTATAATCCTGCTCTTCCACCTGATAGGGGTATCCGCCCCCGTACGAGAAGCCAAAGAGATCATAGACCTGAGGGACACAGAGTGAGAAAAGAAAAGGAATGAGTGGGAACTCATCTGCCCGTCTCCACCTCTCCCTCCTCCAGTCTTCCTCATCTCTCAGCTTTGTCCCGCTTTCTGTGTCCAGAAACACACAGGGTCATTTTATAACAGGTCACCTAGATGGATGCCCGTGCATCTTTACAACACAGCAGCACAAATCCTGCAGAAATCACTCCTAAAACAAAAGCGCAGATTATGCAGGTGTAAATTATTTTTCTGTATTTTGTAATCTATACGTGTAAACTTCAAATGTGTCCAAAGCCCTCCCTAAAAAACTAGTATGTGCTTGTACATGACAGGTCATTTTATCCGAGGTATATACACACCAAAATTACCCTCACAACCAGCTCTGTATGCCCAGTGGGGCAGATTCAGGATTTCAGTCGCAAACTTCCCACCTAAACCAACCTCTCCTCCTCCCCCATTCTCTATTTCTGTGGATAACACTCTCATCCTTCCTGTCTCATCTGCTCGTAACCTTGGGGTCATTGTCAACTCCTCCCTCTCCTTCTCTGCACATATTCAACAGATTGCTAAAACCTGTTGTTTCTTCCTCTATAATATCGCCAAAATTTGCCCTCTCCTTTCTGAGCACGCTACCAGAACCCTCATCCACACTCTCATCACCTCTCGCTTGGACTACTGCAACTTGCTTCTCACAGGTATCTCACTCAGCCATCTCTCTCCTCTTCAACCTGTTCAAAATTCTGCTGCACGATTAATATTTCGCCAAAGTCGCTATGCCCATATCAGCCCTCTTCTGAAGTCTCACTTCACTGGCTCCCTATCCGTTTCCATATACAGTTCAAGCTCCTCTTATTAACCTATAAGTGCATTCACTCTGCTGCCCCTCACTACCTCTCCACCCTCATCTCTCCCTACACTCCTTCCCAGGAACTCCGTTCACTAGGCAAATCTAATTGCACCCTTCTCCTCCATCGCTAACTCCAGACTCCGTTCCTTTTATCTCGCCGCACCTTATGCCTGGAATAGACTTCCTGAGCCATTACGTGAAGCTCCATCCCTGGCCGCCTTCAAATCCGGGCTAAAGGCCTACCTGTTTGATGCTGCTTTTAATTCCTAACTTGTCACTTGCTCGTAACCTTTATCTTGTCTTCCTCTCTTCAATAGTCCCTTTCCCTATGTGTCCTTCTGTCTGTCCTACCCTTATCCCTTATTGGTCCTGTCTTTCTGTCCTGATCTAGATTGTAAGCTCTTTTGAGCAGGGACTGTCTTTTATTCATGTTCAATTGTGAAGTGCTGCGTACGACTGGTAGCGCTATAGAAATGATTTGTAGTAGTAGTAGTAGTAAACTCTCTCCATCATCCACTGTCAGTCGCTGTCTCTACATCTGGGAGGGTTACATAGTAACATACATAGTAGATGACGGCAGAAAAAGACCTGCATGGTCCATCCAGTCTGCCCAAGACAAACTCATATGTGTATACCTTACCTTGAATTTGTACCTGTCCTTTTCAGGGCACAGACCGTATAAGTCTGCCCAGCAGTATTTCCCGCCTCCCAACCACCAGTCCCGCCTCCCATCATCGGCTCTGGCACAGACCGTATAAGTCTGCCCTCCCCTATCCTAGCCTCCCAACCACCACCCCCTCTTCCCCCCACCTGCTCCACCACCCAATTTCAGCTAAGCTTCTGAGGATCCATTCCTTCTGCACAGGATTCCTCTATGCATATCCCACGCATGTTTGAACTCCGTTACCGTTTTCATCTCCACCACCTCCCGCGGGAAGGCATTCCAAGCGTCCACCACCCTCTCCGTGAAAAAATACTTCCTGATATCTTTCCTGAGTCTGCCCCCCTTCAATCTCATTTCATGTCCTTTCATTCTACTGCCTTCCCATCTCCGGAAAAGATTCGTTTGCGGATTAATACCTTTCAAATATTTGAATGTCTGTATCATATCACCCCTGTTTCTCCTTTCCTCCAGAGTATACATGTTTAGTTCAGCAAGTCTCTCCTCATACGTCTTGTAATGCAAATCCCATACCATCCTCGTAGCTTTTCTTTGCACCGCTTCCATTTTTTAAACATCCTTCGCAAGATACGGCCTCCAAAACTGAACACAATACTCCAGGTGGGGCCTCACCAACGTCTTATACAGGGGCACCAACGTCTTATACAGGGTTACACTCTAATGGCATTTCTACAACTGGGGCGCCTGGATGCCCAGAGTCCATTATAGAATAATGAGGTAACCTGGTATCTGTGCACTTATCTAGCCATATGCCTGTCGTACAGGAGCCACGTAAATTCAGCGGGGTGCCTGTAAATGTCATGCATACAAACCCCTGGCATTTACACGCTATGTAAGTAACACACACCAATACACAATACCCCTAGGAGCCCCCACTGGTGCCTTTGCACGATAAATGCTAGCATTCTATAAATTTCCACGTACAAGGGGGCGGGTATATGCGGGTGCCTTTCAGTGTGACACCAGAGCTCCCTCTAGCGGAAGGGCACATACTCACAGTCTGGTTGGAGAGCTCGCTCTCAGGTTTCAGAAGCAGCACGCTCTGATCCACAGCTCGGATGCCGCACAGCGACCCTGGGGCTGCACTCAGCTGCAGCCCAATTCTCGATCCCGGCAGGTCTTCCGCCACTGAGAACCCGATGGTCACCTGCAAGGCACAGGAGGTAAGCAGATGACGACAGGGAGCCACAGATCTGCAGCAAGCTGGGACGCCTGCTGTTTTGTTTGGAGCAAACATCCCACAGGATTTTCTGGAAAGGTTTGTGCAGCGCTGCGTACGCCTTGTAGCGCTATAGAAATGCTAAATAGTAGTAGTAGTAGTTTGGCTGTTGCACCAGTTTTAATGTGGAAACTAGACCCCCACCCCCATCCCCCAGGACAAGATGCAGCTACTTTTAACACTGCACAGATAAAGGGGAAGGGAAAGGGGGAAAGGGAAATGGGACTTGATATACTGCCTTTCTGTAGTATTTTGCAACTACATTTAAAGCAGTTTACATAGTATATACAGGTACTTATTTGTACCTCGGGCAATGGAGAGTTAAGTGACTTGCCCAGAGTCACAAGGAGCTGCAGTGGGAATCGAACCCACTTCCCCACGATCAAAGTCCGCTGCACTAACCGCTAGGCTACTCCTCCACTCCTAAAGGCTAACTTGCAAGCTTTTTGCACTTTGTCCAAATTTGTATCCAAACTGGGAACTGACCAATGATCCTGTAGTGCATCAGTCTCCAGTTCTCACCTGGTTTTTGAAGCACATTGACACCTGAAACTCAGCCCTATCAGCGGTGACCCCACCTTGGGGAACTATTGTATACACCAGGAGACTAGCGACTGGAGCCAGGTCAGAGGTGAAGGTCACGGAGATGGTGAAGGAGCTCGTAAGTGCTGAAAGAGGGTAAAGCACAGGAGGAGGAATGACAATGTATCGCCGGCCCCAAGGACGGTATTCAACCTGCTTTCCCTCAACCCCCATTTTCTGGCTCTCTGTCCCACTTCTCCATAATCTTTCTAATGTTTTCCGTGTCTCTTTCTTAAATCTTCTCTACTTTTTCTTCGCCCCTTTAAACCTTCATTGACTTCTATTCTACCATGTTCTGACTTTTTGTTTTTTAAATATCTTCTATACATCCAATAAAACACATTAGCCCCAAACTTCACCCTTATAAATCTTCCTTGGCAGCAGGGATCTGTCATATTCAACCTTATTCACAAGCTCTCCTCCATTCAACATAAGAAGCCCCAATTTTCTGAAGCTTATCCACCACCCAGCTGTCATCTTGCTGAAAACATAAATATTCCAAAGCTGTATAGGGAAGACGGACAAAGTCAACAAGGCTGAATTCATCCCCAACCTGGTGATCTTGCACCTTACAAGAAGTCTGTTCAGTGCCTTATCCACCTTCCCATGCACATCTAACGATAGATAACTGCTTAGTGTTTGTTTTAAATGATTTGCAGTATATCAAAATAAATATGAATTATGAACTTTAAGTGGATCTCATTCATACAGCAAAATGTTTCTTCCAGAATATTTTTAAAGTAGAACATTCCCGCAAAATATGTAGCATCATGCCTTCCCTTCAACTCTTTCGAACTGATCGATCCATTTTGCGCAACATTGTTGAAAAAGCACTTCCTCCCTCCCTCCCTCCTCAGTTTCCCTCCCCCTCTAGGCTGCTCCCTTAGTCTTCTGGCATTAGAGAGGTGACTCAATTCCTTTGTGCCCCCCCTTTACTGGAGGTTTGACTTACAGCCAACAGTAGAGACAGTCTTCTGCCCATGGACAACCACGCCACCTTTCCCCATGGCCTAAGGAAGGAAAAAAGAGACACATGTGAATGACAACCTACAATAATAGCATTTTTAAAAATAGTGAACCGGTGGGACATACTGGGAAAACTTTTACTTCATCCCAAAATATCACGATTCTCTTCTTTCTTGCTAGCTAGTTAGCTATTGCACTGATATACCACTTTTTCCCAAAATCCTTAAGCCCAAAGAAAACAATGAAAGAAGCAAAAAAGGTTTCAAGGTACAGACAAACCTTTTAAGAAATAAAATGTCTTCAAATTTCAGCGAAATATAAGAATGAGACAGCCACATTCCCTTGCAACCAGCCCCAGCAGAGAACTAGCCCTGAAATCCCCACAACCCTCATGATGTGCCTTAGCAGAAATACTTCTAGGTCACCCACAATTCTTTGCTATGTCCCCCATCCCCATCCTGGTACTCACAGAGTAATAAATGGTCAACTGCTTGGCTTGTCCTAGGTCACTCCTATCAAGAGTGTAGTCAACCTGGATGTCCTGCTTCTGCCCACAGGCTAAGGTCCCTGAAATGGGACGAATGTGTAGGAAGCTCTTGGCGCTGGAGTATAAGGGTTGCACTGTGTAGTAGGCATGTTGGTAATACGCAGTAACCTTCCCCTCTTGGTAGGCAGGGTCTTTAAGAACAAGCTTGCCCTGAAAGCATTGAATAGAAGGTGTGCGAGGCAAACACATGGTAAGCACAATGAAAATAGGTACTCGCTGTCCTACAAAGATCAAGGAAGATAGCTAAGCATCAATACAAGTCATTACTGAACTAGGGTGGTCCAAAGACATCAAAGCTCCAGACCTTTACATCACCACAAGGAACACACCCAAATCCTCACCTGAAGGTTTACGGAATTATTCCAGTCTGAGGTGTCCAGAGTGAAGGTCACCATTCCCTGGCTGTCTGTTAAAAAACTTTTCTCAGTTTGGCTGACTTGCCCATCAATTTGAACAGTAAGGTAAACTTTCTGGTTCTTCAACACAGCACCATCAGGACCCTGAGCTTTCATCTAAAGGGAGAAAAAAAGCATTAAAGCCAAGAAGATCCTTCCTCCAGAGTACTTCACCATCATTCACATATCCTGACTGACTGTACGTTTCAGAAAAGGTTACGGCTGCCCTGATATTCAATGATAAGGAATTTATCACACTCCCAGTGGACTGGCTGTATGCTTCAGATTGGTACAGCCATGACCTATGTTCAACAAGAAGGCATTTATGACACTTTAATAACCTCAGTGGAAGTGGAAACCTCTTTCAAAGCCTCACCTGCCCCGTGTAGGCAACTCCTGCGTGATAAGCCTTGTCCATGTTCACAAACGTCACGGTGCCAGCAGTGAAGGAGAATGAAAAAGTGCTGCTGGCTTTTGAGACCACACCTTTAGAAAAAGATGAAACGTTTGTAATTTTTTCAGAAGCATGTCTTTGCACCCTGCATATGTCCCATTACAGTAATCAAGGCGACTAAGGACTAGTGACTGAGTTAAACTACGAAATACTTCCCTAGGGAAATAAGGTTTTATGCGTTTTAGCTTCTAAAGAGAGAAGAACATTTGTCTGGTGGTAGAGTTCGTTTGCTGCTCCAGAGTTAAGTGTCTATCAACAATTACACCTAATATTTTTAGAGACTCGGAGATCGGTAAGACAAGCTCAGGTGTGATTAATGTGGAGGTTGTGAACTTGTTATAGGGAATGGAGAGGACAAGGCAATGTGTTTTCTCGGCATTGAATTTGAATTTAAAAGTGTTGGCCCAATCTAGCATGGTGTGCAACCCAAGCTGTATTTCATTGGACCCTAGGCTCTCTCTACCAGTCCCCTCCCTATCCAAGGCTCCGATACTCTACTTTCTCTCTCATTATCCCCACCCTAGGGTACCTTAATACTCTCTGATCTTCTCATCGCTCCCCACCACTTTGGGCAATGCCTGTGAGTGATCATAAAGTCCCCAGTCCCCCATCCAGCACATCAATGAGTGGTGGCTGTGAGGGTAATTGTACATTTTTATATTGTTGCTGTTTTTAATTGGGTTTTCTTTTTTCTTATGTTTTTAGGTAATATTTTTGTTTATTTGATATTATGTTATGTGGTGTTATGATTTGGTCCTAGCACCTGGATATGAGTGTGAAAACATAAATTCAAACAAATGTTTTCCATACGGGGAACCCAAAACAGAAGAACAGTTGCATGTTTCTTTCTGCGGCAGAGAAGATGCAATCATTGGGCCAAGAGCATCCGATCTGAACCAAGGAAACAGAACTGAAAATTACGCAACATGGGCTGTACGTGTGATCCGACCACAGCTCCAGCTCTGAGTCAGTCCAGGTTTTACAACAGTGCATCCTGGAGCTCGTAATTCCCGCTTTCATGAACAGCTTGGATGCTTTCTTAATGTCCTAAGCTATGTGGTCATCATAAGTAAAAAGCTGAATGACTTATGGATCCACAAGAAGCCACAGGTAGGGACCTGCTCGAGGTCACTCTGCTCACCTGTTCCGTCCTCCACAAAGATGGCTTCTCCATCCAAGGATTGGCCGTACTGATAACCGGTAAGGCTGTATGAGCCTGTGATGACTGTGGCAGTGAGACAGCCAGTCCTGTCAGTCTGTAGAAAGCAGGGAAAGAAAGAATCTAGTGAATTCCTTTGATATTTACAGAGCCCTCATGCCTTCCCACTACGCTCTCTGACCAAGTCCCAGCCCAAGCATTTTAAGCACTCCAGACTCCTCCTAATGGATCTGAGTAGCTAGTAAAACCCATAAGACTTCCAGACACCACACAAATCTGCAAGTGCTACCTGAGAGACAGCATCAGAATATCGTGATCAGACTGGCTGAGAAGGTGGGGGGTTGGGGATGGCACACACCACATGGTATCGGCACCTCGGTGCTCCCTGTGCTACTCACCTGACCGGTGAAGTTCTGGCAGATATCCTGGAGGTTTCCGTGTGAGTCACCGTAATAGTACGGGTAAGGTTTTTGACACAGGGACACCTGTACGCTTCCCAGCACGGACTTCCCATATGTGTACCTGAATCCCAGAAGAAAAAAAAACAAAGTAGAAGAATATGAACTAGCACCCTTGTTTAATGTTTTGCAAACTTTTCTGACTTTTATGTAGACATAACCAAACCTGAAAAATGTGGTTCTTGTAGCTTGAATGCTGCACACAAAAAGACCATTCGCACCAACTACTAATCTCTGAATGTTTCTATGGTAGCTGCTTTGGTTTAAAGTGGGATATCAGTTTGTAAAATAAAATAAAATAAATACTACCCCTTCCTCTGCCTTAGTTTGTCTCAAGCTTTACAGTCTTCCTTGGGAAGCCGTTCCACGAATTCACCTCCCTTTCCATGAAGAAATATTTCCTTAGGCTACTCTCCTGAGTTTATCCTCGTTCACACTCATGGTTCCAGAGTTTCCTTTCGATTGAAAGAGAGACTGGCCTCCTGTACTTTTATGCCGTGTAGCTATTTAAATGCCTCTATGATGTCTTCCACCTTTCTTCCAAAGTATTCATTATTGAAATCTGTAAGTCTGTCCCCGTACGCTTTATGATGAAGACCGATGACTATTTTTGTAGCTGCCCTCTACACCGACTCCAACCTGTTTATATCTTGCATCCCAGGATGAAATTATAAAATAAAATCTATGGCACCTGCTTGCTTACTGACCCCAGGGAGCCCTGCACAGTATCAGAAAGGATGGGCTGACTGTAAGCGTTACCATTTCTAATGAGTGAAGGAGTGGCCTAGTGGTTAGAGTGGTGGACTTTGGTCCTAGGGAACTGGGTTCGATTCCCACTGCAGGCACAGGCAGCTCCTTGTGACTCTGGGCAAGTCACTTAACCCTCCATTGCCCCAGGTACATAATATGTATATAATATGTAAGCCACATTCAGTGGCGTACCAAGGGGGGGCGGTGGGGGCAGTCCACCCCGGGTGTACGCCACTGGGGGGGGGTGCCACGCGCCTGTCGGCTCTTCGTTTTCATGCTCCCTTTTGCCCAGGAACAGGTTACTTCCTGTTCCGGGGCAGAGGGAGCATGAAAATGAAGAGCCGGCAGGCGTGCGGCACCCCCCCTCCAGTGGCGTGCACCCGGGGGGGGTTCTTTCACCAGGGGGGGGCATCGCGCTGTTCCGGGGGGGGCGCTGCACCCGGGGGGTGGGGTGCATCGGCGATGCGCCCTGGGTGTCAGCCCCCCTAGGAACGCCACTGGCCGCATTGAGCCTGCCATGAGTGGGAAAGCACGGGGTACAAATGTAATAAAAATAAAATAATTGAATTGCCTGTTTTTTTTTTAAATTTCTAGATTTCCCTTTCCAGTTTTAATACAAGGCGTTAACCACCATGTTTTCAGGTATGACAAGTCCCCCTGCTCCTTATGACAAAATGGGGCCATAATCGAAAGTGCTCCCACTGGTACAGACTCCGTGAACACATTTTACCTGCAGGGTTTTCACCCATAAAATCAGGTCTGCGCAGACTGCATAAGGTTACCTGCAGAGATGCCTCCATCTTCCACATCTGAAAACCATGCAATTTGGATTACAGAAGACTGCACACTTTATTCAGGCTCCTGGCCCTCCCTCCTTTCTCAGAACGCCTCTAGGGTTTGGGCATATTTTACTCACACAGAATGGGCAACTTTTGCAACCCAGATTCTGAAGATAACATTTTTTTTTCTACTAGAAAGGATTTTGAATATAACACTAAGTGGATACCTGAGGGAATGCTTTCATGGCCTACCACATTTTTGGTAGCTAATCAAAAAATGTATTGTTAGTCCAATAAAAAAAGGTATCATTTTCTTGTCTATGTTTTATTTTATTTCTATTGATTACCTTCAAAAGTGGACTAACACAGCTACCACATCACTCTACTCAAGATGGAAGATACCACATATAGGCACATGAAAAAGCAAACGAACAAACTTTTTTTTTTGTGCAAATCAGACTCATTTCACAAAGGAAGCAATATATTAATCAGCCAGTAACTCACTCACGACACAATCCAATTGTGTCTTCACATCCCTCCTTCGTCCTACTCACCTGCCGCAGACTTTCAGCTGAAAGGTAGGATCCAGGGCATAGATCACCTGGGCAGGTTCCTCAAACGTTACCTCATATTTGGGCAACACTGATAAAGAAAAGAACAAATGTTAGAGTCACATCCGGCTCTTCCCTTCTTCTCACAAGAATGGGCTGCTTAGGGAATATGAGACGACTCCAGATCCTGCTACGACAGCTGAACTGTCCTGGTTTTCATCCATATTTGCACGGACTTCCCTTAAGGGGAAAGGGAAATGGGACTTGATATACCGCCTTTCTGAGGTTTTTGCAACTACATTCAAAGCGGTTTTACATATATTCAGGTACTTATTTGTACCTGAGGCAATGGAGGGTTAAGTGACTTGCCCAGAGTCACAAGGAGCTGCAGTGGGAATCGAACCCAGTTCCCCAGGATCAGAGTCCGCTGCACTAACCACTAGGCTACTCCTCCACTCATTCCACCAATAAGAACCAACCTCATCAGTGATGTCACAATGGCTTGATTGCCCAATACAGTTCCCCAGGATCAAATCCACTGCACTAACCACTAGGCTACTCCTCCACTCATTCCACCAATAAGAGCCAACCTCATCAGTGATGTCACAATGGCTTGATTGCCCGATACTTGGCTCACTTCTGATATTGTGATGTCATAAGGGAAAGGGGACTTGATATACCGCCTTTCTGAGGTTTTTGCAACTACATTCAAAGCGGTTTACATATGTTCAGGTACTTATTTTGTACCAGGAAATCGGAACTGTATTTTCCAACCTGAAATGGGGCAGAACCCTGCAACAGATGGGATCAGCTGCTCCTATCAGACAAGGAATCATCCTGCTAACACTCACTGGAGAGCGAAGAACAGACCTCTTCAAACATTACGTCCAGTAACGACGTGAGTTTATTACAGCAAAGGCGAACCCTTCTTTTTTCTTACCGTACTCATCCACTGTGAAGGGCGCCCGAGCCTTGTCTGTGTCCACAATAATCTCATAATCTCCCAGCGGTGGGTCTGGGGGAAGCGCAAAAGAAAGATCCACAATTCCCTGCTGCGGAGAAACATTCAGCCATTGCCGAATAACGTTCTCCTTTGGGTCCTGTGCCAACAGAAGAGATGAGCGATAGATCAGGGTCATACAGGACAAACCAGGTCTGGTTGTACGTGAACCCCCATTCACTTACCCCCTAACTCTAGATAGTTGTGTGCCCAAATTTCTAACATGCAAATTTGTGCCCACAACTTAGAGAGCAAGATCAGCTGCCACATAATTTGAATTAATTAGCTGCTAATTGAACTTAACCAATTATTGGTTATAATTGGTACAAATTAACCAGATTCACACATAACCGCTCTTAGATGGCAATTGTATAAAGTTGCATGCTTAAATTCCATGGAGTGCGCTACTTCAAGGGAGGAGGTATGGACCTGGGAGGGGCAGTTACACGCGACAATATTATCATAGTTGAGCAGAAGAATTTATGCCAGCCATTGAGCGAGTCTGCTCTTTTGCTTTTTTTTTTTCTTTCTTGCACCTGCCCTCTGGAACTCGCTTCCTCAATATTTAAGGCTCAAGGATTCCTACATATCTTTTCGAGCCTTGCTGAATTCTGAAGTGGGGGAGGGAGAATGCTATGTGACCGCTTCTCGTAGGTGCACTTAGGTTTTTAAGTCAAAGTTTTGTGATTGGATGAAGGACCCAGTTGAATATTTGCAATGCTGTTGAGTGATCTTGAGTGATTGAGCTTTCCTATCGATATAATGGTGTTCATTTTGGGGGATTTTTATAGCAATTTTAGATATTGTAAACCGTTTTGATTTGCTCACAACAGAAGCAGTATAGTAAAAACAATAAACGATATATGTGGACTTCTACTGGAGTCATACAATGGTGACTTCACGCTCAACTGCCATTACAGAGTTTGCACTTAGCATGCAATATCCCAGCATCTAACTTTAGGGATTTTTTTTAAAGATAATTAACACCCTTATCATATACTGGGCTCGCAGGTCCTGTTCGCCTTCCATGACTCGGACCTGCAAAATCTTCCTCCGAGCTGATCTTCCACCCCATGACCTGCACCTCACAGGCTGACCAGCTGCCTCTGCTATTTCAGGTCAGGGAAATCTAGCCATGATTTTATTTTCCACTGTATGCTGAGGTCTGTACATAAGTACGTAAGTATTGCTATACTGGGACAGACGAAAGGCCCATCAAGCCCAGCATCCTGTTTCCAGGAGTGGCCATTCCAGGTCACAAATACCTGTCAAGATCCCCAAAAAAGTACAAAACATTTTATGCTGCTTATCCCAGAAATAGTGGATTTTCCCCAAGTCCAATTTAATAATGATCTATGGACTTTTCGTTTAGGAAGCCGTCCAAACCTTTTTTAAACTCTGCCAAGCTAACCGCCTTTACCACATTTTCTGGCAACGAATTCCAGAGTTGAATTACATGTAAGGAAGTAATGCACAAAGACACACAGAGAAGCCTTCTCGTGACACTTACCTGAAGCTTCACCACTGAGTACTGTCAAGACAAAAAGAGACACACACAATCAGAGGGGAAATTACCCTAAATTGTTTGTCCCTGCCCAAGTGAGTGGAGATCATATGTTTATTACAACCACTGTGAATGGTTAGAAACTTCATGAGCCTAGAGGTCACTTGTGATCTTTCACAAGTTTGTGATCTATAAAAACTTTATTCTTATTTAAGGTCATGGACACAGGGTTGGATTCTCACATGGGATCTCTGCGTGTCCCAGCATTTATTCCCCCCCCCCCCCCCCACTCCCACTGCACAGTCTTAACCTATCTGCGTGCTCACACATAGGCCAGAAGCTCACTGGTGAAGGGGGTCTTTTATTAAAATTAGCATGAGGCAGAGAAAGAAGATGTGTCAGA
Source organism: Microcaecilia unicolor (assembly GCF_901765095.1). Taxonomy (NCBI): domain Eukaryota; kingdom Metazoa; phylum Chordata; class Amphibia; order Gymnophiona; family Siphonopidae; genus Microcaecilia; species Microcaecilia unicolor. Next base: position 33,887,697 of record NC_044044.1, read on the forward strand.
GGTACACATTACCTTGGTATTGATCTGCATGAAGTCGCTGCTCAGACTCACAATGCGAGCATTCACTAGAATACAGAGAGAAAGAATTAGTAATTCCTCCTAAAAGCACAGAAACATCTGTCAAAGCCAGTGCTAGAGGTGACAGGCTCTGCGTATAACCTTGCCCCTTCCTCTTACCTGTCTGTCCAGGTTTGTAAATTGGTTTGTCAGTCTGCACAAAAGTCCCATTCCTGGATCTCTGGATAAGGACCATCTTCTTCTCTTCCAGCTCTCCAACGATAACTCGAAAAGCTGCAACCTGCTCTGAGCCTTCCAGAGGAGCTGGGACCTTTGAAAAGGAGGGATTGGGAAAGGGATAAAGATGACTAAGCCCCCTGCCTCCTCACAAAGTCATGCAAAATGCCAGGTGCTGCAGGCTTCAAGGACTGTGCTCCATGTTCACTCCTAACATCCAGGGATTAGTGCCCCCACTTCCAACCCCAGCAGGCCACATCTGCATAAGCCAACTAACCTGTTTTCTAACTCACAGTAGAGGAGTGTGGTAGCCGTGTTAGTCCACTCTTAAGGTTATCAATAGAAATCAAACAAAATAAAACATGGAAAAGAAAATAAGATGATCCCTTTTTTATTGGACATAACTTAATACATTTCTTGATTAGCTTTCCAAGGTTGCCCTTCGTCAGATCGGAAATAAGCAAATGTGCTAGCTGACAGTGTATATAAGTGAAAACATTCAAGCATTACTATGACAGTCTGACAGGGTGGGAGGATGGGGTGGGTAGGAGGTATGCATGGGGACATCAAAGCAAATCATTGATATTCTAACAGGATGGGTGTGGGTAGGTGAGGGGTGGGGTGATCAACAGAGACATACAGCTTTATGGTTTATAATGGGCTAGGAACCCCAGGTCCTTGTTAAGTCCTTTCTGTTGGGTGTTAAAATATTCAATCATACTGACTTCAAAGGTCTTACGTTCTTGTATGGTTTTAAAGTTACCTTTCAGGATTCTCACTGTGAAGTCACTGGTACAGTGTCCTGGTCCTGTAAAATGCTAACTCACAGTGTAACTTGTATAATGCTTTCTGCCAACCATCAAGTACCGGGCCTGAGTGAACTTGACCACGGGTGCAAACCCAGGGGGTAAAAGTATCCACAGCCTGTGGTGGTCTCTTCCGATTACTGTTTTCTTAAAGACTTGACTATAGACACTGAATCTACTACAATAATAGATATTACCACTAATCATTTCTAAGTTGGAGAAAAGTTTAAGAGATTTTTGTCCAGGCGTTTAGTTTGCCTGACTTTGAGGGAAGGTCTTTAAAGGGTATTTATAGGGTGGTCTCTACTTTGCAATATTTTTTTGCAGGCATTTCTTTCCCATTTTCTGTAAACCGCCGTGATTACCTAAGCCAGGTGCTGTCGCAAAATTTAAGACACGGTAACAATAAAGCAACTACGAGGGTTTACACAGCACTGTACAGACACATTAAAAGGAGAGAGTCTGTGTCACAGAGTTTACAGTCTAGTCAAAGAAAACTATCTACTAATAACTGTTCAGAAACTGACACCTCACTGCCCCCTCCATAAACAGGGGTGACATGATGCAGACGTTCAAATATTTGAAAGGTATTAATCCGCAAACGAATCTTTTCCGGAGATGGGAAGGCGGTAGAACGAGAGGGCACGAAATGAGATTGAAGCGGGGGCAGACTCAGGAAAGATGTCAGGAAGTATTTCTTCACAGAAAGGGTGGTGGATGCTTGGAATGCCCTCCCGCGGGAGGTGGTGGAAATGAAAACGGTAACGGAGTTCAAACATGCGTGGGATAGGCATAAAGGAATCCTGTGCAGAAGGAATGGATCCTCAGAAGCTTAGCTGAAATTGGGTGGCGGAGCAGGTGGGGGGAAGAGGGGTTGGTGGTTGGGAGGCTAGGATAGGGGAGGGCAGACTTATACGGTCTGTAAAAGAGCCAGTGATGGGAGGCGGGACTGGTGGTTGGGAGGCGGGAAATACTGCTGGGCAGACTTATATGGTCTGTGCCCTGAAAAGGACAGGTACAAATTCAAGGTAAGGTATACACATATGAGTTTGTCTTGGGCAGACTGGATGGACCGTGCGGGTCTTTTTCTGCCGTCATCTACTATGTTACTATGTTACTGTACCCACTCAGCTTCCTGCTCACTCTCCTCACTATCCCTCTCCTCAAACACGAGTTGCACCATATAATTATATATGAAATACAGAACAGCTGTTCCCCCTCACTGTCCCCCAAATAGGAGTATATTAGGCATATGAACATAGTATAAATATACACCATGTATGTTACCATCTATTTATGCACCTTAATGCAATACCATTTGTAATTCTGTTACCCGGAAATGGCAACCGCCATTACGGCAAATGTAAGCCACATTGAGCCTGCAAATCGGTGGGAAAATGTGGGATACAAGATGTTCCTCTTGCTATGCCCTATGTACACACCTGGAAGTCCTTACATCCAGTGAGATCATCACTGAAAAACTTGTCCACCAAAGACAGCTTCAGGTCTCTGAGCTCGAGAGAGATGAGGATCCTCGGTCTCCCGCTTACTTCCTTCACATGGAAGCAGACTTTCTGGGAGGATGGAAACGACAGAAGCGCTGGAGCAGTTACCAGGTACTTCCTGCAAAAGAAGCAAAGGAGCAGAGACAGAGGGAAGGACAGGTGGTGAGATGGGGGGATTGGAGTTGACATACCGTCTTTCTGTGGTTACAAATCAAAGTGCTTTACATACTCTATACGGGCTCTTATTTTGTACCTGGGGCAATGGAAGGTTGAGTGACTAGACTAGTGTAGCGTAGCGTTTCCCAAGGCATGAACTTGATTTGAACATGCTGCCTCCACTACATGCAAATCTCTTTCATGTATATTCATTGTGGATATCCTGAAAACCTTACTGACAAGGGGTACTCCAGGACTGGATTTGGGAAACACACAGCAGGTGGATGATCTATTATGACCACAACTATAAAGCTCTTCTGATTGCCACTCTTCAAAAGCAAGAGATCTGTTCACATCGAATGTGTTAGAATGATACCCACATGCATAGCAGCCAGCTTTTCAAAATGATTAGGGGGTGCTACAATGCAAAACCAATTAACCCTCCCGAGACACAGTGAAGGAGCTTGCTCAATATTGGGGGTGTTCAGCTTCACAGAGCTGGCTCCTGAGTCTCCATGGGGTCCCGGCAAAGATCCAGGAAAGTAGCATACCCTCTTGTCTTCCTCTTACCCCCCAACAAGGTGACTAGATTAATTCCCAGACATTGGAAATAGAGTGATCCAGTCCTTGAATGCATACCAATTACCTCCTTGGACTCAATCCCACCCATGTCACAATTTCAAGACAGTTGCAAAGAATATACATGAGATATAGAACAATGCATAATGTAGGCAAATATATCGCATGTACAGTTATTGTAGATATCCTGAAAACCCCAATCATGGTGTGAGAACTAGTGCCCTTGTCTTCCGTCCCCCTAGAAAAACACCACAAGCTGTGAAATCCCTCAATGCGTTAAGGTAAAGCCAGGACTGGATTACTTAGTCCCTTGTACCTTTGGACAAATGCAGAGCTACTGTTGAACCTGTCCTTGCTGGCCTGGAGTAAACTGCTAACCATGAGATGCTAAGAAGACAACATAGGTGGAAAAAGGTGTCTTACAGGCCGGTAACTGGAGAGACTCCTATGGCTGTAAGAAGGAGGAGAGCACAGCTCAGGACAGCATTGTTTTTCATGTCTGCTTCCCGTGGATGTGTGTGTGAGAGAGGAGAACAAGGAGCAGCCTTTTCTTCCAAACTTCAGCAGCCTCCTGGGAAACCAAGATCTTGGAGCCTTCTGTCTCTCTCTCTCTCTCTCTCTTCCTCCAACCTGCTCAACCTTCTCTTACATCTCCTCTAATATACTCCCAGTAAAGAGGGCAAATTAGGGCTCAGAGCCACATTCCTTCTTACCCAATCTCCAGGGACCTCATTATACAAACCATGGCACATTCCTTCAGTAGGTGGAGTTCAGGCAAATTTCCAATCTGTCACAAAGAAATTCTGCCTGAAGCCAAGGGCTGTACCTGAAGACTGTAGAAACCCTACCTTAACTAGTTAAGACCCACTGAGGACATAGTTAGTCTCCCTGGCCCCCTGTGTCTCTCATATATGAATAGGTCTCCTCAGTCCCCAGAGTGTCACAATCTGCCCTTCCCAAGGCTGGATTTATGCATATTGTGACCCATAAGCTGTAACATTTAAGAAGCCCACCCCCCCTCGATTAAGTAGTAAGGAAGGGTGATGTGAAGAAATATCGGGGGAGGGGGGAGACTACTACTACTTATCATTTCTATAGCACTACCGGACATGCGCAGCGCTTTACACTAGAACATAGAGAGACAGTCTCTGCTTGATAGAGCTTACAATCTAATTAGGACAGACAGGACAAGTAAGGGATAAGGGTTCAGGTGAGGGTTTTGAAAAGGTGAGTAGGGGTTAGGAGTTAAAAGCAGTATCGAAAAGGTGGGTTTTTAGCTTATATTTGAAGATGGCCAGAGATGAGGCTTGACATACCGGCTCAGGAAGTCTATTCCAGGCATACGGTGCGGCAAGATAGAAGGAACGGAGTCTAGAGTTAGCGGTGGAGGAGAAGGGTACAGACAAGAGAGATTTTCCCAGCGAGCGGAGTTCCCGGGGAGGAGTGTAGGGAGAGATGAGAGTGGAGAGGTACTGAGGAGCTGCAGAGTGAATGCATTTGTAAGTCAGTAAGAGGAGTTTGAACTGTATGCGGAAACGGATAGGGAGCCAATGAAGTGACTTGAGGAGAGGGCTAATATGAGCATAACGACTTTGGCGGAATATTAGGCGTGCAGCCAAATTTTGAACAGATTGAAGAGGAGAGAGATGGCTCAGTGGAAGACCTGTGAGAAGCAAGTTGCAGTCGTCTAAGCGGGAGGTGATAAGAGTGTGGATGAGGGTTCTAGTTGCGTACTCGGAAAGGAAAGGGCGAATTTTGGTGATGTTATAGAGGAAGAAATGACAGGTTTTAGCAGTCTGTTGAATATGTGCAGAGAAGGAGAGGGAGGAGTCGAAGATGACCCCAAGGTTACGTGCTGATGAGACGGGAAGGATGAGCGTATTATCCACAGAAATAGAGAATGGGGGGAGAGTAGAGGTCGGTTTAGGTGGAAAGATAAGAAGCTCAGTCTTGGTCATGTTTAGCTTCAGATGGCGGTGAGACATCCAGGCAGCAATGTCGGACAGGCAGGCTGAAACTTTGGCCTGGACGCTTGCTGAGATTTCTGGTGTGGAGAGGTAGATCTGAGAGTCATCGGCTTAAAGATGATACTGAAAACCATGGGATGAGATCAGAGTACCAAGGGAAGAAGTATAGATGGAGAAGAGTAGAGGTCCCAGGACGGATCCCTGAGGGAGACAGGAAAAAAAACCCACAAGATCCTCAGGGGGGGGGGGGGGGGGACGAGAAATAAAGCCTGGGAAAGGGATAGAGGATCGTCACTGGTGGGGCAGTGAGGGGTGAAGCCTGAAATTAAAGATCAAGAAAGTAAATAGGACAGATACTGGATGAGCCTGGAAGTATTTGTCTCTGTATTGGCTTGTGAATTGCAGCATTTTGAGCTGTGTTGAATAGGGGGTATAACATGTAAAGCAAGTTGAGAAACAAATGCATATCTGATGTAAGTGGCCCAGTGACAGCTGCAGGAGGAAGTAAGGGAGGGAGGGTGCCTGTCCCATTTGAAATGTCACCCAACAATCTCACCTCAGCCCTTGCTTCTTTCTTCTGAAAGGGAGGGCTCAAGATATTATGCCCTGTTGTGCAAGACTAATTACAGAGTACAATTGTTCCTACCTTCCCAATTAACATCAAGGTGGTATACAATTAATCAATAAGAAAAATAAAATATACAAAATCAATAAAAATGCAAAAGGGCCAAAATTCCAGAAAAATAGTGAAAGCGAAAATAAGCAGTGCCTCCCACCCATCACAGATAGAAAGGACTCCATAAATTTGCCAGACTTTTGCCTTCCCTCATTGCCTCCTATTCTGACTGAAGTAAATTCTCATGGAAGGCGCTGGAAACTGTGTTCCTCCAACTCCTGCGTCCAAAGAGAGAAAAGCTCTTTCATGCGGCCAGTCCTCAGATTCCTCTTCCTGTGCTGTTTGAATTCTGCAGATCAGCTGACCGACAAACTTATTCACTAAGGGCTCCTTGTACGCTAAGCCCTAACGTGAACTTAGTGTGCGAGAAAAAGCTCACGCAAAACACACTAAAGCATTTTGTGGTAATTTGCTGATCGGCATGGACTAATTGTGTGCTGTATATTTTTGTAATTTGGGGGGTGGGGTGTAGGCGTGGAAGCATTATCCAACTTGCGTGTCCACATTAGCATGAACTAACTGGATAATGCAGACTTAAACACACGCTTTAATATTTTTGCAGGTCCGGCGTGCTAATGGAAAAATTAGCATAAGACCTGCAAAAATAAAACAGAAAATAAATCACCCTATTTTTAGATACAGAATAGAAATGGGTTTAGCACGCAGGGGTGTCCCTTGTTAACATGTACTAAGTCCATTTCTTAGCACATCTTAATAAAAACACCCCTAAGTCAGAAACAAATATTATTTAACTTATTATATACTTAATTCTAAAAGGCACTATCGAGTCTCCTTGTGGCAGTTTTTACCTCAGGTACCCTGTCTTGTAAAAACATCATGTCATGAAAAACCTTGTATGTCAACCGACGTCTACAGCTTAAATTTACAAGAACCCCACCACACCTTCATTCTTATATACAAATTAAACTGTGATGGATTCTCAGACAGCTCGTGGTTGATTCAAATTTCTCATTCCACCAGGGCTATTTATTCATAGATCCCACAGTTAGTATAATAAGTGTTGTAAACTTCCCCGTGTCAATTTCATTCATAGCAAATTTTATCCAAAACGTATCTTAAAAAGCTGGTAAGATAGGCCATCTCTCCCGACACGAATCCGTGCTTCATAACCTGCGTCAGGCTCGAGGCACCAAATATCCAAACATTTCTTCCATAGCCCATATGGCTAATTGTAAAGTTTCACATCATATTGCAATCTATGGGGCTCATTTTCGAAAGAGAAAAACACCCAAAAAGTGTCATAAAACATCCAAATCGGTATTTTCAAAACCTATTTTACAGATGTTTATCTACATATTTCGTCTGCAGTGCATCCAAATCACAAGGGACCTGGTCTGGGGCTTTTCAAAGGCAGGAATAAGGCAAGCTTAGGGCTTTCCTAACACTTGGACATTTTGCAGCCATACACAACAAAACTGAAGAACGTAATTGGACATGACACAACTCTTCTGCTTTACGATTCCCTAATGGGACTATGCCACGTGAACTTTATCTTACCACAACATCACTTTGTATTTGTTCTCACCGGAGTCTGCAAACGCCTCTCCGGTACTATGTAAGCCACATTGAGCATACAAATAGGTAGGATAATGTGGGATACAAATGCAATAAATAAAACTAGAAGTCCTTTCCCCTTCTCCCCCTCAACCTAACTCAATACAAACCTACAGATCCAGGGGCACAGTGGCCTCTCTCCCCCCATCTCCCCTTTCCAAGGAGCTTGAAATTTATGCAGTCTACCCCCTCCGTCACTCGCTACACCTAACTGGAGTGGAGTGGAATCATCACAGCCACCTAACGGTTAGTGCAGTGGGCAGAGAACCAGGGAAACCAAGTTTGATTCCCAGTGCAGCTGCGATGGGCACATCATTTAACCCTCTATTGCCCCAGGTACAAAATAAGTACCTCCATATAATATGTAAACCGCAGTATAGAAAATCCCATCCCCCCTTCCCTTTCCAAGTCTAGGGCAAAATGTGAAAATGAATGAATAATCCCCACCTTTCACCCCAAATCCAGAGCTACCATTTTCCAAAATGGGGAAGAAGGTAGAAAGAGCCGATGCACCAACAGGACATTTCACTTTGCTATTGGAAGAGGGCCTGGGGACACTGTTTTCCCCATGCTACTGTGGTTGAACACAAGGTACACATGGCTGCAGTAGTGCATGGTATTACCGCAGATTGGTAATCAATTCCTCAGCCTTTTTCCTCCCTCAGGTTTGCCCTGTATGACCCAATACATTTTTGCTCATTTGTACAAAGGGAGACTTCCCACTCAGAAATCATGCCGTGCATCTCCTGCTAACAAGACAGGTTTATAGAACTCATCCCATGCTCTGCACATCCATCTGGCAGGCATTTGTGTATGAGACAGGTTAATCACTAGCATAAAATGATCAGTTTCTTAAACAGCGACTACAGGTCACTCACAGTATCTGTAGGAAACTTTGAGGAACAGGGGGTGAACAAGTTTACACCATAGATCTTTCCTTCACGTACAAGTATTGTGAAAGAGAAGGACAAAGACTGCCTAACAGAAAGATGGCAAAGATCCCACAATTTGGAAACTTCACTTAGCTACTTCTACGGTGGTAGTTGCGAGATCCTGGGCTACTCCTTGAGCTCAATGGCAGTTTAATTAGAATGCAACAGGCTACACAATTTACTAATCACACAGGGGAGGATTTGGATCAATGGACACAGTAGTGAAAACAGTGGGAATACTGTAACAGAGTAGATGAAAGCAGAAAAAGACCAACCCTTCCATCCACATAGTGTTGGGCTACTTCTAAGATATTGCTTGTTATACAGGTTAGCTCCCCTTTCTTCTTTCTTTGCACTCTAAACATTGGGTCTCCTTGGCCCTTGTGGCATTTCCGGAAGGCAACTTTCCAACACCAACCCACCGCACTGATTCAGTCAACACAAGGAGCATTTAGTCTGCCAGACAAACCCTGGTCTGTGTATCTGCTTTGATTTTAGGTACTGCTATACTCAGAGCTTCCCAGATTGATCTGGATGCATACTCGTACCACACCCTGCGCCCTTTCAATCAATTATGGTACAGAGCAGTTAACAAATAGAATAAAAAAAAATTCATATCAACACAATCACACATAACAAATGACTAGAACCTGTGTATTCGTTTGAATTTCAGTTAATATAATTGCACCCTGCCAGACAGTCCTGGCTGCTAATTAATTCCCACTTGCTCGTCACGTTTGGCATCAAAGGATCTTTTCTGCTAATCCCCTATTCTTCCTGAAGTCCATTACCGTTTTAGACTCAACCACACACTTAGGGAGGTTATTCTAGCCAACCTGTACCCTTTCCATGAAAAAATATTCTGATGTTGCTCCTGAGTCTACCCCTAAAAACGTCACAATTATGTTCCCCTGTCCTGGAACATTGCGTCTTGAAACTGGCTTCCTTCATGTGAGTTAATACTTCTCAGGTATTTGAATGTGTCATATTTCCACTGCCCCACCTCTCTTATAGGACAGACATGGGACCATCACTGGACTAAATGGTGCCCCAGTCAGCGGGTGTCAGCCTCCAATATCATGGTTGTCTGGTAGGAGTAGCTCCTTGAGGTAGGGCCCCCTGCAATGACTTGGACAACTCTTGGAGCTGGTCCCCCTTCCAAAAATAAGGTCATACAGGTCTTACTTACACCGCTGATTTAGCGATAGCAAGGACAGAAGTGATGGATGCTCTCAGCCCTAGCCTGATGTTCCAATGGTCTTGCCCACTTCTTCAAACAGCACTGGATATACATACTTAGGTCCCCAAGTTTCACGTGTAGACCTTTTGGTATAGACTGTATCGTTTTAGAAGCACCTCTTTGGATCGCCTCCAACCCAAGTCCTTCTAGAGGTACTGTCGTCATAATGGGACACAAATCTCTAAATGAGTTCTCACTAATTACTACTATTACTATAAATCATTTCTATAGCGCTACCAGTCGTACGTAGCGCTTTACAATTGAACATGAAGAAAAGGCAGTCCCTGCTCAAAAGAGCTTACAATCTAAATCAGGATAGACAGACAGGACCAATAAGGATAAGGGTAGGACAGACAGAAGGACACATAGGGAAAGGGACTATTGAAGAGAGGAAGACAAGATAAAGGTTACGAGCAAGTGACAAGTTAGGAGTCAAAAGCAGCATCAAACAGGTAGGCCTTTAGCCCGGATTTGAGATGAGATGCACAACAGCATGAATTACTTACTTTTTCGACTAATTTTGCCTCTCCCTAGATTTCAGCCTGGGAGCAGCAGTAGGGTTCAATACTCAGTTGTGGAAGCAGAGAGATCTGAGTTAAGCCTGGTCACACTGGTAAGTAGGACAGTCACTGCACAAAGTGACACCTTTAGAGACTCAAGACTCATTCAAAATCCCCTCCGCCCTTCTGGGATTGTTACCCAGGGAGCTGGCCCTGCTTGCCCACTATTTATAACATGCCTGACAATGTTCATTAGGGTGGGAGAAGTGGGATCAGATTTGAGCCTGGTATCAGCATTTCACTAAATCTCTTTCTCTTGTGGAAAAACTCACTACTAACAATTTCCAAGTTTGTTTTTAACTCATCAACCCCTCCACTTCTAGTTTCCATCATTTCTGTAGTTTTTCTCTTACAGGACAGATTTAAACAATGAAGCAGAAGCTTAAGGATATTTGCATAATTTGACCCAGCTATGCCCCAACTGGAGTTTCGGAAACAGGTAAGGGTATGAAGTTTCCACATAGCATTACACAACAAAACAGTGCATTGATTGAAGATGTGGATTTAATCTTATCTTTAGAACATAGTGCTGTGGGGGGGGGGGGGGGGGGGGAGCAGTCCAATAGACCTTTTCTATACAGAAGCTCTTTGTGGATTTACCATCCTTTCATATGTTGCAAGAAATTCAAACCCTTTTGCACAAGGTGTTATTCAGGATTGTGCAAGACCTGATCTATGGACTTTTCACCTGATTTTTGTTCTCTAAATGTCTCTCCTTCCAATCTATCCCATGACTGCCAATTCACAGCAATGTGCTTTGCTAACTTTCTGCTGAATTTTCTGGACACATTTTAGAGGGGCATTTTCGACCGAGGATGCCCATCTCTAAGGGCGGGGCTGACCGTATTATCGAACGAGATGGGTGTCCATCTTTCATTTTGATAATACGGTTGGGGCAGGCCAAATGTCAGAGATGGCTGGGTTTGAGATGGCTGGCATCGGTTTTCGCCGATAATGGAAAACGAGGTCGGCCATCTGAAACCCGGCCAAATCCAAGGCATTTGGTCGTGGGAGGGGCTAGCATTTCTAGTGCACTGGTCCCCCTGACATGCCAGGACACCAACCGGGCACCCTAGAGGGCACTTATAAAATTTTTTTTAAAAATAGCTCCCAGGTGCATAGCTCCCTTACCTTGGGTGCTGAGCCCCCCAAAACCCACTCCCCACAACTCTACACCATTACCATAGCCCTTATGGGTGAAAGGGGGCACCTACATGTGGGTACAGTGGGTTTTGAAGGGCTCCCATTTTCCACCACAAGTGTAACAGGTAGGGGGGGGGTGGGCCTGGGTCCGCCTGCCTGAAGTCCACTGCACACACTAAAACTGCTCCAGGAACCTGCATACTGCTGCGATGGACCTGAGTATGACAGTTGAGGCTGGCATAGAGGCTGGCAAAAAAAGTTTTTAAAGTTGTTTTTTTGAGGGTGGGAGGGGGTTAGTGACCACTGGGGGAGTCAGGGGAGGTGATCCCCAATTCCCTCCGGTGGTCATCTGGTCAGTTCAGGCACTTTTTTGGGACTTGGACCTGAAAAAAAAGGGACCAAATAAAGTGGACCAAATTCTCGCCAGGGATGCCCTTCTTTTTTCCATTATCGGCAGAGGGCGCCCATCTCTTAAGCACGCCCCGGCATGCCCCTGCCCCGCCTTCGCTACCCTTCCGACACGCCCCCTTGAAGTTTGGCCGGCTCCGCGACGGACTGCAGTTGAGACCGGCCAAAATCGGCTTTCGATTATGCCGATTTCGCCGGCCTTGAGAGATGGCCGGCCATCTCCCGATTTGTTTCGGAAGATGGCTGGCCTTCTCTTTCGAAAATAAGCTGGTTAGTCATCACCATTTAGTATACAGCCACTCTTACTATGCCCAGAAACTCCTACCCCACCCCCTTTTTTCATGGCAAATGACGTTTAATGTGAGCAAATGCAAAGTGATGCATGTGGGAAAGAGAAACCTGAACCATAGTTATGTGATGCAAGGTTCCACATTAGGAGTCACTGACCAGTAAAGGGATCTAGGCGTCATTGTTGATGATATGTTGAAACCTTCTGAGTTTGGTATTATTAGGAAAAGAATAGAAAACAAAAATGAGGACGTTATAATGCCTGAAGGAATGGATCCTCAGAAGCTTAGCGGAGATAGGGTGGCAGAGCCGGTGATGGGAGGCGGGGATAGTGCTGGGCAGACTTCTACGGTCTGTGCCCTGAAAATGGCAGATACAAATCAAGGTCAGGTATACACATAAAGTAGCACATATGAGTTTATCTTGATGAGCAGACTAGATGGACTGTATAGGTCTTTCTCTGCCATCATCTACTATGAAATTTCGGCTAAAGGCCTGTACTTTTCTTGTCATTTTTAGAGCCTTAACCTAAGTCTCAGGCCTGGGCTTCCAAATAATTATACAGGTTACTATTGCTCTATGGTGCAATTCTGGTCACCGCATCTCAAAAAAGATATAGTGGAATTAGAAAAGTGGGGTGGAATGGGTAAAAATTAATCTCTTGTTTACTCTTTCCAAAAACACTAGGGCTAGTAAATATCAGCTCTCAGCAGCCCAGCATTATTCAGTTACTGCTGTTGCAGACCTGGAAGTTACTTGGGAAGTTACTTGATATTCGATGCTGAAAAGCAAGTCCTAACTACAGCCACCCAATTATCCCAACACCAGCACTGAATAACTGGCCAGACCCAAATAATTTCTGGTTGCTGCCAAAGTACCAGATATCTGGATTAGGCCCAACACTGATAATCTGGGTCTAATTTAACCCATTGCTATCAATGTTTACAACCTGCTGTAAACTGAATATAGTCACCTAAATTTTTCCTTTAAAAAAACCACACATTTTCAGAGAGAGCAAAACACACAAGACTAAGGAGATCTGCTGCACGTGCCCAACACTTTCCAATAAGTTTAAGCTGAGGGACAGCAATTCCTTCCCAGCACTGACTAACATCACCCTCTTGTGTGCATCATTAAACCCAGCTTATCAATAGAGCCAACCGCTCAAAATACAGCAGCCAGACTTATATTTGGGAAAGCGAAATATGAAAGCGCCAGACCTCTAAGAGAAAAACTACACTGGCTTCTACTAAAAGAACGAATTACATTCAAAGTCTGCACCCTGGTCCACAAAATCATCTACGGGGAAGCCCCGACCTACATGTCAGACCTTATAGACTTGCCTATTAGGAACGCAAAAAGATCATCACGCACATTCCTCAATCTCCACTATCCTAACTGTAAAGGGCCAAAATATAAATCCACATACGCGACCAGTTTCTCGTACATCTGCACGCAGCTATGGAATGCACTACCGAAGGCCATAAAAACAACGCAAGACCTAACCATCTTCCGAAGGCTACTGAAAACAGATCTTTTCAAGAAGGCATACCATCAACATCCATCTTAAATACTCAGCAATACCAATATATACGATCTATACAAAACCAAACTTTTATTGCCTGACTGCTTAACCTCTTTGTTTTTAATGATCAAGCACTATCACTTTAAACCTTATGTCGAATAGGGTCTCTCTATAGCCGATGACCTAATGTATGTTACAACCCAATTTATTACTCAGGAACCTTCTTGCAATACCTTAATGCATTCTTCTTTACCATGTATGTACGCACATGGTATATATATATACTAGCCTTTGAGCCTGTAAAAACGGGCTATTATAGGAAGGGGAGGTTGAAAGGCCCCCCCGCGCCGCCGTGTTCGCCGCTGCCCCTCCCCCTCTGAATTCTCCCCCCCCCTGGAGCCGTCGCCATCGCCACCCACCTTCCACCCGGCCGGGCCCCTCCACTATTGAAACAGCGAAGGTCCGAGAACGCAGCACTGAGCTCTGCTGAGCAGCCGACGTTGGCCTTCCTTCTTCTTCTCTGCCTGTGTTCCGCCCTCGTGTGATGTAACGTCGTCGAGGGCGGGACACAGAGAAGAAGGAAGGCCGACGGCAGCTCAGCAGAGCTCAGTGCTGCATTCCCGGACCCTCGCTGTTTCAGGAGCGGAGTGAGGGCCCGACGGGTGGAAGGTGGGTGGCGGTGGCGACTCCGGGTGAGGGGAGCGTTAGCGACGGCGGTGTCTCTCCCTCGCAAATGCGCAGTACAGACCCTCTCTGTTCCGCCCCCGTCAATTGGGGCGGGGCAGAGAAGGTCTCTACTGCGCATTTGTGAGTGAGTACGACACTCGCCTTTTATATATATTGATATGATATATATATATATATATATATACATATACACACACCATGATCTGTTCCATATATATTATGTTCCATGTATGTTACCATGAATGTATGCACATTAACGCAATACCATCTGTAATCATGTTAACCGGAAATGGCAACCACCATTACGGCAAATGTAAGCCACATTGAGCCTGAAAATTGGTGGGAAAATGTGGGATACAAATGCTACAAATAAATAAATAAAATCCCTTCTGTTTTGTTTTTTTCATATTGGCTATTGGTGACCCTGCTCTTGGAGCTGCACCAGCCCGGCTTGTGCAAGAGACTTTCTCTTAAGAGTTACCGGGTATCTAATACTACAAGAAAGCAAGGCATATCAATCTTACTGACAGCCAATGACTGCTACAAGAGGATAGAGATGCAGTCTGGAATAGAGAATGATGAAAAAAGGGTATCAGGGAAAAAAAATGAGACAAAGGGAAAAAAGAGAGAAGGGAAGAAAGATGAAAACAAAGAAAGAAAGAAACAGGGAGTGTTAGGAAGACGAGAGATCAGGCCAAAAAAAGACAGGTAAAGAGAATGAGAAAGGGACAAGAAAACAGAGCTGCATAGATACAAAGAAAGAGACAGCTGGAAGATTGCCTCAGGTATTACATTTCTGAGCAGACTTTATGTTTTACTTGGACAGCTTCTCCTAGCTAACATTAAGTCCCTTCTGTCTTTTTCACATGGACAGATCAGCTACAGAACGGCTCATTCACATCTATCGAAGGTGGTACCCGGTCAAAATAGCCCCAACAAAATAGCTCTGACAAAAAAAGCTCCAAACAAAATTTCCCCTGACATAACAGCCATTGTCAAACAGGATAAGGTCGGTAAGACTATGAAAATAATGACAGTATTGTTTTGGGTTTTTTTATTAGCATGTTGATGGAAGAAGAGAAGAGAATTTTACTTGCAGTTAAAAACACCCCCCCCCCCCCCCCCCCCCCCCCGGAGCTTAGGGTAAAAGAATAGTGTAATATTCAGGTTACATGGGGGGTATCTGGATTTAAGTATGCATGATCTTGGGCTTGAGAATTTTTGTCTCCTGGGTCATGATATGAATGAGTGTGCTTGGGGGTTATGTGTAGTTTAAATGTATAATGTTAGTTGACATGATTAGTTTATATTTTTATGCAAAAGGTTAACTGCCTTGAATGGCTGAGGTTAGTATGCTGGTATATATGGTTTTCAAAAATGAATTAAGCTTGGTGCCCACCCCCTGGCTGCTTCAGAGGGGCAAAAGGACACTCTTATATGGGACAGTTTCAAAACGTTTGCATCATGGGTGTGTGCTTGAAGTTACCAATTTTCTAATCACTTAACTTAATTGCATATTTATAACCCACCTAACCATCTTCATTGCTCAAGATGGGGCACAAACAAGATCAAAGATTATAAACAATAATGACAAAATGAAACAAACCAAATTGATCTGATTAGTTTGACATGTGCCACTGGTCCTGCAACCTGCTCAATTCTAGATACATCACTAGCCTGTCCGTTACTTTTTCAGAGGGAAGACGAAGCAGGCCATAGTTTCCACTTTCATAAAGAGGGATAAAATCTGCCCTTCTCCAGACCTGTGGACCACTCCTCTCCACAAATCTGTCGAACACATTCTTTAGTGGACACACCAGAACCTCCCTGAACTCTTTCAGATCCAGCCCGCCCACTCAGTTCAACACATAAGACATTCATCCCATCACCACACATAGCCCTGTCAATCAGTAGTCCATTACAAGCCCTTCTTCAATGAATATCGAACAAAGTTTTACTTTAGCATTTCTGTTTTTAATCCATCACCTTCCGTGCTGTGTGAGATACTCATAGCAGTGAAAAAAAAAGAGAGATCTGAAAGAAAATTTAAAAACATACAGGGAGGGTTTCTGGATTGGTTTGGTAGGACTAAATTCCACCTTATGATGTCTTCTCTTGCCTTACTGAGATACACAGCACTCGTACTCATAGCAGATATCAAATAAATGTGGTATAAAATGCACGTACCTGATCCTGATCCATCCTTGCCATTTGCAGGGTTCAGACATAAGTATTGCCATACTGGGAAAGACCAAAGGTCCATCGAGCTCAGCATCCTGTTTCCAACAGTGGCCAATCCAGGTCACAAATACCTGGCAAGATCCCAAAAAAGTACAAAACATTTTATACTGCTTATCCCAGAAACAGTGGATTTTCCCCAAGTCCATTTAATAACATAAAAGTAGCCATACTGGATCAGACCAATGGTCCACCTAGCCCAGTATCCTGCTTGCAGAAGTGGCTAGTCACAAAAAAGAGGGAATACAGCATACAAAAGCAACCAAACGAACAAACAAAGCAAACACTGGGCCTTCAGGATTGAGAAAAATGTAGTTCTTTATTTATAATAGAGACCCGACACGGTCCGTGTTTCGGCGTACGAACGCCTGCATCAGAGGTCAAAGGACTCCTATAGGTCAGCAAGATAGTAAGTTGACAGAGATGTGGAATAAACAATCAGGTTATATTACCCGCTGTTTGAACAGCTCGTTTGTAGAACGCCTTCAGCTGTATCAACCGCGGTTCTGAAGGCGTTCTACAAACGAGCTGTTCAAACAGCGGGTAATATAACCTGATTGTTTATTCCACATCTGTCAACTTACTATCTTGCTGACCTATAGGAGTCCTTTGACCCCTGATACAAATTCCATGCGGAATCCCAAAGAGTAGCAACATTCCATGCTACCAATCCCAGGGCAAGCAGTGGCTTCCCCCATGTCTGTCTCTACAGCAGACTATGGACTTTTCCTCCAGGAACTTGTCCAAACATTTTTTACACCCAGATATGCACTGTTATCACATCCTTCGGCAGTGAGTTCCAAAGCTTAACTATTCTTGGAGTGAAAAAATATTTTCTCCTATTTGTTTTAAAAGTATTTCCATGTAATTTTATTGAGTGTCCTCTGGTCTTTGTATTTTTTGAAGAGAGTGAAAAATCGATTCACTTCTACCTGTTCTACAACACTCGGGATTTTATAGAGCTCAATCAATACTTCCTGACATTTTTCATGAGTCTGCCCCCCTTCAACCTCATTTCATGTCCTCTAGTTCTACCGCCTTCCCATCTCCAGAAAAGGTTTGTTTGCGAATTAATACCTTTCAAATATTTGAACATCTGTATCATGTCACCCGTTTCTCCTTTCCTCCAGGATATACATGTTCAGTTCAGCAAGTCTCTCCTCATACGTCTTGTAACACAAATCCCATACCATTTTTGTAGCTTTTCTTTGCACCGCCTCAATTCTTTTTACATCCTTAGCCAGATACGATCTCCAAAACTGAACACAGCACTCCAAGTGGGGCCTCACCAAAGACTGGGCATCAACACCTCCTTTCTTCTGTTGGTTACACCTCTCTCGATACAGCCTAGCATCCTTCTGGCTACAGCCATCACCTTGTCACACTGTTTCATCCCCTTCAAATCCTCAGATACTATCACCCCAAGATCCCTCTCCCTGCCTGTACATATCAGAATCTCACCACCTAACTCATATGTCTCCTGGGCATTTCTACTCCCTAAGTGCATTACTTTGCATTGAATTTTAATTGTCAAACATTAGACCATTCTCCTAGCTTCTGCAGATCTTTTTTCATGTTTTCCACTCCCTCCAAGGTATCTACTATGTTACATATCTTGGTATCATCTGCAAAAAGGCAAACTTAACTTTCTAACCCTTCGGCAATGTCACCCACAAATATATGGAACAGAATTGGCCCCAGCACTGATCCCTGAGGCACTCCACAAAGGCAATTACTTGGAACTACTTTGTTTCTCTGTCTCCTTCTGCCTGTAGATGGATACAACCCATTTATTGTGGATTGGTCTCATATGGACGAAAAAGAAGATACATTTTCCTGCTGCTCTGGTGAGCCACTTCCCCTGCTAACCTCATCCTGTACTTTTAAACATACTTTCCCCAGTGATATATCCCTACCCACCTTGGCAGTAAAGTGAATGTGCCCATGGCTTCAAACTCCACCACAAAGGATATTTATACCATACTTTGAAGTTTGAACATTTTTACTGCTGTAATTGTCTATTGATGATGTTTGACTTATTCCTTCAAAAAGGCAGTCAATAAATCCTAATAAATAATAAACAAACAAGATAGCCAAAGCACCATATGTGAGCACCGTTTATGGAACTTACAGATTCAGTGAGCAAAGTTCAACAAAATCCTATACCAGTTTGAATCATAGTAACATAGTAGATGATGGCAGAAAAAGACCTGCACGGTCCATCCAGTCTGCCCAACAAGATAAACTCATACGTGCTACTTTTTGTGTATACCTTACCTTGATTTGTACCTGTCCTTTTCAGGGCACAGACCGTGTAAGTCTGCTCAGCACTATCCCCGCCTCCCAACCACCAGCCCCGCCTCCCACCACCGGCTCTGCCACCCAATCTGGGCTAAGCTCCTGAGGATCCATTCCTTCTGAACAGGATTCCTTTATGTTTATCCCACGCATGTTTGAATTCCGTTACCGTTTTCATTTCCACCACCTCCCGCGAGAGGGCATTCCAAGCATCCACTACTCTCTCCCCGTGAAAAAAATACTTCCTGACATTTTTCTTGAGTCTGCCCCCCTTCAATCTCATTTCATGTCCTCTCGTTCTACCGAATCAGTGTCGCAGGTGCTTATAGAAGTGAGGGACAGAAAGGTACCTATTGTACACTACTTTGATAGCTTTCTGGTTTTCAGGCAGTAGATATTAAAAATAAATTCTTCCTTTCAATAGCCACAAGAGGGCAACATAACACCAGGGCTAGTCATGAGACTTCAACCCAATCATTAATTACTCTACCGACAATGGACTATTCTTATATTTGTAAGCCCATTATTACCTGCTCTGTGAACTGTCAGACTTGCATTCTCCTGCTCCAGATGTGATTTTGTGCATTATGTATAGAAAGCCTGCTTTCAGAACAAAGAGTGTATGATACAGCAAGTAGACATGGTTATGGATGGCATCAAGGTTCCAGAATCTATGAAAATTTCAGATTTGGATTTTAGATATAATTTTACTTGCCTTTCCAAAATGAGGAAAAAATCAAGATGGCATCTACCTAGCGAGCTGCTGTTGATTAGCTCTGACAATCTGTACCCCCCCCCCTTTTTTTTTCAATCACAATGGTGACAACAAAGATTAAAGCCCTAGTTCTTGCTTCCATGGACTTGTTTGTGACTATTTCTATGTCAAAACCTTAGGTTGATAAGAACAGCCATACTAGGTCAGACCAACGTGGCCAGTCCAGGTCACAAATACCTGGCAGAAACCCAAATAGTAGCCACATTCCATGCTACTAGGGCAAGCAGTGGCTTCTCCGTATCTATCTCAATAACAGACTATAGATTTTTCCTCCATGAACTTGTCCAAACCTTTTTTAAACCCAGATACGATAACTGCCATTACCACATCCTCCAGCAACAAGTTCCAGAGCTTAACTGTTTTTTGAGTGAAAAAAATATTTCCTCCTATTTGTTTTAAAAGTATTTCCATATAATTTCATTGAGTGTCCCTTGGTTTTTGTACTTTTTGAAAGTGAAAAACGATTCACTTTTACCCATTCTACACCACTCAGAATTTTGTAGACCCTCAGTCTTATTCCGCCCTCCCCCCAATCCATCTCTTTCCAAGCTGAAGAGCCCTAACCTCTTTAGCTTTTCTCCATATGAGAGGAGTTCTATCCCCTATATCATTGTGGTCACTTCTTTGAAACTTTCCTAATTCCATTGTATCTTTTCTGAGATATGGCAACCAGAACTGAATGCAATACTCAAGGTGTGATCACACGATGGAGTGATATACAGGCATTATTTATATGTTTGCTAGAAGCATGGAAGATTTGTCACACCTTCCAAGTCCACAGGCATCAAAACATAACCTTTAAACCCCCACCACTGTCACTGCCAGAGGGGAATCCCTATCCCGTATTTCCTCCACATTGAGAAACCAAGCAGTTAACATACCAGCACAGAGGGAGGCACACCAAACAACTGATTGGGATTGTTGATTGTTCTCCAAAGGATACCTGCAAAGGGTACATGCATAGTATTCCTTGTAGGTTAATACAAGGTTTATTTACATACAACAGCATTAACATAAATGGTAACCACCATCTTGAGTGAGCCTCTTCATAAAGGTGATTAATAAATACAAAATGAATACACACACACACACTGCAACTGATCTCCAAAACTAAGTGATTTCTGGCTTTTTTTATATAGTTCAGTTTCGCTGTGGTTTTGCTTTCAGATCTGTATCCTCTCAAATTGTACTGCTTGTTGGACTATAGAGAGAGAAAATGTCTCTGCTTGCATTGCTTTTGTCTCTTGCCTTCCTGCACTTCAGTCTGATAAGGAACTGCTAAATTGTTTGCTACTGAACTGTTGAAAACAATCTGCAATGTTTTTCCAATGACATTCATAGATTGATTTGCTTTCAGTCCAGACAAGGTACAGGCAATGGACACTTAAAAATACATCTGTCCCAAGGCTGGGTTTATGTACTTTCCCTAACACAAAGCCAATTGTCTTCAATTAGGTGACACTTTCTCTAGTGCTTCCTTTCTCTAGCGCTTCCTTTTCTAATGTTACTGCCCGATATCAAACTCAATAATTAAAATGACTGTTAGTGAAGTCTTAGAGCTTGCCCCATCTATCTCTAGCTCTCTACGTTGAAGAAGAAAATAAGAATGTTAACTAGAGGGAAGAATTAGCTGCAATAAAAAAGGGGGCCTCCCCCAGGATTCAACATGAACACAACCCCACACCACAAAGAATCAAACAACCCATAAATAAATGTATGTATGCATTCTTGTATCCCACTATTATCCAAAACAGGTTTTGGTTCAATGTGGCTTATGATTTACATTTGGTGGGTTACACTCATTTTTTTTACAGTTGGAGCATGGGGGGAGTCTTCCCTAGTTTTATCAGTTAGTTGTAGGATTACTGTGGGCCCTGTTAGTGTATGACCTGTTACACAAAAACACCCACTTTGACAAAGGATACCCCTGAGAAATGCCTTCTCTGCCTTGGAAAGCATTAATGCTCAGACTATTATGATAGCTACATCTCGGGCAGAATCACAGGCAGAAGCTCCTATGGATATTTGTAAAGCAGCTACTTTTAAAAAGAAATTGTTCTGGGCTCTCATTGGCCCAGGATATGCTGGCTTTTCCCCCAGTCTCAGTTTGGAAGTAGAGAAAGACCTCTTTACTGAGACCCTGTGAGTAGCTACATTTCCTGTACTTCCCAGGCACTATCCAGGTAGCGATAAAATGTTTAATTTTATAATTGAGCCTTATTCAGTTACCTATTTACCTGTTATTTGTCATCTGTTTTTATACTTCACTGTTCAATATTTTTGACAAACTTTTTCTTTAGTTTATTGACTCTGCTTGTCTGGACTAAGAATGCTGGTGGTTTGGGTGTTGGGTCTGTGAGTGCTTTCTAGGAACTCTGGGACCACCTTGGGAGTGTGGCCCCAGTAACCTAGAAAGCACCAGGGATAACTTGAGAGTGGGAGACTCGCACAGAGGCAGTTGGGACCCAGTCAGTGGAAGGAGGGTTCTAGTGTAGAGCACATGCCCAGGTGCAGGCAGACCTGAGCTGTGCTGGAGATAGACCCTCTAAGGGGGCTGGATGGCATACATCCAAGGATACTGAAGAACTTAGGGAAGTTCTGGTGGCTCTGCTGGCTGAACTTTTCAATGCTTCTCGAGATTGGTCCAAGAGGACTGGAGAATGGCAGATATGGTCCCTCTCTACAAAAGCGAAGGAGATGTTAGGAACTACAACCTAGTAAGTCTGACTTCTCTGGGAAGTAAATTAATGGAAACACTTTAAAACTGAGGATAGTGAAGTTTTAGGAAGCCAATGAATTACAGGACCCAAGGCAGCCTGGTTTCATTAGAGGCAGGTCTTGTCAGACAAATCTAATTTCTTTGACTGGGTAACCAGAGAGTTGGATTGAGAAAGAGCACTAGATGTGTTGTATTTAGATTTTAGCAAAGCCTTTGACAAGGTTCCAAATAGATAACTAATAAACTGAGTACCCTCAGTATGGGCCCTAGTGACTGATTGGGTTAGTGACTGGTTGAATGGAAGGCAACAAGAGGGTAGTGGATGTTACTAGTGGTGTGCCACAAGGTTCAGTTCTTTTTATTTTATGATTTTTGTAAGCCTATAGCTGAAGGTCTGTGTGGTAAGGTTTGCCTCTTTGCGGATGATACCAAAAGCAGTGATAGGGTAAAACACTCCTGCTGGTGTGGATAACATTAGGAAAAACCTAGCGAAGCTTAAACAATGGTCTGGAATTTGTCAACTAAGATTTAATGTTAAAAAAATACAGGGTCATGCATTTGAACTGCAAAAACCCAAGGAAACAGTAGTTTAGGGGGTGAAGAACTTTTGTGCATGAAAGAGGAGAGGGACTTGGGTGTGATCGTATGTGATGATCTTAAGGGTGGCCAAACAGGTAGAAAAGTTGATGGCAAAAGCAAAGATGCTTGGGTGCATAGGGAGAGGAGTGGCCAGCAGGAAAAAGGAGGTGATGATGCCCCTGTATGAGATAGATCTCTTGCAAAAATTCAAGATTGTCAACAGGAGTTAAAGATAAAAACTGGGTCCATCAGAGAATGGAAGTTATGGAATATTTTAATAGTAGATTACATGTAAGGTTTATGAAATTTCCCAAGTCTCCTTTAACTTCATCTATGGATATGGTGAAGAATTACTTTTCAGAAATTCTACAGCTATCTAAAAACTCTATGCCTCCCCTTACAAGAGCTTTCTGTTACCATGGACGATGGCAGTAGAGAAGGTGATGAAAGAATGAAGCAATAAGTTTAGATCTTATAGGTTTCTTAGAAAGCTCATAGTCCGTTTTGATATCAGCTAAGGCAACTTTGATTGCCACTTTCACCTTAGAACCTGATAGGAACTGGATTCTTTGATTGTATTTCCGTCATAAAGATGTTAAATTTTGTGGATCAAGTGTGTTGGTTTTTCCTATCTATCCAGAGAAGTTGCAAATCCTTTTTGCCAGTGTGCTAGCAAGTTTTGCCTTTGGGTGCAACTTCTTTCCTTGTAATGTATTGTGAAGTATCATACTTATGTCTGTTGAACTGCAGCACATTTTTTTTAGAAGCTCGAGTGGTGCCAGTTCCAATTGTTAGGTTGTCCTCTTTCAATTTTGATTTTCTCCATTATTGGATCCTTCATTGTGGACTCAAGCTTACATTGTGAATATCTTTCTTCTATTCTTTGTTATGCATGATGTGTAATATTGTATCAATGTAAAGGTCTTTTCTGTATCAGGTGTTAAGCCTTTCTTTTGGGAAAATTTCAAAACTAATACAAAAATATATCTCAATAAGTATACTTTGGAAAAAAAAGGCAGGAGAGATGAAATATGATGGAGACGTTTAAATACCTACATGGCATAAATGCACAGGAGACAAATCTCTTTCGATTGAAAGGAAGCTGTGGAATGAGGGGGGTACATGATAAAAAAGAAACCTGAGGAAATATTTCTTCACGGAAAAGGTGGTGATTTGTGAAACAGCCTCCTGCTGAAGATGAAAACTGTATCTGAATTCAAGAATGCTTGGGAGAAGTATATAGGATCTCTAAGAATGAAAGGAAGAGTAAATGACATGGATGGGCAGACTGGATAGGCCAGATGGTCTTTATCTGCCTTTATTTTTCTGTTTCTGTCAATCAAACCTGCTATCTTAGAAACCACCACTAGACTGCTCAATTTATTTATGAGACGAGGGCCAGTAGCAAAAGCTTTACTGAACTCAGATAAACTCCACCCAGTACAAATCATTTGCATACAATGGCGCCAAAAAAATAGACAACTTGTCTTACATGTTTTCTGTGAATATCCTTAAAATCCAGTTATATTGAGAAAAACACAGTATGCACCCGAGAGCAAAGTGAGAGGACACATGTTATGCTCCTTAGAACAGGATATAGACTAGAGATGAGAAGCCGTAGAGCAGGGGTATCCAACCACGGACCTTGCTAGGTCAGGTTTTCAGGATTTCTGCAATGAATATGCAACATAGACCTCATGCATATTCATTGGGGAAATTCTGAAAACAAAACCCAACTGGATTGTGGCCCTCGAGGACCAAGGTGGGACATCCATGCCATACAGGGTGGTCCCCTGCCAAGAACAAGATGAGAACAGAAGCAGGCTGTCCCTGATCATTAACTTGCTCATTTTAAGACTGTTTTCTGTAATGTATAAGAATGCATCAATGTGTATCAGGGGTTCTCAACCCAGTCCTCAGGACACACCTATCCAGTCAGGTTTTAAGGATAATCACAATGAATATGCATGAGAAACATGACAAAGGACAGTACTTTTCCTGATACCCAATAACTCAACAGCAAGTACTGGTGGTCTATATTATCATAAAAGGCATTTTTTAAATTCCAGGCCAGAACACACTAACTCATGACAGGCAACCTAACCAGAGAAACCTGAAGCAGGCACAGTAGTGAAGGCCTTCAGGGTGAGGAGATAAGGTTTGATTTCCTTCCATTCACCTGGTGGGGGGGGGGGGGGGGGGGGGGGAGGGAGGAGGCACAAAAACCATACAAGGCTTTTCTGTTCCCTGAGCCTCTATGCTAGGAGACTGGGACAACGTGCTGCTGCGAGTAGCAGCAATGTACAAAAATAATGTTACCTTCACAATTTTTATTGAACAAATCTTCAGTATTTAAGAACATGAAAAACATCTTCAAGATGATAGTTCCTGTTGGCTGGGGGGGGGGGGGGGGGGGTCTATAAATCCGACATAGGCCATGATTCGCTATACATCCGTTTGAAACAGTTGTACAGCAAAACACAGGCTATGTCAGATTTATAGACACCCCCCCCCCCCCCCCCCCCAGCTGGTAGAGGAACTATATTTAAAATTGTGATTGAAAATACAGTTTAAATAACAAGATTCTATAAAAATAGTAATAAAAGAGTAGTCAAGATATTTTCTGTGAAGATATATCATCTTTGTGGCCAATGATGAGGTGAATGTGCGCGTCTCACTGGTTTAGAGTTGGATTCCAGTGAGGGGCGCCTCTGAGGCCCAGTGATGGTATCTGTACATAGCGAAAATTGTGAGTTGGAATTGTTCAGCTGGGTTTCCCAAGAACATAAGACCACTATTTATACGGTTCTTTTAACAGAAATGTAAACATGTTATTTTGTTTATAGTGAAATTAAAACAATACATATAAAACCAGCATGAATGGTCTTTTTGGCCAGTTAGATGGCATATAACATTTTATAAATACTAGCTGATACTCTGCACCACATCAAGTTCTAGTACTGTGGGCAGATCTGATGCCAAATAAATAAATAAAACAAATTTAAGAAACTAGGCCTCGTGCAAACATGACACTGGCTACCTACAGATCATGGATCGACTGCATCATTTTTGAAACAAATGATGGCTACACAGTTACTTTCCAAACTCAAGGCTCATACCCTATATAAGTTTCTCTTTCGGAACTAACACAGCTTTCACCATCATTCCCTTGTGCAACTTTGATGTCCTTTCAAGGAAGGAACATAAAGAGTAACTCATTAGATATGTTTCTGTTTTATTGCAATAGCCTGTACCACTTGTGTTTGGAATCCTAGCAGCAAATTGAGATTTGATCCGATATAGCCTACATGGCTCTCCCCTCCACTATTATTACCATGCTACACGTCCATTAGACATGGTTAAGAACAACAGGGTCAGATGAAGCCAGGCTCAGAGGTGATCTCACACAGTCTCTCTTAATCCTCATTTTTACTCAATACACACAACTCGAACGAGCATGGAAAAAAAACAAAAGACGAACACACACTCAACACATGGAAACAATCACAAAGAAAATACAAATACGCAATAAGACAAACCAAACGATCATACTATAAAACTAAAATAGGGACAGATTACAAAGACACGAAGAAATTATACCAACTCGTGAACAAACAAACTCCTAGACACCAGCTTGGTCACTACATTGAATACAGACATCCCATCTGCAGACAAACTTGCTAAGTATTTCAATGAAAAAATTGCAATCCTACGCAACACGCTACCGCAGGACAACAGTAACATAGAAATCTTCCTTAATGAATACCCGGCTGATAGAACCTGGTTAAAATTCGCCCTCCTTACCGTCGATGCTGTGGCACAGATCAGCAGGTTCTCCAACACTCACTGTAAACTAGATACCTGTCCCAACTACCTAATGAAATCCGCCCCTGACCGCTTCATAGCAGACCTCACATCCCACCTAAACTACATGCTTCAGCAAGGCCTCTTCCCTAAGGAAAATGGCAATATCCTACTCACTCTGATACCAAAAGACACGAAGAAAAAAAACAAATGAAATCATTAACTACCGTCCAGTAGCATCCATTCCGTTGTCAGTCAAGCTGATGGAAAGCATGGTAGCCAAACAACTTACAGATTATATAAACAAATTCTCAATATTACACGAATCACAGTCAGGTTTTCGCCCCCTCCACAGCACAGAAACAGTACTACTCATTCTCATAGCCAAATTCAAGCAGGAAATAGCAATAGGTAAAAACATCCTCCTACTCCAATTCGACATGGTAAACCATAACATATTAATAAGATTACTAGATAAGTTTGGGATTGGTGGAAACAGCTGGATCAAGGGTTTCCTAACCACAAGAACGTATCAAGTAAAATCAAACTCAAAACATTCCATCACCGTGGAAAGCAGACTGCGGAGTACCACAAGGATCACCACTATCACCAATCTTCTTCAACCTAATGATGACCTCATTAGCCAAGTCCTTATCCAACCAAGGCCTTAACTCTTTCATCTATGCAGACGATGTCACAATATTCATTGCTTATAAATCTAAACTGACTGAAATCACCAACGAAATCAAGATCAGCTTGAACATCAAGGACTCTTGGGCAAATGCATTTCAACTAAAACTAAACAAAGAAAAAACACACTGTCTCATCCTCTCATCCATACACAGTGCGGACAACCCCACTATTATCAACACCCCAGATTACACCCTCCCTATCTTAGACAGCCTGAAAATCCTTGGCGTTAAAATGGACCGCAACTTAACACTAAAGAGCCAAGTGAAATCCACAACAAAGAAAATGTTCCACTCAATGTGGAAACTCAAACGCGTGAAACAAATCTTCCCGAGGGGAACATTTCGCAACCTGATACAATCAATGGTACTAAGCCATATAGACTACTGCAATGGAATTTATGTGGGATGCAAAGAACAAACGTTAAAGAAACTTCAGACCGTCAAAACACGGCAGCTAGGCTTATCTTCGGAAAAACGTGATTTGAAAGTGCTAAACCCCTTAGCGAAAAACTATACTGGCTTCCAATCAAAGAACGCATTGCTTTCAAAATCTGCACTCTGGTTCACAAAATTATCTACGGTGAAGCTCCAGGATACATGACAGACTTGATCGACCTACCAACTAGAAACACATCCGAATCAACATGAACGTACCTAAATCTGCACTACCCAAGCTGCAAAGAACTCAGATACAAATCAACTTACGCATCCAGTTTTTCCTACATAAAGCACACAACTGTGGTACGCATTACCAAAAGCCTTAAAAACTACGAACGACCTCACCTAAACTTCCGGAAAACACTAAAAACTACGCTGTTTAAAAAGGCATTCCCTACCGAGCCAACATTATTATTATTACATTTGTATCCCACATTATCCCACCTTTTTGCAGGCTCAATGTGGCTTACAATTCGTCGTGGATACTGGAAATAGAAAAGAATGTACATTTGGTTTACCAGCGAGTTTTGGGTACATGATGGTGAAATACATAATATTAGAAGTAGAAAAGAGTATACATTTGTTTTGCAACACAACAAAACTAAAGAACGTAAAGGACATAACACAACTCTTCCGTTGTACGATTCCTCAGTGTGACTGTGCCACATGAATTTTATCTTACCACAACATCACTTTGTATTTGTTTACACCGGAGTCTGTAACGCCTCTCCAGTACTATGTAAGCCACATTAAGCCTACAAATAGGTGGGAAAATGTGGGAAATAAATGTAATAAATAAATAAAATAAAGTTTAGCTTCTGTACAGGACACAGCAGTACTGAAGGGGGGGGGGGGGGGGGGGGGTTGTTCCACACAATGCAGGCACTTCCAAAACAAATCAAGCCCAACTCTTCTCCATACATCCCAGCTTCAGGTCAGAAAGGAATCAGGGAAGCAAAAACCAATACAAATAAATAAATTTATTTTTTGGGACAGAAAGTCCTCCCAGTTTCAAAGTACAGTGAGATACTGTCTCTTCTTCTCAGTCTCCTTCCCCTTCTATTATGGATATGCCTCCAACCACCTTTGCAGCGCTTTTCGATCCTATAAAGGAGGCACAGGAAGATATCCTCTCAGAACTGCTGCAGTTTCCAGAACCTAAAAAAGGACTTAATCACATACAGAGAAAAAAAAACAAAACATCAGCATCTAGTAAGGGAAAGAGAGCAGTAATATATATAAATACTGAAATGAATGAATAATGTGCAACTCAAGAAACATTCCTAACAATACACATACAACAGAGGCTTGAGAGAGAGAATGGAGTTTCTGGCAGAGTAACTCATTTTCCATTACTTCAGGAAGCCAGGAGGTCAAGAGACCACTCTTCATTTGCAAAACATCTGTGGGGTGGAAATAATCCAATACACTTTTCTAGCAGGGGAAATGTGGTTCTATCCCCACCCTCCTCAGTACAGACTGAAGCATAATTAATTTTTCTGAAATGGCTTTGCCTTACCCAAGTGCCACTTTCACCCCCTAGTCATTTAATGGTCCAATGGATTCTCTTACATGTTTCCTACTTTTCAAATATTTTGAAAAGGTTATTAGTTTATTCTCATATTTTCTCTGGGCCTTCTTTATTAAAATTTTACATCTTAAGTTTGCCAGTGTTTATATGTTTCTCTTTTCTTCCAGGTATAAGCACAAACATGATAGGCCTTTCAACAGAAAAAATGATTCACGAACAGAGACACCCACAGCCAACTGTGGTTTCAAGATATCCACAATGAATATGAATGAGATATCTACATAAAAGGGGAATGCAAGTTTCACATATACATATTCATAAAAATAAACTATGGAAGGATATTCTGGGTTGAAAACCACTACTCTAGGATGAGATGTCTTGGGATTCAAGTGAAAAGGGGTAGACGGCAATAATCTAAGGAAATACTAGTAGCCTAGTGGTTAGTGCAGTGGACTTTGATCCTGGGGAATGGAGTTTGATTCCCACTGCAGCTCCTTGTGACTCTGGGCAAGTCATTTAACCTTCCACTGCCCCTGGTACAAATAGTACCTGAATATAATATGTAAACCGCTTTGAATGTAGTTGCAAAAAAACACAGAAAGGCGGTACATCAAGTCCCAATTCCATACAGTCTAACCAAAAAAGGTGGTTGATTTGTGTATACAGCCTCCCAGTAGGGGGTGGCAGAGACAAGCATAGTATTTGAATTCAAGAACTCATATATCAAGCACCAAGAGTCTTTAACAGAAAGGAAAGTGGAGCGAAGTGAGTGGTGTGGGTGGGCAGACTGATTCCTCATCTAGACTTGTTTTCCATTTCTTTAATAGGGTCATCTCACCATCTAACTACATCAGCAGTCATTTTGCTTCCTTTGACTGATTTTTTTGAAAAAGGTGGGGCATTTCATCTGGGCTTCCAAGATGGAATTTTTAAATAAATTTCTATTCCTCATTCAGACCTAACCCCCAAGTGCTTTTAGTTTTCCTTCTAGTCTCTTTTTAAAGTTAATTACTACTGCAGTAGTTTTACTTTCTGCCTTCCCTCCAGAGATTATGCCCAATTTGATTGTCTCATGATCCCACCAGTGAGGACCACATTAAAAGTAGTTCTCACTAGTCTCAGATCCAGGACCAGCTACACCATGAAACTGTTGTACATAGCATCTAGAAAACTTTACCTCTCAAATCTGTCCTGATGAAATATTTACCCAGATTTCCACTGTTGTGTTCCCAATTTTAGATCATAGGATCTGCACTATCCTGGCAAGAGGACAGTAATATATCCCCCCACTGCTCTGTTTATTACACATGGACTTTCTATCAGTAGATATTTTTATCCATAAAGATTTCAGAGTGCAATTTCACATAATTTTTATCCCACTTGACTATGCAATCAGTAACATTAGATTTCTATTAAGGTTGTATTGTCTGTCTCATTTCAATGTTTTGCAACTCAACAGTGTCCCACTGGTTATCCTCTTTAAATCATGTTAGCAACTGACTGAGAACCAAGGTGATCTGTTGGCCAAGCCACCTCATCCTTCATTGCCTCAACATTTGCCAAGCTGTGACCTGCTTGCTGCTTCGGACTTGCGAGGTGAGTGTTGATAAGGTCTCTGCTCTCGCTTGTGGAAGAAAAGCTCAAGAATGCAATGTATCTAGCAGGTCTCCTATGTACTTTAATTGCTGGACTGGAAGAAGGTGGAACATGGAATAGTTTATGAAGAACCCTAATAGCTCCAACACAAAAATAGTTAGGCGCATTGATTCTGATGCCCCATCCTATGATGTGCTCTCCCATTAATACTGCTGGACACTTGGGCGAATACCCTGAGAGCTATTAGGCTAAACAGCAGAATGCAGTACTGGTGGTGGTGTTTCCCTAGCAGAATCTGAAATAGAAGTATCGAGTTGTGGGTGTAGGTGTCCTTTAAGTCCAGAGAGTATAACCAATTGTTTTCCTGAATCATGGGGAGAAGGGTGACCAGGGAAGTCATTCTGAAACTTTTTTTTACCAGGAATTTGTTCATGGACCTTAGCTCTAGGATGGAACGAAATCCTTCGGTCTTTTTGGGCACAAGGAAGTACCTAGAATAGAATCCCTTTCCTTCTTCCCCTGGTGGTATGGGCTCGACCGCTTTGGTCTGTAAAAGAGCAAATATTTCCTCTATAAGTACCTGCTTGTGCAGAAAACTGATGAAGATGCTCTTCGTGGGCAATCGGTGGTCTTTGATGCCAAAGCAGAACGTAACCAAGACAGACTCTTTGAAAAACCCACCGGTCAAACGTTAGGAGGAGTCACGGCCACCTGTGATGGTAAAACTTTATCTTCCCCTCTACTGGTAAGCCATCTAGAATGATTACTTTGAGAGTGGCTATACTTTCTCTTGGAGCCAGTCAAACATTCGCCTCTTGCTTTGACTGAGGAGTCAGCTGGGGCTTCTGTGGGCTGGGCTGGCGAGGCCAACAACGCTAGGCCTGAGGGGTGTGGGCAGAGCTGGAAGGTGGCAAAAATATACACCTTTAAGAGTAGTAGGATTGTTGCCTAGGTACACTGCAAAATTTCCAAGAGGAAGAGGTTGCAACTGGAGGGTGCCGAGATAGGGTTTGGACGTATCAGTATGTTTCTTAACGAGGTCAGTGACCTTTTCTACCTTATCTCCAAACAGATTGTCACCTTGGAGAGGCTGGTTCCAGGTCAAAGACACATAGCCATGAGAGTCTGCACATCCCCACACCCAAGGCGGAGAGTTTGGATGCTAAGTCAAAAGAACTGGAATTGTATGTGCCCCCCTGGCCAGATACTTCCTGCACTCCAGCTGCTTAATGGCAAACTGGCCAACCTCTGCTGCCTGCTCCCGTGGGAGAGAATCCGCAAGACTGAGCATACTGTGGACCCACTGCAAAGTACAGGCTCGTGTAGAACTGGTAGGACTGGATGAACACAAGAGTAGCCATACTGCATCAGACCAATGGTCCATCTAGCCCAGTATCCTGTTTTCTAAACAGTGGCCAAGACAGGTCACAAGTGCCTGGCAGAAACCCAATTAGCAGTAACATTCCATGCTACTAATTCCAGAGCAAGCAGTTACTTCCATAGTCCTTCTCAATAGCAGACTAGACTTTTCCTCCAGGAATTTGTCAAAACTTTTTAAAACCCAGATACGCTAACCGCCGTTACTACATCCTCCGGTGTAAGAGTTCCAGAGTGAAAAAAATATTTCCTATGTTTTAGAAGTATTTCCATGTAACTGAGTGTCCCCTAGTCTTTGTACTTTTGGAAGGAGTAAAAAAAAAACAAAAAACGATTTACTTCCTACTTATTTTACACCATTCAGGATTTTGTAGACCTCAATCATATCTCCCCTCATCCATCTCTTTTCCAAGCTGCATCGAGCCCTGGGGGGAAAAAAAAAAATCTTTCCTCCCTAAGTGTCCAAGCCCCTCATGGGGCACACCAAGGAATGAGTCCTGGAATTCCTAGCTCATTTCAAGGCGGATTTGATCACCAGAGAGAGGTACGGCAGTTGGACCCTCTTGAATCTGGGAGCCTTCTGGATACGATACAGCATATCCACCTTCTTAGGTGCGACCTGTACTGAAAGGGGCGATTCCCAGTTCTTCATCAGTACATCCTTGAGGATAAGGTCCAATAGTCCAGGACAGTTCACATTTCTGAAAACCTGGCTTAGGACCAGTCATACTGCAGTGTATTCATTTGATTTTAAGCTTGACAGAGGAGTTTACTTTTGTTCAGAGAAAGAGTTTTTAAAAAAGCACAGGAATCCATCTTGAAAGCAAGATAGACAAAACAGAGGACTCAAGGGTGGGAATTTGAGGTTTTTCTGGGCACTTAAGGGAGCAAATCTTTGGATTCAGCACCATCAGATGATACTGCTACTGTCTGTCCACGGAGAAGTACTATGTAAAAAAACTCACCGGAATAGGAGTCTCAGATCTATTCTGTCCTCAAAGAATATTGTATTCCAGGCTCTCGCCAAAGGAGAGCGACAGAGAAAAATCAAGGAGCTCCTTACAGCAGGAATAGTTATGAAAGATGTTAACTATGGCTTTATTCCTAATCACAACTTGCTTAATCAGCAGTTTGACACAGGTAACTTTGGCATCATATGTTTGTTTTTCAAATTACATCTACTTGAATTACCTCAGTTTTAACCACATCCTATCAGAATATACTAAATTTTCCTGTTTGGAACGTATCTTTTGTAGACCTATGACTGTCAGCATTTTCCCCGTGATCAATTTAAAAGCTGCTTTAGGTTGTGTATGTGTTGTTTTTTAAACAATAATAGGACTTTGATGATATCACCCTCTTCTATGACAGGGACTCACACAGATCAAACCACAACAGGAAGGCTCCTCTGCACTAGGATCAAAGGTATAAGGAGTTGAGCCAGGCCACTCAAGAGTGGCAATGCTGCCCCAAAAATCAGTATGAAAATACAGAACGAGAATTCCTACCTAACAAGTTTCCGCATCTAAACAAGGTACACTTATGTACCATGTGAGAAACTGCCAAGCAGTACACCATAATCTCTGTGACAAACATGTACATGACAGAGTTACAATATGCATAAAATAGAGTACAGCTTAGTGATTACAGAAGCAAAGAGAAAGCCTGGAAATCCAGGGTGAGCCATTTCACCCTCTACTGCCTCAGGTACAACAGATTTTTAGCTCATTTGGCCAGGGAAATAACTCATGTAACTTGCCTTAAACATGGCTTTGCAACAGGCAAGTAACAAACCTAAAATCCAAATCCACACAGAAATACTTAACTATATCGCTTTCCTAGGGATCAGTAGGCAAGCTAAACCACATGCAGTCAGGCAACAATAAGGCAGAATCTGCCTCTCTCTCAAAAGAAATACAGCGCTTAAGTGCAAGGGTCTGGGACCAAAGAAATACATGCAGTTAACATGCAGAAAAACTAAGTTCACTTAAGAGCGTGCACTTAACCGTTGTGACCCAAAGTTTGACATCTGATAAACATATGTACAGTACTGTTTATTATTATACGTACAGTATACAGTCTCCGTTAACTAACGTTAGGCTTACTTAATCAATTAGTCCTCTGTACACTATTGGGTCTGTGAGTTCCACAGACTACGTCTGCCAGACGATAAAAACTGTCATAGCACTGACATCCAGTGGCCTCCAGATAGGCCCGCACGGTGTGGAGACTCTCCAGCGCTCTTGTAAAAGTGACAGCTTGTTGAATTTCGCCAGCATGTGCCTCGCTGCTCATTTCATCATCTGTCGTTGCCTGCTTGTAGGCGCATATCGTAATCAACAGCTATGAAACTCCTCTTCAGTAACACCGGCTGGGATGTCAATAACCTGTTCATCTGACGCGTTTGCAACAGCTGCATCTGTTTCATCCCTCTCCACATCCTTAACAAAGCTTGCCCGCTTGTAGCAGTTCACAATGGTTGCCTGTGTAACATGATTCCAGGCTTCTTTCTGCATATGTACGGAATCCAACAGTGATAGATTACAAGCCAGTTCAACAGCACGTTTATCCTTGCCAGTCTGGTCATCCATGACGCTCATCAGACGATGTAGCACAAGAGCCCGATAATGTTGTTTGAAATTGGCTATTATGCCTTGATCAATAGGTTGGATCAGAGAGGTAGTGTTTGGTGGCAGGAAGACCACCTTGACATTAGACAGCTGACATCATCCCTGTGTGCAGCACAATTATCACAAAGCAACAAAATCTGACGCTTTTGTACCCGCATTCTAGTGTTTAACTTCTTTAGCCACTGCTTCCAAACTTCCCCAGTCATCCATGAATTTGCGTTAGTCTCTAATGACACAGGAAGTCGCTTAACTTTCTTGAAGCAACAGGGCTGTTTGCTCTTTCCAATGACGAGGGGTTCCAACTTCTCACTCCCATCCATATTGCAGCAAAGGAGGATCGTTGGTCGGTCTTTCGACGTTTTACCTCCAGTAGTTTCGGCATGTTTGAATACAAGTGTTGCATCAGGAATCGCT
Source organism: Microcaecilia unicolor (assembly GCF_901765095.1). NCBI lineage: Eukaryota > Metazoa > Chordata > Amphibia > Gymnophiona > Siphonopidae > Microcaecilia > Microcaecilia unicolor. The sequence continues at coordinate 33,923,069 of NC_044044.1, forward strand.
CGCCAGTAGAGACAGTTTTCGTCAGCACTGAAAATGTCACGAGGTGCAAACTCGTTCAAGATGGTAGGAAGAACTGAAACCAATTTTCAGCACCAAAGTCATCAGCGACTTGTTCTCACCATGCTGTTTCTTGAATTTTATGTTGTTCCTCTCCTTCCATCTTTCCAACCATCCAACAGTGGCTTTGAATTCAGTTAGTCCAAGACTTTCAGCTAGCTGGTTAGCTTTCTCCATAAGCAGTGGACCACTGACAGGAAACTGTCTCCTCCTGACTCGAGAAAACCACCAAAGAACATCTTCTACCTCCTCAGCTTTTCCCGCCCGTTTACATTTCCTGTGTGGATTTGTATTGTTTTGCCAGTCTTCCAGAAGCTGATCTTTTTGCTTCAAGACACGTGAAATTTGACTGGGATTGACACCATATTCTTTAGCAATAGATGCTTGACTTTGTTTTCTAAATTTTTTAAGAACTTCTATTTGTTCAGCCAGCATTAAAGTCTTACAGTTCCGCCGCGACGACTCCAGTGTACACTCTAACATTCTTTCGCTTATTCTGCCTGTGGCAGTTAAAGGGGCGGTAAATTTGAAATCTCGTTGGTTGTCACATGCCAATCGGCTTCCATATTCCATGTGCGCGCTTATGCGGAGTCTTTCCTGCAGAGAAGCAGTCTTAAACCATGCATATAAGCAAATCTTGCACGTATCAGTGGTGCGCTAAACCGAAGTTTGTCCCCATAGAAATTGATGGCACCAAAAACGGGACCGAAGTACGGCATGCAGTTAAACAAAGCATGCGCTTATCCGTGCACTTAATTAGATGAAACTGGTCAGCTTTCATGTCAATGTATCTCGTCACCTGTCTTTCCCTCAACTGCTCTAGCATCACTACCTGTCAGACTATGGAAGCTTAGACAGAAACTTGGCCACAGAAAGAAAACAAACAGCTCTTAGCTTGGCAGGATGCTGGTGGGCAGATATCCATGTGAGTGGCACTACTTATCAGGTGAGGATAGGCTTTTTTGTTCTTTAAATAAATGATCTGAGAAGAATCTCTCTCTCTTCAGCATTTTCTACTTTGAGAAAGTACATAACCACCTTGGTTAGCTCATGGAGACCCATCTTCAAATTCCTGTGCTGCCACCAACTCTGAATGAAGTTCCTTAAGAAACCCTTTTCTTTCTAGAAGAGGCAGAATTTCAAATATAATTTAATATGGTGCTCAGAAAACTCACCAGTCAAAATTAATTGTCTGGGGTCCACATGTTATCTGGGTTCTCTTGTGCTGCGCAGAATCATCAATCCTTCTCCCACCCAGGATCCTGGTTGGTCTGCAGGCAGCAGGATGTATACACAGAAGAAAACAAATTCATTGCACAACTAGCCACTAAAATCGAGAGAGTGTCCCCAATCTTAATGCTATGCCCCCATCTCAGTGATTTAAGTTGTTAAGTAGGTTTAAAAACAGTAAAAGACAAAATGGATCAATAGCAACAAGCAGGAACAACACTGGGGTAGACAAAGCACAAATCCAAGCTCAGACTGTTCTACTCGGTTTAAAAAAAAAAACTGAGTGCAGTAACTACAAAGACAGGCAGAGGCATGGAAATACAAGAAATAAAAGGACTGCATGCCTATCAGGACACCCCAAATGAAAAAAAAATTTAAACCCCAAACTTTCTTTACAATAGCTAAAACTTGCTTCTACATTCTGCTCCCTTCCACCAACAAATTCACTTTAAAATCTAAGAGGGAAACAGTCTTAGCACCAGAAAAGTATTTACAAAGAAAATTCAGACACTGTCAGCAAGTTTACAGTACTTGTCTGGCAACTGCCTTGATCTTGGAGAAGTCTGGATTTTTGTAGGCTATGATCTGTCTTACTGAATGGATTTGCATGTTCTGGAAGGCTCACATATCACTGAAGCATTTGTATGTTGGACCAATACAAGGTATCACAGCCTGCAAAAATCTAACCAAGAGATACAGGAATGCGCAAAATAGTAGGTATATAGGGCACTGGGAGTAAAGCTGAATATAAATGTTACCTAGCATTGAGGATAAGTTAACGACAAATGCATGGATACTCTTGTGCAGACACGTGCCAGCAGACTTCCTTCCGGACACAGCTCTCTGATACACATGAAAAGGTCAGTATCAGGATTCCCAGTGTGCACAAACACGCAAACTGATATTATATCTTCTCCATTTCCCCCCCTCCCCGGCTTTGAAGGGAAGAAAGGTAAGAAGCTGTGGAGCACTGTGAGTAACAGTTCTAGTATCAAAGAAGTCCAGATCCAACCATGAAAAACTAAGTTCCTGATGTGCAGGGGTTATAAGCTGCCTTGCCACCCTCTATAAATAGTAGACAGATGAAAGAGACATTAAACAAAAAAGAGCATCCAGGCTAACATCCCTCTACCCCACCATTCTTTCACTATACCTTTCCATGGCTATGAAAAACAGCCACCCTGAGATAATGTATTTGTACATTGAGGCATTCTTCTCCCAAACTCATTCTGCACTGACTTGGACTTGGTACCTTTATTTCTATTACTCGCAGGAATATGGGAAAGCAGTGGATGCTTCTGGAGGACACAACAATGAAATAAGAACATAAAACAATTGCCACACTGGGTCAGGCTGAAGGTCCATTTAGCCGGGTATCTTGTTTCCGACAGTGGCCAAGCCAGGTCAAAAGTACCTGAAAGAAGTCTGTAAAGTAGAAAGACTCCATGCTACTTACCCCCAGGTCTACCTTAAGAGTTTATGGACTTTGCTTCCAGGAATTTGTCCAAACTTTTTTTTTAATCCCAGCTATGCTAACTGCTTTGACTCAACTTGCCTACCTATCTTCAGATCACACTACTGCCTCAGAGCAGAAGTGCTACTTTGCTAGAAGCCTTTTTGCCAACTGACAGGCATTTCAAGGAGTGCTTGTGCATAACGGTGTGTGCAGTCTCAGAACAGAAAAGCGCTCCTTAGGGTATGCATAGGGCCAGAAGTTATGACAAAATCCCAGGACTGGATTAGACTGCCTCTTGTGACATCTAGTAGCCAGGTGCCTATGTAGCTCTCTCTGTTTGTGTGTCTTAAAGACCCAACTTCACAGATGATGTGAAGCAAAAGCTGGACTGACAACCTTTCCCCAAACAGAAGCTAGCTAGCTGCTGACCTTGTGCGCTGCCAAGGAAACATATCCCTACAAATAAAACACAAATGCCCATTTCTAAATCATGGTCAGGACATGCTGTTACTGTGTACAAGTTTCAAAGTTCATCTGTAGACATTATTTTAAAGGAAGATTTTGAGCTGGTAAAATGCCTTTAGAAGCTGAAGACCAATTCCTCCCCCCTCCTCCCCACCCCCAGAAATATATCATTTAAAAATGCTGAGTATTCTGTTTTCCAGGAATGAAATCTGGACCTTTCCTGGTGAGTAAAAATCATCTGAGGTAAACTATTAACCTTTTTTCCAACAGCCACAGGAAAGTTTGGACCACCTTCAATTTTTAAGCCTACAGTACTTATGCCTCTACCTCTTAAATGTTGTTGAAATATGATCTCTCTCCACCACCCAAAAACTAAAGCCCTCTTCCTCTCCAATCCATGCAAATGATGGTAGAGGGGAGGAAGCAAGATTAAGTTACATTTATACACCCTCCCCTCCCTCCCTCCCTCCCCCATCTTGACTCATGATGAACTGACCTGGAGATCTGGCAGACCAATGAGAAGAACAAGATGGACACTGTTAGAGGAAGTAGGGTAATCTGTTTACAGAGTTGAGAAAACAAGGTGAGTAATTAAAAGAAATTTACCTGTGAGAGCAGGGTTCAAGCTCCATCTCCATCCGTCATGCTGCAATTTTTGTTTTTAATTTAATTTAAATTTTCGTAACACATTTTTAGCACCTGGATATTGGGGGGAGGGGTCAGGTCTAGAACACACTCTCTCATAACCCGTGTGTGCGGACTCTCAGCCGGGGTGAGGATCCCTCCTGAAAGGTTTGCAAGAAGAGCAGTGGGTGAGGGGAAGAGAGTTAGAATCAATCTGGGATGGAATCAAAGAACTTTGTTTATGTTTTCTATAGGAAAGAAAAAAAATAAGACAAATCGCATGAGTTATGAACACAAAATGCCAATAAGCTACACCTTAAAAAAAAAAAAAAGTTAAAAAGAACTTCAACATTTGAATAAGACAAGGAAAGATGAAGTGTTACTGCCCAGCCATTATAAAACTGTTCTGAACGTTTTAACAAACTGCTATAAAAAAAAAAGAAAGTTAGACAAAATTTACATAAAAACACAGTTTGTAGTACAAGTGTAAACACGTTAACATTTAACTTCCAATCCCCACCCCATTAAAAAAAAAAATCAAAGATTAATACATTTTAATTTAAACCTAAAACTAAAAGCTAAAACCTTTCTTTGGTAAGTGGGCAGGTTTCCTTCTCATGACACCCACCCCTACCTCAGAAGAATGCATTTTCACCTTTGCTCCACCAGATTAACAGGATCTGTTGTGGTTTTGGATGGCTTGGGTTTAGATTGGATTTTTGTTGTTCTATGCATGACAGTCACTTTGCTGCAATAGTCCAAGGTACTTTTCTTACATGTATTTTGGTTGCAAGAGAGCAATAGTCTTTAAGCCCTCAAGAAGTAGATATTAAAAGGCAGCTAGCAATTGTATGAAAAAAGGGAGATACATGGGACTTGCATAGTCCTACAGACCTATGTGTGAGGGAGGGGGAAGCAGCAGATATGAGTCCATATACATGAGTCCAGTTTCCACATGTGTTTCACACACAGGAATAGGAGGTCCACAGAAAGAAGGTTGGGAGTGCTTACTCAAAGGTGGTGGGGAGGAAAAAAAACAGTAAAACAAAATCTCTACAAAATTCTCAAATGCAATACATGATACAGCACTGGTAAGGCAAGATTATATACCTTTGCAATCTCAGCAAATACACATTTTGCAGATGACACCATTTGAACAGATTCCATTTCATTGAGAATGCAGAAAAAGAAATGAGATTACAAAAGCAGAAAAGAAACACAGCCCACCCCCACCCATCACCAATATACCTTTTGAAAGGTCTCTGTATTTCTTCCTATCCTGACCAAAAATTGATCAGAAATGTGAACCATCGTATATGATCCTTCCACTCGACAAAAAGGTATGGGGGAACCCAAACCAGCTTCATATACGACATAGTGTAAGCATGCTTAAAGTAGAGGCTAGGCATGCACTAATGTTATTTGCCCTCCAGGGGGTTCCTGAGGTTTCCCTTCCCCCTTGAAACAATCTGAAGAAAACACAGGACCTAGTAGTTTCCCATCTGTGTGCATTTTTTTCTGAGAATGTGGATTCCGGCACATTCCCATTAGCATCGCCTCTTCAAGCTGTACCACTTGTGACTGGCCATCTTCATGTAAAGATCGGGGGGGGGGGGGGGGGGAAGAAAGATGGGGAGACTATTCCCAGCACACTCCTTCCCCTTTTTAAAGGACTTGTCTTCTGAAATTCTTACCCCAAACCAACATCATATTGAGCCCTGACACACCCAAAAGAAACCAGGACCTGTGTAATCAGTTTTTTTGTTGTTTAAATTATTTATATATGAACAAGATTTGAAAACCAACCAGAAAAAAAATGGAGAACATTTTTGAGAACCAGAATAGGTATATACAGGAGATTTTTTTTAAAGCACTAAGCTAGAACCATGTAAAGTTAGGGAAATGACACCCTTGAATCCAGGCCCTATAGCATAGAATTTGGCAACCAACATTCAATCTTCCACTCACCCTCAATAATTCCATTTAATTCTACAAAAAATGAATTTCTTCCATTTTATTACATTCTTCTTTTAAATAAAAAAAATAAAAATAAACAACCCACCCCCTCCCTCCCCAAAAATACTGTACAGCATTGTTAAGAATTCCACAAGCAGGATGCTGATCAGCTTCTGCAGGTTAACAAGGTCAAGTCTGTCTCTCTCTTCTTAGTGTCCAAAATGTTTGTTGCTCTAGTGTCAGAGGGAAGGTTTGGAGACTTTGTTCTTTTGAACAGCACAGCCCCTGGAAGGGGGTAGGGATTTCATTTCAAAAACCATCTACAGAAGAGTTGGAGGGCGGGAACTGTAACAGGCTGGTAGACCTCTTTCACATCCACGCAATCCCAAGAAGCTGTATATGGAGGTAGAGCAGCACCCCCAACCCTCTTTCACAGAACCATTTAGAAAAGTTTGTTTCCCCCTCGCCCCATATAATACTTAGCACTGCCCCGTGCTCTCACTGCTTTACAGAAACCAACAGGATAAGCGAGAAGCAGGTAAAGATACATGTACTAACAGGAGGAGGAGAGGTTGGCAAGAAAAATAAGCCTCCCAGCCCCACTATTTCCTACAGACTTCAGAATTCCAATTCCACAGAAAAGGGGAAGGAGACATGTCTGGTAATATTGAGATGAGAGACCCACACAAAATGTATGAAAGACATCCTGCCTGAGACCTGGCAGCCACAATCACATCATGCTGGAAAGGGAGGCAGCAGCAGCTGTGTGGGTTAAAAAAAAATGACTTTTTTGGTTTCTCTAGAGCTCAGCTGGGGGCCGTAGCACTGACAAACACAATGACTACATGCAACAAAAGAAGACGAAAGCAGCTGGGAGGCCTGCAAACCAACCTCCACTTACAGGAGGGAGAAAGACAGAGTGAGCACGGTTTAAACTGTACTCTTGTATTTGTTTGCTGGAAACTAAAGACAGAAAGGAAAAGAGCATGACAGCACGCACACGGTTCTCCAGTTTAGCAGAATAACCATATTCCTGGCAAACTGCAAAGCACCAGAAACAGCAGCCAAAAATTTTAAACGAGAGTGGTTTTCTTACACGAGTTAAGACTGCATGTGTCACACATCACATGTAAAACCAAAAACCACACAAGTCCCACTTAGTCTCTTGCCCCTCTCCTCCTCCAGCAGAGAACAGAGCAGGTTAAGATTAAAATGTGAATAAACCCCCCTCAACCTCTGCGTATTTGGAGGGCTTGTTTTGTCTGAGGATAGTGTCTTCATACCAGCTACCATTTAAGACACAAGCAAGATACACATAGACAGAGCAAGAGCAAAGAGCTGCAACAGCACATGTTAAAACTTAAAAAGTCACATTTCCACATAGCATATCTATAATACAGCTTTAAAGAGAAAGACTCCCTTACCAACTTAAAAAAAAAAAAAGCTAACAAGGCAAATAATGCACAGTCAACTAGTATATTAGGGGGTAGAGGGGGAGGATAATTTCATCCACACTGGAATTAGATGCTATTTTGTACAACCATACATGCAACGCCGTTGTGCTCGAGGTGGGAGAAAGCATGCAGCCCCTGCCTGGCAGAGGGATAGAACATACCAAGATCTGTAAGCAAAGTGGGGGGGGGGGGGGGGGGCTCAGGGTCCTTCAGTCCTGTGAGTGCGTATAGGGAGGGTGTGTCTATATGGAAAAAAAAAACATGGGAGGCTTTTCTGGGAAACAATCCTGGGTAGACGTCACACTATTACCTGTCTTTGAACTTCTGCCTTACTAGTTTTATTGCATAGTGTATATATGTGTGTTTGTACACACACAGACTATTCTGGATCATCAAGGTATGGAAGAAGGCAGAGGCTGCAGGTTACTCCCAGACATTTTGAGATTAATGCTACCCCAGGATATACCTCCTAATACTGCAAAACTTGCAACTATGCCTGCACCTAGCCCTGTGGGAAAGACCATGCCTTCTCCCTCTCCCACCCAAAATGTTGACAGGCTAGGGAGTGTGGGCATCAGTGCTTCCCCCTCCCCATCTTAGAATGAGAGGGGAAAAATAAACAAAGCCAACAACCCACCAAAAACCCTTAATTGTCAGGCAGCCTGCTCCAGTAACTGGGGGAGAGGAGAGAAAAAAAGACAGATCTCCATGTTCTTATTTCCTCCTTCCATTTTTGAACTGTGCGATCAACTTTACTGGGGGGGGGGGGGGGGGGGGGGGGGAATTTGGCAGCTGTCTATCTGGAATCTAAGTATTGTACCCTCTCCCTCAAGCTCCAACAAACGGCGTTGCACCATGGTCTAGTTTAAAGGAGGTTTTTTGTGTTTGTTTTTTTTTTTTTTTTTTTAAACAGATTTTGTTTGAGGGTGAGGAAGGGACAGCAACATGGCCATCACTCCACTAGGAGCTTCATCTCACTAGCCAGTAGCTGATTCATATTGAATAGGCTCCCGCCACCGGGCAGCTTGGCAAGAAGCTCCCGCTCGGCCGTAGCTGTCTCCGGATCGCTGTCAACTGAGCTGGCACTCATGCTGTCAGCAGCATCGGGTGCAGCACAGACACTGGCAGCTCCGACGAGTATTTCAGGCTCGCTGGCCTCGCTAGCGCTGGACACCACAGAGAGCAGAGACATGCGACGTGTTAAGCGCTGACTGGGCAGCAGGGAGATGGCATAGTCAGCCACAACAGCAGCCACGTCCAGGTTACAAGCCTTGTCGAAGGCAATGAAACCTACGTTTGCATTGGCCTCGCAGACACAGAAAGAACCATCATCCTTCATCAGTAGGTCGATGCCGCACACATCCATCCCCAGGATGTTGGACACCTGCACGGCCAGCTGCTTGCCCTGCTCACTCAGAGAGCACATCATTCCCACACCACCTGGAGGACACCAAGGGAGGAGAGAAGAAAAAAAAAGAAGGGGGGGGAAAGAGGTCAGACATATGGCCACAAACATTTTCAAGACTATTCACTCACGCAGAAGATTCCCATCACAAAACACTTTTTACCTACCATCTCACTCAAAATCAATTTAACTCAGACCTCACCTTGGACCTCAGTGGTGCAGTCATCAATACCTCAACATTTCTTCATTGAAGCTACAAAATAGTAAATTTAAAACGAATCGGAGAAAATATTTCTTCACTCAATGAGTAATTAAATTCTGGAATTCGTTGCCAGAGAATGTAGTAAAAGCAGTTAGCTTAGTGGGGTTTAAAACAAGTTTGGATAGCTTCCTAAAAGAAAAGTCCTTAAGCTGTTTTTGAGAAGGACCTGGGAAAAATCCACTGCTTATTTCTAGGATAAGCGTCATAAAATGTATTGTACTGTTTTGGGATCTTGCCAGGTACTTGTGATCTGGATTGGCTACGGTTGGAAACAGGATGCTGGGCTGGATGGACCTTCAGTCTGTCCCAGTATGGCACCCCCACCTCATCGTCGGTCATTCAGATGCAAGACTTTTTTCATTACTTCATTTATTTGCTACATTTGTATCCCACATTTTCCCCACCTATTTGTAGGCTCAATGTGGCTTACATAAGGCCTTTGCAGGCTCCGGTGTGAACAAATACAGGGTGGTGATGTGGTAAGATCAAGTTCATGTGGCACAGCCACATTAGGGAACTGGAGAACAGAAGAGTTGTGTTATGTCCTGATCAATATATTTTATAAATCTTAACTCTAATTTCACATATCAAAACATATGTATTCATCTTTCAAATGTAGTACTAGGGTTTAACGCGGGGGAATTTCATCCAACGGACTGTTTCACTAGAAATAGCTGTATCAAGGCAATCCCCTGAAACCAAAGGAAAAACACAATTAATGTAATTCTCTATTAAAATAAACTATAATTTTACCTAAGCCGTCAAGACATCTGAAAGCCTCCATGCTCTGTCTCAAAGATGGCCACAAGCTTCATAGATGAAGAATAGGTTTTATGACAGGGGATATCCCTATTCAAATTTGTAAGGCTTATTTGAGAGCAGGGTTCAACAATAGAGAGTTGTTATTAGAAGATCGAGAGCAACCTCAGGATGAAAAATTAACTTGTGTTTTACATTTTAGTTATATTTCTCAGCAATTAGTTATCAAGATGTGGTCTCACTGGCATGTGATGCAATTACACCCAGTGTTTGAAGATTTTACTACTATTGCTTATATAAGAGGCAGGATCACTGGGAATAGATTTAACTTTAACTATCAAAAATATACAACAGGAAAGGAGGTTCAAGCGGGTTTGCAAAAACCTTGTGGGAAATGTCAGTGGTGTGCTAACATTATTGCTGGATCTGAATGGATAATTCCAGGAAAGGGAAAGAAAATCAAAATTCACACTAACGCTTCTTGTAGTAAAAATATGATTTATGCCATAGTCTGACCATGCTTTTTAGTTTATATTGGCAGGAGCAGTCGGCCAAAGCGAATGCTACATACCTGTAGAAGGTATTCTCCGAGGACAGCAGGCTGATTGTTCTCACTGATGGGTGACGTCCACGGCAGCCCCTCCAATCGGAAACTTCACTAGCAAAGTCCTTTGCTAGCCCTCGCGCGCCCGCGCGCACCGCGCATGCGCGGCCGTCTTCCCGCCCGAAACCGGCTCGAGCCGGCCAGTCCAGTATGTAGCAAGACAATACACTTCAAGGGAAGACACAACTCCAAAGGGGAGGCGGGCGGGTTTGTGAGAACAATCAGCCTGCTGTCCTCGGAGAATACCTTCTACAGGTATGTAGCATTCGCTTTCTCCGAGGACAAGCAGGCTGCTTGTTCTCACTGATGGGTATCCCTAGCCCCCAGGCTCACTCAAAACAACAACATTGGTCAATTGGGCCTCGCAACGGCGAGGACATAACTGAGATTGACCTAAAAAATTTACCAACTAACTGAGAGTGTAGCCTGGAACAGAACAAACAGGGCCCTCGGGGGGTGGAGTTGGATCCTAAAGCCCAAACAGGTTCTGAAGAACTGACTGCCCGAACCGACTGTCACGTCGGGTATCCTGCTGCAGGCAGTAATGAGATGTGAATGTGTGGACAGATGACCACGTCGCAGCTTTGCAAATTTCCTCCATGGTGGCTGACTTCAAGTGGGCTACCGACGCTGCCATGGCTCTAACATTATGAGCCGTGACATGACCCTCAAGAGCCAGCCCAGCCTGGGCGTAAGTGAAGGAAATGCAATCTGCTAGCCAATTGGATATGGTGCGTTTCCCTACAGCCACTCCCCTCTTGTTGGGATCAAAAGAAACAAACAATTGGGCGGACTGTCTGTGGGGCTGTGTCCGCTCCAGATAGAAGGCCAATGCTCTCTTGCAGTCCAATGTGTGCAGCTGACGTTCAGCAGGGCAGGAATGAGGACGGGGAAAGAATGTTGGCAAGACAATTGACTGGTTCAGATGGAACTCCGACACAACCTTTGGCAGAAACTTAGGGTGAGTGCGGAGGACTACTCTGTTGTGATGAAATTTGGTGTAAGGGGCCTGGGCTACCAGGGCCTGAAGCTCACTGACTCTACGAGCCGAGGTAACTGCCACCAAGAAAATGACCTTCCAGGTCAAGTACTTCGGATGGCAGGAATTCAGTGGCTCGAAAGGAGGTTTCATCAGCTGGGTGAGAACGACATTGAGATCCCATGACACTGTAGGAGGCTTGACAGGGGGCTTTGACAAAAGCAAACCTCTCATGAAGCGAACAACTAAAGGCTGTCCTGAGATCGGCTTACCTTCCACTTGGTAATGGTATGCACTGATTGCACTAAGGTGAACCCTTACGGAGTTGGTCTTCAGACCAGACTCAGACAAGTGGAGAAGGTATTCAAGCAGGGTCTGTGTAGGACAAGAGCGAGGATCTAGGGCCTTGCTGTCACACCAGACGGCAAACCTCCTCCAATGAAAGAAGTAACTTCTCTTAGTGGAGTCTTTCCTGGAAGCAAGCAAGATGCGGGAGACACCCTCTGGCAGACCCAAAGAGGCAAAGTCTACGCCCTCAACATCCAGGCCGTGAGAGCCAGGGACTGGAGGTTGGGATGCAGAAGAGCCCCTTCGTCCTGCGTGATGAGGGTCGGAAAACACTCCAATCTCCACGGTTCTTCGGAGGATAACTCCAGAAGAAGAGGGAACCAGATCTGACGCGGCCAAAAGGTAGCAATCAGAATCATGGTGCCTCGGTCTTGCTTGAGTTTCAACAAAGTCTTCCCCACCAGAGGAATGGGAGGATAAGCATACAGCAGACCTTCCCCCCAATCCAGGAGGAAGGCATCCGACGCCAGTCTGCCGTGGGCCTGAAGCCTGGAACAGAACTGAGGGACCTTGTGGTTCACTTGAGATGCGAAGAGATCCACCAGGGGGGTGCCCCACGCCTGGAAGATCTGTCGCACCACACGGGAATTGAGCGACCACTCGTGAGGTTGCATAATCCTGCTCAACCTGTCGGCCAGACTGTTGTTTACGCCTGCCAGATATGTGGCTTGGAGCACCATGCCTTGACGGCGAGCCCAGAGCCACATGCTGACGGCTTCCTGACACAGGGGGCGAGATCCGGTGCCCCCCTGCTTGTTGACATAGTACATGGCAACCTGATTGTCTGTCTGAATTTGGATAATTTGGTGGGACAGCCGATCTCTGAAAGCCTTCAGAGCGTTCCAGATCGCTCGCAACTCCAGAAGATTGATCTGTAGATCGCTTTCTTGGAGGGACCACCTTCCTTGGGTGTGAAGCCCATCGACATGAGCTCCCCATCCCAGGAGAGACGCATCCGTGGTCAGCACTTTTTGAGGCTGAGGAATTTGGAAGGGACGTCCCAGAGTCAAATTGGAGCAAATCGTCCACCAATACATGGATTCGAGAAAACTCGTGGACAGGTGGATCACGTCCTCTAGACCCCCGGCGGCCTGATACCACTGGGAGGCTAGGGTCCATTGAGCAGATCTCATGTGAAGGCGGGCCATGGGAGTCACATGAACTGTGGAAGCCATGTGGCCCAGCAATCTCAACATCTGCCGAGCTGTGATCTGCTGGGACGCTCGCACCCGCGAGACGAGGGACAACAAGTTGTTGGCCCTCGCCTCTGGGAGATAGGCGCGAGCCGTCCGAGAATCCAGCAGGGCTCCGATGAATTCGAGTTTCTGCACTGGGAGAAGATGGGACTTTGGGTAATTTATCACAAACCCCAGTAGCTCCAGGAGGCGAATAGTCATCTGCATGGACTGCAGGGCTCCTGCCTCGGATGTGTTCTTCACCAGCCAATCGTCGAGATATGGGAACACGTGCACCCCCAGCCTGCGAAGCGCCGCTGCTACCACAGCTAGGCACTTTGTGAACACCCTGGGCGCAGAGGCGAGCCCAAAGGGTAGCACACAGTACTGGAAGTGGCGTGCGCCCAGCTGAAATCGCAGATACTGTCTGTGAGCTGGCAGTATCGGGATGTGTGTGTAGGCATCCTTCAAGTCCAGAGAGCATAGCCAATCGTTTTGCTGAATCATGGGGAGAAGGGTGCCCAGGGAAAGCATCCTGAACTTTTCTTTTACGAGATATTTGTTCAGGGCCCTTAGGTCTAGGATGGGACGCATCCCCCCTGTTTTCTTTTCCACAAGGAAGTACCTGGAATAGAACCCCAGCCCTTCTTGCCCGGATGGCACGGGCTCGACCGCATTGGCGCTGAGAAGGGCGGAGAGTTCCTCTGCAAGTACCTGCTTGTGCTGGAAGCCGTAGGACTGAGCTCCCGGTGGACAATTTGGAGGTTGTGAGGCCAAATTGAGGGTGTATCCTTGCCGGACTATTTGGAGAACCCACTGATCGGAGGTTATGAGAGGCCACCTTTGGTGAAAAGCTTTCAACCTCCCTCCGACAGGCAGGTCGCCCGGCACTGACACTTGGATGTCGGCTATGCTCTGCTGGAGCCAGTCAAAAGCTCGCCCCTTGCTTTTGCTGGGGAGCCGCGGGGCCTTGCTGATTCGCACGCTGCTGACGAGAGCGAGCGCGCTGGGGCTTAGCCTGGGCCGCAGGCTGTCGGGAAGGAGGATTGTACCTACGCTTGCCAGAAGTATAGGGAACAGTCTTCCTTCCCCCGAAAAATCGTCTACCTGTAGAGGTAGAAGCTGAAGGCTGCCGGCGGGCGAACTTGTCGAATGCGGTGTCCCGCTGGTGGAGAGACTCTACCACCTGCTCGACTTTTTCGCCAAAAATGTTATCCGCACGGCAAGGCGAGTCCGCAATCCGCTACTGGATTCTATTCTCCAGGTCGGCGGCACGCAGCCATGAGAGCCTGCGCATCACCACACCTTGAGCAGCGGCCCTGGACGCAACATCAAAAGTGTCATAAACTCCTCTGGCCAGGAATTTTCTGCACGCCTTCAGCTGCCTGACCACCTCCTGAAAAGGCTTGGCTTGCTCAGGGGGAAGAGCATCAACCAAGCCCGCCAACTGCCGCACATTATTCCGCATGTGTATGCTCGTGTAGAGCTGGTAAGACTGGATCTTGGACACGAGCATAGAGGAATGGTAGGCCTTCCTCCCAAAGGAGTCTAAGGTTCTAGCGTCCTTGCCCGGGGGCGCCGAAGCATGTTCCCTAGAACTCTTAGCCTTCTTTAGGGCCAAATCCACAACTCCAGAGTCATGAGGCAACTGAGTGCGCATCAGCTCTGGGTCCCCATGGATCCGGTACTGGGACTCGATCTTCTTGGGAATGTGGGGATTAGTTAATGGCTTGGTCCAGTTCGCAAGCAATGTCTTCTTCAGGACATGGTGCAAGGGAACAGTGGACGCTTCCTTAGGTGGAGAAGGATAGTCCAGGAGCTCAAACATTTCAGCCCTGGGCTCGTCCTCCACAACCACCGGGAAGGGGATGGCCGTAGACATCTCCCGGACAAAGGAGGCAAAAGACAGACTCTCGGGAGGAGAAAGCTGTCTCTCAGGAGAGGGAGTGGGATCAGACGGAAGACCCTCAGACTCCTCGTCAGAGAAATATCTGGGATCTTCCTCTTCCTCCCACGAGGCCTCACCCTCGGTGTCAGACACAAGTTCACGGACCTGTGTCTGCAACCTCGCCCTGCTCGACTCCGTGGAACCCCGTCCACGATGGGGGCGTCGAGAGGTAGACTCCCTCGCCCGCATCGGCGAAGCTCCCTCCGCCGACGTAGTCGGGGAGCCTTCCTGGGAGGTGGCCGCGGTCGGTACCGCACGCGGTACCGACGTCGGGGACCTCAACCTGGGCGATGGGCCAGCCGGCGCCACGCTCGACGGTACCGGTGGCGCAAGCACCGCCGGTACCGGAGGGGTAGGGCGCAACAGCTCTCCCAGAATCTCTGGGAGAACGGCCCGGAGGCTCTCGTTTAGAGCGGCTGCAGAGAAAGGCTGAGAGGTCGATGCAGGCGTCGACGTCAGTACCTGTTCCGGGCGTGGAGGCTGTTCCGGGCTGTCCAGAGCGGAGCGCATCGACACCTCCTGAACAGAGGGTGAGCGGTCCTCTCGGTGCCGATGCCTGCTGGGTGCCGAATCCCTCGGCGACCCAGAGCTCTCGGTGCCGACACGGGGAGGAGACCGGTGTCGATGCTTCTTCGATTTCTTCCGAAGCATGTCACCGGAGCTCCCCGGCACCGACGAGGAGGACGTCGAATCCATCCGTCGCTTCCTCGGGGCCGAGACTGAAGAAGGTCGATCTCGGGGGGGCTGTACCGCAGGAGCCCTCAGGGTAGGCGGAGACCCACCCGAGGGCTCACCGCCACCAGCAGGGGAATGGACAGCCCTCACCTGCACTCCACCCGATGCACCACCGTCCGACGACATCAGCAGACGAGGTCCTGGTACCACCGACGTCGATGCAGCTATCCGATGTCTCGGCGCCGATGCAGAGGCCCGATGCCTCGATGCACTCGATGCAGGGGCGGCCGAGGAAGAAGGTCTGGACGCTGACGACGTCGATGCACTCGAAGATCCCGGTGCCGATGCCGACGAAGAGCCCGAGAACAACACGTTCCACTGGGCTAGTCTCGCTACCTGAGTCCGCCTTTGAAGCAGGGAACACAGACTGCAGTTCTGAGGGCGGTGCTCGGCCCCCAGACACTGAAGACACGACGAGTGTCGATCAGTGAGCGAGATAACCCGGGCGCACTGGGTGCACTTCTTGAAGCCGCTGGAAGGCTTCGATGTCATGGGCGGAAAAATCACGCCGGCGAAATCAAAAGCCGAAATGGCGAAATTTGAAGCACCAAATTTAGAGGGAGAAAAAATCTCGACCGAGGCCGAAAAGAGGCCTACCCCGACGACGAAAGAAAACTTACCGGGGCAAAAAAGCTGGAAGTACGGGGAGGATTTACACGAAACCCGGCGGGGGGTTTCCGGAGCACTTCCCGACTAGGACAAAGCTTTCCCGAAGGAAAAAAACACGTTCAAAACAAATTGGACGCGCGAGGTCGACTTTCCGGGGCTCGACACGGCGAAAACACGACCGTACCGAGTGCGGACAAAAGAAGACTGGCCGGCTCGAGCCGGTTTCGGGCGGGAAGACGGCCGCGCATGCGCGGTGCGCGCGGGCGCGCGAGGGCTAGCAAAGGACTTTGCTAGTGAAGTTTCCGATTGGAGGGGCTGCCGTGGACGTCACCCATCAGTGAGAACAAGCAGCCTGCTTGTCCTCGGAGAATTAAAGTTCGATTGAATGAACATAAATCCCGTTTAATAACTAGGGCACTTCAAGCCCTGTTGGTGCAACATTGTGTTGAGGCAGGACATGCAGTGGGGAATTTTTACTGGAGAGATATAGATCAGGTATTAGTTGGATGGAAGGGTGGTAACATTGCATGCAGGTTAAATTTCTTAGAACAGCATTGGATCTTTGATTTAAATCTGTCACTCTGATAGGTTTAAATTTGGAAATAGAGTGGATGACTAACTTAGGTTCGGTCCAGGGGCACTGTGACTGGTCAAGTTCTATACCTTAAACATCCTATTGGAAAAAAGAGATAGTCATGTGACTAAATTAGTTTAAAAAGGAAGTTTGATGCTGCAGCCATCTTTGAGCCTGAACACAGAGGCTTTCAAATGCCCATCCAACAGCTTAGGTAAAATTATAGTTTATTTGAATAGGGGATTTTAAGAGTTCACCAGAGAATTATATTTATTGCGTTTTTCCTTTGGTTCAGGGGATTGCCTTGATACAGATATTTCTAGCTAAACAGTCTATGTCAGATGAAATTCCCCTGGGTTAAACCCTAGTACTCAGGAAAGGAGGAAAAGGAAGGAGGGGTTGAGGAAATAGGGGAACGGACAAGGGGAGGGAGAGGTTGGGGTGGTTTGGTAGAGAATTCAAGGTTCAGAAGATTAACCTCGAATTCTCTACCAAACCACCCCCACCTCTCCCTCCCCTTGTCCGTTCCCCTATTTCCCCAACCCCTCCTTCCTTTTCCTCCTTTCCTGAGGTCACTGATGAAGAAACATCACTTCTTCTCTCCTCCTCAAAACGAACTACCTGTTCCTCTGATCCCATTCCTACCCACCTTCTTAACACCATCTCTCCTACTCTCACCCCTTTTATCTGTCATATCCTCAATCTCTCTCTTTCCACTGCGACCGTTCCTGATGCCTTCAAGCATGCTGTGGTCACACCGCTCCTGAAGAAGCCTTCACTTGACCCTACCTGTCCTTCCAACTATCGACCCATCTCCCTCCTCCCCTTCCTTGAACGCACCATTCACCTCATGCTGTTCTTGACCCACTCCAATCTGGCTTTCGCCCTCTTCAGTCAACTGAAACTGCACTTACTAAAGTTTCTAATGACCTGTTCCTAGCCAAATCCAAAGGTCTCTATTCTATCCTCATCCTTCTTGAACTATCCGCCGCTTTTGACACTGTTAACCACAGCCTACTACTTGACACGTTATTTTCATTTGGATTCCAGGGCTCTGTTCTTTCCTGGTTCTCCTCCTACCTCTCGCTTCGCACCTTTAGTGTACACTCTGGTGGATCCCTCTTCCACTTCTATCCCTCTACCAATCGGTGTACCTCAAGGTTCTGTTCTCGGTCCTCTCCTGTTCTCCATCTATACTTCTTCCCTTGGCTCTCTGGTATCTTCCCATGGCTTTCAATACCATCTTTATGCTGATGACTCACAAATCTACCTCTCTACCCCCGAAATCTCAACCAGCATCCAGACCAATGTCTCAGCTTGCCTATCTGACATCGCTGCCTGGATGTCTCAACGATACCCGAAACTTAACATGGCCAAAACCGAGCTCCTCATCTTTCCCCCTAAACCTACCTCTCCCTCCTTTCTCTATTTCAGTGGATGGCACTCTCATTCTCCCAGTCTCATCAGCCCGTAACCTTGGGGTCATCTTCGACTCCTCTCTCTCCTTCTCTACTCACATTCAGCAGACTGCCAAAACCTGTCGTTTCTTTCTCTGTAACATCAGCAAAATCTGTCCCTTCATCTCTGAGCACTCTACCAAAACCCTTATCCACACTCTTATCACCTCCCTCTATTGTAACCTACTACTCACCGGCCTCGCTCTTAGCCATCTCTCTCCTCTCCAATCAATCCAAAATTCTGCTGCGCGACTCATTTTCCGCCAAAGTCGCTATGCCCACATTAGCCCTCTCCTTAAGTCACTTCACTGGCTCCCTATCCATTTCCATATTCTATTCAAACTTCTCCTATTGATCTATAAGTAAATTCACTCTGACGCTCCCCAGTACCTCTCCACTCTTGTCTCCCCCTATGTTCCCCCTCGAGTGCTCCATTCTGTTGATAAATCTCTCTTGTCCGTCCCTTTCTCTTCTACTGCTAATTCAAGACTCCGTTCCTTTTATCTCGCTGCACCTCACGCCTGGAATGGACTTCCCGAGCCTGTAAGTCTAACCCCGTCTTTAGCCGTTTTCAAGTCCAAACTCAAAGCCCACCTCTTTACCATCTTTACCACTGCTTTTGACTCCTAACTCACTTACCCTGTCCTTTGCCCTCACCTCTTTATCCCCTTACCCTTAATTGTTCTGTCTAACTGTCTTATCTAGATTGTAAGCTCTTTGAGCAGGGACTGTCTTCTGTGTATGGTGTACAGCGCTGCATATGCCCTGTAGCGCTATAGAAATGATAGATAGATAGACAGATAGATAGATAGATATAGATAGACAGAAAGACAGTACTACATTTGAAAGATGAGTACACATGTTTTGATATGTGAAATTAGAGTTAAGCTATATAAAAAAATATATTGATCAAGCTATAAATAAAGTAATGAAAAGTCCTCCACCCAAATGACCAATGACAGATGGGGACATAAAACTTGTCAAAGAAGTGAGATATTGACGAGCTGCACCGCTGAGTCTAAAAGGAACATCACTGTGTTTACAGATTTAATTGTGGATAGTTACAAAGTTTATTGTCTATACTGTTGGACTCACTCAAAATCAAAGCACAGATGCGGTGGTTCTTTGAGAGATCTCCTTTCCCCTGCATCGCTCTACCTGAACAACACCTACCAATTCAGCACAAACACCACTGCTTCCCTTAGAGGGAAGGAAATCCATGGCATACGTAGTTTTTAAATCAGTTATAAAGCAATATTTCCATTTCCCTCCATCTTTCTGATACCACCAATACCATTAATCTCTCCAACAAGAAGGTCTGAAGCTCGATCATACAAACTAGCCACAGCAAAAAGAGTAACCATGCTCTTTAATATTTTTGCAGTCTCTCACTCAGCAGCTATGCCAATGGTGTCAATCAAACTCAGTACGCACCGCAATGTTTGTACAAGGAAAGGGTGGATGGGACTTCCAATACATACCAAGTGAGCAGTTGCTCTGCATTCTTCCATCAGTTGAACAGCGCAGCATAGTCCCAATTACACGGCCTCCAATGACAATCACACGCACATCACGCCCATGTGACTCTTTCACATATTTCTGGAACAGGTATGGTGCCTCATGCCGGATCAGGTGGCTCAGGTCTGCCAGGTGGTGCTTGTCTCTTGCCAGGAAAACTGCTTTCCCTAAAAATATTCACAGGGAAGGAAATGTAGGGGCTAAATAAGATGAGGAGGGGGATGATTATTGCGTGCTACACTAGATGAATTGTGAGCCTTTCCTTCCCTTGCTCATCTTGAAGGGTTAGGTGTTAAAATGGAAGCAGGGGACAGCAATAATCAAGCCAAGTAATATCAAACACCATTCAAATCTCACATCCCATTCTGTTCTGCACCTCCCCATGATGCTTCACTCCCTTCTGCAAAGCACATACTGGCAGGTCACTGCATGTTTTCCCTCTCACTAGAGGCTGACCAAATTTTGGTTTCAGTACCCCCCCCCCCTCAAAAAAAACCCAAAAAGCGCTCTGTCCTCCCACCACCCGACATAACAGGCCCGCCGCCCCACCTGAAAGCCATCCAGCAAGACCCTCCCACCATTCGTAGGCCCTCCCCGAGTGGAGCTAAAGTTACTTACCAGTAGCAAGTGTTCGCCAAGGACAGCAAGCATTTATTCTTACAGGTGAGGTCATCCACAGAGCCCGGGTGCAGACACTGCCAAGTGCACTGTCACTTTAAATCTTAAAGACAGTGCCTCCACCGCGCATGTGTGGGTGCCTTCCCACCCAACGCTCGAGCATGGGACCAGCAGTACAGTACTAAAGCTAAGAAAACAACTCCAAGGGGAGGCAGGAGGGATGCGAGAACATATGCCTGCTGTCATTGGAGAACACCTGCTTCAGGTAAGTAACTTAGCTTTCTCAGAGGACAAGCAGGCATAATATTCTCATATACAGGACTCACTAGCTACCAGGCTCACAACATAAATGGATTCTGCAATTTAGTTGATAGTAAGCCTGGTGGAAACAAAAGGGCCAGAGGGGTGGAGTTAGCATTTACGTAAAGATTCTGCAGGACTGCTTGTCCAAACTGGCTATCCCACCTGGAATGCTACTCTAGATAGTAATGAGCAGTAAAGGTGTAACAACCATGTAGCCGCCTTGCAAATTTTTTCAATGGAAGTAGAGCAGAAATGGGCTACTGAAGTCGCTATGGCTCTGACACCGAGCACTGACCCAGCAATGAAGGACAGCCCAGCCTGAGTACACGCGTAGGGTATCCCTAATCTGTTAGGACCAAAGGATAATGAAGGCTGGGAGAACTTCCTATGAGGTTCTGTACGCTCCATATAATACGCTAGAGCACACTTACAGTCTAAGGTATGCAGTGCTGCTTCTCCAGGATTAGTGTGGCTTAGGAAAGAAAATAGGTAGTACGATGGATTAAAGGAATTTGGGGTGGGTTCAGAGTACAACCTTGTTGTGGTAGAACCTGGTGGGTCTGCCAGAAGGGCTTGAAGTTTGTCGACTCTTCTGGCAGAAGAGCTATTAAGACCACCACCTTATACGTGAGGAACATTGCAGAACAGGAATGAAGCGGTTCAAATGGAAGATTCATCAGAGTTGTTAGGACGACATTGAGATCCCATGCCACCAGAGGTGATTTTATGGAGGTTTGATGGGAAAAGGATCTAACTTCAATGGTTCTCTGGACAATAACTCCAGAAGAAGAGGGAACCAGATTTGCAATGGCCAGAAGGGAGCTGTCAGAAACACGGTCCCCTGGTCTCGATGCAGTTTGAGAGGCGTTTTCCCCGATAAGAGGTAGCAGGGGAAAAGCATATACAAGGTCCATTCCCTCGTGGAGCAAGAAGCCATCTAGGGCTGTACAGCTGGGCACATATATTCTGAAACAAAAGTGGGGAAGCTGCTTGTTCTGAGAAGCGAAGAGATCTATCACTAGTGTCCCCCACCTGCTGGAATATTTTACTAACTACAGAGGGGCTGAGGGACCATTCATGAGGCTGAAGGTGTCTGCTCAATTTGTCTGCTACCATACTCTGTTTGCTGGCTACATCAACAGCTCTTAGAGAGATGCTTCAAGAAGCTGAATGGCTTGTCGACAGACGTGGTTAAGAATTTGTTCCCCCTTGTTTGTTCAGGTAGAACATCGCAGCCTGGTTGTCCGTATAAACAAGTATTACCAGATCGAGAATGCGGTCTTGAAGTCTTGAAAGCATCCCAGATTGCCTGCAATTCAAGGAGATTGATATGATATTGTTTCTCCTGTGGGGACCAAGAACCTTGCGTATACAGACCATCGAGGTGAGCGCCCCAACCTAACATGGCAGCATCCGTTAAGATCTTGTGATGTTGAGACACCATCCACCACTGTACAGAGTGGTGTAGCTGTGGAGTGACCCATGGCTTGGGACCACTGAGTGTCCACTGAGAAACTGTGGAGACGAGACAACGGTGTTACATGGACTGTTGAAGCCATGTGGCCAAGTAGGTGGAGCATCTGACAAGCAGATACTTGGGTGGATTTGAACACCTGAGTGGCAAGAATCAGTATGTTTGCTCTTGGTTAAGTAAACAAGGCTCAGCCCTTACTAGTGTCCAAGAGAGCACCGATGAACTTTTAAAGTTTTGAACTGTGGTTGAAGATGAGATTTTGAGTAATTGATTGTAAGTCCAACAAGTTCTAGGAGCTTTATGGCAGACAGAATGGAGATGTGCACTGACTCCCGAGAGTCTGTCTTGATTAATCAGTCATACAGATGGGAGAAGACCTGGATGCCCCACGTGCGAAGTGATATGACACTTTGTGAAGACTCGAGGAGCCGAAGCTAAGCCAAACGGTAAGACTATGCACTGACAGTGCAGTTACACAACGGAAGAGTAATTTTCTGTGTGCAGGAAGAATAGGTACTACTACTACTAATCATTTCTATAGCGCTTCTAGACGAACGCAGTGCTGTACACTTAAACATGAAAAGACAGTCCCTGCTCAACAGGGCTTACAATCTAATTAGGAAAAACAGGACAAATAAGAGATAAGGGAATATTAAATGTGAGGATGATAAAATATGGGTTCTGAACAAGTGAATAAGGGTTAGGAGTTCAATGCAGCATCAAAAATGTGTGTGTTTGCCCCCTTATGTAAGTATTGCCATACCAGGGCACACCGAAGGTCCATCAAGCGCAGCATCCTGTTTCCAACAGTGGCCAATCCAGGTCACAAGTACCTAACAAGATCTCAAAAAAGTACAATACATTTGATGCTGCTTATCCTAGAAATGAGCAGTGGATTTTCCACAAGTCCATTTTAATAATGGTCTATGGACTTTTCCTTTAGGAAGCCATCCAAACGTTTTTAAACCCCACTAAGCTAACTGCTTGTACTACATTCTCTGGCAACAAATTCCACAGTTTAATTACTTGTTGAGTGAAGAAATATTTTCTCCGATTCGTTTTAAATTTACTATTGTAGCTTCAACTCGTGACCCCTAGTCCTAGAATTTTTGGAAAGAGTAAACAAGCGATTCACTTCTACCCATTCCACTCCACTCATTCTTTTATAGACCTCTATCATATCTCCCCTCAGCCATCTTTTCTCCAAGCTGAAGAGCCCTAACCGCTTTAGCCTTTCCTCATAGGGAAGTCGTCCCATCCCCTTTATCATTTTTATCACCCTTCTCTGTACCTTTTCTAATTCCACTATATATTTTTTAAGATGCGGGGACCTTGAGATCTAGAAAGCAAAGCCAATTGATTTGTATCATGGGAAGTAGTGACCCCAGGGATACCATGCAAAATCTTTGAGTAGAAACTTGATTAAGACTTGCAGATTAAAAATTGGAGTACTTCCCCCATCTTTTTTGGTATGAGAAAATATGTGGACTAGAACCTTCAACCCCTGTCCAGCAGAGGAACTGGTTCTATTGCATTCTGCCGGAGGAGGGCTGAGAGCTCCTCTCAAAATTATCAGGTGGTCTTCACTGCCAACGCAGAGCATAGTCATACTGAATGGTGTGTAGAACCTAACGGTCGGAGGTAAAGTCGCTTGGCACAGACAACTATACAGTGGCAATGCTCTCTAGGAAGGAGTCAAAAATTGCTGTTGAGTGTCTGGGATTTTAGACCCCGCTGTCGTCTTGGATGTGAGCATTGGGACATAGTCCTTTGAGGTGGAGGAAGAGAAGAAGTGTAATGACGCTTAGACATATAGTAATTGGACCATCGATATACTCCTACAAAGTTTCTAAAAGTAGCCGTAGTCTGTGGCTTGTATAGTATTTTTATAGTATCTGTATTTTTTTTTTTAATTAGGTTGGCTAGAAATTCCTCAGAAGATGAGTACTCCGTATTAGAGATTTTAAGTAAATTGTGGAATAAAATTGATAATCCAATGTGCGACTGGTTAGCACTGAAGCTTGAAAAATTCTTCTACCAAGAGTCCAACGTTCTAGCTTCTCTAGCAGAAGCATGAGATTTTGCACTGCGAGTGTGTTTTAAAGCAGATTCCATAACTAGGGAATGATGGAGCAACTGTGTTGCCTCATACCCAGTGGAATTCTGTATCCTATACATTGATATCAATTTTCTTTGGGGCTACCTACACTGTTAGTGGAATCTCCCAGTTTTTCAGTAGAGTCATTTTAATATTTGTATGAAGTGGAACAGCAATTCCTTCTCTAGGAGGTAGGTAAATCTACAAAGTTGGAGAAAGTTCTTTTGTCGACGCATACGTCAGTCGGGGTCATACCACCCCAGATGGTCAACACTAATCCGGCATGTGGGACCTCTCCCATGACTCTCTCCAATTGACAGGCTAGGCTAAGGTTGGCGCAATCATCCTGTAAGCCTGTATAGACTGCAAACGCAGTAGCCTTGAAAGCTCTTTTAAGCATAGCTCAGATTTCCTCAAGAAGAGTAGGTGTCGGTACCAGCTGAGACTAGGGGGCATGCAATGAAACTACAGTGTAGTAAATTTAAAGCAAATCTGAGAAGTTTTCTTCACCCAATGCATAATTAAACTCTGGAATTCGTTGCCGGAGAATGTGGTGAAGGCGGTTAGCTTGGCAGAGTTTAAAAAGGGGTTAAACAGTTTCCTAAAGGACAAGTCCATAAACCACTACTAAATGGACTTGGGAAAAATCCACAATTCCAGGAATAACATGTATAGAATGTCTGTATGTTTGGGAAGCTTGCCAGGTGCCCTTGGCCTGGACTGGTCGCTGTCGTGGATAGGATGCTGGGCTTGATGGACCCTTGGTCTTTTCCCAGTGTGGCATTACTTATGTACTTATGAGAAAGTGATAGGGACGCAGCCTGAGTTATAGCCTTTGCAGGCATAGGAGATATTGAAGGATCTTGATGAGAAATAAGTAGGAGAGAAGGACAGTGGTCACTGTGGCATGAACACTTCCCATATATCAACGACGTCCATGTAGGGGAGGTGTAGGCAGAGTGCCTGGTGGAAGAACAATGATGATGCTTCATAGGCTTTTTACGCTGCTGGTCCCTTGATGCATGCAGCACCGATGACGAGGACGTATAGTCCTTACGCACACGCAATACCAAGTCAGATCTTTGATGTAGCATTAGTGCACCCGATATCAATGCCGAGTATTGAGTATCGAATTCCCAGCCATGCTCAATGCAGAACTAAAAAAGCTTTTTCTCGCTGGACTCTGCAGATCTTAAGGATCCTCGCTTGCATACACAGGCAGAGCTACACTGTATTGTCCCGGTGTTTTGGACCCAAGCACTGAACACAGCAGTTATGGGGGTTTGTGTCTGAAACAGTCCTATTACATCGAGTACACTTCTTCAAGCCACTTGATACCCTCGTTGACATGGAGGGGAAACCAGCCAATGGGAGGACAAAAGGCTCTATGACCTAGGGAGCTCGAGTAGTCACGTATCCAAAAATGGTCGATGCTGCCCGGGCAAAAGAAGGTCTTAGAGATCCCAAAAGATTGAAAATTTAAAAATGAAAAATAACTGAAAAAATGTATAATTTGAACAACTTAAAGACAGAATAAGAAGAATATTTCATTACATTATACTAGACTTACATCTCTCTAATACCATGGGTTCCAAGCGGAATACATGTTACAAGAGTGAAGCACATGTTCAGATGTAACATATTACTCAGTTAATAAGTACAGTAAAAACAAAAGAACGTGAACTAGAGACCAATTTCTATATATTAAAATACTTCCGAATATGAAGAGAAAGTGTCCTGAAAAAGGGAAGGCACCAAAAAGGCAAAAGTTTGAAGCTGAGGAAAATTTAAAAACAACAACAAAAAAAAGCCCCTCTGCGGATAACGATAAGACTACTGGTCCTTCGCTTGAACGTCAGGCAGAAGAAACCCGCAAATACACAGTGGGGGAACTGCCTCAAAGATTTAAAGTGACAGGGCACTTGGCAGTGTCTGTGCTAAGCTCCGCAGATAATGTCACCATATGTGTGATTATTATGCCTGCTTGTTCTCACAGAATGGTTAGTACAGTGGGCTGAGAACCTGGGGAAATGGGTTCAATTCCTACTGCAGCTCTTTGTGCCCCCTGGGCAAGTCACTTAACCCTCTATTGCCCCAGGTATAAAAACTTAGATTGTGAGCCCGCTAGAGACAGAGAAAAGTACTTGCATATAATATTTGTAAAACGTTTTGGTTGTACTACAGAAAGGCAATATATCAAATCCATGATCTAAGAAGCCCTGGTAGTCTAGTAGCCTAGTCGGGGCAGGAGTGATCTCTTGTCACTATGCCAGCTCTGCATTCAAAATGATTGCCAAGAGACTACCGCTGGAGGTCCCAGCAGCCATTTCTAGATTGAAGCCGGCGTGGGCAGAAGCGACTGGGGATTGCTCCTGCCCCAACTAGGCCACTAGGGCTTCTAAGGTAGGGCAGTGGGAAGTTTTCTGTTGGAAGGGAGAGGCACATGCAGCCTAGGTCTTCGGTTTTGGCCAAAACCGTGCAGCAAATTTTGGCGGTAGATTTGGTTTAAATCGTCCTCTACCTCCCACCAAAAATGTCTAGTGAGAGGCACTAGAAAAGTCTGCACATCATAATTAAAATTAAAAAAAAAAGGAAGACTGTTCACATATTCACCTCTATGACCTCGAGTGTTCTTTACCACCATTGGAAACTCCAGCACCTCAGCCTCATCAATCATCTTTGCAAAGTTCTCATGGCCACCTGGGGAAAGGAGCCCAAAGAATTAAACAGCTGTGCCCGGAATCTGGGTCCAATTTCTTCAAAAAATGTTCCCTGCATTTCCCAATCCTCTCATCATCCCTCAATTTTCACTGTTCCTCTGCATGTGGCCAGTTGCTGCAGTCAGGAGCTTCCTCCCATCCACTTACTTGTTTTCCCCTCTGCCACATTTTGATTAAAGGAATAATTGCAATAGGAACATAAAAAAGTTGATGGGAGGAAGATAAAAGAAAACACAATGAATGCGACTAGAGAGAAGCCTAGGTGGCTCCCAAAAAAGTAAGCAAGTTTCTAGGGAAAAGGGCATACAAAATTTTCAACAATGGGCTATGACCAGAAATCCATGTGTACGAACCATATATTCTTTTTAAGACTTACATCATTGTTATGCTCAAAATGTGTTACTATCTTCTGAAATTGTGAATTTATATCCCAACAACTCTGCAATTCTTCAAAACAGTGTGCAAAAAAAAAAAAGTTTTCTTCTAGAAATCGCAACCAGGCCATATCCGAAGGTCAGGTTGGAGCGCCTACACTTGGCCTATGGGCGAATGCCTCTTATCTAGGGAGTAGGATTAACAAGCCTTATGTGACTTGGTTTTGGAGGATCTGTGCCAATACAAAAGACTGCAGCTGTACTGGGCTGTCACAGCTTCAGGATTTCTTGCTGTCCTTTGAATTAATAGACAAGGACTAGAACTCCACAATCCCAAGTTTCTTACATATTTCATAAATAAAGATATTTAGGATGGTCCTCACCATAAGAAAAGGTGTCTGGCAGAGGTACACCATGGCCAGCCAGTTCCTGGAATGTCCAAAATTTGTTCACACAATTGAGGATGGCCTGGGGGCGGTTCATCAGCCGGCAGCCCATCTTCTCCAAGTGCCGCAAGACAGTGATATCGCTGTCACTCTGCACCCATGGTGTGGGTACCCGCACCACCACCACCTGAGGGTAGGTAGTAACCAACTCTCCCTTAATTCGAAGACCTACCAAGAAAAAAAAGCAGGGTCAGTGAGGACAGACTCAGGAGATTGCTTATTACTTTTTCAGCAGCATTTTCTCTTCAAATAAACATTTTTCCTGCAACTGTAACACACTGAGGAACATTAAGTTACTAGCCTGCAACTGCTGCTCACTGTGTACAGGATAAGCCAGTCACGACTCTGCAGAGCACAGATGAGCTCTGAGTAAGCGAAAGATACATACCTGTAGCAGGTATTCTCCGAGGACAGCAGGCTGATTGTTCTCACGACTGGGTGATGTCCACGGCAGCCCCCTCCAACCATTAGAGTTTCACAGCAAACTCAAAAAAGTCTTGCAGGAGGTCCCGCGGGTGGGGCACCACGCCCACCGTGCATGCAGAGCCGTCTTCCCGCCCGTACGCGACCGCTCCCGCTCAGTTAAATAAAATAGCAAAGAAAAGAAAATAACTCCAAAGGGGAGGAGGGAGGGTAGATGAGAACAATCAGCCTGCTGTCCTCGGAGAATACCTGCTACAGGTATGTATCTTTCGCTTTCTCCGAGGACAAGCAGGCTGCTTTTCTTCTCACGACTGGGGTATCCCTAACTCCCAGGCTCACTCAAAACAACAATCAGGGTCAATTGGACCTTGCAACGGTGAGGACATAATAAAAATTGACCTACGAAGAACAACTAACTGAGAATGCAGTCTGAACAGAATAAACTGGGCCTAGGGGGGGTGGAGTTGGATTCTAAACCCCGAACAAATTCTGCAGCACCGACTGCCCAAACCGACTGTCATGTCGGTTATCCTGCAGGAGGCAGTAATGAGATGTGAATGTGTGGACTGATGACCACGTCGCAGCCTTGCAAATCTCTTCAATAGTGGCTGACTTCAAGTGGGCCACTGACGCCGCCATGGCTCTAACACTATGAGCTGTGACATGACCCTCAAAAGTCAGCCTAGCCTGGGCATAAGTGAAGGAAATGCAATCTGTTAGCCAACTGGAGAAGGTGCGTTTCCCAACAGCGACCCCCTTCCTATTGGGGTCAAAAGAAACAAACATTTGGGCGGACTGTCTGTGGAGGCTTGTCCGCTCCAGGTAGAAGGCCAATGCTCTCTTGCAGTCCAATGTGTGCAACTGACGTTCAGCAGGGCGGGTATGCGGATGGGGAAAGAATGTTGGCAAGCCAATTGACTGGTTCAGATGGAACTCCGACACCACCTTCGGCAGGAACTTAGGGTGCGTGCGGAGGACTAAAATTTGGTATAGGGAGCATGGGCTACCAAGGCTTGAAGCTCACTGACCCTACGAGCTGAAGTAACTGCCACCAAGAAAATGACCTTCCAGGTCAAGTACATCAGATGGCAAGAATCCAGTGGCTCAAAAGGAAGTTTCATCAGCTGGGTGAGGATGACGTTGAGATCCCATGACACTGTAGGAGGCTTGATAGGGGGCTTTGACAAAAGCAAACCTCTTATGAATCGAACGACCAAAGGCTGTCCAGAGATAGGCTTACCCTCTACACAGAAATGGTAAGCACTAATTGCACTAAGACGGTTCCTTACTGAGTTGGTTTTGAGACCAGACTCCAATAAGCGTAGAAGCTATTCAAGCAGGGTCTTTATAGGACAAGAACGAGGATCTACGGCAAACCTCCTCCACTTGAAAAAGTTACTCTTCTTAGTGGAATCTTTCCTGGAAGTAAGACTCGGGACACCCTCAGAGAGAGCCAAGGCGGAGAAATCTACGCCCCCTCGTTCTGAGGGTTGGAAAACACTCCAATCTGCGGACCAGATATTTGTTCAGGCCCCTCAGGTCTAGGATGGACGCATCCCCCCTGTTTTCTTTTCCACAAGGAAGTACCTGGAATAGAATCCCAGCCCTTCTTGCCTGGGTGGCACGGGCTCGACTGCATTGGCGCTGAGAAGGGCGGAGAATTCCTCTGCAAGTACAGTGGGGGAAATAAGTATTTGATCCCTTGCTGATTTTGTAAGTTTGCCCACTGACAAAGACATGAGCAGCCCATAATTGAAGGGTAGGTTATTGGTAACAGTGAGAGATAGCACATCACAAATTAAATCCGGAAAATCACATTGTGGAAAGTATATGAATTTATTTGCATTCTGCAGAGGGAAATAAGTATTTAATCCCTCTGGCAAACAAGACCTAATACTTGGTGGCAAAACCCTTGTTGGCAAGCACAGCGGTCAGACGTCTTCTGTAGTTGATGATGAGGTTTGCACACATGTCAGGAGGAATTTTGGTCCACTCCTCTTTGCAGATCATCTCTAAATCATTAAGAGTTCTGGGCTGTCGCTTGGCAACTCGCAGCTTCAGCTCCCTCCATAAGTTTTCAATGGGATTAAGGTCTGGTGACTGGCTAGGCCACTCCATGACCCTAATGTGCTTCTTCCTGAGCCACTCCTTTGTTGCCTTGGCTGTATGTTTTGGGTCATTGTCGTGCTGGAAGACCCAGCCACGACCCATTTTTAAGGCCCTGGCGGAGGGAAGGAGGTTGTCACTCAGAATTGTACGGTACATGGCCCCATCCATTCTCCCATTGATGCGGTGAAGTAGTCCTGTGCCCTTAGCAGAGAAACACCCCCAAAACATAACATTTCCACCTCCATGCTTGACAGTGGGGACGGTGTTCTTTGGGTCATAGGCAGCATTTCTCTTCCTCCAAACACGGCGAGTTGAGTTCATGCCAAAGAGCTCAATTTTTGTCTCATCTGACCACAGCACCTTCTCCCAATCACTCTCGGCATCATCCAGGTGTTCACTGGCAAACTTCAGACGGGCCGTCACATGTGCCTTCCGGAGCAGGGGGACCTTGCGGGCACTGCAGGATTGCAATCCGTTATGTCGTAATGTGTTACCAATGGTTTTCGTGGTGACAGTGGTCCCAGCTGCCTTGAGATCATTGACAAGTTCCCCCCTTGTAGTTGTAGGCTGATTTCTAACCTTCCTCATGATCAAGGATACCCCACGAGGTGAGATTTTGCGTGGAGCCCCAGATCTTTGTCGATTGACAGTCATTTTGTACTTCTTCCATTTTCTTACTATGGCACCAACAGTTGTCTCCTTCTCGCCCAGCGTCTTACTGATGGTTTTGTAGCCCATTCCAGCCTTGTGCAGGTGTATGATCTTGTCCCTGACATCCTTAGACAGCTCCTTGCTCTTGGCCATTTTGTAGAGGTTAGAGTCTGACTGATTCACTGAGTCTGTGGACAGGTGTCTTTCATACAGATGACCATTGCCGACAGCTGTCTGTCATGCAGGTAACGAGTTGATTTGGAGCATCTACCTGGTCTGTAGGGGCCAGATCTCTTACTGGTTGGTGGGGGATCAAATACTTATTTCCCTCTGCAGAATGCAAATAAATTCATATACTTTCCACAATGTGATTTTCCGGATTTAATTTGTGATGTGCTATCTCTCACTGTTACCAATAACCTACCCTTCAATTATGGGCTGCTCATGTCTTTGTCAGTGGGCAAACTTACAAAATCAGCAAGGGATCAAATACTTATTTCCCCCACTGTACCTGCCTGTGGTGGGAGCTGAAAGACTCAGCTCCCAGTGGACAATTTGGCAGAATGGAGATCAAATTGAGGGCGTACCCGCACTGCACTATTTGGAGAACCCACTGGTCGGAGGTTATGAGAGGCCACCTTTGGTGAAAAAATTTTAACCTCCCTCCAACCAGTAGATCGTCCGGCATGGGCACTTTTATGGCAGCTATGCTCTCCCGGATGCAGTCAAAAGCCCGTCCCTTGCTTTTGCTGGGGAGCTGCAGGGGCCTGCTTGGTCGCATGCTGTTGACGCGAACAAGCGCACTGGGGCTGAGCCTGAAAAGGCTGATGGGAAGAAGGATTGTACCTACGCTTAGGATAAGCGTAAGAAGCAGTCTTCTTTCCCCTGAAAAATCGTCTACCTGAAGAGGTAGATGTTGAAGGTGCCCGGTGGGAGAGGTTGTCGAGGGCGGTTTCCCGCTGGTGAAGCTGTTCGACCAACTGCTCGACTTTCTCACCAAAGATATTATCTCCCCCCCCCCCCCCCCCCCCGGCAAGGAACATCCGCCAGCCGCTGCTGGGTCCGATTGTCCAGGTCAGAGGCGCGCAGCCATGAGAGTCTGCGCATCACTATACCTTGGGCAGCGGATCTGGATGCAACATCACAAGTGTCATAAATACCCCTGGACAGGAATTTGCAACACGCCTTCAGCTGTCTGACCACCTCCTGAAAAGGCCTGGACTGCTCCGGAGGAAGCTTGTCAACCAGGTCCGCCAGTTGCTGCACATTATTCCGCATGTGGATGCTCATGTAGAGCTGGTAAGACTGGATCTTGGTCACGAGCATGGAGGAATGATAGGCCTTCCTCCCAGAAGAGTCCAGAGTGTGAGACTCATGCCCCGGGGGTGCCGAGGCAGTATCCCTCGAACTCTTGGCTCTCTTGAGACCAGAATCCACCACCACAGAGTCGTGTGGCAACTGAGTCCTCATCAACTCCGGGTCGCTGTGGATCCTATACTGGGACTCGGCTTTCTTCGGGATGGTGGGGTTAGATAAGGGCTTCAGCCAGTTCCAAAGCAGTGTCTCCTTTAGGACATTGTGCAACGGTACCGTGGAACACTCTCTAGGTGGCTTCTTCCAGAGACCCCACCTCTTTCATGTCGATCTCTTATGCCTATGTTCTTTATAAGATTTTACAGCGTTTATCCACTCCTACTCTAGCTGAGATAAAGCGAATGCTACATACCTGTAGAAGGTATTCTCCGAGGACAGCAGGCTGATTGTTCTCACTGATGGGTGACGTCCACGGCAGCCCCTCCAATCGGAATCTTCACTAGCAAAGTCCTTTGCTAGCCCTCGCGCGCCCGCGCGCACCGCGCATGCGCGGCCGTCTTCCCGCCCGAAACCGGCTCGAGCCGGCCAGTCCAGTATGTAGCAAGACAAACTCTGAAGGGAAGACACAACTCCAAAGGGGAGGCGGGCGGGTTTGTGAGAACAATCAGCCTGCTGTCCTCGGAGAATACCTTCTACAGGTATGTAGCATTCGCTTTCTCCGAGGACAAGCAGGCTGCTTGTTCTCACTGATGGGGTATCCCTAGCCCCCAGGCTCACTCAAAACAACAACCAAGGTCAATGGGCCTCGCAACGGCGAGGACATAACTGAGATTGACCTAAAAAATTTACCAACTAACTGAGAGTGCAGCCTGGAACAGAACAAACAGGGCCCTCGGGGGGTGGAGTTGGATCCTAAAGCCCAAACAGGTTCTGAAGAACTGACTGCCCGAACCGACTGTCGCGTCGGGTATCCTGCTGCAGGCAGTAATGGGATGTGAATGTGTGGACAGAAGCCCACGTCGCAGCTTTGCAAATTTCTTCAATGGAGGCTGACTTCAAGTGGGCTACCGACGCAGCCATGGCTCTAACATTATGAGCCGTGACATGACCCTCAAGAGCCAGCCCCGCCTGGGCGTAAGTGAAGGAAATGCAATCTGCTAGCCAATTGGATATGGTGCGTTTCCCTACAGCCACTCCCCTCCTATTGGGGTCAAAAGAAACAAACAATTGGGCGGACTGTCTGTGGGGCTGTGTCCGCTCCAAGTAGAAGGCCAATGCTCTCTTGCAGTCCAAAGTGTGCAGCTGACGTTCAGCAGGGCAGGAATGAGGACGGGGAAAGAATGTTGGCAAGACAATTGACTGGTTCAGATGGAACTCCGACACGACCTTTGGCAGAAACTTAGGGTGAGTACGGAGGACTACTCTGTAGTGATGAAATTTGGTGTAAGGGGCCTGGGCTACCAGGGCCTGAAGCTCACTGACTCTACGAGCTGAAGTAACTGCCACCAAGAAAATGACCTTCCAGGTCAAGTACTTCAGATGGCAGGAATTCAGTGGCTCAAAAGGAGGTTTCATCAGCTGGGTGAGAACGACATTGAGATCCCATGACACTGTAGGAGGCTTGACAGGGGGCTTTGACAAAAGCAAACCTCTCATAAAGCGAACAACTAAAGGCTGTCCTGAGATCGGCTTACCTTCCACATGGTAATGGTATGCACTGATTGCACTAAGGTGAACTCTTACAGAGTTGGTCTTGAGACCAGACTCAGACAAGTGCAGAAGGTATTCAAGCAGGGTCTGTGTAGGACAAGAGCGAGGATCTAGGGCCTTGCTGTCACACCAGACGGCAAACCTCCTCCAATGAAAGAAGTAACTTCTCTTAGTGGAGTCTTTCCTGGAAGCAAGCAAGATGCGGGAGACACCCTCTGGCAGACCCATAGAGGCAAAGTCTACGCCCTCAACATCCAGGCCGTGAGAGCCAGGGACCGGAGGTTGGGATGCAGAAGAGCCCCTTCGTCCTGCGTGATGAGGGTCGGAAAACACTCCAATCTCCACGGTTCTTCGGAGGATAACTCCAGAAGAAGAGGGAACCAGATCTGACGCGGCCAAAAAGAAGCAATCAGGATCATGGTGCCTCGGTCTTGCTTGAGTTTCAACAAAGTCTTCCCCACCAGAGGAATGGGAGGATAAGCATACAGCAGGCCCTCCCCCCAATCGAGGAGGAAGGCATCCGATGCCAGTCTGCCGGTGGCCTGAAGCCTGGAACAGAACTGAGGGACTTTGTGGTTTGCTCGAGATGCGAAGAGATCCACCAAGGGGGTGCCCCACGCTTGGAAGATCTGGCGCACCACTCGGGAGTTGAGCGACCACTCGTGAGGTTGCATAATCCTGCTCAACCTGTCGGCCAGACTGTTGTTTACGCCTGCCAGATATGTGGCTTGGAGCACCATGCCGTTCCGGCGAGCCCAGGTCCACATGCTGACGGCTTCCTGACACAGGGGGCGAGATCCGGTGCCCCCCTGCTTGTTTACATAATACATGGCAACCTGGTTGTCTGTCTGAATTTGAATAATTTGGTGGGACAGCCGATCTCTGAAAGCCTTCAGAGCGTTCCAGATCGCTCGTAACTCCAGAAGATTGATCTGTAGATCGCGTTCCTGGAGGGACCAGCTTCCTTGAGTGTGGAGCCCATCGACATGAGCTCCCCATCCCAGGAGAGACGCATCCGTGGTCAGCACTTTTTGTGGCTGAGGAATTTGGAAGGGACGTCCCAGAGTCAAATTGGTCCAAATCGTCCACCAATACAGGGATTCGAGAAAACTCGTGGACAGGTGGATCACGTCCTCTAGACCCCCAGCAGCCTGATACCACTGGGAGGCTAGGGTCCATTGAGCAGATCTCATGTGAAGGCGGGCCATGGGAGTCACATGAACTGTGGAGGCCATGTGGCCCAGCAATCTCAACATCTGCCGAGCTGTGATCTGCTGGGACGCTCGCACCCGGGAGACGAGGGACAACAAGTTGTTGGCTCTCGTCTCTGGGAGATAGGCGCGAGCCGTCCGAGAATCCAGCAGAGCTCCTATGAATTCGAGGTTCTGCACTGGAAGAAGATGGGACTTTGGGTAATTTATCACAAACCCCAGTAGCTCCAGAAGGCGAATAGTCATCTGCATGGACTGCAGGGCTCCTGCCTCGGACGTGCTCTTTACCAGCCAATCGTCGAGATATGGGAACACGTGTACTCCCAGCCTGCGAAGTGCCGCTGCTACCACAGCTAGGCACTTTGTGAACACCCTGGGCGCAGAGGCGAGCCCAAAGGGTAGCACACAGTACTGGAAGTGGCGTGTGCCCAACTGAAATCGCAGATACTGTCTGTGAGCTGGCAGTATCGGGATATGTGTGTAGGCATCCTTCAAGTCCAGAGAGCATAGCCAATCGTTTTGCTGAATCATGGGGAGAAGGGTGCCCAGGGAAAGCATCCTGAACTTTTCTTTTACGAGATATTTGTTCAGGGCCCTTAGGTCTAGGATGGGACGCATCCCCCCTGTTTTCTTTTCCACAAGGAAGTACCTGGAATAGAATCCCAGCCCTTCTTGCCCGGATGGCACGGGCTCGACCGCATTGGCGCTGAGAAGGGCGGAGAGTTCCTCTGCAAGTACCTTCTTGTGTTGGAAGCTGTAAGACTGAGCTCCCGGTGGACAATTTGGAGGTTTTGATGTCAAATTGAGGGTGTATCCCTGCCGGACTATTTGCAGAACCCACTGATCGGAGGTTATGAGAGGCCACCTTTGGTGAAAAGCTTTCAACCTCCCTCCGACTGGCAGGTCGCCCGGCACGGACACTTGGATGTCGGCTATGCTCTGCTGGAGCCAGTCAAAAGCTCGCCCCTTGCTTTTGCTGGGGAGCCGCGGGGCCTTGCTGAGTCGCACGCTGCTGACGAGAGCGAGCGCGCTGGGGCTTAGCCTGGGCCGCAGGCTGTCGGGAAGGAGGATTGTACCTACGCTTGCCAGAAGAGTAGGGAACAGTCTTCCTTCCCCCGAAAAATCGTCTACCTGTAGAGGTAGAAGCTGAAGGCTGCCGGCGGGCGAATTTGTCGAATGCGGTGTCCCGCTGGTGGAGAGACTCTACCACCTGTTCGACTTTTTCGCCAAAAATGTTGTCCGCACGGCAAGGCGAGTCCGCAATCCGCTGCTGGATTCTATTCTCCAGGTCGGCGGCACGCAGCCATGAGAGCCTGCGCATCACCACACCTTGAGCAGCGGCCCTGGACGCAACATCAAAAGTGTCATAAACTCCTCTGGCCAGGAATTTTCTGCACGCCTTCAGCTGCCTGACCACCTCCTGAAAAGGCTTGGCTTGCTCAGGGGGAAGAGCATCAACCAAGCCCGCCAACTGCCGCACATTGTTCCGCATGTGTATGCTCGTGTAGAGCTGGTAAGACTGGATCTTGGACACGAGCATAGAGGAATGGTAGGCCTTCCTCCCAAAGGAGTCTAAGGTTCTAGCGTCCTTGCCCGGGGGCGCCGAAGCATGTTCCCTAGAACTCTTAGCCTTCTTTAGGGCCAAATCCACAACTCCAGAGTCGTGAGGCAACTGAGTGCGCATCAGCTCTGGGTCCCCATGGATCCGGTACTGGGACTCGATCTTCTTGGGAATGTGGGGATTAGTTAAGGGTTTCGTCCAGTTCGCAAGCAATGTCTTTTTTAGGACATGGTGCAAGGGAACGGTGGACGCTTCCTTAGGTGGAGAAGGATAGTCCAGGAGCTCAAACATTTCAGCCCTGGGCTCGTCCTCCACAACCACCGGGAAGGGGATGGCCGTAGACATCTCCCGGACAAAGGAAGCAAAAGACAGA
Organism: Microcaecilia unicolor; assembly: GCF_901765095.1. Lineage (NCBI taxonomy): Eukaryota > Metazoa > Chordata > Amphibia > Gymnophiona > Siphonopidae > Microcaecilia > Microcaecilia unicolor. Next base: position 33,960,069 of record NC_044044.1, read on the forward strand.
CTCTCGGGAGGAGAAAGCTGTCTTTCAGGAGAGGGAGTGGGATCAGACGGAAGACCCTCAGACTCCTCGTCAGAGAAATATCTAGGATCTTCCTCTTCCTCCCACGAGGCCTCACCCTCGGTGTCAGACACAAGTTCACGAACCTGTGTCTGCAACCTCGCCCTGCTCGACTCAGTGGAGCCACGTCCACGATGGGGGCGTCGAGAGGTAGACTCCCTCGCCCGCATCGGCGAAGCTCCCTCCGCCGACGTAGTCGGGGAGCCTTCCTGGGAGGTGGCCGCTGCCGGCACCGCACGCGGTACCGACGTCGGGGACCTCAACCTGGGCGATGGGCCAGCCGGCGCCACGCTCGACGGTACCGGAGGCGCAAGCACCGCCGGTACCGGAGGGGTAGGGCGCAACAGCTCTCCCAGAATCTCTGGGAGAACGGCCCGGAGGCTCTCGTTTAGAGCGGCTGCAGAGAAAGGCTGTGAGGTCGATGCAGGCGTCGACGTCAGGACCTGTTCCGGGCGAGGAGGCTGTTCCGGGCTGTCCAGAGTGGAGCGCATCGACACCTCTTGGACAGAGGGTGAGCGGTCCTCTCGGTGCCGATGCCTGCTGGGTGCCGAATCCCTCGGCGACCCAGAGCTCTCGGTGCCGACGCGGGGAGGAGACCGGTGTCGATGCTTCTTCGACTTCTTCCGAAGCATGTCACCGGAGCTCCCCGGCACCGACGAGGAGGACGTAGAATCCATCCGTCGCTTCCTCGGGGCCGAGGCCGAAGAAGGTCGGTCTCGGGGGGGCTGTACCGCAGGAGCCCTCAGGGTGGGAGGAGACCCACCCGAAGGCTCACCGCCACCAGCAGGGGAATGGACAGCCCTCACCTGCACTCCTGACGATGCACCACCGTCCGACGACATCAGCAGACGAGGTCCTGGTACCACCGGCGTCGATGCAGCTATCCGATGTCTCGGCGCCGATGCAGAGGCCCGATGCCTCGATGCACTCGATGCAAGGGCGGCCGAGGAAGATGGTCTGGACGCTGACGACGTCGATGCACTCGAAGATCCCGGTGCCGATGCCGACGAAGAGCCCGAGAACAAAACGTTCCACTGGGCTAGTCTCGCTACCTGAGTCCGCCTTTGAAGCAGGGAACACAGACTACAGTTCTGAGGGCGGTGCTCGGCCCCCAGACACTGAAGACACGAAGAGTGTCGATCAGTGAGCGAGATAACCCGGGCGCACTGGGTGCACTTCTTGAAGCCGCTGGAAGGCTTCGATGTCATGGGCGGAAAAATCACGCCGGCGAAATCAAAGTCCGAAATGACGGAAAAAGAGCACCAAAAACTTTAGAGGGAGAAAATCTCGACCGAGGCCGAAAAGAGGCCTACCCCGACGACGAAAGAAAACTTATCGGGGCCAAAAGCTGGAAATACGGGGAGGATTGAAACGGAACCCGGTGGAGGGGTTCCGGAGCACTTCCCGGGTAGAAGAAAAGCTTTTCCGAAGAAAAAACACGTTCAACAATATGGACGCGCGAGGGTCGACTCTCCGGGGCTCGACACGGCGAAAAATACGACCGTACCGAGTGCGGACAAAAGAAGACTGGCCGGCTCGAGCCGGTTTCGGGCGGGAAGACGGCCGCGCATGCGCGGTGCGCGCGGGCGCGCGAGGGCTAGCAAAGGACTTTGCTAGTGAAGATTCCGATTGGAGGGGCTCACCCATCAGTGAGAACAAGCAGCCTGCTTGTCCTCGGAGAATATTTAAGCACCTCTCCAACTTCATGTGCAACTTTCTTCAAATTAGTCCCCTTATTTTCTAACTCTTCTTACTCTCATACATATGTTCCATCTTTGCTTATACCCTACACTGTCTACTAAAATGTTTTGTGTTAACATTGTAAGTAGTATACTATGCCATACTTTCTATTATTTGAATATTTTTACTGCTGTAATTGTCTATTGCTTATGTTTCACTTCTTCTTGCTGTACACCACCTTGAGTGCATTCCTTCAAAAAGGCGCTAATTAAATACTAATTAATAAAGGCTTCTTTTACAAAGCTGTGCTACCGATTCTCAGTGCGGCAAATGAGAGAAAACCCATTCAGTTCCTATGGGCTTCCTCTCATTTGCAGTATGGGAATTGCTACAATTGCTTGGTAAAAGAAGCCCTAAATGAAGCAGCCCTTCATGATGAATGTAGCTAACTGTAGAGATGACAAGGGTCTTCCCCTGATCAAGTTTTTATTTGCTTGTCATTCAATGTACCATCATTCACCAGACATCAAGTTGGCACAAAAAAACCCAGCATGAAAAACAATGACAACAACTGTAAGACTCAAACACCACAAAAGGGACGTAATGCATAGCATAGCACAACAACACAAAACAAAGTAGACTTGGCTAGGCAGAAGGGTAACCAAGATCAAAGTCAGGTAAAAACTCGAGGGGGGGGGGGGGCGAACAAGAGACTAAAAAAAGTTACATTTAATTTAAATTAAAATACAAGCATTGTACACCACTTCACCAAGAAGTTCAAAGTAGATTCCGTGTCACACAGACAATACTCCCTTATACAATAGTTTAAGACATCCAAAGCACATAGCAAAAATATGTTCATCTAAACTTCGGAGCGTCCCCCTTCAGTGCTACTGTGAAGCCCTGGAAGCTTTTGTCCTTAATTGATTTTTTTAGCCTCTCTCTCAGGTGCCTTTGGGAGTGAAGCAGCTAATGTACCTTGCCCTGATATACCTGCAGGAAATCTTTAATGGGTCCATTGGGGTTTTAGGGCTAGCTGCTGCTATTGGAGTTTGAGACATCCCTTGGTATTCTGCAGTTGGTTAACCCCCACCTCTATCAGTGAAATGCTTATTGTTCTGCTGTGCTGAGAGGATAATTAAAAGCCTTCCACTGTGCTGCTTTACCAGTACACAACTACTGGTGTGGAGGGTGAGGTAGGCTAATTTAAAAAACTCTCTAAACTGTCTTGAGAGCCAGGGTTATAGATGTCACCCTGTGATGTGAATGCATTCTCCTGCTGTTTATGGAGAACTCCTTGTTACAAAAGAAAAAATGCACATTATTATTAGAACTACACCAGCTTCCTGTTATGTTAAATGTAAAAGACAGTGGCTTTATTTAAGGTCAGGTCTGTCAGAGATTAAGCTGTCTAGGAGAAAATGATATGTTGTGTCCATGTACTTGTTAAGGTCTCAGCCTGAAGATCTTTTTGATGATGGTGCAAATCACATGGAACACATTATGGTTTATTGGCACTTACTATACTGCATTACCTGACAGCCAGATCAAAGCGGTTGACAATTCTATAATAATCAAAACAAAATAAAATACACTACAATAATAGGACAGAGGGAAGAATAAGCTTGCAATCATACTCAAAACAAAGATAAGAGGGAGATACATAAGGGAAAAGGCAGAAAAGATGGGGGGGGGGGGGATCAGAATCCTCCAGAACAATCCCTACCAGATATAGTAAACGAAAATGCTACTCATACACTTGTTTGAACTGCTATGTTTTGATGGTAGTTTTAAATTTTGAGAGAGAATTCCCCACTGATGTTAACGCGAGATTTTTTCCTAGCCCCAACATCCTGGAACAGAATGCAGGATGGTGGATTCTTTCACGCCTTGCAGCTTTGGGGCCAGGAGGGACCAAGGGATGGTCATTTATGGATTGCAGCAATCTGGCTGGAGAGTAGGGAACTGTTAAGGAAGATATAAAGGGAAGAATTTAAAAGCTAATAAGATCTTGTATTGCATTTGTTGTGATATTTCTTTAAAAGAGGTGAAACAATCAAATCTCACCATGACAAATAAGACAAAACCATAATGTTTTGGAAAGTTTGAAGTTTTTTTCAATGAGGTACGAGTCAGACCTGCAAAGATAATGTTACAATGCTCCAATTTGGAAATCAGTAGGGACAGGACCAATCCATGAAAAGCGTCATAATCAAGAAACTTTCTTACACATTGTATCTGTCTCAGGACAAAGAAGCCAGAATAAACAAGAGATGAAATATGTGGGGTAAAAGAAAGCTGGGAGTCGAGAGTGACACCAAGGGTAACAAAAGAAAAAACAGGAGAGATATGCAACTCGGGAGGGGGGGGGGGGGGGGGGAGGCTCTGACTACCAACTGATTATATGAATACTGAAGTCCAATCTCATAGGCTACTCCCAAGAAGCAACCACTGAAGGGATATGGTAACAGCAATTAGCACATCAGGGTTTAAAAAAAAAAAGGTTTGGAGAAGTTCCTGGAGGGAAGTCTATAGTCTGCTATTGAGCTACACATGGGGAAGCTACTGTTTACCCTGGGATCAGTAGCATGGGGTTCTGCCAGGTACATCTGACCTGGATTGGCCACTGCTGGAAACAGGATGCTGAGCTACATGGACCATTGGTCTGACCTAGTATATCTATTCTTATGTTCTTAATTCAAGATGCCCCCACTTTAATCGTCATGTGGAATCCTGCCATCAGTCAATAATTGGAATAGTGGAAGTCATACTTTATATTTTATCGATTTTGTTTTCTTTTTTTTATTTGAATGTGTCTCTCTTATTGAAAACACTACTAGTAAAAAATGTATATCCTACTCTACTGTACAACCAAATAAGTCTCTTATCAAGTCCATTTGTCCTCTGGAGGCATGTACAGCGCTGCGTACATCTTGTAGCGCTATAGAAATGATAAGCAGTAGTAGTAGTTATGAACTCTAAAAGGAAGCTCTAGGGCACAATGTAAATATTACAACGAGCACTAGCAGTAAATTTGAGAGAGTGGGATCATAAACCACATCCATGGTTTAGGAGTGAGGTTCATCACTGTCATAGTTATGTGCAGAATTAATCCATTTGAAAACAGTGCCCTCAAAAGAAACACTTGGGCTTTCTTGGTATCAAAATGAATTCTGCTCACAATGAGATACTAAAATGAAACTTTGGCAGTCTGTTTCTACATTTTTTAAAATATAGAGAACACAATTAAAGGCCTTCTGGTCAGGGCCTAGAAACGACAGCAGTTATATAGATCACTCCCAGAAATGACTCTGCTGCACCTAGAACACCGCTTAAAACCACTGAGAGTTTGCGGTGACATCAAGAGAAAAATAGCCAATGCAAAATCAAACAGCTCAACTATGAGAAATGAAGAAATCTCATAAGGGGAGGGGGGGGGGGTACACCGTACCCCGGCCAAGGCTCAGGCCTAAGCGGGCTCGAGGAGCTGGAAAAAAAAAATAAGAAAAAAAAACTGGCTGAAAATTCTAAAGAAATGAAAGGGGGTAGGGAGAAATGAGGAAGAAATCCTCACATACAGCCAAGGAAGACACTTAAAGAATGAAAAACAGATGATGCGCTGAGGAGGGTAGGGTTCACTAAACGCAACCTCTGCAAACAGAGTGCTGACCCCGCACACTCATTCTGGGCGGGAAGGCACTCGCACATACACAGTGCAATGCTGCCAATGGCTTCTTAAAGTAACAGAACAGCGGATAGTGTCCACACCAGGGCTCCGTCGGTTAACGTCACCCAAATGTGAGAAAATGTCCTGCTTGTCCTTGGAGAAAGCAGGAATACAGCACAGATATTAGAGAGAACTCAAAGAAACTCTTCAAACTCAGTGGTGTGGCCACAATAAAGGGTGCACAACTTATTTTTAAGCAACAATATATACAAATGAAGTACGCTGTATTGGGGTAAAAAATAAAATAAAAATAAGAAAGACAAGTTTAAGGATAAAGTCTAATGAAAAAGCAATATAGCCAAAACCAAAGCTGACAGTGAAGAATCCAGCTGGTATTTTTGCTTTGATGGACAACAAGCTAACAAAAATATTGTATGCATACACAATCCTAATTCAGATTAAAACACCTTCTGCAGTCATGCCCACCAACAGAAAACATCCAAGAAAGCTGCAGAGACAGACATGAAACCTTTTGGCTGCCAGCTCCCCAGCTCATTAACACTGTTAGTAATGCCGCATTGCAGCGCTTATGGCAGTTTCTCCTTAGACTGCTGATCCAGCCCCATTCCCTCAGACATGACTTCACCACTGAAGGCCTACTACAAATCCCAGTAAACCCTTCTTCTTCCATGTAGTGAAAAATGTAATCATATTAGGGTTTCTAGCTAATAGGATAAGACTACTTAAGCTGGCAGTCTCAGATGTAATTCCTCTCCCTTCTTGTATTTGTATCTAAGGTCCTCCACCACTTAGAAGGCAGCTGACACTAGGGAAGAGGTTATTAGCTGCCTCCTGAAGCAGCAGTGAGCAGGGACAGAAGGGTAAGTCTAGCTGCCCGCTTCCTCTATCCCATCTTTTTATCCTTATACTGATCCATTACTGCCATTGTACATCATGTTCAAAGCCCAAATGCTGTAAAGGTTGGAAACTGAGCGTTATAATAAACTTACAGCCAATTTCACTAGAAAGCAATGACCTCCAGTATTCCACCCGTAGTATGATCCCAACCACAGAGACCAAGAAAGTGTAGGGTCACGGGTATGTTACAGATTATATAATTATACCATACTGAATACACAATGCCAAATATAGGAGATGCATATTAACCCTAGTTTAGAAGCGAGATTCATAGCTATCATATGCACTACACATAACCTACACAGAGATACAATCCCATTAAAAAAAAATCATTAACACACATTTAGGAATGAGGTTTGCAACCCTCCAAAAATAGTTAAAATGAAGTGGGAAGTGGACCAATGACTCCAGGGAGATGGGATACTGATGTATAAAGTACCACTTTATTCACAGACTCGACATAGTACCCCGTCTCCCTGGAGTCATCGGTCCACTTCCCACTTCCTTTTAACTGTTGTTTTCTCGTGGGAATTAGTGTTCATCCACCTCGGTGGATCACCTCCTCCTTGATCAACCCTCCAAAAATACATCTAGTACAATATTTCATCCATAAAAGTTGTCCAAGGTTGAACTGACCCTCTCAGGCTGCTACAAGCAAATTCATTTACAACAGCATGGGCTTGTAAAAAAAGTGAAAAAATCTTCAATTGTATACCACCTTTATTGCAAACGGGCCAAAGTACCTTATTTTAAATCTATTACATATATGTGCATACTCAAATAGTTTGGATTTTTTTTTTAACAAATTTATAAAAGAACAAGGTACCAAACTGGTGCTTCAGGCAGCTACAGAAACATCTTCCACCGTTATGGATAAAACATGTAAATTTACTTCATTCAAACTTTTTTCTTGTTTCTTGAACTATTTAAGATGACACCATTACACAGGCCATACATAATAGGAGTGGTAATCTGTGCAATGAGGATGATGCAAGGTCATTAAACTACTGAAGAGAACAGCAGTCCTGGTATCAGAATTTAGGTCACAATTTCTTTGTGTCTTGGTCATTATCCTGGCCCTGCCACAGGACACAGCTGTCTTATTCTGGCTTTTTTGATCAACTACATTTATATCTAGGTATAGATATATATAGATCTACACACACACACATATATATATATATATATATATATATATATATATATACATACATAAACACAGGCAGGGACAGACAAGCCATGATATAAAGCATCTATAAACAAAGTTTAGGTAACTTTCTGACATACAGCCAGCTTCTCTGGGTGGTGTAACTGGCACCATCTACCTCAACGCCTCACAAAGACAACACTGTGCTCAAAGGACAGAAATTGGATGAATTAAATAGCACACTAGAAATATTTGCAAACTTAATTTTATGTAAGCCATTTGAACTGGCAGTATCGTTCATAAAGTGTTATATACATTTTTAATAAAAGGTTTTTTTTTTCAAATCAAGATTGCTTACATGTAATAGGGGTTCAACATGGACAGCAGGGAGTCAAGCCAGAAAAAAAGATATAAAGGAATTAGAAAAGGTGCAGAGAAGGGCGATGAAAATGATAAAGGGAATGGAACGACTTCCCTATGAGGAAAGGCTGAGAAGGTTAGGGCTCTTCAGCTTGGAGAAAAGGCAGCTGAGGGGTGATATGATAGAAGTCTACAAGATAATGGCCCGAGCGGACAGATGTGAAGCGATTGTTTACACTTTCAAACAACAACAAAACCAGGGGACACAAGATGAAGCTAGAATATGGTAGATTTAAAACAAATAAGAGAAAGTTTTTCTTTACTCAGCATGTAGTTGGACTCTGGAACTTGTTGCCGGAGAATGTAGTGACAGCAGCTGGCCTTACGGAGTTTAAGGGGGGTTTGGACAGATTCCTCAAGAAAAAGTCCATTAAACATTATTAATTTTTTTTTTGTTTGGGGGGGGGGGAGGTTGCCGGATTTTTTAAACCTGGATTAGTCGCTGTCGGAGACAGGATGCTGGGCTTGATGGACCCTTGGTCTTTCCCAGTATGGCGGTGCTTATGTACTTATGTAACAGTGGGCGACATCATTCAAAAATCGCCTTTTTTGGATATCGCTCTCCTGGAAAGCTCAGGAGTGCCCCACTGGCCCTCATAAGCATGTGTTCCTGTGCAGCTAACAGTCCCAACTTTTCTCAATTCATAATATAGCTCAAGATGTATCCAATAGTGGGAAGGAGGGTATACAGGACTCCATTCCCCTGCTGTCCATGGAGAGCCCCCATTACAGGTAACAAATTTACATTCTCCATTAGCTGAATGGAAGAACAATAAGGGGATGATTTTTCAGAAGTTTAAGGGCACTATTTACTAAGGTGTGCTAGTGTTTTAAGCGCGTGCAAAAAGATAAGCGTGTGCTGTATAGGTGACCATAGGAATATGATGGTCATCTACACAGCGCATGCTAAAAACTCTTAGTAAACAGGGCCATAAATTTTTTAAAAACCTAGTACTTTGAACAGTCATTTGGTAGTTAGTGGTGCTGGTTGGGTCATGGAGGACTGGATCCCTACCTAGCACTAACTTTTCTTTTCAGATCAATTTGTTTAGGTTGATTTTCTTGATCAGTTGTTTTCTTTGTATCCATTTGCCTTTCACCGTTTTCCTGTGAAAACACAGCCTTCTTTTCAACGGCATATTGAAATTCAGTTTCCCGCCCTTTGCGAGGAGCGTTCCGCTGGCGAGGTAGTGAATTCATGCACACACACACACTTCCCAGCCTGTTGTTCCCACCAGTCTCTGAACCTCCCCTTAGGGAAGAGGGTATTATAGAACGAGAGAGGCACAACAGCACAGCTGCTGTCTGTGTTTCTCCCCACCAGTCTCTAACCCTCACCCTGTCCCAAGCAAGAACTTTCCGACTTGCAGCCTATACATTTAATGAATGGAGGTATTGCTCTCCCTCCCCTGAGTGCCCCCATAAACCAAATCGTTTCAAACTATGCAATAACCTCGGCAACAGCGGGTAGAGTCTGCATGCTGGGTTTTGGTGGCCATAGCTCTTCAAGGGCCAGAGTTCGGACATGGACAGACAAACATACACACGTCTGATAGATAGGTAGATAAACCATGAAGTTCTAAGCAGTTCACAATTTTTGCTAAGAAACCAGGAAAACCTCCCAGGAATTACAAAATAAGCTATATATCAATCCATTACTCTAATATTTAGACAGAACAAAAGTTTTAAGATTCGTCTTAAATAAAGCGTAGGAGTCAGACTGAGCAAAGCATATTATGAATTCTTGCCAAAATTTGGGGGCCTGATATGCCAACAATAATTCATGAACTTTCAATCTCTTACAACTTTTAGCAGACGGAAAGCTAAAAGGAGAATTATTTCTTTTCTAATGATTGTACACTGCTTTGACCTTTTGAGTAAAGCAATATATAAAGGATTAACAAACGTTTCAGAGCTGAAGATCACTCGTGCTACATAAATGTAGAAGACAGTCTCAAACTGGAAAGGGTGGACAGGTTGCAGGATCATGGCACCTCAGTGCACCATAATCACAAGAAAGATCACTTTCAGTAGTAAGATTTGCAAGGAGCTAGTTTTCTCGAAATGGGAATTTGGTACACTTTCTGCTACAACTCTAGAGAGAAGGCTCTTTGGCTCGATGCCAAGTACTACGGTGAGCATTAGCAGTAAATCTGAGAGACTGAACATACTCCTCATACCCTGGCTTAGGAGACAGGTTCATTACTGTTGCGGCATATGCAAAAATAACCTATTTGGGAGTCACGGCCTCCGAAAAAAATGCTCCTCGGTAAGTTGAAAGCAAGTTTCGGCTGTCGACACCACTGCTTTTGCCAGCAAAAGAAAATAGCAGATAGGCAGGAAATAAGCACAAGTCCGCTTGACAGTAGCTGGGCCCTGTGCTCAGGTTCAGTATGAAAAATGCTTTTGTCATGCTTCTTCAAGCACCTCGGGACCATCTGGCTGATGACCAAAAACCTGAGCCTTGGCTATACAGAAGGAGAACCCTGCATTGACTTCCCCCATCCTCATGCTCAATTCAGCGCAAGTCAGAGCCACATGCAGAACGAATGACATATAGCAGCGGGCCCTCCAGTGTTACACTCCAGCAATTACTTCAGCTCAGGTTCGGCCCAGTGGAGTCCAGTGCCACAGCCTAGACGGCTCTAAAGCCTGCATTAACATTTTGCTGATCAATTAATTAAAAAAAAAAGTTCAATTCTGCAACAGAGCCTTCATTAGAAAAAAAGCAAACCTCAGCAGGCTGTACATCAAATTTTCTCGTATTTTATAGTTTAAAATATTCTGTCCTGAAACCACCACCCCCCAAACCAAAAAAAAAAAAAAAAAGAGAGGTTTGGTCTTTGGCGTTAAGGACCATAGGAAGAAGGTGGCACGAAAGCTTAGAAGCAAGCAAGCAAGCAGTATGATGAAGTGGCTGAGACCAGACTGCAGGCACAGCTTCCAGCTTCAGGGCAGACAAGCTCCTACTCGCTGGCACCAGGGCACAATGCCTCACCCAAGCAAACATGACTAGGACACGTTTAATTGTATCCTGTGCAGCACAAGCTCATTCAGTCCAATGTTAGCTGAATGAACGGCTTCTGCCAAGTTCCTGCATTCTGGACTCTATAGGGGAGTGAAAGCAGACACTGCAGGAGAATGCAATGATGTTTCCAGGAACAGAGATGGCTAGCAAAAAACGACAGAGCTGGGTGACTTCACAGCAAGGACAGAGATTACCTTTTCAAATGTGCCCGATTCCTTACATCCACCACACACAATTCAACGTATATCATAGCCAGCTGCTTCTTATATGGAGGCAGAGTATGGATCATGAAAACAAGTACTGTGTGTCACATGAAACCGAGGGTCTGCAGTCATGTCCAAACTATGCATTTCTAGGAGCTGCTTGGGGGGGGGGGGGGGGGGGGGGGGAGTCATAGTAGCACACCTCTAATTTAACATGTGCCATTCTAAATTAGCACATGCTATTAGAAAAAATGACTAACAGCACAAAAGGAAAAAAGTGAGATGGAATTACACTAAATTTTCTGCCTGCACAACCCTAGCTGAAAGGCATTTTTCAGCAACCTGCCTTCAGTCAAGTGAGCAACTTCAAAATTATGGAAATTAGACCCACTAGAATGATATCCCGTATACTACAAACTGAACAAAGTCTTTAAAAGACGACAAACCGTGCCTGGCTGGGGGGTGGGGTGGGTACAGAGCATGTTGCACAGCTGCAATTGTTTCCTACTAAATAACTTCTATTTCCCCCATGGGAAAAGTGATGTATGAGCTGTGTTAGTCCACTTTTAAAGGTAATAAATACAAAAACAAAACAAAACATAGGTACCATCTTATTTTCTTTTTTATTGGACATTAAATTTTTTTTGATTAGCTTTCGAAGGTAACTTGTTCAGATCAGAAATGAACAAATGTTGACAAATCCTGAATGTTATGAAGGCTGTGGTATATAAGGATGCTAGGATGTCAGCAGGGCCATCAATTGACGAAAGGGGTGCCACAACTGTCTGCTGTTTTATTTCATTTGTATCTTCAGCCCTTGTGTGTTGTAGTACAATCTTTGGGAGTTTCTTACAGGATTTATGCAGACGATGTCCAATTTTTTTATTTTTTTTAGTGTATCGATGGCTGACAATTTTTGACACAGTGATGGATCGGCTGAAGAAGAATCGATTCGATTGCAAATGAAATGTATCTACAACTGGTGGATGGTATCAGATTCATCTCTAACTTTACCAACTCAATTGGTGTAACAATTAAGACTGTGAAGCAGGTTAAAAATTTGGGGATTGTATTGGATTCAGCTTTTACATTTAAAGCGCAGGTTCAGGTCTTGATTCGCTCTTTGTACTTTAAATTGAGAATGTTATCTCAGTTGAAATCAATCTTGCCTTGCAAAGATTTTAAAACAGTGTTGAAATCTATGGTACTTAGTTGCCTAGATTACTGTAACATTGTCTATTTGAGTTTGCCTAAGTATTCCTTTCTAGCGCTTCAGATTGGAATGAATTCAGCACTGCGACTGTTAATGGGATATAATAGTACATAAGTATTGCCACACTGGGACAGACCAAAGGTCCATCAAGCCCAGTATCCTGTTCACGTCTACCCATTCCACTCCACTCATTATTTTATAGACCTCTATCATTTCTCCCCTCCCCTCCACTTTAGCCATTCCTCATAGGGAAGTCGTCCCATCCCCTTTATCATTTTCGTCGCCTTCTCTGTACCTTGCCTAATTCCACCATATCTTTTTTGAGATGCAGTGACCAGAACATATTTCTTGTCTGAAGCATTTGAAATGGTTGCCAGTGCAATGGAAGACATCGTATAAGTTGTTAATTTTGGTTCATCAAGCTATTTACCATGATGCAGCTCATTACTTGAAGACTTTGGTTCAGTGGTTTATGCCTTCTCGACCTTTACACTCAGAGCATCATCATATGATGGTGATACCTGTATTACAGCATGTTTGCTTGGAACTCACAAGGACGGGAACGTTTTCCATCCATGGACCTACTGAATGGAAGAGTCTGCCATCGCAACTCAAACGTGAGACCTGTGAGCCAGCATTTCAGAGGCAAGACTATCTTTTAAGGCTTTTCACTGTTTTAGATTAAGTGATGTATTTGTGATGCTATTTGATTCCTCTGTTTACTGTGTTTTGTTCATTGTATATTTTATGGATATTTTTATTGTAATCCGCTTTGGATAACGGCAGAAAACACATTATAATGTCCTGGTCGTATGGTGGAAAAGAAGTGCAATAACGATTTCAAAAAATATATATATCTGGAACAATAGATATTGTTAACAGTGAAGACGGGCATCTTGGATATTTATGACTGACATCATCATTGATTGCTCATATCACTGACATTATGATGGTCTGTTGGAAGAAAGAATATTATTACTCCACAAGTTGATGATTTTGATTCATTGAATGTGATTTGAAGAAAGGTTGCTCTGGTGGGAGACTTCAGAGCACTGGATTTACAAGTGATTAAAAGAACTATGATCACATATTGATGCAAAATATCACCAGATATATGTTATTTGTGTATTGAAACAGTATTTTGGAGAATTGTGTGCGATTTTAAATGTGTTGGTGAATATGAGTGTGTATGGATTGATTTGATGTAACTATGGGTTAAGGGAATGGATTTAATTTTAGGAAGATTGTATTGATTTATTAATAAAGAATTTTTTTTAAATGTCAAACGGTTACTAGTGAGTAATTTGTAGTATAATACGTGCAACCAATTATAGGGTTTAGACCTAGATTGAGTTTGTGATTCATATACATTAGGGATGTCCAGGAAACCTAGCCTGTTTGCAGCCCTCGAGAACTGAACAAACGTGATTCAACATTTTACTGGTATAATTGCTGAAAAGAGAGTGAAAGGAAAACCTTCACCATATCTTTTTGAAACACAAGGTGTTCTGCAAAATCCCCCATCTTCTGATATAGAAAAAAAAAAAAGTTACATGATGGGCACCCAATGATTAGCAGTCCCTCACACTTTCATTGTGTGCAGGTAGAATAAACCTGCCTATTATAGGATAAAGGTGCATCAGAATGCAGACCTTGGGAACAGCTACATGCAAGCATGAACCCTGAAGGGTTCTGCTTCAGAGGACACATCTTCATGTCCTCAGCTAGCGAGGAACAGAAAAAGTGGATAACATAAGAAACCTCTCATGTAGGATGGGTGGATGACCCATTAAAAATAATGCAGCATTAAAACAGAAGTAGGCATGAAAACTGAGGCACAAGGGAATAAAAAGTGATTTACAAGAAGCAGAGATGGCAATTATATCACCTGCTCCTTCCTCAAAATTCTGGAGCAATAGCCAGCATTTCAGCTTCTTACCCAGATTACCCTGTTCAACGGTCAGCACAATATCATCCATTAACAGGGCTCGAAACTCTAGCTCCTCTTCACAACACTTGGTTTTCAGTGCCCGCAGAATCTCTTGCTGTGGGTAGTCATCCTTTATGCGACGGTCAGTCAGGAACCAGAGTCTACCTGTGGAACTACACATCTTATGCTTCAAGCAGCTTCCCTTCAAAGGACTTCTGGAAATACAGAAAAAGGAACAATTGTGATAAGGTCAGAAGAAGGGCTGCCACACTGTCAATCTCTCCAGGATGACCTGAGACTTCCCAAGTGTTGCCATACTGGGACAGAGCAAAGGTCCATTAAAAGCTCAGTATCCTGTTTCCAATAGTGGCAAATCCAGGTCACAAGAACCTAGCAAGATCCCAAAGTAGTAAAACAGATTTTCTGCTGCTTACCCTAGAAATAAGCAATCCATCTTAATAATGACTTTTGGACTTTTAGTCTGTGTTATACAATTCTCTTCTTTGGCTATTACTTATTAGACAAAGTATCACTATATACCACAAAGAAGTTATTAGTAATTTGCCATAAAACTTATTGGGAGGAAAAAGAACCTCAGTGGCTCCAGTTACATCTTACTTTTTCTTTAGATTAATAACCTGCCTACTTCTTTTTCACTTCTTAAAAATCCTCCCGTGATTAATAACATTTGTATTTTCTTTTTCTCTTTAATTCACTTTCATTTCATATAAATATTTTCAGTACTTATCTGCAATGTTGCTGCTATATTCTATGCTCTACAGCACAGCAGTTTCACCCCGGCTTCGTCAGGAGTGATTAAATATTGCAGCTGTTTAGTACCTTATCTCAGAAGCCGGGGTGAAACAGCCATGCTGTAGAGTATAGAATTTAGCAGCAACATTGCAGATAAGTACCGAAAATACTTATATGAAATGAAAGTGAATTAAAGAGAAAAAGAAAATACAAATGTTATTAATCACGGGAAGTTTTTTAAGAACTGATAAAGTAGGCAGGTTATTAGGCTAAAGAAAAAGTAAGGCGTAACCCGAGCCACTGAGGTTCTTTTCCTTCCCAATAAGTTCTATGGCAATTTACTAATAACTTGATTACGGACTCTTAGGAAATTATCCAAACCTTCTTTAAAGCTAAAGCCATCCTTTTACCATATTCGCTGGCAACAAATTCCAGAGTTTAATTACACTTTGAAGGCCTCTTTTACAAAGCGGCAAATGAGAGGAAGACCATTCAATTCGTATAGGCTTCCTTTCATTTGCCACGCAGGAATCGTTAGCATGGCTTTGTAAAAGAAGCCCTAAGAAATATTTTCTCTGGTTTGCTTTAAATTTACTACTTAGTAGCTTCATTGCTGCATTGTTTAACATTCTGGTGAAGTCACTGGGCGCAGTCTTACAGCAAGCTAACTTGCATTTTTTATATATATAAACAATATTTCAGTTAAGTACATAAGTATTGCCATACTGAGAAAGACCAAAGGTCCATCAAGCCCAGCATCCTGTTTCCAACAGTGGCCAATCCAGGTCACAAATACCTGGCAAGATCCCAAAAAAGTACAAAACATTTTATACTGCTTATCCCAGAAATAGTGGATTTTCCCCAAGTCCATTTAATAACGGTCTACGGACTTTTCCTTTAGGAAGCCGTCCAAACCTTTTTAAAACTCCGCTAAGCTAACCTCCTTTACCACATTCTCTGGCAATGAATTCCAGAGTTTAATTACACGTTGAGTGAAGAAGTATTTTCTCCGATTAATTTTAAATTTACTACATTGTAGCTTCATCGCATGCCCCCTAGTCCTAGTATTTTTGGAAAGCGTGAACAGATGCTTCACATCTACCCGTTCAACTCCACTCATTATTTTATAGACCTCTATTATATCTCCCCTCAGCCGCCTTTTCTCCATGCTGAAGAACCCTAGCCGCTTTAGCCCTTCCTCATAGGGAAGTTGTCCCATCCCCTTTATCATTTTCGTCGCCCTTCTCTTCACCTTTTCTAATTCCACTATGTCTTTGTCCTGTTTTAGATGATTGGTCTTAAATAATAAAATGCCCATTATATTCCTATGGGCATTTTATTTAGCACACGCTAAATCTGTTGATTATATTCTTCCTTATTTCTGTACAAGAATGTTCTTGGAGTTGTAATATTAAATCTTCAATAAAATAAAATAAAAAATAAAAGGACCTTTAAGTTTCTGTGGCTGGGTTCCATGGATCATCCTTTTAAAGAGCAACGTTTTACCATTGTTGTGGATAGTTTTGTTTTTTAGACCTCTACTCCATTATTAGGGGTTAAACTGGATAGTAGTATTGGTTATCAAGAAATCTTTCTTTTTGTTAAAAAAAAAATACTGATTAGTAAAGAAATTCTTTGATACCTCTACATTTAGGCTAATGGCTCAGTCCTTGATTTTGCTGAGGCTTGACTACTGCAATATAATCTTCTCAGGTTGCTCCAAAGTTTTCCTTCAGACGACTGCAGATTGTGCAAAACACTACAAAAAAAGATTGATTTTTTTTTCCTTTGGGTACATTTTCTGCTGTAACCCCTTATATGTTAGAAATGCATAGGCTCCTGGTTGAAGCACGAGTGAAATTTAAATTTGGGATTATGGTTAACAAGCCATTAGGTAGTAAATCTGTTCGGAAAAGGGAATTTGTCTTCCTCTACATCATACCAGGCTGCTGTTTTCTGTAACTCTCTGTCACTGAAGCTTAGGGTGAATAGAAATTTTTCAACATTTTAAAAGTCCCTTAAGCCTTGTTTTTTTTTAATTGCAGAAATACGTAAATCTGTTTGGTTTTTTTTGTCAGCTGTTGGTTTCTTTTATTTAATATTTGTTGATTTGTAATTTGTTAGAGCTATTTTATATCATACAAATTGACTGGTTCTCTTCTTTATTACTGTTACCCACATCGAACTATTTTTGGTATCTGCGGGCTACAAGTCCTGTTTAAAGCAAAGTTCATTGCATGCCCCCTTGTCTTACTATTTTTGGAAAGAGTAAACAAGCAATTCACATCTATCCGTTTCACTCAGTATTTTACAGACCTCTATCATCTCATCTCTTCTCCAAGCTGAAGAGCCCTAGCCACGTTAGTCTTTTCTCATAGGGAAGTAGTCCCATCCCCTTTTATCATTTTTGTCGCTCTTCTCTGTACCATTGCTAATTTCGCTATATCTTTTTTTTGAGATACAGTGACCAGAATTGCATACAGTATTCGAGGCATAACAAAGGCATAACAGTCTTGCTTTTGTTTTCTATTCCTTTCCTAATAATTTCTAACATTCTATTTGCTTATTTAGACACTGCTATACACCAAGTAAAGGGTTTCAACGTATCAACAATGACACATCTTTTTCCTAGGCGGTAACTCCTAATGTGATGAAGAGCTGTGGAGAAGTTAACATTTAAAAATTTTGAAGTATGATCATTTTTATGTTTTACTGTAAATGGCCAAGTTTGTTTAAATTGACATTTCGTTTGTATTATTACATTTTATGACACTTGTTGCACACCGCTTTAATCTGACTTTGGGCCACTTCTTTAACCACAATCAATATGATGAACTTGATTTGCATATTCTGCCTCTATTAAATCTTTCATGCATATTCACTGTGGATATCCTGAAACACTGACTGGCAAGAAGTACTCCAGGACTAGACTTGGGAAACACTGCTTTAACATTTTTTAAGCGATATTGCTGAAGAGTTGTCTGGTAAGGGTTGACTCTTTGTGGATGATACCAAAATTTGTTAATAAGGTAGACACTACTGATGGTTTGGATAAAATGAGGAAGGATTTAGCGAAGCTACAGAAATGGTCTGGAATTTGGCAGTTAAGATTTAATGCTAAAAAAATACAGGACCATGTATTTGGGCTGCAAAAACCCAAGATAACATTTCAGTTTAGAGCTTCTGTGCACAAAAGAGCAGGACTTGGGTGTGATCATATGTGATAATCTTAAGGTAGAAAAGAAGACAGTGAAAGCTAGAAGGATGCTTGGGTGCATAGAGAGAAGAGTAGCCAGTAAGAAAAAGGAGGTGATGATGCCCCTGAATAAGACTCTGGTGAGACCTCATTTAGGATATTGTGTATACTTCTGGAGACTGCACCTTCAAAATTATATAAACAGGATGGAGTCGGTCCAGAGGTTGGCTACTAAAATGATCAGTGTTTTTTGTCATAAAGCGTATGGGGACAGTCTTAAAAATCTCAATAAGTGTACTTTGGAAGAACTGCGGGAGAGGGAAGATGTAATAGAGACATTTAAATACCTACGTAGCATAAAAGCACAGGAGGTGAGTCTCTTTCAACTGAAAGGAAGCTCTGGAATGAGGGGGTACAGGTGAAAGGGGATAGACTTAGAAGTAACCCGAGGAAATACTTCTTCACAGAAAGGTTGGTGAATTTGTGGAATGGCCTCCTGGTGGAAGTGGTGGTGAAGAAAACAGTGTCTGAATTCAAGAGAGCTTGGGACAAGTACATAGGATCTCTAAGGGAGTGGTACGGAGAGTAGATGACACGGATGGGCAGACTGGATAGGCCATTTGGTCTTTTTCTACCTACATTTTTCATCCTATGATGACTACTTGGAGTTATACTTTCACATAAAACAGATTTGGTGACTATACCCTCTGATGATCCATTAAAGTTCTCTTTATTTGCAGGTCTACGTCTGGAAATTTCTTTTGGAGATATTTCGATATATATTTTACTGCTGCTATTTTTAGACTATGCAGTTATTCCAGCTAGAGGAAAAGCGAAGTTGCTTACCTGCAATGGTTATTCTCCATAGACAGCAAGGGAATGCATGCTGGCTCCGTTGGTAATATCACTAACTAGCGTGCTTGCATCTCCCCTGCTTGTCTGCAGAGACGTTGACCACCATAGAAAAAGGTATAGAATGAGGCATCAAAAGAATTCATATTACCTAGCAAATGCAGGCTATGGAAGAAAGAAGAAAGGAGAAATTTAAAGAGCAGAAAAAAGGACATTTTCAGAAAGCTGTATGTGTTAGCGGAAGTCTATCTACACGAAAACACAAACACTAGGATAAATAAAAGTCTTGCTCAGTCGCTAATTCCCTAGAACAGGTACTGACTTACACAGAAAACAATCTTTAAGGAACTAAAAAACAATGTCTAATCAAATCCAAAAATAGATATCTATGATATAGTAAATTAAAAAAAAAAAAAGTTTTCAATCTCTTGCAAAAGGTCCGATAGTTAAATAAAATTGGGTACTGCATTCCAGATAGCTACAGCTTGAAAATTAAAGAATTAAGAATATAGGTTTATAATGAACATCCCTAATGGTAGGATATCTGAATAGTAAATGTTCTTGAAGAGGAGAGTGGCATATAGAAATATTGGAACGTAAATCAAGGACTGAAACAGAGGCATTACCTTGCAAATTATGATCAACAACACAAGCTGTTTTAAATGCTACTTGTGCTTTTAATGGGAGCCAATGTAAACTTCGTAAATGGTCAGATATGCTCTCAAATTTGGTCATATGAAAAATTAAGCGGACTGCAGTGTTCTAAATGAGTTATAATTTCCTCATCAGAACAGTGCTGATGAGAACAGAACAATTACAATAATCCAAATGCACCAATATTAAAAGTGAGATTCATGAAAATAGCCATGGATTAACACTATTAAGGCTACAAGAGTGGAAACCTCTCATGGGCTTTTTGGTTGTTGGGGGGGGGGGGGGGGGCTTCTCTGTTTTGCTTTATTTTTGTTTTCCAGCTCTCCTTTGTTCAGTCTCATAGCAGGGGCCAGAATTTAAGCCAACAAAAGTCTTTCATCCCTGGTTACAATGCATTTCAGTTAGCATTACATAGTTTTTTTTGTTAAAATCTGGATATGTATCAAGCAATGTTTCTTAGCACTGAATGCACACTGGTTTTAGATTACTTAAGCATCTATGCAATATTATGATGTACCAATTGAATCCTACAGAAACACCTGTGATATGTGAAAGAATCCGTGGATAGAGGCAAAATATGCCAGTTATTGAACAGTACTAAAATCTAGTGCAAAAGAGGTCCTGAAGACAAAGGCAGAAGAGCTGTGAATACCTGTGTAAGAGAAGCAAAACCTCATTGTGTAACACCTATACCAGAGACCTTGGCAGCCACAAGGTGAGCTTGAGTGACAATCACTCCTGACCCACTAGACACCAGGAACCCCCCAAGTAAGGCCAGGGTTGGGGGGAGAGCTGCCGCATGTATACCTTGTGACGTGGGGGGCAGGGAACACTGTGGCATTAGGGACAGGGGAGAGTTCCGAAGGCTGGCACTGGGACAGGGATGTGGGAAGGTGGAGAGGGAGCGGAAACTGGGAACTATATCTGCCCCTTGAGAAAGCACTTAGTCATGCCTTGGAGCAGGTGTAACTTCCAACGCTCAGGTGTCCCCACGCAGACATGGCTTCTCTACGTGAAATAGGGAATGCACGTCTGTTTTGTTGTCCTACGAGAGTCAGAATACAGTGCCACTCCCAAAATTTGTCATCTGATTCCCTTTTCCATCTCCCTGTCTTCTGTTCACGAAAACTGTGCCAAACCCACACATCCTCCCATTCCACTGCTCCAGCCCTGGATGCTTCCCTTCTAAATCTAAGCAAAAAGGAGTCATGTGTTATTTCAGACCTCTTGCAGTCTAATTTCCAAGCCCTACTGATGTTTATGGAAATGTACTTTAAACTATTTAGGTCAAATGATGTCACAAAATGCTTAACAAGTCTTGCAGACACAAACTGCAAGAAAAAAAAAAAAAGTGTCGCAGAAGGGCGGACACATCCAGGCCTCTGCTTTCTGTTCCACATCCTGATCCTTAGTCAGCTCACACCTTCCCCAAAACAACCAAGGTGCTCTACTACCTTTTCCAAAACACAGTCCTTGCATTTGACTGCCATTGTTGTGGGAAAAGAACTATTTCCATTCACAAGGGCAATTCAAGTTTCCTTGCTTCTGAAAACATTTTCAACTGATCCAATAAAAGAATGCCAAACCATGTGCTCCAGTGTAAACTGGCATATAATCACCTGTAATTTTACAGGTCTACTCTACACCGAGTCCCTGAACAAGCAATCAGTATTACTTGACTATATAAGATCAACTATCTTCCAAGCTATGGAACCTAGATTTTATTTATTTGCTGCATTTGTATCCCACATTTTTCCACCTATTTGCAGGCTCAATGTAGCTTACATTATATAGCAATGGCATCACCAAGAGGTTCAGCATATTGTTCACAGTCCCTCTCTACAGGTCCAAATCTCTCCCCATATATTGTCGCCTTTGCTCTCAATGCAACATTTTCAGGCAATAATGGAAACCATATGGTCACAACTCAAAAACCCATTCCATATGCAAGGCACTGTCCTAAAAGAGAGCTCTATGATCATTATAAATATACAATCTTGTTAAGATTTTCTCAACCGTTTTACCTAAGATACAAGGAAGGAATCATTTTGTGCACTAGTGATGTCACTGGTGATAGACATGTCTAGCATCAGCATAAATTTAGGAAAGTAGTAACATGCCTAACATTCTTACTGTGTCTGCTGCATGCCATTTAAATACAACGCTGCCATTTCATGCAGTTTATACTGAAGACAGGCAAAATATCCCTTGCAATTAAAATGGCTCCCTCTATATCAGCTGGTTTGTATTAAAAGTGTTATACATCATGAGATTCTTTTTGGCTGCCTCACATATAATACACAATCAAGTCACACAACTGACAGGGCTCCTGAGCAGACTACGTCAGCAATTCCTCAGAAGGAATCTAAACCTTCCTCAGCTGTATATCTAAGATGTAGTTATACACTAACAATACTGAGCCTTGAATTCTGGGCTGAATGTTATCTACCTCCTTTTCCACAGTTGTTAGTGCTCTCCTTCACAGTAATGGTAAAAATTGCAGAAATTATTCCGAGCATGGTCAGAGATAGGGTTTTCTTGTTTACAAAAAGAGTATTACAAGGAAATAAACACACAAAAATGTAGTCAGAAGATCCAATGTCAGAAAAACAAGCCAGTAGTAAAAGGGAAAAGAACAGCTGGAAAGAAATGGCCAACCAGGTGGGGAGGGGGGGGGGGGGGGGGGAACAGGGGCAATAAACAGTACAGCAGATAAAATAGATCAAGCAAGATCACTTTAAAATGCAGAACTATGGACAGAAAAGGATTAACGGTAGAAAAACAATTTTCCCCATCACCTTCAATACATTTTGGTGTGCCACAGCAGTCCTGCCATGCGACTTCAGCTTTCTTTAAAACCTGCAGAAGCCTGGCTTGTGTCCGAAGATAAATACCCCAATGCAGCATTTTTTCCTTCTCCCCTGCTGATGCTTGATGTGTTCTCCATACAAATGGGGTTATTACAGGAAAAAAAAAAAGAAAATAAAGGAGGGGGGAGGAAGGAAGGTAGGTAACTACCGTGTATGTGTGTCTCCAGAAAACATCACTGTGCAATCTGTTCTCCTACTGCGGCTGTGCAAAATCCAAGACAGAATCAGGGGGAAGAAACAGACCCTTCATCTGCTGGTAGTATCTCACCAATGGTCCCTCCTCCTCCCGATTACCGGCAGACACGAAAAGATGATGCTCTTCAGCCACCGCCTCTCACCCTCCCCAATAAAAGGGATTTTTAAGTGCTCAGAAGAGACAGGTAACCTGCAACTTTATGCTGAAAGCCTGTCCTTTATGCTGTGACAAATATCCCTCTCCTCCACTCCCCCATCCTATACCACACAGGGGCACTGCGACAGATTTCCGACATGCCCCCCAATTACAAGGGTCAATATCAACTGGCAGCATACTCTTAAACCCTTGCCTACTTTGTGCACAAACACCAGCAAATCAAAATACTATTTTCTGGCTGTTAAATTACCTTCGGTTTCTGGCCAACTTACACATCCATTCCACCAGCTCGGCCAGTCCGCACAACCACCACAGGAGCAAAGCTCTCCAAAACATCCCAGACTCTAGGATCCTGTATTCATTCCCTCCACCCCTCAGAAACAAGTCTAACTACCCGCGTTTCTGACTGCCGGCATCCAGAACCTCACCCAATTTTAAAGCGATGTAAAAATGAGTAAAGGCTTTTAATTTAAATAGATCCAACAGCTGCTGTGAAAAATCAGTTATCTACGAATACAAAGGCTGCAATGTCCTCCATGCCTAAACTGGAGAATAAAAGGTACAGGGAATGCGGCTGGCTGTCCCAAAAGCTAAGCACATGACAGAGAAGCTTAGCTGCTGTTAGCCTTGTCACTCCCTCCTCCTCAACCAATCTCTGAAAACCGACTCCAGCAGACCAGCGCCCTTAGAACGTGCAAGAACAAGGCAACCCAAGCAATAGGGTAGAGAGAAAAGTGCCGCAGAGTCTCTACTATCCTGCTTCAATTCAACATGGATTTTAATTCTGTAGAAACAAAACATCTTCCAAAGCTACACCTGCTGCAACCTCTTTTAAATTAGTCGCCTTTTTTTTTAACTCCTCTTACTCTCTTACCCACCTATAAGTTCCATCTTTGCTTATACCCTACGCTATTAAAATGTTCTATTACATATTCTGCTGACATTATAAGCGGTATACTATACCATACTTTGTACTGTTTGAATATTTCTACTGCTGTAATAGTCTATAGCTTATGTTTGATTTATTCTTACTGTACACCGCCTTGAGTGACTTCATTCAAAAAGGTGGTAAATAAATCCTAACAAATAAATAGTGGAGGTAAAACGCTTTCTCACCTGAAGAAGAATAGCAATAACCTGCTGAGAATAATCCCTCTTGATCAGACCAAAGCCGGAGGGATCCTCTATTTGAATTGGTCCCTGAATTAGCAGACCGGGAATTGCCGGCAGGGGAAGAGGGTCATCCACCTGCAATCGGACTAGGTCCGCATACCATGGGCGAGGGGGCAAATCCAGAGCAACAAGAATCACCCGCCCCAGGTGGTACCAGATCTGGTGGAGCACCCTATCATGGGCCATGGTGGGAACACATAAAGAAGGACGATTGCTTGCCACGGCTGGAGAAGATTATTGATACCTTCCGACCAGTACTCCATCCTTCTGCTGAAGAACTGAGGGGCTTTGGTATTGAAACGAGTCATCATGAGATCCATAACCAGTGGTCCCAACTTGCAGGTGATCAGCTGAAACACCGCCAGCTCCCATTAGAAGTTAGGGTGCATACCGCCAAAAGTCAGAGCCCACAAAATAGAAACACTGAATATATGTGCTTTAACAAGACAGCCGGAGCAAAAAGAAAAATTGCTTGCCGCAGCCAACATTGAGCAGTTTATAGGAACTTGCCTGAGGTTGCAACATTTTTTTTAAAACCCTTACTATATACCTTCTTTATTCAACTATAATTTGGTTGTAACACTAATACTCTTTCTTCATCCTTTGGGAACTTTTGTGCTGTCTAGACGTGAGGAACACACTCAGTAATGCACTGTAGAAAAGGACAAGAGGAATGTTTTTTGTAGTATTAGAGACTTTAAAGCACAATGGGATGTTGTTCACACTCAACTCCCAAGCACCTTCAATCCAAACACTGAAAAGAAAATTGGCACTGTGGCCTCAACTTTCTGATCTAAGGGCCATCCAAATGCCTGCCTCTCAGCTTTAACCAAGTAGCTAAAGATTCTCAGGGTCTAAGTTCAAACTGCAGATTGTTTATTCTTGTGAGCAATCCATCTGTGTCCATGTGCCTTTGACAGACAGCAATATATTACACAAGATCATTCTGCTCTTTTTCAGATAATCAACTTGTTTTTCTAAAGACTGGAGCCAAAATAAAGACAGAGACTAGGCCTTCCTGAAGCCAGCTCAAATGATGATGAAACATGCAGCACAACCAATGGTTTATTTACATAAAGCATAACCAGTAACCAAGCACCACCTTACCATCCTAGAGTAATATTCACCCTACACCTGGGACAGGCAATCAACTGGCAACTTCCTTTAGAACATACTGGGTCAGACCAATGGTCCATCTCGCCCAGTATCACAGAAACCCAATTAGCAGCAACATTCCATGCTACCAAACCTGGGGCAATGATATACTTCCATGGCTACAGCTGCCTAACATACCAAACTTATCTCCCAACATGCTGCTCCAAACACCACTTCCTATTCCCAACTCAAAAAAAAAAAAAAACTAAGCAAGGCTAAGAAAACAGTTAACATTTGCAAAAGGAAAAATGTCTTACCTTATAACTTTATTTCCTTTAATCCAACCAGGCCAGTCCACACTAATGGGTTATGTCCATCCACCAACACAAGGAGACAGAGAGAAAAAAAAAAAAAAAAGAGTTACAAGTAACTCGCAGCCTGGAATGCAGTATTTCGAAAAGACAAGCAATGGTGATGCTCTGTACTGCAACAATAAAGGCCACACAGTGGGGTGTGGAAGGTAGACACAGAAGCCATTTGAGATCTGGTCTATTCTCTCTAGGAGAGCTCTCAAAACCATGGACCATCTAAACCCTTCGTCCAGCTCCCTGAAACCCAACTGACTCTTGAACTAAGGGCAGGGATCAAGGTTCAATCGGAGTCAGGTGCCTCATGGAGATATGAAGAACCGCTGACGCTTCTGTAACAATGACAACCACAACCCCCTGCAAAGATGCAGGGAATGAGACCTGCAATATACCAAATTGAAAGAACCAAAAAAAGGGGAGGGGAATGTAGACTGGTCTGGTTGGATTAAAGCAAAGAAAATTATCAAGACACACATAATTTTTCCTTCCTCATCATCCACCAGACCAGTCCAAACTAATGGGATTTAGCAAAACCGTGCCCCTAGTAGGGCGAGCAAAATCCAAGGAAGACCCCAGAAAATCAAACTGAAGATACAAGACCCACATGCCACAATATGCGAGGGGAACAGGCATGCACCAAGAGTGTCAGCACCCTGAACCCCAGAAGAACTCAAGGGACGCCCGCCAGAGCGTCCCAGAACACGTCAAACAAGTGCCGGAAACTGAGATCCTCTAAGACAGAGGACACATTGCACCTGACCGCATCTGAGTATAGCCCAGGAAAGGAGAGGAAGCTGCGCTGCCCTGTCCAGCGGAAGGCAAAGGTTCCCATATGAAAAGAGACAAGGCAAACGCCCTGCGAAGACAAGAAGTATGGCAAGGATGGAAAACCTCCTCAGCAAATAAGGGCTGAGCAGAAGTCAGAATACCCTGTAGCCAACCCTATGTGGCAGCTACCAACGCAGTATGCCAACTGAAGTAAAAAGCTTAAAACACACCCTCTACAAAAAGAAGCAAAGAAAGCTCAAAGTATCTGCCTGAGAAAAGTCTAATGAAGACAAGGAAAACAGCCTCCCCACAGAAGCACATCAACAAGGTGTGTATGTGTGTGTGCAGAATTGTTAATGTTTCTCTATCAGGTTAAACCAAAATGAAATTTAAAAAGACAACAGCATTAATAAGTACTCATACCTGGCACAGCATGAAGACAAAATTTGAAAAACGTTATGAGAAGAGGCCCTGGATCTTGAAAGGTTGTTCTACTATTTATCTGCCAAACAAGTTCCGGTTCTCTTATGTGCACCATGTTCACAAAAAAATAAATAAAACATTATTTACACAAGAAGAAACGCACACCTCAACCTAAAATTTCAATCTACTCATATCCATGAGGGTGAGAGATTACAGTACATAAGAAAGCTGTTTGCCAAATAAACTGTTGGTGTTCAACACATCTATAGGCAGGAGAGGCATAAAAAGAGAACCGATGCACTCATTTTCGAAGTATTTTGATATCCCACTGGTTTCACTGCCAAAGTTTCTGACCCTGAGGCTGGTAAACCACATATGGTGCTCAGTCTTCACAGCCCTTCTTCCCTACTCTATACAATAGTGAACACAGCAATATCCAGAAAGGAGAAGAATTTGAGATCTTACTTAAGGGGCCTTCAGCTACCACTACTGTAAATGACCTATTCACCCCTTTTATGCACATAAATACATCTCTCCCAAACCCATACAAAAAAAAGAAAAATGAACACAAGACATAGTCTGCTGGTTTCACACAACCCCTCCCTTTTTTTTCTGATTGGGGCTTAAGCTCCCCTTCCCCCATTTGAAAGAAGTAGCCTAAAGTGCTAATTTGAAGCTTTAGAAAAAAAAAGTCTCACTTTACTTGTCATTTAAAGGCCTGTAGAGGCAGAAAAGGATGTGGAAATGAATGGACAGAATAGACTTTTTCAGTCTTCTCTGGTTTAGGAGAAATAACCCTCCCCCAGTTACTGCCAAGCCCTATCTTGACTTCTTTTCATGGTGGAACTCAGTGCAAAGCAGCTGTTGAAAAACATCAGAATGTATAAATAATCAATAGAAGTAAAATAAAACATGATGATAAAATGTATTGTTAGGCCATGTTTATTTTCTTTTCTCTGTTTTATTTTACTTCTATTGATTACCTTTAAAAGTGGACTAACACATCACTGTACTCAGAATATATAAGCAAATTTTTTTTTTAATGTATTAAGCTAGTCCAATAAAAAAAAAAGGTAGGGTCTTTTCTGTGTTTGCCTTCTTTCCATCTCTTACTTTTAGCACCACATGAAATCTCATTGGAGGGAGGCTCTGAACGCCCCCCTCCCTCTGCAAACCTTGAGAAGGGCCCATGGCCAAAATACAGCTAAGAAGCCAGATATGTCCAGATGTGTAAAAACCTCCCCCTCCTCCTCAGTGCAAACTAGCCATCAGCTGATTTTAGGAGTGGCCTGTGCTCCCCCCCCCACTCAGCTCAGACTAGCCATCAGCTGGTTTTAGAAGTGGCCTGTGTGCCCCCCCACTCAGCTCACACTAGCCATCAGCTGGTTTTAGGAGTGGTCTGTGCGCCCCCCTCACACCAGCCATCAGCTGATTTTAGGAGTGGCCTGTGCGCCCCCCCCCCTCACACCAGCCATCAGCTGATTTTAGGAGTGGTCTGTGCGCCCCCCCTCAGACTAGCCATTAGCTGATTTTAGGAGTGGCCTGTGCCCCCCCTCACACCAGCCATCAGCTGATTTTAGGAGTGGTCTGTGCGCCCCCGTCACACTAATCATCAGCTGATTTTAGGAGTGGCCTGTGCGCCCCCCCCCTCACACCAGCCATCAGCTGATTTTAGGAGTGGCCTGTGTTCCCCCCCTCAGACTAGCCATCAGCTGATTTTAGGAGTGGCCTGTGTTCCCCCCCTCAGACTAGCCATTAGCTGATTTTAGGAGTGGTCTGTGCTCCCCCCCTCACACCAGCCATCAGCTGATTTTAGGAGTGGCCTGTGCGCCCCCCCCCCCTCACACCAGCCATCAGCTGGTTTTAGAAGTGGCCTGTGTGCCCCCCCACTCAGCTCACACTAGCCATCAGCTGGTTTTAGGGGTGGCCTGTGTGACCCCCCTCAGACTAGCCATCAGCTGATTTTAGGAGTGGCCTGTGCTCCCCCCTCAGACTAGCCATCAGCTGATTTTAGGAGTGGTCTGTGGTCCCCCCTCACACTAGCCATCAGATGATTTTAGGAGTGGCCTGTGTGACCCCCCTCAGACTAGCCATCAGCTGGTTTTAGAAGTGGCCTGTGTGCCCCCCCACTCAGCTCACACTAGCCATCAGCTGGTTTTAGGAGTGGCCTGTGTGACCCCCCTCACACTAGCCATCAGCTGATTTTAGGAGAGGCCTGTGCGCCCCCCCCCCCTCACACCAGCCATCAGCTGATTTTAGGAGTGGTCTGTGCGCCCCCCCCCTCACACCAGCCATCAGCTGATTTTAGGAGTGGCCTGTGCTCCCCCCTCACACTAGCCATCGGCTGATTTTAGGAGTGGTCTGTGGTCCCCCCTCACACTAGCCATCAGATGATTTTAGGATTGGCCTGTGTGACCCCCCTCAGACTAGCCATCAGCTGGTTTTAGAAGTGGCCTGTGTGCCCCCCCACTCAGCTCACACTAGCCATCAGCTGGTTTTAGGAGTGGCCTGTGCTCCCCCCTCACACTAGCCATCAGCTGATTTTAGGAGTGGTCTGTGGTCCCCCCTCACACTAGCCATCAGATGATTTTAGGAGTGGCCTGTGTGACCCCCCTCAGACTAGCCATCAGCTGATTTTAGGAGTGGCCTGTGTTCCCCCCCCTCTGACTAGCCATCAGCTGATTTTAGGAGTGGTCTGTGGTCCCCCCTCAGACTAGCCATCAGCTGATTTTAGGAGTGGCCTGTGTTTCCCCCCCCCTGAGCCTAGCCATCAGCTGATTTTAGGAGTGGCCTGTGTTCCCCCCCCCCCTGAGCCTAGCCATCAGCTGATTTTAGGAGTGGCCTGTGTTCCCCCCCCCTGAGCCTAGCCATCAGCTGATTTTAGGAGTGGCCTGTGGTCCCCCCTCAGACTAGCCATCAGCTGATTTTAGGAGTGGCCTGTGCCCCCCCCTCAGCTCAGACTAGCCATCAGCTGATTTTAGGAGTGGTCTGTGCTCCCCCCTCAGACTAGCCATCAGCTGATTTTAGGAGTGGCCTGTGCTCCCCCCCTCAGACTAGCCATCAGCTGATTTTAGGAGTGGCCTGTGTTCCCCCCCTCAGACTAGCCATCAGCTGATTTTAGGAGTGGTCTGTGTTCCCCCCCTCAGACTAGCCATCAGCTGATTTTAGGAGTGGCCTGTGTTACCCCCCTCAGACTAGCCATCAGCTGATTTTAGGAGTGGTCTGTGTGACCCCCCCTCAGACTAGCCATCAGCTGATTTTAGGAGTGGCCTGTGTTCCCCCCCTCAGACTAGCCATCAGCTGATTTTAGGAGTGGTCTGTGTTCCCCCCCTCAGACTAGCCATCAGCTGATTTTAGGAGTGGCCTGTGCTCCCCCCTCAGACTAGCCATCAGCTGATTTTAGGAGTGGTCTGTGTGACCCCCCCTCAGACTAGCCATCAGCTGATTTTAGGAGTGGCCTGTGCTCCCCCCTCAGACTAGCCATCAGCTGATTTTAGGAGTGGTCTGTGTGACCCCCCCTCAGACTAGCCATCAGCTGATTTTAGGAGTGGCCTGTGTTCCCCCCCTCAGACTAGCCATCAGCTGATTTTAGGAGTGGCCTGTGCCCCCCCCCTCAGCTCAGACTAGCCATCAGCTGATTTTAGGAGTGGCCTGTGTTCCCCCCCTCAGACTAGCCATCAGCTGATTTTAGGAGTGGCCTGTGCTCCCCCCCTCAGACTAGCCATCAGCTGATTTTAGGAGTGGCCTGTGCCCCCCCCCCCTCAGCTCAGACTAGCCATCAGCTGATTTTAGGAGTGGTCTGTGCTCCCCCCTCAGACTAGCCATCAGCTGATTTTAGGAGTGGCCTGTGTTCCCCCCCTCAGACTAGCCATCAGCTGATTTTAGGAGTGGCCTGTGTTCCCCCCCTCACACTAGCCATCAGCTGATTTTAGGAGTGGCCTGTGTTCCCCCCCTCAGACTAGCCATCAGCTGATTTTAGGAGTGGCCTGTGTTCCCCCCCTCAGACTAGCCATCATCTGATTTTAGGAGTGGTCTGTGCCCCCCTCCACTCAGCTCACACTAGCCATCAGCTGATTTTAGGAGTGGCCTGTGTTCCCCCCCTCAGACTAGCCATCAGCTGATTTTAGGAGTGGTCTGTGTTCCCCCCCTCACACTAGCCATCAGCTGATTTTAGGAGTGGCCTGTGTTCCCCCCCTCAGACTAGCCATCAGCTGATTTTAGGAGTGGTCTGTGCCCCCCTCCACTCAGCTCACACTAGCCATCAGCTGATTTTAGGAGTGGCCTGTGTTCCCCCCCTCAGACTAGCCATCAGCTGATTTTAGGAGTGGCCTGTGTTCCCCCCCTCAGACTAGCCATCAGCTGATTTTAGGAGTGGTCTGTGTTCCCCCCCTCACACTAGCCATCAGCTGATTTTAGGAGTGGCCTGTGTTCCCCCCCTCAGACTAGCCATCAGCTGATTTTAGGAGTGGCCTGTGTTCCCCCCCTCAGACTAGCCATCAGCTGATTTTAGGAGTGGTCTGTGTTCCCCCCCTCAGACTAGCCATCAGCTGATTTTAGGAGTGGCCTGTGTTCCCCCCCTCAGACTAGCCATCAGCTGATTTTAGGAGTGGTCTGTGTTCCCCCCCTCAGACTAGCCATCAGCTGATTTTAGGAGTGGTCTGTGCCCCCCTCCACTCAGCTCACACTAGCCATCAGCTGATTTTAGGAGTGGCCTGTGTTCCCCCCCTCAGACTAGCCATCAGCTGATTTTAGGAGTGGCCTGTGTTCCCCCCCTCAGACTAGCCATCAGCTGATTTTAGGAGTGGTCTGTGTTCCCCCCCTCACACTAGCCATCAGCTGATTTTAGGAGTGGCCTGTGTTCCCCCCCTCAGACTAGCCATCAGCTGATTTTAGGAGTGGTCTGTGCCCCCCTCCACTCAGCTCACACTAGCCATCAGCTGATTTTAGGAGTGGCCTGTGTTCCCCCCCTCAGACTAGCCATCAGCTGATTTTAGGAGTGGCCTGTGTTCCCCCCCTCAGACTAGCCATCAGCTGATTTTAGGAGTGGTCTGTGTTCCCCCCCTCACACTAGCCATCAGCTGATTTTAGGAGTGGTCTGTGTTCCCCCCCTCAGACTAGCCATCAGCTGATTTTAGGAGTGGTCTGTGCCCCCCTCCACTCAGCTCACACTAGCCATCAGCTGATTTTAGGAGTGGCCTGTGCTCCCCCCCCCTCAGAGTAGCCATCAGCTGATTTTAGGAGTGGCCTGTGCTCCCCCCGCCCTCAGAGTAGCCATCAGCTGATTTTAGGAGTGGCCTGTGCTCCCCCCCCCTCAGAGTAGCCATCAGCTGATTTTAGGAGTGGCCTGTGCTCCCCCCCCTCAGAGTAGCCATCAGCTGATTTTAGGAGTGGCCTGTGCTCCCCCCCCCCTCAGAGTAGCCATCAGCTGATTTTAGGAGTGGCCTGTGTTCCCCCCCTCACACTAGCCATCAGCTGATTTTAGGAGTGGCCTGTGCTCCCCCCCCTCAGACTAGCCATCAGCTGATTTTAGGAGTGGTCTGTGTTCCCCCCCTCAGACTAGCCATCAGCTGATTTTAGGAGTGGTCTGTGCCCCCCTCCACTCAGCTCACACTAGCCATCAGCTGATTTTAGGAGTGGCCTGTGCTCCCCCCCCCCTCAGAGTAGCCATCAGCTGATTTTAGGAGTGGCCTGTGTTCCCCCCCTCACACTAGCCATCAGCTGATTTTAGGAGTGGCCTGTGCTCCCCCCCCTCAGACTAGCCATCAGCTGATTTTAGGAGTGGTCTGTGTTCCCCCCCTCAGACTAGCCATCAGCTGATTTTAGGAGTGGTCTGTGCCCCCCTCCACTCAGCTCACACTAGCCATCAGCTGATTTTAGGAGTGGCCTGTGCGCCCCCCCCTCAGACTAGCCATCAGCTGATTTTAGGAGTGGTCTGTGCCCCCCTCCACTCAGCTCACACTAGCCATCAGCTGATTTTAGGAGTGGCCTGTGTTCCCCCCCTCAGACTAGCCATCAGCTGATTTTAGGAGTGGCCTGTGTTCCCCCCCTCAGACTAGCCATCAGCTGATTTTAGGAGTGGTCTGTGCTCCCCCCTCCCCCTCCCCCAAAGCTTCAGAAACAGGGCGCTAAAGCGAATCCAGCAGCAGCACCTTAGTGTCAGTGAGGGCTGAAAGGAGGCCACGATGGCGGGGGGAGGGGGAGATGGAGGGGGAGGGGCTGCTTACCGGAGGGTGAGGGCGGAGGCGAGTCCCGGGGCTGTGAAGCTGGAGGACCGATCTTCTCTCTCTCTCTGTCTCACGGGCGCCACGTGGTTGTCGGCCGCGCCGCCCAAGCCCTCCCCGCCCCCTCCCTTAGCGGAAAAGGACCGAGAACAAAAGCGGCCCAAGCGCAGGAGACAAAGCGCTGAACAACCCGATCCCGTAACCGCGGCCTCTTCTTCCCGCCCTTCCCTCTCACACACCGGCGAAAAGTCTCGCGCACCTTCTCCTCCCGC
Source organism: Microcaecilia unicolor (assembly GCF_901765095.1). NCBI lineage: Eukaryota > Metazoa > Chordata > Amphibia > Gymnophiona > Siphonopidae > Microcaecilia > Microcaecilia unicolor. The sequence goes on from NC_044044.1 coordinate 33,993,329, forward strand.
CCACACGGACAGCGACGGACTTCACCTGACGACGCGCGAGGCCAGCTCAGCCACCCCCCGGCTCCTCGTGGCACGTGAGCCGGGTCCCCGCGCGCGCTCTCCCTGCCTCCCTTTCCTCTACTCGCTAGCTTGTGGGTGCGCAGTTTGGCAGCAATCCACGGAATCTTTCACGCCGCGGGTTGTGGCTCCGCCCCTCCAACCGCCTCATTGGTCGACGGCCACGAGAGGCGCGCCCTCTGCGACGCTGATTGGTGAACGGGGCACGCGCCCCCCTCGCGGAGCGCCACGCCTCCCGTTCTGTAGTAACAACTCTCCGTGGGTAGAGGGGAAAGGGGGCGGGGCGGTCGGACAATTGCTTATTGTTTTGGTTTTCTTCGCTGCGCTCCCCAGAATCCGAGAGTAACTTGGTGCTCGCGCCTACCGGGGCATAAACAGCAGCAGCGCGTGACCCGGAGATGACGGTTACCCCCAGGGCGTGGACACGTGGCTGTGGGGCGCTAAGTCGGAGAGCGCGTGACGAGGGCGGGAAAAAAGACTTTGCGCCACGACGCCTAAGAAAGGGGGCGGCGCGAGCGCGGACAGGCCCCCCGGGTTAGGATGGAGCGAGGCAGCGAGCTATTAGGCTGCCCCTGAAAGTGCCTGAGAGGAAAGACGCGCATGGCTGTGGGACTGACTCAGCCTTTCATTGCTACACACTTGGGTTGGTCCTACTCTCGTCACTGCTTGTCTGTCTTTCATTCATTCAGCCAATAATTGTCTTTCTTACATAACATTTTAATTGCCTTCACGAGGTTTATCTTGCACAGACAGGTTGGTGGGAAGATGGAGAGTTCTTCCTTCTCCTGCACAACTGGGGCTGCAAATGCACTGCTGAGGCAGCTCAATGTCTTGCATGTGCATTGGGGATGTTCTGCAAACGAAGAACCAGCTTAGTCTTTGGTGCCTCGTTTGCAGAACATCCCCAATGCACATGCAAGACATTGAGCTGCCTCAGCAGTGCATTTGCAGCCCCAGTTGTGCAGGAGAAGGAGGCTCCCCTAATGCACCAGGACTGGCCAAATGGAAGGGGTAACTTGGCACTGCAGCTGTGCCAGGGAGGGGGTGTTCTGGAGGTTTGCAATCCCTCCCCGGAAGAGTTATGCTAGCCCTTAGGGATTGCAAACCTCCAGGACACACCCTCCCTGGCACAGCTGCAGTGCCAAGTTACCCCTTCCATTTGGCCAGTCCTGGTGCATTAGGGGAGCCAACTTTTCAAAAATTATTGGGGGGGGGGGCTATGCCCAATGGAAATAACCTTCTCAAGCACCCACAGAGGTGCCTATCACTGATTTTAATGGGTAGGATCAGAGACTACAAATCCCATGATGCTTTGGGGAGAAAGCTTAAAAACCAGGGGAAAGTCTCCCTCCTGGAATGGGTAACGTAGTAGATGACGGCAGAAAAAGACCTGCACTGTCCATCCAGTCTGCCCAACAAGATAAACTCATATGTAACTCAGCAGCTCTGCCCTGGTTAAGTTGGCACCAGCATCGATCATGCTTGATACCCTGTAATAGCTGTCAGCAGATAAAGACCTGCAGGTCCATCCAGTGAATCAGACCCGGCACAGGTTCCACTTCTTCATGGTTAAGGACTGGTAATCTCTTTAGCGCCCTGCCAGTTCTGGGGCACAGACCATACAAATGTGCCAGGCACCAGTCCTACTTCTAACCAGACTAACACTCCTCTTCCTGTCTTTCCTTCCTCCCTACATCTGACCTTAATCCTACTTGAATGTAGATTTAATTCTTCCTTCTCCACCGCCAGTCATCCCTCGCTATTCACCTTTCAGATATTTGCTAGCGTTCCTTAGTCCTCTCATTCCTTCTCTACCCTCCTATCAATGCTCTGTATTTAACTCACCTTCTAGTTCCCCATTTCATCCACTGTACTCATCCCTTCTTCATCCTCATCTACCTTCTATTTCTCATCCCTTCACCAGTCCCAGGTTCTTCCCTGTCACCTGCTCCTTACTAAGGGCTGTGTAGGTGGTTTGGCCACACAGGGCACAAATATAGAAGGATGTAAAAATTGCTCCCATTTCACCATCTCCTTTCATTGGCAGGGCCAAAGCAGATTATACAAGGGGTGCTAGTGGACAGACCTGCTAAGGGCACAACTGTAGTTTGATATGGTCCTGCCTATCACTTGGTCCCTCCCCACCTCTGTCCATTTCTTTTACTGCTATCCCATTCCCTATTTTTCCACCCTCATTTCTCTCTTCCTTCAAAGACTACTACTACTTAACACTTCTATAGCACTACAAGGCATAAGCAGCGCTGTACACAATACACGTAAAGACAGTCCCTGCTCAAAGCGCTCACAATCTAAATAGGACAGACAGAACAATTAAGAGGTAAGGGAATTAAAGAGGTGGGGATAAAAGGTACAAGCAAGTGAGCAGTGATTAGGAGTCAAAAGCAGCGTTAAAGAGGTAGGCTTTAGCCTGGATTTGAAAATGGGCTAGAGGTACATTTTCGGGAAGTCTATGTCTCTTGCCATCTCCAAATGCCTTTTGTCAATTTCAGTTTCCTCCCCAGTTATCCAGGTCCTTCAAATCATTTCCACACCCCCATTTCTCTGCACCCTCTCTCTCTCAGTGCTACTCATACCCCTTATCCAATCCCCATTGATCTCCCTATCCCTGCTCAGTCCTCACTCCCTCCCCCCCCAGCACCCAAGTCCCCAGTGTTCCACCTTACCCAATCTCTGAGTCCTCACTCACAAGTACACCCAAGTCCTGACTAATACATTCCCAATACCCAGCCACTCTTAATCTGCCTTCTGATCTCCCACACAATCCTAGAGATCTACAAAATGCTGAGTGGTGTAGAACGGGTAACAGTTAATCAATTTTTCACTCTTTCAAAAAGAACAAAGACCAGGGGACACAAGAAAATACTTTCAAAACAAATAGGAGGAAGTATTTTTTCACTCAAAAAATAGTTAATCTCTGCAACTCTTTGCCAGAGGACATGGTAACAGCGATTTAGTGTATCTGGGCTTAAAACAGATTTGGACAAGTTCCTGGAGGAAAAGTTCATAGTCTGCTATTTAGATAGATATGGGGAAGCCACTGCTTGCCCTGGGATTGGTAGCATGGAATGTTGCCACTATTTGGGTTTCTGCCAGGTACTTGTGACCTGAATTGGCCACTGTTGGAAACAAGATACTGGGCTAGATGAACCATTGGTCTGATCCTGTATGGCTATGCTTATGTCCTTATAACTTTCCTCCCATACTTATATCGTCTGTAGCATTTCTCTCTGCATATCACCTCACCTCTCTCTCTCATAGTATCTACCCTCGTCTACCTTCTCCCACCATTAGCATCAGCTTCTCCCCCCACCCCACCCCCAAACATTAATTTCAGACTCCTCACTTCTCCCTGCATCAGTCCCACCTTCTTGCCCCAGCCCCTCTGTTGGTACCCTTCTACCTTCCTTCAGCATCTGGCGCTCACAATGGCAGGACCTTCATCTTTTGCTTCTATCCTGTCTTCGGCTGTACCAGCAGTACAAGGAGAGCACAGCAGAAGTAAAAGATGAAGGTCCCGCCCCTGGAAGACGCAAACCAAATCAAGAGGTATGGACAGCTTGCTCTTTCTTTTGGTTCCCAAAATTCTTGTGCAATTAATCTTCAGAACCTTTTTCAAGTAGACAAAAAGCCCAACGTAGCCATGTTCTGCTCATAGTCTGCTTCAGGGGATACAGGCATGCCATTCTTTGTTTTTTTTTTTCTGAATAGGAATATCAAGCTGTGATTAAGGGTAACAGGTTGTTCCTTACACAAGAACGTTCAGTCTGTTACTCTCAACCACAGCTTTATATTCCTGTTGAGAAAACCAAGGAATAGCATGTCCGTTTCCCCTGAAGCAGCCAATGGGTGAAACATTGCCAGATCAGGCTTTTTGTCTACTTATTAGAGGTTTTAAAGACTACCAACCCTCTTCAACTTAATGATGACACCTCTAGCCAAATTGCTATGCAACCAAGGACTCGACCCGTACATCTATGCAGACGATGTCACGATCTATATCCCAAACACGATTTAAACGAAATCACAAATGAAATTAAACTCAGCCTCCAAATAATGAATTCATGGGCGGATGCATTCCAACTAAAGCTAAACGCGCAATATAACACGATCAAACCCACCACCTTAAACACCCCAGAATACACCCTTCCCGTCTCAGACAGCCTGAAAATTCTTGGAATCACAATTGACCGAAATCTCACACTTGAAAGTCACGCGAAAAATACAGCTAAGAAAATGTTCCATTCAATGTGGAAACTCAAAAGAATCAAACCTTTCTTCCCAAGGGAAATATTCCATAGCCTTGTACAATCAATGGTGCTAAGCCACCTAGACTACTGCAATGCCATTTATGCCGGATGCAAAGAACTAATCATTAAGAAACTTCAAACTGCCCAAAACACAGCAGCCAGACTCATATTTGGAAAATTTAAATACGATAGCGCCAAACCCCTAAGAGAAAAATTACACTGGCTCCCACTAAAAGAACGAATTGCGTTCAAAGTTTGCGCCCTGGTCCACAAAATCGTTCACGGTGAAGCCCCGATGTACATGTCAGTACCTGCCAACTAGGAACACAAAAAGATCAGCACGCACATTCCTGAATCTCCACTACCCCAGCTGCAAAGGTCTTAAATATAAATCCACATACGCATCCAGCTTCTCCTACATAGGCACCCAACTACGGAACGCACTACCGAAGGACATAAAAACAATGCAAGACCTAACTATCTTCCGAAAACTACTGAAAACTGACCTATTCAAGAAGGCATACCACAATGATGCATCCTAAATACCAAACAACTAGACTCTACATGAACAAGACAAAACCAAACTCTTTATACTTGACTGATAACCTCGCTGCTATTAATGAAAGTTACGCAATACGCACTATCACTTTATCGCCTATGTCAGGAATGTACTTTCCACTGTTGATTTTCTAACTTATGTTTAATGTACTTTATTACTAAGGAATTTCTATACACATGCAATACCATGTGTAATTCTCCACCCGGAAATGGCAATTGCCATTACGGCATAATGTAAGCCACATTGAGCCTGCAAACTGGTGGGAAAATGTGGGATACAATTGTTACATCTTGCTCTTTCTTTGGTTCCTACTGCTGGAAGGACAGGTCGGTGTGGGGGGGTTTTAGTGTACTTCAATTTGCCTGCACTGAGTCAGTGTGTCTTACTGGCTCACCCTTAAGCCCACACTACTCCCCCCTAGACACAGGAAAGGAGTTTTCCCTGTAATGGGATGCTGAAGTATCAACAGAGCATATCATGTACTCCTTGCCAAGCAAATTTTTGTCACTTCTCCTTTTTCAGCAGTTCCTGTATCTCTGCTTATCCCCACTACTTTTTCCTCCTACCCCTTTTCTCACTACCCTCAACAATTCCTGTATCTCTTATTATTGCCCTTGCTCCCCCCCCCCCCCCCCGCCCCCCGCAGTTCCTGTATCTCTGGTTATTACATCTCCTTTCCCATCGGCAGTAGAGAATGACATGGGGACAAAGTTTGTCCCCATCCCCGTATTGTCACCGCAGGCCCTGTCTCCGTCCCTGCCCCATGTGAGCTGTGTCCTCATCTGCAGAAGCTTTGAACACTTATGATTTTATATTTAAATCTTTTTATTAAAGTACAAAAAGGAACAATATGCTGTGCAACTGTTTATAAAACACAAATAGAAAACAATAATAACAAGAAGCAACTATAATAACCCTCTCCCCCCCCCCCCCCCCCCGCCTTTCCAATCCCAACAATAGCTGACTTCTACTACCCCAAGGAATCCTAATCCGCCCTGTTAAAATGTCCAGGGGTACAAATTACAACCCGTTCTGTATGCCCTAGAGGAGAGAAATATGCCCTATGAAGCTCTGTTATGATTTTTTTAATCTGTGGATAAATAAGAAGTCATCAACAATCTCAGGATTCAGTCTAGCTCTCCTGTCTTCCACAGTCCTTCCTGCAATAGAAGATTTCTTCCTAGAAGATGTACAGGATCCCCCATGCAAATTTTGCTATTTGTGACCAGCATGTTTGTTTGTTTTTTCAACAAAAAAAAAAAAATCAAAATATCGTTGTCTGCATCACTCAGACATAAAAACAGTCCAATTCATTAACAGGCTTCAAAGTAGAAAAATGACATGGGGACAGTTTTTTTCCATGTTCCCACAGGCTCTTTTCCCATCCCCGTGGGATCTATCCTCACCCCATCCCCACAGTTACTACAGGGGGGGGGGGGGGATCCCTGTCCCCATATCATTCTCTACTCGGCAGTTCCTGTTCTCTGGTTATTGCCCCTGCTTTTCCCCTCCTCCCCCCCTCTCTCCCCTTAGCAGTTCCTGAAACTCTGCCCATTGCCCTGCTTTATCCCCCTCCCCAGAGTGGAGTAGCCTGATGGTTAGTACCCCAGGTACAAAATGAGTACAGTAGCTGCATATTGTATTGTAAGCACAGAAAGGCAATGTACAAATCCCATCCCTCTTTTCCCTTTCCCTGCTGCATCTCCTTGCCCTCTCTCAGCAGTTTCCCTATCTCTGGTTATCCGCCCCCCCCCCCCCACCCCACAAGCAGTTCCCATATCTCTGGTTATTGCCTCTGCTTTTTTCCCCATTCCTACCCTTCTCTTACTCTGCTGCTCAGAAGTTCCTGTGTCTTTAGTTATTGCCCATCCATCTGTTTGTCCCCTCCCCCTCAGTAGTGTGTTTTTTTTTTCTGCCCTGCTTTCACCAGTCCTTTCTGGTGTCTGCAAAACCAGCTGAATCCGGTGCATTGCTGGAAAAGGGGGGGGGGTGAGGGGGGGAGGTGTCTGTCTCGTGGGTAGAAGAAGCTGTTCTTCTCTCTGCATCATCTGGGGGAGGGAGAGAGACAGAACCGGCTGGAACCAGTGTTTGAGAGACACTGAGAGATGGGCAGAGAGCTCTGCCCCCAGGAACAATGGCTGGCTGGGAAAAGTGCTGAGTATCTCCTCCCTGCTCCCTTCCTCCTCTGCTGGGGGAGAGGAGAAATGCTTGCATCAGGTTTGCAGGATTGGAGAGAAGCATGCAGAGGATAACGTAGGCAGCCGTCACCTACTCCCTCCTAGCCCTGTTATTTCCGCTTCTTTCCTATCTCCTCTGCCTCAACAGGCAACAGAGAGCTTCCCTGAGAAAAATGATCAGCCACACTGTGGCTTTGCTTGTAAAATATTAGGCCACAGCTTTTATTAATATCAACATTCCATTTACAACAACTTATTACCCGAGCCCCTTTGGTACTTTTGATCTAACCATCAGGTAGACCTGCCATACTGTCTAACAAAGCCCTCTGCTACTTTTGCCCGGTGATGGGGGGGTAGCGCCAGCCATGAAGAAAGGTGGCCCCGTCCTGCACCTGCTCAAGCATGAGCAGTCCATTGTTCTAAGGGTAAACTAGCCCTGCGAACAGGTCACCCCTCTCAATCACTATCATTCCCTACACCATCCATTTCCTTTCTGGCTTGGGTACCCCCCTGCCACTAGCCCTGGGTAATTCAGCAGACTTGCCCAGGGCTCCCCCATAACCAGCTGTCGCTGTTTGCCCCTTATCCATTGTATTCTGCTAACGGTTACAATAATACCCTCTCCAGAACTTCCTGCAGGTCATTATTAATCAGGTTGTTACCTATCTCTGACAGGTGCACCTCAGTCTCCGGGTCCCCCCACTCATGCATAAGATGTGAGCCTCCCAACCTGTGAGTCCACATTCTCAACTGTCCATTTATCTTCTTCCTTCCTCATCCCCACATCTTCAAGTGCATGCAGCGTCTACTAATGAGGCAGTGGACAAATCTGGGGTTTAAAAGTGGTGTTTGAATTCCTATTTCAAAATCAGCTTTTTACTTTGCAACTGAAGTGAAGGTATGCCAGATGTTTCATATTATTTCAATGTCTAGCTGCCGAGCTAAGGTTAGGAAAGGTCAGTGAGAAATGCAACTCTGTCCCTTGTGAATTGCCAATGCTAGCTGGCACAGCGGTAAACTATTATGACTGAACAAAGGAATGAGCTAGATATATTGTAGTTTACAAGATAGAAAATACTATTTAGAGAGAGGCAATAGATTAGTATTTAGAAGTTCTGTTTATATTTAGGATATGTCTTATAAGAATGCTTATTTTAGAATATGTTTTATTCTCTGTAATTTCTATGTAGGATGTTTGTTCAACTCTGTGTTACTTTTAAAATGATCCTTTGTCTGCTGTTTAAGGCTGCAGTGAGGAGATCAACATGTGTTTTGAGTTTTCTGTGGTCTTAGCTAGTTCTGTGTATGGAGCTGATAGGTGAAAAAGGTCAGGACTAGTCAGCTCTCTTCTCCTTGATTAATTATAGGTAAAATGCAGAAATGGTCTTGGAAGCAATAGCCTGATATGTATGCTATTAAGTAAGACTGACTTTTGACCTCTTTAATGAATGCCAGAGTTTAGTTAGCAGTTAGTATGAACCAGACTAGGGATATGAGAATAACCAATGTTAGATGGGGCCTCTTGGTCTCTAAGGGAATCCAGTCTAAGCTATAGATGAGACATCAATCATAATGAGGAATGTAAGAGACTGGAGACCAAATGTCTGGCTTGAGGGGCCCCAGGTCACAGGTCAGTTTAGGATGTCTGGAACCTATGTAACTGATATTTCAAAAGTAATGATTGGTTGAGGCAAGGTAGCCAATCAGTTTCTTAACCAATTGGGAGTAAAGGGGGCTAGGCTAGGAGGAGGGCTTAGGACCCTATTTAAGTGGGAGCAGAAGCAGTTTACGTCAGAAGGAGCTCAGAAGAAAGAGAAGGACAGAAGGAACAGACAGAAGAAGGAGACAAAGACACAGAGAGCTGAGAGAAAGACACAGAGAGCTGAGAGAAAGACACAGAGAGCTGAGAGAAAGACCCAGAGAGCTGAGAGAAAGACATAAAGAGCTAAGAGAAGAGAAGAGAGCTAGAACTGATGTCCTGCTTTGTTTGCTGGCAAATAAAGAAGATTACTCTCTCATTCTGGTGTGTGCTGTCTGACTCCTGAAGCATCACAAATTCCTATCTCAATTCCTGCAACAATTCTTGGTGGCAGCGGTGGGATCCTGAATCCTGCATTAATCCCAGCACCCAACTGACTGGAGAACATTCGCCGGGTATGTATTTTGTATTCTGTATTTTGTATTGTAATCCTAGCTAGGAAATTGTAAACCAGCCCCTCAAGAAAATTGAGGAAGGAGAATCTGATCAATTCTCAGCAAAGGCCCTAGTACCTTCTAGTCGCGGGGACTAGAAGCGAAAACGCTTGAGCTTATCTGTATTTGAGAAATCTGAAATTGTTGGGTGGGATTTTCTGTATGGAATGTGTGATGCGTGAATGATTAACTGAGTGCGGACTTCTTATAGCTGCATTTCCAATTAACGCGAGTTCAATTGGTCAGCAACGGAAGGAAGCGATTGTTGTCTGTCTACCTAGTGTCTCGAGAGTGCGGACCCCTTACTGCACTCTCAAAAATTCCCTCCCTTTTTGTGTGTTGTAACTGTAAGCATTATGGGTGGGACATCATCTAGACAAATTGTTACCCCCCTAGATTGTATGCTTAGAAATTTCAAGAAAGGCTTTTTAATTAATGACTATGGACAGACTTTAAGCTCAGGTACTTTAAGAACCTTGTGTGAAGTTGAGTGGCCATCTATGGGAGTGGGGTGGCCCCCTAGTGGCAGCTTAGATATTGAAGTAATCCGGAAGGTCTATAGCATAGTAGTAGGAGAATCAGAATATTCTGAACAACTCCCTTATATAGATTCCTGGGACAGCCTTGTGACTGACCCTCCCTCCTGGTTGAAAACTTATATGGGATCCCCAGTAAAATTCATGTTAGGCCGTGTTCAAAGAAAGATTAGAAAATCTAAACTAGAAGAGGGAAAGAGCCCCAGGAAGCTTACCACCCAATCGGTGGCTTCCGCCCCTACCCTGTCTGAGAAACCCATACTCTCTGATGACCCCTCAGACCTTGAGCCACCACCTTATGGCCCATTGTTGGGGTTCCGTGCCACCCCCAGAGATCCACGCCGCCCAGCCCAAGCCTCTCCAGCACAGGCTTCTCCGGATAGTTCTTCCCCTCCTGTGCCAAACCTGCCACACCCTAGGTTGGACTTTTCACCTGGCCTCTACCCTTCTGTGCCACATCCTCCCCTGTTAACCTCCGAAGACCCACTTTGGGCTCCACTCCCTGACTCCTCAACTCCTGACAGCCCAGCCTCTCCCTCTAGTACCCCTACCCACTCATTAGGGGCCCGGCATCCCTTTCAATGGACTGACTCACCTGTGACCACCTCTCAGTCTATGAGTACCCCTCCCCATCCCTCAGGGGTTCAACACACCTCCACTGAATGGGTTAGACCCGCTGCAATTACCTTTGAGCATGATAGGAGGGTAGCTCCTAGCTCTACCTCAGGTTCCATTCCCACCTCCTCGAGGGTTCTGCCACTCCGACAGGTAACTACCACTCGACCGGATCCTAATAATCAGGGTCAGGTTATACAGGCACAGGCCTATCAGTATGTACCCTTCACAACCACTGATCTCCTGAATTGGAAGACGCATTACCCCTCTTATACTGAAAAGCCTCAGGCAGTGGTGGACCTAGTGACTAGCATTATGGCCACCCATAACCCAACCTGGACTGATTGTCAACAACTTCTCCTGACCCTCTTCACAACTGAGGAGAGGCGGAAGATTTTGCAAAATGCTGAGGCCATCACGCGAGAGCGTGTTCCCGACGGGACACAGGATCCAGAGGGATGGGTTAGAGCTCGGTTTCCTCGCGCAGCTCCAGCTTGGGATCCAAATGATGGGCAGCACTATGAACTGTTGTCTGGCTATTGCCGGGACTTACTGGAAGGTATGAGGAAAGGCATAAAGAGGCCCATTAATCTGGCAAAGGTCTCTGAAATTCTCCAAGGGGCAACTGAATCCCCTGGGGCCTTTCTAGAGCGACTAATTGAAGCCTACAGAACATACACCCCATTTGACCCTGAAGCCCAAGAAAACCAGAGAATGGTGAATAGCGCATTGGTGGCCCAGAGTATGCCAGATATCCGGAAGAAGTTGCAGCGTCAGGAGGGATTCGCAGGGATGAATACCACCCAGCTAATTGAGATCGCAACCAAGGTTTTCATTAATAGAGATCAGGAGGTGCGCCGAGAGGCTGACCGGAAGATGCAGAAGAAGGCCGACCTTTTAGCGGCAGCCATTACTAATTCCACCCTTAACCGAGGTCGACTTCTAGCTAATGGGAAGCCAAAGTGGGACCCCGGACCACCAGCCAGGGCCCGAGATTCCTTCAATCAATCCCGGCCAAGGGGGGAGAATCCCAGACCAAGATTGGAGAGGGATCAGTGTGCCTATTGTAAGGAAAGAGGGCACTGGAAAGATGAATGCCCCCAGAGGCGCCAGGGACTGAGAAGGGGACCAGGAGATCGAGGAAGCCGAGGCCGAGTTCGAGAGGGAAGATATGAGCCTCCTGAATCTGACATCATCGGGATAGCCGAGATGGCAGAATGGGACGAATAGGACAGACCGGGTTCCTACAAACTGGGCTCCCAGGAACCTATGGTCAAGCTAACTATAGGGAGCCGCTCAATTCCATTCATGATTGATACAGGAGCTGAACATTCTGTTGTGACGGAGCGATTAGCGCCTGTGTCTGGAAAAACTGTCCGAGTGGTGGGAGCCACGGGGGTGCAGAACCGGAGGCCCTTTCTGACAACCCGTAGATGCCAATTAGGCTCACACATAGTCACTCATGAATTCTTGTATATGCCAGACTGTCCAATCCCTTTGTTAGGTCGAGACCTGCTGTCCAAGCTTAGGGCCCAAATTTCCTTTGACTCTGATGGCCAGACTTCAGTCTCCTTTCGGCCCCCAGCATCCAGCCCTAAGGGTATATTGAGTTTCTGCTGCCCTCTTGAAGAAGAATGGCGGCTGCATCAGTCGCATGGCCAAGTTGACCTACCCCTGGCAGACAGCTTTCAGGTCAGGGGGGTATGGGCAGAAGATAATCCCCCAGGGTTGGCCCGAAATATTCCTCCTGTACATGTAGACTTACTTCCAAGTGCCCGGCCAATCCATCTTCGCCAATACCCAATTCCCAGAAAGGCTCTGGAAGGGATTCAAGCACATTTGAATCGTCTGTTATCCCATGGAATTATTCGACCTTGCCAGTCTCCATGGAATACGCCACTATTGCCAGTTCAAAAGCCAGGGACTGAGGACTACCGGCCAGTCCAAGACTTACGAGTGGTCAACAAATCCACTATCTCATTACACCCTGTAGTGCCTAATCCATATGTCCTGCTAGGATTGATACCTTCTGGAGCTACCCATTTCACGACACTAGACCTAAAAGATGCCTTCTTTTGTATTCGGGTGGCCCCCGCCAGTCAATTGCTTTTTGCCTTTCAATGGGAAAACCCAGTAACAGGAAGGAAGCTTCAGTATACATGGACCCGCCTGCCACAGGGGTTCAAGAACTCCCCCACTATTTTTGGGACAGCCCTAGGGCAAGACCTTAAGACTTTTAAATCTGAGCCTTCCAGGCGAGTTTTACTCCAGTATGTAGATGACCTCCTGATTGCAGCAGTGACCCAGGAAGAGTGTTTTGAGGCTACTAGAGAATTGCTGGAGCTACTCTTGGATGCAGGCTATAAGGTCTCACGCTCAAAGGCCCAACTCTGTCAGTCAGAAGTGAAGTATCTGGGCTTCTGTATTTCCCAGGGAAGTCGGAGACTGGATGCTAGTAGGAAGCAAGCGGTAGCTGCAATCCCCCAACCCAAGTCCAGAAGAGAAGTTAGGGAATTTCTGGGAGCAGCTGGATTCTGCAGAATTTGGATTCCAAATTTTGCATTGATGGCGAAACCCCTTTACCAAGCCACAAAGGGGGGTGAAAAGGAACCATTTGAATGGGGACCTACTGCTCAACAATCCTTCATTGCCATAAAGAAAGCCCTACTCCAAGCCCCTGCGTTAGGCCTTCCTGATGTGGAGAAACCTTTCTCATTGTATGTCCACGAGCGACAGGGGGTTGCTCTGGGTGTGCTGACCCAGATGATGGGATCCTGGCAGAGGCCTGTTGCATACCTGTCTAAACAGCTGGATGGAGTGGCTAAAGGATGGCCAGCCTGCATGAGGGCCATTGCAGCAACAGCCTTACTGGTCCAGGAAGCTGATAAGTTGACCTTGGGGCAAGAACTGGTTGTTAAAGTCCCCCACGCAGTTCTTACCCTCATGGAGTATAAGGGCAACCACTGGTTTACAAATAACCGCATGGTTAAGTACCAAGCTAGCTTGTGTGAGAATCCACGGATACACCTGGAAACAGTGGCTACATTCAATCCTGCTACTCTTTTGCCAGCATCTGAGGGACCACCGGATCATGACTGTATCCAAACTATGGATGAAGTGTACTCCAGTCGACCAGATCTTAAAGATGTTCCGTGGAGGGACCCAGATGTAATTTATTTCACAGATGGAAGCAGTTATGTGGAGAACTCCAAGCGATTGGCAGGCTATGCTGTGGTGACAGAGGACAAGGTGATAGAAGCAAGAGCCCTGCCCCAAGGAACTTCAGCCCAGAAAGCAGAACTTGTGGCCCTCATACGAGCTCTGGAGCTAGCAGCAGGACTGGTGACCAACATTTATACTGATTCTAAGTATGCTTTCACAACCCTACATGCTCATGGAGCTTTGTATAAGGAAAAGGGACTCATAAATGCTGCAGGCCAACCTGTTAAGTATGGACCTGAAATACTTCAGCTGCTAGAGGCTGTGTGGGCCCCTAAGAAGGTAGCTGTTATTCATTGCAGGGGACACCAAAGAATAGATACTCCAGTGGCCCGAGGGAATCGCCATGCTGATCGGGTGGCCAAGGAAGCTGCTCGAGGACCCCCAGCAAGTATTGTGACCCCCCTGTTCCAAATCCGATTGCAAGAATGGACACCTATGTATACCCAAATGGAAGAGAAATGGGCTCAAGAAGAAGGTGCAGTAAGGAGACCTGATGGCTGGTTACATCTCCCTGATACCAGAGTTCTGGTGCCACGCCACCTAGCTTGGCCTGTAGTGTCTCAAGCTCATGACCTATCACACTTAGGGAAAACAGCACTAGCCCGTCTACTCAGTCGAGTAGTGGTGCTGGAAGGATTGGATAGTCTGGTTGCCACTGCCTCTGCCCGATGTACTCTCTGTGCCCAGAATAATGCCCGTCAGGGACCCCGTATTCCACCAGGAGTTCAGTCTAGAGGACTAACACCCTTTGAGTCCCTAGTTATAGACTTCACAGAAATGCCCAGGAGTGGTAGGTTCCGATACCTCTTAGTCATGGTCTGTACCTTTTCTGGGTGGGTGGAAGCATATCCTACAGTCACTGAGAAAGCCACAGAAGTAGCTCGAGCTCTCCTTAGGGATGTCATCCCCAGGTATGGACTGCCCCTTGCCATAGGTTCAGATAATGGTCCCGCCTTTGTTGAAGCTACACTTCAGGCCCTGTCCCGCGCATTGCGCATTACCTGGAAATTGCATTGTGCCTATCGTCCCCAGAGTTCAGGGCAGGTTGAGCGAGCAAACAGAACCTTGAAAAATAGCCTAGCAAAGATTTGTCAGGAAACCCAACTGAAATGGCCACAGGCACTGCCACTAGCCCTCTTCCGCCTCCGATGCACCCCAACTAAAGGAACAGCCCTCTCTCCCTTTGAAATTGTGTATGGGAAGCCCCCAGCCATTTTACAGGGAATTAAGGGAGACATAGGGATTTTAGGGTCTGCCCAGGTGCAGGAGCAGGTAGCCCTCTTGGGGAAGATAATTTCTGAGCTTCAGTCTTATGTGAGAGAAATAAACCCTGTCCCCTTCCAGGCTCAGGTACATTCCTTCCTGCCAGGGGATAGAGTTTGGGTGAAAGACTGGAAGCTCCAGCCTTTGGGGCCCCGATGGAAAGGACCTTTTACTGTTTTGCTTTCTACCCCTGCAGCTGTGAAGGTCGCAGGGATAACTCCATGGGTCCATTGGTCTCGAATTAAGTCTGCTGACCAGACTGAGCCCAGCACGGATCAGACGGAGCCTAGACAGTGGAGAGCAGAAAGAGATCCAGCGGAGCCATTGAAGTTGCGCCTGACCCGAACCAAAGAATCTACTAGCTGAAAAGAAGGGTCAACTGCATACTGCAGGAGCGGCTGAACTTCGGCTTCACACTGAGACTCTTTCTTGCCTGATTCTGGCTTTCTTGGAATTTGAAAGCTTGATCCTTATCAGTTGAGGGTCTATCCCAACTGGTATAAGAACTCAAAGACTGAGAACATTATATGAGAGTAATCTGTGATTAGCACAGACTGTTGAAATATTATTGCTTAATTAGTTTGCTGTATTTGTTTTAGATTAGGAAGAAAGAAAATGTTAGTAGTTTGGATGCTTTTGTTGTTTTCTACTCCTTGCCTCCTTGTTCCTAATACCCCAACTCGCTCCAACCTTTGGTTACACTCAGTCCAGGAACTAATTAGCCAGGCAAAGATTACTTCCCCTTGTATTGTGTGTTCCCGATTTTCTCCTTATACCACAGATGTCCCAGCTGTTCCTGTCCCTGTGCAACTCCCAGCTCTTATACCTCCCTACTTTTCGAGTTCAGGCCCTTGGAGCCAGGATTATACTTGGTGGTCCTTTTATAATGCTACTTCCCCCTCTGACTCTTCTCTAAGGCCAGTTTTTACGTCTCCCTATCCAGCTTCTGGAGTGTTTTGTTTAACAAGAAGCATCTCAACTGTTCTTCCCATTCCCTGTAACTATACTAATGTTCTCCTAGAGAAGGAGGAACCTGTGTGGGTAGTTTCTCCAGGTACTCCTATGTGCCCTACTACCATACCTGTAGATTATGACCAAGGTGATTATCTGGCTCCTAACTATACTACTGAGAAGACTATAGTGTCCCATCCTATTTTCTACTTTCATAAGTCCCCGGGGGATGAAGGGGTTGCATCATATGAGCGGTCTGTTACAATTGGGGATTGGCACCTATGGTGTGCAAAGTCTCCATTTCTTCTTCGTTCCCCCTGGGATAGGGGCTCGCATTATGGGCATCCTAATCTCCATCCTGTGCCTACATTTATTGGGAACTTTCGTCGCCCTCTCCTTGGTCATTACTGGCTCTGTGATAATGTCCTCCACATGATTCTTCCCTCCACATATGATTTTTGTGTATTGGTAACCTTGAATTATTTTCCTAAAGTTATTCCTCTTAAGCCACTATCCCCGCACCGCTCTAAGCGAGAGGCTTTGTCCTTACCCTCCTCCGTTGCCACAGAGGATGAGGCGATTGAATTAGCCCTCCAGTATATTAATTCTACTTATCCTCTGACTAAAAAGAGACTTGTAGCCCTTTCTGCCACAGCCTGGATTCCAATTGGAGGCCCGGTAGCGGGTATTACTGAACTAGGTATGGCTACCCGGAGACTTCAATCCCTACTCCATGTTTTAGTTCATGAGCTGAACGTGGTAGTCAATGCATTGCAGGATCAAATTAATGAATTAAGTATAGTTTCTAGATATAACCGTATGGGCCTTGACTATCTCTTTGCAGCTCAGGGTGGCCTCTGCACAGTGCTAAATTCTTCAGAGTGCTGTACTATTGTCATAAATAGGACGCATGTAGTTAGGCATGCCATGGATAAAGTCCTACAGTTGGCCAGCCTTAATGTGGAGGATTACCGAGGAGGATTAGACCTTACCTCCTGGTGGTGGTCATTGACCTCCTGGATACGTCCCTTGTTCATTTCCCTAATAGTCTTAGTTTTAGCAGGGTTTTTGTTTTGTTTCCTGGCCTCATGTGCTTCGGCAGTATGCCGTCGGACCTTAACAAGTAGGGTAATGGTAATTCACAAGTCTATTCCTAGTTAGGATCACTATAGTCTCCAGAGTTTGAGATGTGAGACTTATCTCTGCATAAGCTGATTTTAGTCTCAAAGGGGGGAATGAGGCAGTGGACAAAGAAATTATATATATAAGAAGTGATATTAACTGTTAAAATCTGGGGTTTAAAAGTGGTGTTTGAATTCCTATTTCAAAATCAGCTTTTTACTTTGCAACTGAAGTGAAGGTATGCCAGATGTTTCATATTATTTCAATGTCTAGCTGCCGAGCTAAGGTTAGGAAAGGTCAGTGAGAAATGCAACTCTGTCCCTTGTGAATTGCCAATGCTAGCTGGCACAGCGGTAAACTATTATGACTGAACAAAGGAATGAGCTAGATATATTGTAGTTTACAAGATAGAAAATACTATTTAGAGAGAGGCAATAGATTAGTATTTAGAAGTTCTGTTTATATTTAGGATATGTCTTATAAGAATGCTTATTTTAGAATATGTTTTATTCTCTGTAATTTCTATGTAGGATGTTTGTTCAACTCTGTGTTACTTTTAAAATGATCCTTTGTCTGCTGTTTAAGGCTGCAGTGAGGAGATCAACATGTGTTTTGAGTTTTCTGTGGTCTTAGCTAGTTCTGTGTATGGAGCTGATAGGTGAAAAAGGTCAGGACTAGTCAGCTCTCTTCTCCTTGATTAATTATAGGTAAAATGCAGAAATGGTCTTGGAAGCAATAGCCTGATATGTATGCTATTAAGTAAGACTGACTTTTGACCTCTTTAATGAATGCCAGAGTTTAGTTAGCAGTTAGTATGAACCAGACTAGGGATATGAGAATAACCAATGTTAGATGGGGCCTCTTGGTCTCTAAGGGAATCCAGTCTAAGCTATAGATGAGACATCAATCATAATGAGGAATGTAAGAGACTGGAGACCAAATGTCTGGCTTGAGGGGCCCCAGGTCACAGGTCAGTTTAGGATGTCTGGAACCTATGTAACTGATATTTCAAAAGTAATGATTGGTTGAGGCAAGGTAGCCAATCAGTTTCTTAACCAATTGGGAGTAAAGGGGGCTAGGCTAGGAGGAGGGCTTAGGACCCTATTTAAGTGGGAGCAGAAGCAGTTTACGTCAGAAGGAGCTCAGAAGAAAGAGAAGGACAGAAGGAACAGACAGAAGAAGGAGACAAAGACACAGAGAGCTGAGAGAAAGACACAGAGAGCTGAGAGAAAGACACAGAGAGCTGAGAGAAAGACCCAGAGAGCTGAGAGAAAGACATAAAGAGCTAAGAGAAGAGAAGAGAGCTAGAACTGATGTCCTGCTTTGTTTGCTGGCAAATAAAGAAGATTACTCTCTCATTCTGGTGTGTGCTGTCTGACTCCTGAAGCATCACAAATTCCTATCTCAATTCCTGCAACACTAAAGATGATGTCGGGCCACATCAGGTGTGTACCTTGAAATAAAGAAGCAGTCTCAGTGAGATCCTGCTTAGCAGCACGCATGAGCTGGACACATGACCACTCCCCCAGATCATTGCCGCTGAGGGGGATAACGATGGCCCTTGGCCGTTCCATCTCCTTGCGGTACCGTCTTGAGGAGAGGAAGTAGCTGGGACCGCTGACCGCATTCCCCTTCACCCCAACCAATAGACCTTCACCTTTCTTCCAGCAAGACTCAGGCTGCTGCCATAGGATCTCTCCCCAGTTCACTTGTCTGCCCAAGCCATATATGAATGGCCAACAATCCACACCGTCCCTCCTCGTGGTACATGTCCTGCAGGAAGAGAACAGAGAGCAGTTATAGCAGGGTTACACAGGCTTTCATGTTCTATAGGCCCTTTCTGATGTTTGACTTATTATAGCCATCTGATCTCCATCTACCTAGTCGTATTGCGGCTGGTGGCAAACCCTCACATGCTGCTGATGTGGCTGCCCCTGTCCAGAACGAGTGTGTTCCAAATGCACGAGTCAAGCCCCTTTTCAGGACTATGGTGAACAGGAATTTGGACATGGCTGTGCCACGTTTGTGCACCAGCAGCTGCTCTCCCGATGCTGGCCTCACTGCTAAATACCTCGTGACATTTTCTACCAGATAAGTTTGCAGCTCCTGCACCCTGTGCAGTACTAACTCTAAACCCTTGCCTAATTGGTCAGTTTTAGATCTTTTAATGCGCAAGCGCACAGTGTCCCGCTCTAACTGTACGTCCTTTAGTAACAGCCCGCCGCTCACCACATTTCCTTTTGATGTCGCTACTAACTCGCTGACTCTTAGCGCTGCGAAGGCCAGCGAGAAGGCTGTACAGAACAGACCCCTCTCAAAGGCACTCTCGCCTACCAGGGATATGGCCATCCAGATTTCTAGTATATTGTGTGTAATGGGACGCCATTTATCTGGGGAGCGAGGAACCGTCTCCCTGGCCCAACCTGCCATAACTCTCTTGACCTAGAACCCTTTGGTGGGGTCTGGATGTCCTTCCGTCTGTGCAAAGAATGCAACCGCTGGCAGGTATGAAGAAACCCTCCCCCTGGATGACCCATTTTTCTTCTCAGAGATGATGAAGTCTATTTTCACGCCTTCTAGCTAAGGACCTCCCTTCCACCCTCTCTCTTGCACGAAACTCTTTATCCGCTGGTAGCCACGGGAGTAGGCCCTCCTTGTGCTTGGGGCAATGGACAGACGAAGCAGCTCCCATGCCTCCAAGGTGCGATGAGCCACAGATGGTCCTGGACTGCCGCTCCTGTGGGGTCCGCCTCCGGGGGCCAGTTTCCTGAAAATGGCACACTTGCAGTGAGAGAGAGGCAGCTATTGTGTTGTTGAAACCTGGGATGTTCTTTGCTGGCTCAGTTACGTTACACATCAAGCAGCATTGTACTAATATCCTCAATAGATTTACTACAAGCTTACAGTGCTGGTGATGTTCTGGCAAACACCTGATGTGCGCCAGCAATCCGGCCACTGGGCCTCGCACCAAGCCTTTTGAAAATAAAGCCTGTTTCCCCTGAAGCATCCAAGTAAAGCTTCAGTTCTTGACTGGAGACGGGGTCACCCTGCCAAACCGAAAGGCCATTATAAGAGCTCAGAAAGGAGTCCCATATGCGCAGCTCCTTGCGGATTGGCTGCGTGATGAAATTGGACAGTCTGTTGATGCTTGCTGTAGTGGCAGCTAGCCTGCGAGTGAACAGTGGCCCTGCATGCAAAATTCAGACTTCATTGCCATTAGCTTGGTTTTCTTGGACGCAATTGTCTTTGTCACTAGCCCCTTAAGCTTGGTCGGCTTATCCTGAGGGAGTCTGGACACCATCTTGGCTGAGTCTCGCTCAATGCCCAGGAAGACTATGTGGGGTGCTGGCTTCTATAGGAAGCAAATGAAAATCTAACGGAGCCATCCACTCACAGACTGGGCTCCCAGGTTGGAGACCCATGAACATGGGATTCTCAGGTTGAGATACTTCAGGCACCTGAACTCCACTCTGGGACCCCCAGACTTGGACCCCCATATCTGAGAGACATGATTTCAGGATGCCCTTCCTTACCTATTTCCATTTCAGTTTTGAGTGCCTGTGTAGTCCAATGCACATGAACAGACATGCGTGTTTGTGAGGGAGAAGAGATGCAGGGATGGTACAAGGATATAAGCAAGGCGCAGTGCCCCCACGGGTGCACGGAGCCGCCTATAATATGGCGCCGTGCCCGGGCATGCGCACCGGGTCAGCGGGGTGCAAGCGAGGCGTGGTGGGCACGTCCCCGCCGCCCAAAGGGCACCCTGCTGAAAAGGGGGAAGAGCTACAAAGGGGTTTAAAAGCCCCTGGGCAGAGCCCGGACAGCCTCTTCAGGCATCCAGGCACCAGCATACACCCAGCCCCCCCCCCCCTCCCCAGTTTACTGTGAAATTGTACCTGTATATATCTTGTCGCAGCTTATGCCACCCAACTCCTCTGTCCCCTTTTGCAACCTACCAGCTCCTTCCCTGGAAGCCCTAACCCAGAAATTTCCCTGTGGCTGGGAATAGGAAAGGCACTTAATAGTGTACCAGCTTCCTCTGCCACATGGGGCCGATCACATGGCTCATTCTGCAAGACCCTGTGCTGAAGGGGAAACTGCAGTAAATGCCCTCCTCTTTGCTGTCTCAGGGTAAGCACTGGAGTGGAGCCTCCAGGAGGAGTGGAAATGGGGGGGACATTGCCTTTTGCCACCTCCAGAATCTCAGTGCTCTAAGCAATCACCGAGTTCACCTAATGGAAGCGCTGCCAGCCCTGGTATGATCATGTTGTACACGTCCGTCTCCATACTGTGATATAGGTAAGCCAGGAATACTGCACAGACAGCTGAAATACTTCATCAGAAAACCACACAGGCCTCACATGTTCATACAAAAAGCGAAGCCTGGATATTCTTCAGAGCCTGATGCATGAATACAGTATGACGGACAGGTAAACCGTGAAGATAATGCACCGACATATGTAAAGCACAAATATTCATCAGAGAGCTCCATGCAGGCATTACACTGACAAGTAAAGCTTGAGTACAGCACAGATAACCGAAGCATGGATGTTCATTAAATCCCTGTGCAGGGATCATATTGATAAATGCATTAGCAAGTCCGTGCTCCCAGGAGAAAGTTAATTATCCCTGAATATTGCAGCTTGTGAAGATTATCAGACGCTGTGTTATTTTATATCTAATCATGGACTGTTTCGTACGCTTCACACCTCATTATGAACATGCATTACGTAAAAACAAATTCCGTGACAGCCTGCATTATTGGTAAATGATATGCATTATTGCGTGATGCAGCTTAGTAAATAAGGATTTCATATTGTAAGCCCCTTAGGAATAAGGAAATAGCTGCTGTACCTGAATACAACTCACCTTGAGCTAAACACAGAAAAGCTATTGGAGCAAAACCAGGAATGGATCTGGCTGAAAGAGTGGGTTTGGTTAATGTTTGTGGGTGAAAATGAGGTTAGTCTCCAGACCAGGACTGTGTATGTGTGTTTGTTTGTTGAGAAAGGTTTACACTGTAAATCTTCCATGTATGCTCTGGCATTACACCCTAATCTCTGTCTTCCCCTCCCCCAATAAAATACAGCTGGGGTAAAAGCTTTAGGGCCCAGCGTCTTCCCTCCTGTTTGTTTCTGCAGAAGCTCCAGGTCTTACTGTTCTCTGTACCAGGATGTCTTCTGCAGTGCTGTTTATCAGGAGGAGACAGGGCATGGTGGGAGAAGACGCAGGAGGGAGGAGAGAGCCTGCTTCAACTTGGAGCTTGACAGTATTCCTGTTTTACTGAAAACTGAGGTGTGTTTGGAATAGGAAGAAGACACCCTATGCAGCAATAAGATACTCCAAGAACCCTCTTTCCAGGTTGACAGGGGAAGCGAGGGAGCGGGATTTCACTGTCTGTAGCCCCTGCACGCTGCATTATTCCCAGGGGCACAAAATGGGTCTGCCAGAAATCAATTGAGAATGTATACAGGCAGGAACAGATTTGACAAATATGTTTCAAAGTTTACCACCACAAGCCACAAATACATTTTATGTTTTAACGTTTTTATTGATGACACTCTGAAAAATACATCCTTGTACGCACATAACTTATGTGACATAACACACTCTCAAAGAAGAGGATATTGAATCAATACAATCAACACATGTATCATCAGCAATTTTCAGTTTCTTCCCCCTATAACTCTAACACCCGCCCTCCCTCCCAACCACCCTCTAGCCCCAAACTTCCAGATGTGAAAAGGCTAGTACTAGCAACATTCAAGTGACACCTGCTTTGTAACACAAATACATTTTAAAAGGAGTTAGCTTTTCAAAGAAAGATACAGACATCTATTACATTTGTATCCCGCACAATTCCCACTCATCGCAAGCTCTGTGCGGCTTACGTAGTAACAAATCACAACATTATGAAGTTAACAAAATCAAGAAGTTAACAATGATTTAAAGTATTATATAAAAATAAACCATAATTAGACTAAGGTAGGTAATAAGGAGTGGAGAGATAGTGAGGCAGGGAAGAAGAGGGGAGAGAAGCAGGGAAAAGGGAAGGAGGGAGGGGAGTAGGAAAGGGTACAGGGAAGAAGGAAGGGAAAAGAAAAGTAGGGACATATTAGCACTGTCTGTCTATGGGCCAGTCCCGGGGGGGGGGGGGGGGGTCATAATGGGTGTAGTAACAGTTCCTAATCATTATTTCTCTTGTTGATTTGCATATTTTTTTACCTTACTGTTTACAAATACTTTGGTGTGAGGCTCAAACTTGCCTCTGGTAGCAGATTCCCAAATGGGGGTGAGTATGGGGGGTCTGTGCCAGAGCCGGTGGTGGGAGGCGGGACTGGTGGTTGGGAGGCAGGGATAGTGCTGGGAAGACTTATGGGGTCTGTGCCAGAGCCGGTGGCGGGAGGCGGGACTGGTGGTTGGGAGGCGGGGATAGTGCTGGGCAGACTTATACGGTCTGTGCCAGAGCCGGTGGTGGGAGGCGGGGATAGTGCTGGGCAGACTTATACGGTCTGTGCCAGAGCCGGTGGTGGGAGGCGGGGCTGGTGGTTGGGAGGCGGGGATAGTGCTGGGCAGACTTATACGGTCTGTGCCAGAGCCGGTGGTGGGAGGCGGGGATAGTGCTGGGCAGACTTATACGGTCTGTGCCAGAGCCGGTGGTGGGAGGCGGGGCTGGTGGTTGGGAGGCGGGGATAGTGCTGGGCAGACTTATACGGTCTGTGCCAGAGCCGGTGGTGGGAGGCGGGGCTGGTGGTTGGGAGGCGGGGATAGTGCTGGGCAGACTTATACGGTCTGTGCCCTGAAAAAGACAGGTACAAATCAAGGTAAGGTATACACATAAAAAGGCACATGTGAGTTATCTTCTTGGGCAGACTGGATGGACCGTGCAGGTCTTTCTATGCCGTCATCTACTATGTTACTATGTTACATTATAAAACAAGAC
Source organism: Microcaecilia unicolor (assembly GCF_901765095.1). NCBI lineage: Eukaryota > Metazoa > Chordata > Amphibia > Gymnophiona > Siphonopidae > Microcaecilia > Microcaecilia unicolor. Next base: position 34,017,235 of record NC_044044.1, read on the forward strand.
AGAGACTAGAATCCAGGAAACATTGTAATGCTCCATTCAAATTGTTTGTAAGATAAACACATCATAACATTTGTATGTTTAATACAAATCAAACACATGTTCATTTTATATACACTGTTATCTTTATTATATCTTTCAAAGACATTACATCTTAACTGTTTTTAAGACAAATGTATTCTGTTCAGATTAATATTAACATTTACTCTCTTTGACTGAAAGTAAAAAGTTCCTGATGTACTGACGCATGGTATGTTTAATGTGTTCAATATATTTCACATTTATGGCCATGTTTTATCTTAAGAAAGTGTTTTAATGTTACATTCACACTGTTATTTATGATTGATGCAGACCCCCGTGTCGGATCATTTATTGAAGGCTGTTTTTCAACTTAAACCATTAAAGAAATTCTGTCCCGTTTTGGGTGGCTCGTAATGCTTCTTTTTGTTTCCTACAAATACGTTATAAACATGGAAAGATAATGCTGGTATCACTGTATATCAAACAAGGGTCTGTGTTAGTCAGTTGCCTGGAGTTTAGATAAAAGAAGAGATACAAGTCACTTCAATCCTAATTGCCTCACATACAAACAGATTGTAAGCTTTCTCCGAACAGGAAAATATCTGCAGTACCTGATTATAACCCACATTGAGCTACTACCGAAATTAATAAGAAAAACCCTTCAGAATGTCCAGCCCAATGTGTGTCTTGAATTCTCAGGTGGTCGATACTATCTTTCCCCCTAAACCAACCTCTCCTCCTCCCCCATTCTCTATTTCTGTGGATAACACTCTCATCCTTCCTGCCTCATCAGCTGGTAACCTTGGGGTCATCTTCGACTCCTCCCTCTCCTTCTCTGCACATATTCAAAGACTGCTAAAACCTGTCATTTCTTTCTCTATATCACCACCAAAATGTGCCCTTTCCTTTCTGAGCACACTACCAGAACCCTCATCCACATTCTTATCACCTCTCGCTTAGACTATTGCAACTTGCTTCTTACAGGTCTCCCACTTAGCCATCTCTCTCCCCTTCAATCTGTTCAAAATTCTGCTGCATGACTAATATTCCGCCAGTGTCGTTATGCTCATATTAGCCCTCTCCTCAAGTCACTTCACTGGCTTCCTATCCGTTTCCGCATACAGTTCAAACTCCTCTTATTGACCTATAAGTGCATTGACTCTGCAGCTCCTCAGTAGCTCTCCACTCTCATCTCTCCCTACATTGCTCCCCGGGAACTCCGTTCACTGGGTAAATCTCTCTTATCTGCACCCTTCTCCTCCACCGCTAACTCCAGACTCCGTTCGTTTTATCTGGAGGGTAGCCAATGTTACTCCGATTTTTAAGAAGGGTTCCAGAGGAGATCCGGGAAATTATAGACCGGTGAGTCTGACGTCGGTGCCGGGCAAGATGGTGGAGGCTATTATTAAGAATAAAATTGCAGAGCATATACAAAAACATGGACTGATGAGACAAAGTCAGCACGGATTTAGTGAAGGGAAGTCTTGCCTCACCAATCTAATGCATTTTTTTGAGGGGGTAAGCAAACATGTGGACAATGGGGAGCCGGTTGATATTGTATATCTGGATTTTCAGAAGGCGTTTGACAAAGTGCCGCACGAAAGACTCCTGAAGAAATTGCAGAGTCATGGAATCGGAGGTAGGGTATTATTATGGATTAAGAACTGGTTGAAAGATAGGAAGCAGAGAGTAGGATTGCGTGGCCAGTATTCTCAGTGGAGGAGGGTAGTTAGTGGGGTCCCGCAGGGGTCTGTGCTGGGTCCGTTGCTTTTTAATGTATTTATAAATGACCTAGAGATGGGAATAACTAGTGAGGTAATTAAATTCGCCGATGACACAAAATTATTCAGGGTCGTCAAGTCGCAGGAGGAATGTGAACGATTACAGGAGGACCTTGCGAGACTGGGAGAATGGGCGTGCAAGTGGCAGATGAAGTTCAATGTTGACAAGTGCAAAGTGATGCATGTGGGTAAGAGGAACCCGAATTATAGCTACGTCTTGCAAGGTTCCGCGTTAGGAGTTACGGATCAAGAAAGGGATCTGGGTGTCGTCGTCGATGATACGCTGAAACCTTCTGCTCAGTGTGCTGCTGCGGCTAGGAAAGCGAATAGAATGTTGGGTGTTATTAAGAAGGGTATGGAGTCCAGGTGTGCGGATGTTATAATGCCGTTGTATCGCTCCATGGTGCGACCGCACCTGGAGTATTGTGTTCAGTACTGGTCTCCGTATCTCAAAAAAGATATAGTAGAATTGGAAAAGGTACAGCGAAGGGCGACGAAAATGATAGTGGGGATGGGACGACTTTCCTATGAAGAGAGGCTGAGAAGGCTAGGGCTTTTCAGCTTGGAGAAGAGACGGCTGAGGGGAGATATGATAGAAGTGTATAAAATAATGAGTGGAATGGATCGGGTGGATGTGAAGCGACTGTTCACGCTATCCAAAAATACTAGGACTAGAGGGCATGAGTTGAAGCTACAGTGTGGTAAATTTAAAACGAATCGGAGAAAATTTTTCTTCACCCAACGTGTAATTAGACTCTGGAATTCATTGCCGGAGAACGTGGTACGGGCGGTTAGCTTGACGGAGTTTAAAAAGGGGTTAGATAGATTCCTAAAGGACAAGTCCATAGACCGCTATTAAATGGACTGGAAAAATTCCTCATTTTTAGGTACAACTTGTCTGGAATGTTTTTACGTTTGGGGAGCGTGCCAGGTGCCCTTGACCTGGATTGGCCACTGTCGGTGACAGGATGCTGGGCTAGATGGACCTTTGGTCTTTCCCAGTATGGCACTACTTATGTACTTATGTACTTATATCTTGCTGCACCATATGCCTGCAATAGACTTCCTGAGCCCGTACAAGCTCCATCTCTGGCCGTCTTCAAATCTAAGCTAAAAGTCCACCTTTTTGATGCTGCTTTTAATTCTTAACCCTTATTCACTTGTTCAGAACCCTTATTTTATCATCCTCAGTTTAATATTCCCTTATCTCTTGTTTATCCTGTTTGTCTGTCCTAATTAGATTGTAAGCTCTGTCGAGCAGGGACTGTCTCTTCATGTTCAAGTGTACAGCACTGCGTACGTCTAGTAGCGCTATAGAAATGATAAGTAGTAGTAGTAGTCTTTGAGATTCTGGAATCTTGCTACTCTTTGGTATTGTACATGGAATGTTGCTACTCTTTGGAATTCTGGAATCTTGTTACTCTTTGTCCTTATCCCTTATTGGTCCTGTTTGTCTGTCCTAATTAGATTGTAAGCTCTGTCGAGCAGGGACTGTCTCTTCATGTTCAAGTGTACAGCGCTGCCTACGTCTAGTAGCGCTAAAGAAATGATAAGTAGTAGTAGTAGTAGTAAGAAGTGTCTGGCTGGTTAAATCACTCTGTCTGAGCCTGGACCAGAAATTCAGTGGCATTTCAATGGAGAGTGTCACTGAATACTTTCTCTGACCACCAAGGCACTCCTGAGGGTGCCAGGACAGTCTGAGGGTGTATCCAGAATTTATTCAGGCACTGTCAGTATTCAGTTCCAGTTCCTGGATAACTAGGTGGACAAATACTGGCTGTACCTGGATAATGTCCAGCTGCCACAAAAGTCCCAGGTATTCAGGACCGGTACTTGTGTATTTTAGGAATAGCATTAAGAACTATATACCAACACATGTTTGTAGGGCCCAACAGATGTTATATTCTTTACAACTAAGCAAGGCCAAAAGAAACTACTTCATTACTTTAACCGAAACATCTAAAAATCCAAATAAAATCCTGTTGAAAGTTACAACCCATCTCACCACCTTGAAAGAGAATCCTACGTCGATGTCAAACTATATCCCATCACACAACCAACTAGCCTATTCCTTTAGTTCTAAGATCCAAAACTGCGGTCCTTCCTACCGTTACCTGCAGTGTCTATAGCCTCTTCCCAATCAACTGTTCTACATTGGTTTTCATTTATTTATTATTTTACAGCACTTATACCCCACAATTTCCCACCGCTGGCAGGCTCAATGTGGCTTACAACATCAGTTCGTGTTCAACGTTCGTTGTTTCTACAGTGTCGTCACTGATTTCACCCCCTCACTCGCTTACATGCAGAGTACTGCAGGGTTCTATTCTTTTCAACGTTTTCCTCAGCCCACTTGCCACACTAATTCAATCCTTCAATGTCAGCACATACTACTATGCTGACAACATTTTTCTGATTCACTATACCAATCCTGATTGCATTGATCTGTCCCTACAACAATGCTTCAAAGAGTTGGCCTCTTGGTTAAAGAACTCTCAACCCAGATAAAAACTAATGCCTGCTGGATCACAGGCCACGCATCATAACCCCTGCTAGCACCAGTAATTTTTGATATCCCAATGTCAACTGTAGATTCCTTTTGCTATCTCGACTTCATCATTGACTCTCATCTGACATAAGTACATAAGTAATGCCACACTGGGAAAAGACCAAGGGTCCATCGAGCCCAGCATCCTGTCCACGACAGCAGCCAATCCAGGCCAAGGGCACCTGGCGAGCTTCCCAAACGTACAAACATTCTATACATGTTATTCCCGGAATTGTGGATTTTTCCCAAGTCCATTTAGTAGCGGTTTATGGACATTTTCTCAGCAATTTCTTCTGTACTTAAATTGGGCTTCTATAAATTGCAACCCTAGCCTTAATAGGAAGGCAATGCAACTGAATCGGCAGTGGAGTAACCCTTCCAAAGCGTGGCACATGCTGGACTAACCTGGGCAGTTTGATTCTTCCTTAAAGCACACTCTACAGCCAGCGTAGATAGAATTATAGTAATCAAATTGGGCCAAGACTAGAGACTGGACAAGTAAACTGAAAATATCTGGAGATGAAAGGCATTTACTTGTGTGGAATAAATTGCTTTTGGAATTGAGATGATCTCCTTCCCTCTTATCCTTCCAGGAGGTCTTGAAGATCATTTTGTTTTCTTTTTGAGTGCAAATCATTTTTATTGATTTTCTTAGAAACCAACCAAAACAACCAACCAACAGACATGCCACAATGACTATGAGGCAAATGAAAAACCAGTCAGGGAGTTCACCGTGTACTAATCTAATCATTTCCACGCATTGCTTCTGAGAACATAAGAATAGCCATACTGGGTCAAACTAATGGTCCATCTAGTTCGAGATATGGCAACCAGAACTGAATGCAATACTCAAGGTGAGGTTGCACCATGGAGCGATACAGAGGCATTATTATTCCACAGACATATCTTCCTTAATTCTTACATAGTAGTATGTTAATTTAGAACAAACCTCTTACTCTGTTCATAACTATATCTTTTGCAATATAATGTAAGCCACATTGAGCCTGCAAATAGGTGGGAAAATGTGGGGTACAAACGTAGCAAATAAATAAATTATAGTATTTTTGGTCTTGTTTACCATCCCTTTCCTAATAATTCCTAGCATCCTGTTTGTTTGTTTTTGGCCACCGCCACACACTGAGCAGATTTCAACGTATTAACTACAACAACACCCAGATCTTTTTCTTGGGTGCTTGCTCCCAAGGTGGACCCTAGCATCAGGTAACTATGATTCGGATTATTCTCTCCAGTGTGCATCACTTTGCATTTATCCACATTAAATTTCATCTGCCGTTTAAATGCCCAGTCTTCCAATTTCCTAAGGTCTTCCTGCAATTTTTCACAGTCCGCACGTGTTTTAACAACCTTGAATAGTTGTGTGTCTTCTGCAAATTTAATCACCTCACTTGTCGTTCCCATTTCCATATCATTTATAAATATGTTAAATAGCATTGTTCCCAGTACAGATCCCGGCAGCACTCAACTATTCGCCCTCCTCCATTGAGAGGAATGACCATTTAACTCTACCTTCTGTTTTCTGTCCAATAACCAATTCCTAATCCACATCAGAGCATTGCCTCCTATCGCATGAATTATTAATTTTCTCACGTGTCTCTCATGAGGAACTTTGTCAAAAGCTTTCTGAAAATCTAGATACACTACATCAAGTGACTCACCTTTATCCACATGTTTATTCGCACCTTCAAAGAAATGAAGCAAATTGGTGAGGCAGAACTTCCCTTGGCTGAACACATGCTGTCTCTGTCCCATTAAACCATGTTTAATTATGTGTTCCGTGATTTTATTCTTCATAATTTTTTTCCACTATTTTACCCAGCATTGACGTCAGGCTTACCGGTCTGTAATTTCCTGGATCACCCCTGGAACCCTTTTTAAAGATCGGTGTTACATTAGCCACCCTCCAAGCTTTAGGTACTATGGATGATTTTAATGATAGGTTATACATTACTAACAACAGATCAGCAATTTCATGCTTAAGTGCTTTGAGTGCCCTTGGATTAATGCCATCCGGTCCAGGTGATGTACTACTCTTTAATTGGTCAAATTGGCTCAGTACGTCTTCCAGGTTCACCGAGATTTCTTTCAGTTCCTCTGCATCATCACCCTTGAAAAACATTTCTGGTGCAGGTAGGTCTCTTATATCTTCCTCCGTAAAGACTGACGCAAAGAAGACAGTTCTGCTTTCTAGTATTACATTTCTATCCCTATTTTTGTTCTTGTTTCTTATGAATGATTTTTATCATTAAATAATATAAATTCTATCACTCTGGCAAATTACAGAGAGTGCAGGAACTGAAAACACCCAGCAAGCTGCCCACTCATGCCGGCAAAAGGCCTGCAGGTGGCAGGACCCTGTCTTGGGTTGGGTGTGGCTGGACTCTAGAGAAGGCTGGAATGCACTCGGCACCCCCCTCTCTCCTAGCCTCACTGCATACAGCTGCTCCTAATTATGCTGGCGGAGGATCCAGGGGTGAGCTCAGCTCCCTCCAGCTGACTGGCTGGTAGCCAGTCCAGGCATTCATGGAAAAACTGACAGTCTGAAGTTAGCATCAACTTGGACACCACTGGGCCTGCTCATCTCCTGTCCCCTCTTTGGTTCTCATCAGGGAGCCATCCCCTATGGCCAGTCTGCCCCAGCTGACCAATGTGCTTTAGTCCCCCTTCAAGACAGACACAAAGATTTGTATAGCAAATTGAAATAAATGATAAACAATAAAAACAGACCGAAAAAAAAGTTAAGAATGAGTGTGTGCAAAGGAAGGACAGCTGCAGACAGAAAAGAAGGCATTTAAACACCAACCCAGATAGGTTGGAGAAGAGACAGGCACAGAGGAAGGAGGGGGGAGGGCAGAAAAGAGTGTGGGAAAGGCATGATACAGTAATCCCAGCCCTGGGAATGAAGGGTGTTCAGAGACACCTCCAGAGGTCAACATCAGAAGAGACAGACCCTGCCGCAGTGTAAAGGGAGTGCACAGGGTCCAGCCTGCATCCCCCAGTCCCAAAGAAGCAACCACAAGCCAAATTTCTGTCTTTTTTTTTTTCTTCTTCTTTTTACGTAATTCTATAAAATTTGGGAGCGGCATTTTTTACAGTCCTTGGACTAAATAAAAGAAACGAGACAAGAAGAGAGAGGAGCTAAGAAGACAGCGGGCTGAGAGAAGGGAAAAAAAGCATCCCCCTTGGAACAAATAGTGAGTAGGGGCTGGGGAGGACAGCATTTTTTTCAGGCTGGGTGTTGGAGAAGTGTTATAGGTACAGAGCAAGAGGCAAGCGAAGTAGAGTCAGAGCCAGGCTGGACAGAGCTAATTAAGAGGGTCATGTACAAGATTTGGGCAAATTTAGGGCAGAAGGTGCCTCCTGCCAGGGGGGCAAGTTTACTAGAATGAGAAGAAACTAACATACACCCCAGATGCTACTTCTCTGGACCGTCTGAAAGGGGGAAAACATTTCCCCAAGATACTAGTGAATCAAGAAAAGGCTGGGAAATGTTTCCCCTAAGGATGGGGAGTTTTCCCCGCTTCTAGGGCTGCAGAACATTAAATTCTGGGACATAAGATTTAATTGCGTCTGGATAGGATACTCCTCCTGTTGCCCAAACCTTAAGCCTGATGCTGAGAGGCAAATAGAGTGAGAGACACACCAAGCGAGAAATGAGACAGGGAGCGACTACATGTGATGAGAAGGCACAGAAGTTCTCCCTCTTGTGGAAGGGGGGTTCTCCTCCCCTCACCAGCCTTTGACCTCCCTCTTTCCCCTGCAGGAGATGCTGACCTTGAATGCAGGGAGGCTGCTACTCTGTCTCCTCTTCATCTGCTCACTACCTGGTGAGTTTCTGTCTGCCACTGGTCACTTTGATGTCCACTAATCTGATCAAACTGCAGAGGCCACACTGGTTGAGGATGGGGAAGGCCCAGGCTTCCATGACCAGCAGCCATTTAATATAAGGATTGCAATCCATATCCACCCTTCCTCCAAGGGGATTCCTGTATCTCTGGTTATTGCCCCTGTTTTCCCCCTTCTGCCCCCCCTCCCCACCACAGTAGTTCTTGTATCTGTGGTCTTTGCCCCCAGGCTTGTTTTTCCCTCCTGTGATCCCCTCTTTTCTCTTTGTATTCCAGGATGGCTTCTGGGAGAAACTGAAGAACAAACTGATAATTCATCTCCAATACGAGTTGTAAGACAAGGGCAAGGGCAAGGTCAAGCTGAAATAGGTAAGTGACCCTTTCCCCCTGCAAGGTCACTACTCCTAGTAGTTAGATCAAAGGACTTCCCATCACCCCTCCCCCCCCATTGCAGCTGAAGAGCTCCATGCAGCTCATCCCCATCACTGGAGCTCTGGAGTACCAGGCCATTAGTTTCATGGCAGTATGTGTAGAAATAAATGTATCCAGCCACGTGTGTCTGCGGTCTTGGTTTTAGACAGACCCTACTGATCCACGGCATCACCATTCCTCAAGCGTTTTGGGGTTCATAAGGCTCCATTGTTCTGCCACTTCCTAGCCACAGTCAGTGTAGCTAGTAAAAGCCTACGGTCCCAAAGCTGGGCATGAGGTAGATGAGGGGGGAGGAGAGCAGGTGGGTTTTGCATCTCCCATTGTTCTCACATGGGCTTCCTGCTCCAGGATTATTTCTTGTAGTGTTCAAGACTGGATGAGTCGATCTGCCTTCACTCCTTCTTGGGTTTCTAGGTGGTCCACAGATGAATATGCTTGAGGTACATGTCATAGGTTTCCAAGAGATGCCGATTCATGTTACCTGTTAAGGTCAGGTCAGTTTGCTGGGCATGGGACGTATGCATTTGTGAGTTCCATGTTGTGGAAATCTAGGCCACTAGATATGACAGGAGGTTGCTTGTATGGCATTCAAAAAATAAAAAACTATAATCCTGGCTTTTTCTACAATACTGAGTGGAAGTGTAGGTTGGACTGTAGATGGAGGTGCTGGGGGGATGCTGATGTGAAGTTGTCCCAGTAGGGGTCTTAAGGTCTCTGTGCAGGATGGGTGCCTTACCTCTGTGTTTCTGTTCTTCTGCATTACTTTTGCACTTTCTGTAATTTGCAGAGCGCAGTCCTTTTTACCTGGGGTTGTGATATGTAAGCAGTAAGTATGATGAGAATTGTGGCTATGCTGAGAAACTGATTGGCTAGCGGATCTCTAGGCAGGGCAGGTTTGGGAAGTCCTGCTCTAGTGTGAACACAAACAGTAGTGAGTCTGGAGCAGGTGTGTCTTCACTGTTGAAATACAGGCAAGCAGGAGACCATATTGAAACTCGTAGTACCTGTACCATGGGTTTTCTTATGAAGCTTGGTGCACCTCCAAACCCTATCCTCTGATGATCGTTGAGCTGGCACTTCTAGAACCCCCCCCCCCCCCCCCAACAGGAAAAATCGGGCCACTGAGTCATAAACCGCAGCAGCTCTGGGACATTCCTGTTGGTTTGAGAGAGGAGGGTAAGGGTCCTCTTTTGGTGTGGACAGTTCCATTACGACTAGGATTGGGTCTTTAGAGCCAGGTGAGAGGTATATTTCTGAGGTGTTGGCAATGTATTTGTAGAGGGTTGTCTGTTTTACGCCAGCAGACCTCAGAGCCTTCCAGGGTTAATCCCAGAATTCCCAAACAGCACTGTTAGGGAAATGCATTCAGAAAAGCAATGATCATTGTATGTGTTTTTTGTTATTTTCCCAGACCCGCCTTTCTTCACTGATGGACCAGGTATGTATTTTCTCCAGAGCACCCCTCTCTTCCCTCCCTGCCTGTCTCTCTCTGATTCAGGTAATTTTCTTGGTTTTCCCTGTGTCATTAAAGTGACACTCAATGGTAAAAACAATTAATCACAGAGCCCAGCAGAAGAGAAAACACAGAGATGGTGCTGGCTCCAATTGTCTCTGCTCAGGTTTTGGTTCTGGCTTGGGGACAGGATTCTACAGATTTTGCTGCTCCAGCTGCTGTTTCTCCTCTTTCCCCAGAATTAGACAGTTTTTTTCCTGCTCATCCTTTTCGGGGGTTCTTTGATTCTCTCTCTGCTCTCTTTGGAATTTGCTCAGCATAGAAGGAATTACATTTCCTCTTCTGGTTCTGCATGCAGAGTCTAGCTGCTTGGACTTTCCATTTCTAATCTGTGGCTCCTCTCTGTGTCTGTCTCCCTGTTTCTACCTCTCTGATACCGTTTCCTTAACCCTCTTGTCCTCTCTTTCTATTGCACATCTCAGCGGTTTTTTTTTTCTTCTCCCATATTCTCTTCCCGTGAGTGTCCTTTCTCTAATTTCATCAGCTCCCAGACTAGAACCCAATTCTCCCCCAAAGTTTTGTAGCATTCCAGGCCTGAGGTGCAGAGGCCAAGGCCGGGTTTTGAACTCGGGCCGGCACAAGCACCGTGGTTAGAAAAGTCTAAGTTTTTCTCTTATCTTCTCTGGTATCTATGTGACAGATCCTGTACCTACACCACGTGAACCAGGTATGTGTGTGTGTGTGTGTGTGTGTATGTGTGTTAATGCATGTTGTGTAGCTAATGGGTCTACCCAGGTAACTCTGAATACATGCGCATGTCTGTGTTTGCATGTGTGTATATATACATAGATCTTTGCATGTGTAAGCACAAATAACTGTATATGTACATGTGTATAACCATATGTATGTAACATGTGAGCATGTTAAATTGTATGTATGCATATCATTGCACAGGTCTCTTGCAATAGGTGAGCAAGCAGGGCGAGCATGGTAGGCACCGAGGGGCACCATTAGACCCTTCTGAGTCCATCAGGGAGTTTCTGAACCTGCAGGTCCAAAAGGGGAAACGGCCTGTGGCCTGGGCACCATTTTCTTCCATAACTGTCCTGATATGTAACTGTACATATGTGTAAAACTGTGTATGCCTGTTTGTATGAACGGGTGCAGCTCTTTTGTGTGCAAATCTCCTTTTATTCAAGGCTATCTGTTCTTGCACTTTCTCTGCTGGGCAGTCTCTCTGTTCATGTCTCACTGCCCATGTCTCTGTGTGTCTCTTATTACCTGTGCCAGCCTATGCCTCCATGTTTGTCTCTCACTACCTGTCCCAACCTCTCTGTGCCTGTCTCTTATTGTCTGTACCGTTCCGTTTCTCAGTGCTTGTCTCTTACTACCTGCTCGCTCTCCTCTCTCTGTGCCTGTCTCTTACTGTCTGTTTTGGCCCTTTTCTTTGGGCCCCTCTCTTATTGACTGGACTGTGTTTGTTTAGGGTTACTTTATTTGTTAATATCCCTCTTCCTTGAGGTAATAACAGAATGGTGAGAGGATGGTCTCTGTCTCTTACTGCCTGTACCAGCCTGTGTCTCCACGCCTGTCCCTGTGCCCAGCTGGGACAAGTACAAATGATCTGTGAGGTAGACTGAGTAGGCCATAGGGTCTTTATCGGCCTTCATTTTTCTGTGTTGCTATGTTTCACTACATGTACCAGCCCGTATTTCTCTTCCTGTGTATATTCACTTGTGGTAACCTTTTCTTCCAGCCCAGGCTGATGCTGCAACCGTCGGGACCTCAGGTAAGAAAGGTGTTAATCCTCTCTTTCTGTATGTTTGGGTTAATACGTTGAAGAAGAGCCCCACCGGCCAACTCCGGTCCCCGTTTTGGGCTCTTGCTTCCTCCTCTGGAGAAGTCCTCAGTTCCAGTTGGTGACGGTGACAGATAAAGATACATAAGCCCTGGGAAAGAGTTATAGACAGCTGTTTTCTGGGTTTGGGGCAGCTTATACTTCAAAGCAGCTTCACTCTCTTCCCTTTCTCAGGTTGTCGGGAGGAGAAGTACCCCTGCACACGTGTGTACTCGGTACACAAACCCATGAAACAGTGTATCCTGTACCTGTGCATTACCAAGTGAGTGACAGAAGCTGCTGGGACACTGTCTTTCATCAACCCTGGCACATGCTTTCTAGCCCATCTCACTGACTCTCACACACCCTCTGTTCCATATTCTCTCTCTTTCTCACATGCTCATTCATTCCCTCTTTTTTTTTTCCCCCGTGGATTCCCTGTTGGTGGTCTCGTTCCTTAGTATGCGACGTGTTTATGTCATCAACAAAGAAGTGTGTTCCCGCCTCGTGTGCAAGGAGACTGAGGCAGCAGAAGGTGAGGGCATGTGTGTATATACATGTGTGTGAATTTGTGTGTTCCTGCCTCGTGTGCAAGGAGACCGAGGCAGCAGAAGGTGAGGGCATGTGTGTGAATTCGTGTGTTCCTGCCTTGTGTGCAAGGAGACAGAAGAAGCAGAAGGTGAGGGGATATGTATATGCGTACGTGTGTGTGAATGCGTGTACTCCTGCATCTGTGCAAGGAGACCAAGGAAACAGAAGGTGAGGGGATGCATATATGCATGTGTGTGTGTGAATGCGTGTGTATATGCATGTGTATGTTTGAAAGCGTGTGTATATGTGTGTGTGAATGTGTGTGTATATGCACGTGTGCATGTTTGAAAGCGTATACTCCTGCATCTGTGCAAGGAGACCAAGGAAGCAGAAGGTGAGGGGATGCATATATGCATGTGTGTGTGTGAATGCGTGTGTATATGCATGTGTATGTTTGAAAGCGTGTGTATATGTGTGTGTGAATGTGTGTGTGTGTGAAAGTGTGTATATATGCACGTGTGCATGTTTGAAAGCGTATACTCCTGCATCTGTGCAAGGAGACCAAGGAAGCAGAAGGTGAGGGGATGCATATATGCATGTGTGTGTGTGAATGCGTGTGTATATGCATGTGTATGTTTGAAAGCATGTGTATATGTGTGTGTGAATGTGTGTGTATATTTGAAAGCGTGTACTCCTGCATCTGTGGAAGGAGACCAAGGAAGCAGAAGGTGAGAGGATGTGTATATATGCATGTGTGTGTATGTTTTAAAGTGTGTGTGTGTGTGAATGTGTGTGTATGTTTGAAAGCGTGTACTCCTGCATCTGTGCAAGGAGACCAAAGAAGTAGAAGGTGAGGGGATGCGTATATGCATGTGTGTGTGTGAATGTGTGTATATGCATGTGTATGTTTGAAAGCGTGTGTATATGTGTGTGTGAATGTGTGTGTATATTTGAAAGCATGTACTCCTGCATCTGTGGAAGGAGACCAAGGAAGCAGAAGGTGAGAGGATGTGAATATATGCATGTGTGTCTGTGTGAATGCATGTGCTCCTGCCTTGTGTGCAAGGAGACTGAGGAAGCACAAGGAGAGGAGGTGTGTATATGCGTGTGTGTGCACCTGCTTGATGTTCAAATAGGCTGAGGAAGCGGACGGTGAGAGTGTGTGTACTCCTGTGTCTTGCTTAAGGAGACCAAGAAGCACAAGGTGAAGGGGTTTGGGTGTGTGTTTATGTTGTTGTATAAGGACAGTGAGGAAGCTGAAGGTGAATGGCATGCACAGCTGGGCATTTATTACAAAGTAGATGGTATGTTCACTTGGGCGTTATGGGTCATGCGTTTGATATACCTCCTTTCTGTGGTATAACCAAAGCAGTTTACATATCATATACTTGGATTTTCTCTGCTCATAAGAACTTAAGAATAGTCCTAAGGGGTCAGACCAATGGTCCATCCAGCCCAGTATCCTGCTTCCCAACAGCAGCCAATCAAGGTCCAATCTCGGGGCAAGCAGTGGCTTCCTCCATGTCAATCTCAATAACAGGCTATGGACTTTTCCTCCAGGAACTTGTCCAAACCTTTTTTTAAACCCAGATACGCTAACCGCTGTTACCACATCCTCCGACAGTGAGTTCCGTGTCATTTCATTGAGTGGCCCCTGGTCTTTGTACTTTTTGAAAGAGTGAAAAATCGATTCACTTCTACCTGTTCTACGCCACTCAGGATTTTATAGACTTCAATCATATCCTCCCCTCCCCCAGCCGTCTCTTTTTCAAGCTGAAGAGCCCTAACCTCTTTAGCCTTGCCTCATACGAGAGGAGTTCCATCCCCTTTATTGTTTTGGTTGCTCTTTTTTGAACCTTTTCTAATTCCGCTATATCTTTTTTGAGATACGGCCACCAAGTTTTATATCCATCGGGCAATGGGGGGGTTAGATTTTAGTAACGTTCCCAGGGTCACAAGGAGCTGCAGTGGGAGTGAAACCTAGTTCTACTGGTCTTGAGTTCATTGTGCTAACCATTAGGCTCCTCCTGCAACTCCAGAGTGCTGGGAGGCTATGGACAGGAAACCTGGGATGGGGTGGATGGATTGTGTCTGGTCTTCATGCAGCAGTTCAGGGAATAATTTAGCAAAGTGCTCCCTCTGGTGGTAAATTGTAAGAACTTCAGCTGCAAGAAGACCGCTCTTCCTGTTTCTCCTCCTCTTCCATCTCCCTCTCTTCCTATCTCTTTCTCCCTCTCCTGCTGCCCTTCCTCTAGTTTTAATCCTTGGTTTGGTCTTTGATTTAGTTTAGTTAAGAACTACATGTCTCCAATTGGAAAAACAATGTGTACTTGAATTATAATGAATGGTGGAGTTATGTATGCGTGATCAGGAAATACAAAACAATTTTGGCCCATAGGCGTAGAACCATTAGGTCTGTTTTGTGGACCTGGGCTCGTTTAGATCTCTTTTGCCAGGAGCCACATAGCACTCATTGACCTGGGGTATCCATACTATTTGTTTACAGGTATTGCCATGGACCTCTGATTATGTTATGCTGACTTTTTTTTTACCATATTTGTGTTTATTTTTGGGGGTTTTTTGTTTGATTTAGGGTTCACTTTTGTATTATTTGTATGACAATATATAAAATACAGAATGTAGCGGGGAGGGGTGGGATAAATACTTAAAAGATTGATGATGGACTGCAAGACTCTGGTTATATGGAGTGCACTTCCAAGTTGGAATTTTTGTAAAACAAGATTGTGGAATATGTTGGTTTTTCTCTGATCTGTCATCAATAAAAAATGTTAAACCTAAAAAGAACTACATGTCACGCAGTGGTATTAAAATGGTGTCTGAGAAGGGAGAAAACTTGCACCCTGCTCTTGGCCTAAACTACCCTTTATCTCTCCCCACCCCCATTTCCAGATGACATTTGCCGGCAGCTGTCCGGCCTACCTCCACGCCGTTTCAGCCGGTCCAACGGTCGCCCTTGCAAACGTGCAGCAGGAGAACTGCAGGGTCATCGCATCGGTTGAGAGACAGGGGACAGCACCCACCCCACCGACAGTGGCCTCCCTCCTTTATCACATTTCTCTGTGGCCTTCTGCTCCTCTCCACAGCTGTGATGAGTTCTGACCGGTCTTTGTACTTTGTCTCACTCCTGGACCACACTGGAAGGGCTCCTTATTCTCTCTCTCTCTGGCCACTTTTCATTTCTGTACTTGGGTCAATCACTCAGCCACACCGTGCTTGGTCCCGAGTCTAAAATGGAAACTAAGAGAACAGCCAGAGAGAGTTCTAACTTTTAAAAGGTAGTAAGGAGGTGTAAGAGCTGGGCAAAAGTCTTGCCTCCTTCCATATCTGACAGCTGTGGTTCTGTATACACTAGCTTTTCTGTCTTGGAGCAAAGCTGAAGATAATCTGGAAAGTCGTGGAAGGCGTCATTGATCTCCAGTGAGTTTTAATACAGATCTTGCACCTGAAGTGAAAACCACAAGACTTGTTTGTTTTACACAAGCCTTGAAATTGGTATAAAGCTGGTATTTAGCATATGTGCACCCTGCTTGTAGATTGCAGACCTGTAAGCCTGCTTCCCCCCCCCCCCCCCAGCTGGTCCCTCTTTTTTTCACCCTCTGGACTAACCTTAGTGAGGCCAGCGAGCAGACCCTGACATTAGCCACAGCCACTAGTGCTATGTGGTACAATTGTACGCTTTCCTTCAAGCCGCCTTTAATATGTTTTTATATAATAACCTTGCTATAGAAGTGTTAAAACCCACTGTATGGCTGGGATTTCTGTCAGATTCAATGTCATATTCCCTTCCTGCACAATAAAGGTTTTGCAAACTTCTTTCACCAGAGCTGTTCTTTTGCAAGTGGAGGGGGTAAGGGTGGGGCAAAGAGGAACTTTTTTATTTCCTCTGTCTTTTTTTTGTTTGCTTTATTTTTGGTAATAGCCTCACTTTATTAGGAAACAAACTGATGCAAAAGTGCACGTCCATAGAAAAGAAAGAAATGGGGGGAGGGTGCTATGGGCAAGAGAGAAAGGCTAGGGCATGGTTAGGAGTAAGGTTTGTGGGGAGGAGGGCAGGAGAAGAGAACATACATAAGAGCAGGGGCGTAGCCAGACACCTACATTTGGGTGGGCCTGGGCCCAAGATGGGTGGGCAGAAGAACTCCGCCCTGTCCTACAAGTGATTTGGTCTCTCACTCTCTTGCCTGCATGCCATATGGTCTCTCAAACATCCCCCCTACTCCGCATACCTTTTAAATAGCAGATTTTCACCGGCAGCGAGCAGCAACTAATACGCACTGCTCATGTTGGCCCCACAGTCTTCCCTCTGATGCAACTTCCTGTTTCCACATAGGCAGGAATACATCAGAGGGAAGGCTGGTATGCAGGAGGGACAGTTGTTGGGAGTTTTCGGCTGGTGGGGCTTGGGGATCCCTGCCAGACACCATAGGTGTGCTGCTACTGGGTGGGCTTGAGCCCAAAGTGGGTGGGCCTAGGCCCATCCAGGCCCACCCTGGCTACGCCACTGCATAAGAGTAGCCATGCCAGGTCAGACCAATGGTCCATCTAGCCCAGTGTCCTGTTTCCAAACAGTGGCCAAGCCAGGTCACAAGTACCTGGCAGAAACCCAATCCTGGCAACATTCCATGTGTGAGGTGGATGACAGGAGGAACATGAGGGAGATTGGGTTTGGAGAAGAAGGCAGGGAGGGAAAAGGTAGGAGGGTGACTGGAGGATGCTGTTTGTGGAGCAGGGCTGAGATATGTGGCAAGAGAGATGCATGGGGTTGTGGTCAGATAGGAGGTGCAAAGGGAGGGGAGCACTGACTCTGAATTTGGGTTTTTCTATGCTAAGGTTGGGTTGCAACTGATCACAGGGAGCTGGTGGTGGGAAGAGAGGCAGTTTCTAGAGGCGATGAAACCTCAAGAAATCATTGCTCAGACCTTCTCCCTCCCTAGCTTCCAATCGAAGCCTCTCTGCTCTACAGTATCTACAGTTCAGACCCACATCCTGTCACCTGCCCAGAGTTTGTATGAGTGAAAGTGTTTGTTTTAGAGGATGGTTCACCCAGTGTGTTTGTACATATATATATATGTGAGTGTGTATGAGTATATTTAGATATATGTATAGGCCTGGTATTGTGCTTTATTTTCAGCCAGATTTAAGAGCATAACTTTTTGAGCTGAAATTTTTATCCTAATTTAGGCCTGTCGTTTGTTTTAAATTTATGAATCTAATGCTGAAAATCAGTGCTAAGCTCATAATTTGTTTTTCCCGCCCTAAATCCACCCCGTTACCCATTTTTTATGCTCCTACGTTTAAGAGTTCAGGGAAATTTTGAACCCAGTAAACTTTCAAGAGGCCAATTTAGCAACGTAACTCTCAAAGTTAGAAGCATAAGTCATTTGAATATCAGGCCCAGTTCAGTAGGTTGCAAGATGCCAAGCAACATGGGTTTTTTACCAGACGGAGATCATGCCAAAAGAATCTGATTGATTTCCTTAATTGGGTGACCAGAAAACTAGATAAAAGGTCTGTTCTGGATGAGCTATACTTGGATTCCAGCAAAGCCTTCAATATGGTTCCCCATGGGAGCCTTATAAAACCTGACCAGCGTAGGGATGGGTCCCAAAGTAGTCAACTGGATTTAAAAACAAAACAAGTGTTCGACTGACAGACGACAGTGTACCAGTAAGTGGCATTCATTTGGAAGAAAGGTGAGTAGTGGAGTGCCTCAAAGATCAGTCCTGGGGCCAATGCCGTTCAGCATCTATATGACTGATATGTCTGAACAGGGGTTCTTGGGACCCACATAGCCAGTCAAGGTTTGATAAATCTGCACACAACGGAGGTAGTGTATGCTAATTGATCTTGTTCCTATTCATTGTGGATATCATGAAAAACAGATTGGCCTAGTGTGTCCTGAGGACTGGGTTGAGAAGAGTGGCGTAGCCATAAGTGGGCCTGGGTGGTCAGGGGCCCATCCACTTAGGGCTCAGGCCCACCCATTTAGTGCTAGCTAGTGGGGATCCCAAGCTCCGCCAGCTGAAGACCTCCCCATGATGGTGCAGAAAACACTGCTCTCCACTTCAGCAGTCTAAACTTCCTAAGCTGTCTTACTCTACAACTCCTTGGCCAGATCCTCTTGCTCTCTCTAATTTCTTTGTAACACAATTATATTATTGACCCTGTAATGGTGATGCCATAACAGATCTTTGTAAGCCACATTGAGCTTGCAAATAGGTGGGAAAATGTGGGATAATAGAAATGCAATAAATAAATAAATAAAGTAATCTACAAAAGTAGAGGACTGTTCAAACACTAGGCAGCAAAACCTTAATGCAAAGAAGTACAGAATGCAAATACCCAAAGCAGCTGTGTGTGTTAGCAGGGAGAAGCTGATGAGCACAGAGCTTGAGATGATAGTATCTGAGGATCTGGAGATAGCAGAAGAGATGTGACAAAGCAGCAGCCAAAGCAACAAGGAAGCTAAGCTGCATAGAGAGGGATGAGGTGATAATGCCCCGGTCCAAGTCCTTTGGAGAGGCTTCGCTTCCAGTATTCTGTTCCGTTTCGGAGGCTGTAATCTTGCTACGGACTTAAAAAGGCCAACGTGGTAAGACTTCTCCATCAGAACACATATGAGAAGAGACGTGTATGCCGTAGAGGAGAGGAGGGATACGATAAATGTTGGTACTTGAGAGGAGTCACTGAGTTAGCAAACCTTTTCCAAAAGAACAGGAAGGTTTACATCTAGAGGACATTATATAAAGCTGTAGGAAAACAGAGTCGAAATACTTTCTCTTGCAGAAACAGTGATGGATGTCTGGAACACCCTCCTGAAAGAGGCAATGGAATAAAGAACGGTGCTGGATCTCTAAAAGGGAAAGAAAAAGTATGCCAAGCACAGAGCACTTCAGCTAAATAATGACTTTTCCATTGCTAAGACACCATAGAAACATAGAACATGACGGCAGATAAAGGCCACATGACCCATCCTCTGTAACCCCTAATTCTTCCTGTTCCTAAGCCATCCCACATGCTTATCCCATGCCTTTTTTAAATTCTGGAACAGTTCTCGACTCCACCACCCAAGGGCGTAGCCAGACAGCAGATTTTGGATGGGCCTAGGCAAGAAGTGGGTGGGCACAAAGTGTTCTCCCCCCCCCCCCCCCCCCATGCCAACAAAAATATCTCAGCTGGTGGGAAAATGCTTCTCTCCACCTTGGTAGCATGGGCTGAAAACTGAGCATGCACAAGTGCAGGTATCTTGGACAGTAGCGTTTTCGTTACCATCAGGGAGAAGTCTTCAGCTGGCAGAGCTTGGGATCCCTACCAACTACCACCAAACATGTGCTACTGTTGGGTGGGCCTGAACCTTAAGTGGGTGGGCCCCGGCCCACCCAGGCCCACCCGTGGCTAAGCCATTGCCACCACCTCCACCATAGAGAAAGAAACCTGCACTGCACTAACACCACAGGCACAGGGAAAGTCACCTGCACTGCACGGCAGGTACAACCCCAACACCACAGGCACAAGCCCAACACCACAGGCACAGGGAAAGTCACCTGCACTGCACGGCAGGTTCAACCCCAACACCACAGGCACAAGCCCAACACCACAGGCACAGGGAAAGTCACCTGCACTGCACGGCAGGTACAACCCCAACACCACAGGCACAGGGAAAGTCACCTGCACTGCACGGCAGGTTCAACCCCAACACCACAGGCACAAGCCCAACACCACAGGCACAGGGAAAGTCACCTGCACTGCACGGCAGGTACAAGCCCAACACCACAGGCACAAGCCCAACACCACAGGCACAGGGAAAGTCACGTGAACAGCAGGTACAACCCCAACGAGTTTCCCGGGCAGATTCAGTGGCCTATGCTGGTCTTTCTCTGCTGTCATTTGTGTTCAAGAGTATTTGTGCCTGTTTGCATTTGTATATGTGTGAGGTTATGAAGGGGTGGTGTATAAAGTGTATAATTCATCGTTTTTTTTAATTTAATGTACCACTTTTTTTGATAAACCAAAGTGGTGTACAATAAAATATTATAAAAGCAGAACTCCCATCATAAAATAGGAAAGAAACAATCAATTCAAACTCAGACAGAGGTTTACTACTCAGCACTGTACAGATGTGTAGGAAGTGTATATTTAAGTATGTTAAGTATGTGTATACATGTGAGCGTCTGAAAGGCTGCTGTACAGGGAATAGCTGTCTGTGTGTACATGCATGACAGGGAGCTGCACAGTCTGTGTGTGTACTTGGCATGTAAGTGTGTTTGTGATGTTTGAGGGTTTTCTGGTTAGAAGCTAGAGAAAGTTTATTAGTGAAGTTAGATTTTGTTACCGGAAGCAGGTGGTGTGACTCAGCCACCCAGAACCAGCAGCGGGAGATTTAAAAGTTGATGCAGCGCAGAAAAAAATAAATAGACTTAAAAAGAAATGACCCCCCACACACTTCCTGTTTGTGCAACCTGCACTGACATTTCCTCTCTCTCCTCTACGCTATTTCAACTTTTACCAACATTTCAACTGTTTTCATTTTTACAAAATGTAAGAAAAGTGAATCGATCCTATGTCATGGTGCAAGAGATCCTGAACCTCAACACACAAATTAGCAGTGCACCTCATTCCTACCCACCGCTCCCCCTCCTATTCCAATACCGATACCCCACACATGCACCTCATTCCTACCCACAGCTCCCCCCTCCTATTCCAATACTGATACCTCACACATGCACCTCATTCCTACCTCACCGCTCCCCCTCCTATTCCAATACTGATACCCCACACATGCACCTCATTCCTACCCCACAGCTCCCCCTCCTATTCCAATACTGATACCCCACACATGCACCTCATTCCTACCCCAAGTTCTCCCCTTTTATGCTTCTTTTAAGCTTCCCTTTTTTTTTTACTTTCCTAAGAGGAGGTTGGGAGAACCTTTAGGTATCACCTAGAATCAAGCAATGATGGGAAAAGGTGATGAATTCATGGAATGGCCTCCTGGGAGAGATGAAGTCTATCTGCATTCAAGAAAGCATGGGACAAGCAGGAGAAGCGATAGTACATGGGCGGGATGTGCAGACTGGATAAGCCAGATGTGGTCTTTGCCATCATTTTCTGTGTGTGTTTCTATGGTCTTCTAGGGTTTGCTTCATTCAGGGTTTTCACCCATTCTTTGTCCATATAGTTCAAAACATGGTGGTTCAGGTCTTGAGAGTCTGAGAAAGATGAGGCTGGAAGGAACCTCAGGGGGTCACCTAGAGTCAGAAAAGGTTTGAGCTGGAAGGCTCTCAGGAGGTCAACTAGAGTCAGAGAAAATGAGGGTGGGAGGGTTTGCATATCACCGGGACAGGATGGGACCCCGGGAGGTCACCTTGAGACAGAAAGCTGGGGTTGGAAGGGACCTCAGAAGATCATCTAGAGTCAAAGGTAAAATAAGAGGGGGTGTACCCAATATGCAAAACCAAAAAGCACAAAGGAATTGTCAGTCAAACAAAAATCCTTATAATTTTTAACAACATTTAAAAATCATAAGGACATCAATTGGGTGGGTCAATACAGAAAAATGCTCAATAAAATTCATCCTATTTAAACACTTTCAATCCAAAGCCTGACATGTTTTGGCGAAAAGGGGCTGTTAGGAGTGTCCAAACATTGAATAGTATAACCAGACACAACCCTAAATTCCCCTTACAGTATATATTTCATCTGCCCTTCAAAATATTGAATGATGAAGATGCTCCATGGAAAAAACTCAACCTCCCCTACAGTAAAAAGTCTTCCTAATGTCAAACCTCTTCCTCCCACGCTGGAGTCTGAGAATATTGTTAGGGTTTTTTTTTTCCCTGAAATCCCTGACAGTGCTAAAGAGTAATGGACCCAGTTCTCTAGAGAATATCTTCCTGTTTAGGTATTGGGAACACACCTTGGTAGAAATTCAGCACAAAAAAAAAGGAACCAATTTGAAAATCTGCAGCCAATGAGGAGAGAGAATCACTGACCTGCAAATACCAAAAAGAAAAGAATATAAATATCTCCTGGACGGTTATTGGTGATGCCCCCCCCCCCCCCACCCCACCCAGGAACTCCTCCCATGATCTCCGGGGCAGGACTGCACGCAGGTATCATAGCTGAAAGTCTGGTGTGGAAGCCACAGAGAGTTCAGTTCTGAGTCAGAGAGCTCTGGGGACTCGTATCATGGACAGGTAAGGTTGGGGGGTGGGGGGGGGGGGAGAATAAGGAGGTGTATACATGGGGTTTCTAGGTACCCGATATTAGCTCCCCATCAGCTTTTCTCAGTTTCTGTGGGTGCAACAGCTGTGTTTCACTACTGGTGTCTATTCATATAAATATCTATATCTTTCTATATCTATCTATCTCTATATATACCCCTATCTCTTCATATTATGCAGTGCTTATAGCATATCATATGCCTGTCTATGTAGCCCAGATTCATTTATATTACACAGTATCTATAGTATAGCATGCCTCTGTCTATCTCTCATATTCATTCACACTACAGTATCTTTAGTATATCATATCCCTCTGTCTATCTCCCATATCCATTCTGTATTCATTCATATTACACAATATCTGTAGTATATTATATGCCTCTGCGTATCTTCCATATTCAGTTATATTTCACAGTATCTTTAGTATATCATATGCCTCTGTCTGTATATCTCTAATATCCATTCTGTGGTATTCTATATCCCTTCCCTCTTGGGTCTTGTGGTGTCAGTCTAGTTTGTTTTTGTCATGTTGTCTTTTTCAGGTTGATTTTAACTTATATTATAAACCGTCTTGATATATAATTTTCATGTGAAAGGCAATGTATTACATTTTACATAATAAAAGAAATATTACACAGTATCTGTAGTATACACTGCATCCATTCATGTTGTACGGTGTCTAGAGTATGTCTATCCATATTATTAAATTCCGTCTATTATGTTCTGTGTGTCTGTCTGCATATCTCCCGGAGTGTATCTATTTGGGTCAGTGTTTGTCTATAGATTACTGTCTGTGTGTGTGTGGGGGGGGGGGGATATATTGATCTAGCATTAGTTGTCTGACTAATATTTGACGAGTTGTTTCTACAGCTCAATCCGGTTGTTGCTCACCTCGTAGTTTGCCTTCATCTGAAAGTGATAAGTGACGGCTGGGACCCTGCTCTGCCACTGATTGGCAAGGTTTAGGTGTGGACAGACCATGATATAAATAAATGGATTAACAGAAAGATGTAGAGATAGGTGAAGACACACAAAAGCATAGAAAGTCATGCATGCATACACACACACACACACACACATATATATAGACAGACAAACACTACAGGATTCGTGCCGGAATATGTATGAGAAAAGAGTCGAAGACTTGACTACGTACCTCCTTGAGGAGAAGGAGGGACAAGGGAGATACGATACAGACATTTAAATTCTTGAAAGATAAGAAGAAACAAAACAACCCTTTCCAGAAATAGGCTAAGAAACAAAACGAGAGGACCTAAAATTAAGATGAGGAAATAGTTTTCCACAGAGAGGGCAGTGGATGCCTGGAGTGCTCATCCATGGGAAATAATGGAGTCAAGAGCGTGGGATAAGCACAGATGACCCCTAGACAGCATGAAGATGTAAGAAAAAGTACAGAGCATTTCCACACAGTAAAACTTTCACACTTTAAAGAAAAAAAGAGGCAAAGACATCCACACGGACATAAGAGAGAAGGGAAGACACACAAAACAGAGAAAGTGATGCACGCATACATACAAAGACAGACATCCACACACACGAAAAGACACGAGGATGCACACACACAGAAAGTCATGAATATACACAACACATATGTACCTGCGAGTGGGGTACAAGTGACTCCAGCAGGAGACCCCATCTTCAGCCACTGTGTCACAAGTCTCCTTCAGTCTCAGCAATGCTCAGCTCCCACAAGAGAGCACACAGGACACGCCGTCCTCAGAGTAGATGCAGGGTACATGTATGTGTGCATGCATGTCTCAGAGTGTCATACATGTGTCTAGCGCTGTGAGTTTATTTCTCTGTACACATATCTTAGTGACACTCGTGTCTGGATGTGTGTATGTGTCTATCAGTAACTAGCTCTCTGTATGTGCTCATACAATGTACTTACACATGTCTCTCTATGTCATGTGCTATCTCTGTTACTGACTGGCACTTGCTCTCTCTCTGGGTTATTTTTAACCCTTTCACTGATGGGAAACATTTGAAAATTACACCTGCAAGTACTGCCACATCACTCAGAACAGAAGCTCTGACGGCAGCTGCAGCTCTCAGGCAATCTACCCACCCAGCCCCCAACCTCTGCTGCTTCCCCTTCTGGTCTTATTCTCAGCTCTCCTTTCTCCAAGTAGAAGGCAGGCAGAACTGTCAGGTTACCTGGTTCCAGGAGGGAGATTGTGGGCCAGTCCTGGATTTCCAACATCTCAATCTTGATATCAATGTGCAAAAACAGGGACAGCAAGTTCCAACCACAGCTGACCAAAAAGTCCTCCCTCCTGTGATGATGCCTCTGGGTTTGCAACATTTCATGTTGAGTTCCTGTAGGTCAGAAAAGAACTGAAAGTGGAAAAATTCTCTGTAAATCTCCAGTGTGCCATTTATGAGAAATAAAGCTTCTGAAGGAGAGGTGGGGACAGACAGAGGAGAGAAGGAAGATTTGACTTGCAGCTCTCTCCTCACCTTCCCCTCAGTCCCATGTGAAAGAGGCTTGAAGCGCCCCCTCTGGTCGAAAAGCCTTCTGTCAGCCTGGAAGCACAGACCCCACAGTCTGCAAACTGATTTCTTGAATACCACAGTGGAGTTTTTTTTGCCTGTTATTGAATCAATATCAAGGGCACTGGGACAGAGCCTCCACATTTCCCAGTTCCAGGAGAGAGAGTTGCTGACTAGTCTTGGTTTTGAATTTATTCCTATAGCGTTGAGGGGTTTGTAGCCTCTGACTGTGCCTTTGATCCTGGGGAACTGGGTTCGATTCCCACTGCAGCTCCTTGTGACTCTGGGCAAGTCACTTAACCCTCAGTTGCCCCTGGTACAAAATAAGTACCTGAATATATGTAAACCTTGTTGCAAAAACCTCCGAAAGGTGGTATATCAAGTCCCATTTCCCTTTCCCTTATGACATCACAATATCAGAAGTGAGCCAAGTATCTGGCAATCAAGCCATTGTGACATCACTGATGAGGTTGGCTCAGGCATTGGTGGAATGAGGCATTATGACATCACAGTATCAGCTCCAGTGGAGGAGTAGCCTAGTGGTTAGTGCAATGGACTTTAAGCCATTGTGACATCACTGATGAGGTTGGTTCTTATTGGTTGAATGAGTGGAGGAGTAGCCTAGTGCAGTGGACTTTGATCCTGGGGAACTGAGTTGGATTCCCCCTGCAGCTCCTTGTGACTCTGGGCAAGTCACTTAACCCTCCATTGCCCCTGGTACAAAATAAGTACCTGAATATATGTAAACCGCTTTGAATGTAGTTGCAAAAACCTCAGAAAGGCGGTATATCAAGTCCCATGATCCATAATGTATCAGGATGGTGCTGTTAGAAATCCAGGCCTGGCCTAAAGTCTTAGTCTTGAAACTAGGTAACTTGGCAACATATCTGCTGCGAACTGGTGTTGCAGAGGTGAGGGCTGACCATGCTGTGCTCGAGTGCATCTCTTAACCTCCTTTTCCAACCCCTTCCCCAGTCTTCTGCTAAAGAAAAAGAAGTTCCTCTACAACTACAAGAATCTGAGATGGGCCAAAGGCCGCCACGAGACCTACCTCTGTTACATTGTGAAGCGCCGGGACAGCGCCACCTCTAGCTCGCTGGATTTTGGCCACCTGCGGAATCGCTCCGGTTGTCACGTAGAACTGCTTTTCCTACGCCTCATTGGGGGCTGGGCGCTGGACCCCTGCCGGAGTTACCGCTTGACGTGGTTCACCTCCTGGAGCCCCTGCTATGACTGCGCCCGCCACACAGCTGACTTCCTGCAGGCAAACCCTAACCTGAGCCTGCGCATCTTCACTGCCCGCCTGTACTTCTGCGAGGAGCGCAACGCTGAGCCTGAAGGGCTACGCCGCCTGCACCAGGCCGGGGCCCAGCTGGGGGTCATGACCTTTAAAGGTAAGCTTGCAGGATGACCCCAGGGGCGTGTCTGGGAGAAACCTCGTCTCGGGCCTCTAGACAGGAAAGAGCAGAGAACAGCACGAAAAAGTGCATCACCTCTGCTGCACCTTCCAACTTTCAGTCAATGCCTCAAAGGAGCTTTTGTGATGTTCTGACGGTTTTCACCCATTACATCCAGCTTCAATTCTGCCATTGAGCTGGGAAGTTTCTAGTAAATATGCCAAAGTCCCCCCTCCCCCTCCCTATCTGTAAGGTCTTCTCTCCACTAGGTTGAAACGTTGTGAAGACCAGGCATCTGCTTATAAGGATTGTGAGGGGGATTCGACAGCCATATCGAATGCAGATTGAGGGGGGGGGGGGGGGCTTTGGAATACTCCAGGGCTCTTAAATGGTTTTTATTCCTTCTGCTTAAGCTTAGCCAAACTGAGTTTTACTCTCCCATGCCATTCTGCTCTAAGAAGCTCACACATACCTGAGGAAGAGGGTAAAGAGAGACCTCACTCAGCTTTCTCTGGTGACCTTATACTGAACTCACTGCCCCTGGAGATGTCACCTACTTCTGTTGCAGGGCTGGAGTGGGAACATATGACCAAATGTCTCCAGATGAACAGCGGAGCTGCCAAGTTATCCATTCCAGGAAGGAGGTTACTCTGTTATTTGTTGTCCCTGCTTCTCCACTTTGCTGCAGGGAATAGTTTGGACATTTTAGAAATCTCCCTCCTGGAACTGGTAATCTGAAAGCTCTGGTCAGCAGAGTCAGGTCTTTCCTGTAGCTCTGCTGCACCCCTGAACTGGAGGCTTTAATCTAGTGGACCTTTGAATTCATAGTGTACTAAGGATAAAACCAGGAGGGACTCAAGGAACATGGTGCTATGCTGCCCTCCTGTGGCCACTCTGAGGAATGGCAGCTAGAGGCCAAACTTTTCTGGGATTGAAAAGGACCTGACTTGACTCCGTTGATTCATAGTAACATAGTAACATACTACTACTACTATTTAGCATTTCTATAGCGCTACAAGGCATACGCAGTGCTGCACAAACATAGTAGATGACGGCAGAAAAAGACCTGCACGGTCCATCCAGTCTGCCCAAGACAAACTCATGTGTATACCCTACCCTGACCTGCACCTGTCCCTCCCAGGGCACAGACCGCACAAGTCCGCCCAGCAGTTTTTCCCGCCTCCCAACCACCTGTCCCGCCCTCCACCACCGGCTCCGGCACAGACTATATAAAAGTCTGCCCTCCCCTATCCTCGCCTCCCAACCACCAACCCCCCCTCCCCCCACCTGCTCCGCCACCCAATTTCAGCTAAGCTTCTGAGGATCCATTCCTGCTGCACAGGATTCCTTTATGCATATCCCATGCATGTTTGAATTCCGTTACCGTTTTCATCTCCACCACCTCCCGCGGGAGGGCATTCCAAGCATCCACCACCCTCTCCGTGAAAAAATACTTCCTGACATCTTTTCTGAGTCTGCCCCCCTTCAATCTCATTTCATGTCCTCTCGTTCCCTGGTTAATAATGACCTAGTAATTAACTAAATATCTTATCTGCTTTCTACAGACTATTTTTACTGCTGGAACACCTTTGTAGAAACAAAGCGGAAGAATTTCAAAGCATGGGACGGTCTTCACGAGAACTCTGTCCGGCTCAGCCGCAGGCTCCGTCGCATCCTCCTGGTAAGACGCATCCAGTGCCTCATACTTCTTTCAGGTCCAGAAGTTTCTCCTGGCCAAAACATTTATATTGGAAAGAGTAAACAAGCAATTCACACCCAGCCATTCCACTCCACTCATTATTTTATACACTTCTATCATATTTCCCCTCAGCCGTCTCTTCTCCAAACTGAAAAGCCCCAGCTGCTTTAGCCTTTCCTCATAGGGAATCTGGAAGCACCCAGAGAATTACATCGTATAATAATACAACACAGTATCTGTCCTAATAAACTTCATACGGTGTTACCAACTTGAAGGGTAACATAATTCTGTATCAGAAGTGACTTTAAAAGCTTTCTAACAATTTTATAATCTGTAACGGACTGTAGTTCAAAATTCTCCCAGTTGAACTATAGTCCATTACAGATTATAAAATTGTTAGAAAGCTTTTAAAGTCACTTCTGATACAGAATTATGTTACCCTTCAAGTTGGTAACACCGTATGAAGTTTGTTAGGACAGATACTGTGTTGTATTATTATACGATGTAATTCTCTGAGTGCTTCCAGATTTCTTGGAATTGTGAACCTCGTTGAACCAGTTTTTCCAGGTATATGCGGAATGGAAGAATAAATGTTATGCTCTGCTATCTTTTTCTTCACCTTTCTCTGCACCTTTTCTAATTCCACTATATCTTTTTTGAGATGTGGTTACCAAAATTGCACACAATATTCGAGGTGTGGTCGCACCATGGAGCAATACAAAGGCATTATAACATCCTTGTTTTTATTTTCCATTCCTTTCCTAATAATACCTGTATTTGCTTTCTCTGCTGCCGCAGCACATTGAGCAAACAGTTTTCAAAGTATTGTCAACGATGACACCGAGATCCTTTTCCTGGTCGGTGACTCCTAATTTGGAACCTTGCATGACGTAGCTATAATTCGGGTTCCTCTTTCCCACATGCATCACTTTGCACTTGCTCACATTAAACGTCATCTGCCATTTGGATGCCCTCAGGTCTCCCAGTCTCATAAGCTCTTCTTGTGATTTAACAGCTTTGAATAACTGTGTCATCAGCAAATTTAGGGACCCTTTTACAGAGCGGCGGTAAGCCCAACGCGGGCTTACCACTTGCTCTTCCAGGACTACCGTGGCCCAACATGGTCGCCAGTGGTAGGCCCACCCCGAGCGTGCAACATTTCTGGGGGCAAAAGAAAACCCCCAGAAATGGCTTCCACGGCGGTAAGGTTACAGGCGGGTTAGCACAGGAGCCCTTATTGCCCAGGATCAGAGAGGATTAAAGGAAGACTTTCTGAATCTGCTCTGTTAAAGCAAGCAGGAGGAAGAGGCAGCACTCAAAGAATTTGCTTCCACCCCCACAGGAACCCTGCAGGAACTGCTTCCACCCCCACGGGAACCCTGCAGGAACTGCTTCCATCCCCATGGGAATCCCGTAGCCTCGGAGATTCCCGCAAACCCCATTCCCGTGCAGATCTCTAATTCAAACCCTGGTCTCTCTGGTCCAGTTTTTGTTTGCATATTTCTGTTTCTAATTTGTGCTTTGTTGTTCTGTATCTGATAAGGATCTGTCTGGGTTCTGCCTGTATGACAGCTGGTGTATGGTTTCTGTGCAGAATTCTCAGACCAGCTGGTTCTGTTTTTCAATCTTGGGGGGGGGGCGGTTTCTCTTCACTTTATATCATTTTCCAATCTTTCTTTTTCTCCTCACTTTGTTTTCCATCGCTATGCTCACTCCCTGTCTTTATCCTCCCCCCCCCCCCCAGATGCTTCTGTATCTGCTGGCTCTTGTCTTGCAGGGAGGACAGTCAAGAAGAGACAGACAGAATGTCACATGGATCCTTTCGTGCCATCTCGCAGGTCTCTCCATTACTACTGAATTTCTCTCTCTTTCTTTTCAGCCCCTTTATGAAGTCGATGATCTGAGAGATGCTTTTAATGTTATTGGATTGTGATCTGAAACTTCAAGCAGATCTGCGAATCCTGAGAATCAGAGCCTTTGACTGTGAGCAGCTATGGGAACAGTAACACTGCAAAACAAGTCTCTGGGGGCTACTGAAAAGCTTTGCCAATTGATGTCTTTCCTGCTTCTTCTCACTTTGATATTTTTCTAAATGAACAAATAAATAACTTTTTTTTTTTAATTTTGTAAAGTGCTTTGAATAACTAAAGTTGGAAGTGTGGTAAAGCAAATTTTGTAAATAAATAAAACATGAAGCAGCACCTCTTGCTGGTAGAGGGTGGAACAGCAGGCGCTTCAAAGCATTAAATACAGAGTTTTGTAAAATGCTTGTAATCTTTGTACAGAAATAAATCTTTATATTTGATCCTGCCTTCTTAGACTTTGCTCAGACTTGGGTGATCTAAAATGTTAGGTAAACAAGACAGTTACTAAAATCAGAAGAATCTTCTAAATATGGTTTTCCTGATTTGTGCTGTTTTCATGTGCTTTTACCTGGATGCAGGGAGCTCTGATGAAGATTTGTTAGCACTGTTTGAAGGGATAAATATTTGCTTTCTATTTACTCAACCAGATTCCTTTTGGGACACTTCACACATTATTAAAGTTTGGAGTACCTCAAAGTCTCTTCTCTCTCATCAAATGCTTGTGAGAGAGGAGACAGTAGTCCTAGCACCTTTCCCTGCCCCCCTGGGCTGCAGGTCCCCAGAGGAGGAGGGAGGAGGGTGCTCAAAACTCAGCACAACCCCCCACCCCCACCCACCCCAGCATCTATACCTTTACTGTGACAGAGAGAAGTGATTCACACCTGGTCACAGATTTTCAGTTCCCAGCCTCAGGTGTAACTCCCAGCACTTTCTCATATCACTTTTATTTCTATTTATAAACTATCCTACTGAATCATAATAATTCAAAATAGTTTACAAGCATTAAAAAAAAAATTAAACAATAACAGAATAAGAATCAAGGATCAGAAAGAAAGAAAATCAGGGAATCCTGAAATGTAACCATTGTCTATATTACTAGAATTTTATCTATGAAGTGATTTTCCCCCTCCACCACCACCCAGGAAGTACTACACTGCTACATGTAAAGCAAGAATACAGCACAGATAACTGAAATTATATCTTCTCATAAAAAATGTGGAAAAGTATTTTTTCGTGGAGAGGGTAGTGGATACTTGAAATGCTCTCCCGCGGGAGGTGGTAGAGATGAAAACAGTAACGGAATTCAAAAATACATAGGATAAACACAAAGGAATCCTGTTCAGATGGAATGGGGCCACAGAAGTTTAGCAGAGATTGGGTGGCAACACCGGTAACTGGGAAGTAAAGCTAGTGCTGGTCAGACTTCTACAGTATGTGACCTGAATAAAAGGCCCAAGAGCTGGTCTTGACGGGCCCCGTTAAACGAGGGCTGGGCCCGTTCGAGTCAGCTCTGCTTGGGCACGAGCAATGGGAAGGGGTCAGAGGCCATGGGGGTGACGCGTGCGAGGAGGGACGCGATGTGAGCGGCCTGTTTAAAAACTGCTCACTTGGCGGGCCTCGCAGGGGGCCGCTATTGGCGGATGGCAGCGTGGGGGGAGATTAAAAAGAGCTCCTCCGAGGATACGGGTGTTGTCCCGTTGCTCGGAGGCAGTTTGCCCACCCTCCCGCCCTAGCATGGGGTGTGGGGTTGGGAGGAAGAGGTAGGAGAGGCAGTTTTTCTTTATTCCAGCAGATGGCCTGGGAGTTTTTGTCACAGCAGCAAAAAGAACCAATCAAATCCCGAGCTACAGGAGCTATGGCTCATGGGGGCTGAGCCAGGGCGTGACAGGCGGGTCGGGCGACCCGGAAGATGTATGGAGGTCCGCACGGATCAGGGCCCTTGCTGGTAGGGCGGGGCCCTGGGAGATGCCGACAAAATTGCCGCTTTGCTAATATGGTGAGCGGTGGAGGGGGGGGGGCTAACTGTTGTTGTTAAGCCTGGACATATGTAGCTCGGGGTAGGGGGGGGAACACATTGTTTATTCCTGTTTATTCATATTAATGAAAGTTATGTAATACATGGTTAATAACGCAAGCTGCGGCCTATGGTTACCCAACTCTAGTGTCAGAGAGTTATTAGAGGGGGGGGGGGGAACAAGGGCTAGAGGGGGGTAAGTGGGGTCGAATGGGGTCCCAGCTCCAAGGTTTAAATGGCAAGGACAAATCAAGGTCAGGTATAAAGTAGTTAATCTTGTTGGGCCGACTGGATGGACCGTACAGGTCTTTATCTGCTGTCATCTACTATGTT
Organism: Microcaecilia unicolor; assembly: GCF_901765095.1. Taxonomy (NCBI): domain Eukaryota; kingdom Metazoa; phylum Chordata; class Amphibia; order Gymnophiona; family Siphonopidae; genus Microcaecilia; species Microcaecilia unicolor. The sequence continues at coordinate 34,049,764 of NC_044044.1, forward strand.
ACTATGATACAGGTAAAGCAAAAACAGCACGGATAACGGAAGAGCAGATCTTTATCAGGACTACATGCAGGCGTCATTACTGATACAGGTCAAGCAGGAAAACAGCACAGATAACTGAAGCTAGAACCTCTATGAAAGCTCTATGCAGGTATTACACTGATACATAAAGTAGGAATACTACTACCACTACTTAACATTTCTAGAGCGCTACTAGGGTTACGCAGCGCTGTACAAAATAAACAAAGAAGGACGGTCCCTGCTCAAAGGAGCTTACAATCTAAAGAACAAAATGTCAAGTTGGGGCAGTCTAGATTTCTTGGGTAGAGGTGTAGAGGTTAGGTGTCGAAGGCGACCTTGCAGAGGTGGGCTTTAAGCAGAGATTTGAAGATGGGCAGGGAGGGGGCCTGGCATATGGGCTCGGGGAGTTTGTTCCACGCGTGGGGTGAGGCGAGGCAGAAAGGGCGGAACCTGGAGTTGGCGGTGGTGGAGAAGGGTACTGAAAGGAGGGATTTGTCTTGAGAGCGGGGGTTACGGGTAGGAACGTAAGGGGAGATGAGGGTTGAGAGGTAAGGAGGGGCTGCAGATCGAGTACATTTGTAGGTTAGTAGCAGAAGTTTGAATTGAATGCGGTACCTGATCGGAAGCCAATGAAGTGACTTGAGGAGGGGGGTGGTATGAGTGTATCGGTCCAGGCGGAAGATAAGACGTGCAGCAGAGTTCTGAACGGATTGAAGGGGGGATAGGTGGCTAAGTGGGAGACCAGTGAGGAGTAGGTTGCAGTAGTCAAGGCGAGAGGTAACGAGAGAGTGGATGAGAGTTCGGGTGGTGTGCTCAGAGAGGAAAGGGCGGATTTTGCATGGACAGCAGAACAGTGAATATAAGATTAAATGATCCAGCATCAATTGACTACAGCACTGAGGAACTTGGATGTAAAATCTAAGTGGACCTGAAATTCCTTCTGTGCACTGTCCTGGTGCCTATTATAAGAGCTGTCATTTATTTATCAATAAACCTCGTGGACCTCCTCCCAGAAATGCCAAAAGATCATGCTGCAAATTTCTGAACCTACACTTCCCCAGCTGTAAAGGACTAAAGTACAAGCTGATACACTCCACCACCTTCTCCTACATGAGCACGAAGCTGTGGAATGCATTACCAACTGCCTTGAAAACTACTGCCGAAATAACAAAATTTCGTAAATCTCTGAAGACACATCTCTTCAACAAGGCATACAAAGAGAACCCATAATCCACAAAATACCTACGAATCCACCAGCTTTGACAGTCCACCTTCTATACTAACCTTCCTAAAACCTTCCTTATCTTTTCAGTTACTTAACCCTGACTTACCTATAATGAATATGCCATAACAAAACTCTGTAAGCCACATTGAGCCTGCAAATAGGTGGGAAAATGTGGGATACAAATGCAATATAATCAATGGTGATAAGTCATCTGGACTACTGCAACGCACTATACACGGGCTGCAAAGAACAGACTATCAAAAAACTCCAAACTGCCCAGAATACTGCCGCCAGACTCATATTTGGAAAACCTAAATATGAAAGTGCAAAACCCTTGAGAGAGAAACGTCACTGGCTCCCACTTAAAAGAACGCATTACGTTCAAGATCTGCACGATTATACACAAAATCATTCACACAGAAGCCCCAATCTATATGCTAAACCTCGTGGACCTGCCTCCAAGAAACGCCACAAGATCATCCCGCAAATTTCTTGACCTGCACTTCCCCAGTTGTAAAGGACTAAAGTACAAGCAGATGCATGCGACCACATTCTCCTACCTGGGCACGCAAGTGCGGAATGCACTGCCTACGGACCTGAGAACAATCAGCGAAACAACTATCTTTTGCAACTCTCTTAAGACATATCTCTTCAGCAAGGCATACAATGAGAACTAATAGCCACAATAATCCACACGACAATCCACTCAATTAAGATAACTCATCTACTATAGCTACCTAAATCACTCCTCTCTTTCGTCTACCCTAATTTAACCTCTACACGACAATCCACTCAATTAAGATAACTCATCTACTATAGCTACCTAAATCACTCCTCTCTTTCGTCTACCCTAATTTAACCTCTACACGACAATCCACTCAATTAAGATAACTCATCTACTATAGCTACCTAAATCACTCCTCTCTTTCGTCTACCCTAATTTAACCTCTACACAACATTAAATGTATATGTCACTTTGCAATGACAGTGTTAACAAAACTCTGTAAGCCACATTGAGCCTGCAAATAGGTGGGATACAAATGAAATAATTAATTAATTAATTTGTGGCATTTATACCCCGCTCTTTCCTGCTCGATAGCAGGTTCAGTGCGGCTTACACAGTATGGTACAAAGTATCACAAAAACAATACAAAGTATGCTACAAAGTATCACAGAGACAGTGCAAAGTATGGTACAATGTATCACAGAGAAACATAGTTATATAGAGTGGGACATTAGTAAAAGCCCTCTTCAGCCTCATGTTTGATATTTCTTTCTAATGGATGTAGAGGGGCTTTTCTGTTTTTCTTTCATTATTCCCCTTACCCCTCTCTTTCCTCCTCTTCAGTCCCATAGCCCTCCTGCCTCTCCTTCCCCTCCTCCCATTTCTTAACAGTTTAGCTCAGGTGGTCCCAACTGCTAATGGGCCAGTCCCAGTCTGGAGCCAGCCCAGCTAGTCTATAAAGCCGCCTCCTGCTGCCCACTTTGGCCTTGGACCCACCTGAGCTCCAGCACAGCCCTGGTCATGCCAGTGTACCAGACCTGCCCTGGAGATCCAGGTGTGGATTATTACTGGAGCCCCCAAGCTCAGGGCAGCACTGGGGAGGCTGGACCTGCCTCAGCACAGCAGGGAGAGCAAAGTTCAGGTAAGAGAAGGAACCAGCCCCCTCCCATCCCACCCACACCTCCATTTTTCAGCTAGGAGTCTCTTTATGTTATTAGAGGGAGGGGGAAGGAGGGTCTATGTATATTTAATGAGGGTTATAGTGTGAGAGTCCCTCTGGGTTATGAGGGAGTCTCTGTGGGTTATTTATTTTCCAAACTTGTATCCCGCTTAAAAACTAAGCAGTTTATAAATACAAACAAGGTGGAATGTGTCTCTTATAATGAGGAGTTAAGGTGAGACAGACCCTCTGGATTGTAATGAAGGCATCTCTGGGTCCTATGAAGGACTGCGTTTTCTAGGGAGGGAGTCTCTCTGACCAATGTTGGATTAGTCTCTGGGTTATAGGGAAGCATTTCCATTCTGTTATGGGAGTACTTCTGGGTTACTGAGGGGTGAGGTGATATGATAGAGGTGTACAAAATAATGAGTGGGGTACAGCGGACTGATGTGAAGCATTTGTTTACACTTTCTAACAATAATAGAACCAGGAGACGCAAGATGAAACTAGAATGTGGTAGGTTTAAAACAAATCGGAGACAGTTTTTCTTTACTCAGCACATAGTTAGGCTCTTGAACTCATTGCTAGAGAAGGTAATGACGGCAGCTGGCCTTGCTGAGTTTAAAGGGGGTCTGGACAGATTCCTGAAGGAAAAGTCCATTGATCGTTATTAAATTTTGGGTTTTTTGCCAGGTTCTTGGGGCCTGGATTGGCCACTGTCAGAGACAGAGTGCTGGGCTTGATGGACCTTTGGTCTTTTCCCAGCGCAGCGGTGCTTATGTAGGGATGACTTCCCTATGAAGAAAGACTAAGGAGGCTAGGGCTTTTCAGCTTGGAGAAGAGACGGCTGACGGGCTGAGGGGAGACATGATAGAGGTGTATAAATTAATGAGTGGAGTGCAACAGGTGGATGTGAAGCATTTGTTCACGCTCTCCAAAAATACTAGGACTCACTAGGGAGAATGCGATGAAACTACAGTGTAGTAAATTTTAAACAAATCTGAGAAAAGTTTTCTTCACCCAACGCGTAATTAAACTCTGGAATTCGTTGCCGGAGAACGTGGTGAAGGCGGTTAGCTTGGCAGAGTTTAAAAAGGGGTTGCACGGTTTCCTAAAGGACAAGTCCATAAACCACTACTAAATGGACTTGGGAAATATCCACAATTCCAGGAATAACATGTATAGAATGCTTGTACGTTTGGGAAGCTCGCCAGGTGCCCTTGGCCTGGATTGGCCGCTGTCGTGGACAGGATGCTGGGCTCGATGGACCCTTGGTCTTTTCCCAGTGTGGCATTACTTATGTACAGTGAAGGAGAAACTGGGTGTCTGGGTTGTAGTGAAGACGTTTCTGTGTTATAGGGAGGGAGTCTCATTGATAAAGGGAGGGGTGTTTGGGGGCTGTGCAGCACATTACGATTTATCCAGAGAAGCATAAAAAATGAGGGTAAATAAATATCATACAGCCTATCCAGTTTGCCCATCCACACCAAAGACATTTACAATTTTTATTTGATGTATTTGTTGCATTTGTATCCCACATTTTCCCACCTATTTGCAGGCTCAATGTGTCTTACATAGTACCGTGATGGTGATCGCCAATTCCCGTAAGAGAAATACAGAGTGGTCTAGTGTTAATGTTCATAGATGACATATTAAGTATTCAAGGAGAGAGAGTTAAGTTTTGTCCTGGTAAGAGTTTCGATAGTGTTGCAGGGTTCAGGTTGGCTCATTCTGGTATGCCTTTGTGAACAGGTTGGTTTTTAACGATTTCCGGAAGTTTGTTAGGCTGTGCATTCCATAATTGTGTGCTTATATAAGAGAATCCCTTCCTCTCCCTCAAACATCCTCTCTGTTTCTCCCTTCTAAGCTATTGATTTATGTATCTTGGGGTGTCCATCAAACATATAAAACGCGAGTGACCGTACTCACCCACAAATGCGCAGTAGAGACTTCCCTCTCTGTCCCGCCCCCGCGTCAATATGTGATGACGAGGGCGGAACAGAGAGGGAAACTGCGTGAAGGGGAGGGAGGGAACCGCTCCCCCCCCCCCAAGGTCGCCGCTACCTCTCCCCCCACTCGGCCCAGGCCCTCTCTTCGCTATTGAACTTACATCGCTGAAAACGCAGCAGGGCAGATCAGCTGAGCTCCCGTCGGCCTTCCTTCCCTACCTGTGTCCCGCCCTCGCTGACGTTACATCACACGAAGGCGGGACACAGGCATAGAAGGAAGGCTGATGGCAGCTCAGCTGATCTGCCCTGCTGCGTTTTCAGTATTGTAAGTTCAATAGCGAAGAGAGGGTCCGGGCTGGGTGGAGGGGGGCAGAGGCGACAGGGGGGGGAGGGGAGGGCAGGAGAAATGTTGGACATGGGAGTTATCAGAAGGAGGGGGGCCTTGGAGCTGGGAGGGAGGGACAGAGGGCCTTGCAGCTGGCAGGGAAGGAGGGGGCCCTTGGAGCTGGGAGGGCAGGCAGGGGGCCTTGGAGCTGGGATGGGGGGAAGGAACGGAGGGGGGCCTTTGGAGCTGGGACGGCATGGGGCCTTGGAACTGGGAGGGCAGGCAGGGGGCCTTGGAGCTGGGATGGGGGGAAGGAACGGAGGGGGGCCTTTGGAGCTGGGAGGGAATGGGGCCTTGGAACTGGGAGGGCAGGCAGGGGGCCTTGGAGCTGGGATGGGGGGAAGGAACGGAGGGGGGCCTTTGGAGCTGGGAGGGAATGGGGCCTTGGAACTGGGAGGGCAGGGGCCTTGCAGCGGTGAGGTGGGGGGAGGGGGCCCTGGAAAACCCCCATACCAATACTCGCCCGTTTTAACGGGCTTAATGGCTAGTTTACCCATAAAGCAGGGGTCCTGTCAGAACAGGGTTCACCTTGGTAAAGACTGAAACTGGAGAAGTATATAAGGTTGTCTTTTTGCGTTTATGTAACACTTTTTTAAAACTAAAGTTCAACCCAAGATGATTTCCAAAATAATCAGATACACACAAAAAAATACATTGGCATTAAAATATTTTCATTTTTATACATCTTTTTTTCCTTCCTGTCCTTCCCCGCTTGAGAAAGACATACATTGACCTTTCTTTTATGTGAAGAGAGAAATCAATTATCGTCATCCAAAACTTGACTGACTCTGCAGATATTTGGGCAGTGACTCTCAGGATCTGCTCTTTGCTGTTTATGATTTTACTGTTGTAATACAGATTATTAAAGTCAGTTTATACAATAATATACATTAGTCATTTATGAACTAATTTGACTTCATAATAATGTTGTGTGTGGGGTGGGGAAGGGAAGATTTTGGAAGAGCCTTCAGAATCTGGGTCTGAAAGTGACAGAAATACAGAGGGCAGAAGAGCAAACCCAGAGAGAAAGTCCCCAGGTTCTGATGCTGGTCCAGATTATCTCTGCTCAGATTCTGCTTCTAACCTGGGACTTTTCCTGCTCATCCTTTTGTGAGAAGTCTTTAATTTTCTCTCTCTGCTCTTTGGGAAATGTGCATCTCTTCTGTCTTTGCATTTTGCACAGTCCAGGAGGAAATGCATTTCTGCTTCTAACCTGGGTTTAGGGCCCCCACAGATTTTCAGGGCCGCCGAGAGACTGGGCCAGGCCCGGGACAAGACCGCCCCGGGCCCTCTCTCCGCCCCTGGGCCCTCTGCACTGACCTTAAGCGCCTCACCTTCGAAAGCGCAGCAAGCAGCGGCAGACCACTCCTTCCTTCCGTGTCCCGCCCTTGCAGAAGTTACATTAGGCGAGGGCGGGACACGGAAGGAAGGAGTGGTCTGCCGCTGCTTGCTGCACTTTCGAAGGTGAGGCACTTAAGTTCAATGCCAGGGAGCGACAGAGGGCGGGCGGGCCGGACTGCGGCGGCGGTGGCACCAGGCCCCCCTCCCCCCCCCGGAGGCCCGGGCCCGGGGAATTTTGTCCCCCCTGTCCTCCCCTCTCGGCGGCCCTGCAGATTTTGCTTCTCCAGGATTAGAGACAGTTTTTCCTGCTCATTCTTTAATTTTCTCTCTCTGCTCTGTGGGAAATGTGCAGCTCTCTTTGCATTTTGCACAGTGCAGGAGGAAATGGTTATGTTTATTTTGAGATTTACTATATCTTTTTTCTGACAAGTAGGTCAAAGCAGTTTACAGATTAATGTCTAGCATAAGACAGGAACACCAAATAATCAGACATTTAGAAAGAATAACGAACAACATCAGGAGAAGAGAAAGTAAAAAAACAATAATAAAAATGTTTTTCTGTTTGTCCACTGTGGGTCTCTTCTCTGGCATTCTCTTTAATCGACCCTGTATTACTCTCTTCCTTGCCTTGCAGGCTGGCCCTCAAGCTCCTTGGCATTGCAAGAGGTGTCCTCTCCCTCGCAGGGCCCCGATTCATCCACCACCCCCCATGCTGGGTCCCCTCCGGGGCAGGTAAAAGTGCAGACAGAGAGGAAGGGAAAGCCGGGGAAGACCCGAACTGTCTTCAGTCAAGAGCAGCTACTCTGTTTGCACCAACGCTTCCAGCGGCAGCGCTATCTAACGCCGGCCCAGATCCAGGAACTGTCCCAGGAACAGGCGTTATCCTACAAACAGGTACGATGGCTGGCTCTCATCAGGGAGCGCTCCTGACAGGCCTCAGTATCTCATATATAAATCCAGCCCTGCTGCTGTCTCCTGGGACTGTATATACTTGCAATACTACTCTTCAGTCACTAGGTGTCCTTGCAGTAAACTTTACACATGGAAGACGTGAAGGGAAAGGAAAGGACTGAGCCCTGACATTCATTCCCATCACCTTTATTAGTGTCTTTTCTGTATTTGGCAGGTAAAAACCTGGTTTCAGAATCAGAGGATGAAGCAGAAGAGATGTCAGAAGGGCAACATCTGGCTGGGGAAAAGCTACTGGCTGGCTCAGGTAAGCAAAGAGGGGGGTGTGAGTTAGCATCAGACAGTGCTGGAATCTGCTCCTTGACCTGCCCTGTCCAGAAGTAGAGACAGGTTGAATGAGCGGGGGGAGCGAGAGTGGCGTGAGAGCGGACTTCCGCCAGAGCTGGCAGAACTCCGTTTGGGGGAGCGGCTGCTCCCCTGGCACCCCCCCTGGCTATGCCACTGGCCCTGTCCCAGGCTGAGGGCAGACACAAGTCTAGAACCAGCCACCCTTAGGGAGGCCCATGAAAAAGCCCGAGAGTGGGCCGGCACAGCAACTCCTGCACAACACACAGGCCTTGAGAGTGGAGGAGTGGCCTAGTGGTTAGGGTGGTGGACTTTGGTCCTGGGGAACTGAGTTCGATTCCCGGCACAGGCACCTCCTTGTGACTCTGAGCAAGTCACTTAACCCTCCATTGAGCCTGCCATGAGTGGGAAAAGTGCGGGGTACAAATGTAACAAAAAAAAAAAAAAGAATCACAGGGGAACCATCTCTTAATTAAACAGATGTACAAGTTCTGGAGGTGAGACGTTGGAAGATTATCGCAAGTTTCAAGAAGCAGCTCAAGGGTAAAATCCTCAAATATGGGCCAGACACTGTATATGAACTATTGTTCCCCCTCTTAGCACATCAAGCCCCTAATTATCAGTAGCAATGAGACAAGTGATGTTGGCTGGTCCCTGACCCCCATGTCCCACCAGCATCAACAAGACAGTGCCATGTTTGGGTCAGAACAAGAATCTCCTTAGCCCTGATCCTCCGGGTCCCAAGACCTTGACGATCCCAATAGGAAAAAGTTTTTCATTATTACTCATATTATAATAAGTGAGAGACACTTGTCTGTCTGGCTAATAAATGAGACTAGATCTGTCCTCCAGAAACTTATCCAAACCTTTAAAAAAATTGTCTAGAAGAAGTAGCCTAGTGGTTAGTGGACTTTGATCCTGGGGAACTGAGTTCAATTCCCACTGCAGCTCCTTGTGACTCTGGGCAAGTCACTTAACCCTCCATTGCCCCTGGTACAAAATAAGTACCTGAACATATGTAAACCGCTTTGAATGTAGTTGCAAAAACCTCAGAAAGGCGGTATATCAAGTCCCAGTTCCCTTTCCCTTCCCACATGTAAAACCTCAGAAAGGCGGTATATCAAGTCCCAGTTCCCTTTCCCTTCCCACATGTAAAACCTCAGAAAGGCAGTATATCAAGTCCCAGTTCCCTTTCCAGCAACCAATTTGCTAATTTGTGTCTTGCTAAAAACACTTTTCCCTATTGCTTTGATAGAGTGAATCTTTCATCGTAGCACAGCTTGAAAGAAACAACTGTACAAAGCACTTCAGTATTTTACAGACCCCGTTCTCGCTTCAGATTAAAGAACCCCAAACCTGTTTCTCTTCTTAGAACAACCATTCCATCCCTTTTTTTCTAGGCTCCACCAAACTCAAATCATTTCAGTAGAACAGAGAAACCTCTCTCCCATTTGCTGTCAGGATAACTGTGATGTCATCTTCCAGGATCGCCGTTTGTAACGGTCTCTCTGCATTCTGTTTTAATCTTTTAGGCTGTGGAACATGGAGACACATTCTCAACTTTGTCCACAGGATACTCAGTCCCTGCTGCAGCCACTGGAAATCCCCAGGCCCTGATGGTAGCCCAGTCTTCAAGCTATAACCAGCAGAGCCCCTATGCGCCACAGACAAGTTACCAGCAACATCTGGCTACCTCTTTCCAACACTCAGCCGATGCCTTTCAGCCACACAACTATAACAACCCGGGGCTGGAATACCCCCACAGCAGACAAGGCGAGACCTACAGCTTTTCTCCTACACCCTTCTCTAATCCCCTTTCAGGCTCTAGCCTCCTGTACCCACAGCAGCTGGGTACAAACCATTACAAGGCAAGAGGCCCAGAAGAAATGTGACCTTCATTCCTCTAGAGACAGCTGACCTCTGTGTGTATGTGTACAATATTTTAATACAAGGCTTTTCAGTTGCTTACTTTCAGAGCAGATGGGACACCAAGCAAGTCATATTAAAAACTAGGTCTTCCCTTGCATTCACCTTGTGGTGATGTGTGTGTGAAACGCCCGCACCATGGCTGGATGGTAAAGGTTATAGAACTTTCTGTTTGGTGCAAAATTAATGGAGCAGAAGTCCTGAGGGTTGGGGGAGGGGTGAATATTTTGCATATGTGCTTTTAATATTCACTTCCCCCGCAGCCTTCTCTGAGGAGAATGGAAGAGGCTTCAGTTCAAGCTCTCAGAGGGGCAGATTAAAAATACAGAGAGATGAAGGAACCTGCTCTTAGTCATACAGTGAACGCATGAGGTGGTTTTCACAAAACTATGTTGCATGAAACAGGATTGAGAACTACACCAAGAAGATGTGCTTTATCCTGAACAGCCTGCTGCTCTAAAATTTAAGAACACATTTTACACTGCTGCAGACACTGTCACGCTGCAGTATCCAGAGGGGATATGTTGAAAAGTAATGGTTAGGAATTAACCTATCAGCAAAACATAGACCAAACACAGGAGAAAACCACTTGCAATTCAAAACATTTCAGTTCCAGACCAGAATATGGCAAAATATTGTTAATTATAAATCACAGGATTCAGAGCACAGCCATAAGCATTATTTGCTCAGACCTAGGTCCCCCCTCCCCCAAACCCAAAATGCTTGTACCACATGAGAATGTGTTCATTCAGTTGCTCAATAGGACAAGAACACAGTTTCCAAAGGGTTTAGATAGTACTCGAGACCGAGGTTCCTAAATTACCTCTTTGGAAATATTGTGGAATTGAGCAGCTAAATTTATGTACAAAATTGTACTAAAGTCCTACATTTTGACTTAAAAAGTGAGTGGCACCAGGCTTAAAAGAACATAAGAGTTGCCATACTGGGAAAGACCAAAGGTCCATCAAGCCCAGTATCCTGTTTCCAACAGTGACCAATCCACGTCACAAATACCTGGCAAGAGCCCAAAACATTTTATGCTGCTTATCCTAGAAATAAGCTGTGGATTTTCCCCAAGTCCATCTTATGGACTTTTCTTTTAGGAAGCTAGCCAAACCTTTTTAAAACCCCGCTAAGCTAACCACATTCTCTGGTAACAAATTCCAGAGTTTAATTACACATTGGAGTGAAGAAATATTTTCTCAGATTTGCTTTTAAATTTACCACTTTGTAGCACCTAGCATTAGGCTCCCAAGTTTAAGAGCTGAGATTTTAAAATATTGTGTATCTGTGCCATAACATCTACTACAGGTTGGTGCACCCTCCAGCAAAAGCAAAAGGGCCTGACTGAAAAATATCCCAAAAGGTGGCATCCAAACCCTACCTGAGCCTTCCCCTCCAGTTCCTTGTGCACATCAGCTTAGCACCAGTAAAGAACTGCCAAACCCCCCAAAGCAGAGGGCCTACATTTGTAAAAGAGAGACACCCACACTCAGCCCCCAACCCTCCTGCATGTACACCTGGAACTTGGGCTGTGGGGGAGGGGCAGACACGCACAGAACTTCCTGCTTGGGGGGAATAGAGAGTGCCCCCCCTCCATGCAGTGTTTATCTTTTTATTCCCCCCTCTCCTTCAAGGATCCTTGCCAATTTATGCGTCCACCTTCCGCTTTATTCAAAATGAAAATTAAATCCATCCAGGATTTAAACATAGAAAGATGCCAGTTTCGGGAAGGTTTCTTATACACCAGTACAAGGTAGCACCACGATGCTGCCTTTGGAGACATGTTAACACCCCCCCCCCTTCCCAGAGGGTATTAACCATGGAGAGTGGAGTTGACTTTGTGGGCTACAGTGGCAAAGCTTGGTAGCCATTTTTAAATTTGGGCAAAGCAAGACCGTATAAATGAATCAGAGGAAGATTAAAAAAAAAAAACCCTTAAGTTCTTCCTGCCAAGAGGGTTTAACAAATCAAGGCCTCGGCTTCACTTTGGACTTAAGACCCTCCAACATTGCAGGATGGGATGAATGGCTGGTGGAGATGCCCAAACCTCACCGAGCTGATGAGATTAACTCCCCCACCGGGCTGTGTGAGCAGTGCAGAAGTTGCCAGTGTTGCTGAGCTCAGACACTTGAAAATAGAAAATGAGATAATTAAGATGATCCCTTTCCTTAGTCTAATACCTTTTTCAATTAGCTTTCAGAGAGCAAAACCTCCTGCCTCAGGTCAGATCAGGACAGGATACTGCTGTTACCATCTCCTCTCCCGGCTTGAGTTGCTCTCTGAAAGTCAGTCAAAAATGTATTAAATATAAAGGTATCACCTTAGTTTCCTTTTTGCATTTTATTTGAATTTATTAACACAGCTACCATATTACTTTATCCTAATTTAAAATAAAATTCTTGTTCTAGCTTCGTTGACTGGTGTTTTTTTTTTGTCTAATGCTACCAGGCTCTGCTTTCCTTCATCTTCTCTTAACTGTCAAGCCAGGTTTTCTGTCCCATTTGTCATTTCCCCCCCTCGTCTCCTTTTTCTTTCACTTTTCTTCAATCTATTTTTCTGCTTCTCTGGCCAGATTTAATTCGTTCTATTTTCCCTCGTTTTACTTTGTCTACTGTCACACCGCGATGCCTCTCGGGTCTACCTAATCCCTTGCCAGGCCAGGTCACGCCTCCCTTGCGGGTTTTCTATACAACCTTGCTTTTGTAATTATTTGAAATCATCACAGTTAAGAAACATAAAGCTCTGTAGTTGTGGGACCCTTCCTTCTTCTGGTTTCCCTTTACATTACAACTAAGTTCAGGCCAGGTGCCGGCTTAAGTCTTTTGCTTATCAAGGGCTCCCCTCTGAACCGGCTGCACCTGTCACCCACACAGTCCAATATTATCTTTTGAAAAAGTTGATAAACCCCAATTAGTTCTGGCAAGCCCTATGTATCCTCTTGTCAGTTAGCTTCCTGAGGCCCAGGGGACCCCCCCCTTAAACATACCAGCAACCTAACACAAATTGTATCTGCCCACTTGGGTCAGGCTTGAATGCAGTGTAAAGTTCCCAATATACCTCAAAAGGAAACAGACTTAAATGTTTGCAGTAACTCCAAAGGGGAGGTTCTAGGGCCCATACCTTAAAAGCTTTCCTTCTTGGGATCCTTCCTCCATCTTTGGCAACCAAGTTTGTTATCAGGCTCCAAGGCTTCTCCCCCTTCACCTCTACCAAGGCAGAAATGTCCATGGGTTCTTCTGGCTCAGGTACCCTCCTCTCCTCCTGAACCACTGAAACCTTTTCTATGGGAAAGGGAAATGGCACTTGATATACCGCCTTTCTGAGGTTTTTGCAACTACATTCAAAGCGGTTTACATATATTCAGGTACTTATTTTGTACCAGGGGCAATGGAGGGTTAAGTGACTTGCCCACAGTCACAAGGAGCTGCAGTGGGAATCAAACTAAGCAACCAATCCATCGGGTCCTCCCCTCCTGCGGCTCATAAGCCTTATGATTAACCTGCCTAAAAAGGTCATGTGACCCTCCCTCAGGAACTTGGGAAATGTAGTCAGGATTATCCTCTCTGCTCTGCTCCCAGGATTCTGGGACTTGTAGTGAGGACTAACCTCCCTAAAGGGTTCATGTGACCTACTCCTGGGAAACTGGGAGTTGTAGTCTCTCAGGTCCTCTGGGAAGTGTCTGGTTTTCAGGCACCTTTTCCCAAGGATCTCTCTCCCAGGTCTACCATGCTCACCACACTACCTACAACCTTTCATCTTTCCCTCACCCTGATTATCCCCATGCCCCTTCCTCTATTCTCCAGTCTTTCACTAACTCTATCCTCTCCCCCGTTCCACCCAGAGTCTCCCCTCTTTCTCCCCCTCACCCTTCCATCCTTCTGTCCAGTGTCGCCCTCTCTCATCTCATCCTTCTACCCAGCATCTTCTCTCTCTACCCTTTTCCATGGTGTCCCCTCTTTCCCTCCCCAACACTCCACTCATCTCCCTATTCTGTCAACCATTTCTCCTCCCCTTTCCATTCAACATCTCCAGCCTCTCTAGCTCTCTCTTCCCATCGCTGCTGCCAGCCTGGTGTCTTTTCTCTTCCTTCCCAGGTCTACCATCACTGTCATCTGTTTCTTGCTGCTGCTTTTCCTCCCGATGAGCAGCAGTGGTGGAAAAACAAGAAGCAGCAGACAGAGGGCTGTGCTGGTCCCCTGCCCCCTCCGATATCAACTTCCCGCTCCAGGGCAGAGAACTGGCAGAGCTGACAGTCACCTGCAGTCCTGTGCCTGCTTCTTGTTGTTTTGCTGCTGCGTGGCATGGGGGTGGCAGTGGAAGGGAGGTGAGGAAGGTTACCGGGTGCCTGGGGGTGGCAGTGGAAGGGAGGTGAGGAAGGTTACCGGGTGCCTGTACTCTCTCTTCAGCCAGGACCATGGCTCAGCGGGAGAACTTTCCTCTTTGGTGGGAGGGTGGGTATCCTGCAGCATCCATCACATTCAAAACTCACATCTAAAATGTTTATGCATAGCATCAGGTGCCAAGTGTGGTGAGGGTAGCAAATCAGCTCCTTTCAGCTCATGTCCACTACCTGCCCTGTTCCCAGTTACTACAGTGGGCCCTGGCCGAGGGGAAGGAAACCCAGCAGAAATGCAGTCAGCTCCTGAGCCCATGAAACCCCACCCCAATCTCCTCAGAGCAACTCAATGTTACTGAAACTCTGACTTTAAGGTATCCCCCCCACCCCTATTAACTCTCCCCCAAAATGTCCAGCGGTGCCAGACAGTAGGTAACACTAGCCCTGACCTACCAAAACGTAAGAGGTTGAAAGGGATATTGTCTTATGTTGAATGGCAGCTGATGCCCCCTCCAACTGGGGGGCGAGAGGGGGGGGGGGTAAGAGCTTTATGCTGCTGGTCAGAAGATTCTAGATCAAGGCTTGAGAATTTGGGCATAAAGCCAACTTTGAGCATGCAGATGGGTAAAAAGGTCACAGACCCCCATCAGCGACACAGGGCCTGAGTTATAGAAACTGCTTTTAAGGCAGATGCCAGCTCTAATGACACAATGATATCACAGCCCCATGCACTGTGCGATCCTACATGCCTGGAGCAGAGCTCTGGGAAGATGGGAGGTTATTACAGCACAGTAATGCCCTGGGTCTATAATCCCTCTCTCATCTGTGACCCTGCTCTGGCCAGAGCTGCTCCTGCAGCCCAAGGAAGAGTTCTGCATGGTTTTAACAGACACAGGAAGAAAACAGCAGAATCAGTAGAAATTGTTTTTATATATATACACTCCATGACAGCAGACAAGAAAAACATCCCTATTTTATATACAGGAGACTCGTAATACAAGGAATTGTATAAAAACATGACAACTCTACCCAGGCTAAAGGGAACAGATGCAAGAAAAAGTGAAACCACCTTTCATAAGCCAGCCAGCTGTTCAGGAAACAGGAGAGTTATTTAGCAAGAGCAGGTGGGCTGCAAGACCACCACACCCATCCCAGCAAGGTGGATTTCTCTCCCCCCCCCCCCCCCCCTTGTACTCCACTGGAGAAGATAGACTAGATAAATTCTTGAGTCAGGGGAGGGGGTCACAGCTAGAACATTCTCACTACCAAGCAAGCAGCCAGAGGGTTAACCTGCCCCCCCCCCCGCCCCTGTAACTTGTGGCATAAGGCAGGAGGGCTGTGACCTCCCACTACCAGCCTCCACCAGGGAAGGACTGGTGACTTCAGATGCCCACAGCTGCAGTACAGTTGTGATATAGGGCAGGGGGCTTTCAGGAGCCTGGACCCCTGCCTTATAAGTAGACAAAGCACTGTTCTCCCACCCAGGTGATATATAACTTATTAGTACATGTCACAGCACACAACACTTTACAGTCTCAGGGCGGCTGCGTCATTCTAGGATCCCAGGAAGGCGAAGGTCTCCTTCCTCCTTGATGAGGGGGTGATGCTAGGCCCAGAGAAGTGTGGCGGCAGTGCGGAGAGAAACAGTGAAGTCTGTTCTTGCTTTGCCTGAGGGTTGAACTCCAGCAGCTGACTGTAGGAGGGAGAGGAGTGGGAGGCAGGACCAGGGCTGAAGGAGGGGAAGGGGTTATAGTTCACTTGAGGGAGGAAGTTGTAGGTGGAGCTGGAAGAATGAGTAAATGTGGTAGTATTCTGGGCACAGCTGGCAGGAGCAGGGTATCCTTGTGAGGGGGTCATCATCAGGTCTGCACCTGTGGGCACCTGGAGGGCGGGAAGGATAGAAACAAAAAAGTTAAGAAGCAAGAATGAATGGATTATATCCACCCTCAGTCATGTCATCTGACCCTTATCCCACTTCTGACCATGAGTAGGACCTGCGGTTATTATTGCATGTATGACCCAACTCCCAATCCCACCTCTGCCACCATCGCTCACTGTGTGACCTTCAGCATGGAGTCACTCAGATCTACAACATCTGCAGACCCAACTCCCCATCCCACTTCTGCCACCAGCTCTCACTCCAACTTTCACCCTGGACATCACCCTGCAGACCAGCTCTACAAGTGAAGGATATTCTTCCTGTCTGATTCTCTCTCAGTGCAGCTTATGGAGCACATTTCCTGCACAAGGAGGGCTGGGGGAAGGCAGCACGATGTAGATTATTTCTTATAAATTTATTCCTCTGGTTTTCATATGTTGCCATCCTCAAGGCAGAGGGCACAGTATCTTTCTTGATCTCCCAGAAGCAGGCATGCAATTCCCACATGGACTATTCCAATGGTAAGTGCTTCAGAGCCAAGAGGCATAAACAGCAGGAGGCCTGGAACAGGGTCCCAGGCCCAAGTCCGCAATATCCAGCATTATCTGTCATCCCCTTACCTGTGTTATCCAGGAAGCCTGGTCCAGCCAGACGCCGTCCTCCTTGTGAAACCTCTTCAGCTTCATCCTTCTGTTCTGGAACCAGGTCTTCACCTACAGGGATGAGATGCAAAACAGACTGAGCAGCCACTAGGGACAGGAAAATGCCCTACCGCACCTATACGTGATACGTAAACCGCTTTCAGTGCTATGACAGAAAAGGATCATATCAAGAGGAGGCAGGACTGGTGGTTGGGAGGCAGGGATAGTGCTGGACAGGCTTGTACGGTCTGTGCCAGAGCCGGTGGT
Source organism: Microcaecilia unicolor (assembly GCF_901765095.1). Classification (NCBI taxonomy): domain Eukaryota; kingdom Metazoa; phylum Chordata; class Amphibia; order Gymnophiona; family Siphonopidae; genus Microcaecilia; species Microcaecilia unicolor. The sequence continues at coordinate 34,066,652 of NC_044044.1, forward strand.
TGGGAGGCAGGGATAGTGCTGGGCAGACTTATACGGTCTGTGCCAGAGCCGGTGGTTGGGAGGTGGGGCTGGTGGTTGGGAGGCGGGGATAGTGCTGGGCAGACTTATACGGTCTGTGCCCTGAAGAGGACAGGTACAAATCAAAGTAGGGTATACACAAAAATTAGCACTTATGAGTTTATCTTGTTGGGCAGACTGGATGGACCGTGCAGGTCTTTTTCTGCCGTTATCTACTATGTTACTATGTAATCAGGAGAGAAAGAACTCCACAGATCTGTTTTAACTGAATTCTAATCCCTGGGCCTTGGCTGATCCTGCTGTTTAACGATTTCACATGCGGCAAAAGTTCTTACACACCATAAGTACATAAGTAATGCCACACTGGGAAAAGACCAAGGGTCCATCGAGCCCAGCATCCTGTCCACGACAGCGGCCAATCCAGGCCAAGGGCACCTGGCAAGCTTCCCAAACGTACAAACATTCTATACATGTTATTTCTGGAATTGTGGATTTTCCCAAGTCCATTTAGTAGTGGTTTATGGACTTGTCCTTTAAGAAACCGTCTAACCCCTTTTTAAACTCTGCCAAGCTAACCGCCAGTAATGGCTGAACCTTGGTTTATGTTGGGGGGGGGGGGGGGGAGGGTGAAGAATGGAGTGCACGGCACAGCCCATAGTTCCCCATTACCTGTTTAGCTGTGAGTCCCAGTGCCATGGACACCTGCTGGACCTGAAGGGGGGTCAGGTAGTGCTGCTTCTGGAAGCACTGATGCAGGGCCCAGAGCTGGTCCTGTGTGAACACAGTGCGGGACTTGGGCCTTCTGCCTGCCTTCCTCACCCCCTCCCCAGGGGTCCAAGAGGAGGGCTCCGTTTTCACATTGTTTGGGGCAGGGGGGACCTCAGATACCTGCCGTGCTGCCGAGAGAAAACGTTACCAGAACACACTGTAAAAATCTGGGTTAAGCTAAAATCATATAGAAAAACAGCAAAATGTTGTGAAGAGATCACACAGTCCGGTACAGAAACGTTGCACAGCGAGGGAATGTTATATTTCATCAGCCTGAAAACTTTCCCACCGCTAAATGGAATAGAAGTGTCTCAGACCTGGTCACAATGCTGATAATTTTTCGCAGTTCAGAAGCCATAATAGCTGACCAAGCAAGATGGAGGGAGATAAGGATTGATCTCCCCTAAGGCTGCCAGCTAGATCCAGGTTCACAGGGTTGATGCAGTCCTGGGTTTACCCCATTGCATGCAGGGGGCTTGCAGTTCTGATCCCCCTCCCCCACTGCATTCCCTAAGAAAAGCACAACTACAAGTCCCAACATGCACTGGGGTAAACCCAGGACTGGATCAACCTTGTCCTGTGAATCTGGATCCAGTTGGGAGCCTTCATTTTTTCCCCCTAAAAGCCCAGAGGGCATCAAAGCAGAGCAGTAAGCTTTTGCATAGTTACAGTGCTGTGTCAAGAACCAGGAGGAAGGACAGAGACACAATGATTGTTTTATAAATACATTAAGAAAAAGATTTCTACACAAGTGCCAAGCCAACACCAGCTGTGGCTTCTTTTGGTCTTATTCCTCAGTCCCCCTTCCTTTCCCCTCCTCTCAGCCCATTCTACAGTCATTTGTACTGCATAAAACTCTTTAACAGGTAAGATTGCAAGCAGGTACATAGCATAGGCCCCCAGGGAGGGGGAAATAAGCACAAAAGCCCAGAGGAATCTGCTTCCACAAACACCTGAGTGAGCACAAGGAGAAGCACACTGAGCCCTGCACAGGCTGTGTACACAGATAGAGATCACTCACAAGGAATTTCCTCACCTGGGTCCAGGATTCCTGGGTTTGGGGCAAGGGCAGCTGCAGCCTGCTGGGGGTTGGGGGGCAGTGTCACAGCTTCAGCTGAACCCCAGTAGTATTCCTCATGGTAGCCCAGGTCAGTGGCCCCCTGGTAGAGCTGAGGAGCAAGCATACTGCTAAAGGGAAAAAGAAAAGAAAAGAACCTCAAACACAGGGAGGTGTGGCAGGACACCCTGGCAAGATCAACTAGCTCTCAGGCTCAGCCCCCCTTTTGGGGCCAGCTTTATAGAGACTGGACCAGCCCCCTCTCATTAACAACTCTGCCATGGTGAAAACGGGGGAAGGGGGCTTGGGGAGAGAGACAGTATCTATGTTTTGTTTTGTTTTAGAAACATACCAGTGAATGGGGTTTTTCACAAGGCAAATGGAACTAGTTAAAAAAAACCCTCAGCCAAGAGGCAGCTGCTCTGTTTTGGTGGCAGAATAGGAAAACTACTCTTTCTGATGTGAGACACGGAAAGTATCCTACTACCTGAAGGTGGGGGAGCAGGGGACTGTGCAGGAGGGCTGAGTGTTCCTGCAACACATCTTGCCATGAAACAGCAGGGACTGCGCAGGAGGACTGAGTGTTCCTGCAACACATCTTGCCATGAAACAGCAGGGACTGCGCAGGAGGACTGAGTGTTCCTGCAACACATCTTGCCATGAAACAGCAGGGACTGCGCAGGAGGACTGAGTGTTCCTGCAACACATCCTGCCATGAAACAGCAGGGACTGCGCAGGAGGGCTGAGTGTTCCTATAACAAATCCTGCCATGAAACAGCAGGGACTGCGCAGGAGGACTGAGTGTTCCTGCAACACATCCTGCCATGAAACAGCAGGGACTGTGTAGGAGGGCTGAGTGTTCATGTAACTCATCCTGCCATGAAACAGCAGGGACTGTGTAGGAGGACTGAGTGTTCCTGTAACACATCCTGCCATGAAACAGCAGGGACTGTGTAGGAGGGCTGAGTGTTCATGTAACTCATCCTGCCATGAAACAGCAGGGACTGTGCAGGAGGACTGAGTGTTCCTGCAACACATCCTGCCATGAAACAGCAGGGACTGTGTAGGAGGGCTGAGTGTTCATGTAACTCATCCTGCCATGAAACAGCAGGGACTGTGTAGGAGGACTGAGTGTTCCTGTAACACATCCTGCCATGAAACAGCAGGGACTGTGTAGGAGGGCTGAGTGTTCATGTAACTCATCCTGCCATGAAACAGCAGGGACTGTGTAAGAGGACTGATTGTTCCTGTAACACATCCTGCCATGAAACAGCAGGGACTGTGTAGGAGGACTGAGTGTTCCTGTAACACATCCTGCCATGAAACAGCAGGGACTGCGCAGGAGGGCTGAGTGTGTCCCTGCCTGTTTTTCTTCTACCTTCCACTTTTGATTTTCTGATGAAATATTGGGCTGATGCCAGTTCAAAGCTAAAAGCAATTCCTGGGCTGAAGTTGCATGTTCAGACCTTAACAAACACTTCCAGGTACCTGGGATCACTTGTTTAAAAAGTCTTTCCTGGGCCTGTCCAGAGCATCTGAGCCTTTGCCCTCCTTAAACCCTATTTCCAAAGCCTTTTGCTCAGCAGAAACTAAAGAGATTTGTATTTCAATGCCTTGATTAGAGGTGTGAGGACTGGAAAGTTTCTCCTCCTTGGATTGTCCTGGATAGGATGTTTCATCCTGGACTCACCTCCTGCTGGTGCAGCTCCAGCAAAGGATGCAACCCAGAAAACATAAAAGTCGAGGTGTGGTTACTGTAAAATGCTTCCTGCCATGAACAGAACTGTACAGACATGTATAGGAGAGACAATGTCTGCTCCACAGAGCCTACCATCTAGTCAGGACACACATAATCGACAGTCAATAAGGTTAAATCTACCATCACAGATCAGAAAGTCTACTAGTACTAATCATTTCTATAGAGTATGTAATGTATACGGTCCTCTACTGTTCATATTATATGCAGGGTGCTTTCTCTGTCCCTAGAGGGTTCCCAATCTAAGTTAGAGAATGACAGGGGACAGGGACAGAGCCTGCGGGGGATGGGGTGGGAACAGGGTGTGGGGACGGGACAAACTCTGTCCCTGTGTCAGTTTCTACTTTGAAGCCTGTTAATGAACTGGACTGTTGTTTATGTTTGAGTGATGCAGACGACAATATTTTCATTTTTGGAAAAACAAGCAAACATGTTGGCCACAACTAGCAAAATTTGCATGGGGGATCCTGTACATTCCTGCTACCTGCACATCTTCTGAGAAGGACTATGGAGGACAGGAAAGCTAGACTGAATCCTGAGATTCTATTTGCGATTTATAAACAAAAGTTGCGCATATTGTTTCTTTTTATACTTTAATAAAAAGATTTAAATATAAAATCATAAGTGTTCGAGGCTTTAGCAGATGAGGACAGAACCCAAAGGGACGGGGACAGAACCTACATGGACAGGATGGGGACGGAGACAGAACCGGTGGGGATGAGGTGAGGAGGAGACAGGGCCCGTGGCAGGGATGGGGACAGAACCTGCGGGGAGACATGGCCCGTGGGGACGGGATGGGGACAGAGACAGAACTTGTGGGGATGAGGTGGGGATGGAGACAGAATCCATGGCGGAGACAGAACCTGCAGGGATAAGGTGGGGACAGAGACAGAAATTGCTGGGACGGGGACAAACTTCTTTTTTTTTTTGTTATTTGAATATTTTTACTGCTGTAACTGCCTATTGCTCATGTTTGATCTATTACTACTACTTATCATTTCTATAGCGCTACTAGACATACACAGCGCTGAACATATAGAGACAGTCCCTGCTAGACAGAGCTTACAATCTAATTAGGACAGACAAACAGGACAAACAAGAGATAAGGGAATATTAAAGTGAGGATGATAAAATAAGGGTTCTGAACAAGTGAATAAGGGTTAGGAGTTAAAAGCAGCATCTACTCCTCACTGGCCTCCCACTTTGCCATCTATCCCCCCTTCAGTCCGTTCAGAACTCTGCTGCACGTCTTATCTTCCACCTGGACCGATACACTCATATCACCCCTCTCCTCAAGTCACTTCACTGGCTTCCGATCAGGTACCGCATACAGTTCAAGCTTCTCCTACTAACCTACAAATGCACTTGATCTGCAGCCCCTCCTTACCTCTCTACCCTCATCTCCCCTTAGGTTCCCACTGCTCTCAAGACAAAAGTGGTTTGGCTACGTCTCTTGCTGAGCTTAACCACCAGACCACTCTGGCCTCTTTCCTGCTTGTTTTAGAAGACACTTTGGCTCACATTTTGCATTTTTCTATGTCCTGTAATTCTGAGACCCCCTTCCCCCAATAGATTTTGATTTGATTTAATTGTTTTATAGAGGCTTTTCTTTTCTACCCCTCCTAGCACTAAAGATAGGCAGGTTACAAATATTTTAAATAAATAAATATTTCCTTCTTGTCTTACCATTTCTTTCTTCCTCCCCTCCACACACACTTCTCACTTGTCCCCTGCCACACTCCCCACCCTTTCACCCTTCTTAATGTGCTGCTAATCACCTTGGAAAATGCACAGCCCCAGCCCAGTATGTCTACACAAATTCCAGGCACCTCTCTCACTCCCCTCCACCCCTCGCCCCCCCCCCCCCTACACAGAGACCACCCTCCGATCTGGATAATGCAGCTGCAATTGAGGGAGGGAGAAGAACCTGCTGAGAAGGGAAATCCAGGATAACAACCCCAAACAGAGAAATGTCCAAAGAGGTGTAATTCTGGGGTCCAGGCTGCAACCATTTCATGGAAAGGCATTTACCACATCCTTCTCTCTCACTTTAAGCTTATTCCCAGCTTTTCTTTCACTTTCATCCTGCTGTATTATATATTTTTTCACACTGTTTTGGAATAAAAAGTATGGAACTGTTCTATCTCCTCTCTTAACTCTGCTCTCCAGTTGTCTGTGCTGTGTTCACGCTTTGCTTGTGATCCCCTGAATGGTCCACTCTTCAGCTGTTTGTATGCTTTTACTGTATATGGGTTTAAAAAAAGGTTTGGGCAAGTTCCTGGAGGAAAAGTCCATAGTCTGTTATTGAGATGGACATGGGGGAAGCCACTTTTTGCCCCGGGATTGGTAGCATGGAATGTTGCCACTATTTGGGTTTCTGTCAGGTACTTGTGACCCGGATTGGCCACTGTTGAAAACAGGATATTAGACTAGACGGACCATTGGTCTGACCCAGTATGACTATTCTTATGTTCTTATGCTCTTACATTAGGATCTGATGAAGATCTGCCCTTCAGCTGTCTGTGCTGTATTCATTCTTTACCTGTATCACTCTAATGCATACCCACTCTTCCCTACCTGGGATTGATGTAGAAAAACTTTGCACCGATGACTGAGTGTGCTGCTTTTACAGTGAGATTAACGAAATGCAGTAAACGAAATCATATGTACAGACCTTGTGTACCAATGAGAGCAAAGCCTGTAATCTGTGCACATGTATGAACTAAACCACATGTGTGTGTTATTCTGTGGATAAATAGCTTCACAAATTTCTTACATGTACAATTTTTGCAAGACTATTATTTCTGCACAGAACCACAATTGCTGATCCTTTCATTTTCATCACACACTCACCTCCTGTTGAGTGGAGAAGCAGCTTAGTGGTTAGTGCAGCAGCCTGAGAACCTGTGGAAGTGGGTTCCATTCCCATTGCAGCTCCTCCTTGTGACTCTGGGCCAGTCACTTAACCCTTGCCCTCTGTAACAAAATAAACAAATATATACTACTTAAATCACTTAAATTGTAACCACTGTCTCATTCCCTTTCTGTCTTTTGGAGTTGCAGCACTTCCTATGATCAGCAAAAGAAGAAACAAAACTGGTAGTAAACCTTCTCCCATCAGAGCCTGGTGGTGAATTTCTCACCTTGTGCTAAAACCTCCTGTTTATTTCTGTGCATTGTGGCCTCATTACCAAGCATTTTTAATATACTGTGCACTCATAAACTAACTCCTTTCTGCATTAAAGCATGCATACACCTTATAGTATCCACTCATTTCTGCATCAGTCTCTCTGTGATGTGTTCCTGTGAAGCCTGCATACGGCTCTGATGAAGATCTGTTCTTCAGATGTCTGTGCTGTATTCATGCTATACATCTATCACAGTGATGGTTGCATGAGTCTCTAATGATCCACTTTTCAGCTGTCCATGCTGTATTCATTCTTTTCCTGCATTAGTGTAACTCCTGAATGAGATGGACAGGGAAAGGAATACTTGTGTTCATGCTCAGCAAAGATGACTGGGCAGGAGAATCTATCAGTGTCTTTAGATGCGGAACATTTTATGGGGGGGGGGGGGGGGGGAGGTTAAGGAAAAAAGTAAAATGATAAACGCTCTGTGAAGGTCTTTCCTCTTCTATTCTTCTCCCATTACTCCCAGTTAAGTCTCTCTTCCGGTCAGGTAATTGCATTATGGAAACATGCATTTGTCACTCCATTACCAAAAACAACCTACTCTTGATCGTTCAAAACTAGCAAACTAGCGTCCAATTTCCAATCTTTCATTCTTCTCGAAAATATTGGAAACATTAGCCCATGATCCGATTTCTATGTAAATGATTCTCTAGCCTTACATCCGTATCAAGCAGGCTTTCGACAGAAACCATATTAGCAACTTTTTATGATTCCATTAGAACATTTTTACATCAACGCCTTGCCATAGTAGGTCATTTCATTGGATTTATCTTCCATCTTTCAAGTAGTAGATCGTTCTCTTTTGATACTCCGTCTGCCATCACTGGGCATCCATGGAACGGTTCTCTGTTGGCTCCAAAGTTGTCTCGCTAATCACACGTATCGGGTAGCCTATCGTCAAGTTCAATCACATGTCTTTCCTGTGAATTCTAGGGTCCCACAAGGTTCCCATTTTGGCTCCCACACTATTTAACATTTCTCTCACACCTTTGATTACTCTGTCTAACCATCTTGCTATGCGCGTGATATTCAGCTTTTATATTGTTTTCATCCTTCTGAGTCTGACCAATCTGAACTCAGCCATTGCCTCTCTCACAAATATCTGCCTGGCTTTGCGAAAATCGCCTTGTTCTTAATGCAACAAAATGTCAAGCTATCCATTTTCCTAATCCTTGTTCCCCTGCTCCCACGGCTCCAGTTCTCAATCGTCAGGATACTGTAAAAAATTCTGGGGTAGATTTTGACAACCGTCTTACTTTGTCATCAAATTAGTACAGTAGTCAAGGCCTACCACAACACTTCATCCTAACCACAGACCTTTCATGAACTAGACAAAACATACCCTACACCTGACTGATAACCGAATGACTACTAATGAAAATCACGCAATACGCACTACCACTTTATTTCTCATGTCAGAAATGAACTTGCGATAGTTGACTATCTAACTTATGTTATAATTTACTCTATCACTCAGGAACCTCTATGCAATACCATACTGTACTATACTTTACTATGTATGCACCTTAATGTAAAATCATTTGTAATTCTCTACCCGGAAATGGCGACCGCCATTACGGCATAATGTAAGCCACATTGAGCCTGCAAATCTGGTGGGAAAATGCGGGATACAAATGCTACAAATAATAATTCTTTGCTGTCCATCGTGTTAGGGCATTATTTGCACTTACAGCAATTCGAACACTTCTTTTGTCCTGAGTCATTACTCGTTTAGATGACTAGAGTTCCATTTATTTGGGACTCCTGCTTCAGGCCCTGTTTACTAAGCGTTTAGCGTGTGAAAAATGAGTGCCTTAATGCTAGAGATGCCCAGAAAAACACTAGCGTACCTTAGTAAACAGGGCCCTTCAACTGGTGCAAATCTACTGCCCTCTGTCTTCTTCACTGTGCTAAACCGTTTGATCACATCACTCTTTTACTCTGTCAGGAGCATTGATTGCCACTTTCTGCACGAATTCAATTCAAGATCCTATTTCTGGTCTAAGACACGTCTTCCTATGGCCCCAGACCATCTCTCTGGTCTCGTGTATTACATTCTTCTCAAGCAGGGCTATGCTCAGTACCGCCTCCTTCTGTTGTTCATTTAGAATCTGCTAGGGCCTGTGCCATCAGCTATATTAGTAACATAGTAACATAGTAAATGACGGCAGAAAAAGACCTGCATGGTCCATCCAGTCTGCCCAACAAGATAAACTCATATGTGCTACTTTTTGTGTATACCCTACTTTGATTTGTACCTGTCCTCTTCAGGGCACAGACCGTATAAGTCTGCCCAGCACTATCCCCACCTCCCAACCACCAGTCCCGCCTCCCACCACCGGCTCTGCCACCCAATCTCGGCTAAGCTCCTTAGGATCCATTCCTTCTGAACAGGACCTAAACTTTGGAATGTGTTACCTTCTCCCCTTCGCCTGGAATATTCTTACCGTGTTTTCAAAACTGCCCGAAAGACTCATCTTCTTACTGTGGCTGAACCTTGCACCTCATTTCCCTTCAGTGTACCCCAAACCCCTTCACGTAGCGTTGCTTATTGTACATCGCTTTGAAGCCACTCCCATGGCATATGGCGGTAAATCAAGCCCTGTAAATACAAATTAATAAAATAATAAATTATATCTAAAGATGTCACAAAATAGGAAAAGGAGTTATAGAAAGCGTCTACAGGGACAGTTTCTGTGCTGCATCTCTGCCCTGGGGTTTAGCTCTGGAAGGGAAAAAATCCACATCCTTCTATTTACCTCAGTTCCCCTGACCCTTGCTTTATGCACAATGATTTGCTTTTGAATCAGTTTTTTGGTGGAATTGTTCTCTTCCAGAAACTAAAGGATATTCACTCTTTGGACACACAGTGGTCCAGACTAAGCTGCCGAGGTGTAACTTGATTACAATTTCAGCTTTTTTTTGCCCAAAATTGTAATGTATGATGAAAAGGGAAATGCAGCCTGGGCTGGAGGAGTGGGGTTGAGACACCCTGTGATTTTTGGAGCCTGGGCAAAGTCGGGCGGGTGTTTGATGCTTGGCTCCACACTTCTCATCCCATTGTTCCCAGATCTCTTCCTTTCTGGGACACTTAGCTCCTCTTTCCACCCTTCCCCCTCCCCCAGGGCTTTCTCTTGCCCCTCTCTGTTTCTGTTTGCCAGGGATGGGCAGACGGGCTGGAGCCTCACCTGATGCAGGTGTAGGGTCACTAACAGAAGAAAACCAAAAAATATATTGAAATATTGCTGAAATATTTTCTATAATTTGAGTACCAAAATCAGAACGAGAATGGAGTCATGTCATGCCCTTTGAGTACACAGTTCTCCTTTCCTGTCTTACAAAGTGCTGTGTCTGAGATAAGGTCCTATAGCTCCATTCCTGCCCCCAACCACGAGGTGTGACATGGAGCCACACTGGTGGAATGGGATTCTGATGTGGCCGCTACACTGGGGAGCCATGAAATCAGTGCCAAAAAGGTGAAGGTCTTGTCTCGCCAGGTCTCAGGATCATCAGACAGTGTTTAATTCTAATTATAATATCAATAAACCACAAATTTAAAATCACTAAGCAGCTCACAACATCAACATATAGCAATAACAGACAGAACACATAAAAAAGATATACAGAGCAATAAAAAAAAATCCAGCAGAAAATAAAACCAGAAAAGTCCAGATGTCAATACATCACCTTTACATTTCAGATAAATGCACCCTTCAAAATCTCTACCAGCATCTTCCTTACTTAAACGCTTGCTTGAAAAAAAAATGTCCTTCACTTTTATCAAACAATAACATAACATCCTCAAACCATAAGCCCACTGTGAATGTATTCCAGAAACATGTAATCATGTTTCCACTTTCCTCTGTTTTTTTTTTTTTAAAGCGGTAATTGTGGTTGGTGGAGATTCTCTGGACAAAACCCTTTGAAGGGTGGTGATAACCCTACAGAGCCTGCAGATACAATGGTGAGAGACCACCGAAGGCCTTGAATACACTGTAATATTCTCCCATGTCACCCACCAGTCTGCCAGGGAAGCTTCACCTGAACTCAGGTGACACAGGCAATCCTTCGCCCTGAACATCCCAATTAATTTTAACCTCCCCCCCCCCCCAGTGATTATAATAATTAAACTCAACAATCATGATCACCTTAATGCCCCTCCCAGAACAAACCTGTAAAGACGTGTAATTGGACATCATACTTTCAAATATTAAAACACACTTCCTGGGGGCTGAGCACTGCAGGAAATGGGAGCCTAGAATTTGGCCTCCGGCAGAATCCGACAAAAATCAAGTGCATCCCTTGAAAATATTGTATAAGACAAGTCCATAGGAAAAGGAAGCAAGAGACATAAGCCAGCGATTCCCATGCAACAAAGTCCGTTAAAATGAATGGGCTGCAGCTGGGAATCTCTAGTGTGATTTAGTAAAAGTAGTAATTATGGGCCTAAGATGATTTCTTTTCTAATCAGTGCTTATCTGTTATTTATTAGCATTGGGAACGTTTACCTTGCATATGGTGCTACTTTGATAAGGTGTTCGATATTTAATGCTATAAGACATATTTTATACAGATATTAAGCATCAAATACTTAAGAGAAAAGATTTATTGATTGGGATGTTCACAACTTGAAATATTTCTGTAATCTGCTGGAATTTTTATGAGCAGCTATCTGTGGTTTTCACTGACCTGCTCAGGTCAGAGATATAAGGGATGATCCAGAGATTAAAGGGTTGGGAAAATTCAGAGGCCAGATTTTCCTTTCTTAAGGACCGTGCCCTTTTTTTCAGCTCCTCAACCTGTAAAACAAGAAGACGGGTAATCAGGTGAAAAGAAAAATATCAAGAAACCAATGATGTACTGTTATGCTCATTAGCTTCACCCCACCCTGTAGAAAACACCTATTTTTTTGTACACGCACATAACTAGCGTTCATATTGGCAGTATAAAGAAAAATGGTGAACACTGCCAGCCATTACACAAATGGTCATTAGTGAAACACAGGTTTTAACACGCACATACAAACATCACTGCCAATACTTACGGATCTGGGGTATGAGCTACGCTTATTGAATAGCCGCTGCAGCATCTTCCACCCCTTGTCCAGCCTAAATATGCTGCGCCTTTTCCCTGGACTGGGGAAAAGGTGCTTCTCATTTATTATGAAGGGCTGTGCCAGCCACAGCACATCCATATCGGAGAAGTTAGGCTTTCTCCCTCGTGTAACCGTAACTTCTCAGACATGTGCACATGCACGTACCACACATATATAGCGCGTCAAAACATTGCATGCACTACATAGACGTGTTATGACATGCTTTATGGCAACGTTGGACTTTACCGGCAGCCTCTGACCACACGTTCCATATATCACGGAAAAGGATTCGGATTCGTTTTGTGCATTCTTCGATATTAATAGTGCATCGCGACACATTCACATTACTATTGTTGTTTACTCATTTGCATTCCGTTTTTGTTAGCTGCTACTGCCGTCGGAAAATGGCTTTTAGTGCATGCCAGGGTAATCTACTTCCTTGTTAATGGCTTGTATTTGACTCGTTATTTGGTTTGTTAAGTTTAGTGCATCTTCCCCTAAATCAGGAAAGTTTTATGGGTAAGGTCTGCAGTGGTGTGTGAGAGAGAGAGAAATTTGTGACCCACAGGTTCTTGGAAGAAGACCTTAATTTCTTGCCCTCAACCAGTGAGTTTGGAAACCCAGTTCACAATACATGCTGACCTCTTGCTCACCATCCTAGAGTACATTGAAAATGGATTTGAAAGCAGTTTGAAACTTAATGCAATGAATTTCAAAGAGGACTCCACTGCACTCATATAGTAACACCTAGGGCCCTGTTTACTATGCAGCGCTAAGGGCGTGCTTGCATTTTTGGCGTGTGCTAAACGATAAAGACACACAGCAGGAATATATAGGTGTTTCTAGCGTTTAGCATACAGTAAAAATGCTAGTATGTCTTAGTAAACAAGACCTCTAGTGTCAGTGGAAGTAGCTCTGGAGCAGGGGGTAAGTTTACAGAGCTGCCTCGCAGGAGAAGAGACAATTTGGACAAGCATCAGAACCCAGGATTTGCTCTGGGATTTCTCTTTAGCACACTGGAACTCTTTCTTTTATTGATTTATAAGTGCTACTTTGTAAAAAAAAAAAAAAAAAAAGGTCTATATTTCACTGATTTATTTTACAGTCTGCTAATCAAGTTTCCTTTGCCAAAGGGGCTGGTTAGAATATGGCCACAATTAATTAATACACTTCCAACTGCTGTCAGTCATTCTGACTAGCCGAGTTCAGCAAGATATGGGAACAGGTTCTATTGCATAAAATGCTATAAATGTACTAACAGCCAAGATACAGGTCATCTTTCTCTCCGCGGTCTGAGCAACAGAAACAGAGAAGTCTTGAATCTGAAGAGTAACCCTATTACCATGATAGGTTATTGGGAAATGGTGTTGTGTCCTGAAAATGAAGGACAGTGCTTCCACCAGCCCAGTCCTCCGAGGTGCAGCATGTCCTGTGGATAAAGGAAGCTCAGTATCCCTAAACACCATGCTGCAATTTTTAAATATGAAGCATCTACTGGGTATGAAAGGCAATGCCTCCAGCTGCATAATTCTCCAAATATCTATCTATATATAATATATGAAGAACAGTACTTTAAGGAAAAATAGTATATGACATTAGCCTTTACTAAATTAGAAATGGAAATGGTGAGGAAGAAACTGCTTCTAGCAGGAACATCTTAAATAGATACATAGAGCTTCTGCTTTTAGGTTTTAATGCTGATAAAACACCCCAATGCAAACAAATTCAAATAGGTGTTTAGTAGACAAACACAGAAAAAACACCAGTTTCACTAGTACTCTCTCACCCCTCCCCTGCCTTATCATTTCATCTCATTTTCTGTGAAACAGATACACATATTTGATTCAACCAGAGACAGTGCCCAGCAATGGTACCTGTGGAATGAAAACACTGATTTTTGTACCTTCAATACACATCTAATTAGCTGAGGGAAAAAAAGATCTAAATGTACACTTTATAAATACCTAATAATATGGGCCCCAGTCATTTGTTATATGCTCATGAGGGAGGGGAAGGTGGTGATGGTGATTGATAATTCAGCACCACGGACAGCTGAATGAAAATCCATTACAAATCTACAATGGGGGAACAGGATATTCAGCACCTTGGACAGCAGAATGAGGACTTGAGTATTATAGACCCATCACTGGGCGGAAAAACAGCCCATTTGGCAGTATGCACAGCTGAATCAGTCATTGACTGAGAATTATTTGGGTTTGGACTTGCTCACACCTTTTCAGTAGCAGTAGCTCTCTAACCTACTAGGGTTTGTGGGAACAGGACATTCAGAGCCATGAACACCTCAAGTCAAGTGCTAATTTTAGACCCACGTTGGATGAATAGAGCTTTTAGCACTATGGACAGACTGTGACCCATTATCTGCCCTCCTTGTAGAACAGTACAGTACCTTCCCAGCCAATCATCCTCATTGCCCGTGCTGTCTGCTGCAGGAAATGACATGAGAGGTGAGACAGCAGCAGAGAAAAACCTGCTCTTTCCTTTTCCTCCTGACTCACATATGGCACGGATAAACCTTTCCGCTTGTGGATATACGGCAGAGAAAAGCTTTTCCCGTTGAGATTCACACAAGAACAGGGATACAGCAGTGTTAAAAATGGCGTCAAAGTGGAAAAAGGTACATTTTGTCAGTAGAAGACAAAATTGACATTGTGGAGAAATTAAGAAAGGGAGTGTCAGGGGGAAATTTGGCAGAAGAATATGGTGTAAGAACATCAACAATGTCTGACATAAAAAGACAAAGCGATGCTGTTGTAAACCTACATCTCCATTCTTGAAAAAAAAAGTAGTGAGTTGTTCCAGAAAAAAACATGAAAAGGTCACTTTTGAACAGGTAGATAAAGGTGTACATCTTTGGTTCCTGGAAAAAAAAGATAATTGGGCCATCCAATTTCTGGGCCACTCTTAGCTGAAAAGGCAATGGTTTTCATTAAGCAACTTCAGGGGGATTCAGACTTCAAAGCCAGCACTGGATGACTTGGAAATTTGAAGCACCACCATGGAATAAGGCAAATTGAAAAACCATGGTGAAAAACTTTCTGCGAATTTACCAGCAGCTAATGGTTTTCTTGTTCAATTTAATAACCTTATCGAGAACTATGACCCTGATTGTGTTTATAATGAATTGGAAATTGCTCCCCAGTAAATCACTGGTTTTAGTCACAAGGAGCAATCTGCTCCTGGATTCAAGTCATCTAAAGAACACGTCACACTGTTGGTTGGGGAAAATGTAACCAGTAATCATAAGCTGGAATTATTGCTGGTTGGTCAATCTTAAAATCCACATGAATTCAAAAACATATATAACTCCACCGTTGTACAGAAGACCAAAAAAAAAGCCCGTAGGAGTTGTGAGGTTTTCCTTGACTAGTGTGACACTTGCTTCATACCAGAGGTGAAAAGATTTCAGCTTTGTTCAGGAAAAGATGGAAATGTCATTTTTGTTGTTGGACAATGCACCTTCACATCCTACAGCAGAAAGCTTAGAGTGAGAGGAAAATAGAGTCAAAGTGCTTTTTTTTGCCACCAAATATGACATCTATAATGCAGCCAATGGATCGAGGAGTTATTGTTTCATTGAAACGACTTTACAGAAAACTGCTACAAAAACATATTTTGGCTGACATAGAAAATGAACGTGGGATGATCCAATTCATAAGAGAATTGAACATAAAAGATTGCTCCTACATGGTTGCTGATGCTTGGAATCAGGTTAAAAACCAAACCCTGAAAATGCGTGGAACATAATTCTAAACAAATCAGAAAGACACTGAGGGGAAAAAGAAGATTTTTTTTTACAGGTTTCTGGTTGCCTTGATTGTGATGTCAGAGAAAGCCAAGTTTTTAAAAGTTTAATAATCAAACTCTAATCTTAATTCAAGAGATAGCGAGTTCCACAATTCTGGATCAATTCCTACCAACATCTGCTTCCAGATTAAAAGTTTCCTAGAGATAGGGGCAGAGAGAGGTTGAATTTTATTAGCACAAAGGGATCAAGATGATAGGTAAAAGGGACTAAAACCATGCAAGATTTTAAAAGAAAGAGAGCAAGGTAAATTTGTGTCTTGCAGGGAATGAAAGCCAGTGGAGCATTTTTAACTGGAATAACTCGCGTTAAGTTTTATATTATTTTATGGGATATTCTGTAGCAATTGGAGCTTAGCTATTGTATTTTTATGAAGACCCAAGTAAAGAATATTACAACAGTCAAGTTGAGAAGATCGAATGGCTTGGACCACTTTCTGGAGGACATTTAGAAAGAGAGAATCTCAGATATGGTGACACCTGCATAGATGAAAAAAAATGAAGATTTCACCACTTGTGTAATCTGAGGGTCATCCCAAGAGAAGAGTCAATGATTACTCTGAGACAACTAATGGTACTATTCAAATGAAAAAGCCTTTCCATCAATGATAGGGCTTTCTTTTGGCATGAGGTGATCTTTCCACCAACCCATAGTATACAGTTTGCTAAATATTTATCTTTATAGAATGAGATTCCATCCATGTTGAAAGATTCAGCAGCTCTTAAGTGCATAACTTTTGGTGCATCAGATTTGGGGCTGACAGGGGAAGGTCAAAAGGTTCTCCATTCAGTGATGTTTAGTAGGTATACTCTATTCTATAATTAATTCATTTATTGAAAAGCAGCAGAACAGGTCACTTATGCACCCATATTTGAGAAGAAAGAGCTGGTGTAAATGGTTGTGCTGAGATTGTAACATTTATAAATGTGCACCTCCCTCCCTCCCTTCCCACCCCCCCCCCCCCCCCCCACACTCTCTGCCTAAACTCCATCTATGGCAATACACACCATTGAATATCAGTGCATACCCAGAGAATAGTGCTTAGCTAGAAACTGCTTATTTGCATGTATGCAAATGACTAGAATACCGGTATTTATGTGGGTTGTTGCTGCCTAAATTAACTTAGAAATATAAACTTATGAATCGAGCCTGCTATTGAAAACTGACCTGAACTAGTAGGTGCATTTTCCATACTGACACCCCCTCCCATGCTTTTGACCCAAGCTCTTAACTCTGTTCCTATCATTCTCTGTGTTTCTACTGCCTGCCCTTTGACGGCCAAGTTACCCAGTTCTACTGGGGACATTTTAGGTTACTCCTGGTTTCAAACTTTCAGAGGCACTTTGTCCATTTCTTGCATTGTACTGTAGTAATTGTTTCCTGTTAGCCACATTGAACCTGAATTTGTTTGGCACAATGTTGGATATAAATAAATAAACTTACATCCCCAGTGCAGTGTGGGATTTGTAGTCCCTTGTGATCCCCATTTGAAATCAGTGCCACAGGTACCATAATTCTTCAAGGTAAGGTTGTTGGAAATAAAATCTCCCTCCTGGAACTGGTAATTTGGCGCCTCTGCTATCTCAAGCCCTATCGTCTTCCTTTCACCGGTACTAACTCTAGCACCCATGGGAACCTTTTGTAGGCAAACATCACACACACACGGTCTTCACTATGTCCAGGACTGAGTTTATTCCACACAATGCACCTGCAACAAAACATCTGCATAGAGCCCTGAAGGTGGGGAGGGGTCTCGGAGACACACGGTACAACACATGGATACAGAACCCTTCCCCTATTACACTGCACATTTTCACTTACATACTCAGGTGGGACTGAACCAAAAGTCCTCCTGAAGAAGCGTAGCCAGGTCTGGAGGTGGGAAACAGAGGGGAACTGCATTACCCTGTAATTACCCCTGCAGTTACCCCCACTTTACCCTGTAGTCCCTGTAAACACCTCAGGGGTTTTAGCTTCCCCTGTCATACCTGGTAAACACCAGCTCTTCTCCTTCCCAGCCCACAATAATTATTCTATACATTTCTCTCTATATAAATATATACCTGACATCACTGGACACTGACAAAACGTTGACAATAAACCCCAAATGTGTCATTTCTTTTAAGAATTCAGCCCGAGGGTGGGAGTTAGGGATTTGTCTGGGTGGCCCTGCACAAGGACCAGGTGGTGCCCCTTCTCCCCAACAAAGCTGCAGGGAGGGGTCAGCAGAAGGGAGATGCCTCCTATCACTTCCCTGGACATCTCAGTGCTCCCGAAAACAGAAAGTGGGGCTTGGGAAAGAAAGTAAGAGGAATTTTTACATTCGCCTGGGAGGTAGGGGTAAGAGATTTGTCTGTGTAGGTGCAGCGTTACTGAGTTGAGTGCAACGCTTTCATTTCTGGCAGACAAACAAACTGCAGCTCACCATCACCCCTCCCCCCCCCAGTACTCCACCTGGCTGGTGCAGTCCTGAATTTGCCGCATTGCATGCTGGGATTTGCAGTTCAGGTTTTCTTTCGAGAAATGAAGGGTAAATGCAGGACCACAACTCCCTGCATGCAATGGGGACTTCCCAACATCATTCCCACCAGAATGGAGGGGGTGGGGGAGGGGGAGAGTCCCAGTCAATATGCAACAGCAACACTTAGGGGCAGTGTTTAGGTCACATGATTACAGGGTAATAGAAGCAGTCCCAGTGCACAGCCCAGAACCTAGTCCATCTTAATAATGGTTTAGGGACTTTTCTTTCAAGAAAGTAGCCAAACCTTTTTTTAAACCCTGCTAAGCTAACTGCTTTTACCACATTATCTGGCAACGAATTTGAGAGCTTAATTACATATTGAGTGAAGAAATATTTTCTTTGATTTGTTGTAATTTTACTACTTAATGCACCTAATCCTTGTATATGTACCTCACCCCCCCCCCCCCCCCCCCCCCACACACACACACAACCTCTATTTAACTGTAGCTCATTCTGATTACACTGGAAGCAAGCAGGAGAAAGTGGCAAAAGATTCCACAGATCCACGAAAAGCCCCTCCACAAGCAGAAAATATACAAGTAGATTTGGCATTTTCAAAAAAAAGAGGTGTTTTCCTCTCTGAGGTCCTTAGGTTACATTTCATTTAACAATGGCCTAGGAAGAAGGATCATGACGTGGCTTCATGGGGCAAATTTGAAGCCAGGTTACATCTCCTAGGGATGAAGTGCCTAGGAGTGAAAGGGAGGCAGTCTGAGAGTTAAAATTAAATCTACATCCCTTGCCTCAACCTAAACATTATCCTTCAAATCCCCCCCTCACCCCCACCCAGCAATGGTAAAACAGTGTCACTAATAGTCGGCAATACAAGACATACCACAATTACAACAGGAAGAAAGAAGTGGCCAAAATCCCTCTCCCCATCTTCAAAATGAGACCCCCGAGGAGTCTTTGTGTCTCTATGTCCATCTGTACGTACACGTGTGTATATGCATGCTCGAGTGTCCATGTACATGTGCTTTCAGGTTCACGAGTCCATCTGAGCTGAGCCATTTTTCTCAGCCGTCCCATGAGTGCCAGGGGTGTAAAGCAGAAATCTATCCTTCAGCTCAAACACACGGGAGGGAAAGGATAAGAGAACATTTGTTGTTTATGGTAAGCTCTCCAGTGAGCTAGGGCCATTCCTCCCTGGGGCAAGCTGGCCACCCTCTTTCCTTCCTACCTATCTCCCTTAGATGAAGCGTTCACTACCTCTGGTGAACAGAAAAGCATCACGTGGGCTCTTTCATCTCTGTTTGACACATCAAGTACCTCAGCTTCTTACAAATAAATATTTACAAATACAACCAGATACACTTAAATAAAAGTAAAGTCTAGACAGTTTCTGTTCTCTAAGATTTTCTGTCCAAGGTTGGCTCCTCCTCCCAAACATGTGGGGAAGACGAAAGGCTTCATTGCAACATATTGTTCTTGAAAATGTTTTCAGGAGGTAGAAAGACACACAATGACCTATGCAAAATAAGTTCAGAACTGGCCATCCCTTTAACAGGGGAACTGCTTTAAAAAGTCCAGGTAACAGGCAATTCCCTCACTGTCCACCAGATGTCACCCAAATACGCAAACCACAAAATAAATGCTATTTCTTTTAAAGGGGTGGTTGGTTTCTTCATGTGCACCTACTAGGATCTTGCTAAGAGCAAAGAGCCTTCACACATAGTAACAGCACAAGACCCCCCCCCCCCCCCCCCGAGTATGCTCAACGATTCTATCCAACTCCTTCCCACTGCAGGGCTGTCCACAAGATCACCCCTTCTCATTCTCTTTTCCTTCTCTGAGCGTACAAGATCCCCACCTGGTTACGTTTCCAATGTCTGACCTCCAGGCTCTTCAATAAAATAGGCGACAGGACTCCTGGTCCCTCGAGTAGTTATTCCAGGCTGCATTGACGCCTGTGTTTCCACTAATCTTTGAGCTATTACAGTATGTGCAGCTTTCTAGAAGACCCAGTTGCCGGATGACCCCCCCCCCCCCCCAGTGTAGCCAGTCGCACACCTCAGCCACCTGGATGCCTCCTTTACCTCTACGGCTTCTAATATTTCCTATCACCTCTTTGCTCTTATATTCTGGTAACCCCAGCATTAATTTTTGAATCAGGTGACTACGACTTTCCCCACTTTTAGAAACAAGGACCTCTGTTACAAAATGGTGGTGCTGAGATTCTGCTCTCCATCCAAACACCTTCTCCACCAACAGAGAATAAAGGCAGTGTCATGAAACAGTTGAAGACGTTCAGGTAACAACTTCCTAAATTGAGGCACATGAAGATATGACCAAATTCACACAGGAGGTTGGAACAGAATTTCTGGGGGAGCAAATAGTCCATTCCACCACCCCCCCTCCCATCCCCGGCATCTGGGGATTTTTTTCCTGCCTTCTTCAGGCAGATGCAAGAGGAGGAGATTTGAGTGTGGTCTTAGTAATGTTTCTTCCAAAATCAAAACAGTGAGAACCATCGACTTTGAAAAACACAAACACTGCTTGTGCTTCTAGCACAAGGAAAAACATGGTTTCCAAAAAAACTCCAGCAATAAGAAACATCTGTGACCTATCCCATTCTTTTTGGACTTGGGAGGGAATGTGATGTGGTCCTGTCATCACACACAGCTTGAAGTTAGTCACCAGTGGAGGGGGCCACGGCTGTACTTGTGGCAGTGGAATTAGTGGGGGTTGTGTCAGGAGCTGTAGCAATAGCCACTTTGGTTTCATCAATAGTATCGATGGCTTTGGTGGGATCTTCATCTTTCACTGGGCTGACGTTAGTCAGCTCCACCATGGGACCCTTCTCTGATGGGCTGGGCTTCAAGGAAGTGCTCTCAAAACCACGGGAGATTTCCTCAAAGGTGCGGCCTTTGGTCTCAGGAACTTTGAAGAAGGTGAAGATGAAGAAGATGACGAGGAAGATGATGAAGATGATGAAGACAAAGGGGCCACAGTACTTCTGCAAAGAAGGAGTAAAGAGTTTAAATAAAAATAGCATGTTTGCTTCTCGCTTATTGTATCATCATATATTCTGATGCAAGGAAAATATATACTCAGCCAGCAAGAGAGCTCTCCCAGACCCTGTCCCCTCTTTAGCTTCTGACCAACAGGAGAGCTCTCCCAGACCCGGTCCCCCTCTTTAGCTTCTGACCAACAGGAGAGCTCTCCCAGACCCGGTCCCCTCTTTAGCTTCAGACCAATAGGAGTGCTCTCCCAGACCTGGTCCCCCTCTTTAGCTTCACACCAATAGGAGAGTTCTCCCAGACCCGGTCCCCTCTTTAGCTTCAGACCAATAAGAGAGCTCTCCCAGACCCGGTCCCCCTCTTTAGCTTCTGACCAACAGGAGAGCTCTCCCAGACCCGGTCCCCCTCTTTAGCTTCTGACCAACAGGAGAGCTCTCCCAGACCCGGTCCCCCTCTTTAGCTTCTGACCAACAGGAGAGCTCTCCCAGACCCGGTCCCCCTCTTTAGCTTCTGACCAACAGGAGAGCTCTCCCAGACCCGGTCCCCCTCTTTAGCTTCTGACCAACAGGAGAGCTCTCCCAGACCCGGTCCCCCTCTTTAGCTTCTGACCAACAGGAGAGCTCTCCCAGACCCGGTCCCCTCTTTAGCTTCAGACCAATAAGAGAGCTCTCCCAGACCCGGTCCCCTCTTTAGCTTCTGACCAACAGAGCTCTCCCAGACCCGGTCCCCTCTTTAGCTTCTGACCAACAGGAGAGCTCTCCCAGACCCGGTCCCCTCTTTAGCTTCTGACCAGCAAGAGAGCTCTCCCAGACCTGGTCCCCCTCTTTAGCTTCTGCCAACAGGAGAGCTCTCCCAGACCTGGTCCCCTCTTTAGCTTCAGACCAATAAGAGAGCTCTCCCAGACCCGGTCCCCTCTTTAGCTTCGGCCAACAGGAGAGCTCTCCCAGACCTGGTCCCCCTCTTTAGCTTCTGACCAATAGGAGAGCTCTCCCAGACCCGGTCCCCTCTTTAGCTTCAGACCAATAAGAGAGCTCTCCCAGACCCGGTCCCCTCTTTAGCTTCGGCCAACAGGAGAGCTCTCCCAGACCTGGTCCCCCTCTTTAGCTTCTGACCAATAGGAGAGCTCTGCAGCTTCCTGTACTCCCAAAGAAGGACTCATCTCTACTCCCTGCCCTTCCTCCCCTCTATCAGCTCCAGACTATGGCTCCATAAGAACTTAAAAGTTGTCACAGTGGGACAGACCAAAGGTCCTCTAGCCCCATATTCTGTTTCCAACAGTGGTCAATCTAGGTCACAAGTACCTATCAGGAATCCAAAACATAGATTCCACGCTGCTTATCCCTAAGAATACTGTTTTTCTAAGTCAATCACAATGTGGTATTATAGGGTAACCGATAAGGATTCCACACTTCTCAGTATAAGTGTATAAATATATTAAAGAAGGGAAACATAAGGAGAATTCAGTATAGGCTGATCCTTCAGCCAAGCCTGTTGATTAGCGAGTCTAACCGTGACAACGGCTCACTATCATGCTCTATATATCATCAGTGCTCCTTATTTCGGAAACCCTTCCAATTTTATTATGAAAAAAAATTAGCAATAACATTATTTGTAAATATCAAAAGAAATGAGAGAGAGAGAGAGAAAGTTTAAAGGAAGTCCCTAGAAAGCCCAAGTGGAGGAACTCTGTATTCAGTTCGTTCAAAGTAATCCTCAACTTGGACTTCTAGGGACTTCCTTTAAACTTTTTCACACCACAGATGGGATAACAAAGAGGAAAAAAAGACTTAAGTTATTTTTTCGGTCTGTTGTTGTTTGAATGTAACTGGTGCTCGCCATTTTGGAAACACATTTTTTGGCGTTACCTTTTACTCTTTGAATAGTTTTCGTATCGTCTGCAAATCTGATCGCCTTAGATCTTGGTAAATAGCACCAGTCCCAGTACAGATCCTTCTGGCACTCCACTGGGCAAACTGGCCGTTTAACCCTACCCTCTGTTGTCTATCTTTTAACAGAACATTGCCTCCTACCCTATGGCTTTTTAATTCTCTCGGGAGTCTCTCATGGAGGGAATTTGTCAAACATTTTTGGAACTTTCAGATACACCTGCCTCCCTCCCCTTCACCTCTGTCTCTACGGACATTTTCACCTCTATCTTACCGCTGCAAGGGGGAAGAGCATCCCAACCAGGAAGTTGGCTGTCCAATTAGAGCAGCCGGAAACGGCCATGGCTGCTGGTCGGGGTCCCTGACTGAAGAGCTCAGCCACAATGAACCATGGGATGGGACCAGGGCCCACCTCAAAGAAAGCCACAAAGCCAAATATGGCCACTATACTGATATAATTCATCCATTGCAAATACTGAAAAGAAAGCAGAAGAGAGAGGAATTACAGGCAGAAAAATCTCACCCGGTACCCCTGTCCCTGGTCAAGCACTGTCTATAAATACTGTCCCCTCCCTTCAAACCCAGCTCTGACTGCCCTAAAGATTCCCCAGTCCTTATATTCAGAGACTGTCTGTAAATACGTTACATTGCTTCGTTTCTTCTATTCCACAAATTTTTCCAATTAGAGATTTGATGCAGGTCACAAGGGTGTACCCAGGAATATACTAAAAATAACTAATTCTATACAGATTGAGACCTAATGATTAATTATTACACACTTAGTAAATACAAATGATTTCAGAGATTTCCAAAATAATCTATAAATACCCGCTCTTCTCTCCCTACCCTATCCATGTCTTTCCTAGTCCTTATAGTCAGAGAAAGTCTATAAATACCCCCTTTCTCCCTACCCCACCCTATTGATGACTGCCCTAGAGATTCCCCTATCCTTACGCTGTCTGTAAGTACCCTCTCTTCTCCCTCCCCCACCCTATCTATATCTTCTTTCCTTAAATGTGAGGTCTGCCTTTATCTCAGGTCAGTGGCTGCAGGTGGTCTTGCCCTGGACCTTACCTTATAATTCAATGCAATTGTCATCACAGCAGCACAGATGGTCATCCCACCCAGTCCCACCAGATGCAGGGTCCGGCGTCCTGCCCGCTCCACAAGGAATAGCTGAAACGGAGCAAAAACACGTTAGAGAAATGAATGAGGGAGTAGAAGAGCCTTCCACTCTCGGGGAACTTTCACTTTTCATAGTTTCTCTCACACTTTTACCCTTTTCTTTCCTAAATTTTCTTTGCTCCCCCCCCCCCCCCCCCCAATGTGCATTGAGTTTTCTGAAGCAGCAGGTCCTCACATCCACTCCTCTGACTCAGACTGAGGTGTCACTTACTGAGACAACAGTAAACACCACATTCACAATCCCAGCTCCGATGGTGGCATAGATGGGTTCCTTCACGTTGGCATCTCTGAAAATGCTGGTGGAATAGTAGAACACCTGTAGAGAAAAAAAAAACGTTAACACTGTATTCAGCTGCTGCAGACACACTCAGAGGTCAGGGATGTCCAACCATACACCCATCACTGCTACAGACCAAGTATATAACTGCCAGACACACACAGAGGTCGGGGATGATCAATCACACATCCCAAGAAAACCCAAGGCTGATGGAAGAGAGATCAGCAGTTCAGAAGTGTACCTCCAGCTTCTTCTTCGGTTCTTTGACACAACACAGGGAAGGGAAGACATCGATACCGTACTTAGTACAGCTCTGTATTCCTTAAATGGTCTGGGATTGGGCTTGGGTTTGGGTGCATTTCAGTAAGACAAACTCAGGGACCAAGGCTGCCTTTTTGTATTAAGAACAAACCATGGGTCCAATTTAAGGGAAGTTTTCAGGCCTCCAGGAGATGCCCCAGCCTACATGTCAGACCTGATAGACTTACCACCCAGGAATGCTAAAAAATCATCCCGCACATTCCTTAATCTTCACTTCCCCAACTGTAAAGGTCTAAAATACAAACTAACGCATGCGTCAACCTTTTCCTACCTGAGCACACAATTCTGGAACGCACTGCCGCGCAACTTAAAAACGATCTATGAACTAGCTAACTTCCGCAAACTACTGAAGACCCATCTCTTTAACAAGGCATACCACAAAGATCAACAAATGTGAACTCCTATACATATATCCAGAAGTGTCTTATAATATTTGCTTGTTAAACTACTATCATGTTTTATCAATGTCATGTTACCCAAGATCCTTCTGTAATACTAAATGCTTATTTCTTATACTTCTCCACCATTCATGATGTATTGTAAGCCACATTGAGCCTGCAAAGAGGTGGGAAAATGTGGGATACAAATGCAATAAAGAAAGAAAGAAAGAAAGAAAGAGAGACTGAATAAGCTGAATAATCAGACTGCAGGATAGAAAGAGGTGAGAAACTGAGAGGTGGTGGGATGCAGGATGCATTACGTACAGCGTTGATACCGGACAGCTGTTGAGACAGCTGCAAGATGATGGCAATGACAATGGGCTGCCGATAGTTCCTGTTGCGGAAAAGCTCCAGAATGGAGACAGGCTTCTCCTGAGACATCTTGACGCTCTCCTCTTTCATCTCCTGGATATCCTGGCTCACATCGTTGGTACCGCGGAGTTTCTGAAGCACTGTGGAGTACAAAGCAACGAGCTTTATTACTTCACTCCTCCAGGAAATATAACACACCTTTTTGCATCGTATCCAACTCCCCAAGACCAGACACAAGGTATACAGCACCCACATTTAGGTTAATATTCCGAAGTATTTACTCAAGTAGCAGCTGAAACTAAACTGTATTAATGATTTGTTTTTTTTTTACATTTTGACTGAGAATTCAATGCCTGCTAAAGTAAACCTATCTATATCGGGGAGGTGGCATGGGCTTTGCAGAAATGGGGTTAAAATACATGCAGAGAGCACCTACTATTTAGGATAAATTGATTCTTTTATCTAACTTTAAAGGGATAATGTTATCCTTTTACGTAAGGACCACACGACATACTCCTGATACAAAATAAGTACCTGAATATATGTAAACCGCTTTGAATGTAGTTGCAAAAACCTCAGAAAGGCAGTATATCAAGTCCCATTTCCCCTCTACCTAAATGGAGAGAAGGGCTGAGCCCTGGGCAGAGAAATGAGCAGGTGAGTTCTCCATTTATCTTTAGACAGTGGCTGTGTCTTTGGATATTAACACTTATTATTATTATTATGGTTTGTGCTAACATGCGACATAAGGTCATATATATTAGAGGTGAAATCTCCCTGGAAATAGTGGGCTTTATAAGTCATACGAAATTAAATTAAATGGACATGTAAGTCTTGGAGAGGTATTTCCAGCAGCTAAGAGTTACTTCTATGATCCACAATGCACTGCTGCAAGTCCTCCAGATCATAGAGAAGGAAGGGGATACGCAGGAAGGATCCACCTTCTTTTAGGGCTCAGTTGTAGCCTGAACAAAACCAGCAGGATTTTATGATTTTACATGTAATTACTCGCCTTTCTAATCCAAGCTCAGTAGGAATTACATTTAGACACTATAAATATTTCCCCACCCATTGGCTGCTTAATTCCAGCTCTGTGTTGCCCCCAGTGGAAACATTTGGAACAGGGACGTATCGCCCATTTCCGGTCAAGGGTTAGATACTATACTGCAAATAATAAAAAAAATATCTAAGTGGTTTACAAAAATATGATAAGTTACAGAAATAATTACATCTAAGATGCAACTCTTAGATGCTTTCACAGAAACCCTGGCGTCTAATACTGGCTAGAAATGCGCTGGACTTCAGTCGTACTGGGGAAAAGCTTTCTTGAGCAGCTCAGACCCAGCTCACTTGCCTTTCTGAGCCTGTTCTTCCTGCATCTTGTTGATGAGAAGGAAGCGCGGGCTCTCAGGACAGAACGGTAGCGTTGCGCATTGAATTATGGCAGGAAACACGGTGAAGGCCAGCAGCAGAGGCCACAACCTACTGGTCCCCATAATGACATCCAGACCAAAGATCTGCCACAGGGGAAGAAGGATTATTTAGTAACATGAATTATTAAAACTGATATTCCATCAAACAAAAAAAGGCAGCAGAAATCTTTAAGAAAATCTGGTTTTCCATTTGGTAACTATTGTTGCTCTCACTGTTATTACTCTGTGCAAACACTGGGGGCACTGCTGCTCTAAAAATAGAAAGATAACTGCACAAGAACAGGAGTGGGAGGGGGTAGTTGTACTAGAAATGGTAAACATATAATGACCGTTTGTAAATAGCAGGAGAGAAAGGCAACCCTATTGGGATGGGAGAAATGGAACAGACCCTCTGACCCTCCTATGAAGGTAAAAGTTGTTTAAGAGCACTGTTACGTGAGAAGGCTC
Source organism: Microcaecilia unicolor (assembly GCF_901765095.1). Classification (NCBI taxonomy): domain Eukaryota; kingdom Metazoa; phylum Chordata; class Amphibia; order Gymnophiona; family Siphonopidae; genus Microcaecilia; species Microcaecilia unicolor. Next base: position 34,094,142 of record NC_044044.1, read on the forward strand.
AGGTTTTACACATACACAACACACATGTACACACACACACCCCCTACTACAAATGCACAGATATACACACATGTACATACATACACACACACCTACTACAAATGCACAGATACACACACACACACATACACACCTACTACAAATGCACAGATACAAACACACATAAATACACACACACACACCTACTACAAATGCACAGATACACACACACACACATAAATACACACACACACACAAATGCACAGATACACACACACACAAATACACACACACACACAAATGCACAGATACACACACACACACACATAAATACACACACACACATAAATACACACACACACATAAATACACACACACACATAAATACACACACACAAATGCACAGATACACACACACACATAAATACACACACACACATAAATACACACACACACATAAATGCACAGATACACACACACACATAAATACACACACACACACACATAAATACACAGATACACACACACACACACATAAATGCACAGATACACACACACACATAAATACACACACACATAAATACACAGATACACACACACACACACACACATCTACTACAAATGCACAGATACACACACACACACACACACATAAATACACACACACACAAACCTACTACAAATGCACAGATACACACACACACACATAAATACACACACACACCTACTACAAATGCACAGATACACACACACACACAAATACACACACACATAAATACACACACACACCTACTACAAATGCACAGATACACACACACACACAAATACACACACACACCTACTACAAATGCACGGATACACACACACACACACATAAGTACATAAGTAATGCCATACTGGGAAAAGACCAAGGGTCCATCGAGCCCAGCATCCTGTCCATGACAGCGGCCAATCCAGGCCAAGGGCACCTGGCGAGCTTCCCAAACATTCTATACTTGTTATTCCTACAAATGCACAGATATGCACACATCTACACATAAATACACACACACCCCTACTACAAATGCACAGATATACACACACATGTACACATAAATACACACACACACACAGAAGAAGCTCCTGCAGAAGGCTTGATCAACCTCCCAATCCAACCTCGGAGCCCTTCTCAGCTCTACCCCATCCCCTTCCACAGCAGGCCAAATACTCTCCCAAACCTACACCCACCGAGTTAGATCCCCACCCCTTAGATGCAGTAAGCAAGCAAGATCTCCCCCTACCTGTGCAATCAGGATGCCCACAACAATACCCAACTGATTGACAGTGCCAAAGGCTCCACGCAAATTGGTGGGTGAGATTTCCCCAATGTACATGGGTACAAAGCCTGTGCAGAGTCCAGCGTACATGCCAATGATAACGCGTCCAAGGATCACCATTTCAAAGGAGGAGGCCAGCTTGGCAAAGCCCATTAGGGCCCCGGCAGCAATAACAAGAACGTTTGCAAACAGCATGGAGTTTCTCCTGTCAAAGCAAGAAGAAGAGATTTCAGGGGTCTGTGATCTGTCACTCCTGAAGACCTTAGTACAACCACTGACCATCTATGTGAGCTATTGCCAGGTCAATACATTGTGCGACTAAACACAAAAACAACCTTGCCTCTTGTTTCTTCCTCCATTCATATCCTTCTCCAGACATTGCAGACAGGACTCTTTGATCATGTCCTAACATTGTCTTTTGCCTTCCATGGCTAGTTATCTCTATCCCTCCCACAAATGAACTGATATCATGACGTACCTGCCAAAGAAATTCACGAAGAACCCCACAGTTAAGGAGCCAACCATACCCCCAACAGGGAACATAGCGACGGAGACAGACCAAAGTGACGTCAGGTAGGTAGCTGTTATGAATGTGCCGTTGTTGCGACGGGTGTAGGTCTCATTGTAAAACTCTTGAATAATCTATGGAAAGGTAAGAAGAAAGAAATACATCTCCTTTCATTTCCACTGAGATACAACCAAACTTTCTGAAATACATCCTACTGACATTTAGCCAAAAAGCTCATGTAACAACTCTCTGAATATATATCTCTCTGTAATTTACAATGTGATACAGCCACGCACCCCATATAATAACTCTCTGAAATACTCTACTGTCATTTGCACCATGATATCGCCAAATACCCCATGTAATAACTACCTGAAATTTATCTCATTGTCATTTAAACCATGACACCGCCCCACATAAACTGGCAGTGCACAACAGTGGTAATCTGCTGGCCCCCTCTCCATACCTTACCTTTTCCGGTGCATTGATGACACCAGTGTTGTAGCCAAACTGCAGTGAACCAATGGAAGAGATGAAAATGGCATACAGCAAGGAGCCGGTCACCTGCTTCTGTGTAAATGAAAAGAACACAGTCAGATTCTTAGAGAGGTCCTATAAGAGCCCAGAGACTCCCTAAGCAAGAGAGCAGAGAAAGACAGAACAAGTCAGACCGACCAGGCACCAGTCAAATTCTGGAACGTTGCTACTCTTTGGGGTTCCGCATGGAATGTTGCTATTCTCTGGGGTTCCACATGGAATGTTGCTACGCTGGGGTTCCGCATGGAATGCTGCTACTCTTTGGGGTTCCGCATGGAATGTTGCTACTCTTTGGGTTTCTGCCAGGTACTTGTGACCTGGATTGGCCACTATTGGAAGCAGAATACTGGGCTAAATGGACCGTCGGTCTGACCCAGTACAGATATTCCTATGTTCTTATTTATATCCACCTAGTTTTACAGTCTAAAGGACTATCAGGCAGCCTTGAAACAAAAAAAAGGTCAAGTACATGACAATAAAGCTGTATGAAAGCGAAGGGACCAGAGACTACAGTTTAATTTGGTCTTTATATCATTATCATTTCTACCGGTGTGAGGTGGTTTCCAAACATAATAGGACTTCAAACATAGGACATGTGGACAGCACATAAACCCAAAACGAAACCTGATTTAGCAGTTCTGGTCTGGGGGCTTTGAGCACCTCCATGAAGAGATGAAATCTGAAGATCAGAGAAATGCCAGAAAGAAATTAATCCTCTCGCGTGTAAATCCAGAAAGGCAGGTGGACCTGAGAGGGCTCTAGAGGAAATGCTCAGATTCAGCAGTGCACAAATGAATTAGATCCTGATGTTCAGTGTCAACTCCTATCTGGCCACCAGCACTGAATTTCCAGGTCTAGGGTGGCCACCGGGAGTTGCCCTGGTATTCTTGATATACCTGGTTAGCTACTCAAGATGGTCTGGGCCTGGAGTCAGGATGGGGCTGGGAGTTATCAAGGTGCCAGCGATATTCAGGGCAGGTTCTCGGCTAGCAACCCAAAAAGGCTATCCTAAGTTAACCAGTTTCCTATCCGGGCACCAAGGTATAGGGAATCAATTACATCATACCAAGGAGAGCACCAAAGCATGGAGAATCAAAGACAATATACCAAGGAGAGCTCCAAGGGATGGGAAATCAAAGACAACATATCAACATATCGAGGGGGGGCACCAAGGTATGGGGAATCAAAGACAACGTACCAATAGAAGCACCAAAGACAACATACCAAGGAGAGCTCCCATGTATACTGCGATGTTGTTCATAATATACTGTATTTAGAAAGAATCTATAAAATTTGTCTTTTCCTGCAAAAAGAATGTCTTAATTGTGGTACTTTTTGGTTCTTGTTTTCACTTGTTTGAATTTGTAATTCCCAGAAAACTGTATCTGGTTTCTTTGATTTTGAACCCACCTTGAACTGTTAAGGCATATGATGAGCTGTAAAACATGTTATTAAAATAACATACTTCTTTGCCATCTTGGAATTTTTCCAGTATAGATTGACCCTCAAAGATTGGTGTGACAACTGGGACTAGTTGAATTCTTCAGTCACATGGACATGTTATTTTGGTGTCCACCTTCTTATCAGTTGAAAGAGCATGGAATTTTGCAATGGGCAGGCATTGCCATCAACTGTTTTGTGGAGACCAAATAATGGTGCCCTACATTCTTCCACAAGGGATAGACCTCATCAGAGGCTATACAACATCTGAGAAGGGGGGCATACGCTCCTTGCCCATGGAGGAGTCTGAGGGAGTTTAGGAGAGAATTCCTCTTCTAGCTCATAAGGACATTAGCACAAGTAGTCAAAGTCAAAACAGACTGATCCTAGAGCTGACCAAGCTATCAGTGACAATTGGTAACTCATGGCATAAGTGAGCATCAATGAATGTCTCTGAGATGGATGACGTTTGGTTACAGCTTGGCATTGAATTCAGCCTGCACACTTGAAGCTCAATAGTCAGCCTGGAGTGCTCCCCAGAACAGGAGCAGCAGCAGCAGAGGGATCACTAGGTGCTGTGGGTAGGGTCAAGCCACTCAACTCTTACAGTGGACTTCAGATATTGGCCATCCACCCCTACATCTTGCCTGTGTTGCTCCTTCTTGAAGACTTACAGTGACTGAAGAGGACTTAACATAAGGCCTGACTTCCTTCAGAACATCTTCAGATACATCTACAGGCTGCACACTGTGCACAAGAACTTAAGAATAGCCATACTAGGTCAGACCAATGGTCCATCTAGCCCAGTCCCTGCTTCCAACAGTGGCCAATCCAGGTCACAAGTACCTGGCAGGAACCCAAATAGTAGCAATATTCTTGCTACTGATCCCATGGACAAGCACTGGCTTTCCCCATGTCTCTCTCGGTAGCAGACTATGGAATTCTTCTCCAGACACTTGTCCAAAACTTTTTTTAACCTAGATATGATAACTGCTGTTACCACATCCTCCAGCAAAGTTTAACTATTCTTTGAGTGAAAAAATATTTCCTCCTATTTGTTTTAAACGTGTTTCCATGTAACTTCATTGAGTGTCCCCTAGTCTTTGTACTTTTTCAATGAGTGAAAAATCAATTCACTTTTACCCATTGTACACCACTCAGGATTTTGTAGACCTCAATCATATCTCTCCTCAGTCATCTCTTTTCCAAGCTGAAGAGCCCTAACCTCTTTAGCCTTTTCTCACATGGGAGGAGTTCCATCTCCTTTATCATTTTGGTCGCTCTTTGACCCTTTTCAAATTCCGCTATATCTTTTTTGAGCTATGGCGACCAGAATTGAACACAATACTCAAGGTGAGGTTGCACCATGGAGCGATACAGAGGCATTATAGTATTTTCGGTCTTATTCACCATCCCTTTCCTAATAAGTCCTAGCATTCTGTTTGCTTTATTTGGCCGCCGCTGCACACTGGGCACGAGATTTTGCCGTATTGTCTACAGTGACACTTAGATATTTTTCTTGAGTGCTGACTCCCAAGGTGTGGACCCTAGCCTCAGGTAACTATGGTTTGGATTATTCTTCAGCAGGAAAACAGAAGAACAGTAACCCTTGCAGGCACACAGATGAACCAGTCACAACAAAGGTGACAAAAGAAAGGGCAGCAGACGATTTCCGAACTAACACCTTTATTAAACATTCAGGACTCGACATGAGTCGTGTTTCGGCCCACAAGGGCCTCCTTTAGGAGTCTTTGGTTGGATGTATGCTGATCTTAAGGTAAACCAAATGTGATACAGGTAATGTTCGATATTTTGCTGTTTTCTCTTCCAGATAACCTTATAGAATGCTTGGACTCTATGGAGTACAAACCTGCGGGCCGAAACACGACGCATCTGCTGCCCTTTTTTTTTGTTACATTTGTACCCGGCGCTTTCCCACTCATGGCAGGCTCAATGGAGGGTTAAGTGACTTGCCCAGAGTCACAAGGAGCTGCCTGTGCCAGGAATCGAACTCAGTTCCTCAGTTCCCCAGGACCAAAGTCCACCACCCTAATCACTAGGCCACTCCTCCACGGTTTCTACTATTTGAGATTCTACATGGAATGTTGCTATTCCACTAGCAACATTCCATGTAGAAGTCGGCCCTTGCAGATCACCAATGTGGCCGCGCAGGCTTCTGCTTCTGTGAGTCTGACATCCTGCACGTACGTACAGGCATCAGACTCACAGAAACAGAAGCCTACGCAGCCTTCTACATGGAATGTTGCTAGCAACATTCCATGTAGAGAATCTCCAATAGTAGCAACATTCCATGTAGAATCTCCAATAGTATCTATTTTATTTTTGTTATTTTCCCACTCATGGCAGGCTCAATGCGGCAAGCAATGGAGGGTTAAGTGACTTGCCCAGAGTCACAAGGAGCTGCCTGTGCCTGAAGTGGGAATCGAGCTCGGTTCCTCAGTTCCCCAGGACCAAAGTCCACCACCCTAACCACTAGGCCACTCCTCCACTTCCAGGTTCACCGAGATTTCTTTCAGTTCCTCCGCATCATCACCCTTGAAAAAACTGTTTCTGGTACAGATAGGTCCCTTACTTCTTCTTCCATAAAGACAGAATCAAATAATTCATTCAATCTCTCCGCTATGGCCTGGTCCTCCCGAGTGCCCCTTTTGCTGCTTCATAATCTAACGGTCCCATGGATTCCCTCACAGGCTTTCTGCTTCTGATGTATCTGAAAAAGGTGTTACTATGAGTTTTTGTCTCCATGTTTTCCTTCAAATTCTCTTCTAGCCTTATTAATGCTTTGCATCTTAGCTTGACAGTACTTAAGTTGCTTTTTATTTTCTTCATTCGGATCCTCTTTCCAGTCTTTCAAGGATGTTCTTTTGGCTCTAGTAGCATCTTCTCTTCACCTCATCTTTTAAGCATGCTGGTTGTCATTTGATCTTCTTTCCACCCTAGTTAATAGGCTGGACCTCTTGAAACAAGCACAGTAAGCATATACTAAACCCACTGAACTTAAAAAAAAAAAAAAAAAGCCTGCTTTCCTCACACAGTCACTTCAGGAGTAGAAATGCAGCCTGCAGACTCCCCCGACTGTCTGTGCTGTGCACAGGGGATCCACAGTACAGTTTCTCCATGGCTGTCTCATTCTCTGGATCTACCCATTGGACTAGGGGCCAGATGCACAAAGGGAGCGAATGAGATACACAGACCCTTGTGCATTGGTCACTGTTTGTGACTTGAAGCTGTCCAATGCATTTGACATTAGAGCACCACAGAGTTTTTTTGAGTTGCACAGGGGGGGTGGGGCTCAAGAGGGGGGGTCCACTGGATTAGCAGGGAAGTTTTTTTTAAAGGTCTTGGGTAGGTCAGGGGTCCATGAGCGCCTACCATGGGGAGCAGTCTGCTTGCACTGTATATGTCCAGACGTGCCACAACATTTTGAACATTAAAGGTAGGCACTCGGGTCTGTGCATTGCTTGGAATGCTCATTTTAATACTAATGAGCTCATTGCAATGCATTTGCATTGGGGAATGGTAGCATTGTAAGTAACGTTTGCTTTAAATAAACTACCACCTGTCTGAAGAAAACGTTCCAAGCACAGTAAGCTTTTTGCATCAGGCCCTAGGTGCCAAGGGAGTCGGAGCCTTCCTCAGCTGCTCTGAATCTCCAGTGGTCAACCTGGCTCGTGACTCCTTTTTCACGTCTTTCAGATAAGACTGTATCCAGATCTATTGAAATGTTGTGACTCTTAGTGACAGAATACATCCTCCTCCTCACATGGACATTTTCTGACTACCGTCTGGCTACTTCTTGAAGCCACTATCCTCTCTGTCATTATCAGAAAAAAAAAAAGCTGATGCAAAAGCAGGAGAAGGCATTTTAACCAACAGAAGACTCAAAAATTGAAAAGAGGCTATAGCTGAGCGGTCTTACAGAAGCAGTCTGAAAAAGAGTCTGGCCAGCAGGGCTAAAAATCAAAGAATTAAACCTTCAAACCATCAAAGCACATATCAGAGAATTTCAAATTAAAAGGCACATGATGTGTAAAAGGAGAAACTGGAAATGAGAAAAGGAAACCTGCCAGAGCAGTAGAGCAGAGCTGCAAAACCTGACCTTCAGTGTTAAGGGAGAAAGCCGAAAGGAGGTGCATGCCATGGGAACATGGGACCTGTGGCACACACTTACGGGGGTTCTTCAGCTTTCCATTGGAATGCTCCGGAAGAGTCCGCATCATCAGATGGTGTCACCCTGAGGCAGTGAACCTCTTTGGGGGAAGAGTGGACATTTCTGTACTAAACAGAATCTGCAATGTTCTGCATACTGCAAGATACATCCTGTCACACCTTTGTACATCAGAACATGGTCCCAGATAGAGATTAAGCACTTACACCCTGGCTCAGTCTTCTTACCTTTCTCTGTGTTTCCATCTTCTCTGCAGGTCTCCTGGAATTATTCCCTCTCTTGCAGAAAATGCCTCTCAGATCCTGGTGTACCAGCAAGCACTAACCCACAGTCACACACACACAAACACACACACACACACACACTCCCTGGACTACAGTCTGTCTCTGCTGCTTATCTTCTGGATTCCTTCAATACCCCAGTCTAGAGTGTGACTGCAGTTCACACTCACACTTCTCCTAAAAGGGAATGAGGCGGATCTGAGGTTTAGACGTCATCATAGAATCATTGGGTACAACCTTATTTCATGGGAGGGGGAGAGAGAGCTTGCACTGCTGCTGTCTGTGCTGTGCATGTGGTGTGTGCGTGATGCATGTGCCTACATTTGTGTGTGGGTGGTATGTGTACGAATGTGTGTCTGTAACTCTGTGGGATATATGTGTTAACTCTCTGTGGTGTCTGTGCATGCATGTGGTGTGTGCAATTCTCTGTGCTGTGTTTGTGTATACGTGCATGTGGGAGGGTTTTGGGGGGGGTTTTTTTGCTACTCAGCGATGGGGAAGGTTGAAGGAAGTGGGGAGGAAGCTGTGGCTATGTGAAGCCCTTGTAGCACTTGCTGATGAGACACACACTGGAGGTGGATGTCACTGCTTGGACAGGTGCATCTTCTTTTCAGGACATCTACAGACTGCAGCTGGGTCCCTTTTCTATTGATGTTGTCATGGCAATGGGCATACTGCTGTCGAAATAGACAGCAGAGAGTCTGAAGGGGTGTTGCAAGCATGCAGCACCTCTTTCTTGTAATGGAAAGCAATGAAGTGAGACAGCAGGAGAGGTGCTGTGGTAACCCCTCAGCCAAATCAAGGAAAAGGGAAGGCTAGAAAGGTGGGGGGACTCTCTGTCCTACCCTGAGCAAACATTAAGCCTGGGATCTGTTTCCTATTTCCAAAAATACTAGGTCTAGGGGGCACGCAATGAAGCTACAAAGTAGTAAATTCAAAATGAATCAGAGAAAATATTTCTTCACTCAACGTGTAATTAAACTATGGAATTCGTTGCCAGATAATGTGGTAAAAGCAGTTAGCTTAGCGAGATTTAAAAAAGGTTTGGATAGCTTCCTAAAAAAAAGTCCATAGGCCATTATTAAGATGGACTTGGAGAAAATCCACTGCTTATTTCTGGGATGAGCAGCATAAAATGTATTGTACTTTTTTGGGATCTTGCCAGGTACTTGTGACCTGGATTGGCCACTGTTGGAAACATGATGCTGGGCTTGATGGACCTTCGGTCTGTCTCAGTATAGCAACATTTATGTACTTATGGGACTATTTACATGAATTTCCATTATCCATGATGAATTGTAAGCCACATTGAGCCTGCAAAGAGGTGGGATAATGTGGGATACAAATGCAATAAATAAAATGAATACACACACATGGAAACTATACAGCTATTCCCTTACAGCATGTCACAACTGAACAAAAGGCTCTTTTCTCAAGTCACAAATCAGATTTGTGTGTCAGGGGAAGAAAAATGTGAAACTGCAGGGCAATGCAACTGTAGGTTGAGTTTGCTTCAGGGGTTAATGTTCTGCAACTTCATGGAAAACTGGGGCAAAAACCAAACTTTGTGCAGAGAGGAAGCACCCTCGGGACTTTCATCCCTCCAGGACTACATGTATGAATGGTGGTAAAAGTCCCATCAGTCCAAGTTTTTATTTGTTTTGAGCACTTCCGAGCTTTCTGCATGATCCTTCATTCTGCGCCAAACAGGAGAGTGGCCACAGCCCTGTTTCAAAGAGGTGGCCCATTTTCTCAAACTCTTCTTGACTATGTTTGTGCAATTAATGTAGGGTAAATTATTGGAAGTATGTTTGGGTGTAGCTTGTGAAGGAAGCCCATGAGCAGCTCCTCCTTGCATTTAACCAATGAGCTGAAGGAATGTGCATGCTCGGTCTCACCTTCCCTGATTCTATGCCAGCCTTTGCCTACACACACACACACACACACACACACACGCCAGCTTAGAGGGAGACACACTAGTATCACACGGGGGGGGGGGGGGGGTCTTTTAGTAAAACTTAGCAATAAAATGGGGCCCTGCTGCAGATAACTCGAGCTAAGTTTTAGTAGACGACTCCCACAGTCAACAGGGTTCAGAGATGGATTTCTTGACACCCAGGAAGTGCTGATACTGAGGAGAAAAATAAATTTTAAACAGAGATTTTCCTCTACTTTGCTCTGCTTTCCACTCTACTCCCCCCTCCCCGAAACAATGTCAGCCTGTCTAAAAATGAATGTAATGAACTTCTTTGTCTGATGCTGACTAAAACCAGAAGAAATTATTCAAGAGAGGAACCCGAACATTGAGATTCCAGGAAGCCAGTGAGAGGGGATTCTGACACAAGTGCTGGGTTCAAGTCTCAGTCCTGACACTGATTGGGTGTGGCTGTGTGTGTGAACCCTGGAGCGTCACTTTATCGGTCTGGATCTCAGTTCTAATCCAAGCTCTGTCCTTAACTTCCGAAGATCCCAAACCGAAAACCCTTCTAAAGTTCCATTTGCTGGAGGCTTTTCCTCATGGTACTCTGGCCTTTTGCAAGCTCAGCGTGCTAGAACTCTCCCTGAGAACATAACAACATAGTAGATGACGGCAGAGAAAGACCCGAGTTATTCTGAAGGTGAGTCAATTCTGAGTTGCGACTCTTCAAGATAGAGAAAGGAGCCAGATGGGACAGGTTGGAAGGTCATCCAGAGGCAGGCAAATAGTTTGAAAACCCATTCTAAAATGCTAAAGGGAGGGTAAAGTATTCAACTCACCATCGACAGGAAGAGACATCAGAGTGTGGCTGTAACACTGAGAGAAATTATTTTCAGAGCTAGGCTCAAGTGTGGGAAAACAGTATTCCGGAGTTCATGAAAGAAAAACCTGATGTGTGATCAATGAGAATACTAGGGAAAGGGAGGGAAGGAACAAAAGCTTCAGGGAATGGAGAAAGACCTGCAAGAGACGGTGGAGGACTGCTGATTTTGGGGGTTGATGATGGAGTACTAGCTGTGGGGAACTTGTAGGGAAGGGTAAAGGAGCACTGGGTGAGGAGGGAGCTTCAGGGAATGGTGGAGGGCTGTTGGTTGGTTATGCATGGACTTGCAGGGGGGGGGGGGGGGGGTTTAGACTGTATGGACTGGCATGAAAATGTGATACACTCATTCCCTCCTAGGGCAACATATCTTTCCTCAGCACAACCGTTGAGGAACATTCATGGTTGGCTTTTCTATGCTGAGTCAGTGTGACATTTACAACGACAGGAAATCACTCGGTATCTGTGTAGATGGTGGAAGGAAATTTGGGGGAAGAACATTGAGACAAATGTAAATTAAGAACTCTCACACTCCTGACATTTCAGAGAAGCCCTTTCCGACCTGCTGCTACCACTGCAAATCCCTTTCAATTACCTTCTAGGGCTTTAGGCAATGAGCCAGGTCTCCAAGGATGAAAAAAAGGCCAAAACAACTGATCCTCCTCAATAATAAAAGAAGGCCCCAGGGGATTAAAAATAAGAGAAATACAGCAGAATAAATCATGCAACCAGCACCAGGGTGATGAACAACACATAAATGCCAAGTCAAACTAACCCAAGTCTTTGGTAGGAAAAAGTGAAAGATGGACACCGAATGTCACATATCAGGACCAGATAACATCAGACTCTCATCATCCATTCCTAAAAACAGAGCAAGAAGGAAGTCTTGTGAGGTGCTAAGCAGGGGAGAGGTGCTCATCAGGGGTTCTCTAATCCCCCCCCCCCACACCCCTACTGTACAGAGTTAAGACTTGATCAACCAGTGCTGCCTGCTAGTGGTGTATGGACAAATATTTGCAGAAATGGCAGCAAAACCCACAAAGGAAAATGAATGGGGAAGATCCACAGACAACAGAGGCTCTGGGTGATTGGACAGCATGTGGTGATGAACCGATAATGCAATTGACCTCAGTAGTGGTGCAATAATAAACCAAGGGTTACAAAAGCCTGGATTTCGTAGATGCATGGAGAACGTTATATCCACAAGGGTGCACAATTCAATGTCCAGGATAGACTCTGTCTTGGTAACAAGGGAGTGGTTTGCACTGATAGATTCGATAGTGATATCAGATCACGTACTCATATAGATGACTTGAGGATGGGAGAAACCATATGGGTAGGATGTTCCTTAGACAGCTCTACCAAGAGGAATTCTTCAGCAGATTTTGACAAACGAGGGAACCAGTGTAAAACTAATGGCAGGCATATGCAAGATCCAATTTTATTCTGGGCAGCTGCCAAGGTGGCATTACAAAGAGAGATAATCTCCTATATTATAGGGATACACAAGGATACAAGGCAAATGACAAGAGAGATTCAGACAGAAATCCCTGTAGAGGGAAAAGATACATTCTTGGTCACATGAAAAGAACGGACTTAAAAATATGATGTGCTTGGTAGAACCATGGCTTGGCCCTAGTTATATAGATACAATAAGAAATAGGGAAGGACAGAGAGTGAATTTGGGGCCTGAAATGGCAAACCTCTTTGCAGAGTGTTTTAAGTGTCTTTACATGAAGAGAAATCCTGAGGAGAAGCTCTTGTGGGTTTTTTTTTTTTTTTTTAGAGGAATAAGCCTACCAGGGTTGGAAGAGGAAGACAGGGAAAGATTGAATGACCCCCATCTCTAGGAAGGACAGCCAGACCATCACAAAGTTTAAACTGCAGATGACCCCAGGACCTGATGGGATAATGAGGGAGTTTTACAAACTAATGAACCTGAAATTGTGTGGTCTTTTGGTGAGTTATTATTCCCAAATAGTTGGGGGAGTAGGGAGGGTTACCTACTGGTACTGAGGCTCAGATAACGTTCATTCACAAACCAGGCAAAAATGGCCAATGAATGGAGTCCTGTAAGTCTCTCTCATTGATGGATGTAGCTACTGAAGCTGAAATCTGTCCAGCCACGATCAGGTGACAGACCTTAGAAGTCTACCCAGCACTATCTTTGCTTCCCAATTACTGGAGCTGACATCTAATCACCGCTAAGTCTGGTTCCATTCTCTTTCCATACAGGATTCCTTTGTGAATAACTTATCTGCCTTTCTTTGTCCCCGTACTCTGTGGCTCTGTCTATTCAGGCAGGACCACTGAATATGCTAGTTGTGTGGTCCACCTAAATGGATACATTTATCTGTATATCTCTGTTAGCCATATACATTTTAGTCCTGCCCCTGGAACACTCCTGGTACTCCATGAATTTAAATGGATACATTTTGGACAGACATTGAGCCCAAAATGTATCCATTGATGCACACTGAATTTATTTTTTTTTTCAGTTCAATATTTTTCGTCGAGGTTTGTGAGGTATAAAAGCAATTAGCAAGTGAACAGACGTAACATAGTAAAGCAAATGCACATGGGAATGTTTAAAAAAGCAGTTTGGTCTAGTGAAGGCAGCTTGGGAGGGGACGTTGAGTTGAACTGTTATGATTGTGAGGATGCGTTGTGAGCGGGTGGTGGACTCCACAGTGACCAGTGAGGGAGCTGCTGTTATTCTGCTGGGTCAATATTCATTGGAAAAAGCAACCACCAAAAGTGGAGAAACTGGATCCACTACGAGGGGAAAAGTCAAGAACAGAAAGTAGCATGATCAACACGACACTTCCAAAAAGGCAAGGAGATGAATAATTAAAAGTAGTTCTTTAATAAAATGTTAAGACTCGACACGGCACTGTGTTGCGGTGAACAAGAGTCTGTGTTGGTGATTTTCCTGCTGGGTACTTATAATATCCGTTTTTCCTCACAGGCTTGATTCAGTTTGTTCTTCAGTTCTTTTTACCGGTATGGTACGCTCCATGGTGCGACCACACCTCGAATATTGTGTTCAATTCTGGTTGCTGTATCTCAAAAAAGCTATAGTGGAATTAGAAAAGGTGCAGAGAAGGGTGAGGAAAATGATAAAGGGGATGGGACGACTTCCCTGTGAGGAAAGGCTAAAGCGGCTAGGGCTCTTCAGCTTAGACAAAAGGCGGCTGAGGGGAGATATGATAGAAGTCTATAAAATAATGATGGAGTTGAACGGGTAGAAGTGAAGCGTCTGTTCATGCTTTCCAAAAATACTAAGACTAGGGGGCATGCGATGAAGCTACAATGTAGTAAATTAAAACGAATCGGAGAAAATTTTTCTTAACGTGTAATTAAACTCTGGAATTCGTTGCCAGAGAATGTGGTAAATGCGGTTAGCTTACCGGAGTTTTAAAAAGGTTTGGAAGGCTTCCTACAGGAAAAGTCCATAGACCATTATTAAATGGACTTGGGGAAAATCCACTATTTCTAGGATAAGCAGTATAAAATGTTTTGTACATTTTTGGGATCTTGCCAGGTATTTGTGACCTGGATTGGCCACTGTTGGAAACAGTATGCTAGGCTCGATGGACCTTTGGTCTTTCCCAGTATGGCAATACTTATGCACTTATCTACTTATGGCATTGACAACACACAGATTCCGAAACACGGTGCTGTGTCGAGTCTTATCCTTTATTAAAGAACTACTTTTAATTATTCCTCTCCTTGGCTTTTTGGAAGTGTTGTGTTGATCATGCTACTTTGTTATATTCATCGGGAAATTTCTGTTTGGACTAATAAACTGTCAAAGGATTCTTCTTGGAAGTAGTTGTACAATTGAGCTCCCAAGGACCCTCACACTTTTATCTTTCACTGACTCTGGGTGACATCCTAACATCCCTTCAGTCTGATCTTTCTCTGACTCTAGGTGATTTCCTGAATCCCTCCCAGCCCCACCTTTTTCTGACTCGTCACCTTCCTGAGATCCCTTTCAGCTTCATCTTTCTCTGATTTTATGTGATCTTCTGAGATTTCTCCCAATTTTCTGTGTCTCAGTGACCTTCTGAGGTCCCATCCAGCCTCATCTTTATCTGACTCTAGGTGACCACCTGAGGTTCCTCCCAGCCCCATCTTTCTCAGATTCTAGGTGACCTCATGAGGTTCCTCCCAATCCCATCTTTCTCCAATGAGATGACCTTCTTAGGTCCACCCAGTCACATCTTTCTGACTCTAGGTGACCTCCTGAGTCCCCTCCCAACACCATCTTTCTCTAATGAGGTGACCTTCTAAGATCCACCCAGTCACATCTTTTTCTGACTCTAGGTGACCTTCTTATGTCCCTCCAAGCCACATCTTTCTCAGATTCTAGGTGACCTCCTGAGGCCCCTCCCAGCCCCATCTTTCTCTGATTCATTCTCTAGAAATTTTTTTTCTAATTCAAGCTAAAATTGCATTATAGCCCTTCCTATTCCATGAGCACACCTAGCAGACATGCAGTGAGCTTTCCACTGTCATAACCTGGGCTATTAATTGGCATGGAACTGGAATGCTGAGTGCCTGTTGCCTGCCCAGCTCAAACCCATTGACTTGTGCAGCTCTCCTCCCCAAAAATAAGAATTGTCATACGGGGTCAAACCAAAACTCCATCTAATCCAGTACCCTGTTTCTAACAATGTTCAGTCCATGTAGAAGTCCCTGGCAGAATCCCATTCCAAGCTACCCACCTAGAAGAGACTCCCAATTATTCTCCATGAGGAAACCTTAGATCTCTGGTCACTGCCCTAGGGACTTCTGCAGCCAGAGAGAGACTCCAAAAACCTTGGCTACTGTCTTAGGGATTCTACTGACCAGAAAGAGACCCCAGATATCCCAGTTACTGTCTCGGGTACTGAACCCTGATTTCCCCTCCCCAGTTATTCCCTGCAGAGGACACAAAACTATTCAAGGTTGTTAAAACACGTGCGGACTGTGAAATATTGCAGGAAGACCTTAGAAAATTGGAAGATTGGGCATCCAAATGGCAGATGAAATTTAAAGTGGACAAATGCAAAGTGATGCACATTGGAAAGAATAATTTGATTCATAGTTACCCGATGCTAGGGTCCACCTTGGGGGTCAACAACCAAGAAAAAGATCTAGGTGTCATTGTAAATATGCTGAAATCCTCTGCTTATGTGTGGCAGCGGCCAAAAAAGCAAACAGGATGCTAGGAATTATTAGGAAAGGGATGGTGAATAAGACAGAAGATACTATAATGTCTCTGTATTGCTCCATGGTGTGACTTCACCTTGAGTATTGCATTCAGTTCTGGTCACCATATCTCAAAAAATATATAGCAGAATTAGAAAAGGTTCAAAGAAGAGCGACTAAAATGACAAAGGAGATGGAACTTCTCCCATATGAGGAAAGGCTAAAGAGGTTAGGGCTCTTCAGCTTGGAAAAGAGAGGGGAGAAATGATTGAGGTCTACAAAATCCTGGGTGGTGTAGAATGAGTAGAAGTAAATCGATTTTTAACTCAGTTCAAAAGTACAAAGACCAGGGGGACTGTCCTTCTATGTTAAATTGTACAGCGCTGCGTAACCCTAGTAGCGCTTTAGAAATGTCTAGTAGTAGTACATGGAAATACTTTTAAAACAAATAGGAGGAAACATTTTTTCACTCAATGAATAGTTAAGCTCTGGAACTCTTTGCCAGAGGATGTAGTAATGGCGGTTAGCATATCTAGGTTTAAAAAAGGTTTGGACAAGTTCCTGGAGGAAAAGTCTATAGTCTGCTATTGAGACAGACATGGGGAAGCCATTGCTCGCCCTGGGATTGGTAGCATGGAATATTGCTACTATTCGGGTTTCTGCCAGGTACTTGTGACCTGGATTGGCCACTGTTGGAAGCAGGATACTGGGCTTGATGGACCATAGATCTGACCCAGTATGGCTACTCTTATTTTCTTACATTCTTATACTAGCCGTTAAGCCCGTTAAAACGGGCAAGATTTGTGTTTTGCAAAATAAAATAATTCTCACCTCCATCCATCCATGTGCAGCAAACCTCCTCTTCCCCCTGCCCTTCCCCCCATGTCCAGCAGCCGTCCTGTATCCTCTGGTCTCCCCCCCCCCATCCAGCAACCATCCTCTCTCCCCTGCTCAGCAGCCCTCCTCTCTCCCCTGGCCTCACCCCGTCCACCGATCCTTCCCCCCATATCCAGCAAACCTCCTCTTTCCCTTGGCCTACCCCCTCCCCCAACCCTCCTCTCTGCCCTGCTCTCACCCCATGTCCAGCAACCATGCCCTCCCCCATGTCCAACTACCCTCCTCGCTGCTGCTCCCTCCCCCCTCCGTGCTGGGCCCCCTGCATTGACCTGACAGCGCCTCTCACCTCCGTTTGAAAGCTCTGCTGCTGCCTGCAACACTTCCACATGGAGGTGAGAGGTGCTGTCAGGTCAGTGCAGGGGGCCCGATACGGAGGGGGCTGAGGTTAGAGGTTGGTGTGCGCGATGTTGGTTTTCAGGCTCCAGCGGCAGCATCAGCGTCCGACAGTCCGACTCCGTTTCCCTCTCTGTTCCACCCTCTGACATCATCACATCTTGACGCAAGGGCGGGACAGAGAGGAAAGTCTCTACTGCGCATTTGCACGTTGAGTCGGTCACTTGCCATTTATATGTTTGATTGATTCTTATAGTACTTTCCAATGAAGTTTCTGCTGCTCCCCAAGCTTCACCTTCTATTGTTTGCTGTACTTTCTAATCTTCTAAAAGTGAAAGCCACGATAAGGAATCCTTTTGAAAATTCTAAGAAAGTCCTGGCCGCCCAAGGCAAGCATTGCATAGCACTCAGTCTGTTGTTCTGTCTTGTCAAAGGGTGGGGAGTGAAGGTGAAGAAAGTCAACCCTAGACAAAACATTTGCACTGTAGAGTAAATTCACAGAGTAAAACTGGCAGATGAAACAAGAGCAAAATTATAACATTCTTTTTTCAAGCTGCATTTTATTTCATTTTGCAGTGTATTCTATAACAGGTTCCATTATAGAATGCGAAGATAAATGCTTAACACGTTCCTAAGTTTACAAACGAGGCTAGCAATAACAATCCTCAAATGAGAGAGATTAAAATAATGAAGCTGGACAGATGTCTACGTTATAATAATCCTTACCAATATTTTAAACCAATTTATTCACATCACGCTTTCCAAAAATACTAGGACTAGGGGGCATGCGATGAAACTACAGTGTAGTAAATTTAAAACAAATAGGAGAAAATGTTTCTTCACCCAACACATAATTAAACTCTGGAATTCGTTGCCAGAGAACGTAGTGAAGGCGGTTAGCTTGGCAGAGTTTAAAAAGGGGTTAGACGGTTTCCTAAAGGACAAGTCCATAGACCGCTACTAAATGGACTTGGGAAAAATCCACAATTTCGGGAATAACATGTATAAAATGTTTGTATGTTTGGGTAGCTTGCCAGGTGCCCTTGAGCTGGATTGGCCGCTGTCGGGGACGGGATGCTGGGCTCGATGGACCCTTGGTCTTTTCCCAATATGGCATTACTTATGTACTTCATCCATGCCTTTGGGGGAAAACAACTCATGTTGAGGCTGGGCTGCTGAATAGTAGGATACCCCTACCACAGGAGACGGTTCATGGGTTTTGTTAGAGAAGCCAAGCATCTTTTCAAATTCTGGGAAGGACCATTTTGGAAGTTATCTTGAAAAATATATGGACGGTGCTAACACAGACTGGATTTATTGCTGGAGGTACCTCACGGCAGATATGCCACTTTTCCCAAGAGAAAATTGGATGAAATGAACAACAAATGTCTTCAGTTTGGAAAGAGGTTTCAACAGTTTGAAGTTTCAGCACTGCAATCTGGAGGTCCTCTGCATTCAGGGAAGAGCCTTTCTATTCATCTTAGAGAGGAGAAGCAAGAGAATTCCCCGAAGACCCAGAACCTCAGGTTTTTCAGTTCCCTTGTACTGGATTTGCTCTCTGGTTAAATACTTTATGGAAGTGTTAGAGATCTTGAACCCCGAGGTCTTTCTATTGTTAATTCTTATGTATCTTCTAGGACTCACTTAGAGAATGAGGCTGAAGGAGGATTAGGGCTCCTCAGACTTAAGTCATTTTTTATAGCATTGAGAGAAACTATTGGCCACATTTTCCAAAGAAAGAGTTAAATTGTTGGTATTAAAATTATTCTTCAAGTATAAAGATATATTATTTTGTGGGCAAAAATAAAAACAGGTTTTTCCTGATGTGGCTGGGGCACCCAGGTGAGAAGAAAGCCCTTTTTAAGTTTGGAAAGTAGAGTGTTGGCAAAAGGTGGTTTGTTTTATTTACAATTTTCATGTCTTTAAATGACAATCAATATGTTTTTTTCCAAGCCACTCAGTTGGAGAACTTATTGTTGTCTTAGGGGTCCTTTTACTAAAGGTTGATGCTAATGCTGCCAGTCCAATTTTGCACTTCTGGGTCACGTTCTGTTCTTTTGGAGTCTTATATGCTGCCTGTTTTCCAGTAAAGGATTCATGGCGGTTTACATATCATGGCTATGGAGGGTTAAGTGACTTGCCCAGAGTCACAAGGAGCTGCCTGTGCTGGGAATTGAACTCAGTTCCTCAGGACCAAAGTCCACCACCCTAACCACTAGGCCACTCCTCCACTTAATGCACAATCATGTCCTTAGCACCCACTAAGCTTTAGTAAACGGCCCCTTAGAAGTGGAAACTGAAGGGTTTGTATTGAGGGGCTGAAGAATGTTTGTTATATGAACCTTTTGAATAGTCTTACCCCCTTTCAAAGTGAATGGATCGTGTCGGCATTACCGAACTGAGAGCCGCTTTGTAAACAGAGGGGTTTTTCCCTTGATGTGGGATAGAGTGTTTATATTTTGTATATATTCCCGGAGTTGGTTCTCTGCTCTCCGGAACCTGTAAGCCGCATTGAGCCTGCTACGAGTGGGAAAGTGCGGGGTACAAATGTAATAAATAAATAAATAAATATTCCCAGGGATTTGCCTTACTTTTGGTTCTTTTTTTTTTTACTGATTATATTAATATGACCCTTTTCCTTTGTTAGCTTTTTTTTTAACGTATTGTTTCAAAACTTAATTATTATTATTATTATTTTTTTTGTTACATTTGTACCCTGGCAGGCAATGGAGGGTTAAGTGACTCGCCCAGAGTCACAAGGAGCTGCCTGTGCCGGGAATCAAACTCAGTTCCTCAGTTCCCCAGGAGCAAAGTCCACCACCCTAACCACTAGGCCACTCCTCCTCCTAAAAAGAGAGAGAGAGAGAAATAGGTTTCTAGAGTCATTCCCACTTTATCCAATTTTCTTAGAATAATAGTCTTTCTTGGCTAGACCAATTTCATTTTTATGTATCTTAATGCTTTCCTGTATGACTGCCCCACTGACACATGTAAAGCATAAATATAGCACGGACAGCTGAAGATCATGTCTCTGTTAAGAGTTCCGTGTAGGTGTCCCAACATGTAAAGCATGAATGCAGTACAGACGAAGAGCAGGTCTTCATCGCAGTCCTGTGCAAGTGTCACACTGATGGTTTATTTATTGCATTTGTATCCCACATTATCCCACCTCTTTGCAGGCTCAATGTGGCTTACAATTCAACATGGATACTGGAAATAGAAGAGAATATACATTTAGTTTACAGAGGGTTTTGTGTTACATGGTGGTGAAATACATGATAGTGTTAAAGCAAAAGACATTATAAGACAATTCTAGAAGTTTTAAAGATTATACAGTTACACGTGCTGATCTTTGTGATATATCTTGTCGAAGAGATAGGTTTTCAGTAGTTTTCGGAAATTGGTCAGTTCATAGATCGTTTTCAGGTTGCGTGGTAACGCGTTCCAGAGCTGCGTGCTCACATAGGAAAAGGTAGATGCGTGCATTAATTTGTATTTCAGACCTTTACACTTGGGAGGATGAAGATTAAGGAATGTGCGAGAAGATTTTTTTGCGTTCCTGGGTGGTAGTTCTATTAGGTCTGACATGTAGGCTGGGGCGTCACCATGGATGATTTTATGGACTAGGGTGCAAAGTTTGAACGTGATGCGTTCTTTTAGTGGGAGCTAGTGTAGTTTTTCTCGTAGGGGTTTCGTGCTTTCGTATTTTGATGTGCTGAATATTAGTCTGGCTGCCGTGTTCTGGGCTGTCTGGAGTTTTTAAAGTATTTTTAAGTATTTGGTTTACTTAGTGCTTAATCTACCTCTCTTAATACCTAGTATAACTGAGCAGTAAACAAAACAATAAAATTATAATAAAATTATTAAAAACAGGCAGAAAAGAACACCAAAATTGTAAAAGAACAGGAAAGGACCCAAATCAAGAAAGAGATACCACGATTTCCTCTAATATCCATTTACTGCAAGCAGAACCCCAAGCCTGACCCACAGGAAAAATGAAAAAGCTTGCATAAACAGATAAGATTTAATATGTGTATTTATCAAATTCATATCCCGCATTATCCATACAATCTAAGCATCTTCCTCAGGTTTTTGTGCAGTCTCAGACTTGCAGGTGTGAAGTAAATGAAAACTCACATTTATGTGAAAAAGGGAAGAACGGATGGAGGACAGAGAGGGAGGGATCGAGGGATTTTTACTCACTCCCAAATAGCTGATGATTCCTGCTCATGTGACCCACTTTCATCTTTTCCCCCTATACCCTTCCACTGCCCTGGAGGTTTTAGCAGTCACCATGGATACTATGTCACCATGACAACAGAAATCAATTTTGGTTTCCCCCTTGTGTTAGAAGCTGCTCCCACATTTCCAGACAGAGTTCCAGTGTTTGCTGGACCCTGATCTCCCTACCACATATGTATACACACATATGGAGGTACATGTATTCATGTGCATGCAAACACGTGACTAGCAAATGACCAGATGCTTGTACATACACATATCAGCATTCCTGCAGGCACAGACGCACACAGGTAGATGTGTGCATGCAAAGAAAATATATACATGCACTTAGCAATGACATGGCCATATGCATGCACACACACGTGAACAGATGCATGCCTACATACGTGGACAGCTGCACACCACTAGCAGAAAGCCAAACAAAAGGGAGTGATGCTGGCAGAATTTGAACTAGGGAGTCTGACATTTGCCTGATGCTGATAAGAGGAAAGAGAGATGCTGATACTCAGATATTACTGAGGGTGGGTAGCCTGGCACATGCTGGAAACAGAGCAGGATCTTGATAAGTAAGTTGAGATCTGGGGCAGTGCTGTTTGCTCACCTCACTGGCTTCTGTTCCCTGCCTGAAAGGAGCAGCACTCAGCTCGTTCCACAAGGACGGAGCATGGTCTTTCACAAATTCAAGAAGTTGACACATTTTATGTAAGAGTACCACTCTGCACAAGTTCCAGTAAGCTCCCCCCCCCCCCCCAAAAAAAAAAAAAAAAAGATTGGAAGCAGCCACACTCTTATTTCATAAGAAACATCATCAACAGTACAGATTCTCCAACTCGAAAGCGGTTGAGAAATTCCGACTTCTACAAAAGTTTTGAAAATCACTTTCATTTTTCTTTATTAGTTTTTAACATGAAAAAGCTGAACCACTTTTGTACATGGTTAAAGGAAGGGGATTGGGTAGCCCAGCTCCCACTGCTCTCACACTCTGGGAACTGAGTTGAATTATTGCACTGAGAGAAGTCCAAGGCAGAAGCAGAAAGATCATGGGCTAAATGAAAAGACAGGTGAACTTAAGGGCAAATACAAGGCCATGTGAGAATGTCAACAGGCATTACAAGTATTATAAAAAGAGAGATTAGGTGTTCCTATAATAACCCTACAGTTCTATGAGGCTGCAGGGACAAGAGGGACTGTGCAAGAGGGCGAGTGTCCCTGTAACGCATGTTGCCATTGGACAGCAGGGACTGTGTAGGAGGGCTGAGTGTCCCTGTAACACACCCCATGACGAGAAGGCAGGGACTGTGCAGAAAAGCTGATGGTTTGTTTTTATATTTCACATTCACTGCAGCTTATCAGTGTTCATTTATCCTATATTTAATTTCTTTTGTCTCTAATCTACTTGACACTTAAGCCCTGGCTTTCGATGGCATTTTAAGTGGTTGTAGTGGCTCACGCCAGAATAAACACGTTTGCTTTCTCCGGTCTGTTTGTACAGTACATTGCTATCAGATCCTGAGAATCAGAGGGGTGGTGAACAGGTGATGGAGATTTGCCAGACACTGGTGGAAACTAAACTACCTTGAAAACAGAAAGACTGGTCTATCTTTTGGTCCAGTTGAGCAAAGCAGTTACCATGGCGATTATTACACCCACCTATTTCTTTTCGCCTTGGCAACTACAGCCTCATCGATCATATCAGCTCTGCAGCCATTGGTCGTTGCTAGGCACCCTCCTGGTCCTCTCTCCTGATGTCACAGCAGGATGCTGTTGCTCAGCAACAGAGGCTCCATCTGAACCCCTTGACTGAAATATGAGGTCTGGAATCCAAAGCTGCCAAGGAGCGAGAAACTGATCTGATGCATCAATGACAGAGCACAGGCGACAAGGAAACTGAGCCAAGGCTAAGTGGCGCCCCTGACTGCAATGGGAGTTAGACAAATATTATGAATGTGTACTGTAGACCACCATGGGGAGAGAGGGGACAGGACACTGTATACTCTTAAGACCTAAATCTATGTTGCAATTTGCATGGCTAAAAAAGTTGCACCTTACATATGTGAATGTAACATTCATGCAAGCATGTAGTATGTGGCAGCTATTAGCACACAACACACGTAGAACTTTCAGGAAGGGGATGCCCACATGGGCAGGGTCTGGGCGCCAACATTTAAGCCTGCCATCGACAGATGTTAAGTGCTTATGCTGAAATGTTGGTTTCCAGATACCATTTTAGAAGACCACTTAATGCCCAGCACTTTGCTCACACTTTGAAACCCAGTTTTTGGTGACATTATACTGAATGTATCCCTGGTCAAGGGGAGGGAAGAGGGCAGGACATTCAGCACCACAGACAACTCAGGAAGGAGGAAGGATTACAGAACATTCCAAGCTGACAAAAACTGCAGTCATGCATTTGGACCACAACATCCCAAGGGGAAAAAAAACAGTATGGGGGGAGGGTTAAGTTTCTTCTGACAAGAGCGAGACCTGGGGTTCAGCACATCTATGCCGGATGCAAAGAACAAATCATTAAGAAGCTTCAGACCGCTCAAAACACAGCAGCCAGACTCATATTTGGGAAAACGAAATATGAAAGCGCAAAACCCCTAAGAGAAAAACTACACTGGCTCCCATTAAAAGAACGAATTGCGTTCAAAGTTTGCACCCTGGTCCACAAAGTCATTTATGGGGAAGCTCCGACCTATATGTCAGACCTTATAGACCTACCTATTAGGAACGCAAAAAGATCATCACGCACATTCCTCAGTCTCCACTATCCTGACTGTAAAGGGCTAAAATATAAATCCACATATGTGACCAGCTTCTCAAACATCTGCACGCAGCTATGGAACGCACTACCGACGGCAATAAAAACAACGCAAGACCTAACCATCTTCCGAAGGCTAATGGAAACAGACCTTTTCAAGAAAGCATACCATAAACATCCATCTTAAATACTAAATATCAACACTATATATGATCTATACAAAACAGAAATCTTATCACAGGATTAGCTCTACTACCTTAAACCCTATGCCAAATAGGGTCTCTCTATAGCCGATGACCTAATGTAGGTTATAATCCAATTTATTTCTCAGGAACCTTATACAATACCATAATGTATTATTCTGTACCAAGTATGTATGCACATGGTACATATATATACCATGACCTGTATCATATATATGTTATGTTCCATGTATGTATGCACCTTAACGCAATACCATTTGTAATTCTGCTACCCAGAAATGGCAACCGCCATTAAGGTAAATGTAAGCCACATTGAGCCTGCAAATAGGTGGGAAAATGTGGGATACAAATGCTACAAATCAATAAATAAAAATAAAATCTAGTCATTCAAAGAAGAAGTAGATGCAATGATAAGTTTATTAAGACGTAATATACTGCGTCTACCAGACTAGTGGATCTTAGCGGTATACAATAAAATTAAAATAAAAACAAGAGAGTAGAAAAAGGAACCACAGTAAATTATAGGACATTGCAGCCATACATCAGAACACTGCAGTACTAGGCAGCTGACCCCGAGGCTGCTACCACTTCAACCAAAAGCAAGATGAAAGAAGTGAGTGCTCAGCAACGACTTAAATTTCGAGAAAAGCTAGAAGGATGCTTGGGTGCATAGGAAGTAGAATGGCCAGCAGGAAAAAGGAGGCGATGATGCTCCTGTATAAGTCTCTGGTGAGACTTTAGTATATCGTGTACAATTCTGGAGACGCAGCTTCAAAAAGATATAAACAGGATGGAGATAGACTCAGAAGTGGGAGGTAGTGGAAATGAAAACGGTAACGGAATTCAAACATGCGTGGGATAAACATAAAGGAATCCTGTTCAGAAGGAATGGATCCTCAGGAGCTTAGCCGAGATTGGGTGCCAGAGCCGGTAGTGGGAGGCGGGGCTGGTGGTTGGGAGGCAGGGATAGCACTGGGCAGACTTATACGGTCTGTGCCCTGAAGAGGACAGGTACAAATCAAAGTATGGTATACACAAAAGTAGCACATATGAGTTTATCTTGTTGGGCAGACTGGATGGACCGTGCAGGTCTTTTTCTGCCGTCATCTACTATGTTACTATGACGCATATTTTCAAAGCACTTTGGGAGGCTAAGTTCCATAGGTTTCTATGGAACTTTGGGAGGCTAAGTGCTTTGAAAATGAGCCTGTCTGTAACCTGCATGGAAAGGGTGATGGATGCATGGAACAGCCTCCCAATGGCCAAGGACAGCATCAGAATTCATAGAAGCATGATGGTTTGGCAAGGGGGGGGGGGGGTAACATTGTGCACCATGGACATCTGAGGAATACTGAAGTCAGTCACTTTGGGCCAGTTCACACCTACATCTTTACAGGGAAGTAGGTTCTGAAAATATCAATTAACTCAAGGTTTTACTCAAAGTGTTAGAGAAAACACAAAGAGCAGAATGTGACAGCGTATCCCCCCTTCTCTCCCCCTCCTAAAAACCTATCTGTGCATTGCTTCAGCTGTAACTGGCCTGTTACCTAATCAGGTAGCGTAACACATTTCCTTTCCAGTAGGGGAAGGATGTTCGAGAGGTTAAGTTGATGTGAAAGAAGCATCCGGACCCCATTTAAGGTTAAAAAAAAAAAATTACAAATTTCACAGCTGTTTGCTCCTTCTCCGGTAAATGGTATGTTACACAGTTGCTATCAGCAGTGGCAGTGCAAGGAAACAATTTCACCATAAAATTCATCTCTTCCATACCACAGAAGACGGCCAGCGCAGGTACACACGCACACACATACATACATACATATGAACACAGGCAATACAAACCACACGCACACATGAATACAGCAGAGGCGTAGCCAGGCAACAGATTTTGGGTGGGCACCAAGTTCTCTCCCCCCTCCCCCCCACACCAAAAAATATCTTAGCTGGTAGGAAAACGTTTCTTTCCACCTTAGCAGTCTGCAGCAGGCATGTGCTGAAAACTGAGCATGCACAGGTGCCAGCATCGTGGAGAGTTGCGTTTTCATTGCCATCAGGAGGAAGTCTTCAGCTGGCAGAGCTTGAGATCCCCACTAGCTACCGCTAAATGTGTGCTACTGTTGGGTGGGCCTGAGCCCTAAGTGAGTGGGCCCCGGCCCACCTGTGGCTACGCCACTGGAATACAGGCAATACAAACCACACGCACACAGACTACAAACTTCACATACACGCATGAACACAGGCAGTACACAAACTTCACACTGTAAACGGGCCCGCTGCTCCAGTATGGGGGAGGAAGCCCCCCGAATAGCCAGATATTCACAAACTGCCACCAGGGGATACTTCAAAACATTCCTTTATTTTTCAGGTTAATGACCAAAACTTCACTCCAGAGCCCTGGGTTAGGGCTTCTCAGGCAGGGCTGTTCTGCCTTGCTTAGTACATCAGCCCACTAAACACAAAGTCTGTGCCCCCTTCCCTGAGGGGGAGGCAATAGTCCTTTTGAAATCCCTCCTTGGTTGTCAAAATCAGTAGCAAACAAACAGTCCCTGCCCCCAAGCAGGATTTTCCCCCCTTCATAAACAAGCCTTTCCAATTCAACAGAGTTTCTCAAAATAATCAGGTTTCAGTTTGGGAAACAGGTTTGTAATTCTCCCCAGCAAACTTTCCAACAGTCAGGCTTTCTCCCAAAGCAAACAGGTCCCACAAAAGAAAGCAGGCTTCTCTATTTAAGCAGGATTTAAACCAAACTAAATTCCAAACAATGTAGATTTGCAAACCTTCAGGTGCTGTGCTCCTCAGTACTCTCAAACTCCCATTCCATTGAGGTTTCTTCCCCCTGCTCAGCCTGATTAACCCCCTCTTCCATACAATCCATCCAATTCTCCTCCTGGTTCTCACCCCACCCATCCCTAGTACAGGTGGGCGGCATGATATACTGATTGCGGGTCCAGGGGAAATGGGCTCCTTCATTTTCCCTCCCTCTTGTGGTCGGAGATGGTATATGGCCAGCTTGCCTATCCCCAGGGCTCCCGCTGTTGGGACTGGAAATGCATTCCCTTCTTTCTTGATCACCCTCTACCTTCCCTCCTGCAATGACTTCTGGTAGATGTAGTTTAGGGTTTTGCTGCTTCATTCTATACATCTGGGATGTATCCTTGTCACAACACGCACAGTATTTTTTTATATTTATTTTTCTTACATTTGTACCCCGCACTTTCCCACTCATGGCAGGCTCAATGCGGCTTACATGGGGCAACAGAGGGTTAAGTGACTTGGCCAGAGTCACAAGGAGCTGCCTGTGCCTGAAGTGGGAATCAAACTCAGTTCACCAGGACCAAAGTCCACCACCCTAACCACTAGGCCACTCCTCCACTGTTGCTACTATTTGAGATTCTACATGGAATGTTGCTATTCCACTAGCAACATTCCATGTAGAAGTCGGCCCTTGCAGATCACCAATATGGCCGCGCAGGCTTCTGCTTCTGTGAGTCTGTATGTGCAGGACGTCAGACTCACAGAAACAGAAGCCTGCGCAGGCTTCTACATGGAATGTTGCTAGTGGAATATCAACATTCCATGTAGAATCTCCAATAGTAGCAACATTCCGTGTAGAAGCCTGCGCAGGCTTCTGTTTCTGTGAGTCTGACGTCCAGCCTTCTACATGGAATGTTGCTAGTGGAATAGCAGCATTCCATGTAGAATCTCCAATAGTAGCAACATTCCACGTAGAATCTCCAATAATAGCAACATTCCATGTAGAATCTCCAATAGTATCTATTTTATTTTTGTTACATTTGTACCCTGCGCTTTCCCACTCATGGCAGGCTCAATGCGGCTTACATGGGGCAACAGAGGGTTAAGTGACTTGCCCAGAGTCACAAGGAGCTGCCTGTGCCTGAAGTGGGAATCAAACTCAGTTCCCCAGGACCAAAGTCCACCACCCTAACCACTAGGCCACTCCTCCACTGTTGCTACTATTTGAGATTCTACATGGAATGTTGCTATTCCACTAGCAACATTCCATGTAGAAGTCGGCCCTTGCAGATCACCAATGTGGCCGCGCAGGCTTCTACATGGAATGTGGCTAGTGGAATATCAACATTCCGTGTAGAATCTCCAATAGTAGCAACATTCCATGTAGAATCTCCAATAGTATCTATTTTATTTTTGTTACATTTGTACCCTGCGCTTTCCCACTCATGGCAGGCTCAATGCGGCTTACATGGGGCAATGGAGGGTTAAGTGACTCGCCCAGAGTCACAAGGAGCTGCCTGTGCCTGCAGTGGGAATCGAACCCAGTTCCTCAGTTCCCCAGGACCGAAGTCCACCACCCTAACCACTAGGCCACTCCTCCACTGTTGCTACTGAGATTCTACATGGAATGTTGCTATTCCACTAGCAACATTCCATGTAGAAGTCGGCCCTTGCAGATCACCAATGTGGCCGCGCAGGCTTCTGCTTCTGTGAGTCTGTATGTGCAGGACGTCAGACTCACAGAAACAGAAGCCTGCGCAGGCTTCTACATGGAATGTTGCTAGTGGAATATCAACATTCCATGTAGAATCTCCAATAGTAGCAACATTCCGTGTAGAAGCCTGCGCAGGCTTCTGTTTCTGTGAGTCTGACGTCCAGCCTTCTACATGGAATGTTGCTAGTGGAATAGCAACATTCCATGTAGAATCTCCAATAGTAGCAACATTCCATGTAGAATCTCCAATAGTAGCAACATTCCGTGTAGAAGCCTGCGCAGGCTTCTGTTTCTGTGAGTCTGACGTCCAGCCTTCTACATGGAATGTTGCTAGTGGAATAGCAACATTCCACGTAGAATCTCCAATAGTAGCAACATTCCATGTAGAATCTCTAGTAGTATCTATTTTATTTTTGTTACATTTGTACCCTGCGCTTTCCCACTCATGGCAGGCTCAATGCGGCTTACATGGGGCAATGGAGGGTTAAGTGACTTGCCCAGAGTCACAAGGAGCTGCCTGTGCCTGAAGTGGGAATTGAACCCAGTTCCCCAGGACCAAAGTCCACCACTCTAACCACTAGGCCACTCCTCCACTACAGTAGTGGAATGAAGATAAAATCCCATTCTTCTTTTTTTCCTCAACAGCGACACCTTGTGGATATCATATTTATGTTATCGCTTTATGAATGGTTTTATTGTGATTCGCTTAGTTGTAGTTGGAATATAAATGGTTATGAAAATTCCCTCTGCATGCAGGGGATTTTAAGCGGGATGGAAGGCACTTCAGATAAAACCAGCATTTTATGCCTCTTGTTAAATTGCCCTGAGTACGTGCTGATACACCCTGTACACACGCAGGTTCCTTTCAGCTGGTCGCAGGAATTCCTAGGGGTGGTGTTTCAGAAATACAACCACAAGGGCAGGTACTTTCCACAGGGGAATGTTTAAAAGGGGGAAAAAAAACACAATTAGCTTAACTTGTGCACATTCTTGCCACAGAGATACAGTGGCCTGTTTTAAATACCATCCCTATGTTGAAATGTAAACCAGAAGCACAAAATCCTGTCCCGGAGAAACGGGTCTTCACTTCATATACTCAGAAACAACTGTGGCCAATATAAATAAATGAAAGGCACAAAGCCATGAAATATCATAACAGGTGTTCAGGAGTCGGGAAAGAGCTGGTCCCTCCTTCCAGCTATTTTCAGGCGAGCACCTAACCCGAGGTGAAAAATGGTTGAGGAATGAGTTCCGCGCAAATTCATGGTGAAGAAAAGGGGGCTGGAACTGTGTGAGAGAGCACATGTCACAGGATCCCAAACAAAGGTGCACTGGATGAAATTGATCATGTATCGGGCCTAGCACCCTATCTCCAACGGTTGAGGATGCACTGGAAGTACCTGGAGACCCAAATGGGCTGGTCCACAGTGCTATTAAATCATGAATGCACTACAGTGAGTAAACAGAGAACAGTTGTTTACCCTTTCAAAAACTACTAGGATTAAGGAACGTCAGACGCACGCAGAGGAACTTCCAGAGAAGATGAGGAAGGAACGCGAAGGGCACAACACCACTTCGGCTGTCGGGGGTTTGGGTCCCCCGTCAGCACAGGTAGTACACAATGGCGACGGGGGGTGGTTTTCGGCGGTCCGGGGGGGAGGGCGACAGGTTCGCCGAAAGGGGGGGGCGAGAGGGCCGTAGTGCGGGGGGGGGAGGAATTGCCTGCCTAGGGCCCGTTTGCTTGCCTTCAGAAACGGGCCTTTTTTACTAGTAATTATATGTTACATTTATATTGATTTGATACACCCTCCAATCCAAAGCAGGTCACGGTGCTGAACGTAAAAGATACAAAATTGTGCTAGGAAGGCTAAGGTAGGAAAGGAACTCCATCATCTGATAGGAAAGCACAATCGAGCCAAATCACTCCCATTGTGCAGGAATGCAGAAACTCAGCAGCCTCATCTTCAGCTCCCAAAGGCAAGTCTTCAAAAGCACTTTGAAATTCTTAATGGATAGTTTAATCCATAAAGGCCGGGACAATTTATTCCAAAGCACTGGGCCCAGCCCAAGGCGGTAGAACGAGAGGACATGAAATGAGATTGAAGGTGGGCAGAGTCAGGAAAGATGTCAGGAAGCATTTTTTCACGGAGAGAGTGGTGGATAATTGGAATGCCCTCCGCGGGAGGTGGTGGAGATGAAAACGGTAACGGAATTCAAACATGCGTGGGATAAACATAAAGGAATCCTGTTCAGAAG
Organism: Microcaecilia unicolor; assembly: GCF_901765095.1. Lineage (NCBI taxonomy): Eukaryota > Metazoa > Chordata > Amphibia > Gymnophiona > Siphonopidae > Microcaecilia > Microcaecilia unicolor. Next base: position 34,125,549 of record NC_044044.1, read on the forward strand.
GAAGGGATCCTCAGGAGCTTAGCCGAGATTGGGTGGCAGAGCCGGTGGGGGGAGGCGGGGCTAGTTTAGAAGTTTGTGGATCGGTGAGTACTGCTCCCTCTCTGATATCCTGCTGATGGTCCAGTTGATGCTCCTGTAGGTCCTCCACATAACAAGCCTTTTGGGGAACAATGGCTCCACTAGCATATTTTATTTTCATTTTCACTAACCTGTATATTTCTGTTTGGCCTGCTTCTCTAAATTCTCCTTCTGACGGCCTTCTTTTTCCATTGTCCCCCTTTTTTATCTTTTCATTTCCCCTGTTTTTCTTCTGTTCCTCAGTCCTATCACTTGCCCACATTCCTGCTTGCATCAGGATCTTGCAGGATTCTATCTTAGGGCCGTTTTATCAAGAGGCGGAAAAGGGGGTCCTGCGGTGGTGTCACACATGGATTTGGTGCACACTGAGGCCCCCTTTCACCACCACCAGTAAAAAAAAAAAAAAAGACCCCTTAGTGTCAAAACATTCCGGGCTTCTGATGAGCTTCTATTCTTACTGGACTAGCTGTTTTCCAAATGACTGGATTGTTATTTATATATGTTATATTTATTTATTTTTATTTAACTTGTTATCTTTATTTGTATGTGGAATGAAAATGTTTTCGCTCAACATCTACTGCTTTAGTTTTTCCTTTGTTCTACTACATAGTAACATAGTAGATGACGGCAGAGAACAACCTGTACGGTCCATCCAGTCTGCCCAACAAGATAAACTCTGATATTGTTTTTCTCCTGAGCTTCAATCTGCCTTTTTGTCTGTTGTTGGTTATTGAAAATACTTTAAACTCTCTCTAGAAAAAGAATTAAAATGAGAAGAGAAAGGTGAACGTTCTGTGTGATTTGGTCATTTAGGAATGGAATAATTCTACTGATTCATAAATGTAGTAATGGAAACCAGAGCCTGCCCCAGAGATTTCTCTATAAGCCAATCCCAATATGGCCGCCACCCACAGCTACTGGACTTTTATTGAATGGAAAAGAGCCAGAGGCGCTAATTAACTCCAGAAAGGTTAGACAGAGAGCGAGCCTGGGGTTGCCCTGTCTATTGCAGGGCGTTGTCCAGAGAAGTCTAAGGATGGAACCAATGTCTACTTAACCAGTTCACTTTGCAGGGGCAATAACCAGAGATACAGGAACTGCTGAGGGTGGAGAGAGATAGGAAGGGAGGGAGAGGAAGGTCCAGGGAGTTGAGCTACAGGGGCAGTCTGCATAAGGAAGCAAGACCTCTTTACACAGGCATCTAGCTGCTTCAGGATAGGTACTTGGGAGTAGCTGGTAGAAGTTTATCCCTCCCTGTTCAGGATGGGGAAGCCCTGGGCTGCTGATGTGGGTGGAGGAGGAATGCAAAAGCCATTAACTCCTTGGTGCCTGCAGAGGAGCACGGGGCGAAGTCTGTCACTGATGACAGTATCCCTGTAAATCCAGCAGGAGATGCTTCGATGTAACTTTCTGGATTTTGAAGGAAATATATGTGTCTTGAAAATGGAGCAGAGCTGAGCCTTCCATCCTACACAGGTTTTATTTAGTTAAAAGTTATAGAGATGCAGAGAGAGAAAATCAAAGATTTCCCACAAAAGAATAAGCAGGAAAAACTGTCTGGGAAAGAAGAAACAGCAGCTGGAGCAGCAAATCTATGGGATCCTGAACCCAGGTTAGAAGCAGAAATGCATTTTCTCCTTTGCTGGGCAAAATGCAAAGAGAGAAGAGATGAACACTTTCCAAAGAGCAGAGAGAGAGAGAAAATCAAAGACTTCCCATAAGAGAATGAGCAGGAAAACCTGTGTCTAATCCTGGGGGGAAAGGAGAAACAGCAGCTGGAACAGCAAATCTGTGGGATCCTGCACCCAGGTTAGAACCAGAATCTGAAGGGAGACAATCCGGACCAATACCAGAAACCCTGCTCTGTATTTATTTTATTGTTTTCAGTATTATATATCTTTCTGTGTGATGTAGCTTGTTGACAGTGCGGAAACTTTGCTGAACAGGGAGACGGTCAGATGCACTGAGAGAAGAGTAGCCGGGGCAGCACCTCTTTAAATCTGGGTGGAGATTTTTATTTTAGTCTCTGACATAATGCTTGTGTAAGAGAAGCAAAGGGAGGGCGGAAAAGACAGCCAAGGAGGGTGAGATAGGAGAGAAAGTAGCTTCAGGGGCTGCAGGGACACCCTCCTCCCCTCCGGATCTGGGGAGACACTGTGGGAAGTAGAGTGAAGAGGGGGGAGGGACCCAGGGGGAAGAGAGTTCTTGGGCAGTCAAGGTAAACCCCCCCCCAATCCAGATAGTAAAGGAGGGGCAGGGTGAGAGAGGGGGGCATGACTGCTAGAGGAAGGAGAATCTAACAGGGTAACTGACCAAGGGGCATCTCACTCTGCTCTCTGCTCAGGGTCAGCTGCCCTTAAAAGCACAGTAAACTGGTGGCAGGCCATGACCTTCACGCCTGGACTAGCCTGGGATCTGGGTGAGTAGCTAAAGCTGGACCCTGTCAGACGTCCTCCTTAACAGGAGTTAAGAGGGTGCCCCATCAGCTACCTGCAGCTCCTTGTGACTCTGGGCAAGTCACTTAACCTCTATATACTATGTAAACCGCTTTGAATGTAGTTGCAAAAAAAAACCCCAACCCAACAGAAAGGCAGTATATCAAGTCCCATTCTCTTTCTCCTTTGTGTGTGTGTGTGTGTGAGGGGGGGGGGGGGGGGGGCTGGCAGACAGAAGCATCTCTTCTGGGGTATAGCACAGGATGGGGTTGAAGAGACCAGTTTAAAAGCAATTCAGGGACTCAACCCCAAGTGCTGAAACAGTACCAAGTGCTGCTTTGAATCAGGGCTTTTCTCAGTAATGGTATTATTTATGTGAGAGTTGCATACAGGCCTCCTTTAACTGTTTCTGTCCCTGCAGAAGTAGGGTACAAAACTCTCTCAATATTGGAATAGCAGGGGGTGCTACAGGGAAGGAGTGAGGTGCATTGGCAGAGCTTTGTGCGAGGGTCTCAATACTGGAACAGCAGGGGGCGCTGCAAGGCAGGAGTGAGGGGCACTGGCAGAGCTGTGTTCGTCATGGGGTGGGGGGGGGTGGGCTGGAATAGCAGGTGCTCCTTTACACCTCCCTTTGTTCATTTTATGTCTTCTCCCAGCTCCAAGATGGCTTCAGATTTGGGAAGTAGCCTAACCTCCATTGATTGGCTTCCTGAACTCACCTTCCGTTCTACCATGGGGAAGACTCCCAATGGGGCCGCCCAAGGCTTTGGGGGGCCACGCAAAGTTTCCAGCTCCCCCACCGATCCTAATGCCATGATGAAGGAGGAAGCAGTGGCTCACAGGGAGGGGAAACCCCCCTATAGCTACGCAAGTCTCATTACTAATGCTATCAACTCTACCTCTAGCAAGAGAATGACCCTGAGTGAGATCTACTGCTGGGTGTGTGAGAACTTCCCCTACTACAAGAACACGGCTGTGGGCTGGAAGGTGAGCATTGCTAAACTGAGATCATTGTGTCTGTGCTAAAGGATGTCTGTCTCTTCCCTGTGACTGGAATCAGTGTCCTCAATGTTTTCCCAGTAGACATGGACACTAATCTCAGAGAAATCAGTCCAGTGTGCCTCATCTTTGCATACATTCCTGAGATTAGTTTAGATTACATTTGCTGCTAATCTTTGCATTTTTATACTGCTTTTTCAATTGTAAAAGGAAAGGAAGGAAATTCTGTTCCAAGCTATAACTAGTTTCAGATGGATTCAGTTTCAATCAATTTTTCTATTTTTGAAATACAATTTAATAATCTCTGGTGTGATTTATCTATATCGGGAAAATCTTCCTGGAGGACAAAGATGTCATCGGAATATGAATACAGGAACTAGCCTTTGTCTAATATTACAGAGTTTAAAGAACACATAAGTACTTAAGTATCGCCATACTGGCAAAGACCAAAGAGTAGCCTGGTTAGTGAACTTTGATCCTGGGGAACTGAGTTCGATTCCCACTGCAGCTCCTTGTGACTCTGGACAAGTCACTTAACCCTCCATTGCCCCTGGTACAAAATAAGTACCTGAATATATGTAAACCGCTTTGAATGTAGTTGCAAAAACCTCAGAAAGGCGGTATATCAAGTCCCATTTCCCTTTCCATCAAGCCCAGCATCCTGTATCCAACAATGGCCAATCCAGGTCACAAATACCTGGCAAGATCCCAAAAAAGTACAAAACATTTTATACTGCTTATCCCAGAAATAGTGCATTTTCCCCAAGTCCATTTACTAATGGTCTATGGACTTTTCCTTTAGGAAGCCGTCCAAACCTTTTTTAAAACTCCGCTAAGCTAACCGCATTTACCACATTCTCTGGCAACGAATTCCAGAGTTTAATTACACGTTGAGTGAAGAAATATTTTCTCTGATTCATTCTAAATTTACTACATTGTAGCTTCATCGCATGCCCCCTAGTCCTAGTATTTTTGGAAAGCGTAAACAGACGCTTCACATCTACCCGTTCAACTCCACTCATTATTTTATAGACCTCTATCATATCTCCCCTCAGCTGCCTTTTCTCAAAGCTGAAGAGCCATAGCTGCTTTAGCCTTTCCTCATAGGGAAGTCGTCCCGTCCCCTTTATCATTTTCATCGCCCTTCTCTGCACCTTTTCTAATTCCACTATATCTTTTTTGAGATGCAGTGACCAAAATTGAACACAATATTCGAGGTGCGGTCGCAAAGGCATTATAACATCCTCATTTTAGTTTTCCATTCCTTTCCTAATAATACCTAACATTCTATTTGCTTTCTTAGCTGCAGCAGCACACTGAGCAGAAGGTTTCAACATATCATCAACGACAACACCTAGATCCCTTTCTTATAGATGTAAATAATACTGGTGACAAAGGTGAGCTGTGAGGCACTCCATAAACTGAGCTGCAAAAACTCCCCTTCCTTTTACAACACAGGAGCAATACTGCAAGAAATTTTTAAATCAGGCCAACACCACCTCATTGAGCTCTAATTCCCCCAAGAGATTTAAAAGGATGGTATGATCAACCCTATTAAATGCTGCTGATAGGCCAAGCTGGAGGAGAATGGCTTGTTTTCCTTTTTGTTGTCAATGCTAAAAGCAAAGCTTCTGTACCTTGTAAAGAGTATCTTTCAATAGATTGAGACAATTGAGTTGCTACTAGTGATTCAATAAGTTTTGTCAAAAGAAAAAGTAATGTTTGCAATTGGCCTATACCTTGAAGGTTGTGAGGAATCTAAAGATGGAGATTTGGGAATAGGAGTAAGAATGGTTTTACCCATTTCTGAAGAAAAGAATCCTACGCTTAAAAGCAGGCTGTTATCCGCTGTACAACCGATTGACAGGGGAGTTGCCAAAGCGAAGCAGGACATGAGTTCAAAGGACAAAATGACCAGAGAAGGTTCAAGAACTTCGTCAGATCTCATCCAGGACGTATCATGACTGGTGTTAAATGGGACCCTTACAATGTGATCTAGCAGTTGTACCGTGACAAAGGGACGTTTCGTATTCTGCACATATCTGACCATCTTGGGGGGGGGGGGGGGGGGAATTTCTGTGGAAATATCTATGTAGATGTTCTAGAATATAGTCAGGAGTTTCCAGTACGTTGTATCTGCTCCCCTCAATAATGAGATGTCCCAGGTCAAGACTATTTTTTTTTCTTGCGAGGCACTGATGAACCAAATCTATCTACTTCCACAGAACTCTATCCGGCACAATCTTTCACTCAACAATTGCTTCCAGAAGGTTCCAAGGCCCAGGGATGATCCAGGAAAGGTAAGTGACCCTATGTCCCCCCCCCTCAATTACTTCCCAGGAATCTTATAGTCAGAGGGAGACCCCCACTTCCTTTTCAGTGACTCCACCATTTGAGAGAACCCAGATCCCCCTGGTTACTCTGCCAGAGGATGTGGTAAAGGCAGTTAGCTTAGCAGGGTTTTAAAAAAAGTCCACAAACCATTATCAAGATGGTGTCACCAGGGACAGCGCTCCTGATACAATCCAGAAACAAATGTCCACCAGCAACTTCAATTTTAAGGCTTTTATTCCATGCAGGTTTCTAGTTGACCTGATACACAGTTCCAACAGCAGCATTCACCTTCAATATTAAGCACATGTAAGCCACCTGAACACGTGTGGCAAATAGTCCCCTTTAAGCAGTAGGCTGCCAGCACCTACCAGAATTCAATACAGGCTCACAGTCAGCTTCAGTCTGGGCTCTTTATCCAGTACACAGTAAACAGTAGTTCAATTCCCAAGACAAACAGTTCATTCCGTTCATCATCCCAGTTAAATCACAAAGCAGCCTTTACCTTCAGGAGATTTCAATACTTTAGGGACTTCTCACACCCAAGGGATTTTCCCTGCAACTGCTTCTCTCTCACTTCTTCTCTCCTCCTGAACTGAACTCCTAAGACTCCTTCCCACCTGCCTAATCAATCCCTGGCCTCTGCTATCACAACCAATCATTCTCCTCTCATTAGCTTCACCCTATAGCAGCTGAGTTAAGCTTTAGACTAATGATGAGCTCCTGCACACAGGGTTTCCTATCTCTCTTTCCCCCTAGTGGCAGCCACTCTACACATCCTGCCAGCTTACACCCATGTCTTCCCCAATTGCAGCTAGGAGTCCAGTCCGGGTTCTTCATCTCACCCTCTGGCTCCTTGCCTGCAATGCCTTCTGGGACTTGTATTTCAAACTAATACTGCCTTAACCCAACTATCCTGGATGTAATGGACTTGGGGAAATTCACTGCTTATTTCTAGGATAAGCAGCATAAAATCTGTCTTACTGTTCTGGGATCTTGGCAGGTACTTGTAACCTGGATTGACCACTGTTGGAAACAGGATACTGGGCTTGATGGACCTTTGGTCTGTCTCAGTATGGCAACGATTAAGTTCTTATGTTTAAAAGTGCCTTTCTGTAATCTAGGAAGTGCGTCCCATCATAATCCATATTGGACTTCTGCAGAACCCCATCACAACCCCCAATATTTCAGAGGCAAAGGGAAGTAAGTTCATTGCAGAGAAACCAAGCAAAACATGGTTCTCTCATTTCCCCACAAATCAGCTAGAATGAACTTACCTCCTTTTGCCATTGTAGAGCAACTGTCCCAGAGCCCTATTGGACAGAAAGAGTACCCAAGATCCCCTTCAGGTTACAGTCCTGGAATCGAGTCTCATAGCTCTGACTGTGCTTCCAGGGTTCATACTGGACCATTGACACCTGCTCTAAGGAGATCCTGCCTCGAAGGAAGAGACCCTTCCCTGACGATGAGGTAAGTGAGCAGCGTGTGGGCACATGAGAAGCTGGGTATGATCTAGAAATGGGGAAGGAAGAAGAGGAGTAAATAAACAAACAAAGGGAAGCAGTTTCTTTGCAGAATAAGAGGGTCTGTAATTCTAACATTCCAGACTAGTTCTTAATCTGCATTACCCCCTCTTTCCTTCCTTTTTATTGAACAGGATTCCCCGGAGCAGGAGGTGACTGCAGGTCCCCAAGGAGCAGCCACCAATGATACTGCCTTACCACGGGATGCTGCTCAGCACCTTGTGCTGGATAGCACTATGCCAGAATCCACATACAGCCAGGTAAACCACAGCCTGTCCCTACAGACATGGAGTCTCCAGCATTCTGTGCCGTTTAACTCCTGCGATGCTTCCATCCCACAGGCCGATGCTGATAATACAGACACCGGATCACAGAGAGCGGCTGATTTTCCTCCAGCTCCCTATAATGTCTCCGATACAACCGACAAGTTTTCCTTCTCTGGGATGAACTTCCAGGATCTCAGTTACTCCTTCCGCAACCTGTACAATTCCTTGCGAAGATACTCCAGCAGCCAGGCAGGTGAGGGCACCGGCCACAGCATTCTGACGCTGGAAAAAAGCAGGGGGAAGGCCAACTGCTTCCCAGCATTCCCTTGCACCTCAATTAATAATTAGACAGCGAAAATAACAGTCCCAGATGCTCAAGTGTGTGATACCCTTTCATTAACCAATAGTAGAGGAATCGATAGGAGTTTTCCAGGACACCGGAGCCCTGCTTCAGGCGATGTTGCATGCAAATGTTTTAGGCCAGATGTCCCTGCAAGACAGTGAAATGAAGCAACAGCTCTTCCAGGTAATGGGTTAAAACTGAGAACGTCAGAAGTGGTCTGGGGCTGATCATTCTAGCACAGGGGAGGTGTAATTTCTGTCCATTGTTGGAAACAAATGTCAGGAGTGCATACTTTTCTTGCAGAGCGAATGCGATTTGCAGTTAATGTACCCTCTCCCAATATTATGAGCTGAAGTGCCTCTTGGGCTGCTTGAGTTAGAGAAGTCTGGTTTCCATGAATCACCTTCTTTTACTGCCCCCCTCCCTCCCTCCCCAGCTCTCTCGCATGTGTCCGAAGACCTGCAGAGTTACTCCGTGTACGACGGAAGCCCAAACCTTCACCTGGCAAACTTGAACCTGTGTGCAGGGAAGCAGCAGGGGCAAGATGAGTACAACGGAAGCACCTCTGAGGTTCACACACTTTCTCACTCCCCCTACCACCCTCAGCAACATCCATCACTCAGAAGTCCCACGCCAGGTAAGTCAGAGGAGCCATTAGAGACTAGGTTTAAGCACATAATAGTCAGGAGATAACCAGTTATCTCCCGCTGAATAACACAATTAGGCATGGAGATTCAGTCAGTACCAATAATCTGCTTAAATATCAGGCCTATCTTTGACCGCGAAAAAATTACCCACTTAGCGTTGACTATCGGTATAGCTGGTTAACCTTTTAGAGGCCAATATAAATGGATATTCAATGCCAGTCGCCAGATAAGCCCGGCATTGAACATCTGGGTTTATCACCGGTGGTGGATAGCAAATGCGGTGCCCACTGCCAGCCAAATATCAGGCCCTGCTTAATAGTCATTTGTACAAGGGGGCAGTGGAGTTTTATCTTAATACATACGTTTATACACTGTAACTCGTAGATGAGGGACAGTGAGGAGAGGGTTCGTGTTGTTGGTTAAAACTGGTCACTATCATTGTGTGACGGTTGTCTTGCATCACTTTTCTTCCTCCCTGTCCCCAGCGCTCCCCATGGACTGGTCCTTCAACATAGACTCACTCAAGGAGAGTTTCAAAATTGTGAACAGACTGGACTGGTCCAGCATCGACCTATCTCAGTTCTCAGGTGACCACCGCTCTTTGCCTTTCCTCTCTGCCTGTGTCTGTCCTCTCATCCCCCGACTCTGTTCCTATCACTCAGTGCATTATTGTTTCCAGGAGCTGAGGAGGCCTCACATCCTAACCCCCTCTGCCCATAGCAGCCAGTGGAAGCTGAGACACCTCGTCCTGTGCCGCTGACCCTCTCTGTCTCTACCAACCCCATCTAAACTGTCTCTGTCCTTTCTTTGCAGAGCTGATGGAGAGCCTCCGACAAGCTGAGCTGAAGAACTGGAGCCTGGAGCAGGAACACATCGCCAGCCTCTGTGACTCATTTAACCACTTCCTCAGCTGCACAGGCCTCCTGTCCCGAGAGAGCCAAAACAAGCACCAGCCATCCACTACCAGCTCCTCTGATCCAAGTGCTGGCAAACCCCAACACAGAGTGAATGCAGGTACACTTGAGGATGGGGGAAGGGAGGGAAATGAGACAGGGAGAGAAGGGAAACAAGATCGTTAGAAAGAAGAGACAAAGCTTGGAGAAAAGGTGCTGTGAAAGTGTGGGTTACAGAGGAGAGAAACGTACTGGAAAAAATGCTTCTTATCTTTTCTTCTGGCTTTTTTCCCTCCCTCTCCTTGGTGCTGGGTCTGTCCACACTGAACTCATTTGGCCCGTCAGGAGGTACAGAAGGGCAGCTCACCTACCCTGTGATGCCAGCATACCCTATCCAGGCACCGCTGGCACCTGTGTATAACCAGCCAGGTGAGTGGTACATGGCAGGAGGGATGAAGAGAGGCAGAACAGCTGCACAGCCCTGGGACACAGAGCCACATTCACACTGTCTCCCTTTCCTTGTTTTTCCCTCTCCTCAGGACAACACTCAGCTCTGCACCCTCAGCCCTCTGCCCCCCGTGGACCCTCCTACGATGGCCACTGCAACCTCTCACAGTACCAAAGCAACAGCGGAGAGATTCATGACGAGTTCGACTGGGACTCTATTGCCTAGAAACTGGATGACCAATGTAATCACCCCCCCCCCCTACTCCTCCCCAGCACAGAAAGAGGGAGGGAGAAATCTAACTTAAAAAAAAACCCCAAAACAACAGATCATATCCCTCCACCGTACAGGGCCAATGTCATGCCTTGCTTTTTTTTCTTTACTGTCCTCATGTGGCTGTAAATTTCCCATTTTCTTCTTTTCACTGTCGGGAATCACAGAATTGCAAAAGGAAACAGTAAGAGACTGCATGACGGCTCTTCACCTGACTGTAGCGAAAAACTGGACACAAGAAGGGTCTTCAGTGTGTTATTTCTACCACTGCACTTCCTCCTCAGAAGTGGAGGGTGATGCTAACAGGGTCCCCCTCAGTTCCTTGGTTAGCTTGGAGGTTTCTGTCACTCCTACTACTGCCTTATGCCCATCATTGTGGCAGAGGCCTCAAAAGCAGTGGACTTCATTGAAGTCGGGGCCACGTTGGCTCTTAACGAGCTGCCCTACATCTTCCTGTGCAGGGCTGTGATACTATGGACCAGGTGTGTCAAGGACATCCATGCCCAACAGCCCACCTTCAAACTCTTCATTGGGGGTATCCTCAAAGTGAGCACTTTCAAATGCATTCCCATTGTTGCTTCACAAAAGCCTTGTCCTTCAAGTATGTAGCTCTTCCTTCCATCTGGAAGGAGCTTGGCTATAGAAGCAGAAAAAAGAACCTGAATGATGAAGGTGGGGGCCCTCCCTGGGCCCTGCATTGAAGATCACTTCCTTAAAGCATTTATTGCTCTGTCTTCGTGGATTAGGACGTTAAGACCCAAAGCATGTCCATGTAGAGATGCCAAAAACAAAAAGAAGGGACAGGTGCGGGGTATCATAAGTGAAAAAAACCAAGTTGTTCTGAGATGCTGGCATGCAGAGAATCATTAAACATACCTTTAGAGAGGTTCCAAGAAATTTTGTACACAGGCCAAGAACTATGTCCTGGGGTGGCCATCATGGAAACAGACCTGCCCCATGATACTTCCATGGGCAAAATAAACAGCCTCTAACCTAACGTCCATGTGAGATGTCTGTTATAACACCGAGAAGGTTTTCTGGAGGGTAAGAGTGTGGCTGTCCTCATCATGGGTGGGCCTCTACCCATTGAAAGGGTGAGGCAGAGACACTAACTGAAGTACTTAATTAGGGAAGAAGCTCCTTCACCCCACCGGGGACCTTTTGCAAAGCAGGAACAAGTGAGTCTCCGTAAAAGTTATACTGAGGAGGAACCCAAGCCCCGCGCCAACCAAAACAGTCATTGTGAGAGGGATAAGGCTTTGCATGAAGATGCACAGTCAATGATAGACATGAGAAGTGTGTATGTTGGTTTGATTGGAAGAAAATTTCAAAGCTTTTAAGCTGCATAACTGGCTCACTAGAAGTATGCCCTCCTACAATGGTAAGAAAACATGGGAGAAGCCCCTGGCATGTCTGTATTTTAAGATCTAACCATTTTTCAATTATAAATTGTGTCCATCTAAACCCTGATCTCTCACTGTTAACACCACTGAATAAATAACACAAGATTGTTGTGTGAAAAAGTGAGGTTACTTACCTGTAGTGGAGGTTCGCTGGGGACAGAATGGCAGCCAATGTTGCAGTGATAGCAAAGTATACTAGCATCATCGCTACAGTCCATTTAAACATATCAGCACCCAAATCCATGCTGGTGTGTAAGTCATCAGTACCGAGATACCAGAAGTGGTGGCACAGAGCGGCCTGTCCTTCAGTACCAGTTTGCGCAAGCGAGTTCCTATGCAGACTCCAGAACTATGCACTGGGAAAGTAGTGGGGAGCTGGACCTCATTGTAGGGGGGGCACAATCGTGTAGACTCAATATTGGGTCCCCCAAAGCTCTAAGGTCATATGCTGGAGGGAGGAACCGTTGGGCATGTGCATGAGGATACAAGAGGGTGTGGCCGACTCTCATCCTGTTTGTCCCAAGGAGAACGTATTAAGTTTTCATTCAGAAACTGGTGGCACCATCTTTGAGCAGCCATATCACTTCAACTTAACCTTGCCTGTAACTGTTGATTGGTGTCTCATATTGGGCCAAAACTCCTCAAAAGGCATCTTCCATACAGCATTGTTTCAACCTGCTTGTCCCAAGGAGAACGTATTAAGTCTTCATTCAGAAACTGGTGGCACCACCTTGAGCAACCATATCATTTCAACTTAACCTTGCCTGTAACTGTTGGTTGGTGTCTCGTATTGGGCCAAAGCTCCTCAAAGGCATCTTCCATACAGCATTGTTTCAACGCTGTGAACAGCTTGCTTCGGCTCTATGACATTGCAGTTGGGTTCAGGTCAGGTTGACTTGGTCAGTCTAAAACATGAAATATCTTCTCTTCAGCCCTTCTGTACCCAAGAATTAAAGGTCCTGGACTTCCTGCATGAGCCTCTAGACTTTTCTGATATAAAGCAGAATTACAGAGTTCATCAGTGATGGCAAGTCACCAGCTCAAAGCAGTCTTACACCAGGATACCTTCAGCACCGTGCTTATAGACAGCAGGAAGCTCGTCCTTTGGATAAAGTGTTTTCTTTTCTGCCATTTTGTATTCTGATTAAGGGTCAGGTTTTGACTTTTCTGTCCAGAAGGCCTAGGGCTCACCCAGGTGCTCTTTGGTGAACCTGAGACCAGTGGTTTCTTCCTACATATGTTCCCATTCCCTACTGGTTGATGCATGGAGCCTCAAAGGAGCTGCATCCACAGGCTTGCAGATCTTTTGGATGTTAGCCTGAGGCTCATCGATTTTCCCGTTTGCTCTTGACAGAATGACTGCTTCTGGGTGGTCACTGAAGTAGACTGTCCGACAATGATGGATAGAGCCCCAAATGTTTAGAAATGGTCTTGTATTACAGTCTATACAGTAAGCGCCAACTAATCATTTATATACATCCTCTGAAATGTCTTTTGATTATAGAAGGGTCTTTGAGAACATTATATATAGCAGGATGGTTTACTTGCTACCCAATTATTTAAGCATCAGAGTCTGGGGTTCACTTGCAATTTCACAGACTGATTCTGAATTAGTCTTATTGTTTATACTTTGCACATTACTGTCTTAACAATTCATTTATACCTATTTTACTAAACAATGCTGGTAAGAACTTGGGCCTCTCATTCTTAGACTTGGGCTATACAAACTGTCTCTACAATGTAGGTTGTGAGTACAGAACCCACTTGCATAGGAGCCACAGCCAGAACAAGCCGAAAGTCTGGCATCCAGGCCAGCTCCCCCCTAGAGGTACATGTTTCCTGCAACACAGACCCCTGCTCACCTGGAAGGAAAGGGCTTCAGGTGATGGAGAGACCGGGGAGGGGAAGACACATTTCCTGTGTAAATCAAGCTACAATATGACAGTTTGTAATGAGTTTATTACAGAATCAACGAAAAATATATATGTATAATATATAAAATGTGTGTATATATATATACAATTACTGAAATGGTCTATATTAAAAATAAGGAGGGATATAGTGAATGTTGAGGTGGGGCTGAGAGAGGAAGCCAGACTTCCCTTACATCGATCCTTGCTGGGCTTCTGGCAGTTTTTAGATTAGGGCTGGAGAAAAACAGACTTCAAAGACAGAGCAATGTTCCTTCATAGTATCAGGATTATCCCTTCCTTCTGTTTAGGACCCTCCTCTGAAATATTTTAGCACAACCTCAGCTGCTTTTCTTCCATTAAAAATGTGCAACAATTCTGTTATGGCTACATGTGGCAGAATGGGTAGAAAATTGAAGGAAGTTGGCAAAGTGTCCCCCTAGTCACTCGCTCTTGAGCTGATCTTTCTTCTCCCCAGTTCGCTTGGAATGGAATCCTAAGGCAGGGAGTCATGTCACTGTCAGCAAAACTACCGATTCCTTGCTTTATAAAACGAACGTCACACAGGACGTGAAGCCATTGCACACAAAGCTGATTGTCACCTTGTTACAGAAGCTGGAGACGGAAAACAACACCACACGCTGGCTATACAGCTTGATGTCTCCGTTTAACACACGAATGCAAAGCGGCTGTCTTCATAGTAGCCCACGGCAGGACTTGATCCAAAAGCCTCTTTTAGCTATAACGGCATCACTTCTTTCACTGTAATTCTGTAAAATCAGGTTAAGGCAAAGCTGACAAAACCTGCAGCCAACTCTATCCTACGACCGAGTTCTCCCTGAGTTTTGAATCTCTGAGCAGTACCAGCTGACCAGTGACTAATCCTACACATCCTCCATATAGATCCACACCAGATCCTGTGTAGAGGTACATTTGTAATACAAACTAATTGGCCCACGTTTCAGTAATTAAAATAAAAGCTCAAATGCCTTCACATTGGGTGTGAGGGATCCTCAACTAGAGGACAGAAAATAAAGATCTCCCCCCACCTAGAACAACATCTCCTTCCGTTCAGTGGTGGAAGATCTGCCAGGCCCAAGCGCAAAGTCAGAGGATCCCCTCTCCTGGCAGGCGGGATATTTAAACAGCCCCGGGGAATGCTGAACTTACTGGCCGGCAATTGTGGGATTCTGTATACAAGGGCTGCAGAGCGTATGCAACCTGAACAGACCTCACATTCTCCAATTCTAACACCCCAGAGGACGACACTCAAGGTACAGGCTCCTCTCCTCCCACTTTGCTTTCTGGTTTTTGCTTCGACTCCCCATGGCGTGGCGTGGAGCTCATCAGAAAGTCTTCGGGAAGATGTGGACCGATACTGGATGACACCAGGCTCTGGTTTAGCGACTCGTCCAGACGCAGCGTCTCCAGTTCCAGGACTGCAGGCTCAGGGTAGCGGCTCACAGTGGCCAACGATTGCGAGAGGTCACGGTGGAGGTCAGAGAACTCATTGCTGTTCTTGGTGCAGCGCTCAATGTAATCGCTCTTCTGACGGCGCTCCAATAACAACTGAGTCCGTAGAAAGGAGACCTGGCAAAGGAGGCAAAAAGGGCAAAGGTCAACGAAAGTAAGCAAAGAAAACCTCTGTCCGCGGCAGGCAGTGCTCGCTTCCTTGCGGTACTGCCCCCATCACCGGACACTCCTGCCCCAAGTTCCTTACCTCTTTCAGTAGCTCTGGCAAACTCTGCCACGATTCTTCTAGATCCTTCACTTGATCTCCTGCGATCAGCTGGGGAAAAATGGAAACCATATATATATTTTTTTTTTAGTATTATTCCAGGAAACTTACCAATTGTGAGGACCTATTAAGAGAATATTCTTTGTCACAGAAAGGGGAGAGACTTTTTATGGAAACAAGAGATTATATGCAGCCTGGGGCAGGGGCCAGCGTGATCAGGAGATAATTGGAATCCAGCGATCTCGGGTCACAAATCGACATATAAACTGAAGACCTGGCTCCAGGATCTCCTCTCTGACCTGGTTCTGGCTGTGAAATCTGAATTTTTCATAGATTTACTCAAGTCACAAATAAGAGAGCATCAGGATTGAAGAATTTATGCACCAGATACCAAAGGGGTTTTCCCATTTTGTGTCTACTGGAAATGTTCACAATATCTGGCCATACATGTAAAAAAACCACCAAAAGTAGAGTAGTGTAATAGACCTTTAAAATCAAATCTCAAAATAAGGAATCCACAGAGGGCAATGTTTATTGAACAGCAGTCAAGGCTGCCCTTTGTGGATTCCTTACTTTGAGATGTTATTTTGCACTACCCTACTTTTCGTGTGTTTTTTTTCTGGTGGACTACAGTAGGGTAGGTTGCCTTCTTTTTTTCTTTGTGTGCCTACGTATACGTACAGTTAGTTATTTTTCTTATATTCCGCTAATTCCATTTGCATAGCTCAAAGCGGATTACAGAAAGACACTAGATCACAAAGTGTCTAGGATGTAACGTTTTCAAAAAGAGTATAACAGAATAAACACACACTATTTCCTTACCATGTATTAATAAAACAGTAACATCTTTAGCCCCTTCTTAAATGTATCATAAGATAATAAAAAAATGTATCACACTTTGGTTCAGAAGTTAAAATTTCTAAATATCGACCAGGATCACAGAGGTTCTCCCAGCCCTCTGCTAAAGCCACATTGATTTAAAGACATTCATGACCTGAGCACAGGTTTGATAGATACTTAGAGAAACAAAGGACTGTTGATGAAAAAAAAGTCGGTACTGTTGGCTAACGATGAGAGTTAAATACCCAAGGAAAGCAATGGGCTACAACAGGTCAGGAACCTTGTCAGACGGGATTGTAATAAGAACAGCAGCACTTCAAATGTGTGTTAAAGCTTTCTGCCCTCCCTGCCCTAAAAACAACAGAATAGTCAAACCTTTCCCATCGATGGATGGCCAAAGTCGTCAGATTTAAGTCCTGAGAAATGAAGTCTTTCCACAAGCATGTGCCTGTAATCCTTCTTCCACTTCCTCCTATCTTTCTCCACCTGGAAAGAGAGAGAGAATTTTTCAGTCTCAGTTTGGCGTTTTCGAACACTAGGGACAGGGTGTAGCCAGTAGGACTTTTGAGACCCTGCCAAGCCACAGCTATGACCTGTGAATACTAAAGTAGGATTAACCAATAGGTGCTAATTTGTTGAAAAATGGAGAAAAGCCCTCAGAAACCGTAGGCTAAATTGCCACTGGGTTTAGAGCGTGGTTAGAGCTTATATTGACTTATAACACACGCTACAGTTTAATCACTGGGCAGAAAAACTCCATTTGAAAAACAAGGCTCATAAAATTTTTTCGCCCCAAATTATTCTGTGTGAACACACAAGAAAATGTGTGAACACAAAAGAAATTTTCTTTCAATATATATTTTTTTACAAATGTTTTTTCAAAATGTTTTTATCAAAGTGTTAACGCATCAGCATATCAAAAAAAGAAGAACACTTAGCTTTGTAGTGTGTTAAGACCGGGCACTCATCACGCCTTGAAGTATTGTAGACGTCTGGCTAAAAATTGTCAGCATATGTCAATAGCACTCTGTTCCTGAAGAAGCCACGTTTCTAGGCGAAACGGGTTCCCGTAGAACAGATAGTGATGAGTGCCCGGTCTTAACACACTACAAAGCTAAGTGTTCTTCTTTTTTTGATATGCTGATGCGTTAACACTTTGATAAAAACATTTGAAAAAACATTTGTAAAAAATATATATTGAAAGAAAATTTCTTTTGTGTTCACACATTTTCTTGTGTGTTCACACAGAATAATTTGGGGCGAAAAAATTTTATGAGCCTTGTTTTTCAAATGGAGTTTTTCTGCCCAGTGATTAAACTGTAGCGTGTGTTATAAGTCAATATAAGCTCTAACCACGCTCTAAACCCAGTGGCAATTTAGCCTACGGTTTCTGAGGGCTTTTCTCCATTTTTCAACAAATTAGCACCTATTGGTTAATTTTACTAGAGCGTTTTTCTTTGGTATTAGGTTACTGTTTCTGCTCTAGATCACTGCAGTTGTTCAGTTTGATTGTATTTAAATACTAAAGTAGGACCCAGAGGACCAGTCATGGCCTTTTTTCTGACTTTCGGATACTGCAGGCAGAATGCAGTCAGGAGATAGACAACGTAAACCCTCACCCTCTCCAAGGTTGTCTTCAGTTGTAAGTTGAGGTTCTCCAGGCCATGTTTGTCATGTTCCAGTTCTGCTACTGCCCGCTGGAGACGGTTTAGACGTTCCTGCAGAACTCCATGATCTTCTGTTTGCTCCCGAGTTCCCTCCCCATTGTCATTAGCATTCTATGGAAAAAGAGCAAAAACAATTACACAGTTATCTAGCTGACATTTATTTTAGAATGTTGAGAAGGAAGAAAGAAGTCAACTACCGACCTGGTGAAGCCGATAGTCATGATCTCTCTCAGACATCTTGCTCTTCCAGACCTCCATGTTCTCTCTCAGTGCTTTTGTCTCAGCCTCACTCGCCAGCAGGGCAGTTGTCAATGCTTGTACTTTGTCCTTCCACTTAATTTCTGCACTCTCAGTTTGCTGAAGGGCAGAGGTCACACATTCCAGGTCACACTGCACGGCCCTTATCTGCACACTTTCCTCTTCCTCAAGCTGTCGGATTCTCTCTCTGCTCACGGCCAATTGCTGGTCTTTCTGCTGGAGATTCAGATGGAGATGTTCCAGTGATAGTCTGAGAGCCTTCTCCTCTTCTTCTTGCACCTGGAGTCCTCTTATCTTCTCTCTCAGGGTTTCTGCTTCCACCTCTCTTTCTCTTAGGGTCTTTACTTCCATCTCTTTCTCTTTGAGAGAGATCTCGAGGTGCCTGACCTTTTTCCACTGATCTTTCAGCTCTTCCTCCTTCCTGGACAGTGTCCACTGGACAAGACTATGATTCTCCATCAACCTTTCTTTCCCAGCATCTTCTTGCAGTTGAAGTCTTCTGGTCTGTTCCCTCAGGATCTCCACTTCCATGTCTCTGTTTGTTAAAGAGGCCCTGCATTCTTGGAGCTTTTCCCTCAGGCTCTCCATTTTCATCTCTCTCTCCCTCTGAAAAGTCTCATATCCTTGAAGCTTCTCCCTCAGGTTCTTCACTTCTATCAGAGAGGTCTCATACCCTTGGAGTTTCTCCATCAGGCTTTCTGCTTCCATTGCTCTTGACCTCAGAGAAGTCTCAAGATAACTGATCTTCTCCCACTGACCTTTCAACTCCTCTTCCTGCCTGGTCAATTTCTGCTGGACATAATTCAGGTCCCCCAAACTATCCTTTTCATCTTCTTCTTGCATGCAAAGTCTTCTGACCTTCTCCCTCCTAATGTCTATTTCCATCTTTCTCTCCCTCAAAGAAGTCTCATACGTTCTGACTTGCTCATTTAGGGCTTCCGATTCCAACTCTTGCTCCCTCAAAGAAGTCTCAAGATGCCAAACTTTCTCCCTCTGATCTTTCAGTTCTTTATCCTTTCTGCTCAGTGTCAGTTGGAGATTTGCCTCTTCCCCCTGTGTTTGAAGCACTTTGATTCTTCCTCTCAGGGCCTCCATCTCTTTATTTGATTCCTCTAGAACTTCTTTTAAGTGGTTGACCTTTTCTATCTGATTTTTCATCTCCATATCTCTTCTGATCAGCAACCCTTGTAATTGGTTCAGGTTCTCTTGTAGGCCATGATGTTCCTTATTCTCTTGTTCCTGAAGTTCTTGAACCCGCTGGTTCAAAATCTGCATTTCCTGTTCTCTGCCCCTCGCAGCTTCTTCAAGGTTTTGAATCTTCTCCTTTTGAGCTTTCACCTCGTCATTCTTTCTGGTTAACATGTGCTGTAGTTGGCTGAGGTTCCCCAGCAATGTTTCCTTCTCTTCTTTTTCTTTCTGGACTGTTCGGCCTCTTTCCCTCAGGGTCTTTATTTCCATCTCCTTCTCCTTCATAGCCTCCTCAACTTGCCTGACTTTCTCCTTTTGGCTTTTTATCTCCTGTTCTTTTTCACTTAGCACTCGCCGGAGATGCTCCAGGATCTCCAGTGTTGCCCTAGTCTTGGCTGCTTCCTCTTCCTCTTGATCCTGGAGTTGGGCAAGCCTCATCCTCAGAGTTGTGTTTTCACTTTCTCCCTCTCTTGCAGCAACCTCCTCCAGCTGCACAAGACGGTCCCGGTATAACCTAAGGGCTGCTTGTGTGTCTTCCTCCCACTGCTGCAAAGCCCTCAGCTTTTCCTCTTGAACTCGCAGCTCCTCTTCTCTCTCCCTCATCACCTGATGCAGTCCTTCACATTGACCTTTAAGAGATTCCACTTCTTCTTCTCTTTCCCGTAAAGTGGCCTTGACATGGCTTACAGCTTCTGCCTGCGCTGCCTCCTCTTCATCCTGTTCTCGGATCTCATCACGCAATGCTTCAATTTCTCCATCCCGCTCTCTCAGCATAGCTTTGGCATGCTCTAAGTTCTGCCGCAAGATCTTTGTCTGCTTCACCTCCTCTTCCTCCTGCTCTTCGACCTGCTGCCTAAGTAACTCTAGGTCCTGCTGCCTGTCCTTCAGCGATACCTTGAGGTGCCCCAAGCTCTCCTGCAGCAATTTTATCTTTGCCTCTGCATCACACTCCTGCTCTCGAAGTTCACTGAGCTGATCTTGTTGGGATGCAATCTCGTTGTCCCGTTGACGAACAGCCGTCTCAGAACGTTCTAGTGCAGCCTGCAGCAAGCTCATTCGTGCCTTCTCTTTTTCCTCCCACTCCCTGAGGGACTCCACCTCACGTGACCGCTCCTGAAGAGCAGACTTAACCCGTGCCAGGTCCTCATGGAGAGCGAGCTCTCTGGCCTCTTCTTCTTCCTCATGTTCCTGGAGCTGCCGTTGCTGTGATTCAAGCTCACAATCCCTCTGGAGTAACATTTGGGTTAGGTCCTGCACCCTGCCCTGGAGGAGCTGCAGCTGTGTTTCCTGCTGTCCTTCATACTCCCGAAGTACACTGATCTGCTGGCGCTGAGCTTCTGCCTCTCTCTGCTTCTCCCGTAGCATTGTCTTCCAGTGTTCCACATCCTTCACCCCTGACTCGTCCTCTTTCATCATCACCTGAAATTCTCCAATTTGCTCCGAATTCTGTGATGTTTCCGACTGGCAAGGTTCTGGTAGCACCTGGATCTGCAGTCTCATAGATGCAGCTTCACTGTTCTTCGCTACAATGGTAGGACATAGGTGCTGTGCTTCGGTTCTCTGCCAATCTGTCTCATCGCTCTTTCTAATGCTCAGACAGAATCTCTCTCTGTCACTGCTCAGCATCTCTCTCTCTATCATAGGTAAAGGTAGCTTCACTATTTTACTTTCTAACATCTCTCTTTCTGTCATGGATATAGACAGTGTCTCAGTCCTCAGTATCTCTCTCTCCATCTCGCTCTCTTTTACCCTTTTGTTCAGGATTTCAATTTCTCTGTCCTTCTCTGTCAAATGAAGAGACATGCTCTTCTCCTTATTTCTCAATGAGGCTCTCTCCTCATCACTCTCTTGTATCATCTCTCGCAGGGTCTTGACCTCCATCTCTTTCTCAGTCTTATCTAGAGACAGTCTTTCAAGCTCCCTCCTCAGCGTTTCTCTATCTTCACTCTCTCTTATCCTTTCTTGTAACGTTCCCATCTCTCTCTCCTTCATACACAGAGAGAGTCTTTCCCTCTCACTTTTCAGATTATCTCTCTCCTCTTTACTCTCTAGTATCTTCTCTTGCAGAACCTTGACCTCTCTGTCTCTTTCAGTCAAATGTAGTGACAATTTCTCTAGCTTACTCTTCAGTCTCTCTCTCTCCTTTTCGCTCTCTTGAAGGACCGTGACCTCCCGGTTTTTCTCTATGATACATACAGACAGTTCTTCTATTTTACACCTCAGCATGTCTCTTTCCTCCTCATTCTCTTGCATCTTCTCCTGTAGGGCTACGACCTGTCTGTCTCTCTCCATAAAACACACAGATAGCCTTTCTATTTCACTTGTCAGTGTGTTACATTCCTTCTCGTGGTCTCGTTTCCAGTCCTGTAGGACTTCAATTTCTCCACTTTTCTTCATGACATCTAGAGACCACCTCTCTTTATCAGTTCTCTGTGTGTCTCTCTCCTCCTCAATCTCTCGTATCCTCTCTTGCAGGAGTGTAATCTCTCTATTTCTCTCTATGACATCTAGAGACACCATCTCTTTATCAGTTCTCAGGGTGTCTCTCTCCTCCTCAATCTCTCGGATCCTCTCTTGCAGAACTGTAATCTCTCTATTTCTCTCTATGACATCTAGAGACCACCTCTCTTTATCAGTTCTCTGTGTGTCTCTCTCCTCCTCAATCTCTCGTATCCTCTCTTGCAGGAGTGTAATCTCTCTATTTCTCTCTATGACATCTAGAGACACCATCTCTTTATCAGTTCTCTGTGTCTCTCTCTCCTCCACAATCTCTCGGATCCTCTCTTGCAGGGCTGTGATCTCTCTATTTCTCTCTATGACATCTAGAGACACCATCTCTTTATCAGTTCTCTGTGTGTCTCTCTCCTCCTCAATCTCTCGGATCCTCTCTTGCAGAACTGTAATCTCTCTAATTCTCTCTATGACATCTAGAGACAGCCTCTCTTTATCAGTTCTCAGTGTGTCTCTCTCCTCCTCAATCTCTCGGATCCTCTCTTGCAGAACTGTAATCTCTCTATTTCTCTCTATGACATCTAGAGACCACCTCTCTTTATCAGTTCTCTGTGTGTCTCTCTCTTCCTCAATCTCTCGGATCCTCTCTTGCAGGAGTGTAATCTCTCTATTTCTCTCTATGACATCTAGAGACAGCCTCTCTTTATCAGTTCTCTGTGTGTCTCTCTCTTCCTCAATCTCTCGGATCCTCTCTTGCAGGGCTGTAATCTCTCTATTTCTCTCTATGATATCTAGAGACCGCCTCTCTTTATCAGTTCTCTGTGTGTCTCTCTCCTCCTCAATCTCTCGTATCCTCTCTTGCAGGGCTGTAATCTCTCTATTTCTCTCTATGATATCTAGAGACCGCCTCTCTTTATGAGTTCTCTGTGTGTCTCTCTCCTCCTCAATCTCTTGTATCCTCTCTTGCAGGGCTGTAATCTCTCTATTTCTCTCTATGACATCTAGAGACAGTCTTTCTTTATCAGTTCTCAGTGTGTCTCTCTCTTCCTCAATCTCTCGGATCCTCTCTTGCAGGAGTGTAATCTCTCTATTTCTCTCTATGATATCTAGAGACCGCCTCTCTTTATCAGTTCTCTGTGTGTCTCTCTCCTCCTCAATCTCTCGGATCCTCTCTTGCAGAACTGTAATCTCTCTATTTCTCTCTATGACATCTAGAGACAGCCTCTCTTTATCAGTTCTCAGTCTGTCTCTCCCCTCCTCACCCTCTTGTATCCTCTGTTGCAGGGCTGTAATCTCTCTCTCTTTCTCCATGATGTGTAGAGACAGTCTCTCTATACCCTTCTCATTCTCCTGAATTCTTTTTTGCAAGGCCTCAATTTCTTCATCTCTCTCCAGAACACGTAGAGCCTGTCTCTCAGTTTCACTTCTCAGTATACTTCTTTCTTTCTCGCTCTTTTGTATGCCTTGTTCTAGGATTGTAATCTCAACATCCCTCTGTGTGATACACAGAGACAGTGTCTGTGTGTCCTTCTTGAGTGTCTGCCTTTCCTTCTCAATCTCCTGTATTCTCTCCTGCAGAACCTTGATTTCTCCATTTCTTGCTAGAACATGTAGAGAGAGTGCTTCTCTGTCAGTTCTCAATGTCTCTCTAGCCTCTTTGCTCTCTTTAATATTCTCTCTCAGGGCTGTAATCTCCCCATCTTTCTCAATGAGACACAGAGACAGTCTCTGTACCTCACTCTTCAGCGTATCTCGCTCACTCCTTAGTGTCTCTTGGTCCAGTATGCTGTCATCTAACTTCTCTCTCAGTGTTGCTACTTCAGTGTCTCTCTCCGCCACGGTCTCTGTCAGTCGCAAGTAATTGCCTTGTAGCACCTCCCTCTGTGCTGCCCCCTTTTCTTCTGTGGCCTCCAGTGTCTGAATTCGGAGATGCAGGGCCTGTGCTTCACTCTCTGTTATCTCCACAGTGTGATGAGCAACTTGGACCTCACGCTCGAGATTGTGAAGACAGCCCTCGGTGACAGCAGCCTTCTCCTCGGAGGCGCGCAATATTTCCCGGAGGTGCTGAATCTCATCTTGCAAGAGTGCTTGGTTGTCCTGCAGCAGGGCCAGCTCCTAAGAGAAGCCAAAACAGAACATAAAACAAAAAGACCAAACAAATGTTTAAGAGCCAAAAAACAAACAAACAAACAAACCAGAGATCACCTAATAATAAAAGGGACAATTAAAAAAAAAAAAAAAAGAGAGAGAGAGAAAACATAAAAAGCAGAAAAAAAGGTTGAACAAAAACTTGAAAGATAAAAATGACAAAAGAAACCAAAACTTAAAGATGAAGAAAAAACTGAAAACAGAAAAAAGGCCAGTAGATTAAAAAGAAAATAGAAAATAAATGTTTTGCTTTCCAGAATTTGCAGGACAGTAAGTCCTGGGAAGCAATTCAGCACTCTGAAATGAAACCCAATTTTGATACCCTGAATCTAACAAGTCCCTCATTCATCTCCGGTTTCCTGAATCCAGAATTCCAGGTATAAACACTTCCTGCATACAAACGCCTGGAAATCTTCCCATGCTCTTTGGGGGTGGGCTCAGGGCTTTATTTGGGGCTTTTTCTTTCACCTGCTGCTTGTTGTGCTCCACCTGGGCCAGGGTCTTATGGTGCTCCTGCTGCACAGTGACTCTCTCCTGATGTAGCCGTTCCAACCTCTCCTCGTAATTAATCACCAGCTCTGCCTCACGCTGCGCCAGGCGTTCTGTGGCCAGGGTCACTGCCGTCTCATGCTGCGCACGCGTGCTGTCCTAAAGAGGAAGTCGGGAGGAGAAAACAATCACATTTATTAGAAAGATGAGGCACTGGATAATATTGAAGGGCTCAGGCCTGACCGACATTCCCTTTGAAATCCGTGCAGGTAAAAGTGCGAAAGGAATGTGAACCGTTCTCTTAAGTAAACAGAGGAAACAGTGTGCTGAAATTTGAAAATAAATTCGATGTGTGCACGTGCTATGGAAAAGCTCTAGAAAGGGCATTTCTCAGCCTCCCTCGTACAGTCACTGGGCTCTAATCTCTCTCTTACCTTCTCCTTTAGCAGTGCTTCAACCTCTTCCTCGTGTTCTCTGCGCAGCTGGCTCGCAGTACGCTGGTGATCTTGCTCTGCGTGGCACAGCTGCTGCAACAGAGTTTCTCTCTCTGCTTCTGCTTTCACTCTCTCAGACTCTAGCTCACTCCGCAAGCAGCTCACCTCTCCTGCCGCAAGAGACCCCCAAGGCAGAGGATTAACCCACAGAATTACCACCCGCTTCATCAGTTCCCCACAGCAAGAGACCCAGGAGGAATACGTCTAGGGTGTTAACATTTGTCTTGTACCCCTTGCTCCCTCTCACCCCCAGGGGGCACTGTCTCCATGTCTCTCATCTCCAACCTCCCCCCCCTCCCCCCAGTGGAAGGGATGCTCTTCTCCTTGCCTAAAATTGGTCCTGGAGGCATCCCAGCTAGTCCTATCGGACCGACCGTTCACTTGTCTATTAGATTGTAAGCTCTTTGAGCAGGGACTGTCTCTCTTTGTTAAATTGTACAGCGCTGCGTAACCCTAGTAGCGCTCTAGAAATGTTAAGTAGTAGTAAGTAGTAGTAGTAGTCAGGTTCTTAGGATATCCACAACGAGTATCTATGAGAAATATCTGGGCAAATCCCTCTCATAAATATTCACTGTGGATATCCTGAAAACCTGACTGGGCTGCCCCTAGAACCTGCTCTTCTGTCACACACTGGGAGGAGGCTGTCATCCTGCCTATACAATTCATTGGTACGACCTCTCAATCCCCTCACCTCGGAGGGTCTCTTTGGCCTGAGTGATTGTTTGAACTTTGACCTCCAGCTGGTCTTGCGCAATCTCCAGCCTAGAGATGTGCTCTTGAGCCTCAAACAGACTGGCCTCCAGGGTCTCCTTCAGTGACCTGAAAGTCACACACAAACACTGATCTCCACATCACCTTTAGAAATGTGCGAGACACATTGGCTTACAGAGACAAGCAACTTTTGTAAGAGACAGTTACAAGAGACAGCGAGATGAAAAAGTAAATGAAGACGTGTGTGAGAAGGGCTGCAGGAGACCCACATTTGTGGGTGAGAGATGGAAGAAGAAACAGAAATCTGCAGATCCAAATAATCCAGACTCTCCACACAGATCTAGAAGCAGAAATGCATTTCATCCTGAGCTGTGCGAAATCCAGAGAGAGAAAATCAAAGACTTTAATAACAAAGAATGAGCAGGAATAACTGTGTGTAATTCTGAGGAAAGAGGAGAAACAGCAGCTGGAGCAGCAACATCTGTGGGATCCTGAACCCAGGTTAGAAGCAGAAATGTATCTCCTCTTGCACTGTGCAAAATGCAGAGACAAGAGATGCACATTTCCAAAAGAGCAGAGAGAGAACATCAAAGACTCCCCACAAAAGAATGAACAGAAAAACCTGTGTCTAATCCTGGGGAAAGAGCAGAAACAGCAGCTGGAGCAGTAAAATCTACAGGACACCATCTGGACCAGCACCTGAACAAATTCTCTTCTGCAACTACCACTTTAGGTTACTGTGATCACACAGAAATACCCTGTCAAGCAAGAATGAGTTTCGGAAGATGAGAAGACGAGCAGGAAAGGGAGATACACGTGAATGTGAATGTGAGAAAAAAAGACAGTGGAGGGAGGGCAGTATACAGGTTAAAAGTGCCCCCCTGGTCCCCTCATACCTCAGTTCTGCCACCTGTTCAGAGAGCCCCCTCCTGTCTCTTTCGGCAGCTCCCAGCTGTACCTCCATTCTGGCCCGTTCTCGAGCTAGTGCTTCCTTATCCCGAGACAGCTGTCCCACTGTCTCACTGTGGCGAGATGCCTCTAGACGAGAGCGCTCCAGGTCTTGGCTGTACCCACCCTGCTGCCTGACGATCTACGGGACAGGAGAACAAACTCTTTCATTCCCGCCACCTGTTATGACCCCTCACCCCCTCCCGTCCTCTCTTACCTGCTGCAGCCTCTCTAGAATCTCCTCTCTCTCATGTCTCAGGTCCTTCACTTCTGCCTCCAGTTCTTGTCGCTCCTCATTCACATCTCTCAGATGCCGCTCCAGGCGGTCCTTCTCCGATAGCAGCTGCTCCTTTTGTGTCTGAGACACAATCAGCGCCTCGTGGATGGAAGACCTGGCACGGTCTGCCTCTCCTACCCGCAAAGACAGCGACTCGTTCTCCTGCTCCAGCTGAAGTGAGAAGTGGGGAAGTAATCACTGACCTGGTACTTGGAACACACAGTCACTCACAGATAGGGTGGGCTTCAGCATGCAAGTTTAGAAAGGAACTGGGCAGAAAGACGCTCCGAGGGCACTGCCAGTCTTCCAGAGGCTGTCTCATCGCAGAGACTCTCATATTCATACCCCCCACCCCCAGCACATGGGTGATCCTCCGAGGGATCAGATGCAGATAGTCGAGCTTGTTCGGCAGACCATTAGAAGATCGTTAGCTACAGCAGTTTAGAGAAAGTAACCCAGTCTCTTATGCTGTACTGATGAGGTCCAGCTCACCTGCCACAGCTGCCGACTCAGTTCCACCTTATCCTGTACCACTGCTTCACTCAGGGTTCCCAGCTTGGACCCTGCGTCTCGTAGGTCTGCGACCTCTGACCTCAGCCTAGTCTTTTCCGCCTCCAGCTCAGCCACCGACATCTCCACCTGTGTAGGGGGGGAGGAAGGAAGATGTTCCATTACACCTGTCACTAACTCATTTATCTCGCACCTTTTTTTCAGTAGTACCTCAAGATGAGGTATATTCAGTACAGCGGGCATTTACCCGTCTCATGAGGGCTCAGAATCTAAGTTTGTACTTGAAGCAATGGAGGGTTAAAAGTGACTCAGCAGGATTTGATCTGCGTCACACTTGAAAAGTGACCTTAACACTCAGTATTGGCTCAACACTCGCTATTTTCAAATGCCCAAGTACCAAAGAGCTCAGTGACCTTCCTGTGAAGTCTCAGCTCCGAGCGTCAGAATTTTCCTACCTTCCGCAGCGCGGCCTCCATCTCCTGATGCTCCGTCCGCAACAGCTCCCCCTCCAGGTGGGACTTCTGCAAGGCCTCTCGCGCAGACCTGAGCTCTGTCCGCAACAAGGAGTGCTCCATCTCCAGAGTCTCCAGGGACTTCTGACTGAGAGGTCGGTATGGGATAGGGCGAGAGAGAGAGAGAGTCACCCATCAGGCTATAGAAAGCAGCAAAGCTGGACTGTGATGTCAATGAAAACTAATGCTGTATTCCGATTGTCTGATATCTGAACTGAACTCTGCAGGATTTCTGAGCTGGGTTTTTTGGGAGGTAGCTCTGTTCTGACAATTCAAATTCATTTTGGGGTTATACTCACACTTGCTGGCTGCCCCGCTCTGCCTCCTCTTTCTCCTGTTTCTGATCCTCCTTCTCCTGCAGCAAGGAATCTCCCTGCAGTTGCAGGTCTGTGTTCACACGTCCCAACCGCTGCACCTCTTGATCTGAGACCTCAAGCCGCTGCCGCAGGGTCTCCGATTGTTGCACCAGATGAGAGTGCTCACTGTGAGTGACAGGGAGAAACAGATGAGAGGTAAGGTCAGAGCCAGGAGGAATGACGGCAGACTGAGGGAGCAAGTGGAAAGGCTACGGACCCACTCAAGGATTCCATCTGGACCTGGAGTCTCTGCTCCCGTTCTTTACCCTCTTCTAGCTCTCGGGCCAGAGCCTCCAATTGTGTATGGAGCTGACGCTGATGTTCTCTCAGACAGCGACTCTCATCAAGCTCCTTCTGTAGGGCAGACAAGCTTTCCTGCTGCTCCGATACCCGACCCCGCAGCACCTGCAACACAGCGAAAAAACCTCAAATACCTAAAGAGGGAACATGCTGCCAGTGACAGCTCTGAAAAGAAGACTTACTCTGACTCCCTCTTCCCTTCTCTCCAGCGCTTCCCGTAGCAAAATGAGAGATCCATGGACATCCGCTGACGGCTCAGTCAGTGACAGCTCGATGCCACTGTCTTCTGACCCCTCCACCAGCACCTGAACACCAAAACCAACAGAGATGAGTCCTCAGCTGTGTTAGCAGGTCTTTCTGGAGAACATACTACCCACCTCTGCCATACGTGTGCAGTACACTCACAAGCAGCCCGAGACATGCACAGACTTTCCTGCGCTCTGCTTTCTGAATCCTACCTGGGCAATGTCCCTTAGAGCCTGCTGAAATGACAGTGTCTCCTCCTCCATGCTCCTGGCTAACGAGGCCTCTGTCTCTGAGCGACTCGACTCCTGAAAGAAAGGACACCAAGGGTGAGGGATGCAAACATCAACCCAGCTACAGCCACAAATTCCCCTCACCCTCCACCCTGCCTCTCCCCTATTCTCAGGTAGTCCACATGTGCCTCAGGCTGAGACAGTGTACCTATATCCCCCTCTAATAACCTAATACCCTCCATCCCAGCTTTCCTCTGCAGTACCCTCTCCTCCCCCACCCTCCATCCCAGCTTTCTTCTGCAGTACCT
This sequence comes from Microcaecilia unicolor, assembly GCF_901765095.1. NCBI lineage: Eukaryota > Metazoa > Chordata > Amphibia > Gymnophiona > Siphonopidae > Microcaecilia > Microcaecilia unicolor. The sequence continues at coordinate 34,154,766 of NC_044044.1, forward strand.
TTTCCCTCTTCTGCAGAGATTTCAAATGTGCCTCATGCTGAGACTGTGTCTTCATCCCCCATAAACACTCTGCACCCCCCACTTCCTTCCAGCATCCCTCTGCAGCATCCCCACAAACCTCATGTAGGCCTCAGGCCGAGACTGTGCCCCTATCTCTCATACATTTCCCTCCCCCCCCCCCCCCCCCCCCCCACCGACACACTCTTCATATTTCATCCCACAACACTTCCGACGGATACATGTGGCTCAGGCTTAGATCACACCCTCATTCGCCTCTATGAAGCCCTCCACACCCTCTTCATCTATTCCCTGCTCCGTACCAGCATTTGCAGGGTGTCATTCATCACCCTTATCGCCTCCTCGTTCTCCACCTTCTCCCTCTGCAGCTGTGTCAGTGTGGAGGAGAGATCCACAACCCTGGGGGAAAGCGAGAAAAGGAGACGTGAGGTCCCAAGACACCTACTCTGCTTTCACACTATCCCAGGAAAAAGGATTAGCACGCCAGTATGTGTAACAACCCTCAGACAGTAGGTATCATCTTCCCATTCCCATTACCTCTCTCGAAGCTCTGTCTTCTCCTGCTCCCCTTTGACATGCAACCGCATCACCTCCCTTTTCCTCTCGCTCACTTCCTGCTCCAGTTCCGCAATCCTCGCCTCCAACCGTGAATTAAGCATTTCCACTGCGGTCACCTGACTGGAAATTGGGTCCCTCGTGCACAGGGTGGCAGAGGTCAGGCTAAGGCAAACGACCTGCAGGGTGCCAGAGGAGCGAGCCCAATCCATCCTAACCTGTGACAAATCCCTGGGGAACAGAGAATTAAATGCAATCGTTCCAGCGGCCGAAAAAGTCAGAGAACCGCTCAGTTGATGGCATATGTAAAAAGAGGTTTTCTGGGGAGAAAACTGAGTTTTTTTTATATCATTTAAAATGTCCAATTGTGGATCGATGTCCACACACTGCATCGCTATTCCCATGAAAGGCCAAGCGAATCCTGGTTTTACTCCTCGTGCATGCTGGGATTTGTAATTCCTGCATTAGCCCATGGAAATATACTTACCAAATGATCCAAGGATTGATCCATTTCCTTGAAAGTGGGGCATTCCCTCCACCCTCACCACTGGTTTCCACCCATTCCTTTCCTGAATCAGCACCAAAATTCCCAGAATACACTGGGGGGGGGGGGGGAGGAGGAGGTGAGAGTTATGGCCCTCACCTGTCCGTGGCAGACTTCAGCTGTAGAAAGTGACGGCGAAGCGTTACGACCTGCTTCCAGAGGTGGAGAAGCCGTGACCGCTCACCCTGGCGGTGGTTGTCCAAGAGCTGAGAGTCCCAGAGAAAGAAAGAAGAATGGGAAAGAGAATTAAAGACTGGAGATGTAATGGAGAGTGAAGGAGGTGGGGGCCAGGGAAAAATACAAACCACTGAAGGGGAGAAAGCAGAGGTTGACAGGCAGGAGTAACGTTGGATTATCGAGAAGGGTAATGATGGGGCAACAGGGAAACATAGTACTGCGGGGGGGGGCAGGGTATCGAGCAAAACAGACAGTGCTGTGAGAGGGGGGAGGGGCAAAAGTATCCTGCAGAGCTTCAGAGACAGTGTGTGCTCCTCACTCTTGTCTCTCTTGTCCTGCATCCTACCCTTTTCTACCATCCTTAAATTTATTTTTTATTTTAGTTACATTTGTACCCCACGCTTTCCCACTCATGGCAGGCTCAATGCGGCTTACATGGGGCAATGGAGGGTTAAGTGACTTGCCCAGAGTCACAAGGAGCTGCCTGTGCCGGGAATTGAACTCAGTTCCTCAGTTCCCCAGGACCAAAGTCCACCACCCTAACCACTAGGCCACTCCTCCACTGTATCTCTCTCCCCCCTTTCCCCGTACTTTTACCCCTTAACTCTTCTCCATTTCTCTCAGACCCACTTCCTGGCCCTCTGTCCCTCCCCGACAGGTTCTCACCTCTCTTTCCTCCTGCCACTCTCCCTGCCTCCTTTCTAGCTCCCCCACAGCTCTAGTCCAGTCTGCTGTCAGCTTGCGGAGGTCTCCTCCCAGGGCCTCAATGGTCTTGTTGGCACTGTCCAGCTGGTCCTGCAGTAGCATGGTCCCTTCTGCCAGGCTCTCACATCTGAAAGGAGCAGGAAAGAAAAGTGTGGCAGAGTCATAATGACCATAACATGGTAATTACCCCTTAAATAGGGTTGTCAGTGAGACAGAATCCACGACTGAGTTGTTCATGCCCCAGAGAACTGAGTGTGCAAGTGTAACAGCACATAAATGTGGCCGCTGGGTCCAGAAAGGTTACATAACATACTGAAAATCACACATGAAGCCCTGACTAAAGGAAGGTTAAATTATCACTAAAGATCACTCTGAGAGACATTTCCTTTAACACTGCGCCACTCAGTATAACCTTTTAATAACTGCTATATAGGTGCACCAAAAGTTAATACTTCAGGGTCAGACATATTCCCCTACACACCTCTGTTGTTCCTCTTCCAGGCGGATCAGTACTTTCTCTAAGCTGTAGCCTACTCCCTTTTCTGGCTCCTCCTCATGCAGGTACTGCAAAAAGAAACCGAACACAAGGAGAAATTTGGTCTTACTGAAAATATTCTTTCCTTGACTCCGACCAGACCAGTCCAGAACGCATGCGTTGTGTCCTTCAGCCAGCAGATGGAGACAGAGACCCAATAGCTGCGAGTTCTGTGCTAGAAAAAGGTTTTATACATGGCGATGAATATCAAAACACAAGGTTTATTCATAAAAAGACTCGACACATCACCGTGTTTCAGCAAAAGTGCCAGCCTCAGGAGTCGTATGTAGCGTATAAAAAACTAACGTTATCTAATAGTGTATCAACGTATGCAAACCCAAATGAGATGCGCAGTCTTGAAAAAGACGCATAGCACACCTTGACAATGGCAACACTGTTTCCACAGTATCTGCGTTCTGTGACAAAGCCATTTATTGGCTATTTACACCACAAGGTTTGCTCTGTGTCTTTTCAAGACTGTGCCGTCTCATTTGGTTTTGCATACATTAATACGCTGCTAGAGACAGTTTTTTTAATACACTACTCAGGCAGGCACTTTTGCCGAAACACGGTGCCATGTCGAGTCTTTTTATGAATAAACTTTGTGTTTTGGTATCGAGGCATATTTTCAAAGCACTTAGCCTCCCAAAGTTCCATAGAAACCTATGGAACTTAGCCTCCCAAAGTGCTTTGAAAATATGCCTCATTGCCTCCCTTTCGTTTTTTGGAAGTGTTCCTGTTGACGCTTTCCAAAAATACTAGGACTAGGGGGCTTGTGATGAAACTACAGTGTAGTAAATTTAAAACAAATAGGAGAAACTTTTTCTTCACCCAACGCATAATTAAACTCTGGAATTCGTTGCCGGAGAACGTGGTGAAGGCGGTTAGCTTGGCAAGAGTTTAAAAAGGGGTTGGGCGGTTTCCTAAAGGACAAGTCCATAGACCGCTATTAAATGGACTTGGGAAAAATCCACAATTTCGGGAATAACTTGTATAAAATGTTTGTACGTTTGGCTAGCTTGCCAGGTGCCCTTGACCTGGATTGGCCGCTGTCGGGGACAGGATGCTGGGCTCGATGGACCTTTGGTCTTTTCCCAGTATGGCATTACTTATGTACTTAATATTCCTCTCCGTTCATAGTGTTTGACGTTCCTCCACCTTGGTGGTTGATTCCTGATTCCTTTGTATATATCCTAACACAATTAAAAGTGAAATACTTAGAAACTCTTCAGAGGTTCTGGACTCTCTTCAAAGAAAAATTGAAAAAAATGTTAACACAAGAAAACAATGAAAAGAAAATACAGCTCAAGCTATAGAGTGGGTCTCTAAACTTGTCTGGCTGCAGTCAAGGAAAGAAAATTAGCAGGTAAGACCAATTTTCCTTTCCTTTTCTTCCTAACCAGACCAGTCCACAACACGAGATGTAGCAAAGCAATCATAGCATTGGATGGGATGATGATAGCCTGTTCAGGCCCAACAGAACACTGCTGTACCAAAGGCAGTGTCCTGTTTGGCCTCAACATCCAATCTGTAAAAAATAAAAATTGTAAATGTATGTAAAGAAGATCAAAATAATGGCTTCACAAATCTCCAAGGACAAAATGGCAGCTTCAAGGCATGGACACTCATGCCATGTCTCTGTTTGAATGAGCTTTGAGACCGAAATTAGCTTATCGACCTAAAACCAAATAAACTGAACCGATTTCCTCTTTAGACATTTTGCAATTGTCAGCTTTCTAGAATCCTCATCCTTACTACCCACTAAACACAAAAACACAGTCTGACTTTTGAAACTCATTAGTAACCTGGAACTACTATTACTCCGTTATTTGGGAGTTACTCTGGATTCCCAGTTATCATTTGCCCCTCACATTTCCTCTTTCTTTGCGATCTGGCTTCTTTGTGTTGATTCATTTCATGCTTTAGTACTGTCACTTTTAATTTTAGAATAACTCAAGCATCTCCAAAACACCGCCATTCGGCCTATTTGTCATGCCAGAAAATATGACTGTTTCCCCTCTCTTACAAAGCCATCATTGACTTCCAATACCCTTACCCCCCCCCCCTCCCCCCTAGTGGTTGCTTCGCTCCATCAACAACCACCGGATGGTACTCCCGGGTTCCAAATTGGCAAAATATGAGTATGTGATCATGTTGAAGGCTTTGTTGGGCAATTTCCATTCTTTTGGGTCCCACATAAGCCTATTGAGGAAGTTCACCCAAATATGTTTATTTTATCTGTAGCATTTGTATCCCACATTTTCCCACCTATCTGCAGGCTCAATGTGGCTTACATTAAGCCGTGATGGCTCCTTTCGACAGATTTTGAGAGGTAATCTACCAGCAAAAACTGGCTGTTGCCTTTAGCAATTTGCATGTAATCCCAATCTTGAGAAGCTCTCTGATTCACAATCGCATGAATCTGAGATTTAAACTTTAGAACTGAGTTGGCAAAAACAGCTTTTCCACACTTGTATTGAATCGAGCCTCTAGATACTCTTATCAACTGTGCTGGCTCCAACTTGTTCTTGTCAAAATTGACAATCCAACCCAGAGAGACTGAAAAAGCTGGATCACTTGAGTCATAGCTTGACGGACTCTCTTCTTCCATCTTTGCTCTGATGAGCCAATCCTTTAAACAGGGACAAACCAAGATCCCTTGCCTACATAAGGCAGCTTCCACTACCACCATGACTTGAAGAAGGTCCGAGGAGCTCTCACCAGACCAAAAAAACATCACCTGAAGCTGGCAATGCTGACCAAGAACAGCAAAACTTAGGCACCTCTGATGAACACCCGAGATGAGAATGTGCAAATAGGACAGCAAAGGCAGTTTTGCCTACTGCAGTGGCCACACTTTATCGGTCCAAACCCCCCATCCAGTGAGACCACCAAATGAACCTCAAGTTTTCTAAATTAGTCAAACACAGCTGCTTTGCTTGCAATGATGCTCTATGTTTATGCGCTAACATATGGACGGCTAGCTCTGAATATCAAGTTAGTTGGCTTAAAAAAAAACTGGATATTCAACGCCAGCAGCCGAATATCCACGTTTAACGCCTCCAACAGTTGAATACTAGGGTAGTTTGTCTCCACTGCTAGCTCACGAATACAACCCGTATGTTCTAGACTGGTCTGGTTAGGACATGAAGTCACATGTATACATTCTTTCTCCTAGCTCTCTGCATTTTAACTTTCCATTCTCCCATTCCATCCCTAGAAGGCTTTGGTTTACTGCCCATCTTTGACCTCTTTTCTTGTCTTGCTTCCTCGCTTACCTGCTTTCCTTCTTTTTTCTCTCTCCCTATTACTTCACACTTTGTGTCCTTCCCACCCTTTCACACATACTAGAGCCTTGTAAAGATATATTTCCTGCTAGCACTGCATCAAATGGTTGGGATAGTTTCTCTCTTCACCAGCTAACTAGCTTCCACATTTAGGAGTGGAGACAAAGTGACCTCCCTCCTCCATGCACTGGTATACCTTGGTTCGCTCCAGCTCTTGGCACCGCCTGCGATACTGCACAACCTGTAGGAGGAATTACATGATCTATCAGGTTCTATCTTTGGCATACAAGAAGGCTCTCTCCTTCCTCCTCTTGCCTCTATTCTTCTTACCTTGGCTTGCAGTCGTTCTACTAGCATGGCTTGCCGCTGCTGCGCCTCTCGCAATCCTTGCACTTGGCTCCGGTAAGATGATTCACTTTGTGCCAGCCGCTTCTGCAACTCAACCTCTGCATGACAGTGAGGCAGCTGATTTGTTGCTGCATCTCCTGCAGCCAGCTGGAAGAGAAGGAAATGGATTGTAGGGAAAGACTTCACCAGGGTAAGGAGAGGGATGTGAAAAAAAGTTATGAAACTAATCCTTAGGTGCAGGAGGGGAATCCTGAGTGAAAGAAGTGAAGACTCTGTTGTCAGTATGGTCATCCCAGGTGGGTTACCATTTTCCCTTGGTGGACCAGTGACATTTTGTAAACTCATTACTTAGGAAAACAGAGCTGTAAAATTGTAGATAAAATTGATACTATCGCTTTTACCTGTACCACCATGTTTCTGACAAACGGCAGCTCTTCCTCCAGCAAAGGGCGATTTTGTACCCGGAGGTCAACCAGTGCCTCCCGTAACAGGCGTTTTTCCTCCTGCAGTGACCTGAGTGCAGCCATCTGTTCATTGAGGGGGGGGGGGGGAGAAGGGAGCTGAGAGAAAGAGAGAGAGGGGTATCACACCTGATTCCCCCTCCACACCCACACACTGCTCATAAACCCAGCAACAAACTAGGGGAAAGGGTGCCGAGACAGGACATAAGAGTTAAGCATTTGATTTTATTACAAATGCAAAGATGTCAACCTCCGGGAGCTTTCAGACCAGTCCTAGATTTCTGACAACCTCATCATGAAGCATTTTGGGACCTGCAGCACTGATCTCAAGGGTAGTATCATCAGGAACTATAAATATTGCACTGTTTTGGGATGTGAGTTCGAAACCAATACTGGAACTGGGTCTTGCAAGTTCTATTTTTTGTACAATAAATCCTTTTCAGTGTTTAATAGACAAAAGACAGCCATTGTATATTTTTCTGAAAAATACACTTCCCCTTGCTCCCTCCCCCCCCCCCCCAACCCATCAGTATTTCTTACCCTTGTCGCCCCCTCTTCTCTCTGGGGGGTCACATTTCTTGCTGCTCAGCACCGTAATTCTTTCTTTTGCAGAGACCAGCCCCTTCCCTCCTTCTTTTGGTCAATACTTCAGGGTTTTGCTTTGGGTGCAGAGATTATTCTTTGCATTTAGGTCCTGGAACGGCTTTTTCGGACGCAAACGGTGGAAATTGAGCTGAATAACGGGAGGGGGGACTCGATGCAGCCCCCCCACCCAAGTCTTCTGATTTATTCCTTTCCTCCCCGCTGCCACTTCTACATTTAAGCTCAGTCCCTATTGCTGCTCTTTTTTTATGATTAAGATTCTTTATTTCAAACTCCCTCCATCCGCTGCCTGACCTCTCACCCTTCAACCTTGAACTGAACTCTGACCCGCGGACGGACAAGCCCCCCGACTTCCCCTTGACAACCAGGCTGGACCAGCCTTAGCAACCAGAGGGCGCGAGAGCAGGAGGGGGGGGGGGCGCGTTCGCCCTGTGCTTAACATTGTTGGCCTGCTTTTCCCACACATTGGGACACTTTTCAATACCCAAAGAGGGTCTATTAAACCCCCTTTTCATTACCCACTGCGGTTGCAGCATTTTGGACTACTTTAGTTCCATCTGGGCCGGTTTTTTTTCATTTGTTCTGCCACGCCTCATTCTGATCCTCCAATAGCCTCGCAGCGTATATTTCACGCCTCATTCTGACGCTCCAATAGCCTCGCAGTGTATATTCCACGCCTCATTCTGACGCTCCAATAGCCTCGCAGTGTATATTCCACGCCTCATTCTGGTGCTCCAATAGCCTCGCAGCGTATATTTCACGCCTCATTCTGATGCTCCAATAGGCTCGCAGCGTATATTTCACGCCTCATTCTGATGCTCCAATAGGCTCGCAGCGTATATTTCACGCCTCATTCTTATGCTCCAATAGGCTCGCAGCGTATATTCCACGCCTCATTCTGGTGCTCCAATAGCCTCGCAGCGTATATTCCACGCCTCATTCGGATGCTCCAATAGCCTCGCAGCGTATATTCCACGCCTCATTCTGATCCTCCAATAGCCTCGCAGTGTATATTCCACGCCTCATTCTGGTGCTCCAAATCCAATAGTTTCTCTCACTAGCTTAAATTTCAAGAGACTCATAAGTGCGCGAATAGCTTCTCTCTCATTGCATTCCACTCCTCATTCTGGTCTCACCACTTATTTGTTTCTTTTTTTAGTTCAAATATTTTTATTGAATTTCTGAAAACATATTCAGAGGTGTGGCCTAGTGGTTAGGGTGGTGGACTTTGGTCCTGAGGAACTGAGTTAGATTCCCACTTCAGGCACAGGCAGCTCCTTGTCACTCTGGGCAAGTCACTTAACCCTCCATTGACCTTGAGCCTGCCATGAGTGGGAAAGGGCAGGGTACAAATTAAACAAACAATAAACTTTCCCATACAGGATATGGCAATTATTTATTTCTGAGCAGGATGCTTTTACAAAGCAATGCAAAGCTTTTGGTCCTCAGGCAGGGGGTAGTGATAACTTTATCAGGGAGAGGGGTAATGGCCTTACATTTGGGGGGGTTCATGCCTGGGAAAGGAACCCCTACTGCTCTCCCAGTGTGTCCGTAAGTTAGATATTAAAGTAGTGTCCTGGAGCACTCCCTTATTTATTTTGTCCGTACATTAGTTCAGCTCACAAATGAAATCTTTGGAATTTGGACTAAAGTGAATGGATTTAAGCAATTTTACAACTCCCTTTTAAATTTTAGGGGCGTAGCCACACACCCTATTTTGGGTGGGCATGAGAACCTTGCACCCTCCCCCCCCCCCCCCCAAGCATCTCTCCTCCCTAGGTTATCGCAGAGTGGGGGAGGCATCTCAACTTTGAGCGCAGCTGCAGGACCCCAGAAGCTCTGATAGGGCTAGTATTACCAGTGAGTCTGCCAGACAGATCCCACTTGAGCTTCTAGGTATTAGTGTGCTTGCTGCCCGTTGGTTCTACCGTTGCAGCCTTTGTCATTCCCAGTCCTATTATCCTTTCATATTTCTATGCCAAACATTTTGGCAGCCTCAGCACTCAGTTTTGGATCATGCGAGCTGTGGATGTTTAAATACATGTCCGTTTGTAGGTACTGCAGAGAACCTGAGAGCAGAGTCAGGGAGAGATTGCTTCTTGGGAACATTAAATTGGGAGAACATTGGCTGAGGCTGGTTCCTTGCCCACTGCTGGACTGTCAGTCAGTAACTCCATCCCTTAGTCAGGAATGGCAAGATACAGTATTATAAGTACCTCTATGTTTTGTGTCAGGCTGAAAGAACCTGTGTTGTCATTGTGTTAACTCTGCTGTGTGTAAGGCTGGTTAGCTAATATTCTTGGACTGGTACTTGTGAAGGAATTCCTCTCCCTTTATACAAGTGCAAAATGGTTTTCTGTATTTCCAGAGAACAAGGATTAGTGGTGGTTGGTAAACTGAAGGTTATCAGATTGTGCTGATGTGTAGCTGTGATGTGGTGTTTGTGTCAATCCTTTTCTTAATTTTGGAAATGTTGTGCCTCTCTAAGCTGATGTGGAGCTGGGTCACTGGGGAAACATTACAGTATTTTAAAAAGTGTGGAGGGGAGATGCATGAACTGAGGCTAGGACAATTTTGCTTTTTCCCCACTTGTTCTGATAACAGATTTATATCTTTAAATAGTTGCAATTTAAACGGCATTTTAAGTGTCACATCAGATTTGTATTGAATCTTTGCATTTAACTTTCTGCTTTCTTTTAGACTCTGTATTGACTGCAGAGAACACCCCCAAGGAAAACTCAGTGTGATAAAGAATCCAAGAATTTAGCTGATCAATTATACTGTCTTTATTTCAGTCTGATACAAAATTACCATCCTTAGAACTATAAAGGGCTAATTCAGAGTTTAGTGAAGAAGAAAACAGTTATTTACACATGCAGAACCCAGTTCTTGGCGGGATCTCTCTATAATAATGTATTTTCCTCCTTCCATCAACATCCACAGTAGCTTCTTACCTTTGCAGTCCAATACAAGTTTCAACAATATCAAACAGTTAAGATGTATTTATAGATTACTATCAGGCTTATTTTCGGGAGATGGGCGTCTTTCTCCCAGGGTCGCCCAAATCGGCATAATTGAAAGCCGATTTTGGGCGTCCTCAACTGCTTTCTGTCGCGGGGACGACCAAAGTGCACGGAGGCGTGTTGGAAGTGTAGCGAAGGCAGGACTGGGGCGTGCCTAACACATGGGCGTCCTCGACCGATAATGGAAAAAAGAAGGGCGTCCCTGACAAACACGTGGGCAACTTTACTTGGTCCATTTTTTCTTATGACCAAGCCTCATAAAGGTGCCCGAACTGACCAGATGGCCACCGGAGGGAATGGGGGATGACCTCCCCTTACTCCCCCAGTGGTCACTAACCCCCTCCCACCCTAAAAAAATATATAAAATATTTTTCCAGCCTCTATGCCAGCCTCAAATGTCATACCCAGCTCCATGACAGCAGTATGCAGGTCCCTGGAGCAGTTTTTAGTGGGTACAGTGCACTTCAGGCAGGACCACCCCCCCTACCTGTTACACTTGTGGTGGTAAATGTGAGCCCGCCGAAACCCAGTGTACCCACATGTAGGTGCCCCCCTTCAACCCTAAGGGCTATGGTAGCGGTGTACAGTTGTGGGGAGTGGGTTTGGGGGGCACAGCACACAAGGGAGCTATGCACATGGGAGCTGTTTCTGAAGTCCACTGTAGTGCCCCCTAGGGTGTCCGGTTGGTATCCTGGCATGTGACGGGGCCAGTGCACTACAAATGCTGGCTCCTCCCATGACCAAATGGCTTGGTCATTTCTGAGATGGGCGTCCTCGGTTTCCATTATTGCCGAAAACCGGGGACGACCATCTCTAAGGTCGACCTAAATGTTGAGATTTGGGCGTCCCCGACTGTATTATCAAAAAGAAAGATGGACGGCCATCTTGTTTTGATAATACGGGTTTCCCGCCCCTTCGCGGGGACGTCCTGCGAGGACATCCTCAGGAAAACTTGGGCACCCCGTTTGATTATGCCCCTCTTTATGATATATGGTGCGGTAAAGATGCATCAGAAGGTTATATACAGTCTCTTGCCCTGAAGGGTTTTACAGTATGTTTGGGTGCAGGGAGATTTTAAGTGATTTAGAGGCGTATGTGCTTTGAAAATGAGCCTCACAGTTAGTAACAGGAGTGGAACTGGAAGCCACTGAGTGGCTCAATGCTGAATGCTTGGAGTGGAGGAGTAGCCTAGTGGTTAGTGCAATGGACTTTGATCCTGGGGAGCTGAGTTCAATTCCCACTGCAGCTCCTTGTGACTCTGGGCAAGTCACTTAACCCTCCATTGCCCCTGGTACAAAATAAGTACCTGAATATATGTAAATCACTTTGAATGTAGTTGCAAAAACCTCAGAAAGGCAGTATATCAAGTCCCATTTCCCCCTTATGCAGTTAGGGATAGTGGTAGCAGTGGGATTTGAAGCCATATCTTCAAGTTTCATAGTTCTGAGTGACTCCAGCTGAATATCACATGGTGGGATTCAGAGTTGGGTCTGCAGGTGTCATGTTTTTTTTTTTGAGTGCTACACAGTGGAGTTGGTGGCAAGAGTGGAACTGAAAGCTGAATCTTCAAGTTTTCCAGCCCTGAGACTCCAGGCAGATGGTCATAATGAGAGTTGATGGTAGGGGTGGGATTAGATTAATATATGCTGCAGATAGGAAGTGACACATGACCTCTCTCTTAACCCCCCCTTTCCTAGGACAGATGGTAGGATAGACCCTTCTTCCTCAAACAACGGTGCTGTTCATGTTGTCATCTGTGAAAGACCTCGTCTTGCTCCTAGAAGGAGCGGTAGACTGTGTGACCTCCTCACTGAAGGCGCTTTCAAAGATACCACGCAGGGACTTGTGGATTTTCTCTTTGAAGTCCCGCCCTGTGAAGACGTAGAGCAGTGGGTTCACACAACTGTTGGCAATTGCCAGAGCCTGGGACATGTGATCGAGCCAATGCACCATCGGAGAGTTTACATAGAGCACCAGAATGCCTAATACATGATAAGGAATCCAGCAGAAGAAAAATGCAGCCACAACGCTAAAGACCACTCGCACCGTCTTGCCATGAGATTTGGCAAACTTGGCACCCCTCACCTTCCATACGATACTGATGTAGCAGGCCAAAATGATGGAAAATGGAACCAAGAAGCCAAAAATTGCACGAGTGAAGGTGATAATCTTGAGGGTGAGATTTTCAGTAAAAGAATAATCATTGTACCAATCATACAATTCAGTTTTTGGAAGGAAACTCTGAAGGTCATCTAGTTGGCCGTGACCAGGCATATCATCAGGTAGATTTGAGACTGTGAATTCCTCATGAGGTTCAACGGTTGAAAGTCCAGAGTTTATGGTGCTCCTATCCATTGGGGAATAGGCTGAAGCATCCTTATGGTCTTCATTTGGACGGCTGAATATCAAAGTCATATGATCCAAGGAACTGTAGTCTACAGTTGGTCCATAGTCATAATCCAGGTTCTTGCTATAGTAATTATACTCACAAGTGGTCTTACCATGGCTTTCTGTGGTTTCCCGGTACAGAAAGACTGGCACACACATCAGGAAAGCCAAGCACCATACTCCAAGGCACAGTGCTGATGCCAGAGCCACTTTTCGGTGATTCTGGGACCAGACTGGCTTAATTACCAGCAGACAGCGGTCAGCACTAATGACCACTAGCTGGAAGACACTGGCAAACATGTTGAGCATCACAGCAGAGGGGATGAGCTTGCAGAGGACAGCTCCATAGGGCCAGTTCCCTTTGAGAACCAAGTTGGCGATGGAGAAGGGCAAGGACAGGCAACAGAGGAAGTCAGCCAGTGCCAGGTTGAGGAACCACACAGTGTTGACGGTACGTCTCATCTTGAAGCCTGCCACCCAGATCACTAAGGCATTGCCTGGGAGTCCCAGAAGGCACGTGAGAGCGTAGATCGCTATGGTGACCGCATATTCTGGTGGGAGTGGGTCCACATCACCCAGGAAGTCCGTGCTATGGTTCCCCTGGGTGGTGAGCATTCTTCTGAGTGTGCTGTAATGTAAGACTGGAGATTAATGATGCATTATGGGTAAAGTCTCAAAAGGTCACCAAAATGTAGGCGCTGGGATGATGCGAGCTAAAGTAAATTATGCAATAACAGTATGAGATAGCGTTTGGCTGTTTTTCAGTCTTTTATGTAATGATGCGAGCTAAGCCTGACTTCTAACAGCAATTCTGTGTGCAACTAGGGTTAAGTCCGCATTTACATGCCTGACTTTAGACGTCAGCACTTACATTAGCTCAATGACTGGCGTCAGTTGCTTGTGCTTATCTGCAGACAATTAGACCCATAAAGATAGTATTGTATAACCTTCTCCCTAACTGCTTGACCCTTCCAGGTCCAGGCCCTCCTTGAACTTGCTTCACTCTGGAATTTGAGGTCACAAGTTATAGACTAGCGACTGAGGAAGTTATGTGCGTAACTGGTGCCAATAGTTGGCCATTAATTATAATTAACAGCCAATTACTGAATTTCACATGCGTAACTGACCTTATTCTACACTATTTCTAAATCTGAGCACACAAATTTAAAGAATTAGGCAGTTTGTGCCTTGTTAATACTAATTAGCAAAGAATAGATTCCCCCAATATTCAGCCACCAACGTTCGACCCGGATATTCAATGCCGACCAGCACTGTATATCTCGGTTTTTTCAACGTCGGCTAGCGCAAGACTGGTTAAGTCAATATTCAGACATAACCAGCCGAGGCTTAGTGGGCAAAGATAAGCCTGCTTTTCATGCATCCTTATTTGCCTGCTATCTGGACTTAACCGGTCATGGCCCTGGAATGCCCCCAACATTGTTGGCTTTTTTCAGTGCTAACCGGGCATTTTCAGCAGCGATAAGCGGTTAAGTTCCACAAAAAAAAATGACCGGTTATCAACCGAGACAAGAGTTAACCGGTCGGCAGCCATTCGTGGTTGGTTAACTTGCTTTCAATATCAGCTGGATAGTGACTTTCATTACAGCAAGATCCCAAAGAAGGAAGCTGCAGCCACCGCTGCTACAGGAGACTCGGAAACTCGTCTGACTAGACTACATTAAACATTCTCAGGCAGAAGGTAAAGAACAGTGTCGTCATTACTCAAAAACAGAGCTATGGGACAAGGGGATAAAGTGGCTTCTCTAAGTCACATACCTAGAATGAGTGGCAGAGCTGGGGATTAGAACTCTCACTCCAGAGATCACACTCGCAACACAGAATCAATATGGCAGGGCAGGATTTGAACTTGGATTAAAGAGCTTAGACTGATCAATAATTCTGCAGGTTAACAAGAGTCCCTCATCTGAATTTTGGTGGTAAGTTCACAGGACACCCTGGTCCTCAGCTGCACCTGCTCACCCTAGGACCTGACAGAAAAATGTTGTAAGTAGCCCCCTCTGATGCTGAGAAGCGAGAATCACAGTAATGGAAAGACGTCCCACTACAGACACATTGGGCGCTGTTGTCTTTCTCGCCTCCTCTCTCTTTTGTTATTCCAGGTACCAGTTCCATGCTAGTTTAATGACTGCCCAGACTTCCCTTCACAGGCACAAACCCACCCCTATCACAAGCAAAAGGAGCTGGAAAAAGTCAAGGGTGATGCCCCTGCTTTTCACTCTATGCCATCCCCATGGCCCTCCCTCTCCTGCCACACACAACTATTTTTCCCTTCCTCATGTTTCATTCCAAAAGTCAAATTCAACTCCATCAGCATTTTTTACTGGTTAATTATAGAGAAGGCTCAGCAGTCTAAGAGGGAAGCACCGGACCTTGTCATGTGCTATATTTCATGCTTTCAGTGCACACAAGCTGCTGTGCTGACAGACTCCATCTGTCTGTCTATCCAGAAGCACAGTCATTTTCCTCAGAGTGAATGATAAACCATGATCCTGGAATGTACCCTACTGAACATGAGCGCGCCCTAGTGGGAGGTGAATTACTCCAGGGCAAGTTTGAAAATTGCTGAAAACTCCTCCATATGCAAAAGGTTTTCAATTTCTTCCTGGCTAGTAGCATTTAGGACACATCTAAGAAGTGGAGGAGTAACCTAATGGTTAGTGTGGTGCCCTGAGAATCAGGAGAATGATTCCCAGTGCAGCTCCTTGTGACTCTGGGCAAGTCACTTATACCTACTACTTAACATTTCTAGAGCGCTACTACTACTACTACTACTACTACTTAACATTTCTAGAGCGCTACTAGGGTTACGCAGCGCTGTACAATTTAACAAAGAGAGACAGTCCCTGCTCAAAGAGCTTACAATCTAATAGACAAGTGAACGGTCGGTCCGATAGGGGCAGTCAAATTGGGGCATTCTGGATTCACTGAACGGTAAGGGTTAGGTGCCGAACGCAGCATTGAAGAGGTGGGCTTTAAGCAAAGACTTGAAGACGGGCAGGGAGGGGGCTTGGCGTAAGGGTTCAGGAAGGTTGTTCCAAGCATAGGGTGAGGCGAGGCAGAATGAGCGGAGCCTGGAGTTGGCGGTGGTGGAGAAGGGTACTGAGAGGAGGGATTTATCCTGTGAACGGAGGTTACGGGCGGGAACGTAAGGGGAGATGAGGGTAGAGAGGTAGTGAGGGGCAGCAGACTGAGTGCATTTGTAGGTAAGAAGGAGAAGCTTGAATTGAATGTGGTATCTGATCGGAAGCCAGTGAAGTGACCTGAGGAGAGGGGTGATATGAGTATATACTAGGGTTACGCAGCGCTGTACAATTTAACAAAGAAGGACAGACCCTGCTCAAAAGAGCTTACAATCTAAAGGACGAAATGTCAAGTTGGGGCAGTCTAGATTTCCTGCGTAGAGGTATAGTGGGTAGGTGCCGAAGGCGACATTGAAGAGGTGGGCTTTGAGCAAGGATTTGAAGATGGGCAGGTACAAAATAAGTACCTGTATATACTGTGTAAACCACTTTGATTGTAAACACAGAAAGGTGGTATATCAAATTCCATCCCCTTTTCCTTTATCTATGTATAAATAAAATGTATACTGTACATGCATGTCTACATGTATGCATATATAAGTACATACACGTATGTACTGAGATGTAAGTATGTGTATAGACAGACATACAAATACATAAAACATTATTCCTGAGAATAACATCAAATTTCTGTCTTTCACATTATATGATTGTTAGTTCTAAGAGCAGAATAAGTAAAATGATCAGATTCACTTCCTAACACATATATTTCTTAATCCAGAATAAAGACTTCATAGGATCAAGGAAAGGTTGAGTTGACAGAGATCTCAGGAGGTCACCTCCAGTAAGAGAAAACAATGAAGGGGATATGAAGAGATTATCTAGAGTCAGAGATTGGTGGGGCTGAGAGGGACCTCAGGAAGTCACCTCCAGTAAGAGAACGATGAAGCTGGGAGAGATCTCAGGAGATCACCTGATGTCAGAGAGAGAGATGAGTCTGGAAACGACCTCAGGAGGCTATCTAGAGTCAGGGGACCTCAAGCAGATCATCTGAAGTCAGAGAATGATTTCAGATGATCATCTAGAAAACAAGATTCATCTCACAGAAGATTATATGCTGTCCAAAAAAGAGCTACCAAATAAATATTGTATCTCCCTTGGGATCTGAGCCAGAGGGAGGTGATTTTCTCAGATCTAATTCTCCACACCATCCTCTCCCCTTACGCACATCTCTAGCCCACACGGAACACAAGAGGAGGGGAAGATGCAATCAGATGTCATGTACTACACAGCTTACATGGAATGGTTAATTGTAGGGGACACACAATATGATGAATCCTCACTTACCGAGGGGCTCCACCGCAGGAAGCAGGGATGAATGTGATGGTGGCAACAGCAGTACAGAAAGTTAGGGGTTCCTCTGAAAAACAGCAGCTTAGCTTCACCACAGAATATTTTTAGGAAGTTGGTTTACCCATACCCAAAACATGCAACCTCTACCCAGTCACTTACTTTGCTGACTTTTTAATGTTGTGAACACACAGTGTCATAGCCACAGGAAGTGTTGCTGAGTTGACTCGTATCTGGGTAGTCCAGCTTCTGTCCTTCGGATTGCACAGACTTCAGTTCCCCAGATGGCTGGACTCTGATGTTATCACCAGAGCCAGTATTTGTCAGGGTTATTCATCATGGAGGTAGACTGGCACTGGCTCAGCCTGTCCTAGGTGCTGCACGGTCGTTTCTGCTTCTACTGTTAAATGTAATTTTTAATTTCCATATTTATATTCTGCCTTTTCAACCACAATGGAAGGACAGGCAAAAATGCAAAAGAATCGTAAAACCAT
Source organism: Microcaecilia unicolor (assembly GCF_901765095.1). Taxonomy (NCBI): domain Eukaryota; kingdom Metazoa; phylum Chordata; class Amphibia; order Gymnophiona; family Siphonopidae; genus Microcaecilia; species Microcaecilia unicolor. The sequence goes on from NC_044044.1 coordinate 34,172,295, forward strand.
CAAAATAAAATTACCATAAAATTATACAAAAAATAAAAATAAACTACTACTACTACTTGACATTTCTAAAACGCTACTAGGGTTATGCAGCGCTGTACAATTTAACATAGAAGGACAGTCCCTGCTCAAGGAGCTTACAATCTAAAGGACAAATGTACAGTCAGTCAAATAGGGGCAGTCAAATTGGGGCAAACCTTTTTTAAACCCAGAAACACTAACGCTGTTAATACAACCTCCAGCAAAGAGTTTCAGAGCTTAACTATTTGCTGAGTAAAAAAAAAAAAAAAAAAGTCCTTTTATTTGTTTCAAAAGTATTTCCATGTAACTTCCTTGAGCGTCCCCTAGTTCTTTGTACTTTTGGAACGAGTAAAAAATCGATTCACTTCTACACATTCTACACCACTCAGGCCTAAATATCTTTCATTTCAAGCTAGGTATGATTTCTGCTGCTTTCACTCTAGCATTTTCCCCTATTTTATAAAGACACTGAGGGGTTCATTTTCAAAGTACTTAGACTTACAAAGAGCCATAGGTTACTAATGGCCCTCTTGACTAGAGTGCACTAGCATTTTTAGTGCGTGCACAAACTAAAATAGTTAAAAAAAAAATAGTTTAGTGTATGTCAAACTACCATACAATAATCTAACCCCAAACAAAAAACCTCCCCCACACCAATCCCTTTCTAAATCAAACAATAACAACCCCCCCCCCCCCAACATTTCTAAATCAAACAACAACCCCCCCCAACATTCCTCTTTAAAAATCAAACAAATCCCTTCCCACCCCAGCTTGAACAGTCAGTTACACACCTTCTCAAACAACCAAGCCTGTAATTCTCTTCAGAACCAACAATGATCCTGCATCTTCCTTAACTCCAGCGGCAAAGCGTTCCATAAGAAAAGCACCACCTCAGAAAACAAACGATCCCTAAACTCATTTTCAGAGGGGACAGCCAACTGCTTAGACTCCTTACATTGAAGGCTATGTTCAGATGAACCTTTAATAATTGCTCATCCAGATGACCAGCATCTCCCCCTGCAAAAAAGGTCAATGCACCAGACACATTGGTTTAGATCCTGAAGGTAATAACTTCAGTAATAGGCAGACCATCTAGAACTATGTAACAGTGATTTTGATAAACCTACAAAACAACAGAATGTAAAAATACTTCCAGACTTTTCACATGTTACAAGGACTCTTGAAGAGGATCATTGATGTGTTTGATTTTGGATATTTAATTAAAGTTTTGGATAACAAGCACAAGTGTAGGGAGTATATTTATATGAGAGATGAACAGTTGATCTGTACTTAGATCAGTGGCTGCCCCTTGTGTGGTTACGAGTTTACTGCATGCGCTTTTTAAGAGAGATTGTTGTTTTGTTTTTCATTCTTTATAGAAGGTTTTTTTCTTTTTTATTAAGTACTATTGATCGCCGTGGGATTTTCCTTTGCACTCTTGTAATATTTTCCTTCCAGAGTTTTTTGAATGTTTTTTTCCTCTTTTTTTTAAGGCAAAAAAACATGCCTGTCATCCGAGTAAATATAAATTTTAAAACCCCAGGAATGCTACAAGAATCCTAAAGGGGCCAAAAACACATTGAAGAAGATCAGCATTAGAGGGAATACCAGTTCACCTTAGAACACATTCCATTCTGGACCTCCTGCTGCAAGATCTTGCCATGTCTGAGTTAGTGGAACCCATGTTTCAGACATCTTGCTGAGGCTTTCTTTAGGGTGTGCTGTCAGGACTGCAGTTTGTCTGTTTATAGTGGAGGTGGGCTTTTTCCTCTTGAAGGCGGGAGAACACCTCCTGCAGCTTCCACTTAAGGCACGATTCAAACCTGTTTTCCACTCTCCTTTCAGTCCTAGTACTTCTTATCATTTCTATAGCGCTACTAGACGTACGCAGCACTGTACACTTGAACAAGAAGAGACAGTCCCTGCTCCACAGAGCTTACAATCTAATTAGGACAGACAAACAGGACAAACAAGAGATAAGAGAATATTAAAGTGAGGATGATAAAATAAGGGTGCTGAACAAGTGAATAAGGGTTAGGAGTTAAAAGCAGCATCAAAAAGGTGGGCTTTTAGCTTAGATTTGAAGACGGTCAGAGATGGAGCTTGACGTACCGGCTCAGGAAGTCTATTCCAGGCATATGGTGCAGCAAGATAAAAGGAACGGAGTCTGGTTAGCAGTGGAGGAGAAGGGTGCAGATAAGAGAGATTTACCCAGTGAACAGAGTTCCCGGGGAGGAATGTAGGGAGAGATGAGAGTGGAGAGGTTCTGAGGAGCTGCAGAGTGAATGCACTTATAGGTCAATAAGAGGAGTTTGAACTGTATGCGGAAACGGATAGGAAGCCAGTGAAGTGAATTGAGGAGAGGGCTAATATGAGCATAGCGACACTGGCAGAATATAAGTCGTGCAGCAGAATTTTGAACAGATTGAAGAGGAGAGAGATGGCTAAGTGGGAGACCTGTGAGAAGCAAGTTGCAATAGTATAGTCCTCAACTCAGTCTCCTCTTATTCTCCGCTAAAGGCATAAAGAGGCGCATCTGTACGAATCTGGCAAATCCAGTTGTGAATTCAGACTTATATTGAGGTTTCTAGTCTGTAAAATTTGGAGGCACAGGGCAAAGTTATGTATTATGTAATCTTAGTGCTGAAACGTAAGCGCCATTTGCACACTCACTATAGAAATCACTAGCACTTAGTCCGTGAACGTTACTCACTCTCAGGGGATTTTGTAGAATGTGAACATGCAGGGCAAATAGCGCACATCTGTGAGAGGGTGTTCACAGGGGAAGGCGCATGGGTGGGGCACGGGCAGGTCCCAAATTAACACACATAACTTCAATATACAATACGATAAGTTATGCGCTAAAACTCAGCAGCTCCGACATTCAGCTGGCAGTGATCACCATTTTGCTGACTGCCTCCCGCGTTAAACCTGGGCACCAGCATTATGGGTTACCACATAAAGATAAGACTAGTTTCTTATTGCTTTTGGTGGGCCAATGTTTACATGATTTTTAAATATGAAAAAATAATTGCAGAGCATAATAACCTCATGCATATATTTATCCAGACATTGGATCAGGTTGTACAATTTTGCAAATCACAAGATCAAGTAAACCAACGTAACTCGAAATTCATCAGTAAAAAACGTTCCACTTATTTGTATTGGTACTACTGATTAATGTTATTGCAATGTAGGAAAGTATTGCTGTATCCTGTATGCAAAAGTTTACTGTTTGCTTATTTTTTTTTTAGTTCAAATATTTTTATTGAATTTCTAAAAACATTTTCAAACAAAAATAAACAAACTTTCACATACAGGATACAGCAGTAGTTTCATACATTGCAATAAGGTTATTACACTCTGCAATTATTTTTTCATACTTAAAAATCAAGCAAACATTGGCCCACCAAAAGCAATAAGAAACTAGTTTATTTTTGTTTGAATAGGTTTTCAGAAACTCAATACAAATATTTGAACTAAAAAGACTGACTTTCATGTGGTCCTTTATGCAGTTAACCTGGCCAGGTAAGGGCCCCCTTTTACTAAACAGTGAACAGTCATATCCGGCACTAGAAAAATGATATTTGGCCACAGTAAACCGCTTAGCTATATTTGCGGTGGCTGAATATTTGCGCTAAACCTGCAGACACTGCTTAATACTGATGCAAAGGTGATGGGTCAGACCTATGAAATATGTTTTTTGTTTCCTATAGAAGGTTGTCCAGTCCTGGTTTTGAACTGACATTGCAAAGCATTGTGGGATTTGTAGTTCCTGATCCTGCCCCGTTGAGCAAAATCAGTACTGAAAGTGCCAATAACAACTTAGCATCTCTGGTCCTGGAGGGAGGGGGGGGGGCTGTGAACTCCTACGTGCACTGATGTATTTCTTAATCATTAATATAACCCCCCAGTCCAGTCCCGGGCGGGCGCTGCCCGCTTTCAATATGGCCGCCGAGTAGCTTCCGCCCTCCCTTCCTGTCCCGGAAGTGGTCTCCATGGCGACGCCGGAAGCGCGGCGGCGCGAGGGAGGGAGGGAAAGATGGCGGAGGTGGAATACGAGTCGGTGCTGTGCGTGAAGCCCGAGATCAGCGTCTACCGCATCCCACCCCGAGCCTCCAACCGCGGCTACAGGTACCTGGTCCAGAGAGCTGACTGTTCCCCACATTCTCCCTGGGGTCAGGCATTAGCAGCAGCTGCTGTACGACCCCCCCCCCCCCCAAGTAACATCATGTCCTTCTCTTGCTCTAAAGGGCCTCAGACTGGAAACTGGATCAGCCCGACTGGACCGGCCGCCTCAGGGTCACCTCCAAGGGCAAGTTGGCCTTCATCAAGCTGGAGGACAAAGTGTCCGGTAAGGAGGGTTGAGATCTTCATCCCTGGTCCCGGGTGTGGCCCCCCACCTCATCCTCTTTCTCTCTCTCCCTTGTCAGGTGAGCTTTTTGCACAGGCTCCAGTGGACCAGTATCCCGGCATCACAGTGGAAGCCGTCACCGACTCTAGCCGTTACTTTGTGATCCGCATCCAGGACGGGAACGGTAAGAGAGGGGAAGGAAGGCGGCCGTAGACCCCCAGAGGGGGCAAGAGGTCCGGCCGGAGTGGGTCTCATTCTCTCCCTGTCTCCTTCTCCCCAGGAAGAAGCGCATTTATTGGAGTGGGTTTCACTGATCGCGGCGACGCTTTTGACTTCAATGTGGCCCTTCAAGATCATTTCAAGTAGGTTTTGTAGGTTCAGCCTCCAGTACCCCACTGCCGGCAATTCTTCATCACTTTTCCGATCCCACCGCTGCCACCATCTCTGTGTGACCTTCGCACCTGCACACTCAATTCCCAATCTCACTTCTCCTACCAGCTCTCACTGTGTGACCTTTAGCATGGAGTCACTCAGCTTTGACACCTGTAGAACATTCAACCCCTCTGTCACATCTCTCACTGGATGGACTTTTGGGGAGTTTTCAGGCGAGCACCTAACAAATCAATTATCTTGGTTGTACCTTCACAGGTGGCTGTGAGCAGATATTTATGGATGTAAAAGATCGTATGACCTGGTTTTATGTTTCCCACAGATGGGTAAGGCAGGAGTCGGATCTCTCAAAGGAATCCCAGGAGACAGACAATCGTCCTAAGCTGGACTTAGGTTTTAAGGAAGGACAGACCATCAAGCTAAATATTGGAGTAAGCAGATAACCCTTGCCCTCTTGTAACGTAGGGGGGATGAGCTACCCTGGATTCACAACTTTGAGGGTGTTTAGTAATTAAGAACATAAGTGTTGCCATACTGGGACAGACCAAAGATCCATCAAGCCCAGTATCCTGTTTTCAGGAGTGGCCGATCCAGGTCACAAGTTCATGGCAAGATCTGAGAACAGTAAGGCAAAAATCACTAAATCCATGTTGACTTTGTCATATTAATCCATGCTTTGAATATCCTGTGTAATTTTGTTCTTTATAATAGTCTCTTACCATTTTGCCCAGCACCAACATCAAGCTCACTGGTCTATAATTTCCAGGATCACCTCTGGAGCCTTTTAAAAAAATTGGCGTTACATTGGCCACCCTCCAATCTTCCAGTACCATTCTTGATTTTAAAAGATAAATTACGTTACTAACAATAGTGCCTCAAGTTCATTTTTCAGTTCTGTCAGTACTCTGGGATGTATACCATCTGGTCCAGGCGATTTGCTACTCATCAGTTTGTCAAATTGCCCCATTACATCTTCCAGGTTTATAGAGATTTGATTCAGTTTCTCAGACTCGTCAGCACTGAATACCATTTCTGGCATTGGTATCTCTCCTACTTCTTCCTTGGTGAAGACCGAAGGAAGGAGTCCTTTTAATTTCTCCGCTGTGGCCTTGTCTTCCCTGAGTACCAGTGGTGTTAATTGTGTGACCTTTAATATTGAGTACGTTATAACTCTCACTCTCAGTGTTCAGTACCGAGTCTTAATTGAGACCAGCAAACCCAATTCTCGGTGGCACCAGAAATGTTTAGTATGGAGTCACTTGGAACTGCAAGACCTGTAGAGAGACAGCCTCTAATTTTTCTGGGTTCTTTATGCAGGAATGTTCTGGGTAATAAAAGTGACTGCTTTAGGGAACTATGCGTTTCATTTTTTTTTGCTGTGGCTTCGCTCGTCATGCTCTCTCTGGTAATCTCCCACTTGTATCTGTCTTTAACAGCAGATGAAGAAGAAAGAAGGGACATCTCGTTCACGCCCATCAGGAGCTGGAGGCCTGGGCATCCTCCCGCCCCCTCCTGGGGGGAAGATTGGCCCTCCACCCCTCTCCTCTTCTGTCATCTCGAATCATGTGCCGCTTCCATCACAGCAGCCAGCCAGTTCAGGTAATAGGTCCTCTTGACACAACTCGCAGCCTAAGCAAGAGGAAACAAGTCGTCTTTACGAGCGCTCAGGTGTCAGTTCTGTAGGCGCTTCAGAGCGCTCAGGTGTCAGTTCTGTAGGCGCTTCAGAGCGCTCAGGTGTCAGTTCCGTAGGCGCTTCAGAGCGCGCAGGTGTCAGTTCCGTAGGCGCTTCAGAGCGCGCAGGTGTCAGTTCCGTAGGCGCTTCAGAGCGCGCAGGTGTCAGTTCTGTAGATGCTTCAGAGCGCGCAGGTGTCAGTTCCGTAGATGCTTCAGAGCGCGCAGGTGTCAGTTCCGTAGGCGTTTCAGAGCGCGCAGGTGTCAGTTCCGTAGGCGTTTCAGAGCGCGCAGGTGTCAGTTCTGTAGATGCTTCAGAGCGCTCAGGTGTCAGTTCTGTAGGCGCTTCAGAGCGCTCAGGTGTCAGTTCTGTAGGCGCTTCAGAGCGCGCAGGTGTCAGTTCTGTAGGCGCTTCAGAGCACGCAGGTGTCAGTTCTGTAGGCGCTTCAGAGCGCTCAGGTGTCAGTTCTGTAGGCGCTTCAGAGCGCTCAGTATTGAGCAGGGTGATTTGTGTTGAATTGCGTTGGTTCCTATGGTGGAGTATCAGTTCTTGTTGGATTTAACTTATGCTGTATTGGTAGTAGTTCAGGATGAATTACGTTCAGATACAGCAGGTACTTAAGGAGGGGTTTGGGAACTATAGGCCGACTAAATTAATTTAAACACTTCTAAAACAAAAGAGTGCAGGACCCAAGGCAACACGGGCTAACTAGAGGCAAATCTGAGTAGTTTCTTTGACTGGGTGACCAGAGAGTTGGATCAATGTGGTGTATTTAGATTTTAGGAACGCTCTGCATAGATGACTAATAAAATGTGAGTGCTCTTGGTTAGGGACTGGTTGAGTGGAAGACGATAGAGGGTAGTGATAAATGGAGCTTATTCTGAGGAAAAGCATGTTTGTTTGTTTTTTTAATTAGGATTTATTTACCACCGTTTTGAAGGTGGTGTACAGTAAGAATAGATCAAACTTGAGCAATAGGCAATTACAGCAGTAAAAATATTCAAGTAACAATACAAAGTATGGCATAGTTATTACTTACAATGTCAACACAACACGTAATAGAATTGATAGTGAAGGATAAAGCAAAGATGGAACATACAGATAGGTAAGAGAGTAAGAAGAGAAAGTAAGGTGACTAATTTAAAGAAAGTTGCACATGAGGTTAGAGAGATGGTTATAAATGTTACCAGTGCCGCTTGGGCAGGTTCTATTTAAGATTTTTTTGTAAGCAGTATTGTCGACGGGCTGTCTGTTAAGGTTTGTCTCTTTGCAGATGATGCCAAAATCTGCAATAGGGTAGACACCCCTGATGGTGTGGATAATATAACGAAGGACTTAACGAAGCTAGAGAAATGGTCTGGAATTTGGCAGCTTAGTTTTAATGCTAAAAAAAATGCAGGGTCCTGCATTTGGGCTCCAAAAACCCAAGGGAATGGTACAGTTTAGGGAGAGATTCAGAAGTAACCTGAAGTACTTCTTCACGGAAAAGGTGATTAATTTGTGGAATGGCCTCGCGGTGGAAGTGGTAGAGACAAAAACTGTATCTGAATTCAAGAGAGCTTGGAATAAGTACATACAATGTTATGATAAAATGACCCCCCCCCCTCCCCCTCCTGATTTGTTGAGGAAATTGAGCTGCTTTATAGAAAGGTTTGAGTGGAAAGAAGAACACTTTTTCCTATGCAGTATTTAAAAGTTAACAGACACAAACGGGGTATAGCAGGAGAGAGTTTCTGGAGTGGGAGCAGATGTATAATTGTGTGGTGCAAACAGGAAGGGTGTTGACCCCATTTCCTCTTCTCTTCCCCAGATATCCTCTTTGATTTCAGCTCTCCTGCTGTGTCCTCAAAAGACTCGGTGGCCCAGCCCCCCAGCGATCTGTGGGAGGGCTTCAGCAGTGCAGCTAGGTAAGGGATCATCAAAGCTAACTTGCAGTTTTTACTCCGTGTGTGCTGTAGACCGTACACCCAGGCAGTGTTCTCGTTCAGATAGCCAGTCATGCCTGTGATTTGCATCTGGGCTCATTCTAGAACCACCGTTCCTGAGAATTATCAGCCCCATGGGTTCCAAGTGGAATGTTTGGGGGAGGTGGGTAGAGGGGTTCTTGCACCTTCGTTAACCTCTCGATACCCATCTTTTTACAGTGGCCTGCCTTCCCAGCAGCAGTCTAGCTGGGTCCAGTTCTGAGAAGGGCTGCGGGGAAAAGACAAGAGAACGGTGAGGACCAAATCACTGCTGCAGAGAAACGCCACGTGGCTCTCTTTCTCAACTCGACCGAGGTTACGCTTTGTGGCTGTTCACAGAGACTTGTCTGACATTGCTGTAAATAGTAGGACTTGTGAACAGACACAGGCAGAATAAAGCCCCCTTTGGCCCTGGAGACCTCCCCAGTCTCGGAATCGCAGGATAGAGACCTCCAGCCAGTCAGCGTAAGGTAGCTGTCCCTTCCAGGAGTTAGTTTACATCCACACACTACCTTACTTCCTGCATGTCAGAAGTTCCTTCCTTGAGTCGAGTAAGACCATTCCTATAACTCTGCTGCCTTCGGCAAACTCGCCCCATCCCAATGTGTTGCTGTACTTCCTCGTTTCTAGTGAAGGCGTCATCATGCACGTACATAACGTTGCCAGTCTTAGCACACGCATGCATGTGCACTTCAAGGGGGAGGGGACGAGATGAGGCTTCTTAGAGCTCGGTCAGGTGCCCTGTACAAAGCTCTGCATGCTCTTCTCTAATAAACAGTCCCGTAGTGTTAAATGTGCTAGTGAAGGAACATGATGTCGGGTGCTCACTGTTAATACTATTTAAAAACAGCTTGGGGAGGGGGGTGGGGGGAGAACCTTAATGCAAATACCATTTCCAGACCACGTACTGTCTGGAAAGATCATGGACAGTAATATCTTTAAAAGAATTAAGTATTGAGAGCTGCTCTGAGCACCCTCTGATGTTCTGTCTCTCAGTGATAGAAGTGCAATCAGTGTTCTAGTCATGCATGTGATGTGCTTTGTCCGTTTAGTATAAGATATAAATCTTAATATATATAATGCATTGCAGCCCCTTTGGGGTAGAATGAAATTATGATCTATAATGTGTATATAAAAGTTATGTTCTGCATCTGTGCAATAAAAGAAAAATAAAGCTGAAAATGGCATTGAATGGAGATCGTTTCTAAGTTTTATTGACACGTATGAAACCACACATGATAAAAGTTCTTGTATTGAACTTATTCCAGAGTTCACCTGCTTAATTGGTTCCCATTGAATATGCAGTCCCTGAAAATAGTTGCAACCAGAGTTGTTTTTTTTTTATATTGTTCAGACCCTCCAAGTTTTGCTCACCAATAATGTACAAAAGAACCACGACTTCAGGAACAGCGACGCTCGGAGGAACTCAAACAGAAAAAGGAGTCCCAGCTGCAGGAACAGCAACACTCGGAGGAACTCAACAGAAAGAGAGTCCCGGACGCTTGGAGGAACTGAACAGAAAGAGAGTCCCAACAGAAAAAAAAAAGAGTCCTGGCTGCAGGAACAGCGACGCTCGGAGGAACTCAACAGAAAAAGGAGTCCCAGCTGCAGGAACAGCGACGCTCGGAGGAACTCAACAGAAAAAGGAGTCCCAGCTGCAGGAACAGCGACGCTCGGAGGAACTCAAACAGAAAAAGGAGTCCCAGCTGCAGGAACAGCGATGCTCGGAGGAACTCAAACAGAAAAAGGAGTCCCAGCTGCAGGAACAGCGATGCTCGGAGGAACTCAACAGAAAAAGAAGTCCCAGCTGCAGGAACAGCGACGCTCGGAGGAACTCAACAGAAAAAGAAGTCCCAGCTGCAGGAACAGCGACGCTCGGAGGAACTCAACAGAAAAAGAAGTCCCAGCTGCAGGAACAGCGATGCTCGGAGGAACTCAAACAGAAAAAGGAGTCCCAGCTGCAGGAACAGCGACGCTCGCAGGAACTCAAACAGAAAAAGGAGTCCCGGCTGCATGAACAGCGACGCTCGGAGGAACTCAAACAGAAAAAGGAGTCCCAGCTGCAGGAACAGTGACGCTCGGAGGAACTCAAACAGAAAAAGGAGTCCCAGCTGCAGGAACAGCGACACTCGGAGGAACTCAACAGAAAAAGGAGTCCCAGCTGCAGGAACAGTGACGCTCGCAGGAACTCAACAGAAACGCTTGGAGGAACTGAACAGAGTCCCAACAGAAAAAAAAAAAAAAAGAGTCCTGGCTGCAGGAACAGCGACGCTCGGAGGAACTCAACAGAAAAAGGAGTCCCGGCTGCATGAACAGCGACGCTCGGAGGAACTCAAACAGAAAAAGGAGTCCCAGCTGCAGGAACAGTGACGCTCGGAGGAACTCAAACAGAAAAAGGAGTCCCAGCTGCAGGAACAGTGACGCTCGGAGGAACTCAAACAGAAAAAGGAGTCCCAGCTGCAGGAACAGCGACACTCGGAGGAACTCAACAGAAAAAGAGTCCCGGACGCTTGGAGGAACTCAACAGAAAGAGAGTCCCAACAGAAAAAAAAAAAGGAGTCCCAGCTGCAGGAACAGTGACGCTCGCAGGAACTCAACAGAAACGCTTGGAGGAACTGAACAGAGAGAGAGTCCCAACAGAAAAAAAAAAAAAAGGAGTCCCAGCTGCAGGAACAGCGACGCTCGCAGGAACTCAAACAGAAAAAGGAGTCCCGGCTGCATGAACAGCGACGCTCGGAGGAACTCAAACAGAAAAAGGAGTCCCAGCTGCAGGAACAGTGACGCTCGGAGGAACTCAAACAGAAAAAGGAGTCCCAGCTGCAGGAACAGTGACGCTCGGAGGAACTCAAACAGAAAAAGGAGTCCCAGCTGCAGGAACAGTGACGCTCGCAGGAACTCAACAGAAACGCTTGGAGGAACTGAACAGAGAGAGAGTCCCAACAGAAAAAAAAAAAAAAAGAGTCCTGGCTGCAGGAACAGCGACGCTCGGAGGAACTCAACAGAAAAAGGAGTCCCGGCTGCATGAACAGCGACGCTCGGAGGAACTCAACAGAAAAAGGAGTCCCAGCTGCAGGAACAGTGACGCTCGGAGGAACTCAAACAGAAAAAGGAGTCCCAGCTGCAGGAACAGTGACGCTCGGAGGAACTCAAACAGAAAAAGGAGTCCCAGCTGCAGGAACAGCGACACTCGGAGGAACTCAACAGAAAAAGGAGTCCCAGCTGCAGGAACAGTGACGCTCGCAGGAACTCAACAGAAACGCTTGGAGGAACTGAACAGAGAGAGAGTCCCAACAGAAAAAAAAAAAAAAAAAGAGTCCTGGCTGCAGGAACAGCGACGCTCGGAGGAACTCAACAGAAAAAGGAGTCCCGGCTGCATGAACAGCGACGCTCGGAGGAACTCAAACAGAAAAAGGAGTCCCAGCTGCAGGAACAGTGACGCTCGGAGGAACTCAAACAGAAAAAGGAGTCCCAGCTGCAGGAACAGCGACACTCGGAGGAACTCAACAGAAAAAGGAGTCCCAGCTGCAGGAACAGCGACGCTCGCAGGAACTCAACAGAAACGCTTGGAGGAACTGAACAGAGAGAGAGTCCCAACAGAAAAAAAAAAAAAAAGAGTCCTGGCTGCAGGAACAGCGACGCTCGGAGGAACTCAACTGAAGAAGAGTCCTGACAGGCAGAGGAGAGCGAGATGTTAAAAACCAAACTACGTACGGTTCTATTGAGTATGGGCTTAGTGCGTAGGAAAGCCCTACAGTATGACATGCTAAGCCCAGATCCTAATGCCCTTTGGTAAAAGGGTCCCTTAGATAATTGAGCACCAAAATCTTGAAACTGATCAAAAGGAGTCTTCCCTAAATTATCAAAGAGAAGAGTATTGTGAAGGTTGAAAATCAGGCACTACTTCCCCCTTGCTGCAAGTCAAGGGCTACAAAGTGGATTTGGGAGCTGTGAAGAGGGTGGCCGCTGCAGCAGCCATACCTGCAGTGTCTTCACTTGATACTGGAAAAGCCAGCAGAGCGCCTGGCAGCCTACTGCATCAGGGGTGGGAGTCTTGTCTACGCTGCTCAGGGCACTATTATCCAAAAACAGCTTTCGGTTCAATGTGGCTTACAATATTATGGTGCAGTCACAGGAGCAAAATTACAGTAGTGTTTTGCAGTTACAAAGTGGAAAGTGAGATCATTTTCTATGGATTTAGCTATAGAGTATGTTGAAAAGGTAGGTCTTCAGCTCTTTTCTGAACTGAAGATAGTTAGCAATGCTTCTAATGGCCTTGGGTCCGTAGAAAGCCATTAAACCATACCGTTACTGCACCACTAATTCCCAAGTTGTCGAACGGTCATTAGTATCATGTGGTCTACTAGGTTTAACACATTTTGACTTATCGAATTGTAATAGTAAGATTTTTTTATCCTTGATATATTAGACTTGTGAACATTTTTTAATCAGAATTGTAGTGACCGTATCAGTGCTGTGCAGCGGTCTAAAATCGGATTGCGAGTTGTGAAGAGCTGAGAATTGTGTCAGATACTGAAATAGGTGTGCTACCAGACCCTCCATCATTTTGGTCAGTAGTGGGATTGAAGCCACTGGTCTGTAGTTTGCGATGTCAGTGATCTTGCTGGTGGTGTTTTTAGGTATTGCAGTAAGATGGACTTCGGGAAAACCCACAGCTTATTTCTAGGCTAATCAGCATAAAATGTACTGTTTTGGGATCTTGCCAGGTACCTGTAACCTGGATTGGCCACTGTTGGAAACAGGATACTGGGCTTGATGGACCTTCAGTCTGTCCCAGTATGGCAATACTTTTGTACTTCAGATTACACAGTACATTACCATCAGAACCTTCACTAGAACATTACAGTCATTACCAGGGGTACAGTTAGGGCTCCAGGCATATCTCAGATACACAAATATTTGAAGCTGCTCCAAAAAAAAAAAATCTCTTGGATCAGGCCTTTATCTTATGATCCAATAACTTAATAATGTTATTATATAGAAACTCATTATTAAAACCACAAGCACTGTATGACCATTCCCCTCAGTCAGCTGAAATTTGGAGTCTCATGACACTGAAATGCATCAGTGCCCCTCACTGCAGTGCCAATGATATTCCAAATACCGAGACCCCCTTACACACACACACATACGTATGCACAGCTCTGCCAGTTCCCCTCACTCCTGCCCTGCAGCACCTTCTGCTATGCCAATACTGAGACTCCCCTCCGTCCTGTCGCATTCTCTGCTATTTCAGTATTAAGACACCCTACGAAGGTCTGGAAATATTCCCAGCTCCTGTTCTGCAGCACTTTCCTTCAAGCTATTTCAGAATTTAGATTCCTTTGCTCACATTGATATGTGCCCTAACTCCACATCATATTTATTTGTAGTTGTTCAAAATTTGCTTTCACTGTGCAACTTTTAAAATATTTTGGAATTAGAGGTCAGGTATTTGCTGAATCATTAGCACAGAAGATTTATTTAACACATTTATATCCCTCATTTTCCCACTCAGTTGCAGGCTCAATGTGGCTTACACAATACCGTAGAGGTAGGCTCCGGTTCAATAATACAAATACATAGTACAGTAGTAAGCATGTACGAAGCATAAGTATAAAGCAACAGAGAAGTAAAGAGGGGGTGGTGATAGAAGTCTAGTACGGTCCATATCTTTAGATTGAGAGAACTGATTTGATATTTGATGCTGTGAAATTGGATTTTTGTACTGACACAGGTTTATCCCCATGAGATTCCTCTGATGATGTGTAGATCAGTGGGTATTCCTATTTCTATTCAAAGAGATTACGAGTTCCTCATGATTCTCAATTTACAATGAAAGCTCATTCAATCTGTTGTTAAGACGCCCTTTGTCAAGATACACTTGTTCGTGGACTAAGACATTTCTTATCATCCAACACTTTTGGTACTAGCATCCAGGTTTGGCAATATCACCTTTGGATTGTTGCAATGGCCATTACTTAGGTCTCCCTCAAGCGTCTTTATATGCCCTGCAGCTCATTCTGAACGTGGTGGCTGGAATTATGAGTGGAAGTAGCTGCTCTGACCATATGTGGTCCATTCGTATCTCTCTTCACTGGTTGCGAGTGAAGAATGCAGTTCAACATTATCACATTGATATTGAAAGCATTGATGAAAGAAGCTCATCTGAGCATTTATTCTGTCTTGAAGATACATCGACCTCCTTGATCTTTATGCTTTGAAGGCCAATTGCTTGTGGATGTTCCTACAGTAAAACATTTCCATCTGGCAGAAAATTGAGACCAGGCATTCTTTATTTCTGGACCTATATTATGGTAAAAGGAGTTAACTTATTAAGATGGACTTGGGAAAATTTGCTGCTTATTCCTGGGATAAGTAGCATATAATCTGATTTACTCTTTTGGGATCTTGCTAGGTACTTGTGACCTTGATTGGCCACTGTTGGAAACAGGATACCGGGCCTGATGGACCTTTGGTCGGTCCTAGTATGGCAACACTTATGGCAAAGGCAGGGCAAATTCATGTATGGTGGGCTCAAGATAATATCTTTGGGTGATGACCAGGACAACATTTCAAATTTGATAGTTACCATATGACAGTCACTGTCTTTGTCGTATTTTTATTTTATACTAGTAAAAAAGGCCTGTTTCTGACACAAATGAAACGGGCGCTAGCAAGGTTTTCCCCGGAGTGTGTATGGTTGAGGGAGTGTATGTGAGAGTGACTGTGTGTGAGAGAGAAAGTGAATGTGCGAGTGTGTGTGTGAGAGAGAGTGAGTCTGGGTGCGAGTGTGTCTGTGAGAGAGAGTGTGTATGTGAGAATGAGAGTGTGTGCAAGTGCATATGAGAGACAGTGTGTTTCACACAGATACAGTATGTGTGAGAGAGAGTGTGTGTGTGAGACACACACTCTGTGAGACTGAGTGAGACCAAGAGAGTGTGCGAGTGACTGTGTGACACATAGAGAGTGAATGTGATACAGTGTGAGACAGAGTGTGTGAGAGACATTGTGAGAGAGAAAGTGTGTGTGTGACAGAGATACCTCCCTCTCCCTCTCTGGTGTCAGGCCCCCCCTCTCTCTGGTGTCTGAGCGTTACTGTGCAGAACGCTGAGCTCTGGCTGTGCTTCAAGGAACTGACCAATCCTATTTAATAGAATGCACCTCCAACATTCTGAAGCCGAGAAACCTCGTGTGGTTGGTCACTTCTGCTTGTGACGAACCTGGAAGTACGTGATGTCAATTCAGGAGATGGATACAGAGAGCAGGAATGCCTCAGCCATGCAGTCAGCTTCAGAATGTTGGAGGTGTGTTTTATTATAGAGGATGTTTTATAATTTATGTTGTTTATATATAGCTATTTTTCATTAAGCTGGGCTTTGGAGAGATGGGGGCCTGACTTTCCCTGGGTCTTGGACCCCGTGCCCCTCATCCATACCGTGCCCATGGTATTAATAAAGTCTTCTAGGAATAGGATCCTACCTCGAGCATCACCAGTGAAAGGAACCTCTAGTACTGTTAGCCAATCTGGTGAGGATGCCAAAGAGACAAAAAAAAAATGCCTGCAGTGCTCCTCCCACCACCCACCCCCTTCTTGGGTTAAATGGGGCTTTATAAAGGGAGAAATTAGGAGAAACCCAGTAGCAGGAAGATTCTGGTGTGCTGAGACCCACAACTTTGCGCCTGTAGAATCCAAAGGTGAGTCTGGTACTGGGGAGCAGGAGTCCTGGGAGAGGAGGGGGATTTATGCACTGGTGTGAGAGAGGAGAGTCCTCAGCACGGATACAGGGTGCAGGGACACAAAACCTGCAGGTACGAACTCCTCACAACCCCAGGGAGGTGCCTGAGGAATGGAGATGGGGTGAAGTCTGCTGTAGGAGTCACCCCAAGAGACTTCCAGCCATGTTATTGTCATGGTCTTATGAGCAGAGCTCAGGAAATGGGAGCTCAAAGCAACCAGAGGGTGGCTTTTATATGACCTGAACCAGCCACACTTTATACCACAAGATATGTCCTGCAAAATCCTCTCAGCAAGCTCATTAGTCCTTCGGTGTATTTTAATCACTTTTACTTCTGTAATTACGCATATCTGTGGACCCCAGGTCAAAAGTGTTAGACAGGAACACTTTACGCAAATGAAGCTTCTCTTCTTAACCACCAGAGCACATTTTATTGTGGGAAGGGGCTGAGCTTTCCAAACTATGAGTTGGGACTGCAAATTTCATCGCAAACCCCATGTTTGCGGTTGCAACCTAGGTGGGCTTCCCGTAGATGCATTATTATTCTGGACCTCTGGGGCAGTCATAGGAGTCATAACCAGAAAAGGAGTGGGGGAATAATTTAGCTGCTGTAGACTTAGGTTGCAAAGCAGAGAAGGAAGAGGTCAAATCGAGCTTCTCCTACTGTGTCTTGGGCAAATAACTTCACCCACCATAATCCCAGGTACAGCTAAAATGAAACCGATTTTGTAAAAAATAAAAAAACTCATGTAACTGACCCACAGCTTTGATTTTGAAAAAGTAATACATGTAAAAGTAGATCCAAAATAGAGAAATGTGTCAGAAAACTGCAATTTAGGACTGGTTTGTTCTAAAATTAAAAAAAAAAAAAAAAGATCCTGGAACAGTTCAATGGCATTTCATTGAAATAAGTCGATTCAAACCAAGAGACGACGGAGGAAACAGAGGGGCCCTTTTACTAAGCTGCATAAGCGTCTATGCGTGTCCAACGCGCTCCAAAATGCAGTTACTGCCCAACTACCCCACGGCTCTTGCGGTAATTTTATTTTTGGCGTGCATCCAATATGCGCATCTGAAAAATATTTCTTATTTTTGTGTGGACGGAATGGACGCACGCCAAGTGGCATTTGGTACACGTAGGTCATTACCGCCCAGTTACAAAGCAAGTCTCAGACCAAAAATGGACACTCGGCAATTTTCATTTTGCCGCACGTCCATTTTCGGCAAAAAATTTAAAAGGACTTTTTTTTTACAGGTGCACTGAAAAATGGATTGGCACGCGCCCAAAACCCACACGACACCTACTGCAAGCCATTTTTCAGTGCGCTTTTATAAAGGGGTCCCAGAGTTAGAAAAATTCTGAAAGGAGTGATTGCCAGGGTCAAAAGTTTGTACAAGGTAAGGACATTATTTTAAAATATCATTACAAAAACCCAGATAAAATATATTCTATGCTTTAAAAAAGGTAAAATGAAGGTGAAACACCAGCCAGCATGGTTTAATGGTGAGGTGTAAGAGGTGGTCTTTCCGAAAATGAACATAAGAGTAGCCATACTAGTTCAGTATCCTGCTTCCAAAAGTGGCCAATCCAGGTCACAAGTACCTGGCAGAAACCCAAACAGTGGCAACATTCCAGAACCTCAAAGAGTAACAAGATTGTACTACTGCTACTTATGATTTCTATAGCGCTACGAGGCATACGCAGCGCTGTACACCATACACGAAAAGACAATCCCTGCTCAAAGAGCTCACAATCTAAATAAGACAGGTAGACAGAACAACTAAGGGGTAAGAGAATTAAAGAAGAGGGGTACAGGGCAAGTGAGAAGTGGCTAGGAGTCAAAAGCAGTGTCAAAGAGGTGGGCTTTTAGCCTGGACTTGAAAACAGCCAAAGACAGGACTAGACGCAGAAACTTGGGAAGTCTATTCCAGGCGTCATCTTCAATCAATCCAAAATGCTGCTGCGTGACTCATTTTCCGCCAAAGTCGCTATTGCTCACATTAGCCCTCTCCTCAAAGATTGTACCTGGCACAAACCCAATTAGTATTCATCTATTAGAGAAGGGGGAACAATCATGAAAAATAAACTAATGTTCCTTAGTAAATCATATAACAAAAGGGAACAAGAGAGACTGATGTGAAAAAAAGGAAAGAAAAACAGGAAAAAACGGGACCAGTGGCATCAGATATTAACCAGTGGCCGAGCTATTAGGTCTTCTATAGGGCTCAGCTATTTCAAACCCTTGAGCCTACTGCATGACATCAATCACTTGCCAAACCGGAACCAAAACCTCTAAGCGCATGCAAACTTTATTATTTTTCTTTAGGTGATTTTATTAAGATAGTTTTAGTTAAGTCCCATGTATTAACGTGCTCTAAATTTCAGCGCTGAATAAAAAACGTTCTACTGCCCAGTGCTGAACCTGCTAATGCAGATAAGTAATCGCCATTCACTTTTCCCATTATGGGTTGCTTGCTTAAGGGTTTGCTAGTATGCCATACCTAGCAAATGTTATATTTTCTTGTTTTTCAATAGTCAGTTTAGAGCACATGTTAATAAAATGGGACTTAAACTAAAACTCTCTTAATAAAATCACCTAAAGAAAAATAATAGTTTGCATGCTCTTAGTGGTTTGGGTTCTGGTTTGGCAAGTGATTGATGTCACGGAGTAGGCTCAAGGGTTTGAAATAGATGAGCCCTATAGAAGACCTAATAGCTCGGCCACTGGTTAATATCTGATGCCACCGGTCTTTTTTTCACATCAGTCTCTTTTGTTCCCTTTTTATTAGAAACCCAATTAGTAGGCAAGATTCCAGGACCTCAAAGAGTAACAAGATTCCGGAATCCCAAATAGTAGCAACATTCCATGCTACCAATCCCAGGGCAAGCAATGGCTTCCCTGTGTCCATCTCAATAAGAGACTATGGACTTTTCCTCCAGGAACTTGTCCAAACCTTTTAAAAACCCTGATACCCTAATCTCTGCTACCACATCCTCCAGCAATGATTCCAGAGGTTAACTATTTGAGTGACAAGCACGGGCAAGACAGATGTAAAACTGTAATCAGGCAGGGCAAGAGAGACTTCAAAAAGAAGAAGATTGGTGTAGAGGCAAAACAAGTTCTTCTTAAACAAACAATTAGTCTGACAGAATAGCATTTCTTGATAAACACAAGACAATTAAAGCTGTTTTTGTTCAAGAACACAGTTCCATGACAATGCCTTATAATGAATTATGGATATCGACTGTGCTGTGCGGAGGATTGCGTGATGTGGATGGTTGATTTGTTTTGATTTTATCTATCATTATTTTCTGCCTGTTGTAGCTTTAAATTGTGCATGGTTTATTTATTTGAGTTATAGTTATATATCAGTTGTACATTACTTTGAATTTGGAAACAGCAGAATATAACCTTTTATAAAACTAAAAGGAGTGTTCAGGGAGGGTTCATGCAAACAACACAACCAAAAAGATGTTCTACTGCATGTGGAAACTGAAAAGAATAAGACCATTCTTCCCAAGATCCGTCTTCCGCAACCTAGTGCAATCCCTCGTACTCAGCCATCTGGATTACTGTAACTCACTATACGCAGGTTGTAAAGAGCAAATACTGAGGAAACTTCAAACAGCCCAGAACACAGCAGCCAGACTCATCTTCGGAAAACCAAAATACGAAAGTGCCAAACCCTTACGAGAGAAGCTACACTGGCTCCCACTCAAGGAACGCATCACTTTTAAAGTATGCACATTAGTCCACAAAATCATTCACGGTGAAGCCCCAGCCTACATGTCTGACTTAATAGACCTACCACCCAGAAACGCTAAAAGATCACCCCGAACTTTCCTCAACCTCCACTTCCCTAATTGCAAAGGCATAAAATACAAAGCGCTGCACGCATCAACCTTCTCTTATATGAGCACGCAATTCTGGAATACACTACCACACAACCTGAAAACGATCTACGAACTGACCAACTTCCACAGATTATTGAAGACTCATCTCTTTGAGAAAATTTATTGAAAGGATCAAAACACACGAAGTCCACACACACTGTCAGTAATGCATCAATACACTCTCTTGGAATTTTCATCCCCCTTTAATATTACCACATTTATAGCTTCACTTACAGAAAAATGTTATACCGAATGATCTCCTACTATTGTTTTGTTGCCCTATCAGTTTCCAGTTGTCTCTTTCCATTGTTCTTTTCCCTCAACGATACTCTGACTTTGTCTTCGCATAACTCCTCACAATGTAATCCATAACCGAGTTGTAACAAATTGTATTTCCATCATTTACAATATATTGTAAGCCACACTGAACCCGCAAATAGGTGGGAAAATGTAGGATAAGGTAATAGCAGGAAAAAGAAAATTTATTTGGCTCAGTCTTCACTGAAGAGGATTTTGGGGATCGTACCTCACTGGAAACCTTTGAAAATGATTTGGAATAACTAAAGCAAATTACTGTAAGATGTACTAGAGCAAACTGACAGACTAAAAAGTAATAAATTACTGGAACTGGATGGTATACACCCCACAGTTTTGAGATTATTAAGATGCGAGATTGCTAATCTGTTACTAAAGATTCATATCCTATCTTTTAAGAGTACCAATAATGTCACTGCTCAGTTCTTAGTTTATGAAAGACTATAAGCTCGTCTGTATCCTCCATTCCTCTCCTTTCTCAGGGGTGAACATTTAAGCAGGAGCATTACTTCTGGACATCTGCCTGGTCTATTTTTATTGTCATCACAGATGGCAGGATTGCGAATAAGGGAGGGCAAAATTACAAGAATAACCCTCATTCCAGTCCAGTAAAGGAGGAATGTGGCCAATACAAGTGTCGGAAAACAATCTCACCAAATCAAAATGTTGACACACTGAGATTGTGATTGGATGTCTAATTTGATGCCTCATGTATTGCCACATTCTCAGTGATGGAAGAAAAAAAGCTTCAGAACCCACTTCGGGAGTGTCGTTAGAACTTCCCAATATTAGAAGGTATTCATGTCATCAACTGAGAAAACCTTCCACCTTTGTGTCTCTTTACTGCTTCAAAATAATGTAAAGAAACGTCATGTCATGTGTGTTGCAAAAGGAGTCTTTGAGCATGGAGCAATGATCATGCCGTTTTGGACAGAACAGGTGGTCCTGTAAACCCTGATGCAGCTTTCTAGTGAAACACTGGTCACTGTCAGTGGGACCATTTTTTATCATCTGAAGTAACAGCTATGTTATTAAAAATTTAGTTAAATTATTTTGAAGCAGTTCCTTAATTTGAACAACGAAGAATCACAATGGTGGAAGGGTTTTTTTTCAGCCGATGAGGTGAATGAATACTTTCTAACATTGGGAAGTGGGTTCTGAGGCTTTTTCCTTCCATCACCGATTATGTGCTAATAATATATGAGGCATTGAATTATACATACATCAAATCACACTCTGAGTGTACTCAACATTTTGATTTGGTGGGGTTTATTTTTCTGAAAATTAAAATGATTCCACATATGACCACTTAGTAGTGACATGTTTAATTCATAAGTACATAAGCACTGCCACGTTGGGAAAAGACCAAAAGTCCATGAAGCCCAGCACTCTGTCTCCGACAGTGGACAATCCAGGCCCCAAGAACCTGGCAAAAAACCCCAAATTTAATAACGATCAATGGACTTTCCTTCAGAAATCTGTCCAGACCCCCTTTAAACTCAGCAAGGCCAGTTGCCGTCACTACCTTCTCCAGCAATGAATTCTAGAGTCTAACTATGCGCTGAGTAAAGAAAAACTTTCTCCGATTTGTTTTAAACCTACCACATTCTACCTACCCAGTTCAAGAGAGGGGCTGGGCAGGAACATTAATTTGGCACCATCCCCCCCCACCCCCCCCAGGAAAGATAAAACTTGGAATTAAGGAAGGGCGAGCCAGCAGGTAATTGTTAAAGTAGGCAAACCATTGGACTCACATCCTCTTTTCCTGCTACATTCCCCCCCCCTCCCCCATACACACACACACACCTCTGAAGGTGGTTAGGTTTGCAGAGTCATGGCAGGGGGTTGGAGCAGTTTCACAGGAGGTGGGTTCTTTGAGCTGGTAAGTTTCTGGTTGGGGGTGTTAATAATAATGAGTGATGTATAACAGTGGCATGGATGAAGAGAAAGAGTTCGATGTATCATCGGCTGGAAGCACATTGTTACTATACTGCTGGGTCAAAGGTGACAGTTGTGGTGGCATTGGGATGGACCTGGATGGTTGTGGCAGCCAACATGTTGGTCTGGTTGGCACAGCTGGCAGTAGCAGAGAGACAAAGACAGGTAGAGGATCTGTGACTGTCTGGAACCCAAAATGATGTGTGTATATAATGAAACTGTGACTCGGTTGGGGAAGAGGATCTGAAAAGTATGAATGGTGGGGGGGGGGGGGGGGGGGTGAAGTGGGAGCTTGCAGCTTCATAAATTAAGAGGAAACAATTCTGTGCTTAGAGTGGTGAAATCATGAAATACTTTGCCTTAGATCAGCTTCCATTGAAAAACACATAGCAGGGCAAATTCCTATCAATAGGTCTTTCTTAATCTTTACACAGATCCATCAGCCTCTCCAAAATGAACAAGCTGACTATATACCAGCAGCCCAACTTCCAAGGGAGGAGTGAAACACTTACCCATCACAACATTGACCTCTCTGCAATCGGTTTTGGGGCGGGCATCGGATCAGCAAAAGTTGAAGGACAGCCCTGGTTGCTCTATGAGTCTGCATACAACACAAACTTGATCCAGGCCCTAGAAGAAGGAGACTACTCTAACCTGGCTGGGCGGAAGATCCAATCTGCTCGTCTCATCACAGATGACCTCACCAATCCCAAGATCACCCTCTTTGAAGATTTTAACTTTAAAGGGAAGTGCATCACCCTGACAAAGGAAGCAGAGTTGATTCCTTTAAGCTGGAATGACAAGGCAAATTCTCATTATGTGGACAGAGGAGCTTGGTTGCTCTATGAGCATGCAGGGAAGACAGGGAGGGTTCTCCTGGCCAGGTCTGGTGAGGCTGAACCCAACTACAAGAGCCTTGAATTTGAAAATATAACAACTGACGTACAACCTCTGAAGCCAGGAGGTTCCTACATGAGAATGATTTCATTGACCTAAGATTAAGATCCTACTCTCTCCTCTCCATCCCTGGGCTCAGGGTCACAACACCCCACTCTCTCCCTCCTGTGATTCACAACTTGCCTAGAGTTTAGCTGATCATCTATTTATCTAATCTAAGACTTCTCTGGGCCATATTCCCAAAAGGGTCCAAGGCGGTCAACAATAAGAAAAGTTTACTATACAATGATTACAGCAATCAAAATCAGTAGAGTCACAAATTAAAACAGTTACAATCTAGAATCAAACGTTATCTAACCAATTTATATAATCAATCATCACTCAGTTTAGTAGAGCTCTCCGAAAAGACAGAGGAATAATCCAACTTTAACGCAATAGGAAGAGATCGCCAAACATTAGCTGCCTGATAAGGAATTTTTTTCTTAGAGATAAGACAACGAACTGGGGACAATAAGAGAGTATTGTTATTTTTTAATTTCCGAGTAAGCTGAGCAGAAAAGCAATAAAGGAGAATCGTATAATAGTACAGATGACAAACCATGTAATGACTTCAAAACAAGGCAGGATACTTTGAAAATAATCCAAGCCTTCACCGGCGACCGGTACAGATCTAACAACAATGGGTGACCCTGTCAAACTTATTATGACAACAGATCATCTTGGCAGTTGTGTTCTGTAAAAGCAGCCCCTGCTATTCTAGTACAGAGACCCCCCCCCCCCACAGCTCTGTCAATGCCCCTCACTCCTGCCCTGCAGCCCCCTCTGCTATTCCAGCACTGAGACCTTCATAAACTCTTTTAGTTGAGGCTCTTTTCTTGGATTCACAGATTTTGAGGTCGATGCAGAAAAGCCACATGGTACAGCCGTGCGCGGATAGCTGAGAGCGCGGCTTCTACTGCAAGCTAAAAACGGCACCATAGCGAAAAGTAATTTTATGCAAATGATTTGTGCCCAGAACTTGCGCGCTGATTAGAGGAAGACTGGTTGGCACGCATGGATTCTTGTGCACGGCTGAAGAAATGAATTTCTGCGGCTGTGTGTCGTGCGGATAAATAACAGCCTCGCAACACTTTCTTGCGCATAAAATAGAATAATAGCGGCAGATGCACTCTGTCACTTTCATTTTTCTTCAGACCTGCGCTAATTATTGCTGTTAACTCCCACATGTGTTTTTAAGCTACAGATGGTATACTGGCTGGAAAAACAAAATGAGACATTTCAATTGCAAAAAGGGCAAAACTTTCTCTCGTTACACTGACATCAAAAGCCACCATTTCCAGATTCCTTCAGAAGAAACGATTCAACTGGGAGCATCCTTTTTTCTTAAATTTCCATGCAAATGTTTAGTTAAACTACCAATCTGAAAAATTTGTATTTTATGACCTTTCCCAACTCGAGTAATTTATTACTACTACTAAACATTTCTAGAGCGCTACTAGGGTTACGCAGCGCTGTACAAATCAACAAAGAAGGACGGTCCCTGCTCAGAGGAGCTTACAATCTAAAGGACGAAATGTCAAGTTGATCCAGTCTAGATTTCTTGAGTAGAGGTGTAGTGGTTAGGTGCTGAAGGCGACATTGAAGAGATGGGCTTTGAGCAAGGATTTGAAGATGGGCAGGGAGGGGGTCTGGCGTATGGGCTCAGGGAGTTTGTTCCACGCATGGGGTGAGGCGAGGCAGAAAGGGCGGAGCCTGGAGTTGGCGGTGGTGGAGAAGGGTACTGAAAGGAGGGAATTGTCTTGAGAGCGGAGGCAACGGGTGGGAACGTAAGGGGAGATGAGGGTAGAGAGGTAGGGAGGGGCTGCAGATCGAGTGCATTTGTAGGTTAGTAGGAGAAGCTTGAACTGTATGTGGTACAAGAAGAAGGGCAGTTGGAATAATATCTTCCAACTAGCAATGATGCTTGATATTGAAATACAGAGTCCAATGCACATCCGTCTAATCTTTTCTATTATATTTTGCTTATTTAATCTTCAACAATATTGAAATTTTGAACTCCTTTATGTAGACTTATATTGGTTTGATAAATATTTAATATAGATGGTAAAAATTTTCCTTTGATATTTGTAATCTCTATCAACCAATTTTCTTAAACAAGTATATACTTGTAATGTAATTGAAAATTAATAAATAAAATAAAAAAAGCCACCATTTCCTCCTGAGCATTGCTGCAGAAGATTTCATGGGCTCATTTACCATCCATTTGAATGCAGTCTGCAGCCGTGTCGCCCGCGCAGGGCAACACCCGAACTCAACCCCTGTCTGCAATCGTCAACCTGTGATAATCATGCACTTAGGCTCATGGTACCTTTCTGAACCATCCTCTGGGTTGCAGAATAGATATATTCAGATGTCACATGATTGGGTGGGGGGGGGGGGGGGCAGAGAATGGTGTCATAGTTCATAGAGAAAAAAAAAAAGGAGGTAAAAACCCTCACGAAAGCGTGAGATATAAAACAAAAAAAGTGAGGAAAAAACCAAGTTAGGATAGCAAAAGACGCTTTATTGTATAAAAACGACCCAACACAGCTGTGTTTTGGCCCTAAGACCTACCTCAGGGGTCTTGAACAATCTAAAAATGATCTAGTGTATGAACATACACTGATGAAAATTTGCTTAAACGCAAACTTGTTTGATCTCCTCTCCTAGTTACCAACTGAATACACGTTATTTTAGAAGAGAGAGGAGGCTTTTTTGTGGCAACGCTATTTCAAATCGGTTGGTAACTGAACATATGTTATTCTAGAAGAGAGGAGAGTTTGCATTTAAGCAAATTTTCATCAGTGTATGTCATAATTCATAGCTCAGCTTTATTTCAAATACTCATCATATCTAAGCAGGTTACAATTTAATAAAAGATGGGGAGAAAATAAGGGGAAATACAAGGGGGTGGCCTAGGTCACAGTTTGTAATCAAACATACAAAAAGGGGGGGAGGGAATAAATATTACTTCCAGCCTTAGAGAAGACGCAAGACACAAAGGAGAGGGGATGAGGTCCAGTCAGAAGCAATAAGTACATAAGTAATGCCACACTGGGAAAGACCAAGGGTCCATCGAGCCCAGCATCCTGTCCACGACAGCGGCCAATCCAGGCCAAGGGCACCTGGCAAGCTTCCCAAACGTACAAACAATGATAGACTTCCACTAGGGTCTTTGAGCCTCCTTCTATTATCTGCCCCAGGTACTGTTTATAGAGTCTTCCAGGTGTTTGATTTGGCATGTGGTAGTGAAAGTGGGCGGAACAGCTGGCAATGCTTTGTACAATCAACTAATAGTGCCTGAGGGAAGAGGGTAGATCTCTGGAATACACCTCCTCCCTCCTGGGGTAAACGGGGTTATAAAATAAGAGAGACTCAGGCACAGGAAGATTCTGTTCTGCTGAAACCTGCAGCTCTCTCTCAGGGTCTACATAACAAGGAGGTGAGTCTGATGCTGGGGGAGCAGGAAACCAAAGTCCCCGGGGTGTGGGGGGGGGGGGAGAGATTTCTGTACTGGGGTGAGGGGTAAGAGACACAGAGAGTCTACACATAAACCAGAAATCTCTTCCTAAATGGGGGTCTTAGGCTGGAGCTGATACAATAATGGGGGGAGGGGGGGATCATCCATGTGTGTACTGTGTGAGAAAACACACACAGTACAAGTTCTCATCCAAGTCTCTCTTTCTCCATCTGTATCAATTCTTTGCCTCTCTTCCTTCCAACTCTTATGCTTTGCTCTTTTCCCCTTCACCTTTCCACATCCTTGCATTCTACCCCTGCTGCACCCCTCTCTCCTTCTTAAATTCCTCCTCTAAACACCATTTCTGTTGTCCAGCCTGAAACACTACTACTACTGTTAATAATTTCTATAGCACTACTAGACGTATGCATTGATGTACACATTATATATAGGTACTTCTTCCGTCCCTGAGGGTTAAGCAACTTGCTCCAAGGTCCATAGGAGGTGCAGTGGGAATTAAACCCACTGCACTGATCATTAGGCTACTCCTCCACTCCTCTTGTCATTGACTCATCCTATAGGGATCACCTCAGCTGCCTCCATCTCTCTGCTCTTCCAAAAAAAAAAAATATATATATATATATTTCCACCATTCATGTATTGTAAGCCACATTGAGCCTGCAAAGAGGTGGGAAAATGTGGGATACAAATGCAAAATACATATATATATATATAGTAACCAGGTACCTCTAGGTGCAGCCAAGGATAGAACAATCTCCTTCAGCCACAGTCCACCAGCAACTTCAATTTTAAGGCTTTTATTTCAGGCAGGTTTCTAGTAGACCTGATACACGGTTCCAACAGCAGCATTCACCTTTAATCTTAAGCACATGTAAACCACCTGAAAGTGTGTGGCAAATAATCCCCTTTTAAGCAGTAAGCTACTAGCACCTACCAGAATTCAATACAGACTCACAGTCAGCTTCAGTCTTGGCTCTTTATCCAGTGCACAATAAACAGTAGTTCAATTCCAAAGGTAATCAGTTCATCATCCCAGTTCAATCACAAAGCAGCCTTTACCTTCAGGAGGTTTCAATACTTTAGGGACTTCCTCACACCCAAGGGATTTCAGCCTGCTTCAGTACTTTAGGGACCTCTCTTGCCTAAGGATTTTCAGCCAGCAACTGCCTCTCTCCTCCTGAATTGAACTCCTGAGACTCCTTCCCACCTGCCTAATCAATCCCCCCTGGCTTCTGCTCTCACTACCAATCATTCTCCTTCCATTAGCTTCCACCAGACCCATACCAGCTGAGTTAAGCTTTAGACTAATGATGAGCTCCTGCACACAGGGTTTCCTAACTCTCTTTCCCCCTAGTGGCAGCCAATCTACACATCCTGCTAGCTTACACCCTTGTCTTCCCCCTATTGCAGCTAGGAGTCCAGTCCGGGTTCTTCATCTCACCCCCTGGCTCCTTGCCTGCAATGCCTTCTGGGACTTGTATTTCAAACTGACACTGCCCTAACCCAACTATCCTGGATGTGACTTTATCACAATATATTAACACGCCTCCTTTCCATCCTCCCTCCCCTTCTCTCTCAGCCACAGACCTGATACCTCCCTCATTTATATAAATCTGGGAGTTCTCAGAAGGTACTAGTGGATGAATACATCCTCTTTTAATCCTGAGGGTTGTTGCAAGAGAGAAGTAGGAAGGATGTCTACCATGGTAGCTACATCACTATGTCTAGCTTTCGAAGGCAGAACCTTCTTCCCTATGCCAGGACTGAGCAAAAGATGATAACATCATGATATATAAGGGTAGTGTATCTAGATATTCAGAAAACTTTTCACAAAGTCCCTCATAAGAGACTCCTGAGAAAATTAAAAAGCCATGGGATAGGTAGTAATGTTGAGTTTGGACTGGGAACTGCTTAAAAGAGAGAAAACAGAGGGTAGGGTTAAATGGCCATTCTTCTCAATGCAGGAGGGTGAATAGTGGACACAGAGATCAGTACTGTGACCAGTGCTATGTAATATATTTATATTAAATAGAAATCAGAACAAATGAGGTGATTAAATTTGCAGATGACTCAAAACTATTCAAATTTGTCAAAATGCATGCAGATTGTGAAAAATTGCAGGACGACCTTAGGAAATTGGAAGACTGGTCATCCAAATAGCAGATGAAATTTAATGTAGACAAATGCAAAGTGATGCAGATTGAGAAGAGTCATCCAAATCATGGTTACCTGATGCTACTATTACTATAGTGCAACTAGACATACACAGTGCTATACATGAAGGTAGTTTCTCTGTCTGCTCACAATCTAAGTTCATAGGGTCCTCTGGGTGGAGGAGTGGCCTAGTGGTTAGGGTGGTGGACTTTGCTTCTGAGGAACTGAGTTTGATTCCCGGCACAGGCAGCTCCTTGTGTCTCTGGGCAAGTCACTTAACTCTCCATTGCCTGCCGCATTGAGCCTGCCATGAGTGGGGAAAAGCGCAGGGTACAAATGTAACAAAAAAATATATATGCTGAAATCTTCTGTCCAGTGTGCCGTGGTGGCCAAAAAAAAAAAAAAAAAGCAAACAGGATGCTAGGGATGGTAAAAAGACAGAGAGTACGATGATGCCTCTGTATTGCTCCATGGTGCCACCTCACCTTGAGTATTGTATGCATTTCTGGTCATCATATCTTAAAAAAGATACAGCAGAAGTAGAAAAGGTTCAAAAAAGAGCGACCAAAATGATAGATGGGATGGAATTGCTCTCGTATGAGGAAAGGCTAAAGACTTAGAAAACAGATGGCTGAGGGGGGATATGGTTGAGGTCTACAAAACCCTGAGTGGAGTAGAACAGGTCAACGTGAATTGATTGTTTATTCTTTCAAAAAGTACAAAGACTTCTAAAACAAATAGGAGAAAATATTTTTTCACTCAGTCTACAGTTAAGCTCTTGCACTTGTTGCCAGAGAATGTGATAAAAGCAGTTAATGTAGCTGGGTTTAAAAAACATTTGGACAAGTTCCTGGAAGAAAAGTCCAAAATCTGCTATTAAGATAGCCATGGGGTAAGTCTGTACTTCTCTCTGTGATTGGTAGCATGGAACCTTGCCAGGTACTTGCAACTTGGATTGACCAGTATTGGAAGTAGGATACTGGGCTGGATCGATCATCAGTTTCACCCAGTATGTTCTTATGAAATATTTCCAATGACAGTCGCTAGGGAAAAGTAGGGACTGGGTGGAGGGTGAGAAATAGGGAAACAGTGGAAAGGGAAGGGAGTGAAGAAAGCCAAACTTACCTAGAATGCTTTGTGTCCAGTGACTGCCCTAAGTCCTGGGGTAATGCTGTATCTTCCAGTAACTAGTTCATCACCTTCAAGCAGGTTGTAGCTCAAAGAAATCTACACAAGACCTTAACTCAAACTAGACTAATCCTGACACCATAAGCCTCTGCTGCTTTCTCCCTCCTCCCTCACAACCACCCATAGACCTCCATACCTTCCTCCTTTCCTTACAGCTTTTTCCTATATCCCCTCCCCCTTACATCCACCAATGGGCTTCTTCTCTCTCCTTCATTCCTCTCCTTCCCATGAGTCTCCTCACCCTCAAATGAGCCTCCTCTCATACACACTCTCCTTTCTCCAGACTCACCCTCTGTCTGTGCCCTTCAACTGTTCCTCACACCCACCCGATGGGTCTTCTCTCCCTTTTCTAACACATCCACCATTCCTTCCTTCCTCCCTTCTTTGACATCTACTCATGAGCCGCCTCTCCTTTACGAGACACAGAGAAATGCTAGGTTAGATGCAGTTAATCAGTTCTGCAATGATTTATTTGTGCACCTTTGGGTGTCACTGTTTATCTCAAAATATTTCCATTGCTTCTGAAAACATGGAGCAGAATGGAATGGGCACTTAACACTTTCTTATATCTGCACAGGTCTGTCACAGAAGAAGAGCCCCTCACCATAAAAAAAAATGAATGAAATCATTCTGTTTGAGCTTCCCAACTTCCAAGGCCATAGTCATCGATTCACTGCTAATGTTGAAGATGTCAAGAAAACAGATTTTGGGAGAAAGTTGGGCTCTGCCAAAGTGAGTGGGAATCCATGGCTAGTCTATACGGGTGCTTATATGACAGATTTTAACAGGGCCCTGGAGGAAGGGGAGTACGCTGACCTAACGGCACTCAAAATCATTGGCCTCCGCCTCATCCAAGATGACCTGCAGAACCCATGCATTCTGGTCTTTGAGCATAGTCATTTTACAGGAAGGAGCATCGAAATCACCAAAGAAACCAATCTATGTGATGTAGAGTTCAATGACAAGACCTCTTCTACCTATGTCAAGAGAGGAGCCTGGCTCTTGTATGACAGCCTTGACAAGAAAGGAAGGTGCCTTTTGGCAAGGGCTGGAGAGTGTATAATCAACTGTGAAGCTAACAAATTGAATGATAAGTTGAAGCTTGTTGTGCCTCTGAAGCAAGGAAGTTTCTATGTGAGAACAATCTCATTGCCCTGAGCTCAGGGTAACTGCTCTCCGCACTCTCTCCTCTCCTCTCCTCTCCAGAGCTAAGGGTTACTGCTCCCCTCCCTCCAGGGGCTCAAGATTACAGCTTCCCCCCACACTTTCTCCTCTCACTCCTGTGGTTCAGGGTTTCAGCTGCCTCACCCACACATCTCCCTCACTCTCTGGGATCAGAAGATTAAAGACGATTCTTTCATCTCCCTCAGTCTCTGGGATCAGAAGATTAACGACGATTGTTTCATCTCCCTCACTCTCTGGGATCAGAAGATTAACGACGATTGTTTCATCTCCCTCACTCTCTGGGATCAGAAGATTAAAGACGATTCTTTCATCTCCCTCACCCTCTGGGATCAGAAGATTAATGACGATTGTTTCATCTCCCTCACTCTCTGGGATCAGAAGATTAACGACGATTGTTTCATCTCCCTCACTCTCTGGGATCAGAAGATTAAAGACGATTCTTTCATCTCCCTCAGTCTCTGGGATCAGAAGATTAAAGATGATTTTTCTCTTTTCTTGATGTTGATTCTGTGCTGATAAGAAATAAAGATGATTGAGATCACTTAATCTTAGTTTTATTTTTTACAGTATTGTAAAATCTCTAGAAAACAGATTCTTAGTGTGGGTGGTCAGTAAAAGTCAGGAGGGACTACACTGAAAATCTTGGATGATCTTTCATACTGATGGGGTTTAATGAGTAGGTCAGAGGTCAGATTGCTCTTTTACTGTGGTCCCCAAATGACTGATATATGAATCCAATTCAAATCCTGTTTGCCACTGAGAAAATTCACAGAGCACTGGGTGTTCATGAAATATTCATAACACTCAACCCAATGTCCAGACTGGGTCAGAACATAAAATCTCTAAATACCCAGACACTGACCTTCACCCCACAAAGGTCATTAAAGGGTCACATGAGCAGGTCTGGGCCAGCGTTCCAAAGTGCCTCACATACCTCAGAGCTAGTATTTTAAAGTCAGTACACTCCTAGACTGTAACCATGACCCCCCCCCCTCCCAGAGTGCCTCCCCCCTCCCTCCGCAGGAGACGTGAAAGTCCTGAAGGCAGATACCAATGGGCAGACAAGATGGACCTGGGGTGCTGTTCTGCAATATTTACTACTCTATAATCCGACTCCTTACAAATGCCCCTTAAACGTGGGGCTGAATTTCAGCTGCAAATGTGGTTGTGAATTTAGTCTGTGTGCAACCAACTACCCTCAGGAGTTTTAATACATGATCAGAGTAACAAACAATCTAATAAATAAAGATGCCAAAATGTCCACATGGGAAAAGGTGGGAAGTTGATGGACCTGCTGTGGGACATTTCTTTGTTAAGCTTCCAAGGTGAGTCAATATCCCTCACTCTACTGCACCAGCTTGGGGTCTTATGAGGCATCAAGTTTAGAAGTTTGATCTGAGTTCCGACGAGGTCTGGATTGAAAAATCACAGGCTTATCTCACGTCTTGTATAGGCAGATGACAGCTCATCCATCATCATCCGTGATGCAATCCAGTAATACCTTTTATACTATGCAATCTAAGGCAGCTCCCTCGAATATAGGCCTGTCACTAGGTGGGGCGAGCAAGGCTTGGGGTAACTACCCTGGACCCTACACTATGGGAAGACGTGCTGCAATCCTCTCCTCCCTGAAACATCTGGCTGGCAAGCAGAGGCGATGCAAGAGTATCGGCACTTTAGACACATCTTCAGTTGTAACTCTCTATTACCCTTCAGATTCCCACAAAAGATTATAATAACTAAACAGTATCATCAGTCCCTGAATGACCCCCGTAAAAACACACACTTGGGTACCATATCATACTTTTAAATATTAAACAGTTAAAACACAGGTTGATGATTCTCTGTCTAGCAGGCAGGATCTATTTTGCTTTAATTGCAACTTCTCATTACTGCCGCTAGTGAAGCCAGCCCCGATGGCAAGAGGAAAGCAGCTTGTGACTTGCAGCTGTCTCCCTCTGCAGGTTTCAGTGTGAAGTGCGAATGCTCAGGGCTAGCGGGCCCTGCAAAAGAGACCCAACTCCAGGTCAAAGGCCACAGCGGAGGTGACCGGTCTCCGTTATTAGCGGAACAAAACTGCACATAAGCACCGACATACTGGGAAAAGACCAAGGGTCCATCAAGCCAAGCATCCTGTCTCCGACAGCGGCCAATCCAGGCTTCAAGAACCCGGCAACCCCACCCCCCCCCCCCCCCCCCCCCAAAAAAAAAAAAAAAAATTAATAATGCTCAATGGACTTTTCCTTCAGGAATCTGTCCAAACCCCCCTTAAACTCCGTAAGGCCAGCCGCTGCCACCACATTCTCTGGCAACGAGTTCCAGAGTCCAACTACATGCTGAGTAAAGAAAAACTCTCTCCTATTTGTTTTAAATCTACCATATTCTAGCTTCATCTTGTGTCCCCTGGTTTTGTTGTTGTTTGAAAATATAAACAAACACTTCACATCTGCCCACTCTACTCGGCTCATTATCTTGTAGACTTCTATCATATCACCCCTCAACCACCTTTTCTCCAAGCTGAAGAGCCCTAACCTTCTCAGCCTTTCCTCATAGGGAAGTCGTACCATCCCTTTTATCATTTTCGTCACCCTTCTCTACACCTTCTTCAATTACTTTATATCTTTTTTAGACCAGGTTGTGCTGTTAATTCAAAACCCCAGGATGCCCCCCCCCCCGGGCCCCAACTAAAGTGCCATCAGTACTGAACACTTCTGGGAGGTTGGAGGGTCTTTGTATAAAGTGGTACAAATCTTTGTTTTATCATTAGAATTAAAACCTGGACAGCTGATACTTGACCTCGATCCAGGAGTCTGACTACATACAAAATATTAAATCTTTACACAATATAATTTGATGCCTTTGGTACAAAGAGCAGGGACCAATCTGGAAAGATGGGGGGGGGGGGGGGTCTTTCATCCATAGAATTGTTGAGGAGGATTAAAGTAATAAATGTGATGATTCTCGCTGCACTTTTGCACACCTCCCATTATATTCGCCCCCTCCCCCCAAATTATGGGATTTGGAGCTGGTTTGTGGGCTTGAAAAGGACCTCATAAAAAGCAGGGACTGTAGAATGCTGGGGGATAGGATGCACCAAATTTAAAGCTGTACATTAGAGCTTGGTGACAGAAAAGGCAAAGTTGGGTTCACCTGGTAACATAGTAAATGATGGCAGATAAAGACTTCCACAGTCCAGCTAGATAAACGCATAACATATGATAGGATTCGATATAACACAGGCGTAATTGATCATGCTCTGGCCCTGCTATTTTTGGGGCACAGACCATAGAAATCTGCCCAGCAGAGGTCTTCCTCCCCAGCTTCCGGAGTTGGCACTGAAACCCATCCAGCTGTGTCTAGCCATGACTGAAGCACAGACCGGCTTTATTTTCCAATTACTGGAGTTGCTGTCTGAGCAGCATTACGTTTTGTTTTGCTTCCACTCTTCTTCCATATAGGAATCCTTTGCATTTTTGAATTCTGTTACCGTTTCTGACTCTACCACCTCCCACAGGAAGGCATTCAAGGCATCCGCCACCCTCTCCTGACGTTACTCCAACCTCACTTCCAGTCCTTTCATTCTACTGCTTATCTGGCTCTGGAAAAGGTTTGTTCAGATTAGACCTAAGCGGTTTACAGTTTCATTTTACAGGTACTGGGTCTGTCCCTAGTGGGGTCACAATCTAAGTAGTACATTGTACTACAGTTGTCCCTGGGGCAATGGAGGGTTAAGTGCCTCACCCAGCAGCAACGGGAATCAAACCCAGTTGCCCCCTACACTAACCATTAGGCTACTCCTATGCGATAAATGGTGGTTTCCGCACTAGAACAGCGGCAGACAGCTTTGATAGGGTTAATGGTACAGTAGGCATTATTTATTGGCATTTATTACTCACCTCGATGAAGAGATTCACTCTAGGCGATGTACAGCAATTTTGTTAAACAACATAACAATAGGAAAATTGACCAACTATAAAAAGACAATAAATGAGAAACTTGCGAACAGCAAATGAAAACCTAGTAATAGGACCACCATGAAAACAGGATCAAAAATATACACATTTAACAGCACAGAAATTCAAATAACATCTAATAAGCACATATTAGAAGATTCAAACAGCACAGAAACGACGATGCTTTTCTCTAAATACAGCTTACCCCGTCAGGATCCAAAATGTGCAAAGGTAGCAAAAAAAAAAATCACATTCTTGCTGATTTTGTGATTCAAATATGTCAACACTAGCAATCTGAATATGTAGAATTCACTCCTTCCCCAGGGTTAGACAGAGTTTTGCTTCCTCATTCTTTTGTGGGAAGTCTTTGATTTTCTCTCTCTGCTCTTTGGGAAATGTGCAGCTCCTGTCTCTTTGGTTTTTGCACAGTACAGGAAGAAATGCATTTCTGCTTTTAACCTGGGTTCAGGGCCCCACAGATTTTGCTTCTCCACCTGCTGTTTCTCCAGGATTAGACACAGTTTTTCCTTCTCATTCTTTGCTATTAAAGTCTTTGATTTTCTCTCTCTCTCTGCTCTTTGGGAAATGTGCAGCTTTTCTCTCTTTGGTTTTTGCACAGTACAGGAAGAAATGCATTTCTGCTTCTAGCCTGGGTTCAAGATGCCCCAGATTTTGCTGCTCCAGCTGCCGTTTCTCCTCCTTCCCCAGGGTTAGACAGTTTTTCCTGCTCATTCTTTCTGGGGGTTCTTTCATTTTCTCTCTCTGCTCTTTGGGAAATGTGCATCTCTTCTCTCTTTGCATTTTGCACAGTCAAGGAAGAAATGCATTTCTGCTTCGAACCTGGGTTCAGGGCCCCACAGATTTTGCTTCTCCGGGATTAGACACAGTTTTTCCTGCTCATTCTTTGTTATTGAAGTCTTTGATTTTCTCTCTCTCAGCTCTTTGGGAAATGTGCAGCTCTTCGCTTGGGTTTTTGCACAGTACAGAAGGAAATTAATTTCTGTTGCGTTAGAACTAGGACTGGAGGAAGCGGGGGATGGACAAATATTCACAGTCTGTCAACTCTGGGGCTAGATTTAACTAAAATAAATTAGGACATTAGTGTGTTCCAACACCATTAATATACAATATTTATTTAGTAGGGTTTCTTTACCACCTTTTTGAAGAAATTCACCCAAGCTGTATAGCAAATTGCATAAAATGGTTCCTGCAACAATAGCACAGTGATACTCGGGCTGGACAAAGTGGTGTGGTGGCTGTGTTAGTTCACTTAAGAACATAAGTGTTGCCATAGTGGGACAGACCAAAGGTCCAGAAAGCCCAGCATCCTGTTTCCAACAGTGGCCAATTCAGGTCACCTGGATTGGCCACTGTTGGAAGCAGAATGCTGGGCTTGATGGACCTTTGGTCTGTCCCAGTGTGGCAATGCTTATGTACTTAAATACATGGCAGAAACCCAAAGAGTAGCAACATTCCATGTAGAACCCCAAAGAGCAGCAAGATTCTAGAATTCTAAAGAACAACAAGATTCCATGCAGAATTTCAAAGTGCAGCAACAGTCCATATAGAACCCAAAAGAATAGCAAGATTCTAGAATTCTAAAGAATAACAAGATTCCATGCAGAATTTCAAAGTGTAGCAACATTCCATTTAGAACCTCAAAGAGTAGCAAGATTCTAGAATTCTAAAGAATAACGAGATTCCATGCAGAATTTCAAAGTGTAGCAACATTCCATGTAGAAACCCAAAAGAGTAGCAAAATTCCATTCAGAATCCCAAGTACATAAGTGTTGCATACTGGGAGAGACCAAAGGTCCATCAAGCCCAGCATCCTGTTTCCAACAGTGGCAATCTAGGTCACAAATACCTGGCAGAAACCCAAAGTGTAGCAACATTCCATGTAGAACTCCAAAGAGTAGGAAGATTCTAGAATTCTAAAGATTAACAAGATTCCATGCAGAATTTCAAAGAGCAGCAAGATTCTAGAATTCTAAAGAATAACAAGATTCCATGCAGAATTTCAAAGTGTAGCAACATTCCATGTAGAAACCCAAAAGAGTAGCAAAATTCCATTCAGAATCCCAAGTACATAAGTGTTGCGTACTGGGAGAGACCAAAGGTCCATCAAGCCCAGCATCCTGTTTCCAACAGTGGCCAATCTAGGTCACAAATACCTGGCAGAAACCCAAAGTGTAGCAATATTCCATGTAGAACCCCAAAGAGTAGGAAGATTCTAGAATTCTAAAGAACAACAAGATTCCATGCAGAATTTCAAAGAGCAGCAACATTCCATATAGAACCCCAAAGAGCAGCAAGATTCCATTCAGAACCCCAAGTACATAAGTGTTGCGTACTGGGAGAGACCAAAGGTCCATCAAGCCCAGCATCCTGTTTCCAACAGTGGCCAATCCAGGTCACAAATACCTGGCAAGATCCCAGAAAATAGATTTTATGTTGCTTATCCTAGAAAGACAAAAAAGATAGTAGAGGATTCCTAGGAGTCAAACTATGTTGTACCGTGTGAATTTCTAATCACAGACTCTACCCCCGCCCTACCAATGCTCGAATAACTCAATCTTTACATACTTTTGCTTATCGCATTGCATAAATAAATATAAAGGCTATGTATCACTTATCTTATTGAAACCGGTGTGCTCACAAACCCCAACTTAAGTGCCTGTGTGTTTTGACAGTATCCTAGAAAGAAGCAGTGAATGTAGTGAAGTACAAGTTAATAAAATTTTTTAAAAACCCAAAATATAATAATGTGACAGGATTTTTTAAAGTTTTTAAGTACTATAACACTCTCTCCTCCCTCTGAGCAAATCGATATGACTCATGCCAATAGTCTGCTGGGAGAGGAGTCGGGGGGGGGGGGAGGGGGTGATCGGAGAGGGACTGGCAGTAGGGGTTCAGGGCTTACAGCGAATTAGAAAGACAGACCTTCCTTCAGTCCTTTCATAACCTTTCCAATATGTCCGATCATTTAATTTCAAGCCTTTTACGCTCCTGGACTTCTTTAAAGTTCCCTTCGAGTAGCCTGATAAGGTCACAGAAAGGTATTTCCCATCAGAGGTGTCACCGTGCTCCGCTCTGTGGTACAGCGAAGTTACTTACCTGTAACTGGAGTTCCCCCGTGGACAGCAGACTGCCTGTGGCTGACACATCCCTGCTCATCCTAGGAAACCTGACCTTATGCCTCGATGAACTGAGTGTTACCATTAACATCCGGCCTATCTCCCATCAATCTCTGCCTCGGCACAAGTTCATTACAATATCAGAGCTAGATAATTCTTTATTTCATTTTTCTGTATTTCATTCATTATGGCTATAAAATGGTTTTTACTAAAGATAAAAATGCAAGACTTCTGTATATTCACACTTGCAAATTAGCCAATACATATATACAAGTATTTTACAATTTTTAACATATTCAACCAAAGCATAATTAAACAGATATAGGACAGACAGAATAAAGACTTTTACAATTATAAAACTGGAAAGCAAAATTATACTGAAAACCTTAGAAATGTCCTTGTGATAGCACCTCCTACTGGTACGAGAGACTCACTTTTTCTCTGTACTCTCTATCCTGGGGACTCCTCTGCCCCTGCACTGTCAGTGACCCCCAGCCTGGTGAGAGCACCTTCTGCCCTAAGTATATCACCCCTCGGCTTTAAGACTTGGCAGAGAGACAGCCTCGCGTTAGCATGGCACAGAGACAGTCACGTTTGCACAAGCACCATATTTCTCTGTAAATAAAAACATTGGGGGGGGGGGGGGGAGTGTCGGTCAAAATACAGATCATGAAGTTAAAGAATCCTACGACTCACAAAGGCCTCATCACATCAGGGCTTCAGCTCTCCCTTCACTACTCACCTCCCCCAGAACAAAAATGAGGAAGACTCTTGTTCCCACCCTTAAGGAGAGGAGGCAGCAACCTCAAAGGGGTTTCACTTAACCCTTCATTCAAGAGCACACTCCTTCCTCCCTCACTTGCTGTTCCTGCTCCTATACTCCCCCTCCCCCATCATATGCCATAGAAACATTGGCCGGTGGGGGAGGGTTGTTCTCTACCCTTCCCTCTCTGACTAAAACACAGGAGACAGTGCGGGCTGATGATCACCTTAGACCCAAATGAGAAGCAGTAAAGACGTCATAAGTGGCCCCTACAACCCCCGCCTCCTAACTGCCGACAGAGTGCGGGGGGGGGAAGAGACCCAGGTGCTAAGTGGGAAAATTATAAGGTTTTAAAGTGTACTGTTCAATTATTACATAAATCAGAAAACTATTAATTAACCCTTCCTTGCAGAAAGAGGAAGTGATCAGAGAATGTGTCTTGCCGCACTCAGGCTTCTACAGCAAAAGCTGCAATGCACAGTAGGAGCCACCAGAGGTCACCCACGTCCCACCATGAGCAGAACAGCGAGGCATCCGCAACAGAAACAGCCCAGGGCCCCAACACAGGAGAAGACAAGTGCCTTTAGCCCACACAGGTCTACTCGAAGCGTTCTAGCCCTCTAGTGGGCAGGGAGAGCTGGACTGCTCATGGCTGTCTCTCTGCCAAGGTGCTGCACTCGCAGGGGACAGAGGCTGGGAGTCACTGCTGGAGGCCGAAGGCGTTGAGGAGCGTTGGAAGATCTCGCGCATCAGCCGCCGTGTACAGCTCGCTCTGGCCCAGCATTGACAGAGCCATGCGCAGGGTGCTCCAGATATTCTCCGAGGTGGCCCCGTGCTCCCCCCACGGGCCTCGGCTCTTGCGCTGCATGTTCAGAGCCTCCAGAAAATGTTCAATTGCTTCCCTATCGAGACAGAGAGAAGAATCAGTGAGAGCAGGAGAAGGAAGGGGAACAAGGGGAGAGACAGCCAGAGTGGATAAAATCGGGGTGGATCGTCATTGCTTGCCTGGAACTGGTGTTCTCCATGGGGAGAAGGACAGGTATCATCGATGGCCCCTAAAGACAGACGTATCCTCGATCTGAACTAAATGGTTTGTGTTCTACCAAATACCTAAGGATGCTACAGCTGCACCTGGTTCAGGAAGGACCCCGCCCTTGTGCGTTCTGCAGATGGAGGAGCAATGAACCCACAGTGCTCCAACCGTTGGTTGAGGAAATGCTAGTGGCTAGTAGATTCCTTCTCTTACTAGTCTCTGCAGCGAAGGGCTGGCTGTTTGCTCTTGCTTTGGGGGGGGGGGGGGGGGGGGGGGAAGAAGACTATGCCTGAAAAGAGCTCAAGGATAAGGTTTAAGCAAGCTGCGGACAATCAGACGTGAAGGGGTGCTGCAGTGAAAATCCCCATTTCAAATGTAAATTCTAAATGCTGAGATATCTGGGAAAGAATGTAGCCGAG
Source organism: Microcaecilia unicolor (assembly GCF_901765095.1). Taxonomy (NCBI): domain Eukaryota; kingdom Metazoa; phylum Chordata; class Amphibia; order Gymnophiona; family Siphonopidae; genus Microcaecilia; species Microcaecilia unicolor. The sequence continues at coordinate 34,212,826 of NC_044044.1, forward strand.
AACACTTAGGGTTAAAATAGTTGCCAAACTATTCCAAATTTCTGCCCCTCCCCCGGAGTCTCTTCAGGTTGCTTCTGTCCTAGGCGCCATCAGAGTGCCTGACCTTCCCGCGTGTCCACTGAGAAAGGAGGGCAGGGGAAGGTCTGAGAACAGCGCAGGAGAGGAATTAGGACAAGCTCTTCCCTTTCTACAGGGATTTAAGACTCCCATCCCTAGAGGTAGGGAGGGAGTTTAATACCATATTAGAAAACCCGAGACATTCCCTCCCCAGAGAGACAGCACTACCTGTGAGCTCCCAGGTTGATACAGCTGATTCCCAGATTGTAGCGGGAGCGGATGTAGCCCGGTTGCAGTTCCAGGGCTCGGCGGTAAGCCTCCACCGCTTCCTCACTCCTGTTCCCATTGGCTAGTGTGGCACCCAACTTATTCCAGAGCAGATAATCCTAGAAGAAAACAGCGGTCAGCCTGGGTCTCTGTAATTCCTATAAATGCCAGATGCCTCACTGTGTTAACTTCAGCAAGGAGTCACTCAGAGCCGTGACACCTGCAAATCCGGTTCCCGATCCCACCGCTGCCACCATCTCTCGCTGTGTGACCTTAAGCATAGTCACTCAGAACTGGGACACCTGCAGACCCAACTCCCAATCCCACCTCTGCCACCATCTCTCGCTGTGTGACCTTCAGCATAGCCACTCAGATCTGGGACACCTGCAGTGCAGACCCAACTCCCACTAACTCTGTGTGACTTATGACCACTCTGTGCGATTCTGTGGTAAATTTAAACTCACAGCTCCCTATCCCACCAACTCTCAGTCTAAGTTAACATGTCTGGACTTGGATGGGAGGGTGAAGCACTTACATCGGGCCTGGCAGTGAGAGCTGCCTGGAAGCAATCTATAGCCTTCTCATATTCTCCACTGAGATTGAATAAGACACCAAGGCCGCACTGTACATCCGGGTCAATGGTGGCTGGATTGATGTGCACAGCTTGGAGGAAGAGTTCCTTCACATCCATGAAGAGAGAGCTGCGAGACAGACATACATATATGAGAGAGACACACACACACACAGTCTGTGAGGGACAGGGTAAGGGGTATCTACTCACTCTGCCAGTAAGGAACCAAATGCCTTCTTCTGGGGTGCGGAGTCGGCAGCAGCTGCCTCCTTCATCAGATGGGAATATGTGGGGTTGTATTGAAGCCAATCCTGCAGTGTTTCACACGCCTGTTTCTGGAGCGACTCATTAGTGAAGCTGACAGCCAGAGCCATCAGAACGGTGAGGTTGTCTGGCTTCAGTTCTAGACAGCTGCTCAGAGAGAGAGAGAGAGAGAGAGAGAGAGAGAGAGAGAGAGAGAGAGAGAGAGAGAGATGGATGGGCAGTGTCCTCAGAACAGAAGCAGAATCCGGGCACAGGCTATGTGGACCAGAACCCAGGAACTGTCTCTGGATTTTCATAAGCAAACCCAGTATCCTGTTTCAATCCAGGTCACAAGTACCTGGCAGAATCCCAGAACAGAAACTGAATTTACTACTACTAATCATTTTTATAGCGCTACTAGACATACGCAGCGCTGTACACTGAACGCATAAAAGAGACAGGCCCTGTTCAACAGAGCTTACAATCTCATCTAAGCAAATCAATCTAATGCTACTTATCCTAGAAATGAAACAGTGGATTTTCCCCAAGTCTACCTTAATAATGGCTTATGGACTTTTGGTTTTAGGAAAAGTATCCAAACCTTTTTTAAACCCTGTTAAGCTAACTGCTTTTATCAGTCTCTGGCAACGAATTCCATTACACGTTCAGTGAAGAAATATTTTGTTTTAAATTTACTACTTTGTCGTTTCATCGCGTCCCCCTAGTCCTAATATTTTTGGAAAGAGTAAAACAAGCGGTTCAGCTCTACCCGTTCCACTCCACTTTCTAATTCTTTCCTTCAACCACTTGATGTCACTTTGGTGTCAGGCTAAGAAAGAGGAGGGCGCAAATGAGGTCACAAGTGAACAACGCAGGGTTAGTTTTTATCACTACTTACCGTCGCAACGCACTGATGGCCAGAAGTTCCTGTTCATTTTCTGCCTGCGTTGTACCCAAGTACTGCCAGGCCTGCCAGAGAGAACACGGGTTACCCTCATGCCGCTCTCTCCAGCTCCGCCCCTCCCTTCCACTCTTCCCCACCACGTTCTCACCTCCATATGCTTCGGCTTCTGCTGTACTGCAGCTTCAAAAAGCAGCACCGCATTGGGTAAATCCCCTTCCTCTAGCCGCTTCAGACCCTCCTCGAATGCCTGTGGATGATCCCTCATGGGATTCTCCTCCTCAAACTTATACCCCTGATATCAATGAGGAGAGAACAGATTGTAAACCACACAACCCACATCCAGCACAGGCTGTACAAAACCTTCACCTGAAACATCCACTATCACTCTCAGGACAGTGCAGGAAAGGGGACTTACTGCCGATACCTCATGCTCCTAACACAGCCGTTTATCCACCATCAGTTCATCAGCTGATATGAATACGATACCTTATCATAGGAAGCGGCCGTCAGATCATCGTAATCAGAGAGCCAGGGGTGAACCTCGGCATCACGCTTCGCCATCTCTTCCCACTCTGCCTGTAGCTTATCCCAGAAATCCACGTCCGACTGTAGAAAAAAACAACGGATCACATCTAAAGGCATAACCATCTGTCCCCAGAGATTTCCCTTTCTTGAGGATGTTATGGGGTGTCCCAGCCCTCTTGTATGTATCCCTTTCTGTATCTCTCAGCCCCTCCGTAAAAGGATATTACAGGCCGTCTGTCCTGTTCCAGCCCCTGCCTTCTCCCCCAATGTCTATTCCCTTTCGGTACTTCTCAAACTGTCCCCACCCCCCATCACTAGAATGTTGCAGAAGGGTTCTTCCTCTGTCCTAGTCTCCCAGATATTTTGCCCCGGACATAGTTCAGTGAAAACGATGATTTTACCTCCACCGCAGCCTTGGCATTCTCAAAATCAGAATCCATTGTCGCACTGCCTGAACCTGTTAACTCATCCACCCAAACTTCTGAGGAGCTCTGATGCAACGAACATAGAGAAAACCAAAAATCACACAGTGAACCAAAGTCAGGTGTCCCTGTGTCTCTCCCCCAACCTCCCAAAGGGAGCAGGTTCTCAGTTCGATGTTCACATGCAGGGAAGAGAAAGAGAGAGAGCAGAAGGAAGGGGCGAGAGCGAGAAGAGGATGCCCACCTGTTGCTGCAGGAATTCTTCTGCCCATGTCTCCGCCTGCTGTGGCTCTCCGACATTCACCGTCACCTTGTCATCCTCGATGGAGACCTGTCCGTCTTCAATCTGCCGCACGAACCTCATAAACTGAGAGACGGTCAGTCAGAGAGGAGTTAAAAGAGAAAGAGACAGCGTAAGAAACAGCTTTTCAGCTATCAGACCAAGGTCAGACAGAAAGAGGGGCGGGAGGGGAAGTACAGGAACTGTTGAGTTTGGAGGGGAGGAGAGAGACGCCCCCTGTTCTCACCTCTGACTTTGATAGTTTGGGGTCCTCTACCTTGGACAGAAAGTCAGAGGCTGTTTTCTTCAGCTCATTCGCAGGCTGGTATTCCTCATTCCTGTGAGGGGAAAAAAAGGAGGGAGGGATTTTAAAAAGTATTTCTTCATTCCTCCTCCTACGTATGATACAGCCACACTGCTGACTAGAGGCCTCTCCTCCTTCATGACAGAGACCACCCAACCTCCACAAGGCACCAAGACACACATTCACCATTACAAGATCATCATCTCTGGAAGAACAAACCAGACAAACATCCTCCTCCCTGTCCCTCACTCACCATCTCTCCGCTCGCTCTTCCTCGGGGTCCCCCAACCACAGCTTCTCCTGTGACTGCTCCAAGTACTCCTGTGCCCACTGTGCCGGAGAAACCATCGCAGGGTCTGAGTGCAGGATGAGACACATGTGGTTACTCCCGGAAACTATCAGTACTAACCAGCCACTGTCCCCAAACCTCTCCACTCCCAGCCCACGACCCTCAGTCTCCTCTCTTACAGCACAGAGATGTGCTGCACGTGATAAACACCGATTACTCAGGGGTGCTGCTGTGCTCACTGACATCAGACGACCCGTGTAGGCTTCATGCTGATACATCTCACAGGCAGCAAAAGAATTCAGGGGTTCTGCTGTGCTGATTGACATCAGACAGCTCAGACAGGCTTCACACTGAAACGCATCACAGGCGGCACAAGAATTCAGGGGTGCTGCTGTGCTGATTGCTGATTGACATCAGTCTGGGCACAGATGAAGTTTAATTACAGTACAGTCAGCTGAACAGCACAGTCCCATCAAAGCCCTGTGAACGAATTTTAACAGAAGGGGTTGTGTAGCCGTGAGAACAGGTGCAGACCTTTAAGTCCACAGCACTATGAAATTAAATGACTGTGCATAAACGTAAGGAGAGCCAGGAATAAGAACAGCAAGGTAGCGAAAAAGATATGGCAGACTTTGCTGCATCTCTCACCGGTAACCTCAGCAATGAACTCCTTCGACCAATCAGCTTCAGTGTAATCCTGGGCAACGTCTGTGGCCCCCTCCACTTCAAGAAACTCCTGAGCCCACGTCTCTGACAGCGCAAGGTCAGCAATCCCAGGAGCTATGAGGAGAGAGCAGAGGGTCAGCGATCTAGGGGATGGAGAGGATGTGTATGATCTCAGGGTAGGGGGTCAGTATGTTTTTTCCCCCCATCTCTCTGCACCTGAATCCAGTGTCGCCCCAGTCTCCCTCCTGCCTTTTCCTTCCTTCACCCTCACCTCGTTGCGGTGCCTGCCGGAAGCTGGACTGCTCTATCTCCTGCATTTCTGCCAGCAGGTCATCCATCCTGAAGGTCTGTGGCGCACGTCCCTGGAGATGGACGTTCTGATCCTGCAAGAACTCTGCCACCAGCTGAGGACAGACAGACAGACAGACTTGGCAGCACACTTTTGAGCAGGCTGCGAGACTTCCCCAAGCCCAGAACCAGGAAAAGAGCAGACACATAATCATCCTCCCTTATACCCTCCCTTATGAGGCAAGCAATGATACAGATCAAAGAGAAGCCCCTCCCCCCCAGAGTGATGGTTTTGGGGGGGGGGGGGGGGGGGAGAGAACAAGAGACATCCGTTACCTCATCTTCAGAGGCGGCTCCCAGGGGCTTTGACACCTGACGTGTGGAGAGAAAGAGAAAGAATTGTTGCCCCCTACCATGGACTCATTCTATCAAACAACCCAAACTCTGTCTCCCCCCCCCCCCCCCCCCCCCCCACACACTGCCCCTAAACACCTGCAGATAAGGTGAAAGAGCTTGAGAAAACCCAGGTCATCTCAGCACCTAGATACTCACCACCTCAGCCAGGGCCCCCAGGGGCCACACCGGCTGTTGGATACCCTCCTGTCTGAGTGCCTTGTCCTGGGTGAAGTGACTGGTGAGTTTCATCAGCGGGTTTGACCCGCCACACTCTGCCTCCACCAAGTCGCGCATCGCCATGGCGACCAAGAGTCGCATGAAGGGGGAGCGCCGGCCCCTTCCTCAGCCCTGCCAAGAAAAATGGGAAAGGGGTTGGAAGGGCAAAGAATCACAGGTTGTCCATTACACAGATCTTATATCACTAGAAAAACAAAAGAGGAGAAACAGTCTTATTCCCATAAGCAGTACCCAAGGGGGGGGGGGGGGCAAAAGGGGAAACGCTCTTATCCCAAGAACAGTTCCTAAGGGGGGGAGGGGGAACGTTCTTATCCCAAGAACTGTTCCTATGGGGGGGGGAGGGGAAACGCTCTTATCCGAAGAACAGCTCCTGGGGGGGGGGGGGGGGGGGAAGAGGTAAAACACTTATCTCAAGAACAGTTCCTAAGGGGGGGAGGGGAAACGCTCTTATCCGAAGTTCCTGAGGGGGGGGGGAGAGGGGAAACGCTCTTATCCGAAGAACAGCTCCTGGGGGGGGGGGGGGGAAGAGGTAAAACACTTATCTCAAGAACAGTTCCTAGGGGGGGGGGGGGGAGAGGGGAAACACTCTTATCCCAAGAACAGTAACTGAGGGAGGGGGGACAGGGCAACACTTATCACAGGAACAGTTCCTGGGCGGGGGGGGGGGGGGGAATTCTTATCCCAAGAACAGTTCCTGAGGGGAGGGGGAGAGGGGAAACACTCTTATCCCATGAACAGTTCCTGAGGGAGGGGGGGCAGGGGATACACTTATCACAGGAACAGTACCTGGTGGAGGAAGTACTCTGATACTTGGTTCATTGGGGGGGGGGGGGGCAGAGCTCTTGTTTTTAGCCAATATATGGGAAGCCTGGCTGGAAGAAAGTGCAGAACAGGGAAAGTAAAACCTTTTGCACGGTGGGAGTAGAAATGACATTTGTACAAAGTTTGTGCCACCACCGCGGACCCCGCTGGGCCCTTTAAGAATGCAAAATCGCCCCAACCAGACAAACATTTCACCCCCCCCGGGAAGTGTGTGTGGGGGGTGGGGGGGGGGGGGGGAGGCAGCTGAATCAGGCTCCAGCAAGATCCGGTGCTCGGACCAGGTCAGAGACTGCGCAGGGCAGGATCAGGGTATCAGTAGCCACACAGGAATGGGGTATCGGGGTGACGATTTGCATGCATAAGAAGGGGGGGGGGAGGAGAAGACCCTCCCCCCGCAAAAAAAGCTCAACTCACCTCCTCCTGCACCTCCTTCTCTGCACAAGAGGAAGAGGCTGAACCAGCACAGCAGCTGCAAGAAATGCAACCCGGGAACGGAAGGAGAGGGGGGGAGAGAGAGAGACGCCCCCCACCTCCCTCAAGAGCCGTAACACATGCAAAAGAGACCCCCCACCACCCCCGGGAGATCAGAATCCACGTCACCTCCTCCAACACATGCAAAAGAGACACCCGGGAGGTCAGAGCTCCCGCAAGAGCCGCAGCACCCGGGGAGGTTAGATAAAACAGGAGCAGGGTGACGTCAACAAATTGAAGCCACTTAGGGCAATCTCCGTTTCCCCTTCCCCGCGCGCGCAGCCGTCATCGCCGTACACTCAAATATAAAGCCAGCGAACCATCCACGTTGTCCCTTCTTCATTGTGTAACTGTCTCACTTGTATTTCCAAACATGTTGGCTTGTGTAGCATACGAATATACACAGAGGAAGTATAATAACGGAATAACTTTTCATAGGCAGAGTAGTAGTTTGTTATAAATTGTAATCAGTGTGTCATTTGCTGGCCTCCCACTTAGTCACCTCTCCCCTCTCCAGTGGGTTCAAAACTCTGCTGCCCGTCTCATCTTCCGCCAGGGTCGCTTTACTCATACTACCCCTCTCCTCAAGACGCTTCACTGGCTCCCTATCCGTTTTCAGCATCCTGTTCAAACTTCTTCTACTAACCTATAAATGTACTCACTCTGCTGCTCCCCAGTATCTCTCCACACTTGTCCTTCCCTACACCCCTTCCCGTGCACTCCGCTCCATGGATAAATCCTTCTTATCTGTTCCCTTCTCCACTACTGCCAACTCCAGACTTCGCGCCTTCTGTCTCGCTGCACGCTGAATACCTGATATAAACTTCCTGAGCCCCTACGTCTTGCCCCATCCTTGGCCTTTAAATCCTTTAAATCGAAACTGAAAGCCCACCTCTTTAACATTGCTTTTGACTCGTAACCACTTGTAACCACTCGCCTCCACCTACCCTCCTCTCTTCCTTCCCGTTCACATTAATTGATTTGATTATTTTTTGTCTATTAGATTGTAAGCGCTTTGAGCAGGGACTGTCTTTCTTCTATGTTTGTGCAGCGCTGCGTATGCTTTGTAGCACTATAGAAATGCTAAATAGTAGTAGTCATTTGGAAGGGGGTGCTGGTTATAAGGACACCCTAGCATGTGCTATATTCGTGCAGACATTTTTTTTTCTCCTGCTAAAAGGCCACTAAAACAGACAAAATGTTATGAGAATCAGGTGCTCAACATTCAGAGTTTCTATTTATGACATTTATATACCACATTAAACATGAATTAGGTTGAAACCTGGGAGCATTAAAAAAAATTTCCCCTGTGCCTAAATCAAAAGAAAAAGATGGCATATGGGAACTTGCTTACTTTGCTTTGTGGATTGCAGTGGTATACTATAAAAATGCACTTGCCTTTTTTTTTAATTGCTGCTATTTCACAGAGAGGTATTGAATAATGAGGGAGGGGCTTCCTTCATGCAGACTTCTGTTCAGCCTCAGTCTTGTGCCAACATTGTCTAGTTCACCACACTATTAGACACCAAGTTCATACAAAAAGTGAATTATGTTCAGTGGAAAATAAATCTGTTGGCTCAGGCTGCCTTCTATGTAAATATCCCATCACTGTTTCACTATTGCTACCACATATTACGGGCATTTGCTTTAAACTTTGATTGTTTTAATTTGTTTATCCAGACCTTACATGCACATGGTTGTGCTTTTTAAAACCAAAGGTGAATCCTAAGGGTGGTTGAACAATTAGGTATAAACTGTTTCTGACTTTGTTTGGAGGGCTTTAGGTCCTGCTGATCTGTACATCTGCTGTCTGGAATTTTGGAAGATGGAAATGAGAAAATAAAAATACATTTTCAATGTACTCTGTAGAAGTTGTTGTTTACTTTTGCAATCTGATGGATGCCTGTTCTGGTGTGTGCATGTGATAGTAACATAGTAGATGACGGCAGAAAAAGACCTGCACGCTCCACCCAGTCTGCCCAACAAGATAAACTCACATGTGCCTTTTTTGTGTATACCTTACCTTGATTTGTACCTGTCTTTTTCAGAGCACAGACCGTATAAGTCTGCCCAGCACTATCCCCACCTCCCAACCACCCGCCCTGCCTCCCACCACCGGCTCTGGCACAAAGTATAAGTCTGCCCAGCACTATCCCCGCCCCCCAACCACCCTCCCCGCCTCCCACCACCGGCTCTGGCATAGACCGTATAAGTCTGCCCAGCACTATCCCCACCTCCCAACCACCAGCCTCGCCTCCCACCACCGGCTCTGGCATAGACCATATAAGTCTGCCCAGCACTATCCCCACCTCCCAACCACCAGCCTCGCCTCCCACCACCGGCTCTGGCATAGACCATATAAGTCTGCCCAGCACTATCCCCTCCTCCCAACCACCAGTCCCGCCTCCCACCACCGGATCTGGCACAGACCGTATCTTTGAATAACTGCCTACTTATGGCTATGATTTCTGAACACACGGCATCATTAAAGTACAGACTTTTAAATGACCAGTTGGGTATACAGTATATGCTAATCTCAACTATGTTAAATGTTTCAGACATATCCATCTCCTTACTCACATGATATAACTGAATTCTATTATTCTGTCTCACTGTATTTTCAAATGTAAGCCACATTGAACCCAAGTTTGCTTGGGATAATGTGGGATATAAATGTAAAAAAAAAAATCCTTTATCTTCCACCTTTTAAGACACTGCCTATCCATGGCACAAGGAAAGCAAGTTTGGTCCAGCGAAGACTAAATCAAAATAATCTGTTCCTTAGCTGGGCTCTAGTATTACCATAGTGAAAATGCGACCATACCCTTTGGTTATGTTCCACAAATAAGTCAAATGATTAATTGGATTTCTTGAAAGAGTTATATAAACTTTGGCTGCATGACTAGGGACAAAAACATACATTTATTTATTCAGTATCACAATTCCTCATGTACAGACACAAAACAACCTTTTAGGGTGGATTAGTGTTTACAATGAGCTCCTTTTATTACCAAGAAGAGATAAGAGTTTTAGCACAGTATAAGTCAGCACAAGAACAAAATATAGAAACAAGTGGACTGCATTAGGGTTTTATAGCCCATTTAGTTATGTTTAATCAAAAGAGATCTGCATGAAACAAAATATTTATGTTTGTTTTGACTTATAAAACCACTTGTCCCTGCAACATGTTCAAAACAGAATAAAACAACAGTTAAGATGAACCCATCAGGAAACAGGATATCCTCACCAAAATTTGTATTGTATAGAACAGTGTAGAAAAATGAGCACAAAATACAGAGTTTATAACTGCTGTTTCTACAAGTTGCAATAATTTTTTAAGCTGTTATAGTGATACTCAATTTTTATTTCATGATATTTATATCCAGATATGGGAAGCTTTCAAATAAATTAAAAATCTGTCAAATTAAGCAAAAAAAAAATTCTTTTTTGTCCTCTACCTTTTAAGGCACTGCCTATCCAACAGGAACAGCGTTTTCCTTTTTACCGATGGACCACGTATAGGCAGTCCCTTATTTCTAATAATCTTTTTTGCTTTTGTTTTGAGTGAACCAGTGCAATGGCAATCTCTGCCTACTGCCAGCAAGCTCCGCCTACTGGCTTCAGCTCCATAGTGCTCACCCCGCCTCCTGTTTTATCTAACCTGCTTGACAGAACATACAGACAGTCATCTGGGAGGTCAAAGTCCTCAGCACCTTCCGCAACACATGCAAAGAGACACCTGGGCGATCAGAGCTCCCAACACCTCCTGCAACACATGCAAAGAGACACCTGGGTGGTCAGAGCTCCCAGCAACTCCTGCAGCACATGCAAAGAGACACCTGGGCGATCAGAGCTCCCAGCACTTCCTGCAACACATGCAAAGAGACACCTGGGCAATCAGAGCTCCCAGCACTTCCTGCAAGACATGCAAAGAGACACCTGGGCGATCAGAGCCCAGCACCTCCTGCAGCACATTCAAAGAGAGATCCAAGAGACCAGAACTCCAGCACCTTCTGCAACACATACCCGATAGAATCAGCACTGCAGGCTTGCAATCTTTTCATCTGTGTTTGGTGTCTCGGCAGCTCTGCCTGTGTGCTCTGTGTGTTTTTCTGGATATTGTACTCTTGGTAAAGTTATTCTCTTTTTTCAGGCCAGCTCTAGGTTGTGCATGTTGTCCTGATCTCCTGCATTTCTGCCAGCAGGTCGTCCATCCTGAAGGTTTGTGGTGAGCGGCCCTGGAGATGGACGTTCTGATCCTGCAAGAACTCTGCCACCAGCTGAGGACAGACAGACAGACAGACTTGGCAGCATCTTTCTGAGTAGTGCTGAGACTCCCCTGGGACTGGGGATTAATGAGTGGAATGGGGTATGATCACAACTGGATTACTCTTTCCTTCCTGACCTAGACTTGCATCAAGTGGTGCCTCTTTGTTTTAAATATGTGGTCAAGGGGCAGGCTGAAAAGCAAGTGATCAGTCTTCTCTCCTGCTCAAGCTATATGTAAGGACAGAAGAGCTTGTTCAGAACCCTTATTTTATCATCCTCACCGTAATATTCCCTTATCTCTTGTTTGTCCTGTTTGTCTGTCCTAATTAGATTGTAAAATCTGTCGAGCAGGGACCGTCTCTTCATGTTCAAGTGTACAGCACTGCGTATGTCTAGTAGCGCTATAGAAATGATAAGTAGTAGTAGTAGTAGAAAGTCATGCCAGATGCACAGGCTGAGGGAAAGGGCAGCCCTTCTCATCCCCCACTGCTCTTGGGGCTCAGGGCTACTCCCAGGGAACCATGTCGCACCACTCAATACATAAGAACAGCCATACTGGGTCAGACCAGCATTTAGGCAGTATCTTCTTCCAACAGTGGCCAATCCAGGTCACAAGCACCTGAGACCTAGATTCCATGCTACTAATCCTGAGGCAAGCAGTGGCTTCCCCTATGTCCATAAAGTTTTTTTTTTATTATTATTATTATCTCAACTTGTCCAAGTGGCCAGAAGTTATGCGTACAGGTATTAGAATTACTAACGATCGTGCACCCAACCTCCTACATTTACACCACCATTGAGTTAGTGTAAGTGCTGGCACATAAAGTTAGGTGTGTAAACACAGACTTACACTAGTATTTTATAACAGCAGTTGCCACTTGTGCTTATCTCGCATCATCCTGGCATCTAACTTTAGGCGATGTATAGATGATTATCCCCCACCCCAACCCCCGCATAACTCTGCATTTTTCATTATAAAACTCATCACAAGCAGTCGATCATTCCCAAAAACTCTCATCATTCCCCTTTCTGTCTGGAGAGGAAGAACGACAGACTCGAGTATTTTTCTTAAAACCCAGGTCCTTCCAAGTTCATTTTAATGAGTGGTAGAGGAGACAGATAACACACGAGAACAAAACGGTTACACGCTACAGTGAGACATTGAAAAAATAGATAATATCATATAATATATTTATAATATAACATTCATCTTTATTGTACCCCCAAAGCCCATCCTCCCACCGCTCACCCCAGCTTCAGCCCCATCTTTGCTGAACCGTCTGTTCCCAGAGATGCAGCTGATGGAACATGGGGGAAGGTGAGTCGGAAACGAGCTGCACGGGGACACTGGTGTCTTTGATATTGTTAAGTGTTGAGCGGACAGTCTCTGTTTGTGGTTTTATTACTTGCTTTACGTGTTTTTATCAGTTGTGTTCTAGCTGTGTTCCTTATTTTGTTATGCTTTGAGTTTTTATGTTACGTGCTGTGATCTGATGAGCAGAAGGATTGTTGGCTTGGCAGAATAGAAATAAATATGATAAAATGATCAGAGGTGACAGATTCGCCCACCATCAGCAGATTCTTTCAGGAAAAGAATTTTACAGAGGGGGGAGTTGGCATCCTTCCCTCTGCCTCTTTCCTTCTCTGTCTCTACCAGTGAATATCTGAGGGATTAATGTCATTTATTGAACACGAGAGGCAGGGGACTCTCCGCTTCGTGTTCATAAGTGCAGTGGCTGATGAAGGAATGTGTTTTGAATTTGTTGAGTGCTTTATGATTGGGGTGTGAGACTCCTTGTTTCCCCTCCCCAAAACTGATCCTGATCAATCTTCAAGGAAAATGGACTAGAAGCCACATTGACACTGGAGGCTCAGAGTTTGGCCTTTAGTTGCATCGCAGATTGCTGGCCCCGTCTTTCTCGCCCAACATCCTCTGGTCTTCTGAGTCGCTGCTGTGTCCCTTCTCGGCCTCTCTTTCCTCGGGGCCTTGCTCATATGACTGGGAAATTCACAAAAGGGAGCACAGGACATGGAAAAGGAGTCAGGAAAATCTCTGCCCATCATATTTCTCATTCCCTTTTCTTGCTGTCATTCACTTCCTTCCTTCCTATTACATCCCCATTCTCTATTCATATTCCCATTTCTTTTTTTCCCCATTTCTCTTTTCCTCTTCACCATCTTTCTATCCCCATCTCTTCTAGTCTCGCTCTCTCTCTCTCTTTCTTCCTCTCCCTGTCTTTCTGCCTTCTCATTTATCCCTCCTCCTCCTCATCTTTATTCATCTCTCTTATCTTTTTCTGAGTCGTTTCCTTCCTTTATTTTCCCTCTCTTCTGTTTTCTTCTGATCCTCCTTCAGTCTCTCCCTGTCTTCTCTTCTCTCTGTCTATGTGTCCTCTGTCCACCACCCACCCTCTCCATCTCTGCTTTACCTGCCTTCACCTCTCACCTCCATAGGGTTGACTATAATGGTCAATGCAGAATCATCCCAGAACATCTCATTGTCTTTTCCGCCTGCACCGCTGTCCTCCTGGCTGACTCGCCGGTGGATGGAATGGATGCGGAAGATGCCAAGGACAACCATCAGGGCCAGGAACCCCACACACACGATGATAATGATGGTGGCAGCATTAGGGACCACTATGAAGTTGGGAAAGAGAGAAACTGTACTAAGCAACACTCAGCCTCTATTGCTTTTGCCCTTGTGTTTCTCAGTCCCCCTCCAAAGCAGAACAATCCTTTGATCAGAACAGACAAGTTTCCGCATGCCCCCCCCCCTCACAGATATTCCCTTCTCCCCCCTACCCCCCTCCATCCAGCAGTCTCTGTTTATATGAAACATCTTCTCTGACCTCAGTCATTGTGCACCATTCATGAACAAAAATTCTCCAGTTCAGACAACGGAGCAATGTATCCTGGTGTCTACCCGACCTCCCCAAGGCCAAAAGAAAACCAGAACAATAGAATATCTCTAACATGCAGTAGGTGAATGAGTTACTGACCAGTAAATATTCTACAACATAGTACTGAAAGGCCTTTAAAAAGCCTAGAAGTCTCCAGAGGATCCACAGTATTAGACCTTTCTAGAGCAAAATCATCATTCAGTGTTTCAGTCTTCCAGAACTTTCTAACAGATGCAGCCCCTCCCCTTTAGAATATCTTAGAACAGCCTCCTAATAAATGGTTGGTGAAGACTGTTAACAAAACAAAGGAGTTCTTTTATTACCAACCATTAGGACCCGTTTTAAACGTATTGGCCCCTGCCGCAGTCGGCATGTTCTGATCGTTAGTAAAAGAACTTTCAAAACCAGCTTTTCATCGCTGTCTCCCACGATACGGGCCGACACTTACTGGAGTAGTGATGGTTACTTCCCAAGTTATGTTTGGTCATCTCAGGAGCGATTTGATGAGCGCCGTGCAGGTATTGCTGTGCAGTGAGGGCATGGTTGGGGTGGGCTGGCCGGTTCATGCTGTGCAGGACATTCACCTGGGAAAAAGCAAGACGGGAGTCAGACATGAAGGTGCCGAGAAGAGAAAAGCGAGATTCGGTTACAATGATCATTCACTTATGTGTTTCTGTTCATCTCGTACGTGCACACAACACACGCAAGATCCCATATGTGCACACGCATTCCCCACATTCACACACACACACACACACACACTGTCGTATACATCAGTGCTAATGTAGTAATTGGTCATCTATGGCAGATCAAGGTGAATTACAATTAATTCATTTACATTACGCATAAAATAGTATACATACAATGCTATAACAAAATGAAGGAAAGCTGCAGTAATAAAATACTAAAAGCTCACCCCTCCCCCACCGGGAGTGTATTCTAGAACTGGGACCTAACGGGGAAAAGGATTTCTTTCATGCACCCTCCAGTTTCACCTCCCCCCAAGGATACGTATTAGCTGAAGTGTGCAGGCTGCATTATACGCTTTCAAGCAGTTCACTAAATACACCGGACCCAAGTTATGCGAAGCCCTTAAAAATCAGTGACACTGTTTAACTTTATTCTAAAGTTCAACATTAACTAGTGCAACTCAGAAAGAATGAGGGAAATAGGATCCCTTCAGTGCCCTGCTCCCTCTTCACGTACACATACGTACTGTACAGGCAACCACGCATCTGCTGCCCGTTCACCCACCGTTCATACACCCAGCTCCTACCTCCACAGTTAACTCGTTACTGGAATATCGTCCATTCATTTCTGTGCAGGAGAGACGAAATTTCCTCTCGTACAGGGCCACGCCCCGTCTGATACGATAGCGCACCTGTCTCAGGACTTCTTCATAGACAGCGATGCTCTCCACACCTGCAGGGGAAAGGGGGTGGGGCTTGGGTTATACAGTCTTATCGTGCAACTCAGGTGCTCTCCGCCCCTGCAGTATCAATCAAAAACAGGAGGAAGGGGGTGGAGAAAAGTTGAGAAAATATACCTGGTATGAGGGAGAGAAGAGAGAGAGAGGATGAGGCAAATTACCTGCAATGGTGAGATAAGCTGAGGCATTGATCAGTTCTAATCCTCGCTGCTGCAGTAAGGAGAGGTCTACGAGGAGAACCTCCTTCTCTGGGTCCAGGTCATCTCCTACCAGCGAAATTTCACAGCCATCCAGGTTATGGACAATCTCGTCAGACATCCGAGTGTCCATCACTGTGCAAAGGTTATATGAAAGCAAGAGTTAAGGGAAATCTGTATTCCCTCCCCCCCCCCCCCCACACACCCACATGCTCTCCCAGGAATCTGTGCCCTCCTCCCTACGCTCTCCCCTGTGACATTCCCAGGAATCTGTCCCTTCTCCCCCTCACATTCTCCTAGGATTCTTTACCCAGTTACATGGAAATTAGTTGGGCTCCAGCCAATATTCAGACCTGTGCCCAGTTAATCTGACAGATCTCGTTTGGACGGACCTTTTTGCTGTCCAAACTTTCTGCACTTCCTTAGCCAGTTAATGGACTGAATGTCGCTGTAAGTGACAGCTTCACTCACTGAGAGCCCAGCACTCACCAGATAATACCTCAGCAGTACTGCCCAGTTAAATGCTGCTGAATTTTAGCAGCTGGCCCGCTCAGCGTGGTGTAAGGGGGCGGGAGATTCAACCACACTGAATATCAACCTCTAGGTTTTTTTGTTTCTCTGTTATTACATTTCTCTGTACTTGCTGAAGTCAGCTCCATTTCTTGAACCTTATGCTTTCTACAGTGAAAGATACAGCCTGTCTCCCCTTCTCACGTAGGGCAACTGAACTCAGCTTGACTCAGACTTGACTTTCCCTCTGTCTGGACCTACTGATGCACATCCCTCTTTCTCATCATATCATTTCCTGGACATGACAACAAGACAGTGCACAGCTACCAGAACTGAGGCCTATTCACATCACTTTCTGAATTTACGACATCTCATTTCTGTGCCAGCAAGCAATGTTCCTTCATATTCCTAACACCCTTGAATTCTTTCCCTAGAACTTTTACTTCCTGTCTCTAGAACCACCAACTCTTGTACTTGGAAACATGAGTGTCTACTGCTAAAAAGAACCTATTTCCTGTCTCTACAGCCAGTGCTTCCTGTCTCTACAGCCAGTGTTTCCTGCCTCTAAAACCCACTGCTTCCTGTCTCTACAGCCAGTGTTTCCTGCCTCTAAAACCCACTGCTTCCTGTCTCTACAGCCAGTGTTTCCTGTCTCTAGAACCCACTGCTTCCTGTCTCTACAGCCAGTGCTTCCTGCCTCTAAAACCCACTGCTTCCTGTCTCTACAGCCAGTGCTTCCTGTCTCTAGAACCCACTGCTTTCCCTGTCTCTAGAACCCACTGCTTCCTGTCTCTACAGCCAGTGTTTCCTGTCTCTAGAACCCACTGCTTTCCCTGTCTCTAGAACCCACTGCTTCCTGTCTCTACAGCCAGTGTTTCCTGTTTCTAGAACCCACTGCTTTCCCTGTCTCTAGAACCCACTGCTTCCTGTCTCTACAGCCAGTGTTTCCTGTCTCTAGAGCCACTGCTTCCTGTCTCTACAGTCACTGTTTCCAAGATGCCTACCTGTGCCTTGCCAGCTTTCGTCCTTTTTGGTCTCCACCTGGTGGGAAATGGAGCACATGATTTGCAGTTCTGGGAAGATGGGCACTCCTTCAGGTCTCTCAAACTCTGAGGCAGGACGGGCAAAATGGGATTTACTACTCAGTGTTATCTGCGGAGCATCAGGCTGCAACACCACCACGTAACCCTCCACATCTGGGATAGAGACACAGGATTCCTCACTGAAACATCTGGAAGGGAGAAGAGCAAGTAAAGAGAATATTCAGAGAACAATTAACTATAGATAGGTAGAATATTCCATCTGGTGGTACCAATGGAGCGCCTTCTAGCAGCCAGCAGGCTGATTTAGAATAGAAACACTGAGCTTCAGATTCCTGTACCGATTCTCCAGTCTCATTCTTGTGATCCCCAAACAGATCAATGTCTCAGGATGTCCTCAATGAATATACATCAGATATGATTGAATATGTTTGGGCTAAGAATCCAGCTAATGATATTTCAGTTACCCTGAAAACCAGACCAATCAATGGAGCATGAGAGCCGTTATAATAAATTGCCTGATGTGGAGCAAAGTCAGTGGCAAAGAGGCAGCAGGAAGAAATAAGAGAAAAACATGTGGGAAAGCACAAATCAGAAAGCTTAAGGGGAGAATGTGACATTACTGTGATGGCTGAGTTGTAAGCACGCATGCAGAGAAACAGGGGCTCAGCAGTGTCCCCTCTAAGCTGCATAGGAGTCCTCCACCTACATCAGTACTGGTAGTGATGGTGAGAGGCAGGCAAGTACCCTGGGAGTCTCACAGAGCTAACCTGCCCTTAGAACTGAAACATGATATGACAAATGCAGGAGAAGGACTCCTGCACACCTTATAGGGAGCTTTGGGGGGAGAGGAGGATGTTTGGTGCTTGCTTGGTTAGTGGGACATGAAACTATGTAATATTGCTTATCATCTAGCCAGGAGAGGTTGAATGCACGATCACAGCCTTTCACTATGTAAGACTTGAGATGACTTTGGTTTTTAGGACAATATTCTGCTCCTTGTTTTTGTCACTGGGTGACTCACTTGACAATGGTGGAGAGTTTGAGGGGCCGAACCCCAGATGTGGCAAAGCGTAGGGAGTTCATGTAGGCAACATGCTGGATAGCGTGGTTGAAAGTTTCCACATCATCTCCCTCCAAGGTCAGGAGAGACTGAGAGGGATTGACATGGACCTGCGGGAAAAGGGAAAGAAAAGCAGTTAGAAAAGAAATGAAAAAAAAAAACAAATAAAGTGAAACAGAGAGAGAGGAAAGAAAGAAAATTTGGACCAATACTCAAAAGCATTTATGCAATCAGCAATCAACTGATACATACATTTGGCTGTTCTATACATCTGTCAAGGAAAAGGGGCAGAGTGAGGATACTCTTAAAAGGAAGAATCAGCCACTGATCATAGAAATTATACATGTATGTGTCAACACCCAGATAGCAGGTGTAGATTCTGAATGTATGATAAACATATAAAGTTACAGACAGACTTGCAAAACAGTGTTTAAAAGTAAGAGTGGTGCTGAAAATACACAGTTATACATTTGAAATTTCTATGATCATCAGCCATCTGAGTATCTACCTCATTATCTCACTTGCTGCAAACTGCCTGTGATGCTCGATGTCCTACATCTTGTCATCCCCCCCCCCCCCTCTTCGTGGGTCCATAAAACACAGTCAGTCTGATTAAGCTGCCCCTGGTGCTGAATAGACTGTCTTTCTCATGTGTGTCTATAACAAACATCCTCATTCTATAAACGGGTAACCAACAGTGCTGCAAAATATTACAATATTAGCAGCTTACATACGTGTTGACACCTATAATTTGCAGTTATGTGCCTAAGTGCATCCAGCAGCACCATGCACAGTTCAATGAGGCACTGACTGTATTGTATACACTCCTGGAGAGAGAGAGAGGGGAGAGAGAGAGAGAAAAAGAGAGGGGGGAGAGAGAGAGAAGGGAGAGAGAGAGAGAGAGGGGGGGGAGAGAGAGGGGAGAGAGAGAGAGAAAGAGAGGGGAGAGAGAGAGAGGGGAGAGAGAGAGAGAGAGGGGAGAGAGAGAGAGAGAGGGGGGAGAGAGAGAGAGAGGGGAGAGAGAGAGAGAAAGAGAGGGGGGGGAGAGAGAGAGGGAGAGAGAGGGGAGGAGAGAGAGAGGAGGGAGAGAGGAGAGAGAGAGGGGGAGAGAGAGAGAGAGAGAGAGAGGAGAGGGGAGAGAGAGAGAGAGAGAGAGGGGAGAGAGAGAGAGAGAGAGGGGAGAGAGAGGGGGGAGAGAGAGAGGAGGGGGGGGGGGGGGAGAGAGAGGAGAGGGGAGAGAGAGAGAGGAGAGAGAGAGAGGAGAGAGAGAGAGAGAACTAGTGGATGAGTGGTTAGAGCACCTGTCTTCAAATCCAGAGGCGGCCAGTTCAAATCCCACTGCTGCTCCTTGTGATCTTGGGCAAGTCACTTAACCCTCCAATGCCTCAGGTACAAACTTAGATTGTGAACCCTTTTGGGACAGGGAACTACCTAGTGTACCTGAATGTAACTCACCTTGAGCTACTAATGAAAAAGGTGTGAGCAAACTCCAAATAAATAAATAATTAAGCACCATGGACAGCTCAATCAGGCATGGACTGTATTAAATACACTCCCATGCGTGTGGTGGGGGTGGGAGGAACAGGACATCCAGTACCATGGACAACTCTATGCAGTTTTAAATTGGCAGTAATTTGCATTCTCATTTTTTACAGCATACTGAAGTATTTTGGGATCACTAATCTTGATGTAGAGCCAGGTGCTGAGCCAGCTCTACCACTAGGCTATCTGCATTGGCCCCACAGTCAGGGACTGACTGAACTGTCTATGGTACTGCTGAGGGTCTAGTTCCCCCCCCCCCCCCCCACCACCACCATGGTGGGCCTGTGATACAGAGACTAAGGTTTGCTTATGTCCTGTCTCCCCCCTCCCCACACCTTTTTACTGGGTCTGTGATATACAAAGACTGAATAAGCTGATCTTTGTAGTGCTGAATATCCTGCACTGTCTCCTCCACCCCCCACCCCTCCCATTAGTAGGTCTGTGATGCACTGAGCCTAGCTGAGCTGTCCATGGTACTGCTGAATGTCGAATTTCTCCTATGATGTGAGCTTCACAGAAGTGCTGTCTACCACTGACCAGGGCTTGATTGAGCTGTGCATGCTCTTGGTTAGACTTTTTGTTATGCTATACCACTCCTATGGGCTGTGTTGTATTGAGTCGTTGAGACAAGGATTTTACCTTCATTCCTTTTCCAAGGCTGTCAAAGTCACTATAGTCCAAACCTTCACGACAGGCATAAAGACACTCTATCACTTCGCGGCTCTCCAGTTTTCCTGGACGGACTGTGAAGCCGGCCAGGTAGCCATGAAAATATCGATATATCTGCACTGAGTCTCCTAAAGGGAAATATTGAAGAGCATCAAAGGAGAAAGAGACAGATAGAAGGCAGCAAAGAGATAGAGAAGCTGACAAACAACCCACATAGAAAGCAATACCTTGGGATGCAACTGTGGAGTTTTCAGTCGTTTTTTCTTTCTTTTCATCTGCAAGAAAGAAAAATGTACAATAAAGAACACGATTTTAGAGACAGCGTGATCTGACATATGACACAGCCCTTGTGCTTATCTCCCCCATAGAAACAAGGAAAATGTCAGCAGATAAAGATCATATGGACTATCCAGCCTGCCCATCCACACCATCTGCTAAACTCTACAATTCCTTCCTTTTCCTTGAAGATCATCTGTGCATAGAAACGTTGAAAATGATGGTAGATAAAGACCATGTGGCCTATCCAGTCTGCCCACCCATACCATCTACTAACCCTTCCTCTGCCCTAGAGATCCTATATACTTGTCCCAAGAATTCAGATATAGTCTTCATCTCCACCACCTCCACCAGAAAGCCATTCCACCAATTCACCACTCTTCCCATAAAGAAGTATTCTGAGTCTATCCCCTCTCACCTTCATCCTATGCCCCTCATTCCAGAGCTTCCTTTCAACTGAACGAGACCCACCTCCTGTACCATGGAGGTATTTAAACTGCTCCATCATATTTTCATCTCCTGCCTTTCTTCTAAAGAATACATACTAAGATCTTTAAGTCTGTCCCCATAAGCTGGAAAATGGTCTGTGGTTTCATCAGAACAAGTACAAGGAAAAACTTACAAGATCTCAATATATATATTCTGGAAGAAAGGTGGAAGACAGGAATCGATTTCTCTCTATCTCTCGTTCTCTATCTCTGTGTCTCTCTCCTTTCTCTTTCTCTCTCTCTCTCTCCTCAATCTTTGTAACTCAATCTCTTCCCATAGATCTATTATTAGAAGATTTTAATATCTGAGGAGTCAGATTTTACATTTGTATTGGGCCCTCAGATCGTATTTTTCAGCACCATAAACTGATTCTGCACTAAATCTTCATGAATTAAGCTACATTTGTTTTCTCTGGGTTTTTTTTTTAAATCTCCAACAATTCCTCAGTCTTCTTCGGAATAAAAAGTATCTTTGGATGGAACTGCTCACATCAAGCCATGTTGGGTAGATTACCTGTCCAGCATGCACCAATCATGAGGTGGATTTCATGCCTGGGAGGGTGAAGGAGCCCATTGTCATGAATAAGAGCAGGATCATAGGACACCCCATCAACAAAGAGTGTGACGGTGGGAAACTCCAGATTCAGTGCATAATGGTGCCACTCGTCATCACAGACCTGTGGTATGGATAAAAAGCAGGAGGGACCACAGAGAGAAATAAAGGAAAAACAAGAAGGTTATTTCAATGAAGAAGGAAGGAAAATGGAGAAAGAATGTAGACAACTCACATACTTAAGAGTTCTCCTTGATTATCAACTTGCCTTTGACCTACAGAGAGCCTCTGTTATGAAATCTAGTTGTTTGACACTAAGCTACATCCATACTATTTGAAACTACATAGGTGAGCCTGCTTGTTTAACCCTTGTTTTTGCTCTAGTTATACTGGACTTGACTACTGCAATATCGCAACTGCTGGTATTACTTCTGCTGTCGTCAAAAGGTCAATCAGTTCAAAACACCTCTGTTAGACTCCCTACCCATGTGTGATACTTTGATCATGTAACTCCATTGCTGTTCTGTCACTGTGGGTTTGCAGTATCTTCTCAAATCCAGCATAAAATTCTAACCCTGATTCATAAGGCTCTTTATAATGAATCCTACTACTACAAATCATTTCTACAGCGCTACCAGTCGTACGCAGCGCTTCACAATTGAACATGAAGAAAAGACAGTCCCTGCTCAAAAGAGCTTACAATCTAAATCAGGACAGACAGGACAAATAAGGGATAAGGGTAGGACAGACAGATAGGACACATGGGGATATTGAATCCTACTCTTATCTTGCTGCTTTGATCACCCCTTAAGCCCATCCAGGACCTTCACTGTGCTTTCAATCATTGACTTATTCCCTCTGTTTTTTTTTGTTTCCAATATGATTTCACTACACATTCTTCTGTACCGTTCTAGCTCTTTGGAACTCTCTCTCCCTCCTAACCTCTGCTCTTTTCCAGGCTTTCCAGGGCTTTCATAACCAATTGAGATCCCACAGTGATTGCAACCTCTCTCTGTCTATCCCTACTCCCCTTTCACCTTCCCTTTCCCATTCTCTGCTCAACTTCCTATTCAAAGATTGTAGTTCTTTTCCTTCTGTCATTATTTTTATATTATAAAATGGATTTGATTGTTTTAATGGAAATGCAGTGTATCAAGTGACACTAAACAAACACAACAGAAATTTATAAAGCCTTCTTTACCTGCTCAAGTTTCCAGAGGAATTTGACAGGATGTGCACTATCCACCAGTGACCAGTAGAGGAAGGAAATGCGACAGCCATGGACGGCCAGAGAATAATGAGAGTAACTGTCCTCTGAAGAATGAAAGAGACAGAAAAGAGGGGAAAGGGTTTGTGTGAGGAATCCCCAAACAGCCTAGTCTTGCGCTTTCTAAATATGATACTGTCACATGGCCCAGAGATCTCTAGCGCTGTACCTGGGTTACTCACATTAAAACACTCACTACCCTCTCCCCCCTTACACAAACACACAGAGAGACAAGGGGAAACAGTGTTCTCAACTTTAACACACCCACTTTCTCTCGGGGACTTTCAGGGTTCCCTGTGTCCCGACCAAGTGTGATGTTCCAAGGTATCTAACATGGAGCTCAAAACCCTCTCACGACCCCCACCCCAAAAATCATAGATTTTGGTTTTACTCTAACCTACTCATTCACTCCTTTCTCCCAATCCTTTGGCTCTGGTTTCTGGGGTCACTTTAGAAAATAAAGGCTGGAAGGAGTGCCAAGATTTATTTATTTTTGTTACATTTGTACCCTGTGCTTTCCCACTCATGGCAGGCTCAATGCGGCAAGCAATGGAGAGTTAAGTGACTTGCCCAGAGTCACAAGGAGCTGCCTGTGCCTTAAGTGGGAATCGAACTCATTTCCTCAGTTCCCCAGGACCAAAGTCCACCACCCTAACCACTAGGCCACTCCTCCACTGCCGCACTGATGAGAGTTTATCACTTTATGCCTCATGGTCTGTGTTTTCAAACTCCAGCTTCCTTGTTTATCTAGTTCTGAAGATTTTAATTCCTTGATTTCTTGGATCAGGGTTTAGACTGGAGGCTGTCTCTCCTCTCTAAGGAACTGCAGGGGGAATGCAACCCCCAGGTCTCAGCTGCCCCAGACTGTTAAGCAATCTGATAAGCATATGAGGGTTTTAGACATCTGACAGTAATTCAGAAGTTCTTCCCAGTTTCAATGCACAGAATCTTGCCATGTCATGCTTAGATACCCGTCAACTTATCTTTGCGGAGTAGCCTCTAAATCTCTGCCTTTCCCAGCTCCCCTTTCCTGCCAGTCCCCAGGACCCCTTACCATTCTTTATGGTGTTACATATCACAGTCTCCTCCTCTTTTTTCAGCTTGCCAGACCCCAAGGCGTGCTTCATCCAAAAGGAGAGGGTGAAGTGGTCACTCAACCCATCTTGCACAACTCCTAGGGGCACAGACGTGGCCTGAGATCCATTGAACCAGTAGATCAGACTGCTGTCCTGGCTATAGTGAATGGACAGTCCTGCCGTCCAGTTGGAATTAGGAGCTGGGGCTGGAAGTAGGTCTATCTCCCCAGTGGAGGCACCTGTGTTCCCAAAGGAGGAAAAGAGGCAGTAAATTCAGAGAAGCAGGAAGAGCTGGAGAGAGACAAAAGGAGGGGAAACAGAGACAGATACCCAACCACTAAGACAGGGGACAGAGCCAGACATACACAGCGAAGACAGAGAATGGCCCACAGACAGACATGAAGAAAGAAAAGAGTGAGGGGAAAATGTTTATAAACAAACAAAGAGTGCTGAAAGGAGAAAAAAAATTGCAGAGAGACAGAGAAACCAAGAGAGTGAGAAATTTGATCCGGTCATTATGGAGTTACATTTCCAAAGCATGGGGAAGGACAAAGACAACATCAGGGATTACAAGGATACAATGACTAAATCCTCTAAGTGGATTTTTGGCTGGTTTAAACATTCTCAACACAAGTAGGCTTAACTGAAGAAAAAGGTAGCATTCCCAGGGGCCAAAACCTGGTCAGGGCAGAAATCTCCCCATTATACATGACAGATTTATGCTGATTGGAGACAATGTCAAGGATACGCGTGCAACCATTCAAAATTCAAACAGAAGTGTTCTGGGCTTACTGCAAATTCACTATTAGAATGGACTTCCTGGAAGTGTCTCTCTGAAGCTTATTTTATCAAGAAAAAGCAGGTCTACTTTCCTGTATAAGGTACCAGCTCTAGGCATAGGAGCCAACTTTTCAGAATTATTGGGGGTGCTAAGCCCAATGGAAATAACCCATCCCTGGACACATACAAGGAATTTTCTCAATATTGGGGGTGCTCAAGCACCCACAGCACCCACAGCACCCACAGAGTCGGCTCCAATGGCTCTAGGGCTGCTGCAAATCCCTGTACCTAGATGTTAGCAAGAACATGCCAATTCATAGTCTTGTGTAAGCTACCTATGTACCTGTACTGTCCATGTGGACCTTTACACTGGTCGTTATTTAAAAGAGATCATTCACATATGGAACTAATATTTCTGCACATAGTTACCATCAAAAACTAGATTACTCCCTGGATATGGAATCAGTTTCATGTTATGGCTGGTGTCCTGGATCTTATTCATTCTGTGACTGGTGTGGTGGATCTTTAGGATTCATTCTATAACTGTCATGGTGGATCTGTGGTTTTTGCACTCACCACAGATTCTACGCAGTGATTTCTCAGAGTAATTGTCCCGGTCACAGCCTTTGGCTACGTGGTTGGTTTGCAGCTCTACTGTGGCCTGGATGTTCCACAGTGGCTCCTCGCAGGTCTCCAGATGAATGTGGGGGAAGAGAGCCATGCTCCCTGCACCTGGTAGATACTCAATCCGCTTGTTCCAGTCTGCAAGAGACAGAAGACAAAAGTACTGACTGGCAATCTCTTTTCCTCACAGATAGGCATCTCCATATCACTTCACAGCCAGCTCCCAGAGAGACCAACAGACAGATGGATGGGTGGGAATGATGGTCACTTACCCAGCCAGGATGGCTTGCAGGTTGGTTTCACCTGAATTTCCACCTCAGCATCATCAGACGCTCGTTTCTTCCCACAGTCATAAGCTGTCACTGTGAACCTGTACTGCTGGTCCCCCTTATAATCCAGTTTCTCTGTGTTTTTTATGTTCCCTGAGGGGAGGTAGAGATAGAGGGGGCATTACTTCCAGAGAAGAGAAGAAGTCACAAGAAATGACGGTGGAGAGGAGCAGGGATATAGGGACCCATGACATGAGAGCAAGTTCATGGGGATGGTGGGAAGGTGAGCAGGAGTTGATGAGATAGAGGTCAAGTTTGTAGGTCATGTTGGTTGCTCACCATCATTGTCTATGACGAAGGGAACGTTGGGGGTAAGGATTTCATAGTAGCAGATCTGGCTGTACTGAGGTGAACAGTCTCCATCGGTGGCCTCCACCTTGAGTACCAGGTCATACATCTTGCCCTCTGTCACTGCAACACGGTACACCTTCTCCACAAAGACTGGCGCAAACTCATTCACATCATTTACTCGTACATGGACTGTGGCCCTGTGATATTAATAGTGTAAGTGTAAAACATACAAACTCCTCCCACTCCTAATCATAGTAAGCAAAGGATAGTCACGGTGTGATAATTCTCCATCCATAGTCATTGACCATGACTTGGAATGACCGATCATGGGATGAAAAAGACTATGTTTAGAAATGACTACACATGCTATGATAATACCGTGACTCTGATGAATGGATGAGTGTAGTATGACAGTTCTAGGACTGAAGCAGGCAACGCATGGGATGGGCCTCTTACTTGTGTGATTTCTTGGTATTGGCCCCATCAGGCCCCTCTCCACAGTCAAAGGCCTGGATGGTGAAGGTATGCTCCTTCTGCACCTCACAATTCACAGGCTCCTTGGCCCGGATCAGCCCCTCCCCTGTAGATTTATCCTGGATAACTGCCTCAAAGGGGGCCCCCTGCCCATGGACCCGGAACCCGCAAATCTCTCCTGGGCAGGGGAAAGAGAAGACAGAAACCCCACAGGAAGTAGGGGTACAGAATAAATCATGGACAAGAATCAGCACTCAGAATCCCATGGAAGAGAGAATTTCTTACTTACCTATCACAAATTCACCGTTGTCGCATCATTTCTCTCTCCAGCCAAATCTGGTCTCTTTCTCTCTTTCCATGCCCCATCTCGTTTCCTCCCTCTCTTTCACCAATCTCCCTCACCATTTCCTTCTCTCCATCTCCTGCCTCTCCTTTTCCCCATCCTTTGTCTCCCTTCCTCCCTCCCTCCGTTTCTCCCCATCCCGCTTCTTCTCACCCATGTGTCCCTCCATCCCTCCCTCTTTCCTCTCTTCTCTTTCTCTTCTATCACTCCCTCTCTATCCTTTCATCTCCCAAGTTTACCTGCGTAGCGAAGTGGTGCATCTTTGTCCAGGGCAAACAGTGGTGGATTTAGCAGCACCGTGTTGTCGTTCTCCATGACAATGCCCTGATACTCTGCCTCGATCCATGGTTTGTGCTTATTGGCTGCAGGGAAAACAAGGTGTCACTGTAGCTGCTGCTCATACTGAATACCAAACACCCTCACATCCCCCCAATCTGTGCCTCTAGACCCAGACCCCTCATCCAAACACATAAGATGCCAAATACGTGATAGTCATTTCACTACACAGATTGTAAAAAGAGGTGCTTCCTTATCTGATCCCCCCAGCCACGCACCCAGCAAAGGGATTCATTGGAGGCTTATGAAAATAAGTCTATGACCCAGGAAGAGCAGACTATAGAGAAGATTGGGGCTCAGAAGAGGGAGGGAAAAAATCAAGACAAGGAGAGAGAGAGAAAGACATAAGAAAGAAGAGAGAGCTGGGAAAAAGTGTGTTCAGAGGACAGTGTATGAGAGATGAAATGTGAGGAGAGAGAGAGGAAGGGTGTGGGAGAAGCAAGGTGTAGGATGTATGGAAGTGAAAGTGTGTGAGGATGGGGTGAGGGAGTGTGGGGAGAGAGGTGTGTGAGGAGAGAGTGTGGGTGGGGATACATGGGGGAAAGTGTATGAGGACGGGGAGGGTGGGGAGACAGATGTGTGAGGAGGGTGTGTGGGGAAAGGTGCTGAGTGACACATAGGTGGAGTGATGAGGTGTGTGTGGAGGGAGGTGTTGGGGAAGATAGGTGTACGATGAGGGTATGTGTTGGGGGAGATATTTAAGGTGGGGGAGGTAGCTTTAAGATGAGGGTGTGTGTGGAGGGAAGTATTAGGGGGAAATGTTTGAGGATAGGTTGAATGAGAATGTAGGCGGAGGTAGGTGTGCGAGAGGATTAGGGGATAGAGAAGGATGGAGTGGGAACTGTTTCCTTGGGTTTTGGGTGCAGAAGAGGTCACATCGTCCACCCCCTCCTTTCCTGTCTCCCAGAATACCACACACGGTATTCGTTCCCTCCCCCACCCCATGTGAATATCATAGATGGTGATGGTGAATAAGTGGCCCCTCCTCCCCTGCAGACACAACCCTTCATCCTCTCTCTTTTCAGCCCTGGCTTGCAGAGTGCATGTAAAACCATGAGCACACACACATATGTGTCAGTAGGACTGTTACACATTCTGTACAGATAAACACATTTATAATCCTCAGCTCCAGAGATTTCTCATGTGTTATACACAGAACCGACACCTCTCTGTACATAAATACAGATGTATATTGATCCAGAGCTGGTCCAAAACCAGACATCTGTCTGAACTGAAAATTAGACTACAAAGGAAAGTAAAATGTACAACTGTCTATCTCTCTATCACAATATAATATATATGTGTGTATACATGTATTGTGCAAGCATACAGAGGGATAAATATTGCAATCGCAGACACACAAAGGCTCAGGCAGAGCTACACAATGGCTCAGAGTCACAGGTATACGCACAGACCCAGACACACACAAAGGATTGATCTCCATCACTAACCTTTGTTACAGGCTCCACTGTGGAGCAGAGAGGCGAGGAAGAGAAGGCGGAGGGAGAGGAGGAGGTGATGGAGGAGGGGGTGTCGGGGGCTGCTGCAGGAGAGGCGCACAGTCCCCATCACAGACTCCATTTCCCTCTCAGTGCTGCATGGGAGCCAGGCTTGGGGGGCAGCAGGTGCTGGTGATAGGGTGGGAGGGGGAGCAGGCATGGGAGGAAGAGGAGGAGGAGGAGGATGCTCCAGAAATGGAAAGGACCAGAGCCCCAGCCCAGCCCCTGCACTGCAGGATGACGTGTGATGAGCCCCACATGCTGACGATGTTTCCCAGCCAATCCCCAGCTCAGGGCAGGCAGCAGGTGCTGCAGGGGGGCTGGGGTGGGTGAAAGACAGAACTGCAGCAGGGGATGGAGGTCCTGCAACACAACAGAGAGAGAGAGAGAGAAAACACAAGCCAGATCCTACACAAAAACTGCATGCCAGCAAAATACTGCTACTCAGTCACACATACAGACCCTCACCCAATACAGAGTAAGAGATGGAGAATTAGAAATAGAAACAGCAGACAAAATCTGAGCTGGGAATCTGAAAAAGCTACAGAACTAGAAGCAGAAATGCATTTCCTCCTGTACCGTGTAAAATGCAAAGACCCAAAGAGCAGAAAATCAAAGAACCCCCAAAAAGAATGAGCAGGAAAAATTGTGTCTTATCTTGAGGAAAGAGGAGAAACAGCAGCTCAAGCAGCAAAATCAGAATTTGAGCAGAGACCATCAGAACCAGAACCCATCACTGTCTCTGGGATTTCTGTTCTACATTTTGTAATTCTTTCTGTTTAGTCATTTGGGAACACTATTTAAAAGCTAGGAATATCCAGACATTTGAAAAGTTACCCTTGGATACTGGGAATAAGTGTTGTCTATATACTTCACACGTAGAATTAAAAGAGAGGCATCTGTTGGTGATATTGGAGCTAAATAAACATACACCCAGCCACCAATTCTCAGACACAGGTGCATTTTTCCAGCTTGTAACTCCACCTGCAGCACGGGGACATTTGGGTTCTCCCCTAAGTTTTAGCAAATGGTCAGAGGTTGATAGATCTTTGAAATTTTGCTAAACGTTAGTTGGGTACAAAGTTCCATGTATTTTGCCACTTAGGCAACTTAATGCTTATGCTAATTTTTATTTGCTATGAAAATTACCTCTATGATATATGACATTTATGCTACAGGCTCCTAATCCCATGTTTTCAAAAACCAATGATAGGGAATCAAGTTGAAATACCATACACTATCCCTATCAAAGCAGTGCTACCGATTAGCATGTGCTGAATGTGAAGAAGCCCATGGGAATTGCATTCAGCGCATGATAATCGATAGCGTCGCTTTGTAAAAGGAGTCCATAGTGTTTTAATATAGTTGAATCCTCAGACGGCAAATAAGACTAATCGTTTTAGTCCACAAATTGCCCAATTCCACATTGATCCAAAGCAAGATGCTCTTCTTTAGAAATTTTTTCCTTTTATATCAAAAATACTCTCTCAATTCAATTCTTCTGTTAAGACATGAATTCATGTTTCATAAAAACTGTGTCAGGGTCAAGGGACTGAAATTAGAGCTTAACAGTAGAACAAGAATTCAAAATCATTTTATGTTAAAACACTGAGGGGCTCATTTTCAAAGCACTATGTAACTTTGAATTACTACTACAACTACTTATTTCTATCACGCTACTAAATGAACGCAGCACTGTACACTGAACATGTAAGCAAGATTCCGGAATTCCAAAGAGTAGCAAGATTCTGTGCAGAATCCCAAAGAGTAGCAAGATTCCGGAATTCCAAAGAGTAGCAAGATTCTGTGCAGAATCCCAAAGAGTAGCAAGATTCCGGAATTCCAAAGAGTAGCAAGATTCTGTGCAGAATCCCAAAGAGTAGCAAGATTCCAGAATTCCAAAGAGTATGAAGATTCTGTGCAGAATCCCAAAGAGTAGCAAGATTCTGTGCAGAATCCCAAAGAGCAGCAAGATTCCAGAATCTCAAAGACTACTACTACTACTACTACTACGTATCATTTCTATAGCACTACTAGACGTATGCAGCACTGTACACTTGAACATATAAGAGACAGTCCCTGCTCTACTACTACTCAGTGCATTTTGTCTACTACTACTACTACTACTACTACTACTATTTAGCATTTCTATAGCGCTACAAGGCATACTAGCAAAAAAGGTGCCGGTACTCAAATGCCAGGCCACCCTTCAGGGGTGGAGTGATTATTGAGGGACTCACCCCACAATAGCCAGGACCCCTGCAACCAGTCATAGAATCTATGTCAAGGCAGAATTTGTATGTAGAACCTGAGCTCTTTCATTAAAATACGAGAACCATGGGTCAAGTTTAGCAGACAGTGGAAAAGGTGCCGGTACTCAGTACCCCCAAGTACCCCCTCAAAAAAGCCCTGCTACTACTACTACTTATCATTTCTATAGTGCTACTAGACGTACGCAATGCTATACACTGAACATGTAAAAGACTGTCCCTGCTAGGCAGAGCTTGCAATCTAATCAGGACAGACAAACAAGGGAAAATAGAAAGTCTAAGTCTAAGTATTATTAGATTGTAAGCTCTTTGAGCAGGGACTGTCTTTCTTCTATGTTTGTGCAGCGCTGCGTATGCCTTGTAGCGCTATAGAAATGCTAAATAGTAGTAGTAAGTATCTTGAAAATACACCTTCACATTTGATAGTGGTGGTGTTTGGTATTTGTGATAGCGGGATATGTCAGGCCCCAAATATTTTCTAGTCTGACTCTGATATGAGATGGATACAGGTAGAAAAATAACTAAACAAAGTGACAAGAATGTGATT
The DNA here is from genome assembly GCF_901765095.1 of Microcaecilia unicolor. NCBI lineage: Eukaryota > Metazoa > Chordata > Amphibia > Gymnophiona > Siphonopidae > Microcaecilia > Microcaecilia unicolor. The sequence goes on from NC_044044.1 coordinate 34,244,340, forward strand.
CAATCCAACATGTATATAGTGCTAGTCCCAGAAGTATCAATTCACAACATCATAAAAGGTAAAACGAACAAGAAATGGATTTAACCCCTCATTCCCTCCCCTATGTATTAACCTTAATCCCAATCGTCAGGGGTAAATCTACAATAATTAGCCCAATAGTATTCAAATATCCAATTTAGTGACTAATATGCTAATCTTAGCTTTTGTTTTATTTTTCCAATAGTAAATCTCAAATACTTTGTTCAATTATTCAATTTGTATTTTTCTCTATCATTTAACACAGTAATACAAAAAATACAAAGCATACAAAAAACACAAACACAAAATCAAAAACAAATGATGTCCAACATTGCCTCTGTCCCAGTTGAACATTTTATGTTGGATACAGACAAGGTTGGAATATACTAACAAACTTACTTTTTGTTATGGTATCCATAACGGGACAGAGGCAATGTTGGACATCATTTGTTTTTGATTTTGTGTTTGTATTTTTTTGTATTACTGTGTTAAATGATAGAGAAAAATACACATTGAATAATTGAACAAAGTATTTGAGATTTACTATGTATTAACCTGAGAATTTCAAGAATCTGCAGCAGCCCCTGTTCTTGATCCTCTGAAAACAAAGCACACACAGGCAGGGCACTGCTCATTCCCAATCAGTTTGATTTGTAAAGGATAATGCTATGAACATGCACCTGAATTTACACCCCCCTCCCCCATACATATAAACATGCAGAATACCAGTACTTATCTATGGAAGTGCCAGCGGGTCACCTAATGGTGCATGAAAGAGACATAGGGGCAGATTTATAAACATGGGCTACCGTTAAAATGTGTTATTTTACCACTAATGTGCTATTTTAGCACAGATCCCATTTTATGCAATGACACCTACTTACCAATAACTGGGGTTAACAGTAAAATAACCCGTCTTAACTGTAGCCCACATTGATAACTTCCCCCCTTAATTAAACAAAAATGAAATGTCTCTACAAATGAAAATCTCTGCTCTATGTAATAAAAGTGAGCCAAGTATAGGACGATCAAGTCATTGTAACATCACTGATGAAGTTGGCTCTAATTGGTGGAATGAAGCATTATGACATCACAATATTAGAAGTGAGCCGAGTATAAAGCAATCAAGTCATTGTGACATCACTGATGAAGTTGGCTTGTATTGGTGGAATGAAGCATTATGACATCACAATATCAGAAGTGAGCTGAGTATAGGGCAATTGTCATTGTGACATCACTGATGAGGTTGGCTCTAATTGGTGGAATGAAGCATTATGACATCACAATATTAGAAGTGAGCCGAGTATAAAGCAATCAAGTCATTGTGACATCACCGATGAGGTTGGCTCTTATTGGTGGAATGAGGCATTATGACATCACAATATTAGAAGTGAGCCGAGTATAAGGCAATCATTGTGACATCACTGATGAAGTTGGCTTGTATTGGTGGAATGAAGCATTATGACATCACAATATCAGAAGTGAGCTGAGTATAGGGCAATCGTCATTGTGACATCACCGACGAGGTTGGCTCTTATTGGTGGAATGAGGCATTATGACATCACAATATCAACTCTGGTTACCAGACACTGAAATTCTTCACACTAAGGGAGGAAGTTATGAACGTGGGCTGCTGTTAAGATGGGTTATTTTACCACTAACTCGTGCTATTGTAGCACAGATCCCATTTTATGCAGATAGACCTAGTTACTAATAACTAGGGTAACAGTAAAACAACCTGTTTTAAAGGTAGCTCACAATGATAACTTCCTGTCTTAGTGCATAAATGCATGAGTGGAACATAGGTGGGGGCTCCTAGTTACACATGTAATTTACAGACTACTGTATGTTATCTGCATCTCTTCTGCCCACAGCTATACCAGGTCTATAGCTGGAGTAACTGAGGGCACCTATATGTTAGACACACCAGAAAAGCTAGTAATTCTGAAATAAACCTGAGCATCAAGTGCCACTATAGAACAGGCTCTCACGATGCATCCTCAGGGCACCTAAATGGAGACACTCAGCAAGTGAGAGACCACAAGTAAGAACTGGTGTTTGAAAGGGGTTTACATTCAGCTTCCCTGAAGCAGCAGCAGGCAAAACATGGTCCATTTTGGGATCTGGAACCTGCCATTACATAAGTGGGTTTTTTTAAGTTATCTTCAAGCTAGTGCATTAATGGGACTTTAGGCATTGGATATCAATACTATTTAAATCACCTGTTGTTTTGTTTTTTTTTTACTTCTTAAAGGTTTTTTTGTTGTGCAGTGATTGAAAATTTATGAGGCTCCTATGGTCTGGACTCTTTGGATCCAAGTTGGTCTCCACATATATTTTCTGAGCACACAATTTTTTTTCTACACCAGGTACATCTAAAATGATATAATATAGTTACACTGTGGGTTTGTTTCAGTTTTGTGCCCAATATGTTTAAAGGCAGAAGTACTTTCCCTCAGGACAGATACTCGTGACAGGTTAAATCTTTCAGGGCAATGAGATTTGAAAAGAAGGATACTTAATAACGCTGAGAAAGTTTGAAGATCAGTGTTTCAATCTTCTTAAAAGAGAAGGTTCCCAGGGTAAATAATCCACCAGGAAGAAAACAAAAACTCAGGTCATACTGCAACCCTGCTGCCTCCTGCTCTGACCCTGACCTGCCCTTCTCCGGCTGTGATTCTGTATGCTGTGTAAAGGAGACTGGTAAGACTGAACTTCAGTGCCGGGGAAAACAGTGGAAACTATTATAAAGAATAAAATTATGGTTTAATGGGACAGAGTCAGCTTGGGTTCAGTCAAGGGAAGTCTTGCCTCAGCAATTTGCTTCATTTCTTTGAAGGTGTAAATAAACAGGTGGCTAAAGGTGAGCCGGTTGATGTAGTGTATCCGGATTGTCAGAAAGCTTTTGACAAAGTTCCTCATGAGAGACTCCTGAGAAAATTAAAAGTCATGGGATAGGAGGCAATGTTAGGAATTGGTTACTGGACAGAAAACTACTACTACTTAACATTTCTAGAGCGCTACTAGGGTTACGCAGTGCTGCAGTTTAACAAGAAGGACAGTCCCTGCTCAAAGGAGCTTACAATCTAAAGGACGAAATGTCAAGTTGGGGCAGTCTAGATTTCCTGAATAAAGGTATGGAGGTTAGGGTTAAATGTAGGGGTGAGCAAGTAACGTGTTAATAACACTATTAATGCATTAATAACATTTTAATGCCGGCTGATTTTTTTTTTAACATGGACCCGCCCCGTGCTTACCTCAACAGCTCAGGCTCTGGATTTTCCCTTCTTTCGCGCTGCCTCAAAGTCCTTTTTCTTCCCTGCATGGCCGGGCTCTGCAGCTACATAAGTTGTGCAGTGCAGGAAGTTGGGAAAGTCTTGAAGTTACTGTATCTGGGTTTAAAAAATGTTGAGACAAGTTTCTGGAGAAAAAGTCCATAGTCTGTTATTGAGATAGACATGGAAGAAGCCACTGCTTGCCCTGGGATTGGTAGCATGGAATGTTACTACTAATTGGGTTTCTGCCAGGTACTTGTGACCTGGATTGGCCACTGTTGGAAGCAGGATACTTGATGGTCTGACCCAGTATGGTATTCTTATGTTCACACTAGGATCCTATGTACTGTGTAAAGGAGACCTGCTTCCTGATCAGGCTGGGATTAGAACGCTAGATGGGAGCAATAACATGAGGTACTCTGAGCTCACAGGGAGTAAGGAGTGGAGGAATAGTCTAATGGTTAGAAAGTGGGCTGGGAATCTGGGTTCAAATCCCACTGCCTCCACCTCATGCAAATCCTTCTTATGAATATTCATTGTGGATATCCTGAAAGCCTGACTGGCTGGGGTGCTTCCAGGACCAGGTTTGGGAACCACTGCATTACGGCCTGAAATCCTGTGTTAGAGCGGTCATTGGACTCTCCCGGCTTTGGTTTCACATCTCCTAATCCCTAAATGTGCTGCCTAGGAGGTGTTTTTCACATTCCCAGCACAAGTTGATTTATCTCAATTGTTTCCAGACCTATTATTTTACAATCTGGCTTTTCTGCTTGGCTCTGAGTGTCTCATACACTCCAATTAAAGTATTTGCTCCCTCCCTCTGCTTGTTTCATTCCGTAACTGATATCAGAGCCCATGAGTGAGATCTCAGTGCACTCACAGTCCTCTGCCCCCTCTCCAGCAGAGGTCTATGCAGTGAAAAGGGAGGCAGAGACCCAACAGTGGTCTATCCAGTGGTCATATGAGACCTCAGCCCCTGACCAATATCTGGATTCTGACCCTTCCAGCCAAGAGCTTAGAGGTGGGAGAGGGTTTATAGGGAAAAAGGGAGAGAGAAGGAGCAATTCATAGGCAGAGGGAGGGGCTCTAGCAGACAGAGAGGGAGGGATTCTCTTTGGGTGGAAAGTTTACATGTGCTCTAGTTTCTCTCTCAATCTCCACACAGTGCTGACTCTCTCTTCCTCTCTCTGCCCAGTGCTCACTGTCTCTCTCTCACTCTCTCTTGCGATGCCTGTGGAGTTGAATGGGTTATACGACTTCATTTCCCATGAGAACCTTGATGCCTACCTTAAAGCACTGGGTGAGTACCAAGAAAGGGCTGCAGGTGGTTACATCACCCCCTCCCCCCCTAAAAAAAATCCCCTTCTGTCTGAAAAAGTTCAAACAGTCCCTCTGGTTTCCACATTTCACTGGGATGGGGACAGCCTGTGACCTGTAGTGAAAGCTGTGACCGTCAGTAACAGGGATCTGGCTGCACTCTCCCTCTGCAGATATTAATGTAGCCCTGCGAAAGATCATCTGTCTCCTGAAGCCCCAGAGAGAATTTATCCAGGATGGGAACCACATGATCATCAAAACTGTCTCAACTTTCAAGAACTACACTATGGATTTCCAACTAGGCGTTGAGTTTGAGGAGGACCTGGAAGCAATAGATGGGCATAAGTGTCAGGTGAGGCGGAGAGAGTGAGAAAGCAGAGGCAGGGAGGTTGTGAGGGAATGTTTTAAGGGGAGTAACTGGTATGCTTAGGAGGGTGATACCATTAATTCTATGGAGGTGAATGACTTGGCTAGGAGGGTGATACCATTGAGGTCTAATGGGGTGAATGACTTGGTTAGGAGGGTGATACCATTCAGGTCTAATGGGGTGAATGACTTGGTTAGGAGGGTGATACCATTAATTCTATGGAGGTGAATGACTTGGTTAGGAGGGTGATACCATTGAGGTCTAATGGGGTGAATGACTTGGTTAGGAGGGTGATACCATTAATTCTATGGAGGTGAATGACTTGGTTAGGAGGGTGATACCATTGAGATCTAATGGGGTGAATGATATGGTTAGGAGGGTGATACCATTGAAGTCTGTTGGGTTGAATGATGTGATTAACAGTGTGATACCTTTAAGTTTTTCTCTCACGTCTTTATATCAAATCATTTTTATAGAGCATTTCTTCCAGTTTGAACCCACTCTTCTTCTGGTCCCTCAATGATCTTAGTATTTTCTCTGTCCTACAGACTACTGTCACCTGGGAAGGGGATGTGCTGGTGTGTGTGCAGAAAGGTGAGATAAGGAACAGAGGCTGGAAACATTGGCTGGAGGGAGACCTGCTGTACATGGTGAGAAGAAACAAGATACATGCAGTATGGACACACACACATCTATCTCACTGATTTCTCTATGGACACTCTCTCCCTCCTTTTTTTCCTCCACCCTCTTACCTTAAGTACTCCTAAATTTAATTCAGGGGCTTGGGGCTGGAAATTTCCACTTCCTGGTGTTCTCTAATCTGGGCTGATGGGGCAAGGGTGAGAATGGGGAGGCTGCCTGTCCAGAGTAGGTATGCAACCACCACTGCAAGAAAGATGAAGAACAGAAACAGAGAGGGAGACTGAGAGAAAAGAGACAGAGAGGGAGAGGAAAAGGAGTGACAGAGAGGGAGAGGAAAAGGAAAGAGAGAGACAGAGAGAAAGAGGAAAAGGAAAGAGAGAGACAGAGAGAAAGAGGAAAAGGAAAGAGAGAGACAGAGAGAAAGAGGAAAAGGAGTGACAGAGAGGGAGAGGAAAAGGAAAGAGAGAGACAGAGAGGGAGATGAGGAGGAGGAGACACAGACAGGGAGAGATCTTTCTGGTTTGACAATTTGTATAAGAAAATTAACATATGGGGAGGGCAACTTTCAAAGTCAATTTTTATCCAGGTAAATTGAGTGTCTGGAAATTGCACTCCCTCAGTCCAGCTAACAGTTTGGATAGGGTTCCATGTTTGTACCTGTAGCTGCATTGGGGAGGGGGGGGATCATTCCCTGGGACACGTTTTGGGTGGGATTGGAAAATTATACATGTCTAAAGTACACATGATATTTTTCCTAAAATTTCCATCTGAACAAAATACAAGCACACTTGACAGGTCCTTTGTACCCTGGGCAGTATTTATAGGAAGGTACCCACAGGCTTTGCCCCCAGGTGGCTCTTTGAAATCAGTGAAATAGTAGGCCAGCCATCTTAGGAAGACACAGCCAGCTCACGTGTGTTCTTATGTACATCTCTGTTACACCTGGCCAGTGGCTCAGAACATTCTCCACACAGTGGTAAAAGAGAGAATTACAAAGTGCAGATCAGGAATCACACAGACACTTCTCGGTTTCTGCTGCTGAGCTGGATTTTCTCTGCTTACATTCCGGCTCTGGTCTGTGTTTAGGACCCCCCAGATTTTGCTGCTCCAGCTGTTGTTTCTCCTCTTTCCTCAGGATAAAGGGGATGGGACGACTTCCCTATGAGGAAAGGCTAAAGCGGCTAAGGCTCTTCAGCTTGGAGAAAAGGCGGCTGAGGGGAGATATAATAGAGGTCTATAAAATTATGAGTGGAATTGAACGGGTAGATGTGAAGCGTCTGTTTACACTTTCCAAAAATAATAGGACTAGGGGGCATGCGATGAAGCTACAATGTAGTAAATTTAAAACGAATCAGAGAAAATGTTTCTTCACTCAACGTGTAATTAAACTCTGGAATTCGTTGCCAGAGAATGTGGTAAAGGCGGTTAGCTTAGCGGAGTTTAAAAAAGGTTTGGATGGCTTCCTAAAGGAAAAGTCCATAGACCGTTATTAAATGGACTTGGGGAAAATCCACTATTTCTGGGATAAGCAGTATAAAATGTTTTGTAGTTTTTGGGGATCTTGCCAGGTATATTGTGACCCGGATTGGCCACTGTTGGAAACAGGATGCTGGGCTTGATTGGTCTGTCCCAGTATGGCAATACTTATGATTAGACACAGTTTTTCCTGCTCATTCTTTGATTTTCTCTCTCTGCTCTTTGGGAAATGTGCAGCTCTTCTATCTGAATTTTGCACAGGAGGAAATGCATTTCTGCTTCTAGTTCAGCAAGCAGTGTCTGGCTTCTTGTGGTTGCTAGTTCAGTTGTCTACAGATTTCTATTTCTGACTTGTGGTCCCTTATTCTGTATTTGGTTAAGGGTTTGTCCATGTTTTGCATTTGTGACCTGGGTGCAGTATTCTCTTAGTGTGTCGGGATCTGTACTGTAGTCTCCAGAACCCTCTAAATGAAAGACTGAAAAATTACTTGTAAGGTCTGAAGGATAAACAGGCAGCAGATAGGATGAGCCCAGTGTTGGAGTTACAGAGACAGGCCAAAGGAGTCTTGATATACTGATATGGACAAACAACACGAGAGCTTATGGAGTTAAGTGACTTTTAAGAATAAGAGAATAGTTTGTGTGCAGAAATTCACATCCTAATCACTGCTATGGAGCTAATTGATAAGGGAAGGAACATTTGAGTGCACAGTTTGGAAAGTGTATAGCTAGCTAACCATTATGGGTCAGAGATACTTAACAATTCCATCGTTATGAAGAGCGCAGATGATGGACCGGCCCAAGGGAATGAAACCAGATCCCAGGACAACTCAGACTGATGACAGATATGCTAGTTTTAGGAAACAATTGAAAGCATTTTTATTCATGAAAGCTTTGGGAAGTAATAATAAAGTGTATGAGATTTGATTTATTGATTTCTAGAAAAATGTATAGCCTGCACTATCTATGATTCTAGGCAGGGTGTATAAAACACAGATAATAAAATACCAAACAATAAAAAAACAAGGACAAGACCATCAAAGAATCAACATGAAACCTACCATCATCAATCAAATGTTCTCATCTTCTGTCGGCATCAGGAGTGTTAAACACATCCAAACACTTGCTGAAATAAATACGTTTTCAAACATTTTCTGAAAAGGCTTTTAATACTTCTCACATTGCACGGCACAGAGTTTCAAAGTTATGGGCCAGAAGTGTAAAAAATGGCCAATCTGTGTTCTTCTAAACGTACTGATCGAAAAGGAGGTTATGTCAAGAAGACCTTTAGAAGCGGAATCTCAAAGAACGTGAGGGCTGATATACATGGAGAGTGCCATGGATAGGTTGCAGCATTATAACACTCTGTCAGACTTGGAATTCTTATCTTGTACTAGTTTTATTTGTAATGTTTGATTTGATTTTGTTTTGTGTTTAGAATGATCTTTTGCACTTGTTTTACTTTGATTGCAATTAATATTTGTAATTATGTTATTGCTTTGGTATTTGTATTGGTGATTTGAGATGTGTTTTGGTTATGGTGTTATTATGAATGTTATGTTGCACTTTGCCTCGTGAAAGGCAAAATATAACTAATGATAAGAATAACAAACAATATGAATTTGAAGTTCTTTAAGGGCAGGTTTGTCTGAAGTACCTAACATATAATAATATTCAGTCTGACTGGGATACAAGAGACTGGACATTGGATTAAGAAAATGGACCAATTAGCAACCTCAGAAGAGCTGCCTTAACTCGCTTGAGTAACACTGATGGATCAAACTTTTCTGCCCTTAGCAGAAGAAGTGTCACTTCACTTTCTGTCATAAGGACCAGGCTAGTCCAGTCCTGCTTTCACTGTATTTCATGCAGTGACTTGTAAGTCTGATTGTCCCATTGAGTTTCCCCAAGAAACTCAATACTCTATGCAATAGGGTAAAAGCAGGCATGGATTTGACATGGAGTTAGGTGGCACCTCTAAGGAGACTGAGCACTGGGTTGTGGGGGATGGGGGAGAAGGCGAGGGGGCTAAAGGAATTTGACTGTCATCAAGTGCTTCATAGGCCATGAGGTCTCTAAGAGGGGGTTTGGGGTTGTGTTGGAGCTGTTTAGTGAAACTAAGTTCAGACTGAGGCAAAAGGACACGTTGAGATGGAAGACAGACTCAGAACAAAGATCCCATTGGAGGAAAATTTGCAGTGCCACTGGTTCTCTTCTCCCCCTGGGAGGTGTCTTGCTGTTCTAGGGCCAGTGTAATATTTGTTGTTGTTTGTCTGTGTGTATGTGTAAGGTTTTGTGTTGTATCACAGAACTCTTAGGAGTGGGCAGAATTTTAACAGACCCCAAAATTTGAATATTCTTTTTTTATATACAACATAGTACAAGGAAACCCCCTAATTCCCCTCTGCACCCGTTGTTGGGGGGGGGGGTTTCTCTCTCTCTCTCTCCCCCCCTCCACTCCTTGTTAGTCCAGGTTCAGGATATGTCAAACTATTAAATAAAGTCCCCAGATACCTCTATTTCACTGAATATTGTGAAAAGACAATGTCCCACTGTGAGGAGTGCAATGATGAGCGAGGAATGTGCTGCAGAATAAGAGAATTTACTCTAATGTAATAAAATCTGACACTGTACCTGGCATTTAGTCCTAAACTGATTCAGACTCAGGTCAGATTATTAAAAGTATTCTGAGGGACTAAAAATCTGCCCTCACCTCCCCTCTTTCTGTTTCCCCATGGCAGGAATTGACAGCGGAGGATGTGGTGAGCAGACAAATTTATCGAAAGGTGAAGTGAGTGAAGCCTCACGTCTTGTGAAATCCACCCCTACTGCCCCAGCAAGTGGAGAACATAGAAAACCCTCCCCACCCCGCCAGCAGGCATCTTACACTGTGTGACCCTTATAAAGTACATTTCAGATTTATATGTGAGACTTTGTGTTGTGGTTTATTGGGGGGGGGGGGGGAGAGGGGGACACAAGCTGAGTTCTGAATACATGAAAGACACCCGGAAGGTAACTCAGGGAGAGCAGCAATGCTGTTACTGAGTGAACGTCATTCTGTAAAGCGTCCCCCTGTCCATAACTAGCATGGGCAAGTCGACGTTTTAAAGGAACTCAATCCAGTCACAAGGATCAAGGCAGATATTTCTGTCAGCAGCAGGTCTATGATTTTCAGCCTAGATCTGCTCAGTTCTTTCGTTTGGTTCTTTTCTTTTTAGTTAACATAGATACTCAGTTGTTGTGGACAGAGAATGGACTCAGAGGCTCAGGATGGATTCTACATGGAGCTGCCGTCAGCAGACTGTAGTCTATAAAATGTTAACAGATCAAGAAACAAACTTATTGAACTTTTCAGTCTATTTTCTCTCTGAAGTAGCCTGAAACTAGTAAACAGAGCTGATCTGAACTGGGAGTCATGGAGCAGAGTCCTTCGCTTTTACCAGGTGATTTGGGATACTGTTAAACATCTCCTGCCTTTTGGTCTACCCTAGGACTCAGACTCTGTGCACCATGCATGGTATGTTGCTTGCTACTATTTGGGTTTCTGCCAGGTACTTATGAGCTGCTTAGGTCACTGCTGGAAGCAGGGTACTGGGCTAGACGGACCCTTGGTCTGGCCCAGTATGGCTACTCTTATCAGCAATTTTCATTTTTTTTACCAGTGAGGGTCACATCACCCTATGCATTTCCAACCGAGGCCTTCACTTCCCCTTCTCACCGGTTAGTGTCATGTTCACTCCAGTCTTTCAATGTTCCACTGCAGGATTGCTTTTGTCATTCAGGCCACAACGGGCTCTTCGAGTCCTGCGTTTTATCTCACAGTGACTCCGTTTTCTTAGAGTGACCAGAACCACAGTGTCCGGAAAAATAGGGACACCAACATTTTTCCAAATAACCCAAAAACATCCTACTGCAGCAGAAATGTCTGCCTGAAATTCAAGACATTTCTGGGTACTTAATTTTTCATCAGGATGGAGCTCCAGTACTTCGAGGGGGTCTTTTACAAAGATGCACTAGCGTTTCAAGCTTGCGGTAAAAATCAGCTGGTGGTAAACGCTGAGATGCCCATTATAATTCCAGCTGATTTCTACCATGGCTTAGTAAAAGACCCCCTGAGCTCACAAAACAGTTCAGCTCTTAATTAGAAAAAACTCATTGTCTCATCCTCTCATCCCAACACAGCACGGACATCCCCACAAGTATCAACACCCCAGATCACACCCTTCATATCTCAGACAGCTTGAAAATCCTCGGCGTTACAATGGACCGTAACTTAACACTAGAGAGTCAAGTGGCATCCACAACAAAGAAAATGTTCCACTCAATGTGGAAACTCAAACGCGTGAAGCAATTCTTCCGAGGGAAACATTTCGCAACCTGATACAATCAATGGTACTAAGCCACTTAGATTACTGCAATGGAATTTATGCAAGATGTAAAGAACAAACCTTAAAGAAACTTCAGACCACTCAAAACACGGCAGCTAGGCTTATATTTGGTAAAACGCAATTTGAAAGTGCAAAACACCTCCGCAAAAAACTACACTGGCTCCCAATCAAAGAACGCATTGCCTTCAAAACCTGCACCTTGTTTCACAAAATCATCTACGGAGAGGCCCCAAGTTACATGACAGACTTGATCGACTTACCAATTAGAAATACATACGAATCAACACGATCTTATCTAAATTTGCACTACCCAAGCAGCAAAGGACTTAAATATAACACAACTTACGCATCTAGTTTTTCCTACATAAGCACACAACTGTGGAACGCATTACCAAAAGCCATGAAAATGACGTACGACCACCTAAACGTCTGGAAATCACTAAAAACCAACCTGTTTAAAAAGGCATACCCTACCGATCCAACTTAAATGCCTAATCTCTGCAACACAACCAAACTAAAGCACGTAATGGACATAACACAACTTTTCCGTTCTCCGATTCCCTAATGTGGCTGTGCCACATGAACTTGGTCTTACCACATCATCACCCTGTATTTGTTCACACCGGAGCCTGCAAAGGCCTCTCCGGTACTATGTAAGCCACATTGAGCCTACAAATAGGTGGGAAAATGTGGGATACAAATGTAACAAATAAATTAATTAATTAATGAAACCCCAGAAATCATTGATCCAATAGCTCAATGGCATCTTAACACAAATTACGAAATAACTAAGAAAAGCAACTCATTAAACTAATGTATTTTCAAAGGACAAACTAAACATTTGAACAATTGCAAAGTATTTTGAAAATAGATAAGGGGGTCCTGCTTTTTCCAGACACCCTGTACATGCAATGAGGGCAAAGCCAGGAGCAGATCAGGAGTCTTGACTGTCTCGCATGACTGTGCTCTCCAGTCCCTGGAGACTGCTCTGGGTGTATTAAGATGAGGCCCTCTGTAGCTTGTAACTGGCATTGCAGTGGTTTGCACTGGGCTAGAAAGCTGGAGATGCATTCCTCATTAGCAGAGCTCCTGCAGTAAAATGAAATCCAGTGCAGTGGACTTTGATCCTGGGGAACTGAGTTTGATTCCCACTGCAGCTCCTCGTGACTCTGGGCAAGTCACTTAACCCTCCATTGCCCCTGGTACAAAATAAATACCTGAATATATGTAAACCGCTTTGAATGTAGTTGCAAAAACTTCAGAAAGGCGGTATATCAAGTCCCATTTCCCTTCCCTTGAAAAGACCATCTCTTGAAGAAATTTGACTGTTTGGAATTGCATTCTTATATTACACTCCGGGTCTCCTAAACAAGTGGATCACAAAACATGGTCACCTTGTTCTTATGGATTCCAATGTTAATTTTTTGAGATAAGTACAGCATTGATATATACATTATGTTTTTGATGTTGGATTTAGTGCAATGATTATATTGGGTTGAGTCTGATGCTGTTGCCTTGTGCAGTTTCTGGCAGTCTCTCAACGCAGTGCGAGAATTAATATTTAAACACTTAAGTTTTGTGTTGTAACTATGAAAATTAATGATTTATATTAACTGTAAGGCTTGATTAACATTTCATGTATTCCCTGCCTTCCAACATACAGTTTTCCTGCAATTTGTTTGTAGGCAAACACTATAAGGCATCACATGCCCCAGACATTAATCCCACAGCGCTCCGTGCTACACACAGTATAAGTAAAACATCACATGCCTGAGAGATTTAACCCCCCACGGCGCTAAGCATGGCCCACACACAGTCACAACAAGTAATACATATCACATCCAGTTCTGAAGAAGGGGCCTGTGGGATCTTATCATCACTATCACCTATACTCTTCAACACGATGATGATCCCACTGGCAAAGTCCCTATCCAACCGAGGCCTCAACCCATTCATCTATGCAGATGACGTCACTATCTACATCCCCTTCAGCCACAGAAATAACCAATGAAATCAATGATGGCCTGAACATCATGAACTCTTGGGCAAACTCATTCCAACTGAAAAAACACACTGCCTCATCCTCTCATCTCAACATAACAAGTACAAACCCACAACCATAAACACCCTAGAACACACCCTCCCTACCTCAGACAGCCTAAAAATACTCTGTGTCACAATTGACCCCAACCTTACTCTTGAAAGCCAAGTAAACTCCGTAATAAAGAAAATGTTCTACTTAATGTGGAAACTTAAACGAATAAAATCTTGCTTCCCGAGGGAAATCTTTCGAAACCTAATACAATCAATGGTCCTAAGTCATGCAGATTACTGCAACGCAATCTATGTGGGATGTAAAGAACAACTCGCAAAATGAACTCCAGACTGCTGTGAGCTGGTCACCCTTCCAGGACCCAACCAGGGCTGACCCTGCTTAGCTTCCTTCACACACAGTCACTGCTGGGCTCTACACTTCACAGTGATTCCACAGGACTCTGCCTCACACACAGGGGAGTTCTCTGCCTCCTCTTCTCCTTTCACAAATATTCATCAACACCAGGTTTCTTATAACCAAAGTACATAAGTACATAAGTACATAAGTAGTGCCATACTGGGAAAGACCAAAGGTCCATCTAGCCCAGCATCCTGTCACCGACAGTGGCCAATCCAGGTCAAGGGCACCTGGCACGCTCCCCAAACGTAAAAACAGGCTTTATTAGTTGCCATTTAACATAATCTTCCTGGCTTATTTCTTCTTTAACTCAAACATTTCTTCTTCAACTCAAACATAACAAACAGGCATTTACTCAGAGTCTTCTAATTAAACCCTTTTCAGACTTAAAGCAGTTCCTCAAACTTTCACAGTTTAAACAGCCAAACAAAAGCATTTACTTTTCCTGCTCAGAGGGTAATGCAGCTGTCACCTTCTCAGCAGAGAGCTTCCCCAGTGCTTCCATCTCCACCTTCCAGCTTTTCACCATTGTCTTAACAAAGCTGCCTGAAAACCTCTCACACCTGGTTCAATTTCCCAATCACCTCCTGGCTTCTCACTCTCCTGCCTAGAGTCCTTCCCCTGACTCTGCTTCCCTTCCTGCTGCCGTGCATTCTGGACTTTGTAGTTTCCTGCCTCCTCACACCGCCCAAAACACAGCTGCCAGGCTGATATTTGGTAAATCACAATTTGAAAGTGCTAAACCCCTTCGAGAAATGCTGCACTGGCTCCCAATCAAAGAACATATCATCTTCAAAATATGCACCTTTGTCCACAAAATTATCTACGGCGTAGTGCCAGGATACATGACAGAGCTCATAGATCTACCAACCAGAAACAGAATCAGATCATCACGATCATACCTAAACTTACATTACCCAAATTGTAAAGGACTTAAATACAAAACAACTTAGGCATCCTGCTTCTCCTACACAAGCGCACAACTATGGAATGGACTCCCGAAAGCTGTAAAAACAATCCATAACCACCTAAACTTCAGAAAATCACTAAAAACCAACCTCTTCAAAAAGGCTTACCTCACTGATCCAACGTAAATCCCCACGACCAGCAACACAGCTTAACCAATGATTGTACTGGACAATATACAATCTTCATTCCATACGACCTTCACGGTGCCTGACACACACCTACCTCATTTGTTTTTGTTACATTTGTACCCCACGCTTTCCCACTCATGGCAGGCTCAATGCGGCTTACATGGGGCAATGGAGGGTTAAGTGACTTGCCCAGAGTCACAAGGAGCTGCCTGTGCCTGAAGTGGGAATTGAACTCAGTTCCTCAGTTCCCCAGGACCAAAGTCCACCATCCTAACCACTAGGCTACTCCTCCAGTGGCGTAGCTACGTGGGGCCTGAGGGGGCCCGGGCCCCCGCAGATTCGCCCCTGGCCCCCTGCCGACGACCCCCCTCCCGCCACCAACCCTCCCCCACCATCGCCGCCAGCCCCGCTACCGCATGATTTACCTTGATTGCTGGCAGGGATGCCCAAACCCCGCCAGCCAAGAGTGTTCTTCAGCGCTGGAGTTAGTAAACTCCGGCACCTTCATTCAAGAAAGTTCGTCTGAAGGATCAGCTGGTTTTGACACCTTACGTCCTGCACCGTGCATGTAGCCCCGTGCAGGACGTAAATGCGTCAAAACCAGCTGATCCTTCAGACGAACTTCCTTGAATGAAGGCACCGGAGTTTACTAACTCCAGCGCTGAAGAATACTCTTGGCTGGCGGGGTTTGGGCAGCCCCGCCAGCAAACAAGGTACTTCATGGGGCGGGCGGCGACGGCGGCCGAGGGTTGGTAGCGGGAGGGGGGGGGAGTTTAAGAGTGTCGGCGCGATCGAGCGGGGGAAGGGGGGTTGCCGGAGGGGGGGAGGCGGCTTAACAGTGCCCCCCCATCTCGGGCTCTGGCCCCCCCTCCTGGCAAGGTCTGGCTACGCCCCTGCACTCCTCCACTCTATTTTATTTTTGTTACATTTGTACCCTGCGCTTTCCCACTCATGGCAGGCTCAATGCGGCTTACATGGGGCAATAGAGGGTTAAGTGACTTGCCCAGAGTCACAAGGAGCTGCCTGTGCCTGAAGTGGGAATCAAACTCAGTTCCTCAGTTCCCTAGGACCAAAGTTCACCACCCTAACCACTAGCCCACTCCTCCACTTTTGACCACAATACAACCTTGTATTTGTTATCAACCGACTGGTGAACGCCTTTACAGTACTATGTAAGCCACATTGAGCCTGCAAATAGGTGGGAAAATGTGGGGTACAAATGCAACAAATAAATAACTATTATGCATCAGAGTAATACCCTGAGGCTCAGCCTGCCTGTGGGAGAGATCATAAGAGTTCAAACAGGACTCTAGGTAGGGCAACATGAATTATGGTTCTTCCATCTGCTCACAGCATTAGAACCTGCTACATTATACAAACAGATGTTATTCTTTCACATGTGGCTTGTTCAGTGGGGAACAGGAAGAGAAATAATCTCTTGAGTTTACATACTCAGCTTTTCATTTTGAAAAAGATACGTTGGGTCTCACTGCAAAGCATCAGAAAGTTCAGGGTGGTGGGTTAATAAACCTGAGTGATTGAGACTCATTATTAAACTCCTTGTGACAGACTGTGCAGGATGACTGAGTGTTCCTTTCAACACACCCTATCATGAAATGCCAGAGATGGTGCAGGAGGGTCTGCTGTTAACTGTAAATGCAGGAACTGTGCATTAAGCCCTCCTGTGCTGGTGCTACCAGAGACCACAGCGGAAGGTCTGGGGGTTTCCAGCAGCGTCACTGCCTCCTGTTTTGATGGTTGGGTAAAAGGTTCCACCACACAAGAGCCGTTTTCAGTATAAGCTGCTGCTGGTCCCTCTGAGATAAAGTCTTAGACCACAAGTGTTCTGGAAGGGAATTGAGAATGCCCCCAGAGCTGCTGTGACCCCAGCCCTCTGCTCCATCCTCCTATACCTCTGCTGGCATTGTTGAAGACAGGATGCAGGATTCAAAGGACCTTGGTCTCACTCTGCATGCTTTTCTAATGTTCTAAAATAAGTGTGTGTGTGTGTGCGCTAATGTGTGTCTCATCTGTCTCATTTCTTCCCCCTTTGCTCTTCTTTCATTCTCTCTCTCTCTCTCCCTCTGCATACACCATCCCTTGAAGATTTTGAGAGCTACCCTAATGCTAGGGTCCACTTTGGGGGTCAGCACCCAAGAAAAAGTTCTAGGTGTCATTGTAGACAATACACTGAAATCTTCTGCTGTGTGCAGCGGCGACCAAAAAAAGCAAACAGGATGCTAGGAATTATTAGGGAAATGGATGCAAAATAAGACCAAGAATATTATAACGCCTCTGTATCGCTCCATGGTGCAACTTCACCTTGACTATTGCGTTCAGTTACGGTCGCCGTATCTCAACAAAATGTAACGGAATTAGAAAAGATTCAAAGAAGAGCGACCAAAATGATAAAGGGGATGGAACTCGTCTCGTATGAGGAAAGGCTAAAGAGGTTAGGGCTCTTCAGCTTAGGAAAGAGACGGATGAGGGGAGATATGATTGAGGTCTACAAAATCCTGAGTGGTGTAGAACGAGTAGAAATAAATCGATTTATTAGTTGTTCCAAAAGTACAAAGGCTAGGGGACATTCAAGGAAGATACATGGAAATACTTTTAAAATAAATAGGAGGAAATATTTTTTCACTCAAAAGAATAGTTAAGCTCTGGAATTTGCTGCCAGAGAATGTGGTAACAGTGGTTAGGGTATCTGGGTTTAAAAAAATGTTTGGACAAGTTCCTGGAGGAAAAGTCCAGAGTCTGTTATTGAGACAGACATGGGGAAGCCACTGCTTGCCCTGGGATTGATAGCATGGAATGATGCTGCTCTTTGGGTTTCTGCCAGGTACTTGTGACCTGGATTGGTCACTTTTGGAAGCAGGATACTGGGCTAGATGGGCCATTGGTCAGAACCAGTATGGCTATTCTTATGTTCTTCCTTAGTTTCTCTCCTTTGTCTCCCCACCTCACACACCTCTGTCCAGTTTTGACAGAGAGAAAACCAGAAAACACATCCCAGAACTACCTAGAGGATACATTTATGCAAGTAACACTGTGCAGTGTAAGCCTAAGGCTCCAGCCTCAATGATTTAAAAAAAACAAAACAAACAAAAAACATTTGGCTCAAAAAACCAGAATGTTCTGCGAGGCGAAGCCATACTCAGATCCAAAAATGTATCAAAATAAATCCACTACCTCGTCTGAGTGACAGGATCACTGCAATATTTACTATTTTTAGCTTATCACTGTACAGCAATAACCAAAATGTCTCTGCCAAAGAAGTTAAAATCTAAGTTAAATAACTTTTCTGAAGGTCAAACAGTGAGAGATGGTGGCAGCGGTAGGATTGGGAATTGGGTCTGCAGATGTCACAGCTCTGAATGAATCCATGCTGAAGGTCACACAGTGAGAGATGGTGGTAGAAGTGGAAATGGGAGCTGGGTGGTGGCAGAGCTCTGAGTCACATATACTCCTGCTCCTTTCCCCTCTGCCTGCAATCTTGTGCTTGGGTATTAAAGGATCAGCTCTGAGACACCAGTACTTGTAAGTAACCTCACTCCTTCCACTCATCCTCCTCTGGTTGTGAAGTCTCAGACCTCTCCCCAGTTTGTCTTTCCTGAACCTGGCTCCTCAGTTCACAGGGAGGAGCCCAGTTGCTGCAGGGGTTGACCTCAGTCTCTAGGCATGGCTGAACCATGCAGTAAGAGTCACATTTGAAGTTTTGAGATGCAGTCAGGGTCGGTAGGGACACAGGACAAGTGTCATCAAGAGTCCTTAATGGTGATTCTACCCCATCTGAAGAAAAAAGATCAAGGAGAAAGATTATTGGCACCATGCGACCCCTGTTGTTCTTTCAGATTCAGGTTAGCGAGCACATTTCAGCCACACTCTGCTTATCATACCGTGTACCAGACATAGAGGAGTGAACTAGAGGCCGACCAAAACATTTTTTTTTCCATTTCAGCTGAAACTGAACAAACAAAGGTAACGCCACTGCCCCCTCCCTCTCAAGAAAGGTAATGTTGCCTGCTGTCGCCCCTTCTCCTCCCCCCCCCCCCCCCCGAACAATGGTAGAGCCTCTAGTACAGGGAACATGTAAAAGATATTCCACATGGGTGGGTTATGAGGGAATGGAGAGTTTTCATTGGCTGAAGATTATTTATAAAATCTATAACAGCAGGAAAAAAAGACATGAAACGCTATGAGAAATGTTGTTACCGTGTTGCTTCAAACAAATGCACATCCCTGCTGAGCAGCGCCTGACGTCTGAACAGAGCAAAGGGATTGGGATTTTGGATTTAGCTCACACCTTCCCAGTACAGTAGTTGAAAGTGTTATATTTAGGTACAATACGTGGAAGTGAGTGACCCCATGAATGCTTCACCTTAGTGTATAATAATGCGTAGCACAGAGCGGAGGGCACTGAGTGGCTGAGACTGCACTTACCAATGCAAAATGAGCAGCAGGCATCGTCCTTTCCCCCCATCTCTGAACTGCAGCCTCTTGATCTCTCTGTGCTTTCAGACTGAGAAGCAGGACAAGGAAGATGAGCCATTTCTGCAGAAAAAGCACACTTGACTTTTATAGGTAGAACAGGAGGAAGGACTGAGGCAGTTGGAATCTTCGCAGAGCCTGAAAGGAAAAGAATAACATGTGGAGATTAACCAGTACACAGGGTGCTGGGATTCATGAGGGATGGCTGAGGCTGCTGGGATCCTGCATTATATATTCAGAACACTAGGATCAATATAAGCTGGGTTCTAGATATAGGGTTCTAGGATCCATGTAAGCTGGGTTCTAGACATAGGGTGCTAGGATCCATGTAGGGTGGGTTATACAGGGTGCTAGGATCCATGTAGGGTGGGTTATACAAGGTGCTAGGATCCATGTACACTGGCATCTATATACAGGGTTCTAGGATCCATGTAAGCTGGGTTCTAGATACAGTGTGCTATGATCTGCATAGGGTAGGTTCTAGATCCAGGGTTCTAGGATCCATGTAGGCTGGGTTCTAGATACAGTGTGCTAGGATCTGCGTAGGGTAGGTTCTAGATACAGGGTTCTAGGATCCATGTAGGGTGGGTTATACAATGTGCTAGAATCCATGTACACTGGCATCTATATACAGGGTTCTAGGATCCATGTAAGCTGGGTTCTAGATACAGTGTGCTAGGATCTGCGTAGGGTAGGTTCTAGATACAGGGTTCTAGGATCCATGTAAGCTGGGTTCTACATACAGTGTGCTAGGATCCATGAAAGGTGGGTGCTAGACACAGGGTGCTAAGATCCATGTAGGTGCTGGTTCCCACTCCTGCAGCCCTTCTGATCTTACATTTTTCCACATGTTTGCAGGGTGCTGGTGAGGATTGCAGAAGGGGACCACAGTAAGTATTGGACCTTATTTTTCGGAGGCTCTCTCCGTCCAGGACCTCGTTTGTGGGGAACAGTGATCTTGGAAAGGCTGGGTCTTCCTGTTGGCCATGGACTGGCATCTCCATGGTCTTCATCCCCTCTCTCACTGAGATGTATTTATCCAACCGGTGCTTAAAAGATAAAATGAATCTGTGTGAGGCTCATCTCAGGACCATAGAAAAGCCTAAAATATGTTGCAACCTGAGACTGACATATGCCTAATTGTGTTAACCTGAGTCTCTCTCTCTCTTTTCCTCAATTCATTTTTACATTAGTGCAGCAAGCAACCAGGGGCCCCATGGAATGGCCAGAAAAATCACGAACTCCTCTTGTTCTCAAGAGAAACTGCCAACGGCATTTAAAAGAGCAGTGGTGTATCTTCTGCTAAAGAACAACTTTGAGCAGGACATGCTCAAAACCTTACAGAACAAACCGTCTGCATTCAGCTCAGCGATTGGCTAGATGAGAGAAACTGCCTAGATCCACGTCAATCTGGATTCAGAGCCGGCCACGGAATGGAGATGGTCTTAAATCGAGACAGGAGATCCGTCTCTGTGTTACTCCTGCTGGATTTCTCAGCAGCTTTTGACACTATCATGCTAGCATGACTGGCAGAAACAGGGAGTCAGTGGCACAGTACCTGCTTGGTTAAGATCCTATCGATCACTGTCACTGTGGGGTACCACAAGGATCAATACAGTGTCACCTGTTTAGTTTAATATCTACCTCGAGCCACTAGCCAAGCGGATTCAGTTATCGGATACTCAGTTCTACGTGAGTGCAGCTACTCACACCCCCTGAACCAAACCTATTACCTGTTTAACATCAATTCACAAATGTTTGCTTGAACCCAAGGAAAACTGAGTTCCTGTGGGAGAGTTTCTGTGGATGCAGATTGTCTGCTTGCAGAACTGGAGGGTCAGGTTCCTATTGGGCTCATTTCCCGTTCTCTATCTTTTGGGTTAACGAGAGACCCAAGATTTCACTCCCATATAAGAGAGTTGGCTGAATGATGCTGTCAAATAATTTTAATTGCCCTTCTGCTGAAGGGCTCATAGAGCTTTTTCTTGTAGTCTTTGCAGCTGATTTAAAACTCCACAGTGAGGTCATGATCTGCTTTTTGGTCTCTCTCCCCTTTTCTCTATTAAATATAGTAAACAGAGCTGCATCGTAGGCTTAACCACTGACAGGAAGACCAGGTCTGCATACAGGGGAAGTGTGCATGGGTGGAGAAGCGGGAGAAGTGCAAGGCCTAGACCAAACGAAAGTTCACAGCTAACAGTGGGGAAAGAGGAGGCAAAGATCAAACAATGGAAACAGTCACACATCACAGACTTTATCAAACAACACAGCACCGTAAGGGCCCTGCAGCATCTCTGAATTTTCTCATGTACAGATTTTCCAGGCATTTGTAAACAGCAGCGCTCGGCACCCCAGGTCTGCACCAGTGTGGTAAATGGTTCATGCCAGCGAGGTGCTGCTCAGACTCACCTTACGTAAAGTCTCCAGGGAGCGTAGTCTCATGGTAGAACCTGAAGAATGAAAAAGCACAAATCAGGGTCAGAAAGCACTGGCTGAAGCACTCTTCAAAATCAGAAAACCTCCCTAAATTCCCTCTGTGTGTAGAGACTCATCTCTCCATGCCTTGGTTCTAATCCCCGGCTCTGTCACTGACGCTCTGCGTGCGATTCACTTTATCAACCTGTGCTCAGCTCTAATCCCCGCCTCTGTCAGTGACTTTTTGTGTAACCCTGGAAGAATCACTTTGTTAGAAAAGGCATGCAAAATAAGACCAAGAATACTATAATGCCTATATATCACTCCACGATGCAACTTTAACCTTGAGTATTGCGTTCAATTCTGGTCCAAGTATCTCATAGCAGACATAGAAAAGGTTCAAAGAAGAATGACCAAAATGATAATGGGGATGGAACTCCTCTCATATCAGGAAAGGCTAGAGCTCTTCAGCTTGGAAAAGAGACGGCTGAGGGGAGGATATGATTGAGTTGTATAAAATCCTGAGTGGTGTAGAATGGGTAAAAGTGAATCGAATTTTCACTCTTTCAAAAAGTGCAAAGACCAGGGGACACTCAATGAAATCACATGGAAATACTTTTAACACAAATAGGAGGAAATATTTTTTCACTCAAGAAATAGTTAAGCTCTGGAACTCGTTACCAGAAGATGTGGGAACAGCGTTTAGCATATCTGGGTTTTAAAAAGGTTTGGACAAGTTCCTGGAGGAAAAGTCCATAATCTTCTATTGGGGAAGCTACTGTTTGCCCTGGGATTAGTAGCATGGAATGCCTACTATTTGGGTTTCTGCCAGGTACTTGTGACCTGGATTGGACTCTATTGGAAACAGGATACTGGGCTAGATGGACCACTGGTCTGACCCAGTATGGCTATTCTTATGTTCTTATGCCTTGGCTCTAATCCCCACCTCTGTCACTGACTGTCTGTGCATGATTCTGGGGGAATCACTTTACCTCCCTGTGTCTGAGCTCTAAACTCCGACTCTGGCACTATCAGTGGGAACTGGAAAATCTCAGGTGATCACAGCATCTTCATCCTGATGCCTGGTGGTTTTCAGGTAACGTTATAGCATTTATACAGTCTCCAGATGAAGAAACATGGTACCTTCTTGTACTTTCCTGTACACAGGCCTTCAGACATCAGCATGTCATATCCAGCAATGAAATGTGTGACCATTTCCTGTTCAGGGCCTGCAAAATCGACACTTCCTCTCTCTGCTGCCTGTGATCCATCTTTCCCCGTCTTGTGTTGTTGTTATTATCAATCGCTATGCTTTCCTTTCTAAAGTAATTCTTTGTATTTCTGGCTTTACCCACTTGTTTTTCCTTGTTTGCTGGTCCAGTTCTTTCCCTTTTGTTTCTATATTCTGCTACTTCTTTCCCCTCCATGTGCTGGTGGACTCTCACTCCTTCTTTTTGCTTGTTGGAACACTCGTCCATGTTTAAGGATAGAGACCAACTATCTTTTCCTTTAATGCTTCAGATGGCTTTCTATTATACACCTAAAAACTGTATTTAAACCATGTACTGACTTTATCATAACCTCACTCTTTAAGCCACATTGAGCATGCAAAAAGGTGGAATAATCTGGGGTACAAATGCTATAAATAATAATAATAATTCTATAACCGAGCACCTCCTTTTAGGTACCCCAATGCCACACCTTGAAGAACTATTCTCTAACGTCATCTGGGCACCCAGATTTCATTATAGAGTATTAGCTTAGCCTGGCATATACAAGCCCACGGTTACTCCAGCCATAGACCTGGCATATCTGTAGGTCATTAGTGCCTCCGAGATTAAGGCTAAAATAAAGTGAAATAAATTTTAAGATTTCTCAGGGAATTTAATTCCACACAAAATAAGTGTGGTGACAGGGAGTCTCCCTGAAATATCCCTCACTGAATATTAATCTTAGGAATAACAAAATTGCCCAACTGTGGGATGCTTGTTCGGTTTTTCCTGCAGCTGATCATGATGGTTTTATTCAGCATCAACTGATTTTTGGTTCTTATGCTCTGCTTTTCTTTCCCTTTTCTTCTATTTGCCATGATGTTATTAGTCTACCTGCAAATATCACAGAGTGAACAGAGTGTGACTTTAGGGGCAGTCACTTTATCCTTCTGTACCTCAGCCCTAATCTCTGGCTTCCTCTTGGAGTTTATGTATGGCTCTGTGAGGGGAGTCAGTTTACAATACCTCCCTGCACCTCAGTTCTAATCCCCTGTTCTGTCACCATGTCTGTAAATTCAAGAGAGTGGTTTTATAACATAGGCAACCGAGACCCCTCGGGCCTGCCATTTTCTGAATTCACCACAATCACCCGATAAAGACACCACACACAGTATTTTCTTGAAGTGGCACAACTTGGCCGCAGCTTTATTTTATATACAGAACATCTCTAAACCCTGGGCATACCCAAGCCGCTCGTCTGCTTGCTCGGACGCCGGAAGAGGTCGTTCGGGCTCCCTTCTGGGGCCTTTAACCCTCCAGTCGCTCCTCCCATTTGCCAGCGGGGTGCCCTTGGACTACTGGATCCTGCACCCCGCGCCTCGCTCGCTCCCGTCAGGGCACGGCGCCATGTTATATTCGGCTCCGTGCACCCGCGGGGCACTGCGCCTTACTTTTCTCCTATGCCTGGGTTTTAATTTTTGCATCCAGGGAATGTCTGTATGTCCCTCTTGAGGGCAGTCTAAGCAGTACTCACGGTTCCTGCAGCGATATCTCCATAGCAGGATGATAAGGGTAAAACTGATGATCACCAGAGGCACAGACAGAGTCAGCAAGAGAAACCAGGAGGAAGCAGCTGGGAAAGAAACCAGCAGATAAAGAGCAGTCATTACACGGAGCACAGGTATATCTGTCCTAAAGTTTCCACATTTAGCAGTGGTATAGGATCCCTGGGAACAGACTCTGGGGCTAAAATACATACTTATTCTAAAGGAAAAAGAAAGAAGTTAGGAAAAAGACAAAGAAGGGGAGAGGCAGAGAAAAAGATGTAAAAACAGAAAGCAAGGTAGAGGGGGCTTGAGA
Organism: Microcaecilia unicolor; assembly: GCF_901765095.1. NCBI lineage: Eukaryota > Metazoa > Chordata > Amphibia > Gymnophiona > Siphonopidae > Microcaecilia > Microcaecilia unicolor. Next base: position 34,269,349 of record NC_044044.1, read on the forward strand.
CAAGGAGAAAGAGACACAACAGGAAAAGGAAGATGGAGAAGCGAGACAGGGAGAAAGAGACACAACAGGAAAAGGAAAATGGAAATGTGAGACAGGGAGAAAAAGACACAACATGAAAAGGAAAATGGAAATGTGAGACAGGGAGAAAAAGACACAACATGAAAAGGAAGATGGAGAAGTGAGACAGGGAGAAAAAGACACAACATGAAAAGGAAAATGGAAATGTGAGATAGGGAGAAAAAGACACAACATGAAAAGGAAAATGGAGAAGCGAGACAGGGAGAAAGAAACACAACATGAAAAGGAAAATGGAGAAGTGAGACAGGGAGAAAGAAACACAACATGAAGAGGAAAATGGAAATGTGAGACAGGGAGAAAAAGACACAACATGAAAAGGAAAATGGAGAAGTGAGACAGGGAGAAAGAGACACAACATGAAAAGGAAAATGGAAATGTGAGACAGGGAGAAAGAGACACAACATGAAAAGGGAAATGGAAATGTGAGACAGGGAGAAAGAGACACAACATGAAAAGAGAAAGGGAAATGGGACTTGATATACTGCCTTTCTGAGGTTTTTGCAACTACATTCAAAGCGGTTTACATATATTCAGGTACTTATTTTGTACCAGGGGCAATGGAGGGTTAAGTGACTTGCCCAGAGTCACAAGGAGCTGCAGTGGGAATCGAACCCAGTTCCCCAGGATCAAAGTCTGCTGTAATAACCACTAGGCTACTCCTCCACTCATTCCACCAATAAGAGCCAACCTCATCAGTGATGTCACAATGGCTTGATTGCCCAATACAGTTCCCCAGGATCAAACTCCACTGCACTAACCACTAGGCTACTCCTCCACTCATTCCACCAATAAGAGCCGACCTCATCAGTGATGTCACAATGGCTTGATTGCCCGATACTTGGCTCACTTCTGATATTGTGATGTCATAAGGGAAAGGGGGAAAGGGAAACGGGACTTGATATACCACCTTTCTGAGGTTTTTGCAACTACATTCAAAGCGGTTTACATATATTCAGGGGGGCAATGGAGGGTTAAGTGACTTGCCCAGAGTCACAAGGAGCTGCAGTGGGAATTGAACCTAGTTCCCCAGGATCAGAGTCCACTGCACTAACCACTAGGCTACTCCTCCACTACGAAAAGGAAAATGGAGATGTGCGACAGGGAAAAAGACGCACAGGATGAAAAAGAAGATGGGGTGAGAGAAAGAAAGACAGAGGGAGAGAGAGAGATGAGAAGGGGAAGAGACAACATGAAAGAGGAAGAGGGACATGAAAAGGAGCAGACCATGCAGTGAGAAAGAGGTTCTTACACAATGTGGCTGAGGGTGTTGCACACACACTGTCTGTGGTATTTGTTCCATGAAACTTCAACACTGGGCATCTGGAAGAATATTAATCATACAACTTTCAAAGTCCACTTTCTGCCCTATGAATCCTCTAACACTTGTGTGTCAGCAGAATGCTGTGTTTTGTAAAGGTCTTGTGTTGATGAATCACTGTATCCTGTGAACTGTCTACCAAAGAAGGGGAAATGGAGGTGAAAGCAACGTACATCACTTTGGTAGAGACTTTGCCTGAAGGATTATTAAGTACATTTTTAAAAGTAAAATAGATATAGTATTTATACTAACTTTGTGTGATTCAGGCAGGGGGAGGAGGTGTCACTGACATTCGAGAAAGTCCCAGTTTGGCAGATTTGACAGACAGTGTCAACCCAGGAGGTTGCTAGAAAGCAAGGGGAAAATGTCACTTCCGATTCCATTAATATCCAGCTCTACCAATACCCCTCACTCCTGCCCTGCAGCACCCCCTGCTATTCCAGTACTCAGACCCTCACACATATAGCAAGGAACCACCTTGCCCCCAACACACAAGGCACCTCACTCTTGCCTCTGGAATTCTTGTAACTGCACCAGTAGTTCATAATTTCACTCACCCCTTTTTAGCACCCCAAACCCAACACCACAGGAAGACAGGTGATTGCACAATTCACAGGTACCCCTGCTTCTCAGGGAGCAGTAGAAGCCCTGGGAGCACTGGCACAGGGCATCATGTGTCTGATTGCAGTGAGAGGCTTCGCTGAAGTGAAAGCCTGCAAAATAAAAAAAAACAAACAGCAAAACAAGTGTAGTCGGCCACCCAGTAGAAGACAAGGAAACTGTGTTTATTGAAGGAGCCAACATGGCCGGTTTTCCAACTAAAAGCCTGTGTCAGGGATCAAAACCATTGTTTCCAGGACCAACCGTTAACAGCAACAATTCAACAATGTTCAAATCAAATACTACCTTGTTCATCACTAATATCCCCACCTTGAGGTTCAATGCTGTGTACAAAGTGGATGATGAAGTACAAAATTAGCTCAAATTACAAACATAACAAAAAAAACTGAAAGCCTCTCTCTCTCTGTCATCTAGCCTCTCCTTCCCTCTGTCTGTCTCTCTCTCTTTCTCTCATTTAGCTTCTCCTTCCCTCTGTTTGTCTGTCTGTCCGTCTCTCTCTCTCTCTCTAGCATCTCCTTTCCTCTGTCTGTCTGTCTCTCTCATTTAGCTTCTCCTTCCCTCTGTTTGTCTGTCTGTCCGTCTCTCTCTCTCTCTCTATTTAGCTTCTCCTTCCCTCTGTCTGTCTGTCTGTCCGTCTCTCTCTCTCTATTTAGCCTCTCCTTCCCTCTGTCTCTCTCATTTAGCTTCTCCTTCCCTCTGTTTGTCTGTCTGTCCGTCTCTCTCTCTATTTAGCTTCTCCTTCCCTCTGTTTGTCTGTCTGTCCGTCTCTCTCTCTCTATTTAGCCTCTCCTTCCCTCTGTCTCTCTCATTTACCTTCTCCTTCCCTCTGTTTGTCTGTCTGTCTGTCTCTCTCTCTCTGATTTAGCTTCTTCTTCCCTCTGTCTGTCTCTCTCTCTCTCTCATTTACCTTCTCCTTCCCTCGTCTGTCTCGCTCTCTCTCTCTCATTTAGCTTCTCCTTCCCTCTCTCTGTCTCTCTATATCTGTCTCTCTCTTCCTTTTGCCTGGAGCTCTCTGCCCCTTCTCAGCTGCTGTTACACACTTTGCCACCACTGCTATCACTTGGCTTAGCACCTTCTGCCTCTCTGCCCACAGCACTTACCCTGATTCCTGCCACTATGGCTCATATTCAGGGTAGAGAGTAGAGGAGGGCCTGGGGGCTTCAGCTACTGACCTTGACAGTGCGAGCAGGGCTGGCATTTGGAGAAAGAGTTCTCATGCTCCATGTATGTCCCATTCTCACAGGTTTCACACTGTGTATTTGCAGAGTCTGTGCAATCCTTCAGCTTGTGAGATCCTGAAATGAGAAACGCAGCACTGAGTTGCTGAGCACAAATCTGTTTCTCAGACACACAACTGACTGCATGGATATCCTCAGACACACATGTACATCCAGGCATATGTTATGAGACAGTGTGATCACACAGCTAGGCAGACAGATGTGTTACAACACCAAGCAGATTTGCAGCTGGATCTCGCCAGCTAAATCCACGGCCATGACAAATCTGCATTACTGTTTCCCTCTCCCCCTTCTCCCCCCAGAAGTGCAAATAAATATATGTTACAGCAGCCGTGCACCCAAAGCTCAGCTTCGACCCAACCCCAGATCTCAGCTTATGTGAGGGCCACAGATCAAGCCAGCAAAGGCACCAGCGTGTCCAGTCTGTCCAATTCTCTCTCTCTCTCCAGCATTTATTCTCGACTATAATCTGAAGTTGAACATACAAGATCTGAAAGACCCCCTCCCTTCACGTGCTGCCCCCAAACTTTATGTAAATATCTACCAGACCTAATGTGGCTGTTTCCCTGAACATCCGGACTCCGAGATCCTTGGGGCCTTTTGACCATTCCAGCCTGCTGCTCCCATCCAATTGGCTGCTGGAAAGTTAGACCCTGCTGGTACCAGTCTGGCCACCCCCAGCACCTGCAGTGTGACTGGGCTGTGCTTCCATTCAGACACAGACACATGTGCACAGAGAACATGTCCCTTCTCTGGGTTGTACTTCCCCCTTCTGCCTTCTTTGTCTTCCTCTCTCTCCTGCATCCACAAGTCTAACTGTGTACGTGCACCAGTGCATACCTGTGTGTGCGATAGTGTCTGTGAGTGTACTAGTGCATGTGTGTGTTCATGTTTTTGTGTGTATTAGTGTGTGTGTGTGTGTGTGTGTGTGTTACTGTGCATGTGCCTGTGTGTGTACTAGTGCATGTGTGTGTGCTTGAGTGTGTGTTCATGTTTTTGTGTGTATTAGTGTGTGTGTTCTAGTGCATGTGTGTGTTAGTGTGCGTGTGTGCTTGTGTGCGTGCATCTGTTTGTTTGTGTCTCTGTGGTGTTCGTATTCTATGTGAGTTTCCTGCACATCCTACACTGGCCACTGTAAGGCATTCGTTAGCCATCTTACCTGCAGGACACATCAAGCAGCACCTCCCATTGACCAGATACTCATTCCTGGAACAGGGTGACAGCTTTTTGGTCATTCTCCTGGCAGGGACTGAAGACTTCTGTATGTCTCAGGATCTCTGTACACAGCCCCTCCCACCCACACGTCTAAAAAAAAACATTTCCGACTACATCAAGTGCAAGACAGTAACACCCCCACCTAAGTAACCAGGCAGGAAGAGGGAGTGACAGTACCGGAGACTGAAGCCCACCACAGGGACAGAGGAGGGAGTGATATCTCTAGAGGCAGTTACCACATCTGGATTATAAAACACATTTAGACAATTTCCTGGAGCAAATGTCTATAAACCATTTAGCCCTGTAATTTCTCTGGGTATGAGCATTAAAGGGTGGAACTTCATTGTACTATACAAAGTGGGAGCATCAAATCTACATTATTATAAAAGTTCTAATATCTTTTCTACCAAGATGTTTCATTTGTGCTGTGCTGAAATGAGGTTTTTGTATCTATGTTATGTGAATGTTTCACTGGTACATGCTGGCATTGTATTATATCTATTTTATTTAAATGTTCTTTCCATGCTACCATAAAAACGAAGGAACAGCCATACTTGGTCAGACCAATGGTCCGTCTAGCCCAGTATCCTGCTTTCAACAGTGGCCAATCCAGGTCAAAAGTACCTGGAAGAAACCCAGTTAGCAGCAACATTCCATGTTACCAATCCCAGGGCAAGCAGTGGCTTTCCCTATGTCCATCTCAATAACAGGCTATGGACTTTTCCTCCAGGAACTTGCCCATACCTTTTTTTTAAACCCAGACATGCTAACTGCTGTTACCACATCCTCCAGGAAACAGTTCCAGAGCTTAACTATTAGTTAAGTGAAAAAATATTTCCTCCTATTTGTTTTAAAGTATTTCCATGTAACTTCCTCCAGTGTCCCCTAGTCTTTGTACTTTTTCTACTGATTCTACGCCACTCAGGATTTTGTAGACCTCAATCATATCTCCCCTCATCAGTCTCTTTTCCAAGCTAAAGAGCCCTAACCTCTTCAGCCTTTCCTCATATGAGAGTTGTTCCATCCCCTTTATCATATTAGTCGCTCTAATTCCGCTATATCTTTTCTGAAATAAGGTGCCCAGAACTGAACACAATACACCATGGAACGATACAGAGGCATTATAGTATTCTTTGTCTTATCTACCATCCCTTTCCTAATGATTCCTAGCATCCCGTTTGCTTTTTTGGCTGCTGCCACACAGTGGGCAGATTTCAGCGTATTGTCTGAAATGACACCTAGGTCTTTTTCTTGATTGCCGACTCCTAAGGTGGCCCCCAGCATCAGGTAACTATGATTCGGATTATTCTTCCCAATGTGCATCACTTTGCATTTGTCCACATTAAATTTCATCTGCTATTTGGATGCCCAGTCTTCCAGTTTCCTAAGGTCTTTCTGCAATTTTTCACGATCTGAATGCGTTTTTAATAATTTTGAAAAATTTTGTGTTACCTGCAAATTTAATCACCTCACTTATTGTTCCCATTTCCAGATCATTAATACATATGTTAAATAGCACAGGTCCTAGTGCAGATCCCTGTGGCACTCCACTATTCACCCTCCTCCGTTGAAAAAAATGGCTATTAAACCCTGCCCTCTGTTTTCTGTCCAATAACCAATTCCTAATCCACAACAGAACTTTGCCTCCTATCCCATGACTCTTTAATTTTCTCAGCAGTCTCATGAGGAAATTTCTCAAAAGCTTTCTGAAAATCTAGATACACCGGTCTATAATTTCCTGGATCTCCTCTGGAACCTTTTTTAAAAATCGGCATCACATTGGCCGCCCTCCAATCTTCAGGTACCACGCTCGATTTTAAGGATAAATTACATATTACTAACAATTGCTCCGCAAGCTCATTTTTCAGTTCTATCAGTACTCTGGGATGAATGCCATCCGGTCCAGGAGATTTGCTACTCTTCAGTTTGTAGAACTGCCCCATTGCATCCTCCAGGTTTACAGAGAATTCATTAAGTTTCTCCGACTCGTCAGCTTTGAATACCATTTCTGGCACCAGTATCCCACCCAAATCTTCCTCGGTGAAGACCGAAGCAAAGAATTCATTTAATCTGTCCACTACGGCTTTGTCTTCCCTGATCGTCCCTTTTACTCCTCAGTCATCTAGCGGTCCAACTGATTATTTTGCTGGCTTCCTGCTTTTAATATACCTAAAAAAATTTTTACTATGTGTTTTTGCCTCCAATGCAATCTTTTTTCGAAGTCTCTCTTATCCTTCCTCATCAGCGCTTTGCATTTGACTTGACATTCCTTATGCAGTTCCTTGTTATTTTCAGTCGGTTCCTTCTTCCATTTTCTGAATGATTTTCTTTTAGCTCTAATAGCGTCCTTCACCTCACTTTTTAACCACGCCGGCTGTCGTTTGGTCTTACGTCCTCCTTTTTTAATATGCGGAATATATTTGGCCTGGGCTTCCAGGATGGTGTTTTTGAACAGTATCCACGCCTGATGTAAATTTTTGACCCTTGCAGTCACTCCTTTAAGTTTTTTTTTCACCGTTCTTTCACACGTTTGTCTATGTGTTCCGTAATTTTATTCTTTATAATAGTTTCCACTATTTTGCCCGGCACTGACGTCAGGCTTACCGGTCTGTAATTTCCTGGATCACCCCTGGAACCCTTTTAAAAAATCGGCGGCAGATCAGCAATTTAAAGTTTGAGTTCTTTCAATACCCTGGGGTGTATACCATCTGGTCCAGGTGATTTATCACTCTTAACTTGTAAATTTGTCTCAGTACATCTTCCAAGTTCACCGAGATGTCTTTCAGTTCCTTTGGATCGTCACCCCTGAAAATCATTTCCGGTACAAGTAGATCTCTAACATCTTCTTCCGTAAAGTCTGAAGCAAAGGCTTCATTCAATCTCTCTACTGTGGCCTTGTCCTCCCTGAGTCCTCATTTTGCTCCTTCTTGATCTAATGATCCCACAGATTCCCTTGCAGGCTTCCTGCTTCTGATACATCTGAAAAAAGTATTACTATGAGTTTTTGTCTGGATTGGCCACTACTGGAAGCAGGATACTGGGCTAGATGGACCATTGATCTGACCTATTGTGGCTATTCTTATGTTCTTAATACAAGGAGTCCTTGTTGTGAAGAATGCAGTGTCCGCACTGGAGAATACTTGAATAGTTTCCTAGATAAATACACAGGATTTCCCTTGTTAAGGTTCCCAGTTTCATTTTGATTTCTAATCTTTGATCCCTTGCTCTGTATGTGGTGAATGTCTGTCTGTGTTTTGTGTGTAAAGAAGTCATTTAAAGGTGTTTTGTGTGTGGTAGGTAATAGCAGGTGGGGAGATTTGAGAAAGGGGGCACGTAGAAGAGGGGCTCAGGGGGGCCCCCGCTGAGAATTCTGAACTCCTTTTTCAGGGCAGAGAGATTCTGAAGCAGACAGCCAGGAGATGGCAGCACAGGCTAGAGGGAAAGCCAAGGAGTCCAGTCTTTTATTTTCAGAATAACACTTTTTCTGGGTTTCTTTTCTCTGTAGTTCTGGCCAGGCTCCCTCCCTCCTCCCCCTTGCATGGGGAATTATCAAGTTTGGCTGTTCTGAGTTTCATTTTGTTATTTGACTGTGGAGCAGACGCAACCGAGACAGCAATCAGGGAGATATGTGAGTCCAGTTTATAATGAGAGTGGGGTGAGGGTGGGTGGCTGAGATGGGTGAGGGGGTATTGACCAGGCGTTGTATGAGAACATGAGCTGTTACTTATGGTGCACTTTTCCATGGATCAGTAAAATCAGGGGTGGGGAGGAGGGCAGGAGCCACAGAGTTGGTACCAGCACAGGGACGGGACCCCTCTGCTGGCTCTCTTGTGATGTCCGATGGTCAACTCAGCCATAAAGGTGATGTCAGTCCCCCATCTCCCTGTCCACTTCACTCTTCCCCTCTTTCCCCATCTCTCTTCTTCTGACTCTCCTCCTCCTTCTCTTTCTCACTGCTCTTGTCTCTCTCTCTCTCTCTCTCCCCCTCTCCCCGTCCATCTCTTTCCTTCACACACTTTGTCTGTCTCACCATTATATTCTTTATCCAAAAGTCTCCTGCAGTCTTTAACTGGCCTCTTGTCCTCTCTCTCAGGCCAACATTCTGCTGTCTTGAAAATGTCCCACTACATCTAACCAATGTCTGTTTTCTCCCTGCCGGCCTCCCCGGCTCCAGCAGGTTTCAGGTTCTCTTCTGGATCTTCACATGCGGACTGGTCCATTCGGCCCCAACTCAGAGGCAGTATTATGGGCAAATTACATCTCCAAACTACCCCAATCCGTACCCCAATAACAATATCAGCGTGTGGAACATAGCTGTGCCCGAGGGCTTCCATGTCAAGCTGAACTTCTGGCAGTTCGACCTGGAGCCCTCCGAAGCCTGTAACTACGACTATGTGAAGGTGAGAGAAGGGGAAATGCAATCTATCTGTCTTTTGGAAAGCTAATATTCCCGAAAGTCCCTCTCACTGCCCCATGCTGATTCTATCCTAGTACCACAGACTGATGAGTCCAACTCACTGCCCCATGCTGAGTCCACCCCAGTACCACAGAGTCCCTCACTCACTGCTCCCAAGCTCAGCCGTATCCGGTAATACAATCTCCCACAATCATTGCTCCCATCCTGGGTCTTCTTTGGTACTTACAGGTTCACAGACCCAGGCTCAGTGTCCTACCCCAGCTTCATGCTTCTCTCAATCACTGCCCTTGAACTGAGTCCTCCCCAGTACTAAGGCCACAGAGGTCAAATACACACTACCCAAGCTACAGCCTTGTGGGTTCACGAGCACTGGTCTCACTGGGATACTCCTTCATTTGAGCCCTCCCCAGTACAGAAGTCTCAGGAGGTTCATCACATGAACTCACTGGGATACACTTTTTATCTTAGGTTTCAGCAGATAAGAAGGATTTGGGCAGATACTGTGGTCAGGTCGGTTCTAAAGTGGGTAACCACCCTAGTCAGCGAGAATTTCTATCCAGAGGAAACCGAATGAAGCTGCTTTTCAACTCCGACTTCTCCAATGAAGAAAATGGTGTCACGATCTTCTACAGAGGCTTCCTGGCCTTTTACCAAGCTGTGGGTATGTAGTTCATTCCTGGAAAAGAAAGGCAGGCCTGCAGCTCATACTCTGTCTTCCAGGAGGAAGGAAGGTGGGAGATCAGTCAAATTCATTTGGGCTCTGTGACTGTAACTAAGGAGGCCTGCCTTCAGCTCAAAGAGTGGGGGAGTTCTTGGTTGTCTCTCCAACCAGTAGGGTCCTCTCCTCTCCTCTGATGATGGAGTCCCTGGGACAATACCCGAAATACCTGGGTTCTCTGCCAGCCAGCAGTGTCTGTGGAACCTTAGATTGCCCCTTTCCTACCATGTCTCTTGTATCACGCTGCACGCTCTTATCCTGGCTTCTCTGCAGTGTCCAGCATTTTCAGCAGAAGAAACTTTGTAGTTCCCAGTGAAACATCCCGTCTGAAATACATCTCTGAAGGTGCTGGCATATAATAGCTAGGAAAGGGTAAGAGAACATAATCGGGTACAAAACTCACTAGAAAGCTACAGGCAATGGAAGGGTGAAGGTAGCAGATCTTGGGGTTTTAACTTTGATGACTCCTGTCTTGTTTCCTCCTCCCCACAAACACTCTAGACATGGATGAATGTGCTCCTGATGCTGATCAGACTAACCACGCTGAACAGCCCCTCTGCGATCACCATTGTCACAACTACATTGGAGGCTACTTCTGTTCCTGTCAACCAGGTTACCAGCTCCAGAGCGACCAAAGAACATGCAAAGGTAACTACGAGCAAAGACTGAGGAAAGGCTGCTCATCTCTGCTTTAGTGGTAATATAGTTATCTCAGATCATAGACCCCTGCTGTTCTTATCAAGATGTCTTGTGCAGCCACCACTTTTGCCAGGCTCTCACTCTTGCAGTGCTTGCTAGCTTTGATGAGGTTTTGCCAGGTCCTCATTTTGTCAGTCCATGCTAGCTTTGATGAGGTTCTGCCATTTTTGCAGTCCATGCTAGCTTTGATGAGGTTCTGCCAGGTCCTCATTTTGTCAGTCCATGCTAGTTTTGATAAGGTTCTGCTTGGGTCTTTGTCTTTCTTAAATATGGCAAACAGTTCACGTTTCAGTTATAGCTCCTTTCATCTGGGCCATTTTGAGAGGACACTGGAAGCAGAGTGAAAAGGGCAGAGAAAGGACAATGTGGTGTGTCAACATAATAATTTTCTCATATGCAAGAGGAGCTGCAAACCCTGTAATGCAAACAGCAGGATGTGATGTTATGCTGTCTCTGTGATTTCAGCTCAGTGCATGAATGAATTGTTTACGGAGGCAGAGGGATACATTTCCAGCCCGGAGTATCCAAGTCCATATCCTGCAGATCTCCGGTGTAACTACAGCATTCACCTGGAGAAGGGTTTAAGCATCACCCTGAAATTCTTGGATCCCTTTGAAATAGATGACCATCAGCAGGTCAAGTGTCCATACGACACTCTGCAGGTACCTTCATGCTAATCATTCATGTAGATGCTGATTGTCAAAGTTACATATTCAGTGGCTGCCCTGGCCATTCCCCACCTATCACGAATCATCCATAGGGCTCCATCTTTCATCTTTATGGATTGGATGGATATTTTTCAAAGAGATCGAGCAGGGGATCCACTGCAGAGACACTGTAAGCATGAGTGCACTCTCTGATCATGGTCTCAGTCAGCTGGAATGAAAAGAGGAGTCTGGGGTGATAGAAACTTTAGTAAAGGGCCCTTAAGATTGCAATAATCCAATTTTGAGAGCAATAGTGATTGTACTAACAATCTAAATTGCTCTAATTCAAAATACTTCCTAATTCACCTTAAGTTTCTCATCAGAAAAAAAGAACTTTTTATTAATGCATTCATTTGTGGTTCAAAAGACAATGTTTGATTTATGTATAACCTCAGAATCTGAATCACTGGAGCTAAAACATATTTAGTTTGATCACTTAAAAAATGATCATTCAATGAATCTGGTTTATTGTCAAACAAAAAAAAAAACCTGAATTTTGTCAGGAAGTATTTCTTCACTGAGAGGGCGGTAGGTACCTGGAATGTCCTTCCATGGAAAGAGGAGGAGATGAAAATGGTAAAGGAATTCAAAAGTGCGTGGGATAAACACAAAGGAATCCTGATTAGAAGGAATGGATCCAAAGAAGCTTAGCAGAAATTAGGTAGCAACACCTGTAATTGGGAAGCAAAGCCAGTGCTGGGCAAGACTTTTTAAGATCTGTTCCCTGATTGTGCCTTGGATGGGCTGCAGTGAGCTTTTCAGAGGCTTTGACAACTTCAGAAATTTAGAACAGGAACAGTGCCGGACAGACTCGTAAGGTCTGTGCCCTGAAAATGGAAGGACAAATCAAGAGCAAAGGACAATCCAACACAGAAGATGCTGCTTTAAAAGATGCTTTATTTGCTGCTTGGACACAAGGGACCCGACACGGTCCGTGTTTCAACGTCACAAAGCGCCTGTTTCAGGGGTCACATTATAATGTGACGACTCCCCTGAGCAGTGCTGTTGGTCAGCAGTGTTTCCCAAGCAGGGGCATAGCCAGACAACAGATTTTGGGTGGGCCTAGGCAAGAAGTGGGTGGGCACCAAGTGTTCTCCCCTTCACCCACCACCAAATAAAAATCTCAGCTGGCGGGAAAACGCTTCTTTCCACCTTAGCAGTCTGCAGCAGGCACGCGCTGAAAACTGAGCTTGCACAGGTGCTGGTATCCTGGAGAATGGCGTTTTCATCACCATCAGGGGGAAGTCTTCTGCTTGGAGAGCTTGGGATCCCCACCTGCTACCGCTAATACGTGTGCTGCTGTTGGGTGGGCCCCAGCCCACCCAGGCCCACCTGTGGCTACGCCACTGTTCCCAAGTGCAATGCTTTGCAGCTACCTTGGTTGCTCAGAGGCTTTTTCCAACCACTACTGTGATCCCCGAAGCAGGTGTTTTGTGACGCTGAAACACGGACCGTGTTGGGTCCTTTGTGTCCAAGCAGCAAATAAAGCATCTTTTAAAGCACCATCATCTGTGCTGCTTTATCCTTTAGCCTCCTTCGCGCTTGTACTTTTGACGTAGAGGTTGTTCTTGTTTGCTGTGCCTGATCCAAGGGCAAATCAAGATCAGGTATTGCCTATGAATTATCGCATCATACCATATGTAATGAGTTTATCTTGTTGGGCAGACTGGATGTACCGTACAGGTCTTTATGTGCCGTCATCTATTATGTTACTGTGTTCAATTTTAATTTATATTTCATCACCCAGGATCCTATCACAGTAGTGCATTTTTGGATAGCGTCAGTTATTTGCATCAAACTAAAAGAAAAACAAAACCTGGAATCATAATAACTGTGTCAACTGCATAAGTGTAAGTGCGGAGTCCTTCTGTATCCAATTCAAAGCCTGATTATGCAAAAAGACATTAAATAAAGCAGGTGACATGGGAGAGCCCTGAGGGACACCACAGGGGGTTCTGCCAGCTATCAGAAAGAACTCTGGTGGACAGGAAGCCTCTGAACCAGTTAAAACTGTATTAGTTATCACAATTTTAGTTAATTCGGTGAGCAGAATGTCACAGTCCACAGGAGAGATCAAATTGTCACATAAGTGCTTATGAGTTTCATTCAGTAGAGATCTCGCTTTATCAAGCAAAAAAACCTAGAACCATCTTAGTACTGTGACAGGGTCTAAACCCTGATTGGGATGAGTGCAAAATATTGTGCGTAAACATGGCGTATTTTCAAAGCACTTAGACTTACGAAGTTCCAAAGGTTTTAAGACTAAGTGCTTTGAAAATGAGCCTCCACATCATTCAACTGAGCACAGACCAAACCCTCCAAAAGCTTTCTAAATAATGGAATCGAGGCAACTGGCCTATAGTTTGAAACTAAATGAGTTAGTTCTTTTGAATCCTTATTTATTAGTTTAGTTTATTTATTAATTAGGATTTATTTACTGCCTTTTTGAAGGAATTCAGTCAAAGCGGTGTATAGTAAGAATTCAAACACAAGCAACAGACAATTACAGCAGTAAAAATATTCAGATAACAATATAAAGTATGGCATAGTTTACTACTTAGTCAACAGAATATGTAATAAAACATTTTAATAGACAGCGTAGGGTATAAGCAAAGATGGAACGTATAGATAGGTAAGAGAGTAAGCGGAGTTAGAAAATAAGGTGACTAATTTAAAGAAAGTTGATCATGAGGTCAGAGAGGTGATTAAATATTATCTTAGCTAAAATGTACCTAAGGAAAGCATCAACTGTGCCCATTCATAAAGAAGCGTCAACAACTGAGACAATACTAAGTCATCAAAGATGGCGGACATGAATCTAAAAAAACAGTAAGATTTAGAATATTTGGAAAACCATGAGTAAAATAAAGACCAAATCCTGTCACCAAGAATTTCTGACTGATCATTAATAGTATTATATTCAACCAAGCAGTCAGTTCTTTCAAATAATGCTCTCATTTTACTAACTTTAGTTTGAAACGAGATTGCCAGTTGAATGGCTGATGGATTCTCCTCTGTACCTGAGAATATTGTGCAGGATTTATAGACTATCAACTAATTCATCCATCCATTCATTGACTTTCCTTTCTTTATCAAAACCCCCAAACTGTTCCTCTGCTGCTTCTTATTGGTCCATTGGTTGAATCCCTGCCTCTATCTACCTCCCTGCTCCTATTCTTTGTCTCTCCCTTCATCCTGCAATGCATCGCTCCACTGATCACCCCATCTGGTCTTTGCCTGTGGATTGTTCATGACAAGCATGGGCTCACGATGAGAAACCTTCACTTTGTCCTTCCCACAGATCTATGCAAAAGGGAACAGGATTGGAAAATACTGCGGTAGGCAGAATCCAGGCATTATCGACACCCAGAGTCACAATGTGGACCTCCTCTTCTTAACTGATGACTCCGGAGACAGCCGAGGCTGGAAGATTCATTACACCTCAGAGCGTAAGGAGCTACTTCTTTCACACTGTCTCATGAGTCAGACTTCTGGGTCCAGTTCATGTAGGTGTCCTTGGGTTTGACTAGACTCTCTCTTTCCCTGAGCAGTGCCCTCCTGCATACGCTGCAGCAGTCTCATGTTGGCATAACATAGCAAACGACAGGATGTAAAGACCATGTGGACTATCCATGCCAGTTACAGAAGCCATGGCTCATGAACCTCATTAAGACGGGAATCTTTCTCTTGCAGGAGTTCGCTGTCCTGTGCCTGTTGTGCGGGATAAATTTAGCATCCTTAAACCGCAACAAGCAGAGTATCGCTTGCATGACTACATCCTTGTGAGCTGTAAGACAGGCTACAAGCTAATGGAGGTATTGTAGAGGTTGCCTAGGCCTGCTAGCATCTCCTCCACTCAGTGCTTCCACTCCTTCTCCCAGTTCAGTGTTCACCTTTTCTCCAGTTCCTACCTTTCTTTTTGTTTTTCTGTCCCCGGTTCTCCTTTTCTGATTTCAGTTTGGTGTCTGTCCTTCTCTTCCTCCTGTTTCAGTCCTTCTTTGTAATCTGCTCTTCTTGAGCACATATCTATACATGTAGAAAACTCAGCTCTGAACCTTTCCACATGTGCTCCTGAGCCAGGGACCCTCACCCCAGCAGCTTCCTCTCACAACTACCACCCCAGCAGCTTTCTCTCTTCTGCATCTTGCTGGAGTTTTGCATCCCTTCTCTTGAAGTGTTCGGCCATTGCTCCTCAAGTATCATGTTTCTTCTAGGATGATAAGGAGCTGAGGTCCTTCACCTCTGTCTGTCAACATGATGGCACCTGGCACAGAAAACTCCCACGCTGTGAAAGTAAGTGCACATGGTATGAAGCCTCCATACTGGCCTTGGTGGGAAGAATTGGTATTCACAGGCTCAATCATTCCCTCACACCTCTGTACAGAGGTTTCTTCTGTCATGAAAGTTTCTCCAATCTGTTCCACCGATGGACACCACCCATAACCCTACAGTACAGGAACTACAATCTCCTGTTTTTATTCCATCCTAATAAAGCTCTACACACTGTGGGTAACGCTGAACCCTACATTCATCCCTGGAAGGATTTCTGTTCCTGCAGTGAAAGGAATTTAGTGCCTGTATTTATTCTCCTCCACACAGTAGCCCACCACAGGAACTTCAGTGCTGCGATGAAAGCCTATCCCATGCCCCCCTCCCAATACACCCACACCCACACAAACACTGCTCCATCAGTGGAACCCAAGTCCTACTTTTACAGATCCAACATTCACATAAACACATTGCCGCATTGAACCTGCTTTGAGTGGGAAAGCGCGGGATATAAATGTAATAATAATAATAATAATAATAATACATAAACAATGTTTCACCAGTGTAACCCCAACCCTTCCTTGAAGGTTAACATACGGAAACACTGTTTCATCAATGGAACTCCAACCCTAACATAAACACAAGCATACAAATGTTGCCCCACTAGTGGAAACCCTACCCTACCCTGACATCTCACACACACGCATGCACGTACACATACAAAAATTCATATAACCACTGGCTTATCAATGGAAAACCAACCCAACCCTTGAGAGCCCACATACACACACATCCATACATAAACATACAATCGCTCATCTACCAATGGAAACCCAACCCAACCCTTGAGAGCCCACATACACACATGTATGCATGCATACACACACAAATTCATACAACCGCTCATCTATCAATAGAAACCCAACCCAACCCTTGAGAGCCCACATACACTCACATCCATACATAAACATACAATCGCTCATCTACCAATGGAAACCCAACCCAACCCTACTCTGACAGCTCACATAAGCATACACAAACACCATCAATGGCATCTCATCTCTTCTCAGGAGGGACTTTCTTAAACATTCACATTGTTGTAACATTCAGACTCCAACACTACCCTAGTGGGTGTCAATTCTTAGAGTTAGAGCCAAATTAATTCATATCTATATTCATTCAACCTTGAACTTTTCCATAAATCACATAACTGAGTTAAAATAAGGAACTGTGATTTGTATTTGAACTGTTGCCCTGTTTCTAAGTTATGACAGTGATATATTAATATTCGTCTTCCACAGTTGTGAGCTGCGGGAAGCCCAAGAAATTGGAAAATGGAAAGTACACTTATAAGAACTTGCCAAATGAGAACACATACCAGTCAGTTGTAAAGTATCAGTGTAACGAGCCTTATTACAGCATGGTAACAAAGAGCGACAATGGTGAGTCTTTGCAACTAAAATTGAGTTAATAGATAAACTACAGCCCATGCCACATATCTCCACCATGGGATTATAAAGTCTGATCTTCAATCACCCTCTCCGTGTTCTTCTTTTTATATATATTTCATTCCTCTTTGCATAATTACTTTATCTATAGGTCTATCTACACACAATGCATTTTCTTCCTCCCCTCCATACATCCATCATTTCCCCTTTTCAGCATAACTAGCCAATTTCCATCTTTCTCATTCTCCATTCAGACCTTCATCTGTCCTCTAGCCCTTCCACATCCATGTATCTCACTCTCTGCTCCTCTCCTGAAGCCCCCCAATTACAAGACCTTCTAAGATCAGACGTTCAGGGATCTCAGCCACAATGTAACCCGTTCCAGCTGGGCAATGCTCTGCCTCTCAATTCCTTTTATCGGTCTACTTAGGTCTGTCTCATGAAGAGGCTGGGGATCTGTTTTGGAAGCAGTGGAGAAGGATGAGAAGCGTGTTTGGACTCTGCTGGCATTTGTTTTATTAGTTGGGGTTGAGGTGGATAAGATTTGGTTTCTCTGCACCCTTCTCTGAGAGAAGAGAGAGTGTGGAAAACATTGTGGGGTTTACTGAGGGCAACAGCTGCGAGGATCAGGTTGCTGGGTTGGTTGAATGGATCAGGGGTTGTTGGTTATTAATTTTGTAGTAGGATTTTATTCATTTTTATTCAGATTATTCACATGTTACTTTTGAATTTTCCTATTCATTTTGGTTTGTTATAAAATGTTCTACGGCATTTTGATGTTTTTGATTCTAACACACTGAAAGAGAAATTCCGCTTGTCTCTTTTCTAGCCACGTACAGTTGCAGCGCTCAGCGCTTGTGGAAGGATTCAAAGGACCTTGAGGCCATTCCAGATTGTTTGCCAGGTGGGCAGGGCCCAGGGCTGAGGGAGACATTTTGGGGCAGAGTCCATTTGGGGTTTGTGTGCGAGTCTGTGTACATACTTGTATGCATTTATTTCATCATCTCTTTCTCATCTTAGCACAATAAGAGGTGAATTTATAAAGGGTGTCTAGACAAAGAAAGCACAAATGTTACATCTATATACCCTCGTAGAGTATTCCAGAGGAAGTAGATGCATCTGCCCTGAGGCACGTGTACCTGTCGGCTTATGAATGCATCTTGTAACATAGAGGAATGAGTGCCAAAATCCCATCCCTGTATCTACCCACATAACTATGTGGATTGAATGACTATGGAGCACATAAGATCATAAGAGTTGCAACTCTGGGTCAGACCATCAAGCCCAATATTCTGTTTCCGTTTACTAAATATTTGGTAACCTACCAATTCTGAAAACAGGCCTTAGTGGGTTACAATTAAAAAAAAAATCAATCATTTTGGAAAGGAACACCATAAAAAGACAAGACGGAGTAGACCAACCATCCTTACTAGGACTAAATCCCTTTTCCCTATCTGGACTGCTGAGGTAATGTAGGCCCACTGGGTTCAACCGCATCCAAATTTAACTGAATACCAAATGCCAGTTCAAAGAAATGTGCTTTTAGAAGGGACTTAAGTTTAGAGAAAGATAATCCAGACCTACAATACGGGGGCAAATTGTTCCAGAGAAAAGGTGATAGAAAGAAATAAGCCGAGCCAGGAGTAAGGCATAGAATCATAAACCAGCATCTGTAATGGACAGGCAGCCAGTGTAATTGAATGAGGAGGAATGGTCCCAACGCTTTGCCTTGTATAGGAAGCAAGCTGTAGAATTGAAAAATGTTTGAAGGCGAAGAAGAAGGTAGGAGGAAATACAACAGTAGACAGTGTTACAATAATCAATATGGGTGATAACAAAATCATGAATAAGGGTGTGGAGAGCATGGAAATCAAGAAACTGCTTAATTGGTCCAAGTATACCTGGCAGGAACCCCAAAATAGCAAGATTTCAAGTACTTAACCCCAGGGATTTCCCTGAATCTACCTTTATGGACATTTCCTCCAGGAACTTGTCCAAACCTCTTTTTTTAATCCAGCTACATTAACTGCTTTCACCACATCCTATGCCAGTGAGTTCCAGAGCTTAACTATGCTGAGTAAAACACAGTTTCTGCGACTTGTGTTAAATGTGCTGCTTAATAACTTCATGGCATGTCCCTAAGTCCCAGAACAAAGCAATTGATTCATGTTTATCCGTTCTACTCCAGTCAGGATTTTATGCAGTTTCTCTCCCAGCCCAGAGAAGAGTTTGGGTTTGGGGAGGAGACAGCGTGCAGAGAAAGAGGGTTAAATCAGGACATTGGATTTTTTAAATGGATTATTTTAACGTAGCAGCGTCTCTGTACTCTCCACTGTACAGTGTAACACTGTAGTACCTAGTGCTGACTTTGGCTTTGGTTGCTTTTTGTGTAGTGTGTGGGAAGCCTGACATGCCTGTGACGGGTATCGGAAGGATCATTGGAGGACATGAGGCAAAACACGGGACCTTCCCCTGGCAAGTGTATCTGCGGACATTTGGAGGTGGCTTGGGTGGTGGGGCGCTAATTGCCGATCGCTGGATCCTCACAGCTGCCCACGTGATACACCCCAAGGGCAATGCGAAACAAGACTTGCAGAGAATCATGGACAATACAGAGATCTATCTGGGGCACACCGAGGTTGAGGAACTGATTAAACTTGGCAATTACGCTGTGGAGAACATTTTTGTGCATCAGGACTACACAATGGATGAATACAATTACAATAACGACATTGCTCTCATCAAACTGTCAGGCAGTGTCACCATGAACAGGGATGCCATGCCGATCTGCCTTCCAGACAGCAGCCATAACACCCTCTACAGTGACAGGCAGCTGGGTTACGTGAGCGGCTTTGGAGTAACTGAGAACAAGATCGCAAAGAATCTTAGATACGTCTCACTCCCCATTGCGAGTGACCGTGAATGCAGAAATTATCTGGCAGGGAAAAATACTACTAATCACCCCTACATGTTTTCCGAGAATATGTTCTGTGCAGGTTTTCCTGAAACCGGTAAAATTCGCCAGGATTCTTGCCAGGGAGACAGTGGCGGAGTCTTCACTACGGAGGAGCTGAACACCAATCACTGGATTGCGATGGGCATCGTCTCTTGGGGAATCGGTTGCGGGAAAGGCTACGGTTTCTATACCAAACTGATCAACTATCGAGACTGGATGAGCGAGGTGATGAAGAACTAAAAAAAACCCTCATCGTCCTCATTAATGTTTGAAAAAAATAAGGACAGAACCTATGCAATAAATCCAAATTCTTTACAGAGCTCCCCGGTAAAATATTTCCTAAACACATAGAGGGTCATGCTGTAACAAGGTGTCTGGTAGGTACTTATATTCTATAAGGGAACATAGGGTCCACTTCCCTTTATAGAGTACTAGGGGTATCCCATTACATGTGTACATATTGCTTAGACATGAACACGCAAGCCAAACACAGTTACACACATAAGTGTGAGTCCCACCCATGCTCTGGCCAGCCGTTAGCCACATGCATGACCTCCCGTCAAATACACACTATGTAAGTTACACACATGTTTATAGGACAGTGGAAAATCAACACATATATATATATATATATATGTGCAAATATTCTAAACATTTATGCACATATCTGGCCAATGAATGTAACAGCCTGCTTCATGGAACTGTCGCTGCAGAGCCGAATATCCAGATAATGACTGCCATATCCAGATACGTGCGCTGACTGGAGCTATCGGGGGATAGCACTGCTGAAGGTCTTTCCAGACTGCCTCAGCACTATCCAGATACGAGCGTGAGCAGAAGAAGAATTTATCAGAGATTAGCAATATTCAACCCTCCATCTAGGTCAGAAAGCTACTTTTCTAATTCTATCTGGATAGTCCCAGCATGGTACGAACATGAGCAGAGGAAGAATTAGCAATATTCAACCCACTATCTGGGAAGGTCTCTGGCCATTGCCCCAGGTACAAAAAAAAAGTACCTGTATTTAATATGTAAACCGCTTTGATTGTAACCACAGAAAGGCGATATGAAGTCCCATAAAAAATAATGATTGTTTTACTGACAATTACTTTGCATAGGATGTGCCTGGTTTTACAACAGCTGCTCACTCATAAACGTATAGAAGGCAATTCTGTTACACAGCTCATACAATCAGGTGCCCGGGTGGAGCCCGATTCTATAAACAAAAATAGACAACTAGTTTCCTGTATAGAATATGATCCTAACCAGCATTAACACACCTAAGTCTTAGGAGCCGTCCCTTTGCCGGCCACAGTGTGCAAGTTATTACAGAAAGCACTTAGGTGACATATTGGCAAAAACATGTGAAACTTTGCACCTGCACATGTACTAAA
This sequence comes from Microcaecilia unicolor, assembly GCF_901765095.1. NCBI lineage: Eukaryota > Metazoa > Chordata > Amphibia > Gymnophiona > Siphonopidae > Microcaecilia > Microcaecilia unicolor. The sequence goes on from NC_044044.1 coordinate 34,290,427, forward strand.
TCACGTAGCTCTAGTTCCTAGAATTGCACTGATAGCGTCTGCACCAGCAGACAGAAAATGCCCCATCTTCACACCCCAAAGAGCGTATTAGCCCAGTGGACCCAAGCTTGCTCCCCCCTCTCCCCCACAGGTCTAACCCCTCACATCCAGGATCTCTCTGAGCCATGGCCACACATCAAAGCACCCACCAAGAAGACCTTACCAGGGCCACTGAGAGACTGGGCCGGGCCCGGGGCAAGGCCGCCACTCCCCCCTCCACCCCTCTGAGGTCGCCACCGCTCCCCCTCCACCGCCCCCCCCCCCAGGTCGCCACAGCCACCGCTCCCCCCTCCACCCCCCCCCCAAGGTTGCCGCCGCTCTCCTCCCCTCCGTCCGCCACCGGGCCGGGCCCCCTGCAGTGAAATAGGAGCACCTCTCACCTCCGTGAAAGCAGCACTGCAGGCAGCAGAACGCCTCCCTTCAGCTCTCCTTGTGTCCCGCTCTCGCGGAAGTTACGTCAGATGAGGGTGGGACACAGGGAGGGAAGGAGACCCTAAGGGAGGCGATCTGCTGCCCTGCTGCCTGCAGTGCTGCTTTCACGGAGGTGAGAGGCACTGCGATTTCAATGCAGGGGGCAGACGGTCGATGACGGAGGGCGGGTGGGACTGTGGCGTCGGACCCCCCTTGGAGGCCCGGGCCTGGGGAATTGTGTCCCCCCTGCCCCCCCTCTCAGCGGCTATGGACCTTACCCTGTCCCATACAGTCAGACTCATGCCAATGGATGCAGCCCCCAGGCGGCCCTCCAGCAATGAAGGAATTACCCCAGCCCCAAGATCAATCCAGGCCCCTCCCCTCCCCACAGGAAGATCAGATCCTGTGCACTTCCAAATGAGGGAGCTGGACTGTGTAACAAGCATCATTTGAGACAGAAGATCCTCTGAAATGCTAACAAGGCTCAGGGGACAGCTGGGACTGGTGGGTCCTGCCTTCCTTGGGTGGTCAGGACATGCATCCTTTCATATAGTACGCACAAAACTCAGGCCCTTCCCCACCCTAATGCTTCTTTCTGTGGTATGTGCTCATTTCATCTCCCTGCAGCTCATGTTTCTTCCTGTGGTACCTGCCTCCTCCCTGGTACTGACTCCACATTCTGCCCTGAACACAGCATCCACAGGAAGCTCTAAGTGGTGCTGGATCTAGGAGACTTTGCAATGCACAACAGCAACTCTGCAGAAATACACATTTGCAGAATCCCTGAAACCACAGAATGATCACAAAGGACTCTCTAAACTCCTGTTAAATTGCAGGTCTGTAAACTGCCTTGCCTCAAAGCAATTAAAAGTTTGCAAAGCGCTCCTGATGAGAGGAGGTGCTCGCAGGGGCGAGTTTCCATTGATGGAGGAATAAGACACATCATTTATTTTCAGAGCTATTGTGCACTTTCCAGCAAAGTCTTAGGTGCAGGCGAGTGGAAGTGGCAAGTTTCATAGTGAAAGTTAAGCCTCCTGTTGCCTTTGAAAATTGGGGTAAAAAACAGGGCACCGTCTTTGCCCCAGTGTGATGCACTTAAAAATTGCTCTGAAGGGGTAAAAGCCACATCTCTGCAAATAGCAGTGTTTTATGCTTGCAAACTGTACACAAGTCTGCGTCTTTATACCTATTTACCATAACTGAGCAGAAGTGAATCCTGAGGTGGGGTTAGGGAGGGGTCGGCACAGATTTTATAATCTACATGCTTACAGTGAAGCCAGAAATTTGTGTGGTTAACAGAAGGGGTGAATGTAATCATGTAAGTTCCCCCACGGTCATTTTCAAAGTGAGAATCATCATCGGTGCCCACACAGGGAAAAGTATGTTTCTCTGTGTGCTCAGTTGTAAAATCACCCGCTTAATGCTGATAAGGATTATTAATTTCCAAAAGTCTCACCTTGTATTGGTAATAAACTTCCAGACTTAGAATGTAACAAAGATTTAGTAAAAATAAAAGAGAATTCATAAATTCAGACTCCTATTTTTCCAAGATCAGTCAAATAATTCTCTGTTGAGTGAGATTCCAACTCAGGGGACAGAAAAGGAGCTTCAAGCCCACCTGTCTACTGGGAAGAATGAGTGAGACTCCATTGTGGAGTGTGAGATGGGGGAATGAGTAAGACCCCATCATGGGGTGCACAAGGTCAGTGAAGGGAGAAATTACTCAGACTCCATCAGGTTACGTGAGGTCAGGAGTAGGGTCTGAGTGGGATTCTACTGCATCACATCTGCCCGCAACCTCGGAGTCATCTTTGATTCCTCCCTCTCCTTCTCTGCGCATATCCAACAGACTGCCAAGACCTGTCGCTTCTTCCTCTTTAACATCAGCAAAATTCGCCCTTTCCTATCTGAGCACACCACACGAACTCTCGTCCACGCTCTCATTACCTCTCGCCTTGACTACTGCAACTTACTCCTCACCGGCCTCCCACTTAGCCATCTATCCCCCCTTCAATCCGTTCAGAACGCTGCCGCACGTCTTATATTCCGCCAGAACCGATATACTCACATCACCCCTCTCCTCAAGTCACTCCACTGGCTTCCGATCAGATACCGCATACAATTCAAGATTCTCCTCCTTACCTACAAATGCACCCGGTCTGCGGCTCCTCACTACCTCTCTACTCTCATCTCCCCCTATGTTCCCGCCCATAACCTCCGCTCACAGGACAAATCACTCCTTTCAGTTCCGTTCTCCGCCACTGCCAACTCCAGGCTCCGCTCATTCTGCCTTGCCTCACCCTATGCCTGGAACAATCTTCCTCAACCCCTACGCCAAGCCCCCCTCCCTACCCATCTTCAAATCTCTGCTTAAAACTCACCTCTTCAATGCTGCTTTCGGCACCTAACCTTTCGTGAAATATAGTATGCCCTATCAGACGGACTCTACACTTGTCTTTAGATTGTTTAGATTGTCTTTAGATTGTACACCTGTCTTTTAGATTGTAAGCTCCTTGAGCAGGGACTGTCCTTCCATGTTAAATTGTACAGCGCTGCGTAACCCTAATTGTACAGCGCAGCGTAACCCTAGTAGAGCTTTAGAAATGTTAAGTAGTAGTAGTAGGGTAGAGGGTGAGTATGTGATGACAAGGATAGAGATTGTTTGAGACAGCACCTGGGACTAATGGTACCACCAGCCTGTGATAAAACCAAAGCAATCTAAGTTTTGCAGCTGGGGCACTGGAGAGTTAAGTGATTTGCCCAGGGTCACAAGGAGCTGCAGTGGGAATCAAACCCATTTCCCCAGCTTCTCATCCCATTAGGCTACTCCTCAGAGACCAGAATTGCACTTGGTTCATAGTCAGAGCCCTTGTGAACACACAGGATCAGTAAAGCACATGACTTCCAGCTACTGTCCTCAGCAATCGATCTTTTCCTAGTCTGAAGGTCCTTATCCTGTGTTTACCAGTTCATGGTGCCAAAGCCTCAGTAGAGTTTTAACCTCGTCTTTCTACTGTCCATTCGCCATGTGTTCTGGGCTCAAGTCCAATGTCCTCTCAATGCAAACAGCCCCAGATCGAGGCTGGAGACCTCCATATCCCACCCCTCTCTGTGTCTCAACTGCCAGCCTCAAGCCATTATGTGGCGAGTCTTTTTCCTTACCTCTAATTCCATCCCCCTCACACTCAGGGTCCTGCTGCCCAGCTGTAAAAGCCACTGCTGTCCTCAACACTAAACACTGACCCACTGGTTACACCTTTCAAGGGTAAATGCCACAGTGTCCATCTTAATATTGGCTTATGGACTTTTCTTTTAGGAAATTAGCCAAACCTTTTTAAAACCCTGCTAAGCTAAATGCTTTTACCACATTCTCTGGCAACGAATTCCCAAGCCTGTAAATTTTAGGGCAGTTCCATCATACATTGAAATGAGTGCCAGATACAACTCAGATACAATGAGGAGAACCTGGCATGGGATATGATATAGCCACTGTATAACAATTCTATTCTCTTGCAACATACCAAAAGCAGTCTTCCACTTGCATTCAGATGTAAACATTCACCTTTCTCAAGATGACTCCAAGATTCAGATGCAGGAGGTAGGTCCCTGCCCCAGAGCGCTTACATTGTAAGCTGTACCTAAGGCAGTGGAGGGTTAATTTGCTTGCTAAGGCCCATCTATGGGAGATGTAGGATTTAAAGATTTTGAACCCAGGATCCTCTGGTTTTCAGTCCACTACCTTCATCATCAGTCTACTTCTGCCCTCTCACTGACAATTAAAAGGGGGGTATTTTTAGGCCAATAGTTGAAATTTAGACTTTCCTGTTAAAGCAATGAAGTAACAGTTTAGGGAAGCTTAACATTACATATTACCTTCTCAACCTCAGAAGTCCTCAATATGACCACGAAACTCATCAGTGGTATAAGAGCCTATGAACACAGAACACTGAGTTTGCGTTTTCAGGCTGTTCAGAGCCCCGGGCAGCTATCACAGAGTTTTCATAGGCGCTGTCTGCAGCCAGCCTGGAGGAGGGACTTCTTAGGAGCCAGTATTAAGTCTGTGCTGCTCAGCAATTTTAAAACTGCAGCCGCTATGGGTAAAAAAAAAAATGCTGGATATTCAGTGCCAGAATCTGGATACTGGTCAACACTGAATAGCTGGGAATCCAGATCACTGGTGGTCTATTAAAGCTTACCTATTTGAACAATACTTTTCTTTTCGTTTTCTAGTTCTGTTTCAATTTGATTTGCTTTATTGTTTAAATGTTCTTGTGTTTGTTATTCTTCTTCTGGAGTATTCTCTGAAAGAATGTAAACTGCTTTGAATCCATATAACCCTTGACCCCTCTGAAGCGCCACCAATGGACCTGCCTGGCACAGTCCAGAGATTGCCAAGCTGGTCAGAGGGAATATTGTAACCACACTCCCTGGGCTCCCTGTTTCAAGTGGTCTAGTAATTTAAGGAAACAGGCTGCACAGCGGTGATGCATACTTGGCCTCCTCATTCACTACAACTTTCCTGCAATAAAATTATACGCTCTCAAGCTCTGCCATTCCTCAGAGCTCTCTGGGGACACTCGGTGAAATAAACCAGCCTTCATCTAACCATTTCCTCCACCAGCTGGGGGACCTTCTCAGTGCTGACCTGGCTAAGTCCTTTCACATTGGCTGGTTACTCGCTGCATGTATTCAGATCTGTGAGCTAATGCTTTCTTTCATAGATAGATATATTTCTCTGATATAGAGATTGTTATTGTCTATTCTTTCATAAACACATTTCCCCTGGCTTCCTGTGAATACAGCATCATTTACATTACATGAAAGTACTTGAATTCAGGAACAGCAACACTCAGAGGAACTAAAGAGAAAATAGTCTCGATCGAAGGAACAGGAACACAGGGAGGAACTAAACAGAAAAGAGTTCTGCTTGCCAAATAAAGCAGAAACGGGGAGAGAAGGAGACACAGAAATTAAAGCAGAAGGCAATAACTACAGATACAGGAACTGCTGAGGGGAGGGGGGGCAGGAGGAGAAAAGCAGGGACAATATTTATTTATTACGATTTTGCCCACACCTTTTTCAGTAACATAGTAGATGACAGCAGAGAAAGACCTGTACGGTCTATCCAGTCTGCCCAACAAGATAAACTCATATGTGCTACTTTATGTGTATACCTGACTTTGATTTGTATCTGCCATTTTCAGGGCACAGACCGTAGAGAAGTCTGCCCAGCACTAGCCCCGCCTCCCAACCACTAGCCCCACCTCCCAACCACTAGCCCCGCCTCCCAACCACCGGCTCTGCCACCCAATCTCCGCTAAACTTCTGAGGATCCATTCCTTCTGAACAGGATCCCTTTATGTTTATCCCACGCATTTTTGAACTCCGTTACCGTTTTCATCTCCACCACCTCCCGCAGGAGGGCATTCCAAGCATCCACCACTTTCTCCGTGAAAAAATACTTCCTGACATTTTTCTTGCGTCTGCCCCCCGTCAACCTCATTTCATGTCCTCTAGTTCTACTGCCTTCCCATCTACAGAAAAGGTTCGTTTGCGGATTAATACCTTTCAAATATTTGAACGTCTGTATCATATCACCCCTGTTTCTCCTTGCCTCCAGGGTATACATGTTCAGGTCAACAAGTCTCTCCTCATATGTCTTGTAACGCAAATCCCATACCATTCTCATAGCTTTTCTTTGCACCGCTCAAGGTAGTAGCTCAAGGTGAGTTACATTCAGGTACACTGGGTATTCCTGTGTCCCTGGAGGACTCACAATCTAAGTTTGTACCTGAAGCAATGGAGAGTTAAGTGATTTGCCAAAGGTCACAAGGAGCATTAGTGGCATTTGACGCAGTCTCTGGATGTCAAGACTGGTGCTCTAACCACTAGGCCAGAGATACAGGAACTGCTAAGAGGAGAGAGAGGGGAACCAGGAGGGAAAAATCAGGGACGATAAACAGAGACACAGGAACTGCTGTGGAGGGGGAGAGAGAAAGAGAGGGAGAGGCAGGGGGAATAACCAGAGATACAAGAATTGCTGAGGGGAGAAAGAGGCAGGAGAAAAGTAAAACTGTTGTGTCCAGTTTTAGAAGATTGGAATACTACTTATGCACAAATTTCAAAGCGTATGGATTTGATTGAATCTTGGGTTGGGCAACATAAAGCTAAAAATTAACAAAGAAAAGACACGGTATTTATGGCCTGGGACCTTTGGACCATCCTTTCTGCTACAATATGGTAATTGTAGGGTCAGATTGTTTTAGTTTTGGGACAGAGTCCAAATTATTGGGAGTGGTGATAGAAAGTACACTCAACTCAGTATGAAGACGCAAATTAATTTGGCTGTCAAGAAATTACATTGAACTCTACATCGAATATGAAATCCCAAATTGCTAAGCTGATTAGTACTGTCTTTTTCAAGTTAAAACTTATTGTAATGCTTTGTTCTTAGGGCTACCTAAAAACGCAGCAGTGCGCATTCTGCTTTGAGAATTTCACCCCTGCTGTGATTTCATTGCATTTTAGGATCTAGTATAAAATTTTACTGTTAGTCTTTGACTAATAAGATTTCTCCCGTTATTGCTTCTAGTCTGCATGTTCAACAACCTGTTCGATCTTTAAGATCAGCTTCTGGCAATGTGTTAGATGGTTCCTTCCTTTAAACTGATTTATTTAGATGAGTGTAGGACTCGGGCTTTTATGTTGCCTTCAGAGGAAAGGGCTTTGAAACGTTTGCCTGATTTTTAAGGCAGTTCTGAAAACTGTACTATTCCAGAGAGCTTTCCCTACTTCCTAGGGCTGGCTGATCCCTGTGGTTTTGAAAATGTGTCTGTTGTACATTTATGGCCTTTGTTAAAATTACGAACCCGCTCAGGATTGTAAATGATACATGCTATGAATTTTATAAATAAATAAAGAATATAAACATTCTTGGCAGCCTGCTGGGGGTAACCCAGGTATCGCCGATGTTCAGTTTCCCAGTTAACTCAGGACAGGCTCTTTGCTGTTCCGGGTATCACCGCTGAGTACTGGTTCTGCCTGGACACTGTCTGGATAGTGTCTTGGCAAGTCACAAAGCATCTTCTTCAGTCCTGTGGACCCGGTCAACAAGAGCTTCTCCAACCCAGTTAACTATGCGAATATCAACCCCGAGATAACTAAGAAGCTTCCATTTGTGCTAGGAGACAATCTGGGGAAGGTATGAATCCAGACAGAAGAGTGGGCTGCATGAAACCTATTTCTGATCTAGTCCCCTCTGCCCATTGCTCTTCTGGTTTAACCTCACTTTAGGTTTTCTATTGTATGAGGAAGCTGGTTTAGAAATGTTAATCAAAATGGCGAGTGTCATACTCACTCGCAAGTGCGCAGTAGAGACCCTCTTTGCCCCGCCCCCGCGTCAATACGTGATGATGGGGGCGGAACAGAGAAGGTCTCTACTGCGCAATGCATTTGCGAGGGACGAAACCGCCGTCACTAACACTCCCCCCACCCTCCACCCGGCCGGGCCCTCGCTCCGCTATTGAAACAGCGAGGGAACGTACGTAGCACACGGCTGTGCTCTGATGAGCTGCCGTCTTTCCTTCTTCTTCTCTGCCTGTGTCCCGCCCTCGACGACGTTACATCACACGAGGGCGGGACACAGGCAGAGAAGAAGAAGGAAAGACGGCAGCTCATCAGAGCACAGCCGTGTGCTACGTACGTTCCCTCGCTGTTTCAATAGCGGAGCGAGGGCCCGGGCCGGATGGAGGGGTGGCGAGCTCGGCGGCGGGGGGGGGGGGGGCCTTGCAGCGGCGACGGGAAGGGGCTTTCAACCCCCCCTTTCCTATACTAGCCCGTTTTTACGGGCTCAACGGCTAGTATATAAATAAATTAGATTGGTTGATGTTTGAGTAACTGGGTTTTTTAAAATTTCTTTAAAGTGTCATTAAATAAAAATTTAAAACACACACACACAAAAAAAAACCCAAACACCTGCGCACAGCAAGAAAGTGATGAAGTTTTATTATTATTGTTATATAGATCTGTTAGTGATCACAGGATTAAACGTCCACCCGCACAGGGCTGGAAATCTGGCTCCCAGTCTCACGGGTGGGGTCAGGTGAGTGTGGAAGGAAATGTAATGATCCCCAGGGCTCAGTTCCTCTTTTCTTTCCTAATTTTCCTTGTGGCTCTCCTGGTTGACAGTCAGCCTGCAGGCAATACACAGCACTTCACTGTTCCAAGTGAAATTGGTGACATTCATGAACTATTTAACTCACCACATGCTCCTCTTTGCTCGTTTATAGTGATTCATTTTTGAGGATTTGATTTGAAAACCACCAAACCACTTCTCAGCTGTTTTCTGAGGGACAAGCAACACCAGAAACTATTTCTTCCTGGAGAGAAGAAATGCATAAAGGGGTTTAAGAAAGCCTGAGGGGCGAACAGAGGCTCCCTGGTGAGGAAGAGGTAAAAGGGGATCAACTGGGGTCTGTGGCAGGGGTGAAGAGAGGTGGGGCTGAAAGGACCTTTTCATATACTATGACAGCAGTAGAAACAGGGTTCAGAAGTTACATTTTTCACTCCCTGAAGAGCAGGAGTAAGGGGAGAGGAGACAGGGACAGAGCAGAAGGGACAGAAAGAAGCACAACCTAATAACACTGCAGGCAACGTGCCAAGGACCCTTTTTACTAAAGTTTTAGTATGTTCTAAGTGTGTATGGCCGATAAGCATGAAATAGGACATGTGGCATTTAGCACACGCTAAGCTTTAGTGAAAGGGACCCTAAGTTAATAACAGCAGGTTATAATTCCCCAGAAAACAACTGTTTGGCAGCTGCCTGGACTATTCCAAAGCTTGGAGGTAAGAGATGAGTGGAAGGCGCAGTGAGTGGAGATAAGCACAGGGACTCATGTCCTGCCAGAAAAACACCCCTCGATCCCCGGATGGCAGAGAACACAAAGGACTTGGATAAGGAGTTTATATGGAAGGATGCATCACGGCTTGAGCAATGTGGTGGACCTGGACGAAATGAATGAGACAAAACCTGAAAATGGTGGACAACAGCCTCCTTCCATTGTACAAAGCTGCATTTAACCGTAATTAAGATGTGTAACTCCATTAGCAAACAATGATATAACCTCTAAAACACACAGCTGTAGACAGGGTTATAATGACAAAATAACCAGAGAGCAAAGGGTAAAAAGAGTGAAGGAAAGAAAAAGAGACTTCCAGAAAGAGGAAAGCGATAGAGAGCAGGTGAATTTCGCCAGTCCTCAGCCTTAAGACTCCCATCCGACAGCATCACACACACTCTGTGACTCAGTCTGTAAGATTTGTGCTCCATTGGTCCGACTCCGCAACCCCCCTCCCCCATCTGTCCCACTGCAGAGTCTGGCAGCTATTCATCCACGTCCTTCCGCACTGTCTCCTCGATCCAGTCCCAGTAGTTTCTCACGTTGGTGTATATCCCGAAGGTGCCACAGACAGGACCCCAAGACACAATGCCAGCTGCATAGTATCCTTTTTCCTCATAGGGGTCCTCCATGATAAATACGCCCCCACTGTCTCCCTGGCAGCTGTCGTTCCTGCCTCCGCCAGCACAGATCATGTTCTCAGAGAAGACGTAATTACTGGTGTCTCTGTTTGCCGCTTTCACACCTTTACACTTCTTCATGTTCACTACAGGAATCATGGCCATGTGTAACATGCGAACTCTGTCTCTGCTCTCCGTTCTCCCCCAGCCAGAGATGTACCCAAGGGTGTCCTCCTCCACGGTGTACTTGGGGTCTTTTCCAGGCAGGCAAATGGGCGAGATCAGTGGGCCCATTGTAACTTTATTTTCAAGTTTTATCAGTGCTATGTCATTGTCATAATTAGTTCGGGTGTCTGGATCTTCTTGTGTCCAGTTTGGATGAATGATGACTTTTGCTGGGTTGAGGCGATGGTCGAGGGTCCTTTTACCGATATCTGTTAGTCCTGCAAACATTGACGGTGAATCCGTGTCTTCCACAACATGGGCAGCTGTCATCACCCACTGATCCGAGATGAAGGCCCCGCCTCCTCGATATGGGCTCTCAAAAAACACTTGCCAGGGGAAATTACCCTCTTTAGCTCGTGTTCCCCCAAAAATTCGTCCTAGGCTAGGCAGTGCTTGACTGGGTATTCCACAGACTGTAAGAGAAGAGGACACAGATCACAGAGATTCAGATATAAATTAAGTATTTTCCTTAACAAGGCCTAGAGATTAGATCTAGCTCAGCTCAAGCAGCGGCCGAAGCAGAAAACTGCAGGGTTGTACATGCGCGTTAATGACTGAGCAATGCTCAGATGGCTTGAACGTGGATGTTAACTTACACAAAAGACACGGCTGCGGAGACTGAATTACAATATATGGTAATGAGGCCATTAAGTATTCTGTGGTAGGCAGAGAAGGGAGCAACACAGAAGGGGTTAGTGGAGAGGTTTAAGATTTGACTGCCAGTTTTGTCTTCTTCCACAGCCAGAAGAAATGGCTGCAAGTCGGTAACAAAACTTGTGTCTGTGTGTCAGAACAAAAATGAAAGTGTGAGAACACATTGAGGCATATTTTCAAAGCACTTAGCCTTCCAAAGTTCCATAGGTTTCTATGGAACTTTGGAAGGCTAAGTGCTTTGAAAATATGCCTCACTGGCACCTGCACATAAATCTCAGCCTTGCAAAATTTTTATGTGCTAGAGATATTTGCAAGCCTGATATTTTTATACAGCAGAGCAGGCACTTCTGTTTTTGCTCCGACATGCACAAGAAGTTAAGTTTACCGCAAAACCTTCGAGTGCATGTGTCCGGCAGGCTCTGCCAATAAAGTTTGCATAGACTTGGGTTTCACCATGTTCAAAAAGGCATACCTTCCAGACTCAACCTAATCCTAATTTTTCCTGTTTTCAGCAAAATCCATGGACCTTATTATCTTGTATTACCCTGTACTATCTTTTGTTATCTCTGTTGTTTTATACGATACCTATACACTTAATAACCTACTATTACATTATTCATTTATACTTTCTGAACTGTAGCCTACCCTACGGTTATGTGTAAGCCACATTGAGCCTACAACTAGTGGGAAAATGTGGGGTATAAATGTATTAAATAAAATAAATTTCTGCACACCATGGTACTAAGCTCAGGGTACAAGCTGACATCAGCGCACGGTCTACCCGCGGCTTTCTGCATTGGCCCCATAGAGAGATCTCTGATCTCTGAAGGTACTGGGAAGCTGCTCCTTAAGGAGGACTCGGAAGCTTTGCTTTGATGAAAGTAATCACTCTGCAAAAATGGTGTAGCCTGGAAATCCCACTGTACAGGACTAGAAGCTTCCAGTTTTCTCTGCTTACCTGGAAACCCTCCTTGTACAGGTTCCCTTGTCCCCACAAGAGGCGGAGTGCAAGAGACCACAATTTAAATTCAGATTACAGACCGTGGAGAAGGTGTTATTTCACCTTGATTTACAGCAGGATTAACCCTCTGGAGTGCCTTAGGCAAACAAGCACAGCAGGGATCCCGTTGTAATAAAAATACATCTAAAACTCATACAAACAGGGTCCTGCCTGATTCTGACAAAGCGGGAAAGCAGGTAAGATGTGCTGCTAGCCAACCAGAGGACAACACATAGGGCATACGAAGAGTATACAACCTCTGCAGACTGAATTGGGTCTACCTGACCCTCCCACCTCCATCCCCCAAAAATACACTCTTCTTTCTCTCAGTAACTGATTTACCAAGGCAAAACCACTTAGAGGTCTTCTGTGTTAGCTGGTATATGAAGTATAATAAACAAGGTGCCATGGGAGCCATTGAATTAGAAAGGGCCCCTCCTAAATGTCTGAGCCCTAGGCATAAACCTAGTTTGCCTGTGCTTTACTCCTGCCCTGCCTTGGTCATTTCACACCTCCTGTGCATTCTCTCCTCCCCGGGTTTACCTGGCATACAGGTGGGAACAACCAGTCCAGCAAGGTCGTTCTTCCAGGTTCCATCCTCAGAGCAGCGGTACAACCCTTCACAGGCCAGCCAGAAAGAGAGAAACAGACAAGGTGACTTCAGAAACAGAGTGTCAGGCACATCTAGCCGGCCCAGTTTCAGGACTGCTGCTTTCAGTCCTTACATGCACAGCTTCCCCGATACAAAACTGCCACTTTGTTACGTTCAAAACTTGGCCTGTCCACTCTGACAGCAAAGACAGTGAGACGACCTTACAAAGTCCCTCTCATTTTCAAATGCGTTATGCACAGAAATAAGCTTCTGTAAAATCAAGAGTCCGATATGTGCTTAAACTTATATTCATACAGCCCAGACTGCGCAGACTTATTCCAGGGGCAAGGTAAGGGACTGCATTTATAGGCGTACTTTTGAAAATATATGTCTATGTGTGTAAATTAAGTCATGATAAAGAGAAGGGTGGAAGTAACCATATATATATGTATTGATATGCACACACTTCCTGGTCTTCTGTACTGTTGTCAAATTACCCCCATTATATCAAAGAAAGGGACTGACACGTCACCAACATGCTAAGCTGTGAGATTTGATCTGGGTTAGCAGCTCGATTTTAATAAGAAATTTGCTACACATGCATAAGAGCTGCTTTTGCAAGAAATTCTGCACATACACCCGCTCACTGCTTTGCATGTTTATGGATTCCCACCACTCATTATTTATGAATTTAAATAAACTGCTCTGGGAACAGACTATGCATGAAAGTGCGCAGTAAAGACAGAATTTAAGGTCTATATTCTGCATTTCTAAGGTGAAAGAACCAATCAAAGTGGGTTACGATGCTCTACAATCAGATTCTACAGTTTCAGAAATACCCCGAATATACAAATACAAAAAAAGTCAAATAGAAAGCAAAAAATGAAACATCTTCACGAATCCCAAACCAGGCTTATATGGAAAATCCCTGCTCACAGAAGTGAATGCTACAATAATATGGTTTGCCCAAAGCATTCAGCTACAATGAAAACCTGGAACCCATCGCCTGTGTAGATGGACCCAAACTTGCTTTTCTTTCAAAGAAAGGGAAGGGAAAGGGAAATGGGACTTGATATACTGCCTTTCTATGGTTTTTGCAACTATATTCAAAGCGGTTTACATATATTCAGGTACTTATTTTGTACCAGGGGCAATGGAGGGTTAAGTGACTTCCCCAGAGTCACAAGGAGCTGCAGTGGGGGGTTTGTATGAAAAAAAATGGGAAATACTAACACGCTGGCATTCTGCATAATTTTTGCGCAAAGTAACAGCCCTTCTGCAAAAACAATATTGCAATTTAGTACCCGTCCCGCCTCCTTCTGCACAGTCCATGGTGTTGCTCTGCTTTCCCGTAGGCCTCACCCCTTTCTGCATGTGAGTTGGAATTTGGAGCCTATGGGGGTAAACAAGATGTTCTCCAAGTAACTCATACGTACCGTCTCCCTTGGATTTCATCTTATAATATTTCTCTATGCAGCTGTACTGTATTTCAGACCCATAGCTGTCACTCTCAGTCCCTGATACATAAGATATACGACCATTATCTACTTCCTCCGGCGGCCCACAATTCAGTGCTAGAAAACAAAAAATAGTAGCTCACTTTCTGGGTTAGGCCAGCTGAAGTCAGTAGGCAGAAAAACAACTACACGTCTTTTGTCTAGTTTTCAGAGTAAATACACCCTTCCTCAGGTCTGAAAACAGAATCATAAGATGCGCTTCAATATAGGCAATATTTCTTACTCAGTGCAGAAACTGGGAGATGTCGCACTGGCGACACAGTCCAGACGTAAAACAAATAACTTTCCAACACAAGATTCCACGCCACTGAGAACAGCAAGGTAACACCTCGATACAGCGGCATTATTTATGAGCAGATAATTCAAAGGGAAATTAAAATGATCAGATGCTTTGGAAATAATGAGAAAGGACTGAAAGACCTGATTAGCAGATGTAAAATTCTACTAACTGTCACTTGACGATCACTCTAACACATCAAACTCCTGCCTCCTCGCCCCTTCCACTCTCAGTGGACTGGTTTTATGATTCACTTCTGTTTTCTGCCAAGGTCAACTATCATCTCACACTGAGTATCAGATACTGCTTTAACAGTGGAAGCAAAGGTCTATTACAATGTGGGATCCAGAATCCCAGCACCGGTTCCCACAAAGCTAAAAGAAAGGAAGTGTGGGCTGCAATTGGAACAAAGGACACAAGGTTCTAATCCCAGTAAGGCCCTTTGTGACCTTGAGTAAGTCCCTTCATTGCCCACTTACACTGGACGCTCTTTAAGGAAGAGACTTGCTCTGCCAGAATTACTAATCACGTTGTAAACTGTCCTGAACATTATTTGGAAAGGCAGGTTGAAAATTCAAAAACTATTATTACTCATTTTCTTGCATCTATATTCCTTGTAAATCAATAAGGTGAAGAATCCAACTGTATTTTTCATGCATCAGTCAGCAACAGTAGTGTAAAGGGCCGACAGATGGACTAACGAAGTGGAACCAAACTTCAGAAGACTCAGATTGTATTGAAGGACCTGACACAGCCCATATTTCGGCTAAAACCTGTGTTTGGGGTCTGTACAAATCAAAATATATAAATCACATAGATAATTGCATACCAAATTAAAAATATAAAGATAAAATCATATATAAAAAATAACACAAAAATATGTATAAATAACATAAACATGACAATTGTATAAAACTCTCGTAACAGTCCCACAATCGCAAATGTCTGGTATCCATACACTATAAAGAAATAACAATCGTAATCAATATGTATAATACTGCTTTAACGACTTATTGACTACAATTGTTATTTCTCTGTAGTGTATGGATACCAGGCCATTGCGAATGTGGAACTATTATGAGAGTTTTATACCTGTCGTGTTTATGGTGTTTATACATGTTTATTTTTATATATGATTTTATCTTTATGTATTTTTTTAAATTTGGCATTCAATTATCTAAGTGATTTATGTATTTGTATATTTTGATATGTGCAGACCCCTGACACAGGCATTAGCCAAAACAGTGTCGTCTGAACATAAGAATAGTCATTCTGAGTCAGACCAATGGTCCATCCAGCCCAGTATCCTGTTTTCAACAGTGGCCAAGCCAGGTCACCAGTACCTGGATGAATCCCAGATAGTAGCAACGTTCCACACTAGCAATCCCAGGGCAAGCAGTGACTTCCCCGTGTCTATCTCAATAGCAGGCTCCGCTTCGTTACTTCATCTGTTGACCCTCTACACTATTGTTGCTGTTTGAGCTTCTGTGTTGCTGGTTCCCTCTGCTCTGCTTGTTCATGCATATGAGAATAACCTTTACAAGTCCTGTGAGAACTCTGCAGTCTACAAAAGGAAGAAATCACAAGCTTACGTTCACATCTGAGATGTGAGTTTCGCCACTGTCCATTCGCCTGGCAGTCAGAAACAAAGGAATACTGGCTACCTCCCACCTGGAATTAAATAGGACATCCATCAGTGGGGCATTTTCCCTACACTGCTTTACCCCCTCTACCTCCCACTCCCTATTATTTATTTCACTTGTATCCTACATTTTCCCACCTATTTGCAGGCTCAATGAGGCTTACAAAGCTTAGCCGAGATTGGGAGGCGGGGCTGGTGGTTGGGAGATGGGGATAGTGCTGGGCAGACTTATAAGGTCTGTGCCAGAGTCAGTGGTTGGGAGGCGGGGCTGGTGGTTGGGAGGCGGGGATAGTGCTGGGCAGACTTATACGGTCTGTGCCAGAGCCGGTGGTGGGAGGTGGGACTGGTGGTTGGGAGGCGGGGATAGTGCTGGGCAGACTTATACGGTCTGTGCCAGAGCCAGTGGTTGGGAGGCGGGGCTGGTGGTTGGGAGGCAGGGATAGTGCTGGGCAGACTTATAAGGTCTGTGCCAGAGCCGGTGGTGGGAGGTGGGGCTGGTGGTTGGGAGGTGGGGATAGTGCTGGGCAGACTTATACGGTCTGTGCCAGAACCGGTGGTGGGAGGAGGGGCTGGTGGTTGGGAGGTGGGGATAGTGCTGGGCAGACTTACACGGTCTGTGCCCTGAAAAGGACAGGTACAAATCAAGGTAAGGTATACACAAGAAGTACCACATATGAGTTTATCTTGTTGGGCAGACTAGATGGACCGTGCAGGCCTTTTTCTGCCGTCATCTACTATGTTACTATGTTACCTGTTGTGGCATTGCCATACAGGGTGAAGTATACATTTGGTGTTACAAAGAAGTCAAGGAAGACAAGAGGATTTGATCAATTAGTTGTAGAGAGATACATTCTGCCTAAAGTTGGAAAGGTGTTGTGTTATGGCTAGCTATGGGTTCTCGTGATAGACTTTGTCAAAGAGGTTAAGTCTTCAGCGATTTGCGGAAGTTAATTAGTTCGTTGATCGTTCTCAGGTGTGTTGGAAGTGCATTCCACAGCTGTGTGCCCATACAGGAAAAGCTGGTCGCGTGAGATAGTTTGTATTTTAGTCCTTTGCAACTGGGGAAGTGTAGGTTGAGAAAGGTGCGGGAAGATACAGAGCCCAAAAGAGTTCCGGAACCATCTGCTGACAACATCTCCCACAGCTGCTCCGTTCTTAATACCTCTAAATCTCTGCATAAAACAATTATAATCGAAGCAGAGATCGGGAAGTGAACAGTTTTCACACGGACTTACCGTCACAATCTCGTAGCCTGTCAGACACTGCGCTGTCACCACATCTTTAAAGACATATTTCTCCTGATAGGGAGTCAGCCTGGAGTTTGGTGTCACTT
This sequence comes from Microcaecilia unicolor, assembly GCF_901765095.1. Classification (NCBI taxonomy): domain Eukaryota; kingdom Metazoa; phylum Chordata; class Amphibia; order Gymnophiona; family Siphonopidae; genus Microcaecilia; species Microcaecilia unicolor. Next base: position 34,307,634 of record NC_044044.1, read on the forward strand.
CCCTTGGGCAAGGAACAGCTTAGGAGAAAAGTTAAAAAGACAACAATGTCTCTGGTCCATCCTAGTACCATTGGCGACATTCTTCATGCCGTGCATCAATCTACTTCTCAATGAACCTATCTATCAGCTTAGGAGGACATTATCCATGACACTGACCAACTCAATCACCTTCTATTAGGGAACAATTATTTCATTAATCCATAACTCTTATTGTTTTGTGCCTTAGTTAATTGTTTTGTATATAATTTCTATTGAACTGGATGTACTGTGTGGTTCCTTTTGTTTTTATTAAACAAGTACGGCTGGTTTGTGAAACCGAGAAAGCTTCAAATTAAATTATATTAAATTAATTCATTCATCCTTCTATCATTCACTTATATTTATTACCCTCCCCACAAAAACATGTCATAAAAACATAAGAATAGCCATACTGGGTCAGACCAATGGTCCATCAAGCCCTGTATCCTGCTTCCAACAGTGGCCAATCCAGATCACAAGTACCTGGCAAAATCCCAAATTTAGCAATATTCCATGCTACCTTTCCCAGGAGCAAGCAGTGGCTTCCTCATGTCTTTCTCAATAGCAGACTACGGACTTTTCCTCCAGAAACTTGTACAAACCTTTTTTAAACCCAGATATGCCTATTCTTTCTCTGCTTCATCCCTTTCCTAATAGGTCCTTCCAGGGAGAGGCAGGAGCAGCTTCACTAGACAGCAAGCGAGTGAGTTCAATTCTAAGTCAAAGGTCACTCGGACTGAGATCCTGTGGAGGTGGCCAAGGACATGAGAGTTTGGGGGATTACTGAGGACCGTTGCAGTGCCCGTGACAGTAGACATGTCTCCCTGTTACACAGCAGAAGCTGCTCACCATCCTCAGAGTACTGAATTTTCCAACCCATGTTGATTCCTCCACTGTCCGTTTGGAAAATGATAGTAGCCTTGTTACTCTGCGTTTCAATTCGTGCTGGACTGGGAACTTGCTGACCACAGAAAGGACCAAACATGCGATCATTTGTCTTCACCTGAGAATACATGATGGAAAGTGTAGGGTGGGGGGAGAAAAAAAAAAGAGAAAGCGTTGGAAAAAGGAAGAGAGAAGGAGAGCAAGGGAAACCCCTAAGAATGAGCACAACCATCACTTTGGATCTCAAGAAAAAAAGCAACGACTGTTTTCAGAACTTTCCTGGAAAACCTTCACCAGCAACGCAAAATACGCATGTCCATGATCTTACACACCATCAAGCTGTCATATGTGCAGCTGCCATCCTTGTGTTCTATGTCAAAGTCCTCCGGCAGGAAGGTTACCACGACATTGTAGCCAGCCTCCAACTGGATGTGGTACTCGCAACGGGAGTTCTCAGGGTACGGACTGGGGTAGTTAGGACTCATGATTTCCCCCTTGAGGTCTGTGTACACAGTACCGCTGCAGTTCACTGATGGAAAGAGACAACACCGGTTCAGCCTGCCATCTGTAAACATCACAATCACTGCGAACGAAATTAAGCTTTGCTCTAGTTTTAACATCACTTGGGATTGGTTGAAAGGTGTCGCTAGTAGCCTGTGCCCCAAACCCTTCAAAACACTGAACAATTTTTTGTTACTAATCAAAAGTATAATAAAAGTGAAAAGCAGCTCCCCAGTGCAGCAAATAAACCCTATAATGCTCAAAGGCCAGGAAATTTAAGAGGCTTTGGTTCTCCTACACTTAGCTTCACCTTTTGTGTAAATAAAGCTGCCAACTAGCACAGGAATAAAGAGAATCAGCCTGATCAGGAAGGCAGGAGCAAACCACCTGCACAGGTTCTGTTGTCCTCTTCCAGAAAATACTCTGGCCGGCAGGAGCAGAAATACCCTCCAATGTAATTATTGCAGAAATGGCTGCAAGCTTCATTCTGCAGGTCTGCACATTCATTCACATCTGTATCAGGGAGTAAGAAGAAGCCACAGTAAAAAGAGATGAAAGGAACTTAAGAGAGAAGAATTTCACTACAGAATGTTACAGCACTGCAGGCAGGGCCGCTTTTAGACTCGGTGGGGCCCAGGGCAGAAATTAAGGAGGGGGCCCTGATCCCCCTCCCCCCCCTGCAATCGCCCCATCTGCAATGCTACTACGTGATCCGGGTATCTCTTCCCCTTCTCCCCACCACAGTCCGTCTCCTTCCCTTCCCCCCACCTTTCTTTAAAATTTTTATTTCCCTTCTCAGAGGGGCCCCAGTGCGGCAGCCACCCTCATGAGCTGCCTCCAACTGTCCTGAAGATTTCTCTGCCCTCTCTGCTGCGCTGCAGGAAATTGCATCAGAGGGGGGCGGATCGCGGTGCGGCAGAGAGGGAAAGCTTCCGGGCAGCCGCAGACAGCTTGTGAGAATGGCTGCCGTGCCGGGGCCCCTCTGAGAAGGGAAATAAAAATGTTACAGAAGACCACAAGATGAGGGAAGGGAGAGAGATGGACTGTGGTAGTGAGACCGTGGGGCCCCTGAAACTATGGGGCCCAGGGCAGCTGCCTTGTTTGCTCCCCCCCCCCCCTATAACGCAGGCCCTGACTGCAGGGGTGCTGGCAGGCAGTGCAGTGAGAGAGATCACATTGCTGGTGTCCCATTGATAGGGCACTGCAGTTGTAAAAGCTGACATGACTCTGCTTTGCTACAGTCCTGGCTGGCCTTCACCTTAAGCAGTTTCATAGATGCGCAGGGAAGAACTGAAGACTCGTACCCACGGCCATGTAATATGCAGCAAATCCTGTGTAGCGCTCCTGGTTGGAGAAATCAGACTGAAATGTGACAGTTAACATGTTGGATGGAAAGTAGTGTTCCTCAAGGATCGGGAAGCTGTTTTGTTTGCTTGTTCTTTGCCCACACAGGACAACATCAATGGTGTCCCCGATAATGATCTAGAAGCCAAAGACAGAAACTGATTAAGCATCGAACTAAAGCAGATACTGTCCAAGTCTATCCACAGACGATTCTGCAGGACTGAAGCAGACATTCAGAGTTTTTCCTTCCTCACTGCCTCTTCCCACTGGGATACTGGGCTAGATGGACCATTGGTCTGACCCAGTATGGCTACTCTTAGGTACTTCATCTCAGATGGCTGCATCTTTTGTAGCATTACCTGTACGGAGTCATACTCGCAGTTCTCCGAAGGTTCGATATTCAGGTGGGTAAAATAGATGCGTATTCCAAACCCCAGTGGAACTGTGATATTCCAGGTCTCCCGGGCGTTATCAGGATATCCTTGTGGGTAGTTGGGAGAAAGTATCTTCCCATACATGGCTGGCACTGCAGTACTGCCAGACACCAGAAAAGCGAGCAATATGAGCCACCTGACTCAGGGAACAGAGAGAGAGAGAGAGAGAGAGGAGTAAAAGACCTTTTCCAGTGGGTCCAGCCTCCTAGAACACTAAGAGGCATATTTTCAAAGCACTTTGGGAGGCTAAGTTCCATAGGTTTCTATGGAACTTTGGGAGGCTAAGTGCTTTGAAAATGAGCCTCTAAATAAAAGAGTCCCAACCGACCAGCTCAAACAACACAACGAAGCTTCTCTCTCCCCTTCAAGACCAGCTCAAACAACACAACGAAGCTTCTCTCTCCCCTTCCTGTCTGTCAGACACAAATATTACTAAAAAGTCAGAAAGTTATTACAAGGCATAATGCAAAAGTGCATTTGTGAGAACTGATCACCTTTCGCAGCACGAAAACTCACCTCATGTTGGTGGATCACTCAGTCCTAGGACCTGTGATTCCGGCAGAAATGGAGAATATACACCAGTGCTCTAAAGCTGTCACTGTGAGTAAGTGCAAACACAGAACATAGAAAGAAAATCAGTCAATAAACAAGGAAAGAAAAACATTTTGGGAAGCTTTCGTTTAGCGATGAACCATCAGGGCAGCAAAATCATTTCTCACCCCTCCAAAATGCAAGTTTCCAATCTGTTGTTCTCTTTCCTTTTTCGCTGCTTAGGAACTGTCACTTGGACGGTGGTGAACATCCAGGATGGGGAGTTTCTATGCTAAAGCCTTACAGTTCAACTGGACTGTGTTTTGCCTCCAGACAACTCCACTGCATCTCCCCTTGGAAACCAGAAGAGGTAGCTGTATACTGTGATTCTTGAGCGCCCCCTGCCTGTGACCTTGCACGTTGCTGCTTCACGTCCGTACAAGCAGGAGACGGTCCCGGGACAGGGGGGATGGAGAGAAGCAGGCTTTTCCAAAATTGTGCAATCATTTGCCAAATTAAAGTCCAAACCAGAGCCTGCACTTTCAGGGAAATCAGATGACTTTTCAGCAGGGAGACCGTGCCAAGACTCCGTTGGAGATTATCCACATGGAAACATCCCAGTTCATCTGTAAATACTTGGCCAGTGCACGGTTCTGTTCTTGGTATGGACTACAGTGGTGAATGGGGCACTTTTTGGAAGGCTTTTACTTTATGCTTTGTTTTTATAGTACATTTTAGTGTCTGTTGTTTTAGTTGATGTTTACTGTGTACGCTTTTACTTATTATCCACCAAGAATTGCAGGTACATTTTTTAAAGACATACACACTGTGGACTCAAAACACCTAACACAGAGGAAGGCCTGGAAAGTTTTTTTAATGCTCTTTAAAGCTGGAGCAGGAGACTGAAAAGCAGCACAGTGGCTGACAATGAATGTATAATTATTATTATTATTATTATTAACATTTGTATAGCGCTACCAGACGCACGCAGCAGCGTTGAACACCTGGCACAGATAGACAGTCCCTGCTCAATAGAGCTTACAATCTAAAAATACAGACAGACAAGACAATTAAGGGTGAGTGAAGTATTGGGTGAGAAGGAACAAGGAGAGGGTAATTGAGTAGTGGCTAGGAGCCAAAAGCAGTGGTGAAAAGTTGGGTTTTCAGCATAGATTTGAAAACAGGTAGAGATGGAGCTAGACGTACAGGCTCAGGAAGTCCATTCCAGGCATAAGGTGCCGCGAGAGAAAAGGAACGAAGTCTGGAGTTAGCAGTGGAGGAGAAGGGGGATGACAAGAGAGATTTGTCCAGTGAGCGGAGTTCAAGGGGAGGAATGTAGGGAGAGATGAGAGTGGAGAGGTAATTGGGGGCTGCAGAATGGATTTATTTATTACATTTGTACCCCACATTATCCCACCTATTTGCAGGCTCAATGTGGCATTTAAAGGTCAGTAAGAGAATGATGCATTTAGGGTTTGCCCAGCTCATTACCTCACTCATTAAAACATACACAGAGCTGCTGAGGTGGGCATTGGTCCCCCTATAGAAAAATGGAGAGGACATGACACACAGCATGAACAGGTCACTCACTGGTCATAATGTCAGCATAGACTACAAGCAAGATCTCAAAAATGTCTGCCCTCACTTCAAGTCAGAAATTGAACCTGGCTCTCAGGCCGCTGCACTAACCATTAGGCTACTCCTCCACGTCCCATCTGAGTTACAATGCTGCCCGTTTTTGTGATCTCGACATTTCTAGTCAGATTCTTCTCATACAGAAATGACACAGCAAAGCTTCTGATATCTCTAAAAATGGAAGATACTACATATAGCTGTCTGGATGAATATATGAATCAAGTCACAGAAAAAAATGTATAACTGCTAACATAGCAACCGTAGTACTGAATGTTTCAGGAACCTGTGCAATACTAAATAATTATCATGCTTTTCGATGAATGTTTTATCAGATGTACTGAAATGAAAATATGCTTTAAAGAGGAGGAGTGGCCTAGTGGTTAGGGTGGTGGACTCTGGTCCTGGGGAACTGAGTTCGATTCCCACTTCAGGCACAGGCAGCTCCTTGTGACTCTGGGCAAGTCACTTAACAAATAAGTACCTGTATATAATATGTAAGACGCATTGAACCTGCTATGAGTGGGAAAGTGCGGAGTACAAAGGAAATAAAATAAAAAAAACTTAACTGCTCCCCCAGACCTCTGCTCTGCCCCCCAGACCTGTAACAGCTGCTTTCCCCCCACCCATGGGTATTACCCGACTCCTGTCACAATTGTTTCCTCCACACTTCTATTACCCAGACCTCTGCCCTGCCCCCAGACCTGCTTTCCCCCCACCCATGGGTATTACTCGACTCCTGACACAGCTGTTTCCTCCTCACATAAATTACCTGAGTCCTGTAACAGCTGCTCCTCCCACATTTAACTACACTACACTTAACCATACTACACTTAACTTAACTACACTTAACTACAGAACTACCACTAGCAGTCACATTGGGCCGCTATGTAAAAGACGCCCTCTATTTCTTGAAAAGTCAGCTTCCTATATGACTTGACTTAACTTCAGTTAAGTTAAATGTGTTAAGTGTAGTTAATTAAAGTGGTTAAGCATAGTTAAATTAAGTAAAGTTAAGTTAAGTGGTGTAGTTATGTTAAGTGAACTTATTTTAGGTTAAGTGAAGTGTAGTGAAGTGTAGTTAAGTGAAGTCTTAAGTCATATAGGAAGATGACTTTTCAAGAAATAGAGGGCGTCTTTTAGAAAGCAGCCCAATTTGACCACTGCTGTTAGTTCTGTAGTTAAGTGAAGTTAAGTGAAGTGAAGTGTAGTGTAGTTAAGTGTAGTTAAGTGAATTTAAGTTAAATGTAGTTAAGTGAAGTTAAGTGTATTTAAGTTTAGTTAAGTTAAGTTAAGTGCAGCTAAGTGAAGTTAAGTGTAGTAAAGTGTTAAGTTTATTTAAGTGCAGTTAAGTGAAGTTAAGCGTAGTTAAGTGTAGTTAAGTGAAGTTAAGTGAAGATAAGGCAAGTGTAGTGAAGTTGAGTTTAGAGCTCTTAGGCTAAGTGCTCTTAAGCTAAGAGCTCTTAGGCTAAGTGCTCTTAGGCTAAGAGCTCTTAAGTTAAGTGCTCTTAAGTTAAGTGCTCTTTAAGTTAAGAGCTCTTAGGCTAAGTGCTCTTAAGTCAAGTACAGTTAGTCCAGAAGTCTCAAGTCAAGCTGACTTTTCAAGAAATAGAGGGCCACTTTTTTTACAAAGTGGCCCTCTATTTCTTGAAAAGTCAGCTTGACGAGACTAACTTAGCTTAAGAGCACTTAGCCTAAGAGCACTTAGCTTAAGAGCACTTAACTTAAGAGCTCTTAGCTTAAGAGCACTTAGCCTAAGAGCTCTTACCTTAAGAGCTCTTACCTTAAGAGCACTTAACTTAAGAGCTCTTAGCCTAAGAGCACTTAACTTAAGAGCTCTTAGCTTAAGAGCACTTAGCCTAACAGCTCTTAACTTAAGAGCACTTAACTTAAGAGCACTTAGCCTAAGAGCTCTTAACTTAAGAGCACTTAACTTAAGAGCACTTAGCCTAAGAGCTCTTAACTTAAGAGCACTTAACTTAAGAGCACTTAGCCTAAGAGCTCTTAACTTACAAGAGCTCTTAACCTGAGAGCACTTAATTTACTATGCTTAACAGTTATGTAGCGTAGTTAAGTGAAGAGTAGTTAAGTGTAGTTAAGATAAGTGAGGTTAAGTGTAGTTAAGTGCAGTAAAGTGAAGATAGTTAGTGAAGTTAAGTGTAGTAAAGATAAGTGAAGTTAAGAGTAGTGTAGTTAAGTGTAGTTAAGATAAGATACTTAAGTGAAGTTATGTGTAGTTGAGTTAAATGTAGTTAAGTGTAGTTAATTACAGTGGTGTAGTTAAGTAAAGTTAAGTGTAGAGTAGTTAAGTGTAGTTAAGATAAGTGAGGTTAAGTGTAGTTAAGAGCAGTAAAGTGTAGTGTAGTTAAGTGAAGTTAAGTGTAGTTAGGTGTAGTCTCAAGTCATATAGGAAGCTGACTTTCCAAGAAAAAGGATGTCTTTTACAAAGTGTCCCATTGTGACTGCTGGTTGTAGTTCTGTAGTTAAATGTTGTTAAGTGTAGTTAAGTTATTTAAGTGTAGTTAAGTTAAGTGAAGTTAGGAGTAGTGTAGTTAAGTGTACTTAAGTTAAGATACTTAAGTATAGCTAAGTTAAATGAAGTTAACTACACTACACTTAACTGCACTTAAGTGTAGATAAGTGAAGTTAAGTCAGGTTTAGTTAAGTGAAGTTAAGTGTAGTGTAGTTAAGTGCAGTTAAGTTTAGTTAAGTGCAGTAAAGTGTAGTTAAGTGCAGTTAGGTGTAGTCTCAAGTCATATAGGAAGCTGACTTTTCAAGAAATAGAGGGGGTCTTTTACAAAGTGGTCCAATGTAACCGCTGGTGGTAGTTCTGTAGTTAAGTAATTTAACTTAAGTACCTTAACTTAACTACACTTATCTACACTGCAGGCACAAGCAGCTCCTTGTGACTGGGCAAGTCACTTAACCCTCCATTGCCCCAGGTACAAATAAGTACCTGTATATAATATGTAAGCCTCATTGAACCTGCTATGAGTGGGAAAAGCGCGGGGTACAAATGTAACAAAAATTTAAAAAAATCCAAAATCTCTGATCCAGAGTCTTACACTTGAAGTAACAACATTGTTAGACTGAGGGGGGGGGGGGGGGGGGGGGAGGGGACCGTAATGAAGAGTGGAAGAACAGTGGGCTAAATTAAAAGGAGCAACAAGCAACTACAAATCTAATTCAGGAAAAGGAAGATGAGGCTGAGAAAGATTAACATTCGGAAGAATGAAAGAAAGAGAATGTGGGGAAAAATATCTGGAACAACTGAGTGAAGCAGAGAAGGCTGTCAGGAGAGCAGATAAGAGAGCAGAAGAAAAGATAGCTAAGGATGTCAATCAAGGTGACAGTTGGCAGGGGTAAAACATGAATCGTTTACTCTTTCAAATAGACTAAGAGGCATATTTTCAAAGCACTTTGGGAGGTTAAGTTCCATAGGTTTCTATGGAACTTTGGGAGGCTAAGTGCTTTGAAAATGAGCCTCTAAGGGAAACTCCATGAAGTTAAATGGCGATATTTTTAAAACAAATAGGAGGAAATATTTTTTTTCACTCAATGAATATTTAAGCTCTGGAAGTCGTTGCTGGAGGATGTGGTAATAGTGGTTAACATATCTGGGTTTAAAAAACGTTTGGACAAGTTCCTGGAGGAAAAGTCCATAGTCTGCTTGCTCTGGGATTGGTAGCATGGAATCCTACTATTCCTTAGGATTCTACCAGGAACTTGTAACCTAGATTAGCAACTGTAAGAGACAGGACACTGGGCTACATGAACCATTGGTATGACCCAATATGGCAATTCTTGTGTTCTTAGGGATACATACTACTACTAATCACTTCTTTATAGTGATACTAGATGTACACGGTGCTGTACACGTGACTTTCACTGTCCCTAGAGGGCTCACAATCTAAGTTTTTGTAGTTGTGGCAATGGAGGGTTAAGTGACTTGCCCAGAGTCACAAGGAGCTGCAGTGGGAATTGAACCCAGTTCCCCAGGATCAAAGTTCACTGCACCAACCATTAGGCTACTCCTCCACTCCATAAAATATGAAGTCAATCTCACTTCTTTTACAAAATAATAAATGGGGGGGGGGGGGGGAGATGGTTTGCATGGCACTAAGGTCAGATGCAATATACCTGAGGACATTGAGGGAATTCTAAGAGATTGTTGTACATCCACTGACAAAACTGGAGATGGACTGACACCATCCCTCTTCATAGAAGCACTGGAGGCCAGTAATTGGCCAATTAGCCAGACCTCAGTGATGGTTAAATTAATGGTCTCACTACTAGAAGAAAGAACTATGAAGCATCTTGAGCTCATTAGGCTGCAGAACCTGAAACAGCATAATTTTTAACCAGAGGAAGATCCTATTAAACAAATCTAGTCATTTCCTTTTTCAGGGTAACCAAAGATTTATACATAAACATTTGATTAACTGGGGCAATGTGCAGTCAAAGAATCCAGAAAATAGAAGTACACAAAGGAAAACCAGACAAGCATTGAAAAACCAAAGCCCTGCCCAGGGGAGTGTATTGGATGCGATGCATTTACAGGTTCTGATGCTGCTCCACACACAAGGCTGGTAATTAAGCTGAGGGACCAGTCCTGGAACAGATAAGTGAAGTTACAGAGCAGTTAGCAAATAATAGGAAGATTTGTCACTGAGTAGAAACTCCCGATGAACAGACAATACGAGGGTAGTAGCTGTTTGTGTGGGTGGATACAGGCTGGTTGGGGGGTGGGGGGGAGTTTTGGTGCTGGGTGTGAACCAAAGATCTTACGTGCACAGATCTCCATGAGGATTTTTTTTTTTGTTACATTTGTACCCCGCGCTTTCCCACTCATGGCAGGCTCAATGCGGCTTACATGGGGCGATGGAGGGTTAAGTGACTTGCCCAGAGTCACAAGGAGCTGCCTGTGCCTGAAGTGGGAATCGAACTCAGTTCCTCATGACCAGTCCACCACCCTAACCACTAGGCCACTCCTCCACTCACCTTTCCAAATAATGCTGAAGGCAGCTCACAGCCATTTTAGAATTCAGGTACAATAATATCAATTTGAATAGAATGGACAGAGCACAAAACAGTTCCTGCTTAATACAACACTTTCATACCACCCTATCTCCGTCAGGCTGCATTTCAAGCCTGCACCAAACCACTGCTGCACACGGACTCTGCACTTCAGCCCCACACTGCTCCTGGACTCTTACTAGGCGTTTTTTTAAACGATCCCCTAGGGGTGTTGTCCAAGTTTCTTATTACATTGTAAGTAGGGGTTATTTCTACATGTGTGCAAAGCCCTGCATATACCTTGTTGTAACGCTATATAATGTGGTGCTGTAAAAAGATGAACAGGTTCAGTTATTCAGCCTACAGGATATTTCTGAACTGCCGGCCATAGAACGTGACTCAGTGGTTAGAGGAGTCGGCTAACAACCTGTGAAAATGGAACACCTTATCACCTTGGGCAAAGCTGCTTTACCTCCTTAGGGGGTACTTTTGCTAAAAGTTAGCACAAGTTATCTACAGCGAGAATAAGATGAATTCTGTGGCAGATAAACATGCGTTAATCGTTAGTAAAAGACCCCATTAGATTGTAAACTGCAACTTTGGCGGTATATCAAGTTTAATAAGTGATAAACACTTTGCGGCACAGACCCCCCCCCCCCATATCAGATCAACATATGAAATCAGTGCTCACATCCTCCTTAGTATCTGATGCTCACAAGAGCGAATGCTTGGATTATTTTTTATGTTTGGATTTAACATATGACAAGTTATTATAAACAAAACAAAACAGGAAAATAAGGTGATACCTTTACATTGGACAAACATAATGCATTTTTTTTATTAGCTTCCAGAGGCCAAAACCTCCTTCCTCAGTCAGGTCAGGATAGTATGAACAAAAGATGACACTACCAGAATATATATGTCAATCCTGAAAGCATTGCAACGCACTTTTCGCACCTCTACTTTCCCCCTGTACATCGATAGGGAGTGGGGGGAAAGTGAAAACAGATGCCTGGGTGATCAGATGACAAAGCAGTAGAATTTTATGGTTTGCAATATGATGGAAACGCACCATCTTTGTTAATTTATTTTTACCTCTTTAGTTTTGAAGCATCTTAATTTGGGAACGTTTTAAAATTTCCTTAGTATTCTGACCATAAGGTACTCTGGTCCTGAAAGTGTCCCCCGTGGTCTGCTGGGTGGCATTTGATTAATTCAAGTCTTTAACATCCAGTCAATCTCCTTGTTCTTCCACCATTTTTTCACAATTTTTGCATTGGGTATTTAGTACTACATTAGAGGAGGAGGAGGAAGAGCCTCCTTACGTTCAAAGCTTTTCCCATGTGACTAAAGGTAGGGTCCTGTGATATGTGCTGGCTCAGTTTGCAGTTTGGTATACTGCAGGGCGTGTGCCAAGGGAAGAGGTAATCTTCTTACAGATTGTTCTGGAACTATATCCTTTTTGTTTGAAGGACTCAGTCAAGATTTTGAGGTATTTATCTCATAAGTACATAAGTATTGCCATACTGGGAAAGACCAAAGGTCCATCGAGCCCAGCATCCTGTCTCCAACAGTGGCCAATCCAGGTCACAAATACCTGGCAAGATCCCAAAAAAGTACAAAACATTTTATACTGCTTATCCCAGAAATGGTGGATTTTCCCCAAGTCCATTTAATAATGGTCTATGAACTTTTCCTTTAGGAAGCTGTCCAAACCTTTTTTAAACTCCGCTAAGCTGTTTCTTCCACGAGTAGCGGGGGGGGGGGGGGGGGGGGGGAGGGATGGGGAAGAGGGAGGTATTGGTAGTCTACGTATTCAGCGCATTAAGGCTTTACTATTCACTTTATTTGTAGGACCATTGAGGTGTCAGATGACATTATCTTAAGTATAACATGGTTTAGTAGGAGGACGAGGGGCTCTAAGAAGCAAAAGCCTCTTGTCAAGACTTTTTAGCTGGGCAGTTAAAAGCCTTTTACATACTGCGTGCCGTGTATAGTTTTATTGAAATTGCTGTTAGATGTACTGTACATGATAGTTTTGAAATGTGATTGTACAAGTTTTAGGTATTGTTATTTTAACAATTAGCCTTAACTGTTTTCACGTCGGAGGGGAGGGTAGATAGGGGAAGAGATAGGGTGGAAAAGAAAGTTAAACTGTTGATGATAGGAATACTATTTTGTTCTTACTTTGATGTTTTGATTTTGGAATATGTTGTCTTTGTGACCCGATGGTGCTTTATTTTGATGTATCATCAATATCACTGTTGAAACTAAAATGAGATGGAGGGTTGGGCTATAGGATTGGGTAGGGGGAGAAGGGGTTACTGTTCAAAAATCTTTGATGATGTAACCATTATCTTATTTGCACTCAGGTGGTTTTGTTACCAATGTTTTTGTTGTATATTGCATGTGGTAATTGTCCATTTTGCTGAATCAACAATAAAAATTGTTGAAATATAAACTCCGCTAAGCTAACCGCTTTACCACATTCTCTGGCAACAAATTCCAGAGTTTAATTAAACGTTGAGTGAAGAAAAATTTCCTCCGATTCGTTTTAAATTTACTACATTGTAGCTATTGTAGCTTATTTTTGGAAAGTGTAAACAGACGCTTCACATCTACCCGTTCCACTCCACTCATTATTTTATAGACCTGTATCATATCTCCCCTCAGCCGCCTTTTGAATATTACTAAGTCTGCCACCTCCGTTTGGGCAGCGGAAGCCATGGGCTTTCTACTATCCTGAAAAGGATTGCAGGCTCCCTCTAAATACATAATTACCCCAACCTTGTATCTTCTCATGACAGTTTTACACAGTCTGGGCAGTAGCAAACTACATAATTAGAAAGAAACTTAGATTTCAAAAGATATAGTAAGATAGTTTATTAGCATAAGCATCTCACCCAAAGGCAGTACAGGCAGTCAGGTATTCACATGGTAGAACAGCACTTCACGACAGATGACATGGGCCTTCACAGGTCACTGGCTTCTTCTCCGAGGCACTGCTTAGTTGGCAGACCTTTTATACTTTTTGTGATCCCACAGATCCCTATGAGCCACCTGCAATTTCATCCAATTATGACCAAGTTTCAACTTTCTTATCTCTCCAAGCTTCGCTCATCCTTAAATTTAACTTTTCTGCACCTGGCCCAATTATTTCTTATAGTTTCTCAGCATGTCCAGCTATACACAACCCTTGCCAACTTTGTAACTCTGCCACGCTTAATCAGGCTGTCACATTTCTTCAGTGAAGTATCAGGACTGCGAGATGCTATGATTTTACAGGCCTAGTATTCTTTAGGAAGCCTGAACCTGTTTTCACTGCATTCAATTTTTGACAATTATTTACACTTTTCTCCAAGCTGAAAAGCCCTAGCCTGGTCTTTCTTCATAAGATAGTCGTTCCATCCCCGCTATCATTTTCATCGCCCTTTGCTACACCTAAATTATACTTTCCAAGGTCAGCAATAATCCACCTTTGAGCTTAGTTATAAATAATTATTATTACTCATGCTTGTTTTTTTGTGCTATATTGGACTATACTGTTCTCACAAATGCAACACTTATGTAACTCATGCATTTCATGAATGTTATTCAAATTGTTAATATTTGAAACTACAATAAAATATATATATTTTAGTTTAAACCCCAGGGCGCATGCGTGCAGGAATTCCTTCGCCCCACAACAAAACATCGGAACTAGTACGACGACCGGCAGTAACCTCGCGAGCCCAGGCCCCGCCCCTTTCCGCTCGTTCCATTCCCTCCACCAGCCAATCACGCACCTCCAACAAGTTGCTGCAGCGTCGTACGGTGGCGTAAAAAACGCCTCTCTATTACTTACTAATTTATAGGAGGAGCACTGGGCGTGGCCAGCAAGGCACTTCGCTAACTTAAGCCACGCCCTCGTTCTTTTTTCCGCGTTCTACTCACCAGCCCTCCGTGACCTTTCCCCTGGTTTGAGTAAAGACCACAACGGTACCTGGGCTGACGCGCAGGCTCCTCCTCTCGCCTCCAGGCCCCTCAATGCCCTCCTCCAATCAACTGTAGGGACGTCAGACGCAGTTGCGCACGACGTGCGCTGGCGGCCTATGGGAGAGCATGGGGGTGTGGCGGAGTTGCGGGTGCTGAGTTTCGCACCGCCTCTTTCGCTCTCTGAGTGTCGCGCTCGCGGTTCTGGACGGTTCGTGGGGGTCGCGGCTTGTCCGCGCTGAAGATGGCAGTGACGGCCGGATCGGAACTGACGCTGTTGCAGGAGACGGCGGCGGCTGTGGGCTCTTCGGAAGCGGCTCTGCGACTCATTGTCTCTATCTTCATTGGTGACTACCCGACTTTTCTCCTGTACCTCTCTAGCCCTTCTTCAGTGGCACTGGGTTCCGCGCATGCTCACTGGACGTTGCCCAGGAGATTTCCGTTTCTCTCTGATTGGAAGTTAGCTTTGCAGGTGTCACACCTGAGTAGTGTCAGGTTAAAGGTCACACTGGAAGAGATGGTGGCAGAAGTGGGATTGGAACTTGGATCTGCAGGTGTCACACCTGAGTAGTGCCAGGTTAAAGGTCACACTGGGATAGATGGTGGTAAAAGTGGGATTGGAACTTAGGTCTGCAGGTGTCACACCTGAGTAGTGCCAGGTTAAAGGTCACACTGGAAGAGATGGTGGTAGCAGTGGGATTGGAACTTGGATCTGCAGGTGTCACGCCTGAGTAATGCCAAGTTAAAGGTCACACTGGAAGAGATGGTGGCAGAAGTGGGATTGGAACTTGGATCTGCAGGTGTCACGCCTGAGTAATGCCAAGGTAAAGGTCACACTGGAAGAGATGGTGGCAGAAGTGGGATTGGAACTTGGATCTGCAGGTGTCACGCCAGGTTAAAGGTCACACTAGGAGAGAGCGTGATAGAAGTGGGATTGGAACTTAGGTCTGCAGGTGTCAAGTTAAAGTCCACACTGCAAGACATGGTGGTAGCAGTGGGTTTGGAACTTGGATCTGCAGGTGTCACACCTGAGTAGTGCCAGGTTAAAGGTCACACTGGAAGAGATGGTGGCAGCAGTGGGATTGGAACTTGGATCTGCAGGTGTCACACCTGAGTAGTTTCAGGTTAAAGGTCACACTGGGAGAGATGGTGGCAGTAGTGGGATTAGAACTTAGCTCTGCAGTTGTCACGCCTGAGTAGTGCCAAGTTAAAGGTCACACTGGGATAGATGGTGGCAGGAGTGGGATTGGAACTTAGGCCTGCAGGTGTCGCGCCTGAGTAGCGCCAGGTTAAAGGTCACAGAGATAGGAATGATGGCAGCAGTGGGATTGAATCTGCAGGTGTCACAGTAAGATATGGTGCTAGTGTAAGTGGCATAGCTCTCACTGACTCTGAAGTCTTGGTGGGAGCAACAGGATTGGAAGCTGGGTCTCTAAATTTAAGATTTACCGTACACTTTTTTCAATAGTAACTCAAGGTGAGTTATATTCAGGTCCTGTAGATATTTCCCTGACAGGAGAGCTTACATCCCTGTTTACTCAGCCACGCAATAGGCACATTAGCGTTTTCTTTGCGTGCTAACGCTAGAGGCACCACGTATGAGTGTCTCTAGCGTGCGCTAAAAATGCTAGCATGCCTTATTAAACAAGGCCCTAAGTTTGTACCTGAGGGGAATGGAGGGTTAAGTGACTTCCAAGTTTATTGGCAAGCTTGATATACCACCTAGGAGAAAACTGTCAGAGTGGTGATTGCTGATTATTTACTTTGATATTTTGGTTAAGCAATTATATTGTTTGGTTGGGGTGTTTGTTTTTTTTTTAATGTTTTAAATATGTAAAGGAATGGTTCTTATAACTTTGTTATACTATTTCATATCTTGATATTTGTTTTATTACATATTTAAAACAATATTGTTTGGTTTTACTTGTTAGAATATTTGTTGTACTTATTACTCTCTTTTTATTGTAAATCGCTTTAAAACATAACTGTATTAAGCGGTATATTAAGTAATTAAATCAAATAATTAAAAATGAAAAGATGGAAAAGAACTCCATAAAGGAGAGGAACAGGTTCAGAAAAGAAAGGAGAAAAGAAAAATAAAAGCCAGGAGGGTCAGACAGGAGTGAGGATACCATTACATAGCAGCAATCCAGTCAGCAGGAAGTGAAGTGCGGCAAAAATCAAAGGTCATAGCAAACAGATGGGCCTTGAGCCGCTGGCCAAGGAGGTTTCTAGACAAAGGGGCAAAGGAGCAGCAGCGAGATTTGAACCGGTCCTCCCTGGTACACATCTCGATGTGATGGGAATTTTATTTAGTGAAGAAACCCAGGTCTGGGCTGATGGCAATCAGCTATGTTCTGTGGTCACCTCAATTAATGCATGAGAAAAGCGAAACCTAGTAAATGAGAACTCTTGTCAGTCACAAGTACTGGGAAATAAACAGACATTTCTGCTGATCTTAAGCAATAATTACAATCTTGCCCTCCTGTTTACAAAGCCACAGGGCAGTGCCGACACAGCCAAATGGGCTAGCATGGCTTTTGTAAATGGGAATTAGATTGTAAGCCCTCCAAGGACAGGGAAATAGCAACTGTACCTGATTATAAGTCACCTTCAGCACCTACTGAAAAGGTGTGAGCTACATTTAAAAAAAAGAAGAAGAAAACAACCCTTCTGAGATCTCATTCCTGGCTGCCTGATCTTCCCTCGAAAAGCATCCAGGTGTTCGTCTGTTGAGAGGATGCATGAACATTAGTTTGTGAAATCTTGGTGGGGTTTTTTTTTTCTGTCCGTTCCATTCACAGTTCAGTTTGTGTTTGCAGAACTGCATGAACTCAATTATTCCCTTTTATTCTGGATAAAGGCCTGGCTGATATCTAGTATGAAGGGATGTGTCACTGAACCATCACTTGGAGGCCCAGCTGAGGCTTTGCCATCATTGCTTGGTAATCTCTGATGTTGTATTGGTTCCCAAGTGCAGCTTTCTGCCGATTCCATGCAAGCTGATGCTGCAGACCCTCGACTTCTCATGCACAGAGTGTGGCAATGAGAACAGAACACGAGCTGTACCAGGAATAGGGCTCGATAGATGTGTAATTATTTTGTCTTTCATCCAACTAGGCTATCCTTTGGCCTTGTTCCAGCGATGGTACCTCTTTGGAAAGGAAGCACACCTCACTTATCTCTTCCATATCGTCACAGGCCTTCTGCTCAGCTACTTCAATTTTGGTAAGTGCACGAGAGGACCTTTGCAGCTGCCTGCTTTTGTATTCCTCCTAAGAGGTGTCCTTGCTGGACTGGCTAAGAAGCATTCTTTCTGACCTCCAGAGAGCGGAACCTGAATTAGGTTGGGACCTCTTTCTAAATTCTGGCACCAAAAGACTTCAAGATAAATGAGGTAACTTTCTGCCTTATTCCCAAATGATATCTGCTCTCATGATCTGTTAGCAGAGTCCACTCTGTATTGATGACGTAGTAGATCCTAGCTAAGCCTGTCCCCTCTGTGTCTGTCTCCGGCCCACAAGCTCTTTTTTTTGTTCCTGTTTCTGCCTGTTCCATCCTTGGTTCAGGGTCCCACCTGTGTTTATCTTGAAAAGCAACCACCAAAAGAGCACAGCAGTTTCAACTATCTGTCTGTCTATCTATAACAAAATGACAGCTCAGAACTAAACACAATCATGGTGAATAAATCTGTTGTGAATAATCATTGCTCTCAGAAAAATCCTTCAGTGCAGTATGTGAATATCCGTGCAAAAACTTTAAGGATTTTTACAAATTAATACTTTATAATCTTAACTTTTACCAGCATCTTCCCTATCAGAAGCGTGACAAATGCTCATGTTTCGCTAACGGGCTGCTCCAGGGATTCCAGATTACTGCAGTCAGTTCTTACTCTCCTTTCCTTTCTTCTTCATACAAGATTCTACCGTATGTCTGTTTCTTCCATTGTAATGTGTCTGCTGTGTATGTTTGTGTCTTCACATAAGAGTAGCCATACTGGGTCAGACCAATGGTCCATCTAGCCGAGTATCCTGCTTCCAAGAGTGGCCAATCCAGGTCACAAGTACCTGGCAGAAACCCAAATAGTAACAATATTCCATGCTACCAATCCCAGGGCGAGCAATGGCTTCCCCATGTCTGTCTCAATAGCAGACTATGGACTTTTCCTCCAGGAACTTGTCCAAACTTTTTTAAACCCAGATATGCTAACCGCTGTTACCAAAGAGTTCCTGAGCTTAACTATTCATTGACTGAAAAAATATTTCCTCCTATATGTTTTAAAAAGTATTTCATGTAAACTTCACTGAGTGTCCCCTAGTCTTTGGCCTTTTTGAAAGAGTAAAAAATGAATTCACTTTTACCCATTCTGTAGCACTCAGGATTTTATAGACCTCAGTCATATCCCTCCTCATCCGTCTCTTTTCCAAGCTGACAAGCCCAAAGTTCTTTAGCTTGTCCATCTGTCTCATTCATATCACTCTTGGGGCAGTGTTTCCAAATGGGTTAGTTTTGCACATTGTATGACAAGAATGAACCTCACTCTTAAACCAGGGTACGTAGAGTCTGATCTCAGTCTCTCAAATTTACTGCTAACGCTCGCCATAAAATTTGCAATGTGCCAAAGAGAGCTTCCCTCTCTGCTTGTGTGTCTCGCAGTGTCCCTAATTTTATTTCATTACTAAAATGACCGATCACGTATGATGAGAAAGCCTGCTAGGCTAGATGAGGTACAACATCCAAAATAAATGCAATATATAGAAAGTAAGCAAGGGGAAAAAAAAAAGAACAACAAATTAATTTGAATAAAAGTTTGTGAAAACAAATGTCTTATTTTTACTTTAAGAAGTTAGTCAAGTTACACAGGTTGGGGGGGGGGGGGGGGGGAGAATTACACTTCCTATCACCCACTAAATCAAAGGCTGTGAATACTGCCTGCCATGATTTTAAGGACTGGGTAGGATTATACAGGGTCAGATGGTTCTTTCCATATGCAGTCCCTACATCACAAAAATGGTAAAAACAGGACAAATTTAAACCTGCGCAACCGGGATACTCTGGGCAAATAAACTAGTTCCTTTTCTTAGTTTTGTGTATCACCTGTTGCATCGATGGGTGAGTTCACAAACAGAATAAAGCTCTGCTAAACGTAGAAATTATAGAAAAATTAAAAATAAACAGAAGTAAAAGGCCAGGTTTTACGTAGCTTCCTAAAAGACAGGTATGCTGATATCAGCCTCCCATCTCTGTCTGTCCGGATATTACCTGTGCTGTGGCATTCATTGGTTGCAAGCATTTGAAATATTTATTAAGAAGAGCGATGAAAAACAGGAGTAGAGTAGTTGAGCCTGGCTTAACCTTAACAGGGTTTTGGTCCAGAAAAGGCTGAAGCGGAGTGAGAGAGCAGAAGTAAGGAAAGTTGACCCTTTAGAGCAAATGAGAATGAGGAAAAGCACATAACGTTGCGATGGACTGTCACACCCACGTTACGAACCTCGCTGGAGATGAGCATAATGGAGCCTCCACAAAGAGGAAAAGTACCCAGAATATGTGCCCTCCCTGTGCCACTAACATCTGACTTTTTCTGCAGGATACCAGATGTGTCACTTCCTACTCTGTGTGGTGCTTCAGTTCCTCATCCTCCGCCTCATGGGCAGGACCGTCACAGCTGTCTTCACCAGTTTCTCCTTTCAGACGGTAAGAAATTATGCCAGCCCAAGTCATGGGGGGGGGGGGGGGGGGGGAAGAGTTAGATGTGGGAAGGGGACAGAGGCTCTTTATGAGCTACATTTGAGGAGAGGAGAGGGGTTCTTTTAACTCCTGGCTCTGTTCAGTTACGGGATGAAAATGTAAGAACTTTCCACTGGCCTTCTTTCACCTGAGCTCTACTCCTCGCTCTGTCGCTGACTCTCTGGGGGAATCATTTTATCCCCCTGTACCTTGGGTTGTCCTGCTGGGATTTAATAAGTGAGTAGTGTTTCGTGCTGGCTCCTGTTTTTCAGATCTATCTCTTGGCGGGGTATTACTACACTGCCACAGATGAATACGATATAAAATGGACAATGCCACAATGTGTACTTACACTGAAGATGATAGGTGAGGAACATTTCTCCATCTTTCTTCTCCTCCTCCTCTGTTTTGAGCCCTTCAGGCATGAGCTTGTCTGATTTATTCTCTCTCTGCATCCTGTCTACCGTCTGTCTATCTCTTCCTCTCTCGAGATGCTTGTGGACTTGTGTAAGACTCGGCCTTTCTTCCCTCTGATCTACTGGTAATACTGCCCCACCTCTTCCCTGCAGGTCTTGCCTTTGATTACTACGATGGTGGAAAGGCTCAGGTAAGGATGTCACTGCATTTGGGGTGGAAGGAAGGGCCGCAAGGAGGCAGTAATTTGGGATCCGTGGCGGCTCTCTTATTTCAGGAGTGCGGTGCTTCTTACCTCTGACCCTTCACCCAGAGTCATTGCGTCTTGTGCAAAAGAACCTAAGCCGAGATCAGGTGGTCCGATGCTATGCAGAGGTCATCCTAGGGCTAAATTGCCTTCTTCTAGATCTTATCAGAAAGCCATTGTACACTGTACCTTCTTTCCCATCCAAGTGTCATCAGGGAGTCGTCGGGTTCTGTACCTGCATGGGGTCCCTTCCTTCCTTCCTTCAGGGAGCCGGATTCTCCCCTCTCACTGATGTAATGCTCTATCTCCTCAGGACAAGCTAACGAAGGAGCAGCAGCAGCTTGCACTGTACAGAGTCCCCTCCTTCCTGCAGGTAGCCGGATTCTCCTATTTCTACGGTGGTTTATTAGTGGGTCCGCAGTTCTCCTTGAGATGCTATCAGAAGTTGGCCGAGGGAACCATGACGGACGTGGCAGGCCAAAGACCAAACAGGTGAGCTGGATACTGTCTTCCACTGTCAGATCAGACTGAAAAACCTTAACGTGTATCAGCTAGAGGAATGATAGTTTCAGGTAGCTGGAATGTCTTTATGCACAAGAAGCATACTCTTTTTTGGAGAAGGGTTGGTAACCCCTATTTATGAGCCACCCAGACTGCTCAGCGGAAACACCCCCGCTGGCCCAGCCATTACATATTCCCAACATTTGCTGCAGCTGGTTCCCCCCTCCCTAAGGCAATGTTGCCAGTTTTTGGGCATTTGGTCAAAAAGGTTGTGAGCCCTGGTCCTGACGTAAGGAGTAATGTTAGAAAATGGTGATGTGTGCCTGACCTGGCTTCCACAAGTGAAGAAAGCCCCTGATAAGGAGAGAGCAGTGGGGCATGAGAAGGAGAAACTGGGCCCTATGCTCCTTATCTGCCAGCTTATTCTCTCTTTTCTCGTTTAGGACATATTGTTGGGGGGGTATAGACAGAAGCCAGTCTGTTGTGTGACTTTTGCCCCCTCGTTCTTTTTCTGGGGGTTCCAGTATCATGCCAGCAGCAAGGCGCCTGGGTCTGGGTCTCTTCTACCTCACTGTGTATGCGATCATCGGACCCTACCTGCCCGACAGCTACCTCCTGACTGACCAGTTCCTGGTAAGTTCAGCATGGGAATCGCTTGCAGCCATCCCACTCTGTGCTTTTATCTTGTACTGCTCTGCCCTGTGCCAGCATCCCCCCCATATGCCAGATCTCCTGCAGCATCCAAGGCCTGCCCTATGCCAGGCCTCCTGTACAATCCAATTCCTGCCCTGTGCCAGACTTCCTCCAGCTTCTGCCCTCCACTGTCTTTCACAAGGCCTCCTGTACAATCCAATTCCTGTCCTGTGCCAGACTGCCTCCAGCTTCTGAGCTTTGCCCTCCACTGCCCTGCACCAGGCCTCCTGTACAATCCCAATTCCTGCCCTGCTCTGTACCACTCTGCCTCCAGCTTCTGAGCTTTGCCCTCTTCGAGGCCTCCTGTAGAATCCAATTCCTACCCTGCCCTGTGCCAGGCCTCCTGAAACATCTAATATCCTATTTTCTGTCTTACAGGACCAGCCCTTCTGGTACCGCTGTGTATATTTAACAATTTGGGGCAAGATCATGCTTTATAAATACCTCACCTGCTGGCTGGTCACGGTGAGTGGAGGAGGGATGTAGGCAGATTCTCTAACAGGTGTGTGTCTTGTGTCCTGGAGCTTCCCAGGCAGGTGATAAGGGTCAGTACGCAATGGGGGGAGGGGGGATCCTCTGTGTCCTGAAGGACCCCTGCATGTGATGAGGCTCAGCCCAGTATAACCTTCTGGCTCTGCTCCCACAGGAAGGTGTGTGCATCCTGACCGGTTTGGGGTACAATGGGATGGACGCCAGCGGCAGGCCAAAGTGGGATTCCTGTGCCAACGTAAAGGTCTGGCTCTTTGAAACAACACCTCTCTTCACTGGCACCATCGCATCTTTCAACATCAACACGAACGCATGGGTTGCAAGGTGAAGAGGCTTTAGAGGCAGCACTGGTGGGGAGGGAGGGGAAATTAAAGGACGAGCAGGGTTCCTGTCCCTGGGGAATACGATTGACGAAGACAAGCCACAAGTTCCTGATTCTGGTGTATTCAGTGCTTTGTTCTGGCCTGGGCACAGGATCCCCCAGATTGTTTTCTGCTATGGACCGTCTCTACCTGCCATCAAGCTTGTCTTGATCACACTAGACATTCTAGTTTGTGTGTTAGCCCCAACCTTCTGAGTCCACAGCCAAATACATTTATGTTTTTCCATAAAAACCTATTTTTTTTTTTTGCCTAGTCCTTTCCACAAATGTAATCTGTTTGATTCCTTTTTAACCATATCTTGCTCTCACTGGCAGCAGCTGATCGATGACCTTTGAATCATGCCCCTGAACTTACTGTACCTTCCTTTCCCATATTCTGTCTTTACTGTAATATTGTAACCTTCCATGGTCTCATGTCCGATCCGTGTCTTTTGTATGTGTTCCTCCCTTTCTCCCATTTTATTTTGTAAACTACTTCGATGGAAGTTTGGATTTGCGGTATATCAAATCCTGATCCCATAGATTTTTGCTGTGCTTTTCTCTTTCCCCAGGATTAGACCCAACTTTTCCTGCTCATTCTTTGATTTTTCTCTCATTGGAGTTTGTTCATTACAGGAGGGAATGCGTTTCCACTTCTAGTTCTGCTTGGTCTGGCTTCTGGGGTTTCCAGTTGTTTTTTCTGCATGTTTGTTTCAGATTTTGGTCCTTACTCTGTAGTTGAGGGTCTGTCCACGTTTCTGCATGTGTGACTGAACTGTAGGATTCTGCTAGCACACAGTCCCTGTGTAGGAACCCGTCTCAGTCCGTTTTCATTTTCCCCATGGGAGGTAGGTTGGTTTACTACATAGGGTTGTTGCTACATCAGTCCTATCAGTTAGTGCTGTTATATGGTAGGTTTGTGCTTTTGCGGGGGTTTCTGTCATGTCTAGTGTCTACTAGACAACTGTTTAGATGATCCCAGAATTTGAATATGTTTTGTTGAAAGTTTCTGGTTCTTCATGGTGCAGCTTGAAAGAGGTCTGGACAAGTTCTTGAAGGAAACATCCTTGGAATTACCCAGGTAGACTTGGGGAAAACTATCACTTAGACCTAGTTCTCGAACCTCATTTCTAGGGTTATGTTTTGGGATTTGCTAGGGGCTTGTGACTGGGACCAGCCGCCGGCCTTGCTAAATCTTGGCCTGACTCAGCACAGCTCTTGTGTTGCAGAACCGGAGGCTCAGGCTTTCTGTTGGGGGTTCTGTCCTGGATTAACTATGGATCTCCAGCCTTAACTCTCATATAAAAAGATCGGTTAAATGGTGTTATGAATAAATTTTAATGGGGTGGTGTGTCTGTTCCTGGAACAGGAATGTCTTTAAGCGGCTTCGTTTCTTGGGGAGTAAGATCATCTCCCAGGCCGCTGCACTTCTTTTCCTGGCTCTCTGGCATGGACTGCATTCGGGCTATCTGATCTGCTTCTCGCTGGAATTCCTGATCGTCATCGTGGAGAAACAGGTAAGTGTTAACCTCAGCGCTCTTAAAGACAGAGTCTCAATAGAGTTGAATTCTGACCTTCACATCATGTTATTGAGAGAGAAGAAAGTCCTCAAACCACAAGACAAAAATACCTTCATCTAACTTTTCTTTTGTCTCTAAAACTGTTTCAAGTTTCATTCATTGGTCTTAAAAATAACCAAGTATTGTTTATGATGTGATTCCAAAAGTGACATATACCACTTTAAAGTTTTTTTGCAGCTTTTGTGATCTATGCAAATCAATTTCCAATGTGTAAAAATCACTAATGCAACGTGAGTGGCTAAGGACTTATTTTATTCCAAACCCACTGAAGGCCACCGTTTCACCAAGCTTTCTGGCTTCCTTGGGGAAAAGTTATATGAAGGTCTCTTTTTCTCCTTTAATAAAATGATATGACTAAATTGACTCTGTCCTGCTTAGAGATTGTAGTTTGACCAATAGTGTGACTGAGATTGTCTGTCTGCAGCATCAGCCCCTCCTATGTTGCTCATGTTACCAACAGAAATCTGTTGCATCCTAAAAGCCTTTGCAGATTACACAAGGCAGCCTGGATGCTGCCACTGTATAGCACTGCCTTTCAGTTGGATCCCAGCATGTATGAGAAAGCTCTTCCCCTTCTGCTGACTCTCTTCCCCATCCCCACAGGCCATTGACCTGGTGCACGAGAGCCCACTGCTTACCCGGCTGACCACTCTACCTGCTCTGAAGTTACCACTCTACATAGCTCAGCAGAGTATCCACTGGCTGTGTTTGGGATATCCACTGGTGCCCTTCTGCCTCTTCACCTGGGACAAGTGGCTCAGGGTAAGCGGGGCAGGGTGAGAGCCGGAAGTATTGACAGAGGGGGGGGGGAGGGGATTAGTTGTGTTTGCTATATGGCCTTTCAGCCCAGCAGGAATGTTCTTTACAATAGTGAAAAAAAGGAGGGGGGGGGGGGGGAAGAGAAAGATAGGCAATGTCTCACAGAACTATAACTTTGCCTTTCTTCTCTGCCACTCCCAGGTCTACATGTCAATCTATTTCATTGGTCATGTCCTGTTTCTGTCACTGCTGCTCACACTGCCTTACTTACGCAAAGTGTTTGTGCCAAGAAAAGAGAAACTTAAGAAAGTGGAGTGAAACCTTGGGAAGGTATGTGCTGTTCAAGTTGGATCCAGTCACCTCATCCACTATTGCCTCTGCTGCCACTTTGCTTAGGGGAATAACTACAGTACCTGAAATGTAAAACTGAGAAACATTAGTAGAGGGGTGTGAGGCTGCTTCCTTCCTCCCTCTCATCCTGTCTTTGCTGTTGTAGATTACATGAGGAATCACAAGCATGTCACAGGTCCTGCTGAACCAGTCCCAGAGGACAGAGACATGGACTTTCACATCTGATTTCAGACTGATCGAGGAGCAGGTGAAATGAGTGCAGGGACTATGGCGACCTAGAACGTAAAACCCTTTTACCAGAGAAGTGGGGGTTTTGTTGATTTTTCTCTTTTTTGGAATAATGCCTTTTCCTTGGTGGAACTCAAAACGCCTTCTCCAAAAGTGACACTGAACGGATAATCCAATATCTAACTTCTTTTGTATGTTGTAATTCTGAATAACAAGTATGTCTGTCTTTTTTCAGCATGGTGGTGAGTGAATTTATTTACTGAAAGTGGGGGGAGGTAGTGGGTGCCTGTTGCTTCAGTTCTGCTCAGTCTATGGATCCTCATGCACTTGCCTGGGTCAACGCTGGTGGACAGTGTGCTGACTGTGCTGCTTGATAAGACCCCCCACCCATCCTAAATTCAGCAGTGCTGTCCTGCCACACAGCAATCCATAAGAAAGCTGAACTGAGTTTGGGGTAGCAGGAGCATTAACTAGGTGTAGTTCACCCCTGTCAACATTGCTAGAAGCTTCTAACCTGCAGTAGTACAGTGAACAACACTTACCTAGTGTTACTGCTCCCAGAGGTACAGGCTGGACTGGAGCTTAGTACAAGGTCTTGCTTACTTTGAGTGCTCAGAAAAGAAGCTGCACTCCTCCCAAAAGCAGCGGTTTGGACAGGGCTTTCAACCAACGCTGTACAGAAGCCAAGCCCTACTATTTATTCATGCTTGGGCCTCGAGAAGCTACAGTACCCAAAACCTTGACACTAGTTCAGGCCATGCAGGAAACTGATTGATGAGGAGGGACCTAGCAAAGCTCGAAGAACGGTCCACACTTTTTTCAGCATTAAATTCTAGCTACCAAAATGCAGGGTCATGCATTTGGACTACAAACAGTTTAGGGGGTGAAGAACGTTTGTGTTTGAAAAAGGAGCAGGACTGGTGTTCTATCGTACATGATAAACTTAAAGTGTCCAAACAGAAAAGGTGAGAGCAAAAGCTAGAAGGATTCTTGGGTGTATAGAATATTCTATATAAAGCTAGAGGAGTGTGGTAGCCGTGTTAGTCCACTCTTAAGGTTATCAATAGAAATCAAACAAAATAAAACATGGAAAAGAAAATAAGATGATACCTTTTTTATTGGACATAACTTAATATATTTCTTGTAGCTTTCGAAGATTGCCCTTCTTCGTCAGATCGAAACCTTCGAAAGCTACAAGAAATGTATTAAGTTATGTCCAATAAAAAAGGTATCATCTTATTTTCTTTTCCATGTTTGATTTCTATTGATAATCTATATAAAGCTAGAAACCCCACCTTCCAAAAGACATAAACAGGATGGAGTTGGGCCAATCATCAGTGGTCTTAATCATAAAGCATATGGAGACAAACAGTGATCTCAATCTGTATTCGTTGGAAGAAAAGAGAGATGATGGAGACATTTAAGTACCACTGTGGCATAAATACACAAGAGGCAAGTTCTCTTTCAATTGAAAGGGAGCTCTGGAATGAAAAGGGAGGGGGGAGGGGACAAACTCAGATGTAACCTGAAAAAGTATTGCTTCAGGGAATGGGGTGGTGAATTTATGGAACAGTGTCCTTGTGGACATAAAGACTATCTGAATTCAAGAAAGTTTGGAAGCTGTTAGGATGTCTAAGGGCAAGGAAGGGATAGTGGATGGGTAGACCAGATAGGCCACATGGTCCTCATATTGCAGCATTTTTTTATGAAAGAAAAAAATGGAAATGAACAGCCTAAAAACTCAGTTTAAACAAATATCCCAATTTTAATACAGCATCACGTTTAGCGGAAGGAGGCACCAGTTGCATGGCTGCTCCATGATGTACGCACAGCTATTTACAGGTATATACAGAGTTCCCACAGCACCTAACTGTAAGGCCCAAGGTCTCACACCACACCCCAGACCTCCTCAACGGCAGAGCAGAGCTTGGCACAGGTCAGTGCAGCTGACAGAGGATAGTTACTGATGGAAATCATCTTCTCTGTGTAATCCACATTCACCTGTCATATTAAAAGAGAAAATTAGGGCATCTCCTCAAAGACAGGCAAAGCAGCAATAAACGGTCTGAATTCATTTAAATCTTTAAGATTCCATACAACACTGGTAAAAACCACTCAACAAGAACATGTAGCTTCTCACCGAGCCATGAGCAAAGGCCCCCACTACAAAAACAATGGGGTCTGTGGCAGGGACCAGGTCTCGCACATCTGTCACACTCTCACAGGAAAAGGAGGTCCCAATCTTCATGCAGCCTACAGGCAAATGGTCTGTCACAGGGTTTTTAATCACCTAGGCACGAGCAGGAAAAAGGTTTGTCAGCAACAGCGCATCAAGAACTAGAACCACAGCACCACCTCACTTCACAGATGTTACCTTCAGGAGCTTCTGGGGTCCATCAGCAGCCCGTACACTAAGCTTGTGCAGGAGCTGGACTGTAACAAAGACAAAGGGAGGGGGATTTCACTTTACTGTATTACAGAATGGAAGGAATAAAGACCACCCTGTAACTCTCCCCCACCCCAGGTATTTCTATTCCAGTGGAGGGAATCAAGGTCTTTCCATAACTCTCACAATATCACATGGCATTCTATTATTTTTATCTCACTGTATTCTAAGATGCAAAGAATGAAGACCGACCACAGTTGTTTCCTTTTTCTTTCAGCACATCATATGGTAGAAAGACTAAGACTGTCCCCAGGCTTTTCTAACTCACTGTATTACACAGAATAAGGAATCGCCTCTATTGCTTCAGAGGTTAAGGCAGAGATGGTGATTTTACCCATAAGGCCACAGAAGCGGTCAAAGGTCCTGGGAATGCGAGTTTGGGGATTCACTTCAATCAGGACATTCTTCTGGGTGTGAATATAAACCTGCAGCAGGCCAGCACGATTCAGGGGGCTGTCCATGAGCATGAGCAAGCTCTAAGAAGGCAGGACAGAAAGATGTGATAAACAGCATGTTATTCTGGGGGGTAGCACTGACAAAACACTTAGCAAGTACTAATGCCCATTAGTTAAAAAGAGGGGGGGGGGGGGAACAAAAGAGAACCCTTATAGTCAGAGGAAGTTGAGGAGAGAGAAACTTCTGCAGTGGGAGACCTGGAGCACCCTCCTCTGCACCATTACCTGATGCGTTATGTCTGGCCTCACATCGCCTGGGTTCTGCCCGTGTTTCAGAAGGAGAGACTTGTGTTTGTCGCAGTTTAAGAGCTCATATGTTTTGCCAACCTACAAAAATGGTGGTGAAAAAAATAAAACCAAATTGTGACGGAACTAGATATATATTTGCTTTGCAGCAGGGGTTCACACCTAGCCAGTCATGATTTCAGGATACCCACAATGACTATGCATGAGCTAAATTGGCATGCACTGTCTCCATTATATACAAATTTATCTGAGTTGAGAACTCCTGCTTTACAGTAACCTGGTCTACCTAAAAACCCCCCAAAAATCATCCTTTGTGCCTTAATCACACGCAATACAAAGGACAGTGGTTCTCAACCCTGTCCTTGAGGCACACCCAGCCAGTTGGGTTTTCAGAATATCTACAATGAATACGCATAAAAGATTTGCACATCAAGGAGGCAGTGTATATAGTTGGATGCCCAGTCTTCCAGTGTATGAAATTGGAAGACTGGACATCCAAATGGCAGAAGAAATTTAATGTGGCTAAATACAGAGAGGTACACATCGAGAAGAATAATCGGAATCATAGCTACTTGATCCTTGGATCATACCTTAGGAGTCAGCACCCCCCCAAAAAAAATCTAGGTGGTGGTGTAGGACAATATGCTGAAATTGTCTGCCCAGTGTGCAGAGACGGCCAAAACAGAAACAGGATGCTAGGAAAGGGATGGTAAATAAGACCAGAGAATATTATGTCTCTATTGCTCCATGGTGTAACCTCGCTTTGAGTACTGCGTTCAGGTCTCGTTGCCATATCTCAAAAAAGATATAGCGGAATTAGAAAAGGTTCAAAGAAGAGCGATCAAAATAATAAAGGGGTTGGAACTCCTCTCATATGTAGAAAGGCTAAAGAGGTTTGGTCTCTTCAGCTTGGGAAAGAGATGGGTGAGGGGGTCTACAAAATCCTGACGTTTTTAGCCGCTTCCTGAAGCTAAGGTAGCTGTTTTCTGTTCTGATGGCAATAGGTAGAGTTCCATATTTTAACTGTGTGTACAGGGAATAGATTATGAACTGTCTTGGGAAAGGGAAATGAGTCTTAATATACAACCATGATGTGGTTTTTCCAGCTACATTCAAAGTGGTATATACAGGTACTTATTTGTACCTGGGGCAATGGAGGGTTAAGTGACTTCCCAATCACAAGAAATCAAACCCAGTTCACCAGGCTCGAAGTCCACTGCACTAACCACTAGGCTACTCCGCCAGGGTGACACTAGCATCAGTTCTTCTTTCTGCCTTATAATCACTGGAAATATTTGTGTTCAAATGTTCTTTGTTAAAGTTTTATAAGTAAGAATACAAAAGAATAAAACAGTATGTGGTACACACACACACAAAAAGTAGTACTGCTCCTACCTAGAAGGTATTTACACACATCAAAGCTTATGTTTACAATACAAGTCAACAGGTTTCCAAAATATTTGATAGGAAGTGAGGCAACCCTTTGCCTGAAAAGGATTTGGTAGTCCCAGCTTGCTCAGTGAGAGTCCAATTGTCTGGCTTATCTCCTGGGGTCCTTCTCTATCCCCAGTCCCAGGGGATCATCCTGGGGCCCCTCCCTATCCCCAGTCCCAGGAGATGATCCTGGGGCCCCTCCCTATCCCGTCCCAGGGGATCATCCTGGGGTCCCTCCCTATCCCCAGTCCCAGGGGATCATCCTGGGGTCCCTCCCTATCCCGAGGGGATCATCCTGGGGCCCCTCCCTATCCCCAGCCCCAGGGGATCATCCTGGGGCCCCTCCCTATCCCGTCCCAGGGGATCATCCTGGGGCTCCTCCCTATCCCATCCCAGGGGATCATCCTGGGGTCCCTCCCTATCCCCAGTCCCAGGAGATGATCCTGGGGTCCCTCCCTATTCCCAGTCCCAGGGGATCATCCTGGGGCCCCTCCCTATCCCCAGTCCCAGGGGATCATCCTGGGGCCCCTCCCTATCCCGTCCCAGGGGATCATCCTGGGGTCCCTCCCTATCCCCAGTCCCAGGGGATCATCCTGGGGCCCCTCCCTATCCCCAGCCCCAGGGGACCATCCTGGGGTCCCTCCCTATCCCCAGTCCCAGGAGATGATCCTGGGGCCCCTCCCTATCCCGTCCCAGGGGATCATCCTGGGGTCCCTCCCTATCCCCAGTCCCAGGGGATCATCCTGGGGTCCCTCCCTATCCCGAGGGGATCATCCTGGGGCCCCTCCCTATCCCCTCCCTATCCCCAGCCCCAGGGGATCATCCTGGGGCCCCTCCCTATCCCCAGTCCCAGGGGATCATCCTGGGGTCCCTCCCTATCCCCAGCCCCCTCTGTGGCCCTTTACCTTCACCGTCTCCAGACTGGCTCCCTCCAGTACCACCAGCAGCCTCCGGCCTTCGGACCGCTTCCTCCCCGGGACACCGTCCTGCTCCTCCCGCTCCAGGGACCTCTTCTTCCCGCTGGCCTGGCAGGTTGCACGCCAGGGCGCCGCCATCTTTTTCTGGGGCAGACTGAAAAATGTGGCACACACCGGAAGTGGTAACTGCTTCCGGCTGCTGAGACGCAGAGGACCGGAAGTGGGTGGAATCTAACTGGGGTTCTGGCGGTGATGATTGGATGAGGCCGGGTGGGCGGGGCTGAGGACCGCATTTCCTGTGTCCTTCTCTTGGCGTGCATGAGGCTGGGACTCTGCCGGTAACGGGGTGTCTCTGAAACGGGGTTTCCCCCCCTCCCCCTCCCCAGGGTATCCACGTGCTCAGAGACTCTTATAGACATAAGAGACTTTGGCGGGGGGGGCTCCCTTTTCCCTCCCCCACCCTACGGTGACCTCGTGTCTTTTCCCTCCCCCACCTCCCGTCCTGGACTCGGAGTTCCTTCCCCCTCCCCCTCTCTCCCATCCCCCACCCCTTCCCCATTGTACTTGGGATCATTCTCGTCCCGCCCCTTACTGCTGGGCATGGGATCACCCCCCCCTTCCCCCCCCCCCCCCAGCATCAGACATGGGTCACTTGCCTCCTCGTCAGTGCACTACATGGGGGGGGGGGCACTCATCGCTCACCCCTTCCCCTCACTGCTGCCTATGGACTTACTGCACCCCCTGCCCCTCCCCCCCTTCCATGTGGGCTCATCCCTCCTATCAATAACTTTATGGGCTTAATAATTTTATATGAATAGATCACGGTGTTGTGCAGTCTTAGGGCCTGAGGTTATGTGTATTGTTCACTTGTAACATTTAAGAATATCCCTCACATCTCTCCATTGTGGGAAATCAATTTAGGCTTAATAGTTTTCTATACTGGTGAAGTGTGAGGGCATAAAATTGTAGCTTGTCTTGCTTATATGGCTGCCATGCTTTCCTAAGTCTCTTTTTCTGTCTTCTACCCCCCCCCCCCCCATGTCAGGGACCAGTGATGGCGCAGAACTTGAAGGATTTTGCAGGGCGTCTCCCAGCAGGGCCACGGGGCATGGGTACAGCACTAAAGCTGCTACTGGGTGCAGGGGCTGTAGCATATGGCTTGAGAGAGTCTGTCTTTACTGGTAAGGAGGAGTGCGGGAGACGGGCATCACTAAACCAAACTTTGTGTGTTGAGCATTGCATAACTTCAAATGCTGGCCCCTTATAATAATCCAACTTAATGTTTGGTTATAAATTAAATGTGCTCAAATGCTATTGTTAAGGTTGGATTATTATTGTAATGCCAAATAGGTTTTACAGAATTTTCTTAATATGGAGGTGTATTTTCAAAGCAGTTAGACTTCTAAAGTTACATAGAGGGGCATTTTCGATATGTCATGTAAGTCGGACTTTGGATGTTTTGCACTAAACGTCCCAAATCCGAATAGGAAATATGACCATTTTCCAAATAGCAAAATGTCTTTTTTTTGGCCTTTGAAAATGGACACATGCAAGAAGATGTTTTTATGCTCCGTGCATTTATCTTTTGGGCCATTTTCGAGCCTTAGTAGTATATTATGGTTTACCATGTCGAATTGAAGAAGAAGTATGCTTTTACCTGTTGCTATTTCCTGCTTGAATTTGGCCAGGAGTGTAATGAGTACTGTTTCAGTACTATTACTACTACTTAACATTTCTAAAGCGCTACTGCAGATGAATTACATAGATAAACGTCTGCAAAATAGGTTTCAAAAATACCGATTTGGACGTTTTGAGAAGAAATTCATCCAAATGCTGCTTTTTGACCCTCTTTGGACATTTTTCTCTTTTAAAAATATGCCTCATAGTAACCTGTAGAACTTTGTAAGTCTTAAGTGCTTTGAAAATGATCCCCAACGTATAGCAGAACACTGATGGAATCAGAATGTCCACAATTTCCAATGACAAGTGATTATAAGCACAATTGTATAATTTATTTATCTTTATGCAAAAATGAACACGTATTTAGATTAATAAAACAAAGCAACTTAGAATTACAAAGTTATGGAACTTTTAAGTCTAAGTGCTTTGATTATACACCTCTGTACAACTTTGTAAATCTAAGTGTTTTGAAAATACGCCTCGTAACTAACTTGGAACCAACGAACAAAGCCTACTGGTAAAAATGTGCCCAATATGAGGTAACCAAAGGTACTGCATTGCCTTCAAGATTGTTTCAAATAATACCATGATTTATAGTAAGAAATTATCAAAGTGAAAATAAGCTATTGATGTAACGTTTTGAGTAAGACCATCCAATATTACCAAACAGGAGGTAAAGTTCACATTTAAAAATATAATGTCATGTTCAACAGTTTGTCAATTTTCCATTTTAACTGTATCCCGTACAGTTATTACTGTAATGCCAAATGTGTTTTCAATACCGCTAGGTTTGGTGGCTGATATGCAATATCAATTTTTTTTTAAACAAGGGAGTCCATGACACAGTGGCTCCCACGCCTAAGTTTAAGTGTCAGCTTGCTTGTAAGTTTCCCTGTGTAAGATGAACTGCTTCCATGCTCAGGAAAGTAAAGAACATAAAGATAAGAGCAGGGCTGCCACAACTTTGTATTAGTTAAATGGAATTTCATGAATAGGATTATTTTTCCTTTCTTACTCATCGTAGCTCCAGCTCCTGCTTACAAATAATACACAGCATTTTTTAGCAGAAGAGGTGTAAGATCATGATATGTGAGCGAGAGAAGTAACATTAGGAAGTGTTTCTGAATGAAAAGGAGATCTTCATTGGGGGTGTGTGTGGGGGGGGGGGGGGGGGTGGATATATCCTGACTTTGGCACATAAAATAGTTGTAACTGTCTCTTTCTGTCCCTGCAGTGGAAGGGGGTCACAGAGCCATTTTCTTCAACCGGATAGGTGGGGTCCAGAAAGATGCAATCCTCGCAGAAGGACTGCACTTCAGGTACATCGCACCACTAGACTCTTCCCTCCCCTCCCAATGTGTGTGTGATGGGAAAGGGATAAGGGACTGATTGGAGAACAAGGGCGTCTCTCTCCTTAATACTTACCTGTTCAAATCAAGATCCTTTCTTGACCTTACAGTCTGTCCACGTCAAAACTATACCTAGTGAGAAAAAGAAAATTACAAAGTGCAGAAGAGAAATCCCAGAAAAAAAATTCCCACTTTCTGCTCCTTGACCAGATTCTCTGCTCAAATTGTGGTTCTGATCTGGAGACAGGATCCCACTGATTTTGCTGATCAGCTGCTGTTTCTCCTCTTTCTCCAGGATTAGACAGTTTTTCCTGCTCATTCTTTTGTGGGAAGTCTTGGATTTTTTTTTCTCTGCTCTTTGGAAAATGCACATCTCTTCTCTGTTTGGATTTTGCACAGTACAGGAGGAAATGCAGTTCTGCTTCTGCATAGACTTTGGCTTCTGTTCAATGTTTTCTGTATGTTTTTATTTCTAATCTTTGTCCCTTCTTTCTTTGGTACGGTCTGTCTGTCTTCTCTAGTGTGCAGTTTCTGTGCTGGGATCTGTCTCAGTCTAGCTTGTTCTCTTTCCCAATAGAGGTACAAGATCTAGTAAATTAGTGTAACCGTCCATTTGAGTACTATAGTCGGCACAGGATGCAGACCAGTCTTTCACAGCTCTGTTCATGGATGGCTGCAATGCTAGAAGTAACTGAAGTCTGCCTTTTCCTATGCTGCATCAGCCTTATGGATATCATCCTGCTGAAATTCATCCTGAACCTCAGGCTTTGCACTACAAAAGCAGCTTAGCTCTTGGCATTTTGTTGCTAATCTTAGTTTGGTGTAATTCAGAACGATTTAGAGAAATCACACAGTTTATGGCATTTTTTAAAAATGTGTTATTGTATACGTAATAATTGTTTGCTGTTACGTTTGGGATAAATGTTTGTGTGAGGTTATGGTATGTGTGTGATGTTACAGGATGAGACTTGGATTGTATTTTGTAATTGCAGGTTTTACACACGTCCTTGTTGTATTTTTTTTGACTAATTCTGTTTTGCAGTTCTGCCATTCACGCATATTCATGTTCTCTCACATGCTTTTGCTTCCTCTTAACTTTCTCATTCAATTTGTACTTTTGTCTTTTTCATCTGCAGACTTCCTTGGTTTCAGTATCCAATAATTTACGATATTCGAGCAAAGCCCAGAAAGATTTCTTCTCCCACAGGCTCAAAAGGTGAGAAAGGAGGATACAGTGGAAGTCTGTCCACTGCAATGCAATTCATTTGTGCCCTGCTGCCTCCTCCTATTCTGGTACAGAGACCCTCTCCACCAATTCCTTTCCTACTTCACCTCCTCCTGGTCCAATAGAGACCATCCCCTCTCCCCTATTCCTGGCTTGCTGTACCCTCTGGCCTCGGCATCCTGCACAGAGCTCTGGATCTATACACTTTTGTTCTTATCCTCTGTTCAGACCTCCAGATGGTAAATATTTCTCTGCGTGTGCTGTCACGCCCTGTGGCCTCAGAACTGCCGTCGTTGTACCAGCGCTTGGGTTTGGATTACGAGGAGCGGGTGCTGCCCTCCATCGTTAACGAGGTCCTGAAGAGCGTGGTAGCCAAGTTCAACGCCTCTCAGCTGATCACGCAGAGAGCGCAGGTACCAAAGGAGGGGGGTCGGGAGAGGAAGGCAGCTGGGGCAGTGGTGTGTTGCAGCTGACAGGTGGGGAGGTAGCAAGATGGAGGCTTCTGATTGACAGATATGTGGGAAGTGAGTAGGGAGGCACAACCAATCACCAGTTGGGAAAGATGCTCCCTCTCCCCTACAGGTCTCTCTGCTGATCCGCCGGGAGCTGACGGAGAGGGCAAAGGATTTTAGCCTGATTCTGGATGACGTAGCTATCACTGAACTGAGCTTCAGCCGGGAATACACAGCTGCTGTGGAGTCCAAGCAAGTGGGTGAGTGTGGAGTTGGGGGGGGGGGGGGTTGGGGAGCCTCCGTCCCTGGTGTCGCTGCAGGGGGCAATCTCTGACAGTGTGTGTGTCTGAATCTGGCTCTCTCTAGTCCAGCGTGCTCAGTCCTCGACATGTATATGTTTATTTCTGTCCTCACAGAAGCTTCGCTCAGTTTGTTGTCTCATTTCGGGCAGAGTTTTTACATGTCTCTCTCTCTCTCTAGCCCAGCAGGAAGCCCAGCGTGCCCAGTTTCTGGTGGAGAAGGCGAAACAGGAGCAGAAGCAAAAGATTGTACAGGCAGAGGGTGAAGCTGCGGCAGCTAAGATGATATCCTGTGACATGTGATGTCTCTTGATGTCCGATTTTTGCCTTCCTTCCTTCTGTCACATCATGAAACTAAGTTGCATGTAATCTCTGCCATTGACCTTTGAGCCCTTTCATCAGGGTGGTAGTTCATAGTTTCAGGAGGCTCCTAAGCTTTGATGGTTGTTGAAAACTAGAACCTGCTGGAGGAATGAGCAAAGCTTTGGGCTCTTGTGTGTGGCTCCAAGAAAGCAAATGAACAAGAGATGAGAGTTGGGGACTGGGGTTTGTATTGAAATAGGGCTAAAAAAACAGCAGTACTGCTATGATACTACCACCACTGGAGAAGGGGGGGGGGGGAATAGGCCCTGCAGCTTTTTCCTTCCAAGTTTGGGCTCCCAGCTCAATCGGAACTTACCATACGTACAAGTGAGGGAGCTAGAAAGCTGCTGAACAGAATGATCCGTGTTTTTCCTTTACCCCTTCTGTTTTTCACATCGGTGACGCCCTCAGCAAAAACCCTGGATATCTGAAACTGCGCCGAATCCGTGCAGCGCAAAGCATCGCCAAAACTGTAAGGAATCTCTGCGTTTTCACTCATTGCATCTCAGATTTAGAAACTTTATTGACACAACTATTATGTAATAGATAAAGAGGATAAAAAATAAGAGTTTTGTAGTGTTTTCACAGATGAAATTTTTGCTGTGACATGAATATTTGTTATAGGTGCTGAGGATTCACTGAATGCTATCAAACAATTGAGTAGATGTGTTTGGTGATTTTCAGATTTTCTCTTTCCCCATTCCATCCGACTTCATGATTTTAAAGACTTTTATAATGTCCTTGCTCAGCTGTTTGTTGACACTGAAGAGCCCCAACCTGTCTTGTCTTTATTCGTAGGGTCATGTTCCTTCCCCTTTATCACTTTGTCTAGTTTGCTCTATCTTTTTTTCGAGAGAGTACAGAGAATACTTGAAGTACAGCTACACACCTTAGATCTTCATAGAAGCATTATGAAACTTAGGTTTATTTTTCATTCCAGTCTAGTTCGGCTTGTCTGTGTGCATGTTGTCTCTGTCTCTCTCTCTCTTTCTCTCCAGTGTTTCTAACAGTCTCCTGGGCCTCTCTCCTCAGCTCGCCACTTCTCAGAACCGTGTGTACCTGAATGCTGAAAGCCTTGTGCTAAACCTGCAGGATGAAACCTTCACAAGGTATGAGAGACGCTATCTCCCCTAGTGCTTTTTCTGCCTTGCCTGGCATAAGGGGTTGCCTCTGCCGCCCTGTCCAGGGCCCTGAGGGGTTCCTGCTATCGCATCACCTTTAGCTTCTGTTTTCTCTCATCTCCAGACAATCTTGTGTGTGCGAACTTTGACTCTTGTGTGAGCAGAGAAAGATTCAATGCTAACTCTTGTATTTTCTCTCTCTTCTCTCTCTCTCTGACATGTCTACGACAATCGTTCAGGGGCAGGTAAGACATGAACTTCATTCCTGGTATTTAATGATAATATATTGGTTTTTACTGTGTAAAATCACTGTGTGAGCAGATTTTTTGAATAATATCTCAGAGTCCGCAAATACTTCAGCACATTTCATTCAGCCATTGTTACAATAATCCAAAGATGAATTTGTGAGTGACTTTTCCAAGCCCACTGCGCCCTCCCCCACTCTTCAAGATGAACAGACTCTGTGCTAACTAGACCTGTCGACACGTGTAAGAGTTGTGTCTTTGTTTGTTGCTGTGCATGAATAGATAGAGCGAAGCTCTCCAGCAGTTTGTAAGTTAACCTTATACAGAACCTGTTCTTAACTTATGTCATTCGTATTCATGTATTGTACACTGTACACAGCTTAGTATATGCGATATACATATATAACTCTAATCCTTAAGATAGGAGGAATGGCTTCAAGTGAAGTGCTTTTCTCCTGCAGATCTGGTTTGTGTATCTAAAGAAAGGTGATGACTGAGAGAGACATATACCGTGTTTCCCCGAAAATAGGACCTACCCCGAAAATAAGACCTACCGGGGTTTTCCTGCAAATTTAAAATATAAGACATCCCCCCAAAAGTAAGATCTACCAAACTTTTTTTTAAGCAGGGCCGCTGAGAGCCACCCGAGGTGCCCCCCCCCCCCCCCCCCCCGTCGCTCCCGGAACTAACCTGAAGCTCCTTTCACCTTCGCAAGTTCGGATTCAAAGCAGCAGCGCAGCAGGGCAGACCTCTCCTTCCGTGTCCCGCCCTCGCCTGACTTGCGAAGGTGAAAGGAGCTTCAGGTTAGTTCCGGGAGCGACGGAGGGGGGGCCCGGCGACCTCGGGTGAGGGGGGGGCGACCGATGTTTCCCAGAAAATAAGACATCCCCCCCGAAAATAAGACCTAGCGCGTTTTGGGGAGGAAAAATAAATATAAGACAGTGTCTTATTTTCGGGGAAACACGGTATTATTGGCTTCCAGAGTGATTCTCCCTCAGCAAGGTTTAGCCAGGGCTGCGCTGTATTTCTTGTGTGGTACAGAGACCTACTAAACTGTGGTGAAAGGCACAGCAGCTTTCAGCAGAACAGTGTAATAAGGGTTGAGATGATTTTATCCCCCTCCACGTCTCATGTGCCTCTTAGCTGAGCGCCCCCTTCGGCTTTTGAGCGTAGTGGGCCGGCCAACAGCTGCCAACACAAACCATTAATTTTAGTGGGCAGATCATCCGGTGACGAGCAGTAGATTTTCATGTTCCTCAGTCTGTGCTGCTCACCAGGTTTTCAGTTACATTTTGCTCTGAAAGGAGGATAGGCCCTTCTGCCTATCCATGAGGGACCTGAAAGGGGGGTGGAGGTACCCCAGTGGGGGTTTCACTAGAAATGGCGAAGGATTAAGAAGTGGCTAGAGCTGAATTTTACTGTATCTGTATGTCTCGTACTAGAGAATAATCGTGCGCTGCTCGTTCTCAGCTGTGGGGATGGAGAGTAGCAGAGACAGCAGGGCTAAGAGTGTGCAGTGCAAGAGGCAGCCTCCAGTGTGATACAGAAAAGTGACACAGTTGAAAGAGTTGGTGCACGTTTTCCTAATGTTTCTCTCTTCTTTTTCCAGTGACAGTCTCATTCCCAAAGTGGTGAAGAAATGATGGAGTGTCCCCTGGGAGTTCTCACTTCCTCATTCACATTCAGTCCGAGTTTGTGGAAGAGAGAAAATGGGAAGAGTCTTTCGGGTTTTATAACAGAATTTTTTCACTTTTTTTTTTTCTTTTTGGATCTGACAAGGAATAGCACGATGCTTAATTATGGTAATTACAGACTTGGATTCTGGACTTGGGGTGGGGGGGATGGGTGCTGTCTCCCTTGGATCTGATCGTCTGGGTCGTACCAAAGACCTCCAGCGCAGTACAGTTGCGACCTTTCCTGAGGACTGTTGCCATTTGCAATTATGATGTCTGTCCATTAATCCTCCCCGTTTCTTTATAAACTTTGTAACCATAACAGAAGGTTAAACTGAAAATCAAACGTAGAAAAATGACTAAATAAAATCTTAGTTCTCAGCTGCTGCTCATGCGGTCATTTCATTGTGTAACAGAATGAGAGGCAGAAAACTCCCAACAGTGATCCACAGTATCTGTTGTATTTATTTTCTGTTTTAGAACCACAACCAGACTTTTTAACAGAAGAAAAAAAAACATTTTTCAAAACTTTACTATAACAAATAATAGTTTCCTAGGCATTGCTATGTAACGACCCATTTCCCCCTCCTCTGGAGAGAGAGTGGCAGCCCTTGCCTGACTGGGGTGAAAGAGAGAGCACCTCCTGCTGGTGGGGTGGTTCTTCTATTGTATTTGGTGGGAGAAGTGGGAGCCTATGCCAGAAAGGAGTAGGTAGTTTCTGAAGGAAATTCCTACCCACGAGCAAGGGTAAGAAGTAGGGCTTTAGTAATGAATGGTCTCTCGCATGCAGTGAAAACAATACATGACCACCTCTTCAAAAAAGCTTATCCCACTGATCCAACATAAATCCCCACACCCAGCAACACAAGATAAGCTATGATCGTACTGGACAATTTATTATCCTCGACCCCATGAGGCCTGAAACACTTCTACCTGTGACCATAACACAACCTTGTATTTGTTATCAATCGTAACGGCAATCGCCACTACGCAGTGCTATAGTGAGGGCGGCTGACACCCGGGACGGGTCGCCGCTGCGCCCCGCCCCCCCCCCCCCCCCCCCGGGTGCAGCATGGCGCCCCCCCCCCCCCCTCAGCGTGCACCCTCCCTCCCCCCTCCCGAGTGCATTCTTACATTGAATTAGGAAGCAAGGGGCGGGCGAGAGGGCCGATCCGCCCCCGAGTGCACGTCGCTGGGAGCTGCGTCAGCTCCGCTGGTTCCCTGCTCTCTCTGCCCCGGAACAGGAAGTAACCTGTTCCGGGGCAGAGGGCAGGGAACCAGCGAAGCCGACACCTCCCCAGCGACGTGCACCCGGGGCGGACCCCTCCCCCCCTTCCTACGTCACTGCCACTACGATACTTTTAAGCCACATTGAGCCTGCAAATAGGTGGGAAAATGTGGCGTATAAATGTAACAAATAAGAGGCAGCAGAGAGAAACCAGCCAACCTAGAGCAAATTCAAGGAAGTCACAGGCTGCACTTCTCTGAATCACAAACGAAAAGCATTTTAGAAACACGAAGCAGCCTGGTCACTTTACCCCACTGATCACACCAAAAACTGGAGGAAGATTATAGCTGACCTTCACTCAGTTCACCAAATGTATTGCTGTTAGTTGAGGATACTGCAAAACTCATCCAGCTGAGGAAAACCAAGCTGTTTGTCCTGTACTAGCCACTGTTTCAGCCTGGGAAGCTGGCAATGTCATCAGATCAACTTACTGAGGCAGGGAACGGAACGTCTGCTCAGCTATGTTGGCTCTGTAGGACCTTACTCTAATATTTAAAAGCTGAGCCAATTTCACAGGGGTAGAGATACCCCAGGGACCTTCACTACTCCACCATGACTGGATCAGACAGCATTTTGTAACAGATGAGAAAGCTGGGGTAACACTGACAGCTATCAAATACCACAAAGATCTCAGGCCATGAAAGACTGTCCACACACGAGTCATAGAGGGTACCTTTAAGGGAGTCCAGGACAGGAGGACGGCGATAAGAATGGTCGCCAGGTGCTGACTTACCCACCAGCACCTTGGCCAGGAGCATGTAGCGGTGGCCACCCTCCCCACAGCTGGTGTAATTGTGGGAGTAGCTGGCATTACGTGCAAAGTAGCTCCCCTGGCCGTAAAAGGCTCCGTGCGTTCCTGCCACACGGGGGTCAAAGTTCATCCGGCAGATGGCTTGCACACACTGCTGGTCTGTTCCATGGTAGAGTTGTTTTTCCAGCGCACGTTTCTCGGAGGTTGTCAGTCCCTGAGACATGAACTTCTTCTGACTAGGGGCAAGAGGGAAGAGGTTAGGCTAATTACAAGCAGGGTAAAAATGTTGTACTGTACAGCAGGC
Organism: Microcaecilia unicolor; assembly: GCF_901765095.1. Classification (NCBI taxonomy): domain Eukaryota; kingdom Metazoa; phylum Chordata; class Amphibia; order Gymnophiona; family Siphonopidae; genus Microcaecilia; species Microcaecilia unicolor. The sequence goes on from NC_044044.1 coordinate 34,349,565, forward strand.
TCTGTTAGAGAACAGACAGCAATTCTATACCGTCCCTGCGCTCTCGAGGCAGGATGAGCCAGAGATATACATCCCCTACTTTCTCCTGGTACATTTATTATTAAGCTTCATCTTTGGTTCAAGCTTATTTTACAGGTTGTGGTCTTGACAGTAAAACTTTGAGGTGTTTAAAAAAAAAAAAAAAAAAAAGTGCTTTCTAATCTGCAACCCCAGGCTTCATGAAGCCTTCCCCTTTTAGTGGAGATTTTTCTCCCCTCTGCAGGAAGGAGAAGCAGCGCTGTATCACCCTTGTCACTGCCTCCAATTCTGTTTTCTCTCACAGTGTACTGATTCAATCTAATCTAACTTTAATAAACGCACTGAACCCTAATAAGGGGATTTTAGCGGGATATAAAACCTCAATAGAATTGGGGTGCTGTGTTTTCTGCAGTTCGGCCCCCTCACCTTCTGTACTTCTGCAGGAGCCATTTGTTCTGAATCCGGTAGATCGTGCACACGCTGTAAGTTTCTGTGGGGAGAGTCCGGTGGAAGTCACTGAAAATCCTAGCAAAAGCAGCCTCTGAACTGGCCACAGGAACTGCTCCTTGGGGGCAGATGCCATGGACACTCTCGCTGCAGGCTGGGCTACTGACGGGGAAGAGCAGAGGTGAAAAGGTGACTCCATTGCGAAAGTACATGTATTTATTTTAAATTGTTCATGGATCACACTTTTTTTTTAATGACCTTTTTAATGCAGTGTGTAATCTACCATCCATAAACCTCAAAACAGTAAATATTACTTCACTCAGTATGTAATTAAACTCTGGAATTCGTTGCCAGAGAATGTAGTAAAAGCAGTTAGCTTAGGGGGGGGGGGGGGTGTGGTTAAAAAAGGTTTGGATAGCTTCCTAAAAGAAAAGTCCATAAGCTATTTTTAAGATGGACTTGGGGAAAATCCACTGCTTATTTCTAGGATAACCAGCATAAAATGCACTATTTGGGGATCTTGCCAGGTATTTGTGACCTGGATTGGCCACTGTTGGAAACAGGATACTGGGCTTGATGGACCTTCGGTCTGTCCCAGTATGGCAACACTTTGTACTTACACAACGTGAACACAAATCAGTGTGCTGTTTGCCTTCCACATACTTCTTACCACATTAGTCAAAAGCCTTTGAGTTGCAGTCAGATTCTTGGGTAAGGTAAAAGTGAATTCCACGGCCAGTGTTCTGCCACAGAATGGCTTTGCTGACTTGAGCAAAGGTAATCTCAGGGGGACGGGGAGACCCTGCTGCTGCTCTTGTAACTGGCTGGAGAAGGAGTTGCCTAGTCAGCAGAGCCTCACCTGAGATAAGGTAGCAGCTGCGTGTGGGTTCTGAAGGTGGGTCGGTGCCGAAGACCTCGCTTGTACTTTGTCTTGATATTGGTCTGCGTGAATTCTTTGAGGTCAGCATTGTAAATTCTGTCCTCTATCTGGAAGGCGTGATTCCACATCCCCTTCTGAAATGCTCCTTCCAGCTCCAAGGAGGTGGCCTGCCGCAACAGAGCATAGGGTTGGTTGATTGTTTATTCATTTATAACCCGCCATTATCCAAGGTGGAAAACAAGGCAACACACAGTATAGACTTGATCAGTCCCAAAAGGAAAACCAGACCATGTACCAAAACATTTCAGCTTCCATTTCTCTCCACACCACTCCTATAAATACCCCCCTTCTCCCTCTTCCCTCCCCCCAACCACCTCCTGCCTTAGAGATTCTCCAGTCCTTACACGCAAGGCTCTCTCTGTAAATAATCCCTCTTTTTTTTCTCTTCATTCCCCCCCTCGGCCCTATCCATGTCTACTCTAGAGATTCCCTTCTCCTTTATAGTCTGTTTGTAAATAACACCCCATTCTCCTCCCACCCTCAGTTCGTCTCTGTCTCCCCTACAGCTGCCCCATCTTACAATCTGGGCTCTGTAAATACCCCCTTTTCCATTCTTCCTCAATCCTAGCTGTCTCTTAAGATTCCCCTCATCTTACACTCCTGGACCATCATTCTAGCTCAAGTTTATTGGGCCCAAATGTCTGTGTGACTAACCTCCTCATATTTTTCCCAGCAGTTTCCATTCTGCCAATAAACAGACCATTGCGTGGGGAAGTAAGGGTTAACTTCTGGATCGCTAGTATTGGACAGACGCCGGACCTTGTCATATATCCAGTCTGAAGTCAATTTGAGGGTGTCTAGGTTTAGCACACATGAAGATCCTTTACTGTCGGGGGGAAAAGCAATAAGGTAACCATAACGCAATTACCCCACATCCCTATCCAATCCATTCCTCTCCTGCCCTGTAACCTGCCAGCGCTCTACTGCACCCAAACCTGTCAAGCCAGTCCATTCCTGCACCCTCCAGCCAGTCCTCCACTGCACCCTAACACATAAACCTCCACTACTCTCCAGTGACCTAACCCTACAGCAATACTCCATGTAACCCCCTGGGAAGAACTGGTACTGGAGGGAGGTCTGGGGGGATTATGGAATTATATATGTGTCTCCTGGCCAGGGGCTAGGAGAAGTAATGGAAGTGGTTGTTGGCTGGTGGGAGGTGTAGACCTATCTGATTGACAGGTGGCCAGGGTAATGTCCTGGTACTGTAATGGACAAGGGTGCCCAGCTCATTACAGACTTAATTTTTGAACACCCTGGGCTGGGGGCTTTATCCAAAGAGCTTAGCTGGCATCCAGGACAGTCTGGAGGGAACCAGGGCTACATCCTCAACCACTGATCCTAACCAGCATCCCTTCTGCCCTTCTTCTCCCAGCCAAAGACCTCTTCCCACCCCAACCCAGCAGCCAGTGCCCTTCTGCTTTCTCTTACCATTCGGTTTCCCACATGCAGCACTCGTCCATCCTTCCCTACAGCTGAATCCCATAGCCAGCTCTCGACTCTGCCTGTGCAGTGCCCCCCCACCCAGTGTGAATGGAGGACTGTACCTGCTTTTCAGTGTGGCACGGTCTTTCATATTGCAGTATAGTCGCTCTAGCTGTTCTGCTGCACAGCCTTCTAGACTCGCCCACTGCCGCACTGCCTTCAGTCTCAGCTGCCAGAGGTATGGCTGGGGCGTGTGGTGGTATGAACATAAACTCCCATTCTCACATTTCCCAAGTAGGAAGTTGTCACAGATCAGGATGCCATCCTGCTGCTTCGTGTGGTAGACCGACTGGTGTGGACCGGGGCCCCCAGCCTCCCCGACTTGCTGAACATACTTTGGGCTCTCCTGCTGCTCAGGGTGGGCCTCCTGTGGTATGAGAGCCATGTTGTGATCTGGACAACTGGCTTTGCCTGCAGGAGCGCGTGCTATCTTTTTGCTAGGCAAAGGGTCTCTTGCCTGTGGGTCTTGGCCATGCTCATTGCTTGCCAACTGCCGCTTCACTGGCCGAGCCAAATGCTCTTGCTGTGTGATGTTGACCTTCTGCTTGGTCATAGCTGTAGGAGAAGAAAAACAGCAGACCAGAATTAGTGATCACGTCATCAGCGCTTTTCCTTTCCTCCTTGTGAAAGAGATGCCCCAGAGGCTCTTCAGGTAGGAACACAGCACAGGAACCAAAATCAAACACCGAATTAAAATACAAGGAGATCCCAAAACCTCCCCAACTCTTATTCCTCCAATGTCCCCTACCTCATCCTCCCCCATAGGCCAAGGGAAGGGGAGAAAGGGAATGGGACTTGATATACCACCTTTCTGTGGTTTTTGGTTTACATAGTATATACAGGTACTTGTTTGTACCTGGGGCAATGGAGGGTTAAGTGACTTGCCCAGAGGCACAAGGAGCTGCAATGGGAATCGAACTCAGTTCCCCAGGATCAAAGTCCACTGCACTAACCACTAGGCTACTCCTCCCCAAGCTACATGAAAAAGGGGCTGCCTGTCTGCTTGGCTACCATTTCAGAACAAGGAAGGCAGAAACTGTTCACCCCTGCTCCCTCACTGAAACCTGGCAGTAGGGAACCCCAACACTGCATCTGCTTTTATTCATTCAACACTACACACCTGCTGGAAATTCACTGCTAGTTCTCATGCTGAACACCTATTAATGAAGAAAAAAAGAGTTGAGTAGCCCTAGAAACTTTATGTAGGTATAACCCTCGCCACTAGCCAGCAATGTCTTACAGAAGCATCTAGAAAACCTCTCCACCCGCAACCAATGAGGGATCAGCTTTATAGGCACATGTAGAGCTCCTCCCCACCCTACACCAAAGAGAGTTCAGCTTTGAAAAATATGTAGGAACACATGCCCCCCCCCCCCCACCTTCCACCAATGAGAGATCAGCATTCTAGGCCCACGTAGAACACCTTCCACCCAGCTTTGAAAAAGCATGTAGGAACACCCTCCCAACTTCAACCAATGAGAGACCAGCATTACAGGAGCATGTAGAATAGTTCCCCACCCTCTCTACCAATGAGAGATCAGAATTCCCACCCTTGAAGGAGCCTGAAGAACCTCTCCCTGTAAGATATGAAATTTGGGATATCATTTTTCTCCCTAATCATATACATTTGCCCAGTGGTGTAGCTACGGGTGGGCCAGGGCCCACCCAACAGTACCACATGTTTAGCGGTTGCTGGTGGGGATCCCAAGCTCCGCCAGCTGAAGTCTTCCCCCTGATGGTATTGAAAACGCTACTCTCCATGATACTGGCATCTGTGCATGCTTAGTTTTCAGTGCATGCCTGCTGCAGACTGCCAAGATGGAAAGAAGTGTTTTCCCGCCAACTGAGATTTTTTTTTTTTGGGGGGGGGGGGGGGGAACACTTGGTGCCCACCCATTCCTTGCCTTGGCCCACCCGAAATCTGTTGTCTGACTACGCCCTTGCATTTGCCACATCTTAAAAATAAAATAGCAGAATTAGAAAAAGTACAGCGAAGGGTGACCAAAATGATTAAAGGGGAGAAGGACTTCTAAGAGGAAAGTCTAAAGAGGTTGGAGCTTTTGAGCTTGGGGGGGATATGATTGAAGTCTTTACAATCCTGAGTGGATTAGAATGGTTAAACACAAATCGATTGTTTAATCTTACAAAAAGTACAAAGACTAGAAGACACTCAATGAAGTTACTAAGTAGAACATTTAAAACTTTGGTACCAGAAGATGTGGTAAAAGCAGTTATAGAGTATCTGAGTTTTAAAAAGGTTTGACAAGTTCCTGGAGGAAAAGTCCATAAAACCTGGGATAAGCAGCATGGAATCTTGCTGCATTTTTGGTTTCTGGATGTTGGAAACAGGATACTGAGCTTAATGAACCTTTGCTCTGAGCCAGGATGGCAATTCTTATGTACTTATATGTTCTCTTTCACTTTTTATATCTATGTGCTAAAATTAATAAGTGAAACATTTACCCTCCTGTTTACAAAGCCGCATAGCACTGCCCGTTCAAAGTGAATGGACTGTGTCCGCATTACCTCCTGTTTACAAAGCCGCACGACACTGCCCGCTCAAAGTGAATGGACTGTGTCCGCATTACCGCATCGGCAGCCAATGGCGTGGCTTTGTAAACAGGGGCCTTAATTTTTAGAGCCAGAATTGCTGAACTTGCTGGTGATTGAGAAATATCTTTGCTGAAATGAAAAGTGATTTGCTTTAGTTGCTCCTAGTCATCGCTGTCAAGGAAGAAATTCCCATGTGGGCATGAAATACATTTGTTTCTAATATGGGGGCGGGGGAGGGAGATTAATGATGCTGGGTTAGTGGGTTATTTTCTGGATGGTTGTGTGTGAAATTCTATTTGTTGCATTTATTTTTGCTCTGAACCCATTGCCTGTAGAAGTAGTCGAAACCCCTTCAAGCTTATAATTGGTTTTAACCTAAACAATCAATTTAACTTAAAGAGCATTGATTGAATTATCACTGTATGCAAAAAGATACCGATATATGCAAATATGCCATAGAATTTCAGAACCGCTGTGCATAATTTTTTAAACTCCTGTTTTTTGAGCTGCAAGTAGTACCCACAGCCCGGAGCAGCATAGCCCTGAAAACATAAAAACCCACAGAGACACCCCAACCCCCCCCCCCACACACACACACACACACACAAAAGCGTTTATCCTGTAAACCACATAATATTCTCCAAAAAAAAAGGCCTTCCTATACCATCTGCAAGGCACAAGGGAAACTGCCCACACCACTAAACATACAAGACAAACTCCCAGAACAAGATATGGGAGAACAGAGCCCAGTTCTCCAAACGTGGGAGTGAAACCCTTGCAACTTACCACAAGATGGTCACAGTGTACTTCGAGCATACCTGGGAAGCTCCTGATACAAGAAATAGAAATCACAGCATACCTGGTACAGGACACCTCTCCTCATGTCCCTGAGAAGCTCCCAGTACAGGACATGGAAATTACAGCATACTTCTACAATACCTGCTTCCCCTGGGATTGGTAACATGGAATATTGCTACTACTAATTAGGTTTCTGTCAAGTACTTGTGTCCTGCATTGGCCACTGTTGAAAGCAGGATACTGGGCTAGATGAACCGTTAGTCTGACCCAGTATAGCTATTCTTAGTTCTTAAACTCCAGGTACAGGACACCCCTCCTAACATACCTGAGAATACTCTAGATACAGGACACAGAAGGATCACCAGACGCCTGAAATCTTAACACCCTAATACAAATCTTTGACAGGAGATCCCCTACTACCTAGGTCATCGGTAAGAATTCACTTTCACTTTCACTTTGGTTTCCTTTCATTTCATAAAGTTTCACTTTTGCTAGTGATTAATGGACAAGTCACTTAACCCTCCATTGCCCCAGATACAAATAAATACCTGTATATACTATGTAAACCGCTTTGAATGTAGTTGTAAAAACCACTGAAAGGCGGTATATCAAATCCCTTTCCCAGAGTTTCATCTGCTGCACTGGTTTCTGCATATTAGAGGTATTTTGATACTGTGTGAAGTTTTACCACAGACGGGTGACATATATAAAACATTCTCCTTGGATAGGATGTGATATGTGAAAATACATTTTGCTTTAATGAAATTGCTAAACTTTAGAGTCAGAGACTTATCAATGAGGGATACATACAGTGCTATTTTTTCCTGAGGTCCAGCTTACTTGCCTGCTCCCTTCTGTTCCTGCTCTGCTGGACGGGGGGGGGGGGGGGGGGGGGGGCAACCGATAGTCTGCAGGGGAGCACCAGAGACCCTAGGCACGGCCCTGGGCCTGGGCCCAAGATGGGTGAGCAGAAGAACTCCACCTTGTCACACAAGTGATTTGGTCTCTCCTCCCTCTCTCGCCTGTATACCATATGCTGTCTCAAACATCCCCCCCCCCCCCCCCCCCCCCCACACACACACATATCTTTTAAACAGCAGATTTTCACCGGCAGCGAGCAGCATCTAATACACACTGCTCATGTTGGCCCCACAGCATATATCAGTCGCTGCTCGCTGCAGGCAAAGATCTGCTATTTACAAGGTATGCAGGAGGGACAGTTTTGGGGAGTTTTCAGCTGGTGGGGCTTGGGAATCCCTGGGCCCACCCGGGCCCACCCTTGGCTACATCACTGTTGTGAGACATTGGGTACTGAGCAAGAGGACTGAGTGTCCCTGTGAGACATCCTGCCTTGAGACCCCAGGGACTGTGCAGGAGAACTAAGTGTCCCTGTGAGACACGCTGCCTTGAGACCACAGGGACTGTGCAGGAGAATTAAGTGTCCCTGTGAGACACCCTGTCTTGAGACCACAGGGACTGTGCAGGAGAACTAAGTGTCCCTGTGAGACACGCTGCCTTGAGACCACAGGGACTGTGTAGGAGAATTAAGTGTCCCTGTGAGACATCCTGCCATGAGACCACAAGGACTGTGCAGGAGAACTATCCAGCTTATAATCGAAAGAGAAAAACGCCTATATTTTGACCCAAATCGGGAGATGGGTGTTTTTCTCGCAAAGGCGTCCAAATTGGTATAATCGAAAATTGATTTTGGGCATTTCCAACTGCACTCTGTCGCGGAAACGAATAAAGTTGACGGGGCGTGTCGGAGGCGGGACTGGGGCGTGGTTATCAGCTGAGGAGAGATGGGTGTCTGTAGCTGATAATCGAAAAAAAAAAAAGGCGGTAAATAAATCCTCCTAAATAAATTTGTGTGAAATGCAGACAAGGCCAGGAAGCATGGATTAATGCATTTTTGGAATGCATTTCATCTTCAGGGGTTGTGGGCTCAGGGGATAGGAATGATTGAACGTGTTTTTGGGCTGTTGTGGCCTCTGTTATCGGCCAGTTGGGAAGTCCTGGAAGTGTGTGTGGGGGTGGGGGGGGGGGGGAACTCCCTTCTATGATGGATAAAAGAGGAGCGCTCCCACCCCATATAATTGCTGGTTAGTGAAAACGAACAACATGGCTTTATTAGAAGGATGGACTCAATGTCTTCACGAGAATCCAGTGGCAACTGCACCATGCACTATCGTGACGTACCTTTGCTAGTTAGGCTGAGGTGTAGGGGACCCCCCTCCCCATGAGGAGGAAGAGGAGGAAGAGAGCCTTCCCAGAGTCCTAGTGCAACATAAATGACAGTGAGTGATGGGGGGAGCGATGGATGGGGAGTATGGCTAGTTTGAATGGGAGATGGATGAAGGGGAGTTTATCAGGGGTAAGAAAGGCTTCATGAGCAGGTAGCCCAATCGCCATTCAGGGGAAGAGGAGGCATTTGAAGCAGCACCGAGGGTAGGGAGGTAGGCTGGCATGGCAGTACACTACCACGGGAACCCCTCAGGACCTGTGTCCATCCCCCGGGACTCCCATGATCCTGGAGGGGATCCCCGTGGTAGCTGCTGGTTTCCGCAAATGCCGTTCCCATGCAGCTCTCTGTTCCCTCTCCCACCTTACTTATTCCAGTTCCCTTGTCTTATACACATCCTTCCACTCCTCTGCCATCCATTTATTCTGCTGTTTCTGACACAGGCTGATGGCTTCTGATCCTTCTCTCATTTCCTAGAAGGGTCCATCTCCCTTGGCCCCTGGTATTTTGCAGCCCTTGTGGGATGGATGAGGGGACTGTGGGAATGGAAAGCAATTTACGGGGAGCTTGCTCTGATGATGAGGATGAAGAGATGAGAAGAGCCCAGGGGATGGAGAGATGGAGTGAAGGCGACCGTAAATGAGCACCAGCCTGGGGGACAGGGACCTGGGCTAGGGATAAGAAAAATCACACACACTGTCCTGTTCATCTGTCTGTCTCTCTCTTTCCCAGGGGTAGTCTGTTATCTGTCTCTTTCCCTATGACCTCAAGTGCATGTCTCTCTCAGCCCTGTTGTCTCCTTAGGTCTGTTCTTTGTGTTCTCTGTCGATCTCTCATTCCTCCTCCTCTCCCCCATCCCTGTATGTAGATACATGTCTATCTGTCTGTCTTAAGGTAACAAGAAGACTTCAGCTCATCAAGGACAGGCTGGTTTTATCCCTCCCCCCCCCCCCCATCCAGAAGTGCAAGCCCGTAGATGCAATGGGACAGACCCAGCATCCAGAAGTGTCACTCCCTGTGTCCATCTATCTATGTCTCATAAGGTGCTACATGAACCAGAGCCCAAAACCTTACATGATTCTGCATTCTGATTGGTCAGAGCCAGGGCCATGGAATGCTGCTCATTTGCATATCTGCTCAGTGCTTCCTAAGAAGAGGGCAGCCTGAAGGACCCCTGACAGGTGTCTTCTGATCCCTCCTCAGCTTGCCTCACATTTGCCTCTCCATCCTGTGCTTGGCCTCATTTTGCATGTGGATTTCCCTACACTTAAATGCAGACCTTTTTTTAATCACTTTCTCCCTTGAGCCTGAGTGGGAGAGGACGGAGCTCTTGCCTGAAGAAGGGTGCAGTGGATTCCCCACATTGATCCCAGCATGATCCTTTAATCATGACATTCTCTGCTGCTGCCATGTTGGGAGTCGCTGGAGCCATCCTTTTCCTCGCCTTGGTGGCCAACCTCTTTATCTTGTCAGTGCTGGGCAGGCCTTCCCATTCTCATGCCCCCACTGAGTTGATCCTTATTGCTTTGGCACTGGTCAATGCAGTGGCTGGACTCTCTAACTTCCTCTGGCTGGCTGTGTATCTGCTGGTACTGTGCCATCGCCTGGGCCCCTGGTCATACCAGACCCTGGACTTCCTCATCCTGTCCATGGCCAGCTGCAGCTTCTGGTTCACAGCTTGTCTCTCCACAGTCTACTGCTTGAAGGTCTCCAGCATCCACCTGCCACGGCTCATCTACCTCCAGCTTCGCTTGCCCCTCATCATACCCCGCCTGCTGCCTGTCATCTTCATGATGGGCTGCATCATTGCCTCACCCACGGTTGTCTTTGTGCAGCTCCAGGTGGCCAACGGGACAGAGCCCCACTGCGGTGACTACTATGAAGTGTCCAGGGGCTATGAGTTCTACCTGAGATTCTTCAGTGTCTTTAATTATATGATTCCTTGGACTGTGCAAGGAGTCTCCAGTGGTGGCCTTGTGTTTACCATCTGCCACCATCTTCGAGCCATCATGGCCCACAGAATGGCACGCCCAGCCACCACAGCACATCTGCGCGTGGTGAAGACAGCCTTGGCATTACTGGTGCTTTACACAATTTGTGTGGTCATGGTACAGGTGTCTGATTCGCTCTATATCACCACCAAGAAGGACGTGAACTGGTTTGTGGCATTCAGCTTCATCCTGCTGGCGTACGCAGTCGGGTGTCCAATTATCCTAATCCATGGCACCGTCAGACTCTGGCGTGAACTGCCATCTCTGCCCTGTGTCACCAAGGACTGCTACCACCACACAACTGAAACTGGTGCTCAGCCAGTGAATCTCGCATGACGGGAGAGGAGGAAGCTGTGGGCTGAACCCTGCTGGACGCGGCTTTTTCTCAATAATCAAGACCTCAGATCCGGAGCAGGAGGTGCCAAATGATCTAAGTGGTATGTGAGCCAGTCCTGGGTGTTACTCTCATTGTATGTACGAATTAGAGCCTTGGGCTTTCCTCAGAGACACTGAGACTACAAGTGCACAGACACCAAAACTGAGGTAACTCCCTTCTGGTAACTCCAGGTCTCCTGGGGGAGAGAAGTCTGGAGGATGTAGCTCTGAGATGTTCAGCCTCCCACACTCTCCTGCCCCCATATCAATGAGCACTTCCATGGCCTATCTGAAGGGGAGGGGCTGTGAAACACTCACATATAATTTGAGTTTGGATTTTAGATTTAATTACTCACCTTTTCCAGATCTGACCTCAAGTTTTTTTTTTTTTTTTCTCGTCCCCATCACTTGGAACAATCTTTTGGCAAAACTTAGAGCAGAACTGTCATTATGCAAATTTAAAACAGCCATTAAGACCTGTCTATTTAGGCAAGCCTTCAATAAATAGCAGGAAACGGATGTGAACACAGAATCTTTCTTCCTCTCTTTTTTTTTTTAACCTAACTTGTGTTGGTTGTTTGCTTTCCTGTCTGCATTATAGAGTCCTTTCTTGCTGTTATTAGTCTGTAAACTGCTTAGTTCTGTTCTCAGAAATAGCAATATGGTAAGTTTGAATAAAGAATAAAGGCAAGTTACATATACAGTATAGCTAAAGTTGGTAGGTTGCCACACAAGAAGGATCCGAGTTATAGCTGAGGCATTGGAGGGTGACGTGATGCCCAAGATCACAGGGCGACAGGTACAACCCCTGGCACAGAGAGGTATAACCTCCATAAAGCAACAGGTCCAATCCCCCCCAAAAGCAGAGAGAGGTGTAACCTAGATAAAGTGACAGGTACAATTCTCAAAAAAGGCAGATACAGGTGTAACCTTCATAGAATGACAGCTACAACCCCAAACAAGACAGAGAGAAGTGTAACCTGCATAAAAAAGCAGGTACAACCTCAAAAAAAGCAGAGACAGGTGTAGCCTGCATAGAACAACAGGTAGAACCCCCTAAAAAGGCAGAGAGAGGTATAACCTTCATAGAATGACAGAACCCCAAACAAGCCATAGAGAGGTGTAACCTGCATAAAGCGACAGGTACAGCCCCACCAAAAAAGGCAGGGAGAGGTGTAAACTGCACAGAGCTACAGGTACAACCCCAAATAAAGGACAGAGAGAGAGAGGTGTAACCTGCACACAATTGCAGCTACAACTCTATCCATACTGATCTTTACCCATTGTCATTTACTATGTTACCTTGTTACAAAGACTATCAGTGGGAGATTTGGGATTTGAACCCTGGCTTCTCTTGCTCTCAGTTGCTACCCTAATCACTAGATTACTCCTCCACACTGGATAATTCTTATAGTCCAATAAAAAGAATTACAGACTAGAATCTTGTTTGCACCAGGAGTTTATATCAGGTGCATTGGGAGAGTGGATATGAGGGGGGAGGGGTCCAGTACTGAAATAGGAGGAGGTGCTGCAGGGCAGGAGTGAGGTGCATTGACAGAGCTTAGGGGGGGGGGAGGCTCAGTACTGAAATAGCAGGGGGTGCCACAGAGCAGGAGCGAGGTGAGCTGGCAGAGCTGTGTGGTTCTGTGTGTGTGTTTCTCAGTATTGAAACAGCAGGGGGCACCCTGACATTTTTAGTTTTCCAATTCATGATTAAACATAGAAATATATTTACTTAGATCCTTGGTCTTCACTCGTAGTCCTAGACAGTTGTACACTGGTCGAGTTTTCAGGACACCCCACATGCATATGACTGGCAGAGATCTGTAGACAATGGAGACAGCAGGGCCTGCGCAACACTCATGCATATTCGTATGGGGGTATTCTGAAAACCTGTCCTGTGGGCAGCCCTCGGACTGGCTGTGACCAAGGACGTAATCATAACTTAAGCTCTGCTCTCTGCAGCAGTCAGAAATATCCTTCACTGGTCTTATTAAGTAATTTATTTGCATAAAATTCTTGTTCTGCCAGAACTGGAGCATTCAGGGCAAGATAGAAAATAAAACGAAAACAGAAAATCAGTAATGTGATTCAAATACAAACACACAGCAACAAACATGCACAACACCAAAGTAAAAAGTATAGTGACACAAGATTACCAAACACTCAAAAAATATCCATCAGGTTCTGAAAAGCAGACTGTTGCTGTTTCCTAAAGGCTCCGAGGTCTGTTGTGCAGTGAATTTCCACAATCTGGGACCTCTCCAGGAGACCCAGTCCTGTGTAGTGTGTACTGGTTGTAACTGGTCATGTGAAGTGCTCTGCGGGTTCGATGCCATGTTAGACCCACCCAAACAGAGCTTTCTAAAGCAGAGTGCAGGGATCTTTCGCTCCTGCGCTCCATCGTAGCAGAAAGATACATTCTAAAGTCTATACCCTCAAAAACAAACAAACAAAAAAAAAAGATACTGCAGGAAAAATGCCAGTCCAGGGCCAGAGTTGGTTCATGCAGGTTCAGACCTATCCTCCATGGCTGGAACTAGTCTATGATACTTCTGTCATGTGACACATATACTGGTTGCAACTGGTCCCTTCTTATTGTCATGTGCAGCGTATACGTATACTGTTTATAACTGGTCCATACTGGTTATGTCATGTGCAGCGTATACAGGTTGCAACTGGTCCATACTGGCTATGTCATGTGCAGCATTTACTGGTTGTAACTGGTCCATACTGGCTATGTCATGTGCAGCATATACTGGTTGCAACTGGTCCATACTGGCTATGTCATGTGCAGCGTATACAGGTTGCAACTGGTCCATACTGGCTATATCATGTGCAGCATTTACTGGTTGTAACTGGTCCATACTGGTTATGTCATGTGCAGCGTATACAGGTTGCAACTGGTCCATACTGGTTATGTCATGTGCAGTGCATGCAGGTTATAACTGGTCTGCTCAGATTATATCTGATCTTGTAACAAGATCATGAAATCTGTATTTTTTTTCTGGTTGTAAGTGGTCTGTGATATTTATAATTTGTCCATAATGCTTGTATCTGGTCTTTACTGGTTCTACTGGTTCACACTGGTTATACTTGAACTGTGCTTCTCTGTAAAGGTTCTTTCAGTTTTCTTGTTTTCCAGTTCCTCCAGCTGTAGCTCAGACTCTGGGCTTGTCCACAGTGGCCAGCACCCCAACCTTCCCAGGTCGCAAGGTACCACGCAGTCGCCTGCACACCTCCGCACTGCCAAAGAAGTACATGAAGGGGTTGGAGGCTGCACTGAAAATGGCCAGCAAGAGACTGGAGGGCACAAGCCATGAGGGCAGCTGGCAGCTGGGGCAGTAAAGCTGCACCATGGCCACAGCATTGAATGGGAGACGGCTCAGGCCGTAAATGGTTACCACAATCGCCAGCCTGCGTGTGACTCTGCTCTGACGCTGGTAGAACTGTTCAGCCCTTCCTGTCGGCCATGCCTGACTCTGGAATCTTCTGCACTGCTTCCGGAGAACACGAAAAACAAGTGCATAGAGCAGGCTGATGGAGAGGAAGGGAACTAGAACACAGCCATTAAAGATTACATACACCAGGTACTGCATATTTAGCACATTCTGATAAACACAAGGCACCGAGCAGCCCGGGACACTCAAACGGTCCACAGAGCCCCAGCCCATGGCCGGGATCCAGGAGACAAACCCACCAGCGCTCCAGCACAGAGAGATCTGCAGCATGACACAGGATGGGGAGAATGGGTCTCTGCATGGAAAGAGAGAGAGAGAGATGGAAGTTAATACCTGCGGCGGTGATGGTGGTGGGGGGGTTACAGGACAGAGAGACTTGGCTTGACTTTAAGGGCATTTCAGAGGATTTTTTTTTTCTTTTTCAGTCCGTTAAGCATAAAGAAAAATCTGCATCTTAAGGAAACATAGTTTTTACTTTCTCTTATTTTAATTATCTTAGATATGGGAGTTTTAGATTGGTTATAAAGACATTACAAGAAAAAGCCCCATCAGTCCTAGTTGCAGTAAAGGGACCCCTGGCCAGTTGCAGCTCCTTTGTAAAACTATTATTTAAATTATTTGATAGCATCATTCAACCAATCCTCTTATATAGGAATTAAGACACTAACACCAATATATACTGAAAAGGACCAAACCCCAATAGTAAGTGAATGGGAATGGGGGTTCTCTGTGATCAGCAGCATAAAAGTCACAAAGAAACCCTGAACCTCCAGCTCTGAAAACGCACATCCTGCCCCAACAGAGGCCAAAGAGCAGAACTAATACCCTTCACGGTACTACTGGTCATAGAAAAAAACAAGAATCTTCAAATTCGGAGGAACCTCAATAACTGCAACACTAACTCCTTCCTCTGTGCGACCCCTCACAAAACCCTGAAAAACACACTCGGCATCTACACAGGAAAACTACCTATTGCCATAACTGCCACAATTTACACAGCAACAACCCAGCCTATGAAAGGCAACAGTGCAAATATTACACCAGGCCCTAGAACATCGATGATACATTGAAACCCTCTGCTCAGTGTCCGGCAGTGACTAACAAAGCAAATAGAATGTTAGGTATTATTAGGAAAGGAATGAAAAACAAAAACGAGGACGTCATAATGCCCTTGTATCGCTCCATGGTGCAACCGCACCTCGAATTCTGTGTGCAATTCTGGTCACCATACCTCAAAAAAGATATAGTGGAATTAGAAAAGATACAGAGAAGGGCGATGAAAATGGTAAACAGGATGGGACGTCTTCACTATGAGGAAAGGCTAAAGTGGCTAGGGCTCTTCAGTTTGGAGAAAAGGCGGCTGAGGGGAGATATGATAGAGGTCTATAAAATAATGAGTGGAGTTGAACGTGTAGATGTGAAGCGTCTGTTCATGCTTTCCAAAAATACTATGACTAGGGGGCATGCGATGAAGCTACAATAGTAAATTTAAAACAAATTGGAGAGAATATTTATTCACTCAATGTGTAATTAAACTCTGGAATTTGTTGCCAGAGACTGTACTAAAAGCAGTTAGCTTAGCTGGGTTTAAAAAAGGTTTGGCTAGCTTCCTAAAAGAAAAGTCCATAAGTCATTATTAAAATGGACTTGGGAAAATCCACTGCTTATTTCTAGGATAAGCAGCATAAAATCTGTTTTACTCTTTTGGGATCTTACCAGGTACTTGTGACCTGGATTGGCCACTGTTGGAAACAGGATGCTGGGCTTGATGGGTCTCTGGTTTGTCCCAGTATGGCAATACTTATGTTTTTATGTAACACCAAGACCCCTTCTATTGGGGAAAGAGAACAAGCCAGACTGAGGCAGATCCCTACACAGAAACTGCACACTAACACAACCCTGCAACTCAGTGGCACAAACAGAACCCTAATAGACCTTCATCACAATGAGGAACCACAAATTAGAAAGAGAAACATGCAGACAAAACTGAGCTGAAAACCCCAAGAAGGCAGACCTAAAACAATAAATGCATTTCCTCCTGTGCAAAATGCAAAGAGAGATGAGAGAGAAAATCAAAGACTTCCCACAAAAGGACGAGCAGAAAAATCTGTGTCTAATCCTGGGGAAAGAGGAGAAACAGCACAGAGACAATCCAAACCAGCCCCAGAACTTATTAACTGTCTGAGATTTGTCTGTAATTCTTTCCTATAGTGTATTGCCCTCCCCCCCAAAACAATAACATGTCCATGAAATAGAACAACATGTGGAAATATAACACAGCAGTCAGATAAGAAGGGTCATATCTATCCCTTCCCCACCTCTCCTCTCACAAGGGGTCCATACAAGAATGTTCCGGTGTTATTCCTACCCATAACCGCGTGCTCTCCTTTCCCCCAAACAGACACTAGGGCCCAGAAAGTAGAGACATGGGGAGAGGTTGTGAGAGAGACAGGCAGAGAAGCATGGACAGTGAGAGCACAGACTTTTACCTGGTGGGAAAAGTCACCGAGATCCAGCGGTGTAGCGCAATCAGCACATGGTGGAAGGAGGAGATGATCGCCCAGCCCAAAGTGCCGCAGGTGAATGCCAGACACAGGGTGCAGGGTAGCACCATGCCTTGCTCTAGAAAGACTAGCATGGGCACAGAAGAGAGACAGAGGAGGCAGTCTGCTACCCCCATGGACACCATTGCCCTCACAGCTGCACCTTTCTTCTGCTGTGCCCTCTTACACAGCACAGCCAGCGTCAGGGAGTTACCCACCAACATGAGTCCCGCCAGCCCCAGACCGCTTGTAAGAATTAATGTCTGGTACAAGGGCTGAACTATTCCCAAACCTCCTGGAGTTACCCGTACACCCTCCACTGTCCCATTCGGAACAACCCCCTCACCTTCTGGAGTTACCCCTGTCCCATTCGGAACAACCCCCTCACCTTCTGGAGTTACCCCTACAACCTCCGGAGTTACCACTGTCCCATTCGGAACAACCCCCTCACCTTCCGGAGTTACCCCAGTCCCATTCGGAACAACCCCCTCACCTTCAAGAGTTACCCCCATTGTTTTATGTGCTCTACCTACATCTTCTAGAGTTGCCCCTGTCCCATCCGAGACTACCCCTGCACCTTCTGGAGTAACTTCTATCCCAGTAGTAATTACCCCTGCACCTGTGGGAGTTACCTCTCTCCCATCCTGGACTATCCTTGCATCATCCACAGTTACACGCAAACTATCCAGACCTGACCGTACTCTTTCTAAAGTTATCCTCACTCCATATGGAACTGTCTGTGTCATTTCTATACCTAACCTCAAATCTTCTAGAGTTACCTCTTCACCATCAGTAACTAGTCTTCCATTTTCTGGAGTTACTTCTTCACCATCAGGAACTAGTCTTCCATCTTCTGAATTTACTCCACCACGAAGATCTACTCTACAATCTTCTGGAATTAACCCTTCACCATCAGGATCTATTCTCCAATCTTCTGCAGTTACTCCTTCACTATCAAGAACTACTATTCCATCTTCTGAAGTTACCCCATATCTATCCAGACCTAATTCTGCAGCAGCCAGATCTTCTGTGCTTATATCTGTTTCATGCAAACTTTCCCCCACCCCATCTGAAGCTGTCTCGTGCCCAGCCAGAGTTATATCTGACCCATATGTAACTACCACCTCATCCAGTACTATCCCTGCACCCTCTGTAGCTACCCCTGTCCCCCACAGAGCTACAAGTGCTGCCATGGAAATCAAATGAGCCAGGATCAGCATTTCCAGAACACATTGCATAGTGCACATCGGAAGGCAGTGTGAGGGACAGAGAGAGGGAGGGAGGGGGAGAGAGAGCAAGAGGGAGGGAGGGAGGGAGGGGGAGAGCGAGAGAGAGCTCTTACATGTTATTTAAGCAGATGGAGTGATAACAGCTCTTTGTTCAAGTGGAGCAGGAGGTCTCAAGCTTCTCCAGCTGGAGCTCAAGGCAAAGCAGAGAGGCGGCACTGACAAATTCTGCATATATCTGTGGATTTTCAGATCCACAGATATTTGCACTGATACCCTGACTGGAGGTATCTTAGTCCTTGAAAGGAAAGCAGCTCAGTGTCCCATTATTCCACCCCAGCCCAAAAGAAGGATGTGCCTTTACAAAACCAGCTCCAGGTCATCTGGGGAGGTTGAACCAGACCTGGTTTCTCTCTATGATTACAGAAGGACACGTGTTTGGATTCATTAAAGGGTCTCATTGAACTATTATATGAATTATACATATAAATCTCAGGACATTATAGGTCCATGTGTCTAGTGGTTCTTGTGGTCTGCAAAGCTTGTGTGGGATAATCCTTAGGTTGTGTCATAGAACCTCTGAGATGCCACAGAGGCTGTTTTCTCCACTTAGCATTGCTGCTATAACTGTGTCCTTACAGCTTTTCATTTTCTTATAAGATAAGCAGATTTGGAATTAATGCAGGTCTGGATCAGCCATGGATTTACTCGGTCACCATTGCTGAATAATGGGTGTGCACCTGTAACGCTATGGATTTACAGCCTGTCTCATCAACACAGACTGCTCAATAACTACAGTGGATTGTTTTTGGATTTGTAACAAGTAAATGAAACCTTTATTAGAGGAGCTAAATTCTACAATGATTAAGGTATATACAATGATTAGCTATATACACACAATAATGAAAAACAATCATTACATCACTGGTCTCTACATCCAAGCAATGCAAAGAGTTATTAGACCAGGAAATGAAGCAATAATACACTATACATACAACATCACCCTAGGCTGCACCCACCCTGTTCCTGGCCCTGACCAGGCCAATTTGCAGCCTGATATTCCGGTCTCGCAGGATGTAGATGAAAGGATTACAGGCCACACTGAGAACAATGAAAATGGTGGCCACAGAGACAGCCCAGGATGGAACGGCACAGTAGGGGGCATACAGCTTGACCACATTGATGAGATAGAAGGGAAACCTGGACATGGCCACCAGCCCCACCTGTAAGACCATGGTGGTGGCCATGCTCTTCTGCTTTAAGTAGAAGGTCTCTCTGGGACCCAACAAGCCCCTTCTGGCACAACAGCTTTTTACCTTCTTAAAAAGTAGCACATAGAAGACCGAGACTAGCACAAGAGGAAGAAGGACACAACTGTAGAATAGGACATAGTTAATAAAGTCCAGGTTAAGCATGTTCTCCATGGAGCAGACCACCCAGCAGGCACTGATGGTAGCAGCAAGGCAAGAGTTGACTGTGGAGGAGGAGCCCACAATAGGAAGTGTAGAATTGTGGGCACGGAGTCCATGCAAGTTGTTGTATCCCAACAAGGGGATTAAGCCAATAGCCGTCCCAAAGGTCCAGCAGAACGCAAGTTGGAAACATATAGATCTTGGGCTGAAGATGGATTTGTATCTGCCGAAACAGAGAAAGGAAGGGGCAAGTAAGTAAGGTTGTTACTTCACCCAAGCCAAACCAAACAATCTGACCAAGTCATGACTTTTTCCCGTTGCATATATGAAAATATAGTCCTACTTAGGAAAATCATAATTACAGTTCCTTTCGAGCAGTGGGCAAAATCAGACCTATGTCTACCAATTTTGGTTGCCTTTGGTGAGGCATCAACCCTATAAGTGAGACAGAAGAAGAGCAGAAAGAAACTGTGTATACTAAAATGTATCCTTAGAACTAGAGGACGTTTCCTGCTGAGTAGGTGATGGAGGGAGGAAAGTATGGGATTCATGTTTGGATAGGGATACTAGGAAAAAAGAGACAGGGCTCCTGGTTGGATAGATGATGATCCGAGAGAAGAGATAAGATTCCAGGTTGGATAGATGAGGATTAGAGGGAAGAGACAAAGCTCCTGGTTAATGAGGTGATGATGCTTAGAGAGAAGAGACAAGGTTCCTGGTTGGATTGGTGACAGAGGGAAGAGACAAGATTCCTGGTTGGATAGGTGATGGAGGGAGGAGGAGGATGCAATTTCATAGTTTGGTTGATGACGGTACCTTGTTGGATAGGTGACAGCACACCAGCGATGAGCAGCAATGAACAAGTGGTGTGAGGATGAGACCAGTGACCAGGCTATAACTCCACACACAAGAACCAAACAAGAATAAGAAGGCATGGCCACTCTGAGACTGGTGAAGCTGAGAACAGGCATGGAAAAGAGACACTGAGCCAAGTCCGCAAATCCCATTGAGATCAGAGCTGTAGATGTAAAGGAATAGCATCTCCTGTTCCACAGCACCCTCAGCAGGAGAACATTCCCAGTGGTGATGAAGAGAATGAGTAGGATGGACATGGGGAAACTGAGAGCTCTGAAGATCTGGTGCACTACGCTTCCGCTGTCCTCTAAACTCCAGAAGGAGCCCTGACTGGCCGGTGTGGGAAGGTGCTTGAAGATTCTGAAGTCCATCAGGCTCTCTTCAACTCTCCATAGCTGATATGAGTCCCGAAGGCTCCTGTGAGAAAAAAAGTCAAAATCAGGCCCTGGAGTTGTGATAGTAAGTCTAGGGCTGGTGTGAGGGGTGGGTATCAGAAGCACAAGTGGGCTATGATTGAAGGCAGGGAAAGTGGTGTAAAGGTTTAACCCACAGCACTACAACCCAGGGCTGGTAAAGGAGGGGGGTGGGAAGGGGTGACACACTGTATCTTGAGACTGTGTTAGGGCCATGTAAGTAATAACTGGTAAACCCGCTTTATCTAGTCCCACCGACTAATAATTCCACTAGTGCTGCTTTACACTAAGTGAGTTGCACCATTTAAATCAGCGCTTCTTATTGCTACCACTGCTTGAGTTCTTTCTTCAGCTGCTACTGTTAACTATTCTTTCTACTAGTTCAGCAAACTAGTGTCCTCTGCTTAACTAGCCCTGGTGGAGGAGGATCATTTCAAGCTGAATCAGTCCTCAAGACTCACCTATTTAGAGAAGCTTTTGGTGAAGGGTTGGGTTGAGATACTTCCGCCAGGACAATAGTCTCTACCTATATAGTGCATTGGCCACATTTTTCTTGGCCTCTGGTTTTGTTTCTCTGCTTCTACTGATCTATCAATCTATGGCGTTCCTTTCCTCATTGTTTTGTCACATTGTAAACCACTTTCTTGTGTTTTCATGAAGAATGCTATATTAAATTCATAAACCATAAACCATCGACAAATAGCAGAACTTGCTTCTCCCCCAGTAGCTTTGCTGGTTTCCCTTCACATCTAATTGTTGCTGACCAGTGTGTGACCTTCCATCTCCCACCTTTCACTGGTCCAGCTCAGCTCACCTGTCCCTGTGACACTGTCCAGTAAGAAGTACTTACCTGGTAACTGCCTGTCCCAAAATGGAGATGCCCATCTCTCTTGCCTGAGCCCGCTGCCTTGAGGAGGATGCTGGGGCGCTGAAGTTAGCAAGTGGGAGTGTAGGAGACCAGGAGGGAAGGAAGAGAGCAATGACATTGTCAATATTAAAGAGGCAAGTGTGTGATGTGAGAGCCGGCACCCAGTGAAGGGGGGGGGGGGAGAGAAACATTTTTTGGTTGCTAAGTCACACAGGAAGGTCTCTGCACTCCGCTATGCTGAACTGAGGAAGGACCCCAGACCTACAGCTACTATCCCAGAGTCTCTATCAGTCATGGAGGAACCCCAAACCCCCAGCTACTGTCCCAGGGACTCCGTCCACCAGAGAGCGCCCTTAGATCCACAGTTACATCCAAAGGACCTTTATCAGGGCATATTTGATGACTAATTTTATGTGAGACTGGTTCCACCTGTTTACTGAGCCTCCATCCCCTACCCCTGGTGCTGGGATTGTTTCTTTGAGTGCTGTGTAAATACACACACATGTTTTTCCTTCTGATTGCTATTGTGCACCTGAGGGGGAAGCACCTGACTGCAAATTAGAGGGAGTTTTTTTTTCCGGTGTTCAGGGACAAAGCCTTACATTTGACCACACTTTCCACTTGGATGCCCTAGAAAGCTTTGATAGCAAGAGACAATTCAACCTGGCACTGATACAGGACCTAGCAGGAATATATAACCAGGAGTTTATCAGAGCTAGGGGAAACTACAGCACAGAGAACTGTGATGGAGAGAGGGGAGAGGATATTTATTTATTTTATTTATTTATTGCATTTGTATCCCATATTTTCCCACTTCTTTGCAGGCTCAATGTGGCTTACAATGTGTTGTTATTAGTAGATAGTAGATTAGGAGATAACAGTTAGTGTTACATGGAAAGTAGCATGATCGAGATTCAGACAAGTTAATATAAGTATAAAAATATTACTGATAATAGGTAAGGTGGAGATGTCATAGAAAATAGTGTGATCGAAATTCAGTCAAGTAGGTATAAGCAAGAACATTGTTGATAATAGGTAAGGTTGCTATGTATTACATTTCTAGTTTTTGCTCTTATTGGTATGCCTTGTTGAATAGGTGGGTCTTCAGGGCTTTGCGAAAGTTAGTTAGTTTATAAGTAGTTTTTAAGCTGTGCGGCAATGCATTCCACAACTGTGTACACAGGTAGGAGAAGTTAGAAACATGCGTTAATTTGTATTTTAGGCCTTTACAACTGGGGAAGTGCAGATTAAGGAACGTTCGAGATGACCTTTTAGCGTTCCTGGGCGGCAGGTCTACCAGATCTGACATGTATGCTGGGGCATTTCCGTGGATGATTTTATGAACTAGAGAACATATCTTGAACGTGATGCGTTCTTTAAGTGGAAGCCAGTGTAGTTTCTCCCTCAGGGGTTTAGCACTTTCATATTTTGTTTTTCCGTATATGAGTCTAGCTGCGGTGTTCTGGGTGGTTTGCAGTCTCTTGATGATTTGCTCTTTACAGCCGGCGTAAAGTGCGTTGCAGTAGTCTAAGTGACTAAGCACTAGTGATTGTACTAGGTTGCGAAAGATGGTCCTCGGGAAAAATAGTCTTATCCTTTTTAGTTTCCACATCGAATGGAACATCTTTTTAGTTGTATTTTTAGTTGTATTTTTCACATGATTGTCAACTGTAAGATGCCGGTCGAGGGTAACTCCAAGAATTTTCAATGTATCCGATACGGGAAGGGATAAATTTGGTGTGTTTATGGTGGTGAATTTGTTCGTGTTATGTTGTGAGGTAAGTATAAGGCATTGTGTTTTTTCTGCGTTAAGTTTCAGCTGAAATGCATCCGCCCATGAATGCATGATTTGGAAACCTTGGTTGATGTCGTTGGTAATTTCCATTAAATCTTGTTTAAACGGTATGTAGATCGTTACGTCATCTGCGTAGATGTATGGATTGAGGTTTTGATTGGATAATAATTTAGCCAAGGGTGTCATCATTAGGTTGAAGAGGGTCGGCGAGAGGGGGGATCCTTGTGGGACTCCGCATTCAGGTGTCCATGTGTCTGAGGTGGCAGAGTTAGATATTACTTGGTAAGATCGTGTGGTTAAGAAGCCTTTGAACCACTTGAGGACATTGCCTCTGATTCCAAAGTATTCAAGGATGTGTAGTAATATTCCGTGGTCAACCATATCGAAGGCGCTGGACATATTGAATTGTAGAAGTATGTTGTAGCCAGTTGCGATCAATTGATTAAACTTAGACATGAGAGTAACTAACACTGTTTCGGTGCTATGGTTAGACCGGAATCCTGATTGGGAGTTATGCAGTATGGAGAATTTATCTAGGTAGTCGGTGAGTTGATTGGTCACCAATCCTTCTGTTAATTTGGTTGTCAGCGGAATAGATGCTACTGGGCGGTAATTGGTTAAGTCGCTTGTGCTTTTTTTTGCATCTTTGGGTATGGGGATGAGTAAAATATTTCCTTGATCCTTTGGAAAGAGTCCGTTTTGTAGCATGTAGCTCAGAGTCTGAAGGAGAGCAGAAAGACAGAGGATGAAAATGATGAGAGAAAGAGAGAGTTAGAGAAGAGTCAAAGGAGAGAGAAGACAAGGAATGTGAGGGACATGAGGATAGAAGAGCAACTTGAGGGAGAGAGGAAGATATTAGAGACCATGATGGGAAAAGTAGGAGAGAGATTCTGATGGAAAGGGAAGGGAGAGGAATGTGATGAGGAGAGGAAAGAAGGAGACAGTGATAGAAAATGGAAGTGGAGTGACACATGAGGGAGAGCCACGATGGAGACAGACAAGCAGAGAAAAACAGAATAAAACAGGAAAGTCCCCATATTATATCTAGAGAGGAAGCAAGTGGTGCAATCTGGGCCTGCCTGGTGTGACTGAATGACTATTGTGAACCCCTCCCCCTCCGAAGTGAAAGAATTTATCTTTTAACCACAGTTCTTCTTCTGACCCCTCCACATGCAGAGCAGTTGGATGTCTCTAGTTCTCATTTGGGTGAGATGGAGAGGACATGATGAGGGGAGAGATTCAGAAAGATGGAAGGGTGATGTGAAAGATTCAGTGCACAAATGAGGCTGTTTCCTGTTGTTTAGAAGGGAATTTTTCCGTTGCTAATCTGTGGATACTGCAAGAGAACTCCAGGTCCTGACGTTCCCCATGCATTAACCTGTCAATGTGCTCATCTCATTCACATTTCTTGGTTATTAATGAAATTATAACTATGTGAGAAAACAGGGGAAGAGGGTGTGGAAGGGAAGCTCTTTGGCAAACAGAAATGAAGTAGTGAGGGTGGTGACAGAAGAAGTAGAGAGGGAGGGGAGATTATAAATTGGAGATTCAGAACATAGAAAAAAAGAAGGAAGAGAGAGAGAGAGAGAGAGAAAGAATAAAAGATACGAGGACTTAGAGGAGAAAGGAAAATAGGGGCTGCAATGGAGGGATTTTGAGAGAAATGAAGGGCATTTAGATGGTGGCAAAGGGAAAAGAAAGAGAGTGACAGAGAAAGGGGAGAGAAAGGAAGACAACGGTGAGAGGAGAAGGTTGAGAGGGCTGAGGCACAGCGACAGTGATAGTAAAACAGAGAGAGGGATGAGGGGATAGTCAGAAGACAAGTGAGGAGAGAGAGAGAGAGAGGAGAGAGCTGAGGGAGGGATAATAAGGAGAGAGAAAGAGGTAGTGATAGAGCTAGAAGGAGTATGGGAGAAGGAGGGCAGGAGAGAGTTGTAGCTGTGTTCTTTTACCGTGTTCTGCTGGGTGTGTCGTTGCCCATCTGCCTGACCCTGGCTCTGTTTATCATATTGGGGAATGTGTTCATCCTACGCCTGTTGCTGAGAAGGTCGGAGAAGGATGGCATCACCCTGGTGATGGTGTCACTGGTGATTTCGGACCTGGGCATCGGACTCTTCTGTTTCCCCATGGTCATGCTGTCCAATTCCCAAATTGTGCTGCCCTTTTATCCTTGTCTATGGTTGACTTGCACCAGCACCTGTTGGCTTCTGGTTTCTTCCCTGCACCACATGCTCATCGCCACGGACCGCTGGTACAAGGTCACCTGGCCAACCAGGTAATCTGATGCCTCTAGGAACTCACCTCTAGAATCAGACACTCGCACTCACCTGCACCTCTCCAGCTCTTACTTACACTCAGATGCACACCTGAGGCTGTCACTCACACTCACCTGCACCTCTTCACACTCATCTGCACCTCTCCAGTGCTTACTTAAATTCAGATGCACACCTGTGACTGTCACTATCTTTCCTCCTTTGCTCTTGTGTTGCTCTCTCTTTTCATTTTCACTGATTTTCAGAAGAATTTGATTTCTGTATGCTGAGTTCAAAAGGTCTAAAAAAAATACCAGGGAGAGAGTGCAGGGGCTGAAAATACTGTTGCTATGGATGGGGTGTTCTAATTTTACATTGTCTGTCTGTCTGTCTTCCCCAGGTATGCCTCATCAATGACTCGCTCTCGTGCTGCTGTTCACATTGCCACTTGCTGGGCTCTGGCCATCTCTTTTTCCTTCATTCCAGTCCTGGGATATAACAACTTTGACCTCTTGGTACTCTACGCCAACGGCAGTGGTCTTGCATGGCAGGAATCTGGGCACCCCCTAGAGGTGATCTGCCAGTACTTGGTGGTCCTGAACCTTAATTACCTTGTCTACATCCTCTTTTTCATCTGCACTCTCATCCCTGTCTTGGTCATCTCTCTGCTCTATCTCCTGATGTTCCTCAAACTAGGTCTTCCTTGCCAGTCCCAAGTGGCCTGTGAAGGGATCTTTCAACAGAAACAACGGCAGATCACTGTCAACATGGTTATAACTGTGCTGGTTTATGCACTGCTGAAGATCCCTTATTGCACCCTCAACTGTCTCTTCTTGTATTGCCCCAACTGCACGGTGCCCTACTGGACTGTACCTTTTGCCTCCACCCTCATTCTGTGCAGTGCCATCTTCAACCCCTTCATCATCTTCTTCAGTCAGAAGGAGGGCCGGTCATCTCTGGCACAGGGTGCCCGCAGGAGGAAAGATGCTGTGGTCGGCATGGTGGAAACAGCCTGTGGGGTTGGGCGGAGTGGGAGCAAAAATGGAAGAGGGCTGGTGAGGACAGAGAATGAGAGGAGGAATGAAGGATATAGAGAGGAAGAGGTCATTGATCCCACAATTATTAATAATGTAGTAGTGCCCGCAAGAGAAATATTACCATCTCTGCCGCAGTTCTGAGTTCCAACTCTAGAGGCAGGGCATAGCTGTTAGTCACCCCCTGACCTTTCTGAACTGCAGTTCTGACTTCTGGATACTAGAGTTAGAGTGTGACCACTGGTCACCCCCTGACCTTTCTGAACTGCAGTTCTGACCTCTGGGCAGTAAAGGTAGGGTGTGGAAACTAGGTATCCCCTGATCTTCTGAACTGCAGTTTTGACCTCTGGACACTAGAGGCAGGGTGTGGCCACTGGTCACTCCCTGACCTTTCTGAACTGCAGTTCTGACCTCTGGACACTAGAGGCATAATGTGGCCACTGGTACCCCCTGACCTTTCTGAACTGCAGTTCTGGCTTCTGGACACTAGAGGCAGAGTGTGGCCACTGGTCACCCCCTGACCTTTCTGAACTGCAGTTCTGACCTCTGGACACTAGAGGCAGAGTGTGGCCACCGGTCACCCTGTGAGCTTTCTGAACTGCAGTTCTGAACTGGACACTGGAGGCTTAATCAGATATGAGAGACTGAAGGTTAGGAATCCCTTTCTTATGCCGCCAGGTGTGGATGAACCGCAAACTCTGCAGAGAGTATAAATAGAATGAATTAACAGTAATGATATTTATTTATTTATTTGTCACATTTGTATCCCACATTTCCCCACCTATTTGTAGGCTCAATGTGGCTTACATATTAGCAGAGAGGCGTTTGGAGACTCCGGTGTAAACAAATACAAAGTGATGTTGTGGTAAGATAAAGTTCATGTGGCCCAGCCACATTAGGGAATCATACAACGGAAGAGTTGTGTTATGTCCATTACGTACTTTAGTTTTGTTGTGTTGCATAGATCAGGCATTTAAGTTGGATCGGTAGGGTATGCCTTTTTAAACAGGTTAGTTTTTAGTGTTTTCCGGAAGTTTAGGTGGGGTCGTTCGTAGTTTTCAAGGCTTTTGGTAATGCGTTCCACAGTTGTGTGCTTATGTAGGAAAAACTGGACGCGTATGTTGATTTGTATTTGAGTCCTTTGCAGCTTGGGTAGTACAGATTTAGGTACGTTTGTGTTGATTCGGATGTGTTTCTAGTTGGTAGGTCGATCAAGTCTGTCATATATCCCGGAGCTTCACTGTAGATAATTTTGTGAACCAGAGTGCAGATTTTGAAAGTAATGCGTTCTTTGGGAGCCAGTGTAGTTTTTCGCGAAGGGGTTTGGCACTTTCAAATCGCGTTTTTTTCGAAGATAAGCCTAGCTGCCATGTTTTGACAGATGCATCCTGCATAAATACCATTGCAGTAGTCTACATGGCTTAGTACCATTGATTGTATCAGGTTGCGAAATGTTTCCCTCGGGAAGATTTGTTTCACGCATTTGAGTTTCCACATTGAATGGAACATTTTCTTTGTTGTGGATGTCACTTGGCTCTCTAGTGTTAAGTTGCGGTCCATTGTAACGCCGAGGATTTTCAGGCTGTCTGAGATAGGGAGGGTGTAATCTGGGGTGTTGATAATTATGGGGTTATCCACACTGTGTAGGGATGAGAGGATGAGACAGTGTGTTTTTTCTTTGTTTAGTTTTAGTTGAAATGCATTTGCCCAAGAGTCCATGATATTCAAGCAGATCTTGATTTCGTTGGTGATTTCTGTCAGTTTAGATTTGTAAGGAATGAATATTGTGACATCGTCTGCATAGATGAAAGGGTTAAGGCCTTGGTTGGATATGGACTTGGCTAGTGGGGTCATCATTAGGTTAAAGAGAATTGGTGATAGCGGTGACTCCACAGTCTGCTTTCCACGGTGATGATATGTTTGAATTTGATTTTACTTTATATGTTCTTGTGGTTAGGAAACCCTTGATCCAGCTAAGAATGTTTTCACCAATCCCAAATTTATCTAGTAATCTTATTATGGTTTACCATGTCGAATTGGAAGAGGAGGATGTTTTTGCCTATTATTTCAAATCTGTTGCATCGGGTGCTGTGTGGGTGTTGTAGAGGGATAGAGAAGCAGATGCCCTCCCAGAACATGGGTGAAGGTGGAAATGCTGCTCTCTCTCCTCAGGGTGAAGGAAGTCTCTAAGAGACAGACCCTGTGTGTGTCTTTGCATATCTGGTAGTCTCAGTTCCCACGTAACACGTTCCCTGCCTTGCTGATTCTGGTGGAAAGATCTCAGTGTTTTTCTGTTTTCTTTTCTGGACAGCTTTAAGCTTTTATGCTGAAAATAGGAAAAAAAAGTCACATCTTTAACTGTGTAAACAATGCGTCTTTCTCTGTCTTGTGGCTTTTCACCCTGTGAGTTTCTGTGTGTTCAGGAAATCTGCGCTTTCTCATCAGTTGCTACATCTAATCTGGGCTCCCATCATTCTCCAGACCTGCCCTTTCTTTTCTTTCATCACTTCTCTGCCTCTTTTCAAAATGATCCACGAATTGTTGACAAACCCTTTAAAATATTGTTTATAAATTGAAAGAGAGAGACTCAGCCTGTATAGATCAGCATTTCCCAAACCATTACACAAGGAGGGAAGAGAGGTTTGAGGGTGGGTCACTGGGGCCATGTCCCCCAAATATTTTGCCCTACACAGCGTCAGCACCTCTTCCAGTGTAGATGCTGTTTCAGCCTTTGAACCTATGAATATGGGTTCAGTTTCTTTGCAGAATCGCACTGTTCTGTTCTCACCTGATCTTTGAGACTGAGTGATGCACTTTTGGTTAGATGATCCCCTGTGAAAGTGATCCCGAGTTGCTCCTTTTAACGTGTAAACTGAAAACATGGCTGTGATGTGTGACAGGAAGGCCTCTGTTTTTTTAATTAATGATGTTATTGTGATTTTGGTGATATGTTCTATATAAAAGCATTTTATTAAATTTCATGTGATCTCTTTGTTATACCTCACATTGGGCATTTCTTTTTTTTGAACACTGCAAATTGTAATAAATAACTAAATAAAAAATAGGCCTGTAGGAAGTTTGGGGGCAGCAGGGTGGAGCTTACCTAGTTTGCCCTCCCCCTCCACTGCCCCTGGTTGGCAGGGTTCAAGATGACAGTGGACAAGGCTCCAGCCTCCACTCAGTGCTGGATACTAAACCCCCCACAGGCGCTAAACTTAGGTTGAGTGAATTTGAAGCGTGACCCTGGCTGGATCTGGATGTGTTCCAGGGATTTGCTTTGATTAACTGTTACTTTTTATCCAGAACACTTAAAGGGTTGTTAGAGGGTCGATAAGGTTTAGTGCATCAAGATAAGGCGCAATGCCCCATCGGGTGCACGGAGCCGACAATAACATGGCGCCGTGCCCCGATGGGCCTGCGCGCCGATGCAAGCGGGGTGCGGGCGAGGCACAGAGGGCACGTTCCCGCCCCTCAGTAGCACCCCGCCGGAAAAGGAGGGACTACCATGGGGCTTAAAACCCCCAGAGCGGAGCCCGGACGTCCTCTTCTGGCGTCCGGGCATCAGCATGCATGGCCCTGAATGTCTTCCTTCCTTTGGGATCCCCAGTGAGAGGAGTCTGGAGCAGTCCTTAGCCCTCCTTTCAGTAAGTGAAGGGTGGAAATAGAGAAAGATTGATCCTAGCTGAGCACTGGTTCTGCTTCTCCTAAGAACATAAGAATAGCCATACTGGGTCAGACCAATGGTCCACCTAGCCCAGTATCCTGCTTCCAACAGTGGCCAATCCAGGTCACAAGTACCTGGCAGAAACCCAAAGAGTAGCAGCATTCCATGCTACCAATCCCAGGCCCAGCAATGGCTTCTCTCATGTCTATCTCAGTAACAGACTATGCACTTTTCCTCCAGGAGTTTGTCTAAACCTTTTTTAAACTCAGATACTCCTGCCACCTTCCAGCTCCCAAAACTCACCAGCCCACCCTGATTCACTGGCTCCGACCAGCTTTCAAAGAGATATGCTAATTCAGGCGCTGTGTGATATCCTGCAAGCATTACTGCATGCCATGGCATTACTTGTGAAATTTCACACTGGGCAGGATACTACAGGCTTCAATATTTTTCTAGATTGACATCCTTTACACCCACAGTCTGCATGTAATCTCTCATCCCTGTACTAATCCCTTGCACTCAAATTAAACCCAAAAGGAAGTGAATCTCAAACAGGGGAAACAAAACAAATATTCAGCAAAAATATCCCAGTGCTAGCTCAGAATTCAAATGCTTGGAAGTTGTAGCTCAAATAAATTTCAGCACTCATCCAAAGTGAATCTTAGAAACATCTTTAATGTCTTCTTTTATAGAAACTTTGATACTTCCATAGCAAAATTCACAATCTTCAAAGACTTAACCACCATACAGCAATTAATAGCAATCACGCAGACCCCACAAACATAGACCGTGTTTTATCTCTGCTTCAGGGTTGGTCGTTGGCATGTTATCTCTCTCAAGGTGGTGTCTACTGATATTTATTACAGATACAACTTCCAAGCATTTGAATTCTGAGATAGCGCCAGGATGCTAATCCCACACACTAGCATGTAATCTCTTATTCTTTGCACTAATGATCAGTGTGTAATCTCTTACCCCTTGCACTAGCAATCAGTGTTCAATCCCTTATGTCTTACACTAACAATCAGTGTGCAATCTCTTACCCCTTGCACTAACAATCAGTGTTCATTCCCTCATCCTAGGCACCAGTGACTTCTACATATGTCTAGAAACATTATCTGTGCTTAAATGAGCAGGTGGGTGATGCATCCTGCTTGTCCCATGAGAAATGTGAATGTCACAAGAAAAAAAAGGATACACCAACAGATATAGAGAGGGCCAGAAAATGAACAGATAAGGATTTAATCTCTTACTACTAAATACACAGAACAAAGATGGTCCCTGCTCCAAGGAGCTTACAGTCTAAAAAAAAAGGCAAGGGCAAAAAGAAATACTCCTACCCAGTTTCATTTCCCAAAGAGCAAAGAGAGAGAAAATCAAATACTTCCCACAAAAGAATGAGCAGGAAAAACTGTCTAATCCCGGGGGAAAGAGGAGAAACAGCAGCTGGAGCAGCAAAATCCGTGGGATCCTGAACCCAGGTTAGAAGCAGAAATGCATTTCCTCCTGCATTATACAAACTCCAGAGAGAGAGGAGATTCACATTTCCCAGAGTTAATCTCTGGAACTCATTGCCAGAGGATGTGGTAACAGCATATCTGGCTTTAAAACAGGTTTAGTCAAGTTCCTGGAGGAAAAGTCTATAGTCTGCTATTGAGCTCTCTATTCCCCGTACTTGTTATACCGCCTTTGTTATCTTGCAGATCAAAGCGTTTTACAAATTGACTAAAAATAACAAAAAAGAAGATGAAAAAAAAAACTAGAAAATCGGATAGGAAAAGAAAAACAGCCACTGACACTGAGGACCAGGAAGAGTCAAGGAAGGGAGAGTAAAAAGCATGAGAGTTCAGGAAAGGGAAGGGCAGGTCACCTACCCTAGACTAGACCACATCAAAAGTGATATGAAATAGCCATGTTTTCAAAGCCACCTTAAATTTAGGTAGTGACACTCAGCCCCGTATGGTTAGGAACAATGAGTTCCAATAAAACAAAACAGCAAAACAGACTGTGCAGTGTCTAAATGATTCCAGCAGGCTTGCTTTGGATCCTTTATCTTGTTGGGCAGACTGGATGGGCCGTACAGGTCTTTATCTGTTACTAAATGGTGATCATTTAAGGAGTGGAGTAAACGGGCTGATGAGTGTGGAATTGTAAGAGATGAGAGGTGACAGGTAGACCTATCCTAAAAGATAATACACTGCTCAGCTGGAAGCCAGTGGCATCTCTGGATACTGGGCTAGATGGACCATTGATCTGACCCAGTATGACTATTCTTATGTTATGTGCAAACAGCAGCGAAAATCAAAGAACGAGGAGAAACAACAGCTGGAATAGTAAAATCTGTGGGATCCTGGCTCTTGTGCCTTAAGAATCTACAATCCAGACCAGCTCCAGAACTCAAGAACAGGTCTCTGGGTTTTCACTTCTGCACTTTGTAATTTTAACCTGTTACCACTTTATGTCATTTTTAAAGACACACGAACAGATTTGCAGCATTAGAAAACGTATTTCATCTGAACCTGAATCAGAATGTGGACAGAGGCCATGAGCAACAGAGAGAGGGGGTGGGGGGGTACTAGAAATTGACAGTGCCTTTAAAGTGGGCTGAGAAACTTTCAGAGTTTCTTATATATTCAGATCACTGTGTGGAGGGGCTGAGTCACGGGAGAGTGGGATTCAGGGGGTCTGCATTGGATAAACAAGTGGAAACAATGATTCAAAGACACACAGAGAAGTACATGTCTGAGAGAGAAAAAAGATGGCAAAAGGGAGAGGAAAAGGAGAAGGAGAGTAACATAGTAACATAGTAAATGACGGCAGAAAAAGACCTGCACGGTCCATCCAGTCTGCCCAACAAGATAAACTCACATGTGCTACTTCTTGTGTATACCCTACTTTGATTTGTACCTGTCCTCTTCAGGGCACAGACCGTATAAGTCTGCCCAGCACTATCCCCACCTCCCAACCACCAGCCCCGCCTCCCACTACCGGCTCTGGCACAGACCATATAAGTCTGCCCAGCACTATCCCCTCCTCCCAACCACCAGCCCCGCCTCCCACCACCGGCTCTGGCACAGACCGTATAAGTCTGCCCAGCACTATCCCCACCTCCCAACCACTAGTCCCTGGCACAGACCGTACAAGTCTGCCCAGCACTATCCCCGCCTCCCAACCACCAGCCCCGCTTCCCAACACCAGTTCTGGCACAGACCGTATAAGTCTGCCCAGCACTATCCCCGCCTCCCGCCACCAGCTCTGCCACCCGATCTCGGCTAAGCTCCTTAGGATCCATTCCTTCTGAACAGGATTCCTTTATGTTTATCCCACGCATGTTTGAATTCTGTTACCGTTTTCATTTCCACCACCTCCCGCGGGAGGGCGTTCAAGCATCCACTACTCTCTCCGTGAAAAAGGAAACAGTGGAAGAGGAAGACAGGGAAGGAAGGAAAAAAGGAAAGATAGGAAGGGAGAGATTGAGAGAAAGAATGGGAAGGAGAGAGGTGGGGAGGGAGAAAAAGAAAGAAAAAGGGGAAGGAAGGAAGGAAATTAAGGGAAAGGACAAGGAGGGAGGGAAAGAAAATGGGGAGGGTAGAGAGGGTTGAAGGGAAGAAGAGACAAAGAAAGGAAGAGAGAGGAAGGCAAGAGAAGAGAAGAAGAGAGATTGAAAGGAAGGAAAAAAGTGGAAAGGAAGGTTTAAAATTCATTTTCTTAAGTTGTAATTTCTCCTTTTCCCATGAGATTTTTTTATTTTATTTGTACCCCGCACTTTTTTCCCCACTCATGGCAGGTTCAATGCGGCAGGCAATGGAGGGTTAAGTGACTTGCCCAAAGTCACAAGGAGGTGCCTGGGCCGGGAATTGAACTCAGTTCCTCAGGATCAAAGTCCACCACCCTAACCACTAGGCCACTCCTCCAAACAACAAAAAACAAGAATCAAACAACAAAAAAACAACAGCATTATGAACAGTTAAAACAGAACCATAAATACGACAGTGAGAAACATTATAGTAAAACATAAAGCAAAACTATGCAAAACAGACAAGATTCATAAAACATAAAGCAAAACTTCAGTGTCAAGTTCAAAAGCAAAATTTACAGTATAAATTAAAACAAAAATATAAAATCCTTCCTTGCTATTGACCAAGCTAATCAAGAACTGTATTGGTAGTCGAGTAAAAGGTGTCGCCCTATAATTTGGGGGAGAGGGGTTACAAATTTGTATTCATTCAAGTGGGCTCACATCCTTCTCCACATTCAGGCAATCTTGGCCTGACAAGTTGTACACAGGTTTGTAAAATAATTTATTTACTTATTACATGTATACACCTAAAAAAAAAAAATCCTCAGTACATCAGAGAATCAGAACAATCCCATCAAACTATCATCATTCTTTCCTGAGCACAGTTTGATTCTTTGGGAAAAGTGCAGCTCTTCTCTCTTTGCATTTTGCACAGTACAGGCGGAAATGCATTTCTGCTTCTAACCTGGGTTCAGGATCCCACAGATTTTGCTGCTCCAGCTGCTGTTTCTCCTCTTTCCCCAGGATTAGACACAGTTATTCCTGCTCATTCTTTGTTATTAAAGTCTTTGATTTTCTCTCTCTCTGCTCTTTGAAAAATGTGCATCTCTTCCCTTTCTAGATTTGTCTGCATGTTTCTATTTCTAATTTAGGTCCCTTATTCTCTACTTAGAACATAAGAATAGACATACTGGATCAGAACAATGGTCCATCTATATCCCAGGATTCTGTTTCCAACAGTGTCGAATCCAGCTCACAGGTACCTGGCAGAACCCCAAAGAGTAGCAACATTCATGCTCCCGATACCAGGGCAAGCAGTGGCTTCCCCATGTCTGTCTCATTAGCAGACTACGGACTTTTCCTCCAGGAACTTGGCCAAACCTGTCTGTTCTGCATGTGTGACTGAGTTGCAGTGTTCTGCTAGTGTGCATTTTGTGTAAGGATTTGTCTCAGGCAGCTTTGTTCACTTTTCCCCTTAGAGGTGTCTTGATGTACTAAAGGTGCTATAATATTTGCAGAGTTGACTTTCATAGACAAGGTTGTTGCTGTGTAAATCCTGGAAGTTAGTGCAGTTACAGTATACTTGGTTTCCTCTGTAGGTGCTGAGTGTGTTATGCAGGGTTTTGTGTTGGGTCGCAGAGTTCCTGCTGTGGAGGGAGTTAGTGTTATTTTGTTGTTGTTGTTGTTGTTGTTGTTGGTGGTGGTGGTATGATGTATGTGTAAACCCCCTAGTTTCTTCTCTATATTTACATATGCATTACACCAGTGGTCTGATACCTCACACTAACATTATCGGCTTTTGTCTCACTTAGAATGTAAATGGAAAGGGGATATTAGCGGTATACAAAAATTGATTTGATTTGTGTATGATAAAGAGCAGAATCCTAGTTCTCTTTTGCTCTTTTCTGGCTTTGCTGGGCCTCAGGTTTTCAGCGTTCGTTCTAATGGCTTTATCCCTTCTCTGCTCTTAAATGAAACTAAAGTGACTTGTTTCCATAACAAAGAGAAAGAGATAGATAAAGTTAAGAGGAGAAACCCAAAGAATGAGAATGTTGCAGCAAGAATAGATATGGAAGGAGAGATATTTTCTGAAAAGAGGCTCTGACAGATGCAGCAGTAGAGAAACAGAGGCAGACTCAGATTTGGGGGAGAGAACAATATTAGCCCCTTGTTTCATGCCTCATTGTTTCCAGCCCATCACACATGGGTTTACAGATCTCAGTAAAGAGAAGCTGCAAGGGACCTGTGAGATTTTCCACTGAGGACTGGTAAAGTCTCTCTGAATGTATCTGACAGCCTGAGCTCAGAGGCAGGAACAGGTCTCAGCACTTTCTGAAAGTGACATCAGTTCTCAGGCAGTGACGCTGCTACCAACACCCTCACCACTACCCCCACTTACAGAAAAGCAGCCACCGATCCCCAGAGAGAGAAAGAGAGAGGTGGCAGGAGCAAGGAAGAACCACGGGAGAGACAGACAGGCTTTCTGCCAGGACACATGCAGTAACTGACTCTGCTCCTTCAAGATGCACTTCCAGCTGCTGTGGTTTCTTTGGCTCAGTGTTCATGCACAAGGTAAGTCTGAAAGCCGGCAAAGAGACAGACAGACAGACACAGAGAAACGGACACATAGACAGAATATTTTATCCAAAATAGTCTGTAATAACACAAATACCTGGCAAGATCCCAAAAAAGTACAAAACATTTTATGCTGCTTATCCCAGAAATAAGCAGTGGATTTCCCCAAGTCCATTTTAATAATGTTCTATGGACTTTTCCTTTAGGAAGCTGGCCAAACCTTTTTTGAACCCCGCTAAGCTAACCGCTTTTACCACATTCTCTGGCAACGAATTAAAGAGTTTAATTACACGTTGAATGAAGAAACATTTTCTCCAATAAATTTTAAATTTACTACTTTATAGCTTCATTGAGTGCCCCCTAGTCCTAGTATTTTTGTAAAGAATAAACAGACGCTTCACATCTACCCTTTCCACATCTCACCTTCGAAGCACAAATTTCCCAATTGGTACAACTTGGTTTTCTGACACTCGTGGTCTTCGCTCTTGACACAGTCTCTTAGGTTTCTCTGCTATGCACACTCTCATATGGGCATTGTTAATTTCTCGATTGGACTACTGTAACTAGGTCTATGCAGATAATCTCAGACCCTTTCAAGCTTTACATAACGATGCTGCCCATTTCCAGTGTCGTGCTAAAAAAAATGAGCCTGTTACCCCTTTGCTATCCTCTACCAATTTTTGCACCCAACTGTAGATCTTATTTCTGGCTTTTAAGGCCTATCACTTGGGTACCTCTTTCTACTTGTGCAAGCACGGTTATTCCGTATACCCCAACACGCTCAGTACATTCTCTTGTTCTCTACATGGTCAACGTTTCACTCTTCCTGCACCAAAGAAAGTCCAGTATGAAACTACCAGAACATCTTCATTTCTTTTATTTAACTCCAAAACTATGGAATGATTTACCCATTGATATCAGATCAGAACACTCCTTTTTAAAATTTAAATCCCATTTGAAAACATATTATTTTGAACTAGCTTTTTTCTCTCCCCCACCACCACTTTGTTATGTCTGGAAGATTACAGAGCAATCTATTTCTTTTCCAATTTGAATGTGTCAACTTTCTTATCAATTGCAATGGCATTCCTTTCTACCGATTTTATACATTTTTATTATTGTAAACCACTTTGATCAAACTCTGATAAAGCGGTATATCAAATTTATGAATAAACATAAATATTTTATGTAGAAAGACCTAGGTACTAATAACTGGGGTTAACAGTAAAATAACCCGTCTTAACTGTAGCCCACGTTGATAACTTCCCCCCTTAATTAAACTAAAAAAGAAATGTCTCTACAAATGGAAATCTCTGCTATATGTAATAAAAGTGAGCCAAGTATAGGACAATCAATCCATTGTGACATCACTGATGAAGTTGGCTTTTATTGGTGGAATGAGGTATTATGACATCACAATATCAGAAATGAGCCAAGTATAGGGCAATGAAGTCATTGTACCATCACAGATGAGGTTGGTTCTTATTGGTTGAATGAGACATTATGACATCACAATATCAGCTCTGGTTACCAAGTTTCCAAGTTTATGTAGAACTTGCTTCCCCACCCATCAGTAATACCAACTAGGCGGCTTACAGGCTATACAAAGAAAGATGAGAAAACAGAGAAAGCAAAGACGGACAGATATTGGAGGGAAAGTGGGGAGAACTACAGTAATCATGAAAGGAAAGCGGGATGATATAGGAACACACATAAGGGAAGGGAATTACCCAGGGCTGTCAAAACTGCCGCAATCATCATAAGTATGCTGTTTGAAAGAGATGGGTCTTCAAGTCTATTTTGAATCAGTCAATGGATG
The DNA here is from genome assembly GCF_901765095.1 of Microcaecilia unicolor. NCBI lineage: Eukaryota > Metazoa > Chordata > Amphibia > Gymnophiona > Siphonopidae > Microcaecilia > Microcaecilia unicolor. The sequence goes on from NC_044044.1 coordinate 34,387,850, forward strand.
ACTGGATTCGTAACATCTCAGGAAGCTTTTTCCAAAGCTCAGGGCCCCGTACAAAGAAAATACAGCACCTTATTCCAGCTTGAGTGATTTCTTTATATGACGGGACGATCAGATGTTGTTGTGTCTGTGAACGGAGGGAGCAAGTAGGGTTTTTAGTAGACAGCAGATTTGCTAGAAAGATTGGTTCTCCTGTAATTTGGATTTTGAAGACCAGAACTAACATTTTGTAGGTGATGTGGTGAGGAAACAGCAGCCAGTGGGATGATTTCAAAAAGGGAGTTACATGTTCAAACTTCTGGGCACCATGAAGACCTTTGGTCTTTCCCAGTATGGCAATACTTCTGTACTTACGTATAAGTTTGACAGCTGTATTCTGGATAAGTTGAAAACAGTAGGTATCCTGAAACTCTTCACACTAAGAGGGGAAGTTATCAATTTGGGCTACCATTAAGACAGGTTGTTTACCACTAACTCAATCTATTTTACCATTGGTCCCATTTTATGCAATGAGTCCTAGTTATTAATAACCAGGGTTAACAGTAAAATAGCACATCTTAACAGTAACCCACACTGATAATGTCACCCCTTAATTAAAGTAAATAGAAATACCTTTAAAAATGGAAATAATTGCTATATGTAATAGAAGTGAGCCAAGTATAGGACAATCAAGCCGTTGTGACATCACTAATGATGTTGGTTCTTTTTGGTAAAATGAGGTATTATGACATCACAATATCAGAAGTGAGCCAAGTATAGGGCAATCAAGCCACTGTGACATCACTGATGAGGTTGGCTCTTATTAATGGAATGAGGCATTATAAGTACATAAGTAATGCCATACTGGGAAAAGACCAAAGGTCCATCGAGCCCAGCATCCTGTCCCCAACAGCGACCAATCCAGGTCAAGGGCACCTGGCGAGCTTCCCAAACGTACAAACATTCTATACATGTTATTCCCGAAATTGTGGATTTTTCCCAAGTCCATTTAGTAGCGATCTATGGACTTGTCCTTTAGGAAACTGTCCAACCCCTTTTTAAACTCTGCCAAGCCAACCGCCTTCACTACGTTCTCCGGCACAATATCAGCTGGTTACGAAACTCTTCACACTAAGGGGGGAAATTATCAACATGGGCTGCTGTTAAGATGAGTTATTTTACCACTAATGTGCTGTTTTAGCACAGATCCCGCTTTATGCAATGAGACCTGGGGTTAACAGTAAAATATCAATTTTCCCCCTTAATTTTGGCACAACAATACATTAATCAAATGGGGTGGTAAGTTCAAAAGTTAAGGTTTTTCTGGATAACTCCAGAAGTTACCTGGATAAATCTTTTGAGTAGTGACTGAACTGGTAAATATACAGAGAAACAAGGAGAAGGAGACAGTCAGAGTGACAGCCACGTACAGTGGTCAGTCTTCTCTTTTCCCTTTTTATGATCCCTCTGTGATGAGCTTGTACCTTTTCCCCACAGCTTGGGCTATGGCCCCCCTCACTCCCTTGGTGTTTGCACAAGAAGGGACATCCGTGACCCTCCCATGTAATGTGACTGACGAGAGACAGACCGGACATTGGAGAATAGCTGTGCGCTGGAGCAGAGAGAGGAGGTGAGAAGGTGGTGAGAGATCAGAGATACTGGGGTGCAGATGTAGATGAGAGCCCCCCCCCCCCCCTGCTAGTGATAGTGAGAGAGGGTTCTGGAGAAGATGACATGGTCACAAAGAGGGCCATTTTAGAAAGGATTTCCAAACGTGGACGTCCAAGTCAGAATGTCACAAATAAGATGTCCTTCTCACATGTATTTACAACAAGGATACAGCCTGTACTAAAATAAATGTGAGATGGACATCCATGTTCTGAAAACGTCCAGCATGAACATCTGTTTATGAACAGGAGGGAGCGAGGGGGACAAGGGACATGGCAGCATAGGAAAGTCCGTGTTATAAAATGGATACCCTTCAGTGGTTAATCAAATTAAATAAACCTGAACCAGCTACCCATGCAGAGCCGAGGGGTAGCCTAATGGTTACAGCAGTGGGCTGAGGCTCAGGGGACCCAGATTCAAATTCCACTTCAGCTGTTTATGATTTTATTTTTTTTTAATTATGAGCCCCCCCAGGAACAGAAAAATACCTACTTACCTGAATGTACACCACTTCGCTACCCTTCAGGCTTGCAGATGTATTATGTGCTCAGGTTCAGTAGGTATTTTTCTGTCCCTGGAGGGCTCATTATTTAAAAAAAAAAAAAAAAAAAAGCTGACATGGGATTTGAGCCTGGGTCACTTGGCTCTCAGTCTACTACAATAACCATTGGGCTACTGCTTTGTTAAGAATAGCTATAGTACCTGAAGCTGTCATAGACCCAGCCGGTTTCACATTCAGGGGAGAGGGACAGTAACCACTGGGGGATTAAGGAGGGGGTAGTGTCTTAATCCCACCAATGGACAGAGCACCTTTCTGTAACCTGAACATGACAAGTACCAGGTCTCAATAGGGACATCCATCTTTTTGACTTGGATGTCCCTCCCCTTCTGTGATTGGAGCTGGACATCCATGTTAGGCCCTCCCTAGTCATACCACACCCCCTTGCCATATGGATGTGCTGCCGTTTTAGATGTCCATATCCTGCGATTGTACAATTGGGATTTGGATGTTATATGGATATCTAATGCCAGTTTTCAGACATCGAAAATAAGCACCAAAGAGTAAGATGACAGATGATGTCCTGCCCAAATTTAATTCCTGTACAATATCAGAGACCCCAGAAATCCTCTGCCTTCACTTCTTCAAGCTAGAGAGCCTCTGTTTTTCCCCCCGGGCTTCCTTGAACAGATCATTCATTTGTGAGTGTTGGGACAGAGAGTCTGGGAAGAGGTCAGAAGTCAAATAAGGCTCATGTATGGGTGGGTGAGTAGATGGGTGTGTCCCTTTTTGAAGAAGATTCTGGGGCTATGCGGAGAGTATCCTGACTGGACCCAGTTTCCCCCTCTTTCTCTTTCTGCCTCTCCCCTCCCCCGCACTGACATGCCTTCTGCTCTTCTGTCCCTCAGGACCATGTTGCTGGTGGAGCAGAATGGGGTGGTGAAGAGGGGACATCACATGGTCCACCGAGCAACAATTAAAGAAAGTCTCTTCCAGAAAGGTGTCTTCTCTCTTCATATTGAGCCAGTCCAATATATGGATGCTGGGCTATATACAGGGTCCATAAAGTACGGAGAGCTCTCCCTGCATTGTCAGGTCCTGCTACATGTTACCAAAGGTAAAGAAATGCTAAAGTCTACTCAATACAGGGCAAAGCCTTCTCTGCAGTGGGTTGAGGAAGGAGTGGATGGCAAAAAATGAGAGAGAGAAGGAAAAGAGAAAGATGGAGGGAAGGAGGGAGGGTGTGACAGAGAGAATGAGAGAGAGGAAGGGAGGGATGGAGAAGCTCATTGTTAACTGCACCCACCAGAAAAAGGATGACTAAACTTCTCCGCCCATGGTTCCTTTATGCTGATGTTGATTGAACCCTGACCTCCTTCATCCAATCGAAGGTAAAGGAACTGCTTGAACCAGTGTTCTGTCTCCCAAAAATGTCCACTGTGATCTTCTCAATATCTTCCAACAGAGACATCTTAGAATGTAACTATGCCAGTCTGTGCTAGAGCGCCAATAATCAGGAAAGAATGATTGCACCAGAGCCAATAACCTCCCTGGCAAATTCCCTGCCACCTTCTCCACAACACCTTCCCTGTAATCCTCCATTCGTGAGCAGGGATCCATCCAGCACTCTCATCCCATTCCTCTCAGTGTGACAAAGGAGACTCTCTCAGAAAGCTGCTGTTACTAATATTAGCTTCATTTGGAAAGGTTTAGAGAAGTTCCCAGAGAACAGATCCATTAACAATTATTAGCCATTAGTATCTTCACCGCTTACTCCTGGGAGTGAGTAATGTAGAAAGATCTTTCCTACTACATCTGTTGATTTCATCAGGAGATATGAACTGGTCACTGTCAAAGAGAAGGTGCTGGTCTTCGTGGAGCTTTGGTCTAACCTAGCATGGCAAGGTTTCTGAGGCAGTAATCTCTCGACATCATTCTATTGGACTGTAAAAACAGTAATGTTGACCTCACTATCCCAGATTGCAAACACCACTCCAGTGGTAGCACAGTAGGTGGAGGAAGGTTCAATGGAAAGGGTGTAAAGGCTCCTTAGCCAGTGGGCAATGAACATGCTCAGACTGCTTACAGTCTCAGCCCTAAAAATATCTGAATTGAGCTCAGATCGTAAGAGAAAAAGGCTTAGCATTCAACAAATTGTACTACCTGAGGTGTAAGGCAAGCTGCAGAACAGATCTTCATTCTCAGTCACCTACCACAGTTCTTCATAAAATTTAGCAGGTAAACCATCAGTCCCGAGAGCTTTACCGCTAACAGCAACATTACCACCAAGTACGATACTTTGTAAGACACATTGAGCCTGCAAAAAGGTGGGAAAATGTGGGATACAAATGCAATAAATAAATAAATAAATAAAATAAACAAACATACAGTTCATCAAATACATGGGCCACTCCAGCCTCTCGGACCCTGTTCTGTGGGGATGGCACCTGTAGTAAGATTGTGTATTCTAACCTCCCGACCTCACACAGGTTTGAAATTTCAGTACCACAGAGAAGCCTTAAAAAGCCTTTCAAAAGGAAAAATAATTTGTAGTTGGAGCATCGAAATCTGCAGTTGTTACAAGTGGTGATCATTTGCTTTGCCATGAGATTTACACGTGGTTCTTAGACTATTTTGAGCGTCACACAGCCATTCCTCTGTTACATATTGGGTGCTGAACAGTTTTAATTTCTTGATTTACCTGGGTTAATCCTGCCCACCCTTAAGCCAGCCAGGGATTTCACTTTTAGCCGAGCTATGGGAAGGCATTCCAGGACTTGTTTTTTTGGCAGGGTTTGAAAAACAACACATGGATGTTGCATTTTCAAAATGTAGATGTGCAGTTTCTGAGCCACACTTGGCCAGCACAGAAAGCAGACTGTGTGCATTGGAAGTTTTCAAAGGGAAAGTCTGTGTGGATTTTCCCTTTGAAAATCACTTTGCACTCAGGTGACCTCTTTTGAAAATTGCCCCCTCTACCCATGTCTGTATAATTGCAGTTCAGTATGCCTTGGATCTCATCCTCTGGCTTTCCGTCCATTTTGCCATTGTTTGTAAGTTCTGGAGGTAGGTTATTCCAAAGCATTTCTAGAAAATGAACAAACTACAGGATCTCTTGATGTCTGATATACATGAAATGATTATAAAAGGTATGGAGAGTTCTATTCAATCCTGGTTCTTACACGTCACGTAATGTGGATGTCTTATCTGTATCCCAGTCCATCGCTGAACATTCACCTGCTCGACTTCCCCTCCTCCTGCTCTGTTGTTAGACTCTGTGTTTGGCTCTTGAGAACAAAACAAGCTTCCCTTTGCTGTTTCAGGCAGATGTTTGTGGCTCTCCTGATAGTTCTTTTGCTATGATTCATCTTATCTTGATTTGTATAATGTTCCATTTTCTGGTTGGGTCGTTCCGAGGTACATAAATGCATCGTTTTCTTTGAGCTGTGACCTGTTATCCTTGTATTCAAATCTCTCGTTTGCTTTCCTATTGCTCTGAGCTGTGCCCAGTGCAAGTCTGAATTTATGTATTTATCACCTTCCATCAGCAGACTTCAAAGCCAAGGCTAGAAAGGATGAGATCCGGGGTGGGGAGAGATTGAAAGGTAGAACCAGACATTGATGCTGTGCCAGTGTCACCCTGTGAGCAATATCAGGGTAGTGCCTTCACCAGCCACCTGACATTAGAGCCCAAGAAAACCTGTTCCTTGATTTGGACAATCATTTTCAGTGCAAGGGACCTTGCTTAGCCTGGTGTCCACTGGATGTAACCTGGAAAGGTTGTGAAACAGTGCGCGGTGATGTGCTGAAGATGCTGTAATCACCAAAGGCACCTTCATACTTCTGTTCATTTATGTTTAATGTTTGTGACATCCTTGAGATACCACCTTTCTCTGCCCCTAGTGGGCTGACAATTGAAGCTTTTGCACTGGGGGCAGTGGAGGAGTTGAGCGACTTGTCCAGGGTCAGAGGGAGCTGTGGAGAGAATTGAACCCACATCCCCTGTTTCTCACTCCTTTCCTCATGCTCTGCTATTACTGTCTGGCTTAGTAAAGAACTATCTCAGTGTTCAGTACAATCCCTCTACTGCCTGTATTTTTCCAGAGAAGCAATCTGCCAGTCTTGTGGTGTTTTCTCTTGGCTTGGCACTCTTTGGTATAAAGCCATCTTATCATAGTTTCTGAGAGAGTCTCCCTCTGCCAGGTCCACATTTTCCAATTTGGATAAAGGAGCAGCTCAGTTGGCTTTGGTCTCCTATGTCCTTCTTTTGGGGGGGGGGAGGGGGGGGAGGGAAGGTTATAGGTCAGGATGTTTTCATGCTTGTAAAACCTACTTTCTAAACCAGAAATACCACATGTCACAATTCTTCCCATTGTCTTAAAGAGAAGGAGAGATATGGTGAGAGAGAGAGAGTGAGAAAGAGACTGCCCTGCTGTTAACCCTCTCCTCTCTTACAGTCACTGCAGTACCCTCAGGCACTCTTCCAGAGACTGGCAGGGTCTCCCTCACCTGTGCCAGCAGCTATCCACAGAAGGAGAAGGAGGTGCGCTGGTACCACAATGAAGACAGGATCTCTGCTAAGACACACATCCTGCATGGGAAGGAGTTGACCATCAAGCAGCTGACCCCGCAGCACTCAGGAGACTGGCGCTGTGAGCTGCTGTATGAGAATGGGAGTCAGAAGGGGTCTGCCTCATACCACCTGCAGGTCCTAGGTATGGTCTTACCCTTCCTTCCTTACACCGCCACACATTTCCACACCCTAAGCTTTCCCCATTACCCCTCTGTCCATCCCCCTTTCCTCATTATCTCACTGCCTTTCCCTTTCCCCCCTTCCCCCTCTGCCCTCCCCTTCCTCCTTCTGTCTGGTTCCCTCTCTTCCAATCTGCTGCTTTTCCCTCTCTGACTCTTGTCTTGTCTAGCAATTGTAATTCAATTAAAATAAAAGTTAACAGAAGGACAGATTTTGAGAGCTTCTCATTCACTTTAAATATGTTTCTCTCTCAGCTTCTGATTCAGGAAACATTTTTGCCCTGACACTATTCTCATGTGTTATCAAACTAATATAAAGAGTAAATTACAGAGAAAAAAAGATGCAAAAGTAATAATAACAGTAAAATAAAATAAGAAAGTGCAGCAGTGAAAACCCAGAAACCTCTTCTTGCATTCTGGTGCTGATCCACATTGTCTCTGCTCATATTCTTCTTCCAAACTGGGTTCAGTGCATTTTGAACAGTACAGGATTTTCTGCTCCAGCTGCTGTTTCTGCTCTTTCCCCAGCATTAGACACAGGTTTTCCTGTTCATTCTTTTGTAGGAAGTCTTTGTTTTTCTCTCTCTCTGCTCTGTGGGAAATGCACTTCTCTTCTCTCTCTGCACATTACAGGAGGAAATGCATTTTGGAGAGAATCCAACATATTTTGTTGCTGCAGCTGCTGTTTCCCCTCTTTCTCCAGGATTAGACACAGTTTTCCTGCTCATTCTTTGTTATTAAAGTCTTTGATTTTCTCTCTCTGCTCTTTGGGAAATGTGAATCTCTTCTCTCTTTGCATTTCTGCTTCTAACCTGAGTTCAGGATCCCACAGATTTTGCTGCTCCAGCTCCTGTTTCTCCTCTTTCCCGAGTTTTTCCTGCTCATTCTTTTGTGGGAAGTCTTTGATTTTCTCTCTCTGCTCTTTGGGAAATGTGAATCTCTTCTCTCTTTTCATTTTGCATGGTACAGGAGGAAATGCATTTCTGTTGCTAGCTCTCTAGTGTATCTCTCCGCTTGTATGTCTGTGTCCATCTCTTTGCTTCTGTTCCCAGATCTCCCTTTCCTTTCTCACTCAGCCCCCTCTTATTTTTACCCCTCTGTCTAGGTTTTTCGTATGGCGATTTGAACCCCTCTTTCATCTATGCTATGGTGGGCTCCAGCATTGAGCTGCCCTGTCACCTGAGTGGAATCACGAAGAGCAGTACTGCAGGGTTATCTGTCAGCTGGAGTCAGATCCAGAGTGATGGTCATAAAAAGACTCTTCCCACCTCGGGCCTAGCCATTCTGGGATCAAAATCCTGGTCCAGTCATGGCTCCCTGCTGCAGTCTGTGAACCAAAACTTCCTTCTTCATATCTCAGAGGTGGGGGAAGGAGATGCAGGTCTCTACCAGTGTTCTTTCACCTACCACGGCCAGACGTTCACCAGGAAGCTGAGGCTGGTGACCATGAGAGGTAACATTTTGATGGGGGGGACATAAGATGAGGGACAGAGGAATTGAACAGAGGAAGAAAGAAAAAATGAGAGAGGAGATGGAGGGGAGGAGAATAGAGTGAGTAAGAAGACAGAGGGATGGGAGTTAAGGAGAAGGAGGAAGAGAAAAGATGCTCAAGAAGATGAGGAGGAGAGGGAGGAAGGAAATAATCAAGGAGAGGGAGGGAAAAAGGAGATGAGGAAGAGATGGATAGAATGAAAGGGAAAGTGGGAAAATAAGAAGAAGACAGAGAGGGAGGGAGGAGATAAGAGGATGAGAAGATGAGAAGGAGAGTGAGGGAGTAGATGAAAGAGAAGGACAGGGAGAGAGGGCATGATAGGGATAAAGAAGGAAGGACGAGATTAGGACAGAGGAAGGAAGGGAGGAGAGAGGAAGAGCAGGAAGAAGGGAGAGAGAGGGAGGGAGGAGGAGAAAGAGGAAAAGGAGAGAGAAAGAGGGAGGCGATAAGGGGAAGAGAGATAAAGAGAGGAAGGGAGGAGAGTAGGAGAGAGAGGAAGGGTATTAGTCACTGTCTCTCTGTATTTCAGTCTCCTCTAGTGAATCAGGACTGATCCAGGAGGGTTCCAGGCTCCAGCTGGCCTGTGAGCTGAGCGACCCGTCTGGGGTGGAACGATATGAGTGGTCAAAGGAGGAGCTACTGGTCAGGAATGACAGTGAAGATGAGGAAGATATCAGTGAGAGGAGCAGAATACCACACAAGTTGTATGATGGCAAGACACTGGAGCTGGCTCCAGTCTCTGTACAGGACGCTGGCATCTGGGTGTGCTCCGTCTATGCCCAGGAGAAGATTGTTGGGCAGGTGAAATACCACCTGGATGTCATAGGTATCTACAGCTCCTCCCTTCTCTAATTCAGATACAGAAACCTCCCCTGACCCGATCGTCTGTCCCTGTGTTGCCAAAGAGAATTAATGGAAAGAATTGCATAGTGCAGAGAAGAAATCCCAAACAACTCTTGGGTTCAGGTGCTGGTCCAGGATCATCTCTGCTCAGATTCTGTTTCTAACCTGGCACAGGATCCCTCAGATTTTGCTGTTCCTTCCAGCTGTTGTTGCTCCTCTTTCCCCAGAATTACACAGTAGCATTGTAAATGACGACCTATACAGACCATCCGGTCTGCCACTCAGGGCAACTTACACCTCTCTTTGCCCTGATTAGAGTGTGAAGGTCTTTTAATTTTCCTTTGATTCTGCGCTAGTTTTAAATAATGATCCTTTGTGTGTTGGATCTGGCCACAGTTACTGTCCTCAGCACCTCCAATGGAAGGACATTCCAGGCATCCATCAGCTCACCCTTTTTGTAAAAAAACTATTTCCCTATGTTTCTTCAAAATCTAATACCCTGCAACCTCAATTTATGTCCTCTAGTTCTACCACTTCCTGTCTTGGAAGAGGAAATCTTCACATATTACATAAGTACATAAGTAATGCCATACTGGGAAAAGACCAAGGGTCCATCGAGCCCAGCATCTTGTCCACGACAGCGGCCAATCCAGGCCAAGGGCACCTGGTGAGCTTCCCAAACGTACAAACATTCTATACATGTTATTCCTGGGATTTTGGATTTTTCCAAGTCCGTTTAGTAGCGGTTTATGGACTTGTCCTTTAGGAATACCTTTCAAGAATTTAAATATCCGTATCACATCTCCTCAGTCCTCTATACATTAGACACACTTTCTCCTTGTCATATTCTCTCTCTCTGCTGTTACAGGGGCACAGAATGGCTCTCCTAGCCCCATCTCCAGTGGTGAAATTTCCTTTGCCGTCGTATTCTTCTTCATTGTTCTCCTCATCCTGGTGGCCATCTTCCTGCTAGCATGGCGGAACCGAAGGGTGAGTTTTCTGTGCACAGCCAGGATTGGGTCATAACAGGAAGGATGGTGCCATGTCATCTCCAAAACAGCTTAGCAAATTCCAGACAGAGTTCTCTGTGTTGACTAGAAATTTTGCTGTCAAGCCCCAGGTTTTCTTCCCATCTCTGCTGCCAGTGCCAGAGCAGAACCTCTCTCTCCTCTACACGGTGCCCAGACCAGGATGCAGGAGCTGCTGCCCTGGCCTGGGGATCTCAAGTCTCACAAGAGCAGCCCTGAAGTTCCTGCAACCTGAGGCTCAAATTAGTGACAGCCATGAGGTGAAGAGGAGATGAGAGCTCCTGTTCTGAGACAGACTGCAGGTGAGGGGATGGGGGGAAGGGGAGAGGGGAGAGGGGACAGAGGTAGCAGTAGAGGACGCTGGGAGAAGGGGCTGACTAGCTGCAGGGGCAAAGGGGTAGCCAAAACACACAAAACAGAGTGTTAGGGGTGACAAACTTTTAAAGTCAAACACACCAATGAATGAATAAATCAACCTTTAATAACAGATATAAAAATGTTTAGCTTGTTTATATTTATGTTTATTATACATTTCTAAAACCACTTTTTCCGACTAATGGATCAAAGCAGTGTACAAAATACAATTTTTAAAAAAATGATACCATAAAAGGTCATAGAAAGGAACGCCATCATAAGGCAGTAAAGAAACGTCACACAGCAGACCAGCCAACCACGTAACACACACAGGCACACAAAAGAGATCTACCTGTACCAGAGCTGGTTTTCAAGGGTAACAATGCAGAGGAACTGAAAGAAATCTCCATGAGCCTGAAAGATGTACTGAGCCAAATCAACAAAAGAGTAGTAAATCACCTCCACCGGATGGTATGCAACCCTGGGGTACTGAAAGAAATGAAAACATGAAACTGCTGATCTGTAACCTATCATTAAAATCATGTGTAGTACCTGAAGAGTGGGCAATGTAACATCTATTTTTCAAAAAGGGATCCAGGGCTGATTTGGGAAACAACAGACCAGTAAGCCTGAAGTCAGTGCCAGCAAAATAATGGAAACTATTATAAAGAATAAAATCACTGAGCAAACATGGTTTTCATGGGACAGAGTCAACATGGATTCAGCCAAGGGAAGTCTTGCCTCACCAATTTGCTCCATTTCTTTTGAATGCATGAATAAATATCTGGATAAAGGTGAGTCGGTTGATGTAGTGTATCTAGATTTTCAGAAAGCATTTGACAAAGTCCCTCATGACAGACTCCTGAGAGTGATGGAGAGGGTTAAATGGCCATTTCTCTCAATGGAGGAGGGTGAATAATGGAGTGCCACAGGGATCAGTAGTGGGACCAGCGCTATTTAACATATTTATTAATGATCTGGAAATGGGAATGTCAAGTGAGGTGATTCAATTTGCAGATGACACAAAACTATTCAAAGCTGTTAAAATGCATACAGACTGTGAAATATTGCAGGAAGACCTTAGGAAGTTGGAAGACTAGGCATCCAAATGGTAGATGAAATTTAATGTAGACAAATGCAAAATAATGTGCGTTGGGAAGAATAATCCGAATCTTAGTTACCTGATGCTAGGGTCTACCTTGGGGGTCAGCACTCAAGAAAAAGATCTAGGTGTTATCCTAGATAATACACTGAAATCTTCTGCTTAGTGTGTGGCGGCGGCCAAAAAAGCAACATAATGTAGGAATTATTAGGAAAGGAATAGAAAATAAGATTAACAATATTATAATGCCTTCATATCACTCCATGGTGTGATCTCATCTTGAGTATTGCGTTCAATTCTGGTCGCCATATCTCAAAAAAGATATAGCAGAATTAGAAAAGGTTCAGAGAAGAGCAACCAAAATGATAAAGGGGTTGGAACTCCTCTCATATGAGGAAAGGTTAAAGAAGTTATGGCTCTTCAGCTTGAAAAAGAGATGGTTGAGGAGGGATATGACTGAGGTCTACAAAATCCTAACTGGTGTAGAACGGGTAGAAGTGAATTGATTTTTTACTCTTTCAAAAAGTACAAAGACCAGGGGATACTCAATGAAATTACATGGAAATGCTTTAAAAACAAAGAATAGTTAAGCTCTGGAACTCTTTGCCGGAGGATGAGGTAATGGTGGTTAGTGTATCTGGATTTAAAAAAGGTTTGGACAAGTTCCTGGAAGAAAAGTGCATAGTCTGTTATTGAGACAGACAAGGGGAAGCAACTGCTTACCCTGGGATTGGTAGCATGGAATGTTGCTGGTATTCGGGATTCTGCCAGGTGCTTGTGACCTGGATTGGCCACTGTTGGAAGCAGGATACTGGGCTAGATGGACCATTGGTCTGACCCAGTATGGCTATTCTTATGTTTTTAGGGACTTGCAATGAAGTTACAAATGCCATGCATTACTTTTAGATCCAATAGAAAATATTCCTTATCCTGCTAGACGAGTCTGGACCACGGGTTCTCAGCCCAGTCCTTGGGACACGCTCAGCCAGTCGGGTTTTTGGGATGTCCATGGATGATGTGCATGAGAGAGATTTGCATGCACTACTTCCATTGTATTCACATCTATCCTATGCATGTTCATTGTGGGTATCCTGAAGCTGGCTGGGTGTGTCCCCAGGACTGGGTTGAGAGCCACTGGTCTAGACCAATGGGTTGTAGCCTCCTACCAGAAGATAAAGGTAGAGATATGGAACTCTTCAAGTGGTGACATGGATATAAGGGCTGATGCAACCTGGAACCCTTCAGTATTTCTCTACCTCCAGCAGATGTAGGTTGAACTAGTGCAGCAAGTTTCCTTGTTATGGACCTGATTCCCCAGGGGTTGTCCTGAGGTTGTCACTTGTTCTTGTGGAGCATGATAGACTGACTATATAAGGAATGGTTAGGGAAGGTGGAAAAGATGACCTATGAAAACTTTCCTCTTTGAGAGGTTTCTAACCATTGATGGAGTGTGTTAGATTGTAACTGGCCATCAATGGTTTTATTGTTTAGTTCTTATTTGTATCTTATTTATACTACTCTGCTCTTGATATTTTGTTTATGGTATTGTAAACCTTGTCTGTTTTATTTATTGTAAGCCACATTGAACTCGAGTATGTTCGGGATAATGTGGGGTTTAAATGTCTAAAAAAATAAATAAATATAATGAGAAGCAAAACAAAATGAAAAGTTTGGGGCTGCCAATCCCTAAAATATATATTGTACACATGTAAAGTACCTGGCTTTGGAGTCGGTGTAAATTTGTGCATGTGAATTGGGTCAGAGTTTGAGCCAAGTTTATAAAGGCAGATAGATATATTATAAAATTACTCCCCACCCCCTTCCCACAACACCAGATTCTCATCTCTAACACTTTGCGCTTGTAGAATAACAGGCTGTGATTCGGCTGCCCCTTCTCTTCCCTTCTCAAACAGCAAAAGGAAAGAATTGCCAAGCGCAGAAGGTGAATCCCAGAGTTCTGGGGCTGATCCAAATCTTCTCAGCTTCTGGTCTAGTCTCTGTCTTATTTTCACACCATCCTGTTCTTTTTCTCAGATTTTCTGTCTCTTTTTTCTACAGCGGAGGTTGTCGCACTACCCAGCACTGGAGAATGTGGAGAGACTATCCCCAACCCCTGAGAAATGTCTCAAGACTGGAGCCAAGCAAGAGACAGCCTAAAAGAGTAAAGCTGGGACACTGGAAGAGACTCCTAGTAACCCCTTCTGCACAGGCACTTAATGGTCCTTTCTGTACCCTACTGGCCTGTTTCTTATCTATGTAACAAGGACAAGAGAGGAAGGACAGGAATTACCAATTCCTCTCTACAATCTTTACTGTATAGGAGTTTAATAATATATTTGTATAGAATATATATTGTTTAATTAAAATAAAAGCCTGAAATATTTATTATTTGCCTTTTCTTAATTTATTTAATGTTCCTTCATTTTTTTCTTCTGGGCTTCTTCTCTTTTTCTATCCTCTTTTCTCCTTCCTTCCTTCCTTCTTTCTTGCTTTGATTTCTCTGTTCCCCTTCCTTGCTTCCCTTTTCTCTTTCTAGCTTTCTTTTCTTTCCTGTTTTCCTTTCTCTCCCGTTTTCTCTCTTTTTTTTTTTGTTTTCCTTTCTCTCTCTCTCTCTCTCTCCTGCTTTTCTTTATCTGCTCTTTTGTTTTAACTCTTTCGTGCTTTCTTTTCTCTTTCTTTCTTGATTATCTTTTTCTTCTCTCTCTCTCACTCACTCACTCACCTTTAAGTTTCGAGTTTCAGCTTTGTTTGCCATTTGTTACCCTACCCATCTAATGATGTGGAGGAAAAGGAAAGTAACTGTTGCCAGCAGAGAGAAAGAACTACAACCTTTGATAGTGATGGAGAAAGGAGTGAAGGGACATAGCTGAGCATCCCATGGCCAACAGAGCCCATGAAGAAATGGGGGGGGGGGGGGGGGAATACTCCACTGGGGAAATAAGCAAAGAAGTGTCCCTCCTGCGACCACCCCTGGAGGGTACACAGCCCTAGAGATAGCAACAGAGCTTAGCCTGGGGTACCCCTTTCAGCCCTGAGATCTCTGTACTGCCCTCTGCTGATGGGATAGAGAGCAGGGCAGCAAAGGCACAGAGCCCAGCCCTAAGATGTGATGGGGAATAACAGCTCCAGGCTGCTGCTGACATCCCTGGCACTGACATAACAGTCAGGACTGCCAACAGGGATCAGCACAGCATCAACCAGATGTTTCCAGATGTGGTGAAAAATAGACAAAAATCTATCTATTAGCAAAAAGGAGAAATAAACATCTCAGCCTTACAACTATAATTAAGCTGCTTCAAAACTTTTATAAAACCTAACACTCACTAGCACAGAAAAAAAAACCTCATTCAAACCAAGTCTTGTTTCATATTAAATCAGGAGTCAAACTAGCAAACCTCAAACACCATCACATCCAGAAGAATCATATGCTGAAACGAAGTTTGTTTATTCCCTAATTCTGACCCTCTTAGATACCCACTTCCTCTATAATAAAAGAGTGATATTATTGTTTTAGTTTGTCATTCAAATGAACCATCTTCCCTGGAGTCACAAGAGATGGAAGTCAAGCTGTTGTCTCACAGGGTAAAAGCAACGAAAGATCCTGGGGCTTCGCTCTTTCAGCTCCTAGCACAGAGGTCCTTCCTGGTCCCAGTTGAAATCCAGACCAAAGACTGCAGCTCTCTAATCAGACCTGACTGCTCTCTCCCCCACTTCCAGTGCTAGATTTCCACTTCCCACAGGGATGCTTCTGGCTCCTCCCACTGGTGATAAACATTAGCTTGTGAGGGCTAAGGTCTGTAATGGGTCTTGAAAAAAGGAAATCCCAAAATAGGGAACCCAATACACTGTGGGTTATATAAACCTGGGGAGTCTGGAGAGAGACTCAACAAATTTCCCCTACCTTTGCCATTACCACCCACCACCCCATTCACCACTCCACCATAACCAAGCCATCTATGGTTCTGGTAGTCTTATTTTGTTACTCCCTGTCACATCCTGACTCATATTTGATTCTGATCCTCCTGTTTACTCACTCTCAGTCACACAGGCTCTTGTTATCTTGTTTCCTCACTCCTTGACTCCCTCTCACCTGTTCACGGTTCTGGTGAACTTCTTTCCCCACTCCTTGACTCCATGGTTCTGATCATCTTCTTTCCTCACTCCTTGACTCCCTCTCACCTGTTCATGGTTCTGGTCATCTTTTTTCCTCACTCCATGACTTCCTCTAACCTATTTATGGTTCTGTTCATCTTGTTTCCTCACTCCTTGACTCCTGTTCACGGTTCTGGTGAACTTCTTTCCCCACTCCTTGACTCCATGGATCTGATCATCTTCTTTCCTCACTCCTTGACTCCCTCTCACCTGTTCATGGTTCTGGTCATCTTTTTTCCTCACTCCATGATTTCCTCTAACCTATTTATGGTTCTGTTCATCTTGTTTCCTCACTCCTTGACTCCCTCTAACCTATTTATGGTCCTGGTCATCTTTTTTCCTCACTCCATGACTTCCTCTAACCTATTTATGGTTCTGTTCATCTTGTTTCCTCACTCCTTGACTCCTGTTCACGGTTCTGGTGAACTTCTTTCCCCACTCCTTGACTCCATGGATCTGATCATCTTCTTTCCTCACTCCTTGACTCCCTCTCACCTGTTCATCATTCTGATCTTCTTGTTTACTCCCCGTCACTCTTTCACTTGTTGGTGGTTCTGATCCTCCAGCATGCTCACTTCCTGACCCATTCCTGGTTCTAGTCCTTCATATTCCTCCTTTCTCACAGGTGTAATGTTTCTTGGTCTGTTTCCTGCATTCCTTTGACTCATAAAAAAAAAAACTGTTTTCTGCTGAGGGACAGATCAGGAAACCTCATAACCCAGAAACCTGCTGCAGGTGTGAGAACCAGTAAGAGAAACAGGAGGCTGTTTGACCTCAATATTTTCATGTCATGAGCAGTAAATGTTTCACAGTACCTCTCCCTTCTGTTCTAAAGCACCCTTGGTATATGTGGAATCTGAATGTATAACTGCCCAGTGCTTTCAGCTGATATCTGCATTCAAATGACTTATTTATCCAGGACAGATATCACATTTTGGGATTTGATATAGTCTAAAATAGTCAATGGGGTAGAGTCAGGAATAAAATAGAGACTCTCTGCCCATTCCCCTACCTAGAGCAACAAAAAATCTTCTTTTAGACCCCACAATTATTTTCCCCACCCCACTTAAGATCCTCTGTATCTCATGCCCTAATCAATGAGAATTCTCTGTGCCTGTCCCAGGCTTTACCCCTCAGTTCCCCACCCCTGAGGGTTCTCTGTGCCTTTTCCAGACTTTACCCCTCAATCCACCACCACTGAGGATCCTGTGCATATATGTATCTATATAACCTGCATGTATGTATGTGTCTATCGAATATGAAGTTTGATATCATGATTATTGGGGCAAGACCTGGAAAACTGCAACAGTCATTTAGATCTATTATTTGTCTTTTCCAAATCCGAGTCAAGGCAATCTAAATTGAATCTCTGTGTGCACATGTGTGTGTGTGTGTGTTGGCTGAAGCATGCATGTATGTCTGTCTGTCTCTCTGTGAGCTGTCTGAGGTTGATGTGGATGTGTCTGTCTCTCTGTGGGCTGTCTGAGGGAGATGTGGTTGTGTCTGTCTCTGTCACTTGTCTGAGAGGGATGTGGACGTGTCTCTATCTCTGTAGGTTATGTGAGGGGGATGTGTGTGTGTCTTTGTGGGTTGTCTGAGGGGGATGTATGTATGTTTTTCTCTGTGGGCTGTCTGAGGGGGAGATGTGGATGTGTCTGTCTCTGTTACTTGTCTGAGGGAGATGTGGATGTGTCTCTCTCTCTCAGGGCTGTCTGAGGGAGATGTGAATGTGTGTCTCTCTCTGAGGGCTGTCTGAGGGGGAGATGTGGATGCGTCTGTCTCTTTTACTTGTCTGAGGGAGATGTGGATGTGTCTCTATCTCTGTAGGCTATGTGAGGGGGATGTGGATGTGTCTGTCTCTCTGTGGGCTGTCTGAGGGATATATGGATGTGTGTCTCTCTCTGAGGGCTGTCTGAGAGGGAGATGTGGATGTGTCTGTCTCTTGTCTGAGGGAGATGTGGACATGTCTCTATCTCTGTAGGCTATGTGAGGGGGGTGTGGATGTGTGTGTGTCTTTGTGGGTTGTCTGAGGGGGTTGTGTGTATGTTTTTCTCTGAGGGCTGTCTGAGGGGGATGTGGATGTGTATCTCTCTCTCTATTGGCTGTCTGAGGGGGATATGTGGTATTAAATCTCTGCATTGGATGGGGTTTGTGGTTTTCTCGCTCTGATGAGGAGGCAGGTTTTGGACGGTGAGAGAAGAAGTGAGTGAGAGGGTGTGCAAACCCCACCAAGGGGAAGGGAAATCAGATAGAGGAAATTCAGACTTGAGGAAGCAGTCAGAGTTTCTTTTTGATGCTCTGGAGGTCGGAGCCCAGTAGTTGAACCTCAGATGTACGAACAGATATTGGGGCAGGGGGTTCATCTGTGATATGTCCAGCTCCCGAAGCCAAGGGGTAAGGAACATGGTCATGTTGTCTCTCTGTACTCCTAGAATTGCCTGGATTCATCTCTTTGATGATATTTCTTCAATATGTTCTAGAAGTCAAAACTGTGACTCAGATATAGAAAATCTACTAGTGACAGATTTATCTTTCTACTATATCATACTATAAAATATATTATATTCCACATTTTTCTGTTAGGATTCAATGTGGATTATAATTTCAAAAAAGACCTTTGACAAATGGAGTAAATTACACATCAAACTACGCCATGTCATTTACAGAAAATAAATACATTTAAAAATGTTTACGAAACTAGATCTTCTAGTTTGAATGGGGGAAACTATTGCAAATGTTTGTACTTAAGTATCTAAAAGAATGACCCAGATATTTTTTTCAATCCAACCTCTCTAAAACTTGGAAAAGTCATAGTAAAATTTAAAAATGTTAAGAGGTACGCAACAGTTTGCCAATCCATCCGAGTTTTGGCCTGTCAATGATTTAGAAACCATGCAAGTAATCTTTTTCATGGATGATTCGGGCAGCTGTATCATCAGTTTGGCTCATAGTGACAATGATTTTGCTTCGTCTACTGTCGCTCCTTTTTGAGTATGACCTGAAGAAGGAATGGGTGACAAGGCAAAGCTTATTCCATTTTGTTGCATTGCACCCTGGAGGTCATGTGTCTGTTGCTCTCTGCTTCAGCCTCAAAATATCACAGAAGGTCCGTATTGTTCAAAGTATTTTTTCAGCAATCTGAAGTTCTACACCACATAATGTCAATCTGTGTATAACTCTGAAGGACAGATTTCAGAAAGTTGGTGCTGATGAAGAAGTTTCTTTGAATCAACACAGAAGCCAAAAGGGGAAATGGCAAATGTTATAAATGACTCTCAGAAAGACACCAAGATGTGACATCGTTCAGCACAAACAGTTCATTAACCTTGGTTAAGGGTACGATTATACTAATAGCACAGGGGGTGTCCAGCCTCAGTCCTTGAGACCCGCAATCTAGTCGGGTTTTCAGGATTTCCCCAACGAATATGCATGAGATTATTTGCATGCACTGCCTCCATTTTATGCAAATAGATCTCATGCATTAATCATTGTAGAAATCCTGAAAACCTGATCTGGTGAGGGCCCGAGGTCGTTCACCCCTGGTTTAGCACATCTACTGAATCCCCTGCTATAAAAATCACCATACCCCACTGGAGACTGTGTTTCCTCCAGAAGCAGAGGGATTAGAGACAACATTTCCTCCAGAACATGGAGATTAGAGACAATGTTTCCTCCAGAAGCAGAAAGATTAGAGAGAATATTTCTTCTAGAAGCAGGGGGATTAGAAATGTTTCCCCAAAAGACAGGGGGACTAGAGACAGTTTCCTCCAAAAGATGGGGGTTTACAATGTTCCCCAAAAATAGGAGGATTAGGGACAATGTTTCCTGTAGAAAATGGGGGATTAGAGATAATGATTTCTCCAGAAGCGCGGGGGGGGGGGGGGGGGAATTGGGAAAATGTTTCCTTCCGAAGTAGAGGAATTAGAGGCAATGGATCTATAGGCTGTGTTCAATACAGTTGATCCTGTGATTTTTTTAATATATATATATAATGATTTTTGGATATGATGGTTGGAAAATCTAAGTGTACTGCAAACCCCCTTTGATTGGTTTAGATCATTTTTTGATATGATGAATGCTGCCAGTGAGAGAGCCAGTGGAGTGTGGGGTACGGCAAGGATCTTGATTGTCGCTGCTATTGTTTAATGTATATTTGCAACCGTTGGCAAATATGATAAGGAATTTGGGTTTATCCTATTACATGTATTTAATACATCTATATTTCAGGAAGCAGGTGAAAGCTTGGCTCTTCAACCAGACCTTTAACGGAAGAAGTAAATGACACCGGCTGCACATACTATATCAGGGTATGTTTATTTACCCCTACCCTAGCTAAGATAACGTTCGAGCACCTCTCTGACCCCATTTGCAACTTTCTTTAAACTAATTCTCTTATTTCCTGTCTTATCAATCTATATGTTCCATCTTTGCTTACACCCTATGCTGTCTATGAAAATGTTTTATTGGGTATCATGTTGGCGTTATAATGTAGCGTAGTATGCCATACTTTGTATTGTTGTTTGAATATTTTTACTGCAGTAATTGCCTTTTGCATGTGTTTGACTTATTCTTACTGTACACTGCCTTGAGTGAATTCCTTCAAAAAGGCGGTAAATCCTAATAAATAACTGTCCACATTTTTTTGGACATTGTCTCTGAGGATATGGAAAAGATTTGAGTCAGGTTAATCAGAAGTTGAGGAAAGATGAGAGTTGAAAGCTTAACCATTCAAAAACAGCTCCAGGCTTTTGACTACTTTGCCCAAAGTTAGGTTGGTGGATCAGAGTTTGAAACCTGTGGAGCAAATTAAATTATTGAGGGATAATTCTGACTATGGAGAAGCAAACTGCTGATTAAGAAGTGCTGGTATTGTTCATGATCTAGACTCCTATTTTGAGGTGGTAGACTTGTCCACATTAGTACATGCATAGATTATTACTCAGCTCAATTACTGCAACACTTTGTATATAGGGTTACCTAAATAATAGCCCGCAGAAATTGCAGTTAATTCAGAATACCACTGTGAGAGTGATGACAACTATGAAATTGCATACACTTATACATCCTGTTTTAAGGGAACTTCACTGGTTGCCTACAGAGTCAAGGATTGATTTAAAATGTTTATATTCTAGTTTTGAAGATTTTACCAGGGTTATCCCAGAGGCATTAGAAGTTTGTTCTAAGCGCTGTGTAGGCCATTCAGGGTTTCACGTTCATCTTAGAAGGGATTGTTGTAAAGACCAAGGTGTGTAATACTGAGTGAAACATGATAGTGTGGCTTTTCAGGTGTGAACCCTGCTTGGTGGAATAAACTTCCTGAAGAGTTCAAGGTTGTCACTGAAATCCTCCACATTCATAAACACTGTAAGGCCAGGTTATTTGGGTCAGTCTATGGGATATGATGACTGGTAAGGACTGGGCTTGGGTTGGGTTGGCGATGAATGGGGAATGATGACTGATCCCCCCACTATTCGTATCGAATTATGTTTGATTATAAGCCATGTTGTGGCTTATTGAAGAAACAGTATTACAAAAATAAATGAACAAATGTTTCTTCCAGAAGAAGGATGAGTCATGATGTCCCTGGAGGATTAAAGACATTCCCTCTGGTGTTGCTGTTTCCAGACATCCACCCAGGAACACTTGTCTAAATCTCCCTCTGGATTTTCAACTATCACCTCTTAATGTGCTGTGGGCTCCCAAAAGGAGGGAGGTTTCATTTCAGGGGACATTTTATGGTTTCTGCTATCTCAACCAGAATTATTTTGCAGACTTTTGTTGAACTAAGATGCCGCTAGTTTCTGGATGAAGTATAGATGGCGAAAATTAATAATGTCTTCTGTTGATGAACATCCCCTGCTTTCTAAAGGCAACAAGATGGCCCCTGCTCTGCACATGCTGATCGGTAGGGACCATAGAAATACACTGCAAGCAAAGAAAAGAATACCAAAAATTTGAAAAAAAAAAAAACCCTAGTCTAGCTGAAGATTTCCTGTTTCTCTTGTGGTGCTGAAGAGGAAAAGGCAATCTTCCCATATAGTATAGGTTTCTCGCTTCAGGTGGGTAAAGAGCAGATGCGCTTGAAGCTGAGAGGCGAGAAGGTAAGGGAGTCTTTCTCTAGAGACCTTTGTTTCTCTTCTTTATGTCAAGAGTTAGCTGCATGCTTTTATTTTGTATATTTCTTGATTTGTTACTAAACAGAGCTAATGCTATTACTACACAAGACAGCGATGTCCCGTTTGATTTGATCTGATTTACTTGGTAATGCCGCTTAACACACAAAATTTTAAACTGGTTTACAATAGGTTAAGACAATTTACAATAACTACTACTACTATTTGACATTTCTAAAGCGCTACTAGGGTTACGCAGCGCTGTACAATTTAACATAGAAGGACAGTCCCTGCTCAAAGAGCTTACAATCTAATGGACAAATGTACAAACAGTCAAGTAGGGGTCGTCAGATTGGGGCAGTCAGGATTTCCTGAGAGGTATAAAGGTTAGGTGCCGAAAGCAACATAATAAGCTTAAAAATACAACTTAACATATTATGCATCAATCTAAGCAAAAAGAAGAAAACGCATCTCGAAATTCTAGCCAGAGCTGAACATTACATCGTCTTTTAAACATTCATCTTCCACAAGGGCCGACCCTGGCGAAAACTGGTGGGGTGATCACAGAGAGAGAAGTACATGAAACAAGGCTTTAGCTTGGAAACTTATCTAGAAATGAATCTATCAGAGCACAAAGTTGGTCTCTTTATCGGAATCGAGAAAATTGTGTGATGCCCAAAGGGGACAAGGAGGGAAATGGGATGGAAAGACACCTGCTTGAAGAATTTAAGTAACGGCACCGGTCCAACTCTCTGGATCTGAATTATTCCTCTGGTATTGATACCGACTTCTGCTGATGGGAATAGGATCCCTACTTCCTTCTGTACCCAATTCCTCTTATGTTCAATTTACTTATCCGTTAGCCCCATTTATTTTGTGTTCACTGCAAACTGTATATTCTTCTTACAAATTGTAATTCTTTATATTGTTACTATGTAAGCCGTATTGAGCCTGCCATGTGTGGGAAAGCGCGGGATACAAATGTAATAATAATAATAATACTTGGCCGATACAATTAAGTCAATATTTTTTATCTCTCTGAGAAGAAACTTGGCCAATACAATTAAATCAATAATTTTTATCTCTCTGAGAAGAAAGATTTACTTTTGGAAATAAAAAGATGACAATTTTAACAATCAGATTATAACATCAATTTAAATGGATTATCTAGCTCTCCCTAGCTAAGAAGGGAGTAACCTCAAACTAGCTAACATCTCTCTTCCGTCCATCAAGGCTGCTCAAGGTGCCTCTGAAATCTCCACCATTATCGCCTCTGGCTTTCTCTCTGTGTTAGATCAGAAACTTAACTGATGTACACATTGAACATATGTTACCAAAGAAAGCCAAGACAGTGAATCACAAAGATAAGAAGTAAAAAATTATAATAACAATAAAATACAATTCCAGAGTACAGAAGACACATTCTGGGTTCTGCTGCTGGTCCACTATTGTCTCTTCTCAGATCCCACAGATTCCTCCAGCTGCTGTTTCTCCAGGATTAGATACAGTCTTTCCTCCTCATTCTTTGGTGGGAAGCCTTTGATTTTCTCTCTCTGCTGTTTGGGAAATATGCATCTCTTCTCTCTTTGGATTTTGCACAGTACAGAAGGAAATGCATTTCTGTTTCTAACATGGATTCAGGATCCCCCAGATTTTGCTGCTCCAGCTGCTGTTCCTCCTCTTCCCCCCCCCCCCCCCGGGGGGTTAGACACAGTTTTTCCTGCTCATTCTTTGGTGGAAAGCCTTTGATTTTCTCTCTCTGCTCTTTGAGAAATGTGCATCTTTTCTCTCTTTGCATTTTGCACGGTACAGGAGGAAATGCATTTCTGTTTCTAGTTCTGTGTGCAGAGTTTGGCTTCTTAGGGTTTCTAGTTCAATTTCTTTTTGTGTATATCTGGCAAGGGGTCTGTCCATGTTGTGTGTATGTGACTGAGTTGAGGTAGTTTCTCTGTAGGGATCAGTCTCATAGGAGATGTGTTGGTTTTGTAGGTCAATGCAATATTTGCAGGGTTGCCTTTTCCTAGGTAGGGGTTGCTGCTGTGGAGATTCCTGGCAGTTAGTGCTGTTGTGGTATGGTGGGCTTTCTCCTGAGTGTGTTTCTCACTCTGTCTGTCCGTATCTCTCTGTTTCTACCTTTTAACTCCGTTAGTCTTTTTCTCTGCCACCTGTTCTGTGCCCCAGTTCTTCTGAAAAGCAGGAAACACAGCTCTGAGTTCTATTATTTTTATGTGCTTTGCACACTGGGTGATGTTCATCCAGAAAGTCCTCCTGTGAACTTCACGATCAGAAATCTCCAATATGCCGCCATCCCTGAGGCGCAGAGCCTGGCAGTACATCTCTGCACAGGGAGAAAGAGAGAGTCTTCCAAGTGTGAGAAGATGTTTCTTCCACTGCAGAAGGGGGGTGGCTGGCCTTGGCTCTGTCCCTGGAGATTCACCTAAATAGAATTGCATAGCTTGGAGCAATGCAGCCAGTGTTACAGGGCAGGCATAAAGAGATAAGATACTGGACATGGCACAAACCGACTTCTCTCCTTCGCTTTCACCAATTAAAGTGGCACCAGATTTTGGAGTCCGAAGAGTCAGCCTGTGCTGTCACAGGACCAGCAGTTTCTCCTTCCTATCTCTCCCCCAGGGTTAGCGTTAGGGGGTCACAAACAGAGCAATTGCCCTGGGCCCCCATACCATAGGAGTCCACAAACCTGCCTCAAGCTCAAGGAGGTACAGGCTGAAGGCCAGCTTTTGGGCCTTCTCCTGGTTTCTGCTCTGGGTCTCTGAACATCTAATTACAGCCCTGCTCTCCACTAATTATAGAACACTCTGGAGAAGGAAAGAAACACGGTGTAGCTCAAAAGTAACTTTTCTTCCATGCTATCTCTTTGAAAATATCTTTATTGCACTAGGCCCCAGCTTCCTGTATGTGCTGCTCTCGCTCCCAGACTTCTACAGATAAGCAGGTGTCTTACACAGAGGAAGTAATGTGTTATACAGAGGGAATAGCGTGTTACACAGGAGTGGCGTGTCATACAGAGATTTCCAAGTTCATTATTATTAGGGATTTCTCAAAAGAAGAAAAGATTGGAGAATGGAAACAGGAAGCATCTCAGCTCTTTCCTTTGGATTTACACATTACATAAGTACATAAGTATTGCCATACTGGGAAAGACCAAAGGTCCATTGAGCCCAGCATCCTGTTTCCAACAGTGGCCAATCCAGGTCACAAATACCCGGCAAGATCCCAAAAATGTACAAAACATTTTATACTGCTTATCCCAGAAATAGTGGATTTTCCCCAAGTCCATTTAATAACGGTCTATGGACTTTTCCTTTAGGAAGCCGTCCAAACCAAACATAGACACAAACCACAAACCTATATATTTATTTATTTTATGAGAATGTATATCCCCAACAATCCACTAGGAAACTGGTGAGGAACTGGTGACATCACAGGATTTAAGATTGCTAACTGGTGGAATGATGTAGCATTTTCTTGACCTGTGACCCATTACCGCATGCAAACGGTAGACTGTGGGAAAATGTCCTGCTTAGAAGTCCTCAGCGATGCCTCACTGTCACTGTCTACCTCTCAGGTTGGGCCATCCCTGACACATCAACCCACACCTCCAACCCAGGCCCTCGGGGGCAGGGGCCTGCATACGCTTGTGGTTTAGTGAGAACAAGGAGGCTCCAGTCCGGCATGTTGCTTCCAGTGGGGTTTGTCAGTTTGCACTTTTCAGGTGCTCCTTTCACCATTAATAGCAGACAGGGACATGGTACTTCCACTTCAACTCAACAAACTTCCATTTGAAGGAAAGTCACACACCTGTTACCAGCATCTCCGACTGAGGAAGGAGACCATCCCCAAATGGAGGAACGGGAAGGTTTTACCCAACAACAAAGCTGCTGCTTCTCTCCAGAATAACCTCCAGGATTCAGCTCGCTTCCTTGGGTTTACTATGATTGGACTTTCATGAGAATCTCCCTCACTACAGAGGAATGATGTGGGGTCTGCATTTCATCTTACCCCTACCTCCCCCTTCCCTGGCTATCAGACTCTTCTTGTCTGTGGCCTTTCTCCCTCTTTAATCTACAACATCCTAAGGCTGAGGGCTTCAGTTCACATTTCTCAAACTGTTCACCACTCTTCTTTGCAGTAAAAATAAGTAACAAGTGAAGTTTCACAATCCAATAGTAAAAAAGGTCATAATAATATCAGCATAAATCTACAACACCTTCAGAGATAAAATCATAAAACAATGTTTTTGTCATGGTGAAAGAAAGGTCATCATTAAAGGCAGTTACAAGAGGCAAGTTCTGAGCCATTTTCGGCATGTGCGATGGCTGTCAGCTCGGTGAATTTCCTGCGGTGTGGGCTGTACGAGAAAAGGCGCTGTTCTGCATTTGCAGACTGTAGAAACCCAGCAGGCGCTTAGCACGTAAGCAGTGTCAGATACAGCAGGTCAGAATCTGAAACTGATGAACATCCAAGATCACTTCTTTAGTGTTGAGTGATCCGATGTGAATATCTCTTAGCCATGTTGCACAAGTGGTTTTAATGGTTGGGGTCCTCTTTGCTTGTGTCCCTGTATGAATCCCATTGTTCAGTGCTTTTATGATGTGGTAGGTTGATGCTTTTGCAGGGTTTTATTTGGGTCTCACAGTGTCTGGTAGAGAAAGGAGTTTGCGCAGCTGTTACTGAGGTGCAGTTACCAAAAGTCTCTTTGGGCTCAAACCTCAACTAAGCCTGTCTAAATGTAAGATGATGTAGCTCTCTAAAAGGTTCCCGAGCCTCTCCATGGCACCATGTGTTTTAGGAACCCAAAGGACATGGCTAGAGTCCTGGGGATTAACATGGATTCAGGCTTATCTTTTCTTACCCACATTTCTTTGGGGATCAGGACATCTTTATGCAGTGCATTTTCTCTAGCAGAAAAGGTGCCGGTACTCAAATGCCAGGCCACCCTTCAGGGGTGATCATTGAGGGACCCACCTCACAATAGCCGGGCCACTTGTGACCAGTCACAGAATCTATGACAAGGCAGAATCGGTGTGTAGAGCCTGAGTTCCTTCATTAAAACTTGTGGACCATGGCCCAATTTTAGCAGACAATGGAAAAGGTGCTGGTACTCAGTACCCCCTCAAAAAAAGCCCTGTCTTTATGCATGCTTAGAAGACTTTGATCCATTAGGTCTTTTCTGAACGTGCAGAAATTGAAAGTCATCACCCAAACATTAGTGATCAGCCACTTAGACTATTTCAATGCCTTCTCGATGGGGAAATGTCTCTAAACAGGTTAGTTTTGTGCATATAAAAAAAAATAACTGTAAAACCCAACACAAAACTTTGCCATCAACATCAGAGGAGGTTACAAAAAACACCAATAGTTAATTATCCACATTAACGATAACTGGATGGTCTTAAGGACAAGTTGGCTAACCCATTTTTCACATCTATTGCAATATGAAGGGGGGGGGGTTCTTTAATTTTTCCAAAACTGTTGATGATTCAAAGAAATTTGGATGATAACTTACCTTAGTTAAGGTATATAAATAACCCATATGTCAAGAGTAGAAAGGGAGATCCGAGTTAACACTCAACCAGAAAGAATCTCGAACACGTTGTACAATATCTCTTTCATTGGTCCAAAAAAACTCCTCAATTCAGCCACTTATACTTAAAGCTTCTAATGTTCAGAAAGCATTTTTAAGTATCTTAATCATATTCTTATTCGGAATATTCAGTTAAAAACTGTATAAAAAATACGCAACTCTCAACACCCAGTGGAGGCCTTTGTTTCACAAACTATGTTGAGTCAGGGGCACTGTGAATCCTTCACTATTCCCAGTGTATCAAGGAAGCTGCTTCCTTTCCTTTCCTATTTCTCCTCTGATGCATCATAAAACCCAACATGGCAGAAGTGATTTAGTACAAAGCAGATCATGAATGTTGCATTTACACTCAGAAGTGCTAATGCTCTTTCATCTTGGTGCACAAATGATGCTCACATTTAAGCGCTATATTTGGGGGAATTAAAAGAGGGGATAATGCATTAGCCATCTTTCATTTTAAAAATAACATCAGCAAGAATGATCAAATGAGATAAACAACAGATTGTATTTAAGCTTCTGCAGTTTATGTCATTCTTTGCCCCTGTAAGAAATTATATATTGGGGAAACGTCTGAAGACTTTAAGATTTGAGGAAACAGAAGTGTCTTTGCTGATACACTGCTTACAGTTTTGGCAGGAATTGCTGATTTGCAATGCTGGACTCTTCATAGGATCTAAGAGTTGGGGTGGGGTGGGGGGGGGGGAAGTGTTACTCCAGTTAGAACTGAAATGGATATACATACTGCACATTGTGGAGTCATAGAGAATGACAGAGCCCGCGGGGATGGGACGGGGCAGGGACAGAGCCCGCAGGGATGGGTTAGGGACAGAGCCCGCGGGGATGGGACGGGGCAGGGACAGAGCCCGCAGGGATGGGGACAAAATCATTTTCTACTTTGAAGCCTGTTAAAGAACTGGACTGTTGTTTATGTTTGAGTGATGCAGACGACGATATTTTCATTTTTGGAAAAACAAGCAAACATGTTGGCCACAACTAGCAAAATTTGCATGGGGGATCCTGTACATTCCTGCTACCTGCACATCTTCTGAGAAGACATTTTCTATTGCAGGAAGGACTATGGAGGACAGGAAAGCTAGACTGAATCCTGAGATTCTATTTGTGATTTATAAACAAAAGTTGCGCAGCACATTGTTTCTTTTTATACTTTAATAAAAAGATTTAAATATAAAATTATAAGTGTTCGAGGCTTCTGCAGATGAGAACAGAGCCCACGAGGACGGGGACGAAGACAGAACCCATGAGGAGGGACGGAGGAGCAGGGACAAACTTTGTCCCTGTGTTATTCTGTAGTCAGACAGACTTAATGCATTTCAGCACTGAAAAGTATTTTTCAGCAGTCGATTACTGGTGACGTTTCCTGCTTGGCTGTTGGGTTTGGAATATGTGAACTGGTTGATCTACTTTGGGCATTTGTTACTAACCAGCTCATTTTCGAAGGAGATCGACGGCCATCTTCCGACACAAATCGGGAGATGGCCGGCAATCTCCTGAACCTGGCCAAATCGGTATAATCGAAAGCCGATTTTGGCCGGTGCCAATTGCTTTCCGTCGCGGAGCCGGCCAAACTTCAAGAGGGCGTGTCGGTAGAGTAGCGAAGGTGGGATGGGGGCGTGGTTTGAGATGGCCGGCTTCGCCCGATAATGGAAAAAAGAAAGCCGGCCTTGACGAGCACTTCGCCGACTTCACTTGGTCCCTTTTTTTACGACCAAGCTTCAAAAAGGTGCCCCAACTGACCAAATGACCACCGGAAGGAATCGGGGATGACCTCCCCTTACTCCCCCAGTGGTCACCAACCCCCTCCCACCCAAAAAAAAATATATATATATATTTTTTTGCCAGCCTCAAATGTCATATCCAGCTCCCTGACAGCAGTATGTAGGTCCCTGGAGCAGTATTTAGTGGGTGCAGTGCACTTCAGGCAGCTGGACCCAGGCCCATCCCCCCTACCTGTTACATTTGTGGTGGTAAATGTTAAGCCCTCCAAAACCCCCCAAAACCCACTGTACCCACATGTAGGTGCCCCCCTTCATCCCTAAGGGCTATGGTAGTGGTGTAGAGTTGTGGGGAGTCGGTTTTGGGGAGGATTTGGGGGGCTCAGCACCCAAGGTAAGGGAGCTATGCACCTGGGAGCTATTTTTGAAGTCCACTGCAGTGCCCCCTAGGGTGCCTGGTTGGTGTCCTGGCATATCAGGGGGACCAGTGCACTACAAATGCTGGCTCCTCCCATGACCAAATGCCTTGGATTTGGCCGGGTTTGAGATTGCCGGCATTAGTTTCCATTATCGGCGAAAACCGATGCCGGCGATCTGTGACATTTGGCCAGCCCCAACCGTATTATCGAAATGAACGATGGCCAGCCATCTTTTTCGATAATATGGTTTGTGACTGCTCTTTGTGGCGCCGGCCAAATAGATGGCCGGCGCCGTTCGATTATGCCCCTCTAAATCACTTCTGCCATCTTGGGTTTTATGAAGCACAAGAGAAGAAATAAGAAAAGAAAGGAAAGGAAGCAGCTTCGAAGGATTGCAACAGTGCCCCTGATGCAGAACAGTTTGTGAAACAAAGGCCTCCATTGGGTGTTGAGAGCTACGTATTTTTATACAGTTTTTAACTGAATGTTAAGAATAAGAGTATGGTTAAGACATTTTTTTTAAATGCTCTCTGGACATTAGAAGCTTTAAGTGGTTGAATTGAGGAGTATTTTGGACCAATGAAAGAGACATTGTACAAACCGTTCAAGATTCTTTCTGATTGGGTATTAATTTGCAGGTCCTTTTCTCGTCTTGACAATGAGATCATTGTGGTTAATGTGGATAATGAGTTATTGGGGTTCTTTTTACATTTCCTCTTATGCTAATAGTAGAGTTTGCTTGTTCCCTTCAGGATGAATTCAGACTATGAATATTGATCTCCCCTACCCTACACACAGGGCCTCCTGCTTATTAGCAGCCTGGCTGAGTCCATGTGCATCTCTCAGTTGAATTTCCTACATGGAAAGTACCTGTATTCAGCCTTCACACGCTTAGATATTCGTCCCACCAATTTAAGATCTGAACTATCTAAAATCAGAACTGAAGACATGGCTTTATGTTCAGGCCTTTGTCTGACCGCTGGAGTGAATGGCTAGCTGGCCTAGGGGCAGACATTGAATATATGTATATGTATATCTATATATATATATATATATATATATATATATATATGAGAGAGAGACAGAGGGAGGGAGGGTGCGTGAATCCTACCTATCTGTTTTTATCTGTATATTTGCACCACTTTGCTGAAATTTCTCAAATCTGCAAATAAACTAAAAAGGGCTCATTCCCAGCACGTAAAATGAGTTTATCTTGTTGGGCAGACGGGATGGAACGTAAAGGTCTTTATCTGTCGTCACTTACTATATATGTTACTATGTTGAATATTGCCTGTTTGCAGAAAGGCCATAAATCTGGAGCCCAGAGGAAAAAAGAATAGTGAAAGAGTGATTGTAGCTTTGTGGGAAGTGGGGGGGACGAGGGGTCCCCTGTTGTATTTTTGCCTAGGGTCCAATCTAGAGTTCTGTCCCATTCTGTACAGTTCTGGCTTTGTGTGTCTCTCTCGCCTCCGCCTCGTGCTGTGGTAGGATGTGGGCTGCCTCTTAACGCTGAACCTCTGAGAGATGTCGATAACCGGAAATCTTTGTGTTGGAAAACTTCAAGTCTTTTGCTCTGACTTGAGGCCCTGAGAATGGCTGTGTCCACGATGTAGGCTCTCTTCACTCATTTCCCCTTCAACGGGTCACATCAGGATGGGGCTTCCTGATGTCTGTTGACCCCCATCACCCCTTTACTCCCCCCTCCACCACCACACACACACACAGACACTGCCAAAAATGGCAGTAAACCATTGGTGGGGAGGGGATGATTAAAATAGCTTTTTTCATAGAAACCAGGAACTGTGTGGGAGTGGGCAAGAGGAAAACATGAGAGAGGAAGGAAGGAAGGGGGAGAGGAAGAGAGAGAGAGAAAGACAGACAGAGACCGAGAGAAAGATAGGCACAGAGAGAGAGAGAGAGAGACAGAGAGAGAGAGAAAGGCTTCAAAGAAGCTAGAGGGTGAATCAATCCACATGAAACACGTTATGCATGCTCCGTGACAAGCCATGGCTCGCTCATCTGTCTCTCTTCCTCTGCTAAAGTAGCCTTCAGGGTCTCTCTCTCTCTCTCTCTCTCTCTGCATGTCTCTGTTTATAGCTCTTGAAGTGTCTCTGTATAGACATATCACTTGATCATACCCCATTCTCTCAACATCACCTCTATCTCTGACACCTTTCCTGCATTCTTCTCCACCCAACATCCTATCATCCAAATCACTCCTCACAAGAATCACCCTGCTATACACATCCTGTCACCCAAATCAATACACACACACTCACCAGAATCACTCACTCACTCACTCACACACACACACACACCAGAATCATCTCACACACAGACACACACACCAGAATCTTCCCTCACACAGACACACACACTCACACACCAGAATCATCCCTCACATTTGCACGCACGCACACACACACACACACACACACACACACACACACACTCACCAGAATCATCAATCACTCACACACACACCAGAATCATCCCTCACATTTGCACGCACACACACACACTCACCAGAATCATCAATCACTCAGGGTTCCATTCTTTTCCCTTTATTATTCAACTTATTTCTGAGCCCTCTCGCTGTCCTCATCCTGTCTTTTGGTATCCTTCTTTTTTACCTGACCTACCCTTCTTAACCTTCCACCCCCCCCCCCCCCCATTACCCCCAGTGCAGACTTGTTTAGAAGATCATTGATTAGTGCTTAATGCCGATGATTATCTGCTGGTTCACTCTATCTCCAGCTGCATTTCCTATCCCCCTATTTGGGATCCAGGTCACGCTGCCCTATCCTTTCAGCCATAAATCGCTCAGTTATCCGTCCTGTTTCGTCAACTACGTGCTATTCATCATTTTTTCAATCAGAATACTTTTCACGAACTGATTCTTTCCCTTTGCACATCACGACTCAACTATTGCAATATTGTTTCTGCTGGTTTACCCTGATCATCTTTGAACAAACCTCAAACTCTTCAGAACAACGCTATTTGTCTTCTTAGGCTAGGATAGGGGAGGGCAGACTTATACGGGGTCTGTGCCAGAGCCGGTGATGGGAGGCGGGACTGGTGGTTGGGAGGCGGGAAATACTGCTGGACAGACTTATACGGTCTGTGCCCTGAAAAAGACAGGTACAAATCAAGGTAAGGTATACACATATGAGTTTATCGTGGGCAGACTAGATGGACCGTGCAGGTCTTTTTCTGCCGTCATCTACTATGTTACTATGTTGTATCGCTCCATGGTGCGACCGCACCTTGAGTATTGTGTTCAATTCTGGTCGCCGCATCTCAAGAAAGATATAGTAGAATTGGAAAAGGTGCAGCGAAGGGCGACTAAAATGATAGCGGGGATGGGACGACTTCCCTATGAAGAAAGACTAAGGAGGCTAGGGCTTTTCAGCTTGGAGAAGAGACGGCTGAGGGGAGACATGATAGAGGTATATAAAATAATGAGTGGAGTGGAACAGGTGGATGTGAAGCGTCTGTTCACGCTTTCCAAAAATACTAGGACTAGGGGGCATGCGATGAAACTACAGTGTAGTAAATTTAAAACAAATCGGAGAAAATTTTTCTTCACCCAACGTGTAATTAAACTCTGGAATTCGTTGCCGGAGAAAGTGGTGAAGGCGGTTAGCTTAGCAGAGTTTAAAAATGGGTTGGACGGTTTCCTAAAGGACAAGTCCATAAACCGCTACTAAATGGACTTGGAAAACTCCAAAATTCCAGGAATAACATGTATAGAATGTTTGTACGTTTGGGAAGCTTGCCAGGTGCCCTTGGCCTGGATTGGCCGCTGTCGTGGACAGGATGCTGGGCTCGATGGACCCTTGGTCTTTTCCCAGTATGGCATTACTTATGTACTTATATGTTTCTTTCAATCACTCCATTCCACTTCTTAAACATCACCACTGTACCTGTGGAGTATGGTATAATTTACAAAGTAGCCCGTCAAACTTTTAAGGCCCTTCGGGTAGGCCTACCAGACTATCTTGCTCGCTCTACTATCCCTTAGTTCTTATCTGTTGATGACCACAGGCTTGTTTTCCCTGTCCCTAAGCTTGTCCACTATGAATCTAAGTTGCACCTTTTTCTTTTTGTCTCCCCACACTCGGAATAATCTTTCCCGCCCCCTCGGTTCAGAATCCTCTCAAGATTTTCAAAGCTGAGCTAAAAGCATGGTTGTTTAGACAGGCGTTTGAAGTGTCTGATTGAGTGGTTTCTCACCAACTGGAGGTCCTCTACCTTTTCTTTCTTTGCTATCTCTCTCTGGTTTCCTACTGAGTGTTTCCTCCTTCCTTTTCTTTGTAAGGATGTTTATCTTTCCTATCATTAATGGCCTTCCTTCCTTCCTACTGCTTATTTTATTAGCCTCTACACCGCTTAGCTCTGCCATGGCAGCTTGAAAAGTCTAGAAAGTTCGAATAAACCATAACTATAACCACACACACACAGAAACACACACACACACACACACACACACACACACACACACACACACACACACACACACACACACACACACACACACACACACACATATACTCTTCACTAGAAGCATCCCTCTACACACACGTGATAACCCACATCATGCCCTCATTGTTTTGAATTCTACAAGCTAATATCAAACAGCAGAAATCATTCCACAGATGTATTTCCATCCCCTCTTTGCTCTGAGCAGTGGCGTAACCACAGGTGGGCCTGGGTAGGCCAGGGCCCACCCAATTAGGGCTCAAGTCCACCCAACAGCAGCACACCCTTAGCAGTAGCTGGTGGGGATCCCAAGCTCTACCAGCTGAAGACCTCCCTCTGTTGGGGCCAAAAATGCTGCTCTCCACTTCAGCAGTTTGAACTTCCTAAGCTGCACATGCTCAGTTTTCAGTGTATGCCTGCTGCAGACTGCTGAGGTGGAGAGCTGAGATTTTTTTTTTTAAGATAATGGGGGGGGGGGGGGGGGGACACTTGGTGCCCACCCACTTCTTGTCTAGGCCCATCCAAGATCCACTATCTGGCTACGCCCCTGGCTCTGAATCTTTTCTGGATTCTTCTGACATTATCTATCCAGGCCACTTTTATTTTACTATTTTGTGGGGTGGGCTAATTCCATAGTGTACAAAGAGCTGGACTGGGTGACCCCTTAATCTGAGAATATAAGTAGGGAGGGAGGAGCATTAGCTAGGTTCTGAAAGTTCCTCAAGCTTTGTTTGGCTCTTAGAGAACAGTCCTTGGCCTTGGAAGGAAGAAACTGGATGGACAAGATGCAGTCGCTGGAAGGCGGAAGCACATCACGGTCTGCTGTCAGCTGTCTCCTGGGCCTACTGATCTGTGAGTGCAGCATTGCATGTCTCTCTCTTACTCTGCTTACTATAAAACAAACAAGAAATATGGATTTTGATTTTGGATTTCATTGCTTGTTTTTCCAAATACAAACACAAGCGAACAAATTACAAATCAGCCACAGTCTCTGCCAGAAGATTTAATGTAATCTAAGCTGGTACCTGCAGCACCATTGGCAGCAGAATGGAGTGGGTCACTGTGGCCACAGCCCTACCAATATTTTACCTAATCCAGCAAAAGAATTAGAGAGCTTGAGGGTGGGGCCTGCAGGGCAAAGTGACTCACTGAAGGTCAGAAGGAGGATCAGTGGGAGCCACATTGTGATGTCACTGGATATTGTCAGCCTCAGAGCTCTATTGTGATGTCATTGGTTATTGTCACAGCTTCAGAGATGTATTGTGATGTCACTGGTTATTGTCACAGCCTCAGAGCTGTATTGTGATGTCACTGGTTATTGTCACAGCCTCAGAGCTCTATTGTGATATCATCAGGTACTGTTAGGCTCAGAATAGATTATGGTGATGCCATTGGCCATTGTGAACACTGTCTTTTGATTTCTTGGTACCAGCAGTGAGATTTGCTTGCTCTGAGCTTATGACCAAATGAGTTTGTATATGTATTTATTTATTACAATTTATTTACTATATTTTTAAAGAAATTCGCCCAATGCAGTGTAGAGCAAGAATACACTGAACATAGGCAATAGGCAATAGGCAATTACAGCAGTAAAAGTATTCAAATAAGAGCACACATTGTATGCTAGGTACAATCTCAACACAATATACAATAAAACATCTTAATAGGCAGCATAAGGTGTAAGAGACAGATAAGATAGAGAATAAGGGGACCAACTTAAGGAAAGGTGCAAGAGAAGACAGAAAGGTGTATGAACATGATCACAACTAGAGCAGGAGTGGATAAGCAAGTTAGGAGAAGCTCTGACATGGTCTCTTTCTTTTTGGGTTGGGGGTACAGTTGCTGCTGCTATGTTGTCGGCGGTTTTCGGAGGAAAGGTGGTGCTTGGAAAGGAAGGCCATAACATCTTCTTACCCTGCCTACAAAATGGAAACGTGAAGGTGACGGACCTGAAATGGGTTAAAATTGGAAACTCCCAAGACACTCACTTCCTGACTTGGGATGGGAATCAAATTTTGAGAGGTGAGGACAGGACTATAGCCCACCTGAGGGACAGCTTTGAATAGCAGGCAAAATGTCCACCCCACCCCCCAAACCTACAGATGTCCATCTAGTGTAAGCCATCAGGTGTACATTTTGCTCAGAATGAAAATTTGCACCCTACTTTGATTACACACTTTGGGAAGCCTATAAGTCTAGTCACACTTCAAAAAAAAAAAATCACGACCAGGAGAGAAGGCATAAAAAGCAACAGGGAGCATCACACCATCCTTCAATAGATGGACTCAATCGAATCATCCTTCTTCACACTCTCCTGATGCTGTGAGGACCTTTCTGGTGGGGATCTGCTGTTTGCTCACCTTTTCACTTATGGCCCATAGTCAAAAGGAGGTTTGCACATCTGCCGTGTCTACTGCATGAGAACGGTAAATTCATGACACACATGGGAGACTTGGGGACAGTAGAGCTGTCAACCATTGTGATTAAGGGAGGTCATTGCTAATAGAAGTAATCTGCAGACAGTCTGCATCCATAACAGCAGATATGCTCTGTACTCATTCCCCCCCCCCTTTCCTTACTTCCTGCCTCTTCTCCCTCCTCTCCTTCTTCCACAGACCTTCACTCCCGCCTCAGCCTCTTCTTCCCCACCTCAGCTTCATTCAGGGTTGCATCCCGGGTTTCTATCCTCTTCACCTCTCCTAACTTATCCTTGAGTGGCCCAATAGCCAACAGCAGTAACCTTCAAGCAGTACCCTCCACCACCGCCAACTCCAGGCTCCGCCCTTTCTGCCTCGCCTCACCCTATGCTTGGAATAAACTCCCTGAGCCATACGCCAAGCCCCCTCCCTGCCCATCTTCAAATCCTTGCTCAAAGCCCACCTCTTCAATGTCGCCTTCAGCTCCTAACCACTTTACCTCTATTCCTAACCACTTTACCTCTATTCTGGAAATCTAGACTGCCCCAACTTGACATTTCGTCCTTTAGATTGTAAGCTCCTTTGAGCAGGGACTGTCCTTCTTTGTTAAACTGTACAGCGCTGCGTAACCCTAGTAGCGCTTTAGAAATGTCCTGGAGGCCCAGCCACTCAGGTTCTTAGGACATCCACAATGCCTCCACTGCATACACATCTCTCTTATGAACATTCATTATGGATATCCTGAAAACCTGACTGGCTGGGGGGCCTCCAGGAAAGGTGAAGTTAGCTGAAGAGGGTAGTAACCTGGGATGCAACTCTGAATGAAGGCCTCCAGGAGACAGGGGTGTTTTGCTTCCTGGTTATTTGGCTATATCTCTGCCAGACATACACTATAGAGGCGATCAAAAGTTATTACATACACTTTATTTAAGTAAATCATAAATTATACATCACCGCTTGAGTTGCAGACAACATCTTCGCCAGCAACTGGGAGGTCCCTCCTGTGGAACAGACGTGTTTCCCAGGCCCATTGTACCCGCTGAGACTCTCTACCCAACTGCACCGGGTATGATTTATGATTTTCTTAAATAAAGTGTATGTAATAACTTTTGATCACCTCTATAGTGTATGTCTGACAGAGATATATCCAAAGATCCAGGAAGCAAAACAAGAGGACAGGGATCAAGTGAATGTGGCTCTGTGGGGGAGGGGCGAGAAGAAGAGGGAATAAGGGCTCACAAATGGACTTTTGCCTGGGGTTTAACAGTGTTAACCCAGCCCTGCCTCTCCCACTTCTTCTGAAAGGGCACAGGTCCTGCCTGACCAGAAAGAGAGAGGTTTTAACCCTGTTCTGATCTGGGATGAAAACATTCTATGGCCTGGGAGAAATCTAGACATATGCACTGCTGGATGTGCCTGAGACTGGGAGGGGGAAGCCCTGCATTATTTCACTCTCCACCACTGAATGATACTTCTTTTCTCTTTATATTCAGGAGCTAAAGTAGTCAGTGATCCCCGATTCACCCTGGAATCCCGGAATGCGAATAATGGAAATTTCTCTATGATTATGAATTCACTGAGTACGTCGGATGCTGGTGACTACAAATGCACATTCTCAAACCAAGCACAAATAGTTCATCTCTACGTTTTCCAGTGTAAGTGGGGAAGGAGTGAGAGATTCTGAGTTTGTCTCTGACTCCCTGTGTTTTACTTCAGGGGAGTCACATTATCTCCCTTTGTCTCAGCTCTAATCCCCAGCTTGCCACTGTCTCTCTGTGTGTGTGACTGGGGGGATGACTTTATCTCCCTGTGTCCCAGTTCTAATCCCCAGCTCTCACTGACTCTCTGTGTGTGACCCTGGGGGAGTCACTTTATCTCCCTGTATCTCAGCTCTAATCCCCGGCTCTGTCACTGACCTTGGAGGAGTCACATTATCTCCCTGTGTCTCAGCTGTAATCCCCAGCTCTGCCACTGACTCTCTGTGGGGTCACTTTATGTCCCTCTGCCTGAGCTCTATTCCCCAGGTCTGTCACTGATGCTCTACCTGTGACCTTGAACAAGGCACTTTATCTCCTTTGGCCAGAGTTCTAATCCCCAGATGTACTAATTTCTTCCCCACTGAATCTATTTTGCACTTTAGTCTGATATGCCTTGCAGCCAAGTGTCTGAAAGCCCTCACTATCCAGCACCTTCTAGTCCATGTGACAACACATTTTCATTCTCCGTACTGAAATATTTGGGGGGTCTATGTATTTTGCAGTGCACGCCAGTCCTGGGAACCCTCTTCTTTTCTCCGAGAGCCTGAACCTCACACTGAAGACCCACCCCTCAGAGAACTCAAACCTGAAAGTGACATGGAAGGGCCCCAAAAACCAAACCTTCAATAACGTGAGCCAGACCCTCCAGATAGTGAATCTGAGTGACGAGCACAAGGAGGAGTGGAGATGCCGGATCCACCATGACCAGAGTACTCAGGACCTGGAGATCATGCACACAGTGCAGAAAATAGGTACCAGCGTCTCTCTCATATTCTGAATCTTCCCGGACTTCAGTGGAGAGAAAGGGGTTACACAGCTGGACAGGGGCTGCCACACAACAGTTATAGCCTCCGACACCATCGGCACAGCTACATACAAATTGGGCAAGGTCTATGAGTCGCACAGTGCATGCAGACACTCTCCTTTTTCACTGTCCCCTCCATCAAGGATGAATGAGTGTATGGGAAGACAGCATGCACTGGGCGAGACCTGCCATGACCTCTTTAACCTCTGACCTACACATACTGCACTAGATTCAAGAAATGTTCGGCACAAAAAAATTGAGCAGTAAGCAAGCCTTTTAGAATGACAAAGCTGGAGGCTGCTAGTGCAAATCGGTATTTAACTTTATTTTATTTATCGATTGGGATTTATTAACCGCCTTTATGAAGAGATTCATTTACGCCATGTCATGCTCGCGCCTAACTGAAAAGTGTTATATAAACTTGTTGTGTCAGTGCCTGACCCGTCCAGGCCCCTCCCATGCTAGTGCGCTGTAGATTTATGCAATTAGCACTGAAGTGCCATTACATGCATCACTGCTAATTAGCACCAATTAACACCAATTAATGGTCATTATTGGCAAAGTCAATTAGTGCCGACATAAACAATTAAGTTAGGCACTATTCTGTAACTTATGCACGCAATTTGGCGCTAATTGCAAACTTGTGACATTTCTAGAATTAGGGGGATTATAAATTTCCAGTCAGGTTCCACCCATGAGAGGAAAAGCACATGAGCTGTGTAAATTTCTACTAACTTTTGCTCCTTTTTCTTCAAGGCCTAAAATCGATCTCTGAATCCTTTCTTCATTCTGCCCAATTTTCTTCCATGAATGTAGGTTTTCCAGTTAATTCTTTCTCCAGAAAGTTCTCTAAGATCAATGAGACCGTGGTGATCCCCTGCAAGCTCTCCTTTGAAATCAAAAGTAAGATTGAAAATATCCAGGTTCAGGCTGCTGGAGTTTATAAATCTAGCAAGCAAGAAGACGTAGGTTTAAAACAACAAATCAAGTATGTCAACATCAGTGATAATGGGAGCTGCTGGCAAGAAGAATGTGGACATAAGTCATCTCTTCTCCATATGAAAGACTTCTCTGTCACCCTGACCAGTGTCCAGTTCAGTGACGCTGGTTGGTACACATGCCTGGTGGAATTCAACCGTGGAAACATCCAGACGGAGTTCCAGCTGCTCATAGTAAGAGGTAAGAGGGACCCCACAGCCACCGCTGGGCTGAATAGACTGGATCCTGGCACATCTCACTAACAGGGCAATCCCCCAACCCTTGTAGTGATACGGGAGTGATGCTGACGGTAGTGAAGGTGGTGGCATGTCGTATATATAATCACATATAAGGAAATGATGGCAGAAAAAGACCAGACTGGCTCATCCATTTGGCCCAGTTGCATTATTCCACTATGTGATAGATGAGCATCTGAATTCTCATATGCCAACCACCACCTGATCCCCTCCATATCCCTCTGACAGTGATGAGGGCAGAGTGGACTCTGAGAATGGCAAGGCGTGCACTGTTGCTGATGAGGTTGGTGCTGAGGGTGGTGATGTTGATCATGGTACTGAGGGCAGAGTGAATTCTGGGGA
This sequence comes from Microcaecilia unicolor, assembly GCF_901765095.1. Classification (NCBI taxonomy): domain Eukaryota; kingdom Metazoa; phylum Chordata; class Amphibia; order Gymnophiona; family Siphonopidae; genus Microcaecilia; species Microcaecilia unicolor. Next base: position 34,428,627 of record NC_044044.1, read on the forward strand.
TGGTGAGGTTTTCACTAATAGTGGTGAAGTTGGTGCTGAGGGAGGAGTGAATTCTGAGGATGGTGAGGTTTTCACTAATAGTGGTGAAGTTGGTGCTGAGGGCAGAGTGAATTCTGGGGATGGTGAGGTTTTCACTAATAGTGAAGGTGATGAGGGCAGAGTGAATTCTGGGGATAGTGAGGTTTTCATTAATAATAGTGGTGAAGTTGGAGCTGAGTATGGAGTGAATTATGAGGATGTGAGGTTTTCACTAATAGTGGTGGTTGGTGCTGAAGGCAGTAAATTCTGGGGATAGTGAGGTTTTCAGTAATAGTGGTGAAGTTGGTGCTGAGGGCAGAGTGATTTCTGAGGATAGTGAGGTTTTCACTAATAATTGTGAGGTTGGTGCTGAGCTGGTGACGATGGTGGTGAAGCTGATGTGTCTGGTGTTTCTGAGGCTGGTGGGGAAGCTGGTGATGTTGCTGCTGAGGGTGGTAATGTAATGCCATTTAATAATCATGTACTAACTTCCTCTCTCTGTCTCCTAAGTCTCTGCCAAGCCTCAAGCTCTCATCACTATAAACAGTCCAGTGAACCTCACATGTGAGGTATCTGCCAGCCTCCACAACTCAGTTGTGAGATGGACACATGTCAATGGGTCCAGTGCAAACTCCAAGGAGGGTAAAAACACCACACTCCTGACCTTGACCCTGAGGGTTAATGCCAGTCACTTTGGACTGTGGAGGTGCAGCATTTCTGTGGATGGTCAAGTGTTGTTCAGCATGGATCAGGAATTAGGTATGTGGACACTTCTTCCCCTCTGTTTGGTGCCCTCTTATTTTCTAAGGAAGTCCTATTAATTATATCATGTACACTCACATCCCCAGCAGGACTGATTTTTCTTTCTATTAAGACAATGAGAATCATCAATTCTTTGCTCTTGCTCTGCAGAAGAGATACCAGACCATGTGAACTTGTGGTTTTGGGCTGCTGTTGGAGCTGGGACCTTCGCCATTCTCATTCTCACCATCTGTACAGTGATCTGCATAGCAAGAGATCGCCGGAGGGTTAGTCCACAGTCTCACACTTACAAAACACTTCCCCAGCCTAACACACAGACATCCCTCTTCCGTAACACAGACATGGAAGGGGGTTAGGGCTCATCACCAAAAAAACATACACATGCAAACAAAACTCAGACACACAAACATGTAAACATAAAACAGGCACACACAAACACATGCAAACAAAATTCACACACATAAAACAAAACACAGGCACACATAAACAATGCAAACACATACACACATACAAAGAAAACACAGACACACAAATACACACACAGAGATAGACACACAAACAAAACAGACACAAAAAGAACACTGATAAACACATGCACACAAATACAAAAAAAAACCAGACACACAAATACACAAAAAACACAGACACAAAATGAACACAGACACACAAATACAGACACATAGACACACAAACAAAACATTGACACAAAAAGAACACAAACACATGCACACACATACAAACAAAACACAGACATACAAATATACACACATACAAACAAAATACAGACACACACACACACACACACTCAAGATATAGACACACACATACATACATACAAACAAACAAAAAACATGTGCAAACACACACACACACGACACAGATACACATATGCACGTGGATTGGAAATAATTCTTTGAGGATGCAATGCATATGCTCCTCACCAAGTCTCCACCCACTGCTGCCACACCACTAACCCTGTTGGGCTGATTCCTAGTGATTCATTTTCTTTGCTGTAAATTTTACTGTGAATCCTAGTATTGATTGCTAAGTATAGTGACACCCAGTGGCTGAACCATGTAGTTTGCTATTGATGTCTATGTGTATTGCCACCTAGTAATGGAAAGCACACTAATACCTATGGGGGGGGGACCCTGTGGTTAAAAACTGTAAAGTTTATCCTTTGAAATCTGTTGACAGTGACATCTAATGCTTAGATATATTATCACACTTTATTTAATTGTATTGTTCTTTCCAAATTAACAAAATGTTTGGATACCACTCTGGTCAAACCATCTAACCCCCTCCCCTCCAAGTCAGAAACCATGCAAACACACACACAAGCACAGATACAAACATACTTGTACAAAGGCAACACGAATTGGGAGTTTGAAGGAATCACCTGAGCCTTGCTCTGCATGCTTTCCCCACTTCTTATTATTGCAGGGATCTGTGCATTGAGTCATGAGCTTAGCTTCACCAGCTTATCACACTGAGCGTTTTCTGGAGGGTAGCACCTTTGAATCATGTTTCTCAGCTCCATATTATACCCAAAACATGTCTAATTTTATCTCCCCAATCCCTTTCCATTGCAGCGTCGGGCACAGAGAATGGTTAGGTTGAGGAAACAGCTGTATGAGCAGAAAACATGTCAATGCAAGATGTAAGTCATGGATATTTATTTATTTATTTGTTACATTTATAGCCCACATTTTCCCACCTATTTGTAGGCTATCTTATACATTGGCAGTGAAGTCATTTAGCTCAATCTGTTGCATCTCTTTCCAAAAGACAGTATCGATGTCTAGGTGTCTGTGTACTAGAGTTTTGGGGGGAGACTGTTTTATAAAGTGAAACGTGCGTATTTTAGAACTGCACCCCAGATCTGTCCAGCCTCCATCCCCACATGCATCAGCACCTATTCCTGTGGGTAAAACAAAAAGTCATGCAATTATCATAATAAGGACAACTCCTCAGCACAGTACAGCTTACGGAGAAAGCAACAATACTGTCATCTCAAGACACCAGGCGACTTATCCACCGAACTCTGGGTAGGAGATGTGAAACAAGATATGATTGTAGCTACCTTTTGACAAGTTTTTGGAACTAGGCAGGCAGGAAGGATGGTGCTATGATGTGTAGTAATGAGTGTCTGGTTTGTTGCTGAAAGTGATCCACCTCCAGCATAAGGCACAGCGTCATTGACTTACTGCTAAAAATATTTAAAATGTTTGTTATTATTTGAGTAAATGGGTTTAATTTTAAATTAAGATAGTCAATCACAAATCTATAATCATTAGGATAACTCGGGATTAGTACTTTGTATTCAATTTTAACTGCCAGACCCCTGACCATTCTTCTAATGTTTGGAGTTCACCTTCTCATGGTTTCTACTCCCTCCAGGGCATCCACTCTGTTGGCTATCTTCGTGTCATTTGCAAAAAGCAAACTTTTCCTTCAGCAATGTCTCGCACAAATATATTAACCAGAATTGGCCCCAGCACAAGCCCATGAGGCAACTCCACTACTCACCTTCCTTTCCTACAAGTGGATTCCATTTACTACCACCCTCTGCCGCCTGTCAGTCAATCAGTTTCCAATCCAGTTCACCACTTTGGGTCCTAAGTTCAGTCCTCTCAGCTTATTCATGAGTCTTCTGTGAGGGATCATATCAAAGGGTTTGCTGAACTCCAAGTAGATTACGTCCTTCATCCCTTCTCATGGTTTCTCTTCCATGCTGGGACACTGGGACACCATTCTGGGACACTGGATCAGTACTGGTTCAAAGGGAAGAGTGTCATCTAACACCATGCTGGGACACAGGGTCAGTACTGGCTCAGAGAGGAGAGTGTCCCCTGACACCATGCTGGGACCAGTAGCGTACCAAGGGCAGGGCAGTGGGGACGGTCTGCCCCGGGTGCAGGCAGCAAGGGGGTGCATGGAGGAGGTACGTGGCTTGTCAGCTCTGCCAGTCCCCTGCCCCACTAACAATACTTCTTCTTCCGGGGCAGGGGACCAGCAGAACCGACAGCCTGCTCTGCACACCCCCTTGCTGGGAGGAAAGGTCGGGAGGTGACACACTGGGAGATGTGATGCGCTTTGGGGGAGTGACACACCAGGGGTGCAGCAGTGACCCACTCAGGGTGGCGAACAACATAGGTGCCGACTCCGTGGGTGCTCGAGCACCCCCAATATTTTACGCACCGGAAGTTCCCTTCCAGCCCAGCCAGAATTTTAAAAGTCCCTCTCTCCCTCCGAGTTCCAAGGCCGGCCCTCCGAGTTCCAGGGCCCGCCCTCCGTCCGTCCGAATTTTAAAAGCCCTCTTCTTACCTCGTCAGTGAAAAACGTGCACTGCAGGCTAGGCGCTTCAGCCTTCCCTTCTGTCTTTCGGCTCTGGTCCCACCCATGCGGAAACAGGAAATGAGGGCAGGACCAGAGCTGAGAGACAGAAGGGAAGACTGAAGTGCCGAGCCTGCAGTGCATGCTTTTCACTGACGAGGTAAGAAGAGGGCTTTTAAAATTCTGACAGATGGATGGAGGGGGGCCTTGGAACTCGAAGGGAGGGAGGGGGGCCTTGAAGGGGGGCCTTGGAACTCAAAGGAAGGGAGGGGGCCTTGGAACTCGAAGGGAGGGAGGGAAAGGAGAGAGAGGGAGGGAGGGGGGCCTTGGAACTCGAAGGGAAGGAGGGAAAGGAGAGAGAAGGAGGGAGGGTGGGCCTGGAACTGGGGGGGAGGGCGGGCCTGGAGGGCGAGAAGGAGGGGGGGCCTTGGAACTCGGACAGAGAGAGGGAAGGAGGGACGGAGAGGGAGGGAGGGGGCTTTGGAACTCGAAGGGAGGGAGGGAGGGAAAGGAGAGAGGGGAGGGAGGCCTGGAACTGGGAGAGAGGGAGGGCAGGACTGGAACTCGGAGGGCGGGACTGGAACTCTGAGGGAGGTGAGGGGGGAGAGGGGGCGGAGGGGAGGGGGAGAGGAGCGGAGGGGGGAGAGGGAGGGGAGGGGAGGGGGTGGGGAATGCATCATTTTGAAAAGTTGGCTTCTATGCCGAACAGGCTGGGAGTGCCACTGGCTGGGACACTGAGGCAATACTGGCTCAGAGGGGAGAGTGTCCCTTGACACCATTCTTGGACATTGAGTTAGGGGACACTCCTCCCCTCTGATCTGGTACTAACACCATGTTGGGACCCTGGGTCAGTACTGGATAAGAGGGAAGAGTGTCCCATTCTGCTGTATTGGTTCTGGAAGTTCTCTCATCCGGGCCTGATCTAGCTCTTGATATCTTCTAGACTCAGGCAGTAGGTCTGGATGTAATGATCATGGGGTTGGGTGCAGGATAAGATTTCTTAGGTGTCTGAAACAAGGTGAGACCCTGAAACCATCTTGTCTGTCTTTACAGGCGGCTTCACACAGCATATTACCAGTCCTGAGCCACAGAAAGGATCCTCCTGCCCTCTCTCCACTCATGAGATCTCAGCTGACAGCTTAGATATCAGAGAATGAGATACCAACTGCTGAAGATAGCGATGCTTCTGCTGTTTGATTGACTTGAATCTAGAACACATCCTGAGCCTCTCATTCCATTCTCCCTCTGCAGGAACTGAATGTATAAAAGCTTGGGGAGGGGGAAACATGCTGCACCAGCAGTCAGTCACCGGAGTTTGCCTTGCTTCTGGTGATTCCTCAGCCATAAACTGGAAACAAGGCAGCTGTAAATACTTTTAGTGTCCCTCAGAGTTTGCTTCTAATTTTGTCTTTGTTTTAAATAAAGAAATACAATGTAAAATTCTTGCTCTCACCCATAAAGTCCGCCACACCAGTGTCCCTTCTTCCCTTTCTTCTGTAGTGACTCCTTGCCGTTGATGTGTCCCTTCTGTCCTTACTGTGTGACTTAATAGTTCCTGTACATAAGAACATAAGAATTGTCATACTGGGTCAGACCAATGGTCTATTTACCCTAGTATCCTGGCAGAATCCCAAAGAAAAGCAAGGTTCCATGAAGAGTCCCAATGAGTAGGAAGATTCCAGGCAGAATTTCCTTGCAGAATCCCAAAGAGTAGCAAAATTCCATGCTCTACCCTAGCGTTCTATAATGGCTTCAGTGCACTTAGATGACCTAATAGAAATGGCACTTAGTTTCCACCATTCTGGCTCCGAAATTTAGATGACAAGTCCCTTATCCGGATCATGTGTCTAGACATCCTTAAAGACTCCCTCTATACTATCTGGATAGTATCTCTGAATATCCTTCCAGACCTCCTCTGTACTATCCGGATAGAGCCTCTGAATATCCTCACAGACCTTCTCTACGCTATCCGGATAGTACTAAGGAGAAATCAGTGCAGTTTCAGAACTTTCTAGATAGTGGCAGTATCGAGAATGCTGTGCTAAGTGATCCAGATTGGGTATCTGGATGGCAGACTGAATATTTCCACTGTCCAGATAAGTTCGGAAACTGACCACATTTTCTGGATATTCAGTTCTAGTACCATCTGAATTGGCTCTTAATATCTCAATATGCCATGGTAACATCAAGACTGGATTACTGCAATGCACTATATACAATGGTCTGACTACAAAGGGCCTGCACCAGCTCCAGTTGATTCAGAATGCAGCACAAGACTCATAGAAGGTTGCAAGCGACGTGACCACATCAGACCATTTTTGCAAAAACTTCATTGGCTACCAGTACAATACAGGGCTAAATTTAAAACTCTATGTCTGATCTTCAAGGCCCTGAAAGGAAATGGCCCCGAGTATCTGAAGAATAGGATGATCCTCCACACACCACCAAGGACACTAAGGTCCTCCCAAGGACATTCACTAACTACACCCTCTCCAAAAGACATTACATGATGTGATACCCGCAAGCGAGCCATCTCCGAAGTAGCCCCCACACTCTGGAATGTATTGCCTGAAAGGCTCCGCTTAACACAAGACTATCTGTACTTCAGGAGGCAGGTGAAAGCTTGGCTCTTCAACCAAGCCTTTAACGGAAGAAGTAACTAACTTGTTAGTCTCATTCACACACACAAGGATTGACTCAGGCTGCACATACTGCAGCGGGACATGTTTATCCACTCCTACCCTAGCTGAGATAATATTTAACCATCTCTCTGACCTCACGTGCAACTTTCTTTAAATCAATCACCTTACTTTCTAATTCTTCCTACTTTCTTACTCATCTATATGTTACAACTTTGCTTTAACCTTCACTACCAATTATAATGTTCTATTACGTATTGTGTTGTCATTGCAAGTAGTATACAATGCCATACTTTGTATTGTTGTTTGAATGTTTTTACTGCTCTAATTGCCTCCTGCTCATGTTTGATCTATTCTTACTGTACACCGCCTTGAGTGAATTCCTTAAAAAAGGCGGTAAATAAATCCTAATAAATAAATAAATATATATATATTTTTAGCACTGCAGTTGGCTGAGCACGTTGACTTAATATTGACCCATTGGTTATTTTAGGGGTGAATCAGGAGCCCTGTGAGGAACACAGAGCTTAGGAGGGGTCCAGTCATTTTCTTGTTATCAATGGAGCTACAGGTGGTATCTGTAGCCTGGTATTCATTTTGGTGACCTGGGTATCATTAGTCACTTCTCCATCACTATTCAGATGGGTCACCATAACTCTCCCTGTATCAGACTTTGTCCCAAAAGATATCAGAAGGCTCTGAACACTGTGACATGATTATTAACCAGGACGAGAACCAGCGGGCGTCTTCCTCCTGACCTGCACTCTCAAAGGAGTTCCTCACCTGCTCCTGCAGAAACACTACAAACTTTCCAGCTGTCCTGGGACATCCCACAGGCTCTTTCCTCTGCCAGCTTTCTCTGTTCTCACTGTGGAGCAGTTGGCTGGGAGGTGAACTGATGCAGACCGGGCTTCCCTCCTGCTCTGGACTATTACGTCTAAGAACGGTAAATTGGTCCTTGCTCTGTGCTTTGATGCTGTTTGTCACATGGAAAAGGGATTCTTCCCTGCCTTTAATATCATAATCCAGCTATTGAGCATAGGGGGAGAGATCGTTCTGCAGTAACTCACTGCAGCTCTGACCCTTACAAGTACTGAGACTGAGAGGGGTTAAACGGTGTGCTGATTTTATGGAACCCCAGCTGAGCCCACCTGAGGACACAGGTGTGTGTGTGTGTGTGTGTGTGTGTGTCTGCATGCATGTCTGCTTGTGCCTCCATGTGTCTGTGTGCATGGTATTACATCTTTCGCTCCCTCCCATCACTCCCTCCAGGGGTGTATGCACAGGGAGGAGACTGATCTCATCCTCCTTCCACTCCCCCCCCCCCCCCCCCATCCTCTAGGCCAGAGGGAGAGGCAGGAGGAGAGACCGCGAGAGGGAGAGAAGCAGAGGGAGCAGTGCGCAGAGAGAGATGCTCTGGTCTCCATGGCAGCTGTAACCAGGAGGAAGGTACCTCTCCCTCTCTCTTCACCTCTCATCATCTCTCTCATCCCTTGCATGAATCCTTAAATCTTTTCTGCCTATCTCTCTCCATTCTTCCATTTTTCTCTCAGCTTTTGTCCACCATTAAATCCCCGCCCCCTCTCTCTCCCCATAAAAAGCCAGGTCTCAGCATCCATCCTGTCATCCTCCTCCGTCCTGCTTCCCCCTTATGTCCCTGTAAGGAAAGGGTGGAACTGGGCCTCTTTCTTCTGTCTCTGCCTGAAGGGCCATTAACCGGGGAGGGCTGGGTGGAGGCAGGGAAAAAGGGATGGGGAAAGGGGTGAGGAGGGACAGGTGGAGGAGGTGCAGGGAGTAAGCGGTGAGGGAGAGTAAGATAGAGAGAAGGTGGGTGGGTGAGAGTCGAGAGAGGAAGGGAACGATGGACGGTGAGTAGGGACAAGTGAGCACCAGAGGGTAGGAAGGTGGGGATGAAGAGTGAAATGACTAGAATGGGTGGAGGGAGGGAGGCAGAAGAGTGGGGAAAGAGACATATGTTGAGAGACAAGGAAAAGCGTAAGTGATAGGAGAAGAAGGATTAGGTGGGAAAAAGGGAGGGAGGGAGTGGTAGGGATGGGGAAAGTCATACAGATAGAGGGGAGGGGGCTGGAGGAGTAGCTAGGGAGGAATTAAAGAACGGGAAGAGCAGTAGGCAGAGAGTAAGAGTGAAGGTAGAGAGTGAGGATTGGTGGTGGTGGTAGAGAGGGAGGGGGAGAGTGATCAGTATAAAACAGAAGTAATGGGAAGGACTGTGGGTGTAGGAAGGAGAGAGAGGTAAGGATAGAAATAGGGTAGGGGGAGTAATGAAAGAAGGGGTGAGAGGGGATCAGAGAGGAATGAGGAGGAGATAGTGAGCTTGAGAGGACAGATGAAGTAGATAACGGTGAGAGAAGATGAAGGCAGTGTGGGAGTAAGGGAGAGAGAATAATGAACAAAGATGGCTGTAGTAATGGAGTGAGGGGAGGTGGTGGGGAGTGGTAGGAGTGAAAGATGGGAGAATGCTAATGAGGGAGGAGAATGATGGGGGAAATGGTAGGGGATAGGGACCCCAAAGTCTGGGATTTGATAAAACATTTCTATGGACCTCATCTAGGTTTCTGTTGCTGCCTACAGGGGACAGTAAACCTGTTGCTCTTTGCAGGAGAGTCACAGCTCCCCCCCCCCCCCCACCCACCCCACCCAAAAAAAAAAACTCCTTTACTCTGGCTTTCCTTCCTTCATCTGCAGAACAGCCTGTGCACTTTCAGCACCTCCTGTCTGAAGATTTATGTACTGCAATGATTATGTCAGAAACCAGTACTATGAGAGACCTCTGCCCCCTCACCCCACATCAATCCCTGACTGTCCCCATCACTTTCTTACTCCCTCTCTATCTCTCTTTCCCTCTCCATCTCTGTCTCTCCCTCTCTGCCCATCCCCATCACTGCCTCCATTGCTCCCACTCAGTCTTTCTGCCCCTCCCCATCACCCCCTCTCTGCCTCTCTCTCTCTCTCTCTCTCTTTATGCCGCCTATCACTCCCTCTCTGCCTACCCCCTCCCCATTACTTGTTCTCTGTCTCTCTGCTGCCTCCCATCAATACTTCTCTGCCTTTCCCTATCTCTCCCCATCCCTCCCTCTCTTTCCCCCTCCTATTGTTTTTTGTTTCTGTCTCTCTTTCTCTGCCTATCCCATGCTGTCTCTCAGACAGACAGACTGGGATGAGAGACATCTCCTGATATAATGATGCTCCTCTTTCTGGATGTCCCTTTTTTATAGGGAGGTGATGTCTCTTCATTGAGAGCTCCCAGAGGGACAGATGTGACTTCCCATGCTCAGGATCCGTGTATTTCTTCCTGCACCCTATCTGAAACAGTTCATCCCATCCTTCAAGAGGTCTGCAGAAGTTCCTCCAGAGCAGACAGAGACTGCAGAGGGTCCTCCTGAGGCAACCCTCAGCTGCAGTCACTTCCTACGCCTCCTGGATCCTGCCCCCCAGTCACGACCTCCTCAAACACCTCCACCATCCTACCCCAGCCATCGCCTCTTCTGACACCTCTCCCATCCTGTCCTCACCTTCAGTCACCTTCTCCTGATCAATCCTCATGCTCCTTATGGTGTCCATCCTGGAAATCCTAGCATGGAGGACAGAAGACTTGAAGCAGTCATGAAGTCTGTGCCTCCCCAACTATGATGCTACTCACAGGACTCCAGAGCCTTTCTAGTGGCTTCAGCCGGGGGGTAGACAAGCCCAGGACGGCAGGTGTAGGAGTGGGCCAGTGCCGGGAGTTGCCCCAGTGCCCCTGCTTGGTCTAGTGATCCCTGCAGTGGTAGGTCACCACCCCTAATCCTTGGCCCTGGGTAAAATGCAGCAGAGTAACCTAGAGAACACCTTTCACAATAACTCCCTCTCCTGGCTGGCCTGTGGGGCCCTCTCTCTCCTGGCCAACGCCTGGATCATTCTCAGCATCTGCGCCAAGCAGCAGAAGCGCAAACCCCTGGAACTCCTTCTCTGCTTCCTCTCGGGCACCCACATCCTCATGGCCGCCATTCCCCTCACCATGTTTTCAGTAATTCAGCTGCGGAAGGAGGCCTCAGACTATGACTGGAATGAAGGTATCTGCAAGGTCTTCGTGTCCACTTACTACACCCTGGCCCTGGCCACCTGCTTCACGGTGGCCTCCCTTTCCTACCACCGCATGTGGATGGTCCGTTGGCCTGTGAACTACCGCCTGAGCAACACCAAAAAGCAGGCTTTGCACGCCATCATGGGCATTTGGATGGTGTCCTTCATCCTGTCCACGCTGCCCTCCATCGGTTGGCATGACAACAGTGAGCGCTATTATGCCCGTGGCTGCCAGTTCATTGTCAGTAAGATTGGACTGGGTTTCGGAGTTTGCTTCAGTCTCCTGCTGCTGGGTGGTATCGTCATGGGCATGTTCTGTATGACCATCACCTTCTACCATGCCCTCTGTGCCCGGGGCAGGGGCCGGCGAGCCACCCACAACGCCTTCACTGTGCCCACCATCGTGGTGGAGGATGCCTATGGCAAGAGAAGGTCATCACTCGACGGCTCCGAGTCTCTCAAGATGTCCATGCAGACGACGAACCTCATCGGGGCAATTGTCTTCCTCTATGACACCCTGACAGGGCTCCCCATCTTGGTGAGTACCCTCTCTCTCTCTCTCTTAATTGATCTCTGACTGCATCTCTCCTGCTGTCTCTTCCTGTCACTCGTTCTCTGTTTCTACACCTGTGACACGCCTCTCAGTCTCTTCAAGTTTCCCTGTTCATCTCTGTCTCTCTATCATGTTCTAGTTTTCAATATCTCTCTCTGTCTATCAGATAACTTTATTGACATGACAATTTTACATGTCCTGCCCAAAATATTTACTGGTAGATACAGAGAACTAAACCAAAGGAGATAATGTTCAAAGTACAGTAATAGAAACAATGGTAAGATAAAGATATGTACAGAGAGGTCAGTAACAAGAACAATTCCCAGTTTCAGGTACTGGTCCAGCTTCTCTCTGCTCAGATTCTGGTCCTGGCCTGAGGGCAGGATCCCACAGATTTTGCTGCTCCAGCCACTGTTTGTCCTCTTTCTCCAGGCTTAGACACAGTTTTTCCTGCTTATTCTTTTGTGGGAAGTCTTTGATTTTCTGTCTTTGCTTTTTCTCTGTTTAGGCAGTTTGAAAATCACTCTCCAGAACTGGAGGGCTCAGGGGATGGACACAGATATAGAACCTGTCACCTCTAGCACTGGAGAGATCAGGGATGGGCAGAGGGATGCAGAGCCTATCATCTCTAGAACTGGAGGATTCTGGGGATGGACACAGGGATATAGAGCTTGTCACCTCTAGGACTGGAGGATTCAGGGGACTGACACAGGGATACAGAGCTTGTCACCTTTAGGACTGGAGGACTCAGGGGATGGACACAGGGATATAGAACCTGTTACCTCTAGGACTGGAGGATTCAGGGGATGGAAACGGGGATACAAAGCATGTGACCTCTAGCACTGGAGGGCTCAGGGGATGGACACAGGGATACAGAGTCTGTCACCTCTTGGACTGTGCGTATCCAGTCAGACCTTTTTCAAGACTAGATAGATTAGGACTCTTCAGTTTGGAGAAAATACAAACAAGTGAGTTTATGAAAGAGGTTTACAAAATCGTAAGTGACGAGGAATAGGAAAATAGGGAATAGCTATTTATGCTTTCAAGCTATATCAGGGCTAGAGGGACACTGTGTGAAATTGACAAGTAGCAGATTTATAGCAAATGGAAGGAAGTCATGTTTTTTTCCCTCAGTGAACAATCAAGCTGTGCAATGTGTTGCCAAAAGACGTGGTAAAAGCCTCTAACACAGCTGGTTTTAAAACACAAATTCCTAGAGGAGAAATATATCAATAATTCCTAGCTAGGTAAACCTTGGAAAGTTATTGCTCATCCCTGGGAGGGGCCACAAGGAAAGGATCTGCCTTTTGGATTCTGCCAGATACTTGTGAGCTGGACTGGCCTCCCTCAGAGATGTCTGGACCTTCATGTGCCCCCCCCCCACCCCCCCCGGCATGGCTTTTCTAATGTCCCTGTGTTGTCCTTCTTGGTCTCAGGTGGTAAGTTTTGTTAGCCTCAAGTACAACAGCGCCCCCACCTGGATGGTTCTCTCCGTTCTCTGGTGCTCCATGGTGCAGACCCTGCTACTACCATCGTTTATCTGGTCCTGTGAGAGGTACCGAGCCGACGTACGGACCGTGTGGGAGCAGTGCGTGGCTATCCTATCCGAGGAAGACGCAGATGAAGGTGAGGGGAGAAGTCTCTATAAAGCACTGGGGGGATCAGTTTGTTGCAAAGGTGTTTTGTGTCTGTCCATTGGGTGTGTGTCGATGTCTAGATAAGTGCTGGGCTTGTGTTCATATAAACAGTATGGGGGGGGGGGGGGGGGGGTTATATTTACTTTACATATATATTTATTTACATTTATAAGTTACTTCATTGAAGAATTACACTCCAGGCAATGCTCAATGTAAACGCAACATTATAAAAAATAAATATCAAATTATCTATCACACAAAGAAAACGATAAAGTAAGACAGCATGACAAATGGAGTGGGGGCGGTGGATTTTATAGCAGGGCAACAATGTGAGGCATTGAAAAGGCAGCTTTCCAGCTTAATTAAACCGGTCTCAGAACCAGCCCCAGCACTGTACAAATGTCCAATTCACTTACCTAGGAACCAAATGGTGGAACTCCTTCCCACCCAAAATAAGAAATCTACAGGAATCTACTAGATTCCGCAAAATCCTCAAATCGTTCCTATTTTAACAAACCCTCACAAAGAATAACCATATCTCAAACAACTAATTATTACCTGAATTGGTTATTACTCTATTTACCATTAACTTTCTCTTTGCTTCATGTACAATTTCTCATTCATAATAGATCTTCTAAATGTTAAACATCCATAGTTATCCCAGTATGTTTATGATACTGTATTGTAAAATTGGATTCTTATAACAAATTACATTCTTATGTATTATTCTTTGTTATGTATCCTATACTGTTTATTCTAAGCCACATTGAACTCAAACTTGTTTGGGATAATGTGGGATATAAATGTCACAAATAAATAAATTCCAGCATGTCGGGCCAAAGCAGAATAAGACATTTCTCGTTACCACATGCTTTTCTCTCTGAAGCAGACGGAAAGCACAGACGATAATCTTGTGAAGATCTTAATACTCCATTTGGAATATATCAGACCAATCTGTCCTTTACACACTAAGATCCTTCCTTAAATGGTGTCTTAAAATTAATGCGAGCACTTTGAATTTTATGCTGCACACTGCTGACAGCCAATGGATCTTATCCAAACAGAAAAAATATGATCCCAAAGCTTTAGCCAGAATGATCCGCCAAGGGCGGAGAACTCGAACTTCCCACAGAAAACACAAGTTATGGGAAAAAGTGGGATGTTTGACCACGGAAACCAAAGACTGGAGAAATAAATTCTTCTAAAAGCAAACGTTTATTAGGTAAAAAGACTCAACACGAACGCTGCGTTTCGGCCGCTAGGCCTGCATCAGGAGTCTCAATGAACCAAGAGCATCTGATGCGCAGATGTTGAAGAAAAAGAACTGGTGATGCCAATGAAGTCGGTCTTTAAAAAGACCTTTGGGTGAAAATAGAGACTTGATTGTCAATGGGATAAGTTTCTTCAACATCTGCGCATCAGATGCTCTTCGTTCATTGAGACTCCTGATGCAGGCCTAGCGGCCGAAACGCAGCGTTCGTGTCGAGTCTTTTTATCTAATAAACGTTTGGTTTTAGTAGTAGTAGTAGTAATTTCTCCAGGCTTTGGTTTCCGTGGTCAAACATCCCACTTTTTCCCATAACCCAAAGTTTTAGCCCCATCAAAATCGACATTTCCTCTACCACCTGCATGTCTATACTGAGGATGGGACAGCAATTTCATGGTTTCAATTGTGAGGGGTGGGCAAGTTCTGCAGGACCCCCAGGGGACCTTTCTGGTCCAACCCCCAAATTGCTGCACCACCTCCAATGGTAGAAACACAGGTGGCAAAGTCCTGTGCCCTGCAGAAGGAATGTAGATGGAAATCCAGGCAGCAGTGTTATAAGTACATAAGTGTTGTCACACTGGACAGACCAAAGGTCCATCAAGCCCAGCATCCTGTTTCCAACAGTGGCCAATCCAGGTCACAAATACCTGGCAAGATCCCCAAAAAGTTCAAAACATTTTACGCTGCTTATCCCAGAAATAAGCAGTGGATTTTCCCCAAGTTCATTTTAATAATGGTCTATGGACTTTTCCTTTAGGAAGCTGTCCAAACCTTTTCTAAACCCTGCTAAGCTAACTGCCTTTACCACATTCTCTGGCAATGAATTCCAGAGTTTAATTACACGTTGAGTGAAGAAAGATTTTTGGCTCTATTGAATATTGTAAAATCTTTAATGTTTGTACATAATCCTATGTTCAGCCTCTCAGAGAAGTCCGGTCTATCAAATATCACAATGTGAATAACCATCACCAGGTTTTCTCTTGATAGCTGTGGCCATCTGAATAAATCTCACTGGAGATTTATCGGCAATCGCCGGCCTTCAGAAATCATAACTAAGTCTGCAAAGTTCACTCTGAGGGGCATAATCGAACCGGGCACCCAAGTTTTCCTGAGGATGTCCTCACAGGACATCCTCGTGAAGGGGCGGGGAAACCCGTATTATATAAACAAGATGGGCGTCCATCTTTTATTTCGAGAATACGGTCAGGGACACCCAAATCTCAACATTTAGGTCAACCTTAGAGATGGTCGCCCTTAGAGATGGTCGTCCCCGAGAAACCGAGGACGCCCATCTCAGAAACAACCAAATCCAAGCCATTTGGTCATGGGAGGAGCCAGCATTCGTAGTGCACTGGTCCCCCTCACATGCCAGGACACCAACTGGGCACCCTAGGGGGCACTGCAGTGGACTTTAGAAAAAGCTCCTAGGTGCATAGCTCCCTTACCTTGTGTTCTGAGCCCCCCAACCCCCCCCAAACCCACTCCCCACAACTGTACACCACTACCATAGCCCTTGGGGATGAAGGGGGGCACCTAGATGTGGGTACAGTGGGTTTGTGGGTTTTGGAGGGCTCACATTTACCACCACAAGTGTAACAGGTGGGGGGGTTGGGCCTGGGTCCGCCTGCCTAAAGTGCATTGCACCCACTAGAACTGCTCTAGGGGTCTGCATACTGCTGTCATGGAGCTGGGTATGATATTTGAGGCTGGCATAAAATATTTTAAAAACATTTTTTTAGGGTGGGAGGGGGTTAGTGACCACTAGGGGAGTAAGGGGAGGTCATCCCTGATTCCCTCCAGTGGTCATTTAGGGCACATTTTTGTGGCTTGGTCGTAAAAAAAAAAAGGACCAAGTAAAGTCGTCCAAGTGTTCGTCAGGGGCGCCCTTCTTTTTTCCATTATCGGCCGAGGACGCCCATGTGTTAAGCATGCCCCAGTCCCGCTTTCGCTATGCTTCCGACACGCCCCCGTGAACTTTGGTCGTCCCCGCGACAGAAAGCAGTTGAGGACGCCCAAAATCGGCTTTCGATTATGCCAATTTGGGCGACCCTGTGAGAAGGATGCCCATCTTCCGATTTGTGTCGAAAGATGGGCGCCCTTCTCTTTCAAAAATAAGCCTGTCTGTTTCCCAACCAAAATAACATCTCTTTCCAGAGTTTAGCAACATTTCGTTTACCAAACATCCAACTTGACCACCTGCCTAAAATTAACCCCCAGTTCTAAATAAACCTCAGTGTCAAAACACATAACGGAGACATCTAACCCTTCCCTCCTGGCCGTGGTCCCCAAAGGAAGGTGCAGATGGTCAGTCTTTGTTTAGACAGGGCCAGAAGTTGAATCCTCTTTATTACCATGTTTTTGGTTTTATGTATGACATTGTTATTTTATGTGTGTTTTATTTTTCAGGCTCTTTGGTTGATCATTTTCTTTAATGTATGGTTTTCATAATATGTGCTTACATTAGAATTTATTAACTGCCTTTATGAAGAGATTCACCCAAGGCAGTGTACAACAGGTCTGAATCAACATAAACAAGTCAACACTGTGCTAACAACATAACAACAGTAAAATGAACAAGTGTAAGCATAAAATACAATCAATGAGGTAAACTTAGTGACAGGCAAATTAAATCCTAGTAATAGCAATGAAACAGTAACAGTACAACATTCATAGAACATAGATATACAATGTCAGCAAAATACAAATGAAACACTATAATGGGCAGCTCAGTAGAACAAAACCTTTTAAAGGGGTATCAGAGGGAACAACTGTAGACAAAAATGATGAGTAAGACAAGGCAAATAAAAGTTGGAACTAGACTGAGGGTAAATTATATGTACAGTTGAATAAGCTGTGTGGATAGATAGTCCAGGTGCAGAGTGAGCGGAGAATCAGTTTGGGAGAAGGGTCAGGCTTTCACCTGCTTCCTGAAGTACAGACCTCTTGCAGCCCCCACCTCTCTGCAGGTTCGGGCCTTGTCCTTGGATAATGTGGGTAGTGGGGGGAGGGGGATTGGGGAGCAGGGAATACAGCTTCCTCCTGTCATTCAGCAACAGGCTTCATAAGTACATAAGTAATGCCACACTGGGAAAAGACCAAGGGTCCATCGAGCCCAGCATCCTGTCCACGACAGCGGCCAATCGATATTCAGAGACTTAGCCACTGCATAAGATCAGTGAATGAAATCTCCGTTTACCTTTCTGCCCAACACTCATTGGCTCTCGTCATTCTAGAAAGATCACTACATGTGCCTCCTAATCTGATACAGATAACTCATCTATTAAATATAATATATACACCCATGAATGCATTTAATCAGATAGTGCAGATTGTTACTATTGGGATAAATTTTGACCCCTCATTCTTTCATGGACACAATAGCCCCCCCCCCCCCCATAAAAAGCCTCTGGCTCAATGAGTCTCAACCCAGCCCCCAGGACACACCTTGCTGGTCAAGTTTTCAGGATAGCCACAAAGAATATACATGAGATATTTGCATACAACAGAGCTAATGCATTCAAACTTTATCTCATGCATATTTCTTGTAGCTATCCTGAAAACCCAACTGGCTGAGTGTGTTCTGAGGACTGGGTTCAGAACCACTGGTCTAAGAGCATGAGGGGCTAGAGCAGGGCTACTCAAGCCAGTCCTCGGGGGACACCCCCAACCAGTCGGGCTTTCAGGATATCCACTTTTGCATAGCAAGAAGGCAGTGCATGCAAGTCACTGTGGATATCCTGAAAACCAACCCGCTGAGTGTGTACCGAGGGCTGGGTTGAGATGGAAAATTTTGCCACTCTTCTCCCCCTCCCCTTTGTAAAGCTTCTGGTCCTCATTCTCTTACATGAATAAATTTTGGCCATCTGACCAAATTTCTATATTTGGTAAGCCCAAACATTTTAAATAAAGGATTCCTGCAGTCAGCAGCTGATCCACATAGAGGGAACTGAATAGGAAAAATACTTCAAGCTGTGTGTGTGCCTTGCCTTGCAGATTGTGTGGGTGTGGAGGTGTGGAGGGAGAGGGATTGTGTGTATTTATGACTATACAGTATATGTTATTAGTATTGTTTGTGTATGGTGGGGTGCCTGGCAGATTGTGGGGGGTGCGTAGGTGTGGGGGGAGGGGGTTGTGTGTATTTATAACTATACAGTATATGTTATTAGTATTGTTTGTGTATGGGGGGTGCCTGGCTGATTGTGAGGGGTGCGTATTTGTGGGGGAGGGGTTGTGTGTATTTATGACTATACGGTATATGTTATTAGTATTGTTTATGTATGGGGGGAGCCTGGCAGATTGGGGGGGGGGTGCGTAGGTGTCTGGGGGAAGGGGGTTTCTATTTATCTATAACTATATAAGTTTGTTAGTACTGTTTGTGTAGTATGGGGGGGTGATCTCGGTGAAGCTCTTTGGTATATATTTATTGATTTATTAATCAGTATTTGATCAGTACCTCTCTTCTTTTGTCTTCTCTCCCCTCTGTCAGAGGTGGTCCCTGGAGATTATACCGAACGCCGGCTCTGTGAGATACGCTTTGACTCCAATGGAACAACCAGCGGAAACCGAATCCCATCATTCACTGATGGCCATGACAGCAAGTTCTTGCTGCCCCTGAAGGGCCCGATGGTGCCGGGAGAGCGGGGCCACTACCTACAAGTTCAACGACACCAAGTGAGTCCCCCCCTCCTCAAAACACTCTTATCTAAATTAATTTCTCATTGCTACATTGCAGGACACAGATGTAGGTTCACTAGAGTACTGGTGCCCTCAAGTGGGAAAGTGACAGGGTTACAGGATCCTCTGCAGGTTGAGACTTTTACTTAATCAACAAACAAATCCAGAGATTTCCAAAGGGAGATTTCCAGGGAACACCAAGACCTTCTTCCCACAACGTGTGGTGTCAGCTTTCCAGGGCACACAGGTCCCTTTTTCAGATGATGTTGAGTGGGAATGTTACAGTGGACACATGACCCCAGACAATGTTGGATGGCTATTTTCCAGGCCCTATAATGCCCTTCTCCAGATTATGTTTATTTATGTTTTGTGTTATTGATTTACCACCATTCAAACAAAACAGTTGGCATCATAGTAACATAGTAAATGATGGCAGATAAAGACCTGTACGGTCCATCCAGTCTGCCCAACAAGATTAACTCATTTTACATGGTATGTGATACTTTATATCCGAATTTGATTTGTCCTTGCCTTTCTCAGGGCATAGACCGTAGAAGTCTGCCCAGTACTGTTCTTGTACTAAGTTCTGAAGCTAACGTCGAAGCCCCTTAAATTTACACTCTACTACTACTTATCATTTCTATAGCGCTACCGGACGTACGCAGCGCTTCATACTTGAACATGGAGAGACAGTCCCTGCTCAATAGAGCTTACAATCTAATTATGACAGACAGACAGGACAAGTAAGGGATAAGGGTTAGGACAGACAGGAAATATCAGGGATAGGGAACAGTTGAAGGTTTAGGTTTAGGAGTTAAAAGCAGCATCGAAGAGGTGGGTTTTTAGCCTAGATTTGAAGATGGCCAGAGATGAGGCTTGGCGTACCAGCTCAGGAAGTTTATTCCAGGCATATGGTGCAGCAAGATAGAAGGAACGGAGTCTGGAGTTAGTGGTGGAGGAGAACAGTGCAGATAAGAGAGATTTGCCCAGTGAGCGGAGTTCCCGGGGAGGAGTGTAGGGAGAGATGAGAGTGGAGAGGTACTGAGGAGTTGCAGAGTGAATGCATTTGTAAGTCAGTAAGAGGAGTTTGAACTGAATGTGGAAACGGATAGGGAGTCAATGAAGTGACTTGAGGAGAGGGCTAATATGAGCATAACGACACTGGCGGAATATTAGTTGTGCCGCAGAATTTTGAACAGATTGAAGAAGAGCGAGATGGCTCAGTGGGAGACCTGTGAGAAGCAAGTTGCAGTAGTCTAAGCGGGAGGTGATAAGAGTGTGGATGAGGGTTCTGGTTGCATACTCAGAAAGGAATGGGCGAATTTCGGTGATGTTATAGAGGAAGAAACGACAGGTTTTAGCAGTCTGTTGAATATGTGAAGCGAAGGAGAGGGAGGAGTCGAAGATGACCTCAAGGTTATGTGCTGATGAGATGGGAAGGATGAGCGTATTATCCACAGAAATAGAGAAAGGGGGGAGAGGAGAGGTCGGTCCAGCCCTTCCCTATCTATTCAGTCACAATTAGGGCGTAGACCATAGAAGTCTGCCCAGCTCCCGTTTTGTTTCCAATTACCGGCGTCACCACCCAATCTCCACTAAGATTCCAGGAACCATTCCTTCTAAACAGGATTCCTTTGTGTTTATCCCACGCATGTTTGAATTCCATTACCGTTTTTATCTCCACCACCTCCCGCGGGAGGGCATTCCACATATCCACCACCCTCTTCGTGAAAAAATACTTCCTGTCATTAGTCCTGAGTCTGCCCCCCTTCAACCTCAATTCATGTCCTCTAGTTCTACCGCCTTCCAGTCTCCGGAAAAAGTTCGTTTGCGGATTAATACCTTTCAAATATTTGAATGTCTGTATCATATCACCCCTGTTTCTCCTTTCTTCCAAGGTATACATGTTCAGGTCAGCAAGTCTCTCCTCGTATGGTTTGCAACGCAAATCCCATACCATTTTTGTAGCTTTTCTTTGCACCACTTCCAGTCTTTTTACATCTTTAGCAAGATATGGCCTCCAAAACTGAACACAGTACTCCAAGTGGGGCCTCACCTCCTTTCTTCTGCTGGTTATGCCCCTCTCTACGCAGCCTAGCATCCTTCTGGCCACGGCCGTCGCCTTGTCGCATTGTTTCTTCACCTTCAGATCCTCCGACACCAACACCCCAAGGTCTCTCTCCTGAGTCGAGCTTACTAATCTCTGCCCTCCTATCCGGTATCTCTCTTTTGGGTTTCCGCACCCCAAGTGCATCACTCTACACATTTTGGCATTAAATTTTAACTGCCAGACCCTCGACCATTCTTCTAATGATCGGAGATCCCTTCTCATCATTTCTACTCCCTCCAGGGTATCCACTCTATTGGCTATTTTCGTGTCATCCGCAAAAAGGCAAACCTTTCCTTCCAACCCTTCAGCAATATCTCCCACAAATATATTAAACAGAATAGGCCCCAGCACCGACCTCTGAGGAACTCCACTGCTCACTTTCCTTTCCTCCGAGCGGATTCCATTTACCACCACCCTCTGCCATATGTCGGTCAACCAGTTTCTTATCCAGTTCACCACTTTCGGTCCTAAGTTCAACTCTTTCAGCTTATTCACGAGTCTTCTGTGGGGGACCGTATCAAAGGCTTTGCTGAAGTCCAAGTAGATTACATCTACCGTACGTCCTTCATCCAGTTCTTTGGTCACCCAATCAAAGAAGTCAATAAGATTTGTTTGGCAGGATTTTCCTTCAGTAATGCCATGTTAGCTTGGTTCCTGTAATCCATTAGCTTCTAGATAGTTAACTATCCTGTCTTTTAGCAGTGAATCCATTATTTTTCCTACCACTGATGTGAGACTTACCGGTCTGTAGTTTCCCACTTCTTCTCTGTCTCCACTTTTGTGAAGAGGGACCACATCCGCTCGTCTCCAATCTCGCAGAACCTCTCCCGTCTCTAAAGATCTATTATATAAATCTTTAAGAGGTCCTGCCAGGAGCTCTTGGAGCTCCTTCAGTAACCTGGGATGTATCTCATCTGGCCCCATAGCTTTGTTCACCTTCAGATTCTCAAGCTGTTTATAAACTCTTTCTTCCGTAAATAGCGCAGTATCCACTCCATTCCCAGACGTTCCTTTGGCAGCCAACCACAGTCCTTCTCCAGGATTTTCCTCTGTGAACACCGAAGAGAAATAATTGTTTAGCATGTTCACTTTATCTTCATCACTCTCCAAATAGCCATTCTCATTATCTTTCAATCTTGCAATTCCATTCCTATCTCTTCTCCTTTATTATTTATTTTATTTATTTATTTAGATTTTGCTCACACCTTTTTCAGTAGTAGCTCAAGGTGAGTTACATTCAGGTACCCTGGATATTTCTCTGTCCCAGGAGGGCTCAGAATCTAAGCTTGTACCTGAGGCAATGGAGGGTTAAGTGACTTGCCCAAGATCACAAGAAGCAGCAGCGGGATTTGAACTGGCCACCTCTGGATTGCAAGACCGGTGCTCTAACCACTAGGCCACTCCTCCACTCTTTTCTCCAATATATCTGAAAAAAGTCTTGTCACCTCTCTTCACATCTTTAGCCATTTTTTTTTCTTCCGCTTGCGCTTTCGCTAGCCGTATTTCCCTCTTCGCTTCTTTCAGTTTAATCTGATAATCTTTTCCGTGATCCTCTCGTTGCGTTCTTTTGTATTTCTTGAACAAAGCCTCTTTTGCTCTTATTTTTTCAGCTACTTGTTTGGAGAACCATATATAGGCTTCCTGTTTCTCTTGTTTTTGTTTACTTTCCTCACAAAAAGATCAGTCGTCATATTTATAGCAGCCTTTAGCAGTTTACATGCCAAAATTGAGCCTAAGGGTCACATGGATCTTTCCAGGTCACCCAAGGACCTTCTTCAGATGTCAGAATGTAGGTCTTTGACTTTTCTGATAGCAGAGGGCAATATAGCCACTACACCAAACATTCCAGCTACTATTTATTGCTACACTTTTCATTTTAGTTGCATTTATGTCTCACTCACAGCAATTTCAAGAAAATACAGCATATAACGAAAACAGCAGTACCATTAAAATAATTTTAAAAATATCCACACAAACCATATTTAGAAAGAAGTATACAGTTATATACCATCCAGCCAAAGATACCTTCAAATCCCCCAACCACCAAAATAAAAATGCCAAATTCACCTTTCTGAGTTGCTCCTTTGGTGGAAACTCACCATCCTTGAGAGGTCAACTTATGTCACCAGAGCAGACCATAATACCAAAGGGATTCTGATGGTACCTTCCACCTGCACCTGGTGCTGTACAGAAGCAGTACAAGACAGTCCCTGTTCTGGGGACCTTACTTTCCAGTCCAAGGTTTCAGACATGCATTTATTGCAATGAATAGGGGTAACGTTGAGAAGGCTGAGATCAGGGAGTCGCAGGGTTTGCGTTTGCCCTGAGTCAGTCTTCAGGTACTTTTTCCATCGAAAGTAATGGATATAGAAGTGAAAATACAATATATGGGCAAAGGTTTCCGTAGCTGACCTAAATGCATGCTGGGGCTGCCTTCTTGCATGTGTGGAATCACATTGAGTCTGAGCAAGTTTCAGAAGGCCAATTTACACAGGCAAAATGTTGAAGCACATTTACATCTCTTTAACTTCCTGGTCATCTCCTGTCTGTTTCTCTTAGCCCTCCTGTCTTTTGTCCTGTCCTGTACCCCTCCAGACTTGGATCTTCCCTGGAAATCTCTCAGCTGCTTTCTCTCTCAAAGGGTATTACAGGGTCCCAACTCAACCTGTCATGCACTGTCCCTCTGTGTCCATTTTCAGATGTCATTTTCCATTTCTCTCCCCCCCCCCCACCACTTCTAAGAGTGTGACAGGAATCCCATCCTACCCCAGCCCCAATCCATCTTTCTTATAATTACTTCCATTGGGTTTCAGGTACCACTGTCTCGTCGGATGTCCCACGATGAGAGTGACATGTTCTCCTCCAATCGGACTTTTCCCTTCATCCAGAAGTGGCCCTCATCAGATGACATCCGGAGGGGAAGTCTCCACCGGAACCCTGGCTCCACGATGGACCTCCTGGACTTGCAACGACCACGTCGACACAAGGCAGACGACAGCATCACAAGTCTGCGCCAGTTCTTAGAGGCAGGACTTCGAGGAAACCCAGGGGACGCCTTCTTCTTTCGGGATGAGATCACCACCTTCATTGATGAGACCCCACTGCCCAGTCCTGTGGGAAGCCCACGCCGGTCCCGGCCCCAGCCTGTGCCTCATGACGAGCGCCGGATGTCACTAAGCACTGGGATGGAGAAAGATCACAGCGCTCTACGACGCTGCTCACTCACAGATGCTGTCACAGAATTCCAGGGCCCTAGAAAATCCCATGAAGCGTCCCCCGCCAGGACCCGACCCCAATACAGACATCCCCACGGACCATCCTACCGGGGGCCCAGAGCAGACTCCCGGGATATCTCCCCCAGAAGGACTCGCCGGGACAGTGAGAACCCTGTGAGCCTGCAAGAAACCTCAAGGATCCAAATTATTAACCTCCATGAAATTTGATTGAGTTACTGGGGGGACTGCAGGTCTTGCAGGGCAGGGCATGGCCCGCGAGCAAACTGAAGTGGGGGGTCATATTCTCAGGCAGCAGCAAAATCTGGGAAGAATGCACCCAGAGATGAAGCTCTCAATAACCCCCCTCAAACTCATGCACAGAATCCTGTCCATAACCCCATAAAATTTCAGAAAGAGCAAAGATGGTAATGTGTGAATAAAATCTGAGTAAGGACAGTGCATCTGAGATCCTGTAATATCCATCAGTGTCTTGATAAAGTTATTGTGCTGAAAATATCAGCTGACAGAGAAGCAGAATACCAGACATGGTGTAAGATAACCCGAAAAAAGAGCCCCTGCGCTCTCTGAATTTTGCCAGAGTTTACCAGGTATTTCCAGCCCCTGCGTTCTCTGCATTTACCAGAGTCTCCACAGGAATTTTCAACTTTTAAGCTCTCTGCATTTTGCCAGTCTCCCCTGGTATTTTCAACCCTCCCCCCCCCCCCCCCCCCCGCACTCTCTGCATTTTACTAGAGTTTTCTCTGATATTTTCAGCCCCTGCATATTCTGCATTTTACCAGAGTCTTCACAGGTATTTTCAGCCCTTGCGCTCTGCATTTTATCAGAGGTTCCCCAGGTATTTTCAGCCCCTGCACTCTGTACATTTTGCTGGAGTCTCTCCTGGTATTTTCAGCCCCTGCACTCTCTACATTTTGCTAGAGTCTCTCCTGGTATTTTCAGCCCCTGCACTCTCTACATTTTGCTGGAGTCTCTCCTGGTATTTTCAGCCCTGCACTCTCTACATTTTGCTGGAGTCTCTCCTGGTATTTTCAGCCCCTGCACTCTCTACATTTTGCTGGAGTCTCTCCTGGTATTTTCAGCCCCTGCACTCTTTACATTTTGCTGGAGTCTCTCCTGGTATTTTCAGCCCCTGCACTCTTTACATTTTGCTGGAGTCTCTCCTGGTATTTTCAGCCCTGCACTCTCTACATTTTGCTGGAGTCTCTCCTGGTATTTTCCGCCCCTGCACTCTCTACATTTTGCTGGAGTCTCTCCTGGTATTTTCAGCCCCTGCACTCTCTACATTTTGCTGGAGTCTCTCCTGGTATTTTCAGCCCCTGCACTCTCTACATTTTGCTGGAGTCTCTCCTGGTATTTTCAGCCCCTGCACTCTTTACATTTTGCTGGAGTCTCTCCTGGTATTTTCAGCCCCTGCACTCTCTACATTTTGCTGGAGTCTCTCCTGGTATTTTCAGCCCCTGCACTCTTTACATTTTGCTGGAGTCTCTCCTGGTATTTTCAGCCCCTGCACTCTTTACATTTTGCTGGAGTCTCTCCTGGTATTTTCAGCCCTGCACTCTCTACATTTTGCTGGAGTCTCTCCTGGTATTTTCAGCCCCTGCACTCTCTACATTTTGCTGGAGTCTCTCCTGGTATTTTCAGCCCCTGCACTCTTTACATTTTGCTGGAGTCTCTCCTGGTATTTTCAGCCCCTGCACTCTTTACATTTTGCTGGAGTCTCTCCTGGTATTTTCAGCCCTGCACTCTCTACATTTTGCTGGAGTCTCTCCTGGTATTTTCAGCCCCTGCACTCTCTACATTTTGCTGGAGTCTCTCCTGGTATTTTCAGCCCCTGCACTCTCTACATTTTGCTGGAGTCTCTCCTGGTATTTTCAGCCCCTGCACTCTTTACATTTTGCTGGAGTCTCTCCTGGTATTTTCAGCCCCTGCACTCTTTACATTTTGCTGGAGTCTCTCCTGGTATTTTCAGCCCCTGCACTCTGTACATTTTGCTGGAGTCTCTCCTGGTATTTTCAGCCCCGGCACTCTCTACATTTTGCTGGAGTCTCTCCTGGTATTTTCAGCCCCTGCACTCTCTACATTTTGCTGGAGTCTCTCCTGGTATTTTCAGCCCCTGCACTCTTTACATTTTGCTGGAGTCTCTCCTGGTATTTTCAGCCCTGCACTCTCTACATTTTGCTGGAGTCTCTCCTGGTATTTTCAGCCCCTGCACTCTTTACATTTTGCTGGAGTCTCTCCTGGTATTTTCAGCCCTGCACTCTCTGCATTTGACTGGAGTCTGGACAACAAAGAGAAGTGGGTAAAAAACCAGGAATCCCAGAGACTGGATTTCAGTAAAAATGAAGTAAAGTTTATTGAACAATATATTGACTCTATATATTGTTCAATAAACTTTACTTCATTTTTACTGAAATCCAGTCTCTGGGATTCCTGGTTTTTTACCCACTTCTCTTTGTTGTCTATAACTATCTGTGGGACTTCTTCGAGTTCTCCACATCTGTGGATTCTCAACTGGTTTGACTGGAGTCTTACAGTCCCTTTATCCTCCTGTTTGCATTTCTGCTGTAGTCTCTTTAGACTCAGCTTCCAGAGCAACCTGTAAATCTCTGGGGTGTCATCTGCAGAGGAAGGTGGGGCAGGGCTCTGAGAACCTTTAGCTTCTTCCGTGTTCCTGTAAGGCCAGATATAGTTTTGGTTTCTGTGCTGGAGGAAGCCAGAGAAACTAAAACAGAAAAATCAAGGCAGGGCGAACATGCAAG
Organism: Microcaecilia unicolor; assembly: GCF_901765095.1. Lineage (NCBI taxonomy): Eukaryota > Metazoa > Chordata > Amphibia > Gymnophiona > Siphonopidae > Microcaecilia > Microcaecilia unicolor. The sequence continues at coordinate 34,455,701 of NC_044044.1, forward strand.
AGATAGCAAGATAGCAAAGGTGAGAAAGATTGAGACAATATAGAGAACAAGAAATAGAAGAGGGAGCTGAGGGAGCTGACATATAGTGAAGAGAAAGAGAGAGACAGAAGACAGACACAAGAAGGAGAGGAGACAAAGAGAAAGGGGGACAGGGAAGAGACAGACAGACACAGAAGGAGAGAAGAATATACAAAAACAGGAACGGAGAAAAGACAAACACAGGAGGGAGAGAGGGAAACACAGAGACCAGAGGAGGAGGCAAGAGACAGTCAGGCACGGGAAAGATAAAGAAGAATAAACGGAAACAGAAGACGTGACAGACACAAAGATAGCAAGAGCTAGAGAGACATACAAAGGGAGGGTGAGACAGGAGCTATGCAGGAGATCCGGACTGTGTGTGGGGAGATGCAGACCCTGCCTCAGTACAAAGAAGAAGAGGGTGAGCCCCGGTCCCCCCTTCAGGCCACCAATACAAGCAAGGAGAATCCAAGACCAGCAGACATGTCTCACCTTTACCCCAAGGAACCCAGGCTGGGGTACAGCCCAACCTGTCTACCACTGAGTCACAGCCAAGAGAATATACCTGGCAAGGAGAAATATTTTATCCTCAGGGTAAGAGACTGCATGGAAAATATTCATTTCCTAGGGTAAGAGAAACTGAGGTAAGAGACAGCCTTAGGGTTAGTACTCACTCACTGGGGTAAGAGACAGGGTTGAGTTAGTATTCTAGCCTCAAGTATGGGGCAGGACTCATAGTTAGTACTTAATCACTAGGGTAAGAGACAGGTCTCAAGTTTGGGTTAGTAGTCTGTCCTCAGGGTAAAAGACAAGCTTTAAGGTTAGTACTCGATCATCGGGGTAAGAGACAGGTGTCAGGATTGTTGGATGTGTTGGGTTAGTATTCTGTCCTTGGGGTATGAGACAGGCCTCAAGATAAGTAAATAATCGGGGTAAGAGATAGGGTTGTAGGATGGGTTGTGTTAGCACTCTGACCTGAGGCCTCAGGTTTAATACTTGATCATCAGGTAAGAGACAGGTCTCAGGATTGTTGGACTTGCTGGGTTACTACTATGTCCTCAGGCTTCAGGATTAGTACTTGATCATTTGGGTAAGAGACAGGTCTCAGGGTTCTTGGTGTGTTGGGTTAGTACTCTGTCCTCAGGACTCAGGATTAGTACTCGATCATTGGGGTAATAGACAGGTGTCAGGATTGTTGGATGTGTTGGGTTAGTATTCTGTCCTTGGGGCATGAGACAGGCCTCTAGATAAGTACTCAATTATCTGGGTAAGAGATAGGTTGCAAGGTTGTAGGATGGGTTGTGTTAGCACTCTGACCTGAGGCTTCAGGTTTAGTACTTGATCATCACGGTAGGAGACAGGTCTCAGGGTTGGGTTAGTACTCTGTCCTTGGTGTATGAGACAGGCCTCACAGTTAGTATTCAGTCATTAGGGTAAGAGACAGGTCTCAGTATTGTTGATATGTTGGGTTAGTGCTCTGTTCTGAGGTCTCAGGTTTGGTACTTGATCATTAGGAAAAGAGACAGGTCTCAAGGTTATCAATGTGCCAGGTGAGTACTCTGTCCAGAGTCAGGTCTAAGGGTTGTTGATAGGTTAGTACTTTGTCCTCATGCCTCAGGATGAGTACTCGATCATTTGGGTAAGAGACTGTCTCAGTTTGTTGGTGTGTTGGGTTAGTACTCCTTCCTCAGGCCTCAGGGTTAGTACTTAATCATTCGGGTAAGAGTCAGCTCTCAGGGTTGTTAGTGACTTTGTACTCTATCCTCAGGTCTCAGGGTTAGCACACTTTCTCTTGCAGAATGGGACTCTGGAACAAGCCATTGCAGATATTACATCCATGCTGTCACCAGCTGAGGATGGAGAGGTTCAGAGCACTTGGATATTCACTGAGTGAGTAGAACCCCACCAAAGTTGGGGAAGAAAGCCTAGGGTACCAGACAGTTGGAGAAGACTGGAAAAGTCATTTCCCAGTGCTATCTGTAGCTCCTAGCCATCCTTCTCAAACCAGCTCTCCACTGTCCGTTTACCTCTTGTTCAACAGCCTGTTTAGTCACTGCTGCTCATCTCCCCACCTCTCTCCAGGGTGGATCACTGGAATAATGACCAGGAGCGCCTGGTTTTCCTCACTCACCACTCTCTTCTGCTCTGCCGCTATGATTTTGTGGGTCTCTGCAATTCGCATCTCTTCCGCATTCCTCTGAACTTCATTGATACTCTGTACTGTGGAGAACTCCACTACCCGAACACATCCCTCAACAAGTGAGTCACAGCTGGGGCCAAAGAAGTGGTATGAGGTGGGGGGGGGGGGGGGGAGGAAGTAGACAGGCCAGAGGATTCACCAGAAGAAGCATGTACATAAAATCCAGGAACCGTCTTATTTCTTAGGCTGTGAGTTCAAACGGTTCAGGATGCCAAAAAGGACCTGGCTGAAACTGGCCTGGTAAGCAATGGGGGTGGGGTGGGGGATAAAATCTGATGGCGTGCCTGAGGGGATGAGCACAGCCAAAGGTGGCTGTGGGAGAGGGGGTTAAAGGAATGCCTAGGAGGATGGAGTGGCTGGAGGAGTGGCTGGGGGGGTGGATGACTCAGGATGGCTGAGGGGGTTGGAGGAGTACCTGGAAGTGGTTGGGGAGCTGGAAAAGTGCCTAGGAGGGGTTTGAGGAGTGCCTGGGAGTATCTGAGTGTGGCTGAGGGGGGCTGGAGGAGTAGCTTGGGGAGTTGGAGGTGTGCCTGCGAGTGGCTAGGGGAGTTGAAGGAGTACCAGGGAGTGGCTGGGGGAACTGGAGAAGTGGATGGGAGTGTCTGAGAGGGTTGAAGGAGTGCCTCAGAGTGGCTGGGGGAATTGGAGTGCCTGGTAGTGGTTGAGAGGGGTCAGAGGAGTGCCAGGGAGTGGCTGGGGGGAATGTATGAATACCTGGAAGTGGCTGGGCAGCTGGAGAAGTGCCTTGGAGGGGTTTGAGGAGTGCCTGGGAGTACCTGAGTGTGGCTAAGGGGGGCTGGAGGAGTAGCTGGGGTTGGATGTGTGCCTGCGAGTGGCTGGGGGGGGGGGGGGGTTGGACGAGTACCAGGGAGTGGCTGGGGGAATTGGAGGAGTGGCTGGGAGGGGCTGGAGGAGTGCCTGTGTCGGTGTCTCTTTTTCTCTCACTGTCCAATCTTAAGAACATAAGACATTCCATGTTGGGTCAGACCAAAGGTCTATTGAGTCCAGTGTCCTGCCAGACAGTCCATGTCACAAGTACCTAATAGCCGGGATCTCACAGAGAAAATCCATTCCTCATTGCTCACACCCAGAGATAAGTAGTGGCTTTCCCAAGTCTACCTAGCTACAAATGGTTTACAGACTTTTCCTCCAGGAACTTGTCTATACCCTTTTTAAATCCAGCTTCCAACTGCCTTGACCACATCCCACCCTTCTGCTCTCTTTTCCCACCCTCCTTCTCTCATTCTGCAGGAAACAGGGGCAAGCTTTGCGTATCTGCTGGGATAAGCTTCGGCCCCCCTCCTTCCTGGCCCGCTGGAACCCCTGGTCCTCTGAACTACCCTATGTCACACTGATGCAGCATCCTGTGGCTGGGATGGAGGAGACAGTCTCACACATGTGCCAGGTAATCATGTGTGTCTCAGCACTGACTGTGCCAAGAGACCCCCCCCCCCCCACCCATAACTACTGTACCTCTAATTCTGAACCCATAGCCCCTCAATACCATACTGGATGCAGACTTAACTCTCTCTCATGCAGGGGATCAGGGAGGCTCCATCTGCACTGACACGGGGGGGGGGGGGGGGGAGGTGATGTGTTAAAGACTCTCAGCCAGATGCACTAACTCCAGGGAAAGAGCCCTTCCCTTAGCAAATCGGTAAAAAACGGGCATGCATGAAGGAAATCGCATGCAAATGAGCTGCTCACTGTTAGCTCATTTGCACTCGATTTCCTTCCTAAGGAGGAGAAGCCAGTCATCCAGCTGAGCATGCGCAGAGCAGCCAAGCGTTATGCTGGCTGCTCTGCGCATGCCAAAGACGGCTTCATACACGCAGACAAGCTGCGTGTATAATAGCAGTCAATAAATTGCTGGGCGTTTTGTGCAGCAGAGGGAGAGAGCGGGAAAGAGAATCAGGGATCGGGACGTGTGAAGACGCCCAAATCAAAACTATTTGAACGTCCCTTTCCATTATGCTCTTCCAGGTCTCTCTCAGCCAATCACAGCACGTTTAGCTGACACCAGTGACACCAGTGACAACTAAACGTACTGTGATTGGCTGAGAGAGACCTGGAAGAGCATAATGGAAAGGGACGTTCAAATAGTTTTGATTTAGACGTCCAGATCCCCGATTCTCTCCGGCGGTGGTCATTTCGGTTCAGGCACCTTAGTCATAAGAAAAACACGTCCAAGAGAAGGACGCCCATCACAAAATCTGAAGAAAAAAAATGGCCGTGTTCGCCATGGACATCCTTTTTTTTGAGTGAAGGACATCCAAGTGTCCGCCCCGGGTGCATTTTTACCTGCTGGGGGGGATGCCGCGCACCTGTCGGCTTTGCTTGTTCCATGCTCCCTCGGCCCCGGAACAGGAAGTAACCTGTTCCATGGCAGAGAGAGCACGGAACAAGCGGAGCAGACAGGCACGCGGCACCCCACCCCCCCCAGCGGCGTGCACCCGGGGCGGACCTCCCCCCCCTTGGTACACCACTGGAACTGGTTTAAAAACCACGTTGCTGGGTCGTTTTTAGTGCGTCTGGCCCTCTATGAGAGAATTAACAGGGGAAGGAAGGGTTCCTGCAGCCAGGCTGTGAATGAAATAAAGTGCATTGAGTGAGTGTAACAGAAGGGGGTATAGTCCATACAAGCAAGCTGGCATTGAAGTAACAGGGTGCACAGATCCATGCAGCCAGGCTGGGGGGTGCACTGACAGTGGAATCTTTTCTGCTTTCCATTGCCCATAATTCTCTTTCTCTTCTCCACAGCTGAAAACGTTTAAGGAGCAGTTGGTGGAGTGTGTAAGGGTGGCCCACATGCAGAAGCCCCTGCCAGGAAGAGCCAACGGGCCTTTGATACTGGAAAAGCCCATCCCGATGGAGACATACTTGGGACTCATGTCTTTCCTGAGCAGCAAATCTGAGATGGGCTATGCCAAGTCCCGGGGGATCTTTGGATTCTGAGCCATCACCCAGGAAATAAGGAGTTCAGTGCTTCTGTGACGCCAGCGTTGTTAAAGCCCTAATAAAGAATAATTATTCTGCTTCTTCTGGCTTGTTTGAAATTCCCTTTCACCCTAGGCATGTGTAATGTGAGACCAGACCTGTATGCAGCATTGAAGGTGTGGGCACCCCATGGATTTGCATCATGGCTGAATGACATTTTTCTATTTGTTTGTCAATTCTTTACTAATAATTCCTGCTCTCAGGTCGACGTTCCCTGATGATCCCATGATCTCATAAGTTAAGTATTGCCATACTGGGACAGACCGAAGATCCATCAAGCCCAGTATCCTGTCTCCAACAGTGGCCAATCCATGTCACAAGTACCTGGTAAGATCCCAAAAGAGTAAAACAGATTTTATGCTGCTTATCCCATGAGTAAGCAGTGGATTTTCCCAAGTCCAGCTTAATAATAGTCTATGGACTTTACTTGTGGAAACTTGTCCAAACCTTTTTTAAACCCTACTAAGCTAACTGCTTTTACCACATTCTCTGGTAATAAATTCCAGAGCTTAGCTACAAATTGAGTGAAGAAATATTCACAAATCTCTTCACCGAGGGGTAACTTTATGAGGAGGTGGTACCTCTTCACTGAACCCAGCCCAGTGTTCTGAAATCACTTTGCTGCTCTTCAGTTGCCAGTTTTCCTTTAGATTAGCTGAATCCTGTTCCATTTGTCCCTTCTCCAAATCATTTATGACAGTATTGAGCAGCCCTGGTCCCAGTGCAGATCCTTTGGGGACCCCACTGCTCGCCTTTCTCCATGCTGCAGATGGACCAGTTAATTCTCACCTTTATTTATGATCTTTCAGACATGTAAGGACATTTCGTCCTTTAGATTGTAAGCTCCTTTGAGCAGGGACTGTCCTTCTTTGTTAAACTGTACAGCGCTGCGTAACCCTAGTAGCGCTCTAGAAATGTTAAGTAGTAGTAGTAGTAGTAAGGATTTTCCCTCATAACCTCTGACAGTCCTTTTCTAGGACCTGTTCACAGGGACACAGCTCTGAGAATTCAGGCTTAAAGAGTCTTAGCTGGGGGATGGGTGGTATTAAAATCTTGTGAAGTATCTAAGTTCATTATATCAGTTCATCCCTTCCCAATACACCCTCAAAGATCTCCAGCACCAAGGGGCATCCATTTATCAGCAAAGTAATACATATAAATTAGTCACCTCATTTTCAAAATCCTCTTATTCTACTACTACTACTATTAAACATTTCTATAGCGCTACTAGACTTACGCAGCGCTGTACAAATCAGCATGAAAAAGACAGTCCCTGCTCAACAGAGCTTACAATCTAAATTGGACAGACGAACAGACAGCTAGGGATGGGGAAATTGCAGTGGTAGAGGTGATAAGTGAGGGTGTTGAGTAAGAGAGTCATGGTTAGGAGTCGAAAGCAGTAGCAAAGAGGTGGGCTTTAAGCCTAGACTTGAAGACAGCCAGAGACTGAGCCTGACGTACCGGCTCAGGGAGTCTATTCCAGGCATAGGGAGCAGCGAGATAGAAGGAACGGAGCCGGGAGTTAGCAGTGGGGGAGAAGGGGGACGACAGGAGACATTTACCCAGCGAACGGAGTTCACGGGGAGGAGTGTAGGGAGAGATGAGAGCGGAAAGGTACTGAGGAGCTGCAGAGTGGATGCACTTGTAGGTCAAAAGGAGAAGTTTGAACCGTATGCGGAAGCGGATAGGGAGCCAGTGAAGCGACTTGAGGAGAGGGCTAACGTGAGTGTAGCGACTCTGGCGGAATATAAGACGCGCAGCAGAGTTTTGGACAGATTGAAGAGGAGATAGATGGCTGAGCGGGAGACCAGCGAGAAGCAAATTGCAGTAGTCTAGGCGAGAGGTGATAAGGGTGTGGGTAAGGGTTTTGGTAGCGTCCTCGGAGAGGAAAGGGCGAATTTTGTTAATATTATAGAGAAAGAAAGGACAGGTTTTGGCAATCTGCTGAATATTCTCTTACCTGTCTATATGTTAATCATCTCTCTGACCTCATGTGCACCTTTCTTTAAATTAGTCACCTTACTTTCTTACTTATCTGTGTTCCATCTTTGCTTATACCCTACGCTGTCTGTTCCATTACGTATTGTGTTGACATTGTAAGTAGTAACTATGTCATACTTTGTACTGTTATTTGAATATTTTTATTGCTGTAATTGTCTATTGCTTATGCCTGATTTATTCTTACTGTACACCGCCTTGAGTGAATTCATTCAAAAAGGTGGTAAACAAATCCTAATAAATACATAAATAAAGGGGAAACATTTTAATAAAAGGTCAGACAGCAGACGCAAATACGTTCCATCAATCCACTGGCATAACTGCAGACCAAGCTTTTCTAAAACTACCCCAAACATTTAAATAGTGCAGAAAAGAAATCCCAGAGAAACTTCCTGGGTTCTGGTGCTGATCCAAATTGTCTGTTCAGATTCCGCTTCTAACCTGGGTTCAGGATCCCATAGATTTGCTGTTCCAGCAGCTGTTTCTCTTCTTTCCCCAGGATTAGACACAGTTTTTCCTGCTCATTCTTGCTGGGAAGTCTCTCTTCTCTGCTCTTTGGGAAATATGCAGCTCTTCTCTCTTTGCATTTTGTACAGTACGGGAGAAAGTGCATTTCTGCTTCTCATCTTGTGTGCCTGGTCTGGCTGGCTCCTTGGGAATTCTAGCTGTTCTGGCTCTAATTCGGGCTGTGTCTGTTTCTCACTCCACCAGACCCCTCTCCTCCCCAGATCCATCCCCTTCCTTCTCCTCCCCTTACACTCCTCCTCCGCTTTCCCTGCTCCCTCCTCTTTCTTTGGTCATGGCTTCTCTGCCTCGTTGGCTCTTGTTACTTTTGCCTTTGCTCCTTTGCTATGTCCCCTGTTGCAGCTCGGCTATGCAGAGCTGGCTGCAGCCCTTTGACCTGTTGTATACTGCAGGGGTGCAGGCATTCTTCCAGGGAGACTGGTCCCAGAGCCGGGATTACCTACAGAGGGCCCTGCTTAGCTACACCCTGCTGAGGCAGGTGAAGGTATCCTGCCAGGCTCAGTGCCAGCGGGAAGCCCCTCTTCACGTCTGGCTGAAGGATCTGAGCTTCATGGATGCAGTGCTGCAGAGGTCTGAGTGTCTGGAGCACTGTGAGAGGCTACAACTAGGGCCCCCGACCCGACACAAAGTCTCCAGTGCAGTCCACAAGGAATTCAAGCGCAGGGAGCCATATAACTTCCTGCAGGCAGCGTATTTCAAGGTGAGAGGGAAAGGGTGGGTGGGGGCACAGAAGGGGGAGACTATGGGGTACAGAGTGTCAGGATATGCGGGAGGTACCAGGGTATCAGGTTCAGACATCAGAAAAGGCTGGGAAAGGGGTGCAAGGGTATAACTGGGAGATGTACAGAAGCAGTAGAGGGACAGGGTGGCTGCTACCGATTTATTAAAAAAATGGTGCAAACTATGATCACAAGGAAAAGGGCCGAGGTGTCTGCAAAACTGTCAGAGTGAGAAGAAGAGCCAAAGACAATCTCAGCCATCCTGAGAAAGAATATGCAGGAGACAGATTTGCATAAAATGGAGTTAGTGTATGCAAATCTAGCTCATCCGTATTCATTGTGGGTGTCCTGAAAAGCTGACTGGCTGGGTGTATCCGAGGACTGGAGCAAGAACCCTTGACCTAGAGGAAAGGCTTCGTACCAGTCACCCCTGTTAGATCCCTTAGCTACTGCAATGGACCATCTCCTGTAATGTATCATTTATATTCTGCTATCACCCAAAATGGATCAAGGCAGACGAGAAGTAGCTCTATCCCTTACTAAGCACCTCTAAGAAATACTAAATATTTCCTTTGAAACCCGTAGAGTTTACCTATAATTGCCATAAACGTAAACCACCCTAATGTAATCCAGACATAAAGCATCCCTCAACTCAAATAATAATAGCTTAGTTCCATTATCCAATGGGTAATCAGTCAAAAAAGTTTTAAATGATGATTGAAATTCTTATAAAAACAATCTGATGTCAAACAGATGCCTCCTTTTCCAAACAGATAAAGACCCTTCCTATCCAGTCCAATCTTAGTTCATATATAGTATTCAATATCCCACAACCTTCAGATCTTCAATATACTAATACAGATTCCCCATGAACCTCAGTGATGTGCAGTCACCAGCAATTTCTCAATCTGGCGATAATGGCAAACATCAACCTCTTCATTGGTTCGTTAAAATATTTTTAACTTATTCATTCTATTTATTCAAGCCCATAATTTAAATTGAACTTATCTTCTTTAATTTTATCAGACCCAGGGGTTAGGCTGCCCGACATGCACGTTTCGCTCCGAAATGAGCTGTCTCAAGGACATCCCCTATAATACAAAAAACATTTCATTTTTAACTGCACTTCATATCCAAGCAGTTAGCCTATATCTAGACAGCATCATTATTTAAAACCAAACCCCCAAAACTCACCCCATGATCTTACTAGCGTCAGCTCAGCAAAAGTTATTCAGTAGCCAAGATGGCACCAGCGTTTTTTCAAATCAATTAAATATCAGCTGTTCTATGACGTATCAACAATTAAAGCCCCGCCCCCCATGGCGTTCCACTGATAGCCTTCCTCCCTTCAATGCCTTCCAAACAAACATCTGTCAATTATAGCAGACAAGACGACTCCATCAACCTGAGATTTGAACTCCACAGCACAAAAGTCCACTCAATCTGTTTCAAAAAAATATTCAAAATAGCGTTGTTGTTATTTCCATTATATTTTGTACATGAGAGATAATCACAGATTCCAATAATGCCCGCTGGAATTAATCCGCATTCAATTATCAGAGAATCCTATCTGCAGTCTTCATGCTCCAGTCCATATGATTGCAATAGCCACCTGTTTCGTTTTCTCTTCATCAGGAGACCTAACGTCTGATATAATTGGCAGACATTTGTTTTCTATATGAAATAGTTTTATAACAATTTGGATCATCATTTAAAAAGCTTTTTGACTGATCACCCATTGGCTTACGTTGGCTCCTCACCCCTGTGAATGATGAATTCAGCCTCTGTCATGCGTTAGTGAGTTCAGAAGGACAGTTTTGTCTGTATCCCCCAGTCATACAGACTTGCCCCCTTCATTTCCACAGCTGGGACAGATGGATGCAGCACTAGCGGCTGCTCACACCTTCTTCGTGGCAAATCCACAACATGCACAGATCCGTGAGGACCTAGGAAAGTATCGTAACCTACAGGGGGTCCACTGGGACAGCGTGCGGGACCTGGAGGCCCTGCCTTACTGGGTGAGCCTAAGATCCATCCTTCTCATGGAGGGAGGGGTAAGAGACCAGGGGCCTTACTGATCAGGACTTATGACCGATGGTTGTGACACTAATGAGTGGCTGCAGGTGTGTCAGTGAGTGGAAAGGAGTGTCTTTCATAAAGTTGCAGATGGCTTGTGACTGGCAGGGGGGGGGGGTGTCTCTCATAGGATAGATGTGCATTGCGGACAGGGTGTGACAGAGGTGTGTGTCTTTCGTAGAATGGATGTGTATTGCAGACAGGGTGTGACTGGCAGGGGGGTGTCATAGACGGGTGTGGATGAGTTAGTTGCATAAGTAAAGCGTTGCATTTTAACAAATATTATATTACAGAAAGCGTATGAAGAGGGAATGCATCATTACAATGTCCAAAACTACACACAGTCAATCCTGAGGCTGGAGACCTCGCTGAAGGAAGTATTTATGAGTTTGGATGAGTGCCGGGCACTGTGCGAGGGGACACAGGAGGAAGAGACACACACAGAGACACAACAGAAAGTCTACGAAATCATAGCAGGTAGGCGGTGTCCAAGGGACTCGATTATTGTCCTTAATTGCCAGGAAATGCTCTGTCTCCCAGAAGCTCAGCGTGGCATTAGGGTTGCTGAGCTGCTCAAGGCTCGTCCCTTCATACTGAGGACAACAGAAGGTCATTAGTTCATGTGCCCTCTGTATACAAGTCAATTTGCTCTCATATATTTCCCCTTTCTTTCCTCGTCTGTCTCTCTCAGGCTGGTATGTGCAGCTTCTGAAGTGCAAACAGGCCTGTGTGAAAGAAATTGCCACAAAGCCAGGGCAGAAGTATCCTATCCATGATTTCATCCCATCTCACTTCCACTTGCTGCATTCTGCCTACGCAGCGGGTAAGATTGGTGGGGCTGGACTCTGCCATCTGGAGACAGGGCCAGGACTGTATTAGGAGGTAAGGGAAGGTCTGAGATTGACCAGATGGAAAAAGGGCAGGGAGTCTCCAGGAAACTTGATATTAGAAGACAGGGTGGGACTGAGTCTGAAACCCAGTGTTGACGGCAGAGCGATTAGAACCCAGAATTAGGGGCTGTGCAGGGACCCCTGTCAGAAGGTAAATTGAAGTGGGGGTCCAGGGCTGGGACTGGGACCCTGGTGTTGGAAATCAGTTTTGCTTGTTTTGTGCAGTCAATGATGGAGCGGCTGCTGTTGAGAACATTCTCACATACCTGCTCTTCTACCCCCGGGATGACTCTGCACAAGAGAAACTTCAACAGTACAGAGAACGCTTCGGAGAGAAAGAGGGGGTTCGAGCCCGAGAGGTACCATTTTTTCCCATCTGTCTCTTCCTGCTACTTGCTGGGTGGTGCAGTCTCCTGACACCGATGTCTCTTTCACAGAATGTGCGTGCTTACATTCAGCAGTCCCTTGGAGAGAAGAGACTGATTTTTTATGCAATGGAGAGCTTAGACGTCAGCTTTGAGGATCCTGTAAGTGTCTTAGTTCCCCCCACTCCTACTGAATGTCCCTGGGGTCACTCCCTGTCTCACAGGATTCCTGACCCCAAACTGCAGGCCTTTCATTGCCTCTCTTTCTATATGTTTAGGATGCCTGGACCCCTGAGGAGAACATCTCAGAGGCTGTGAAGGACAAGTTGAGGTAGGATGTGGGGACAACATGAGAAGGTTGGAGACAGGGAAACCACAGCAGTCTGAACGTCTGCTGACTTTAGGATGAACAGTCAGGCCCCTTTTAATCCTTTCCCAGGGCAGAGAAGCAGAAGAGGAGGGAAGAGGAGCAGGAAGAGGAGAGGGTGGAAGAGGAGAGGGCGGCAGAAGAAGAACAGAGAGGTGAGCTGAGGTGGTCTCCCGTGACGGCCAACTCTAATATATCCCATCTTTCCTCTTGAGTCAATCTTTACCCCAGTTATCAAAACATAAGTGTGTTTTAAAGTATCTTGGGCACAGAAACTCAAGTGTGTGAAACCTTTCTAGGTAATTTCTGTATTCAAGTGTTTTTTTTGGTTCTTTAAAAATGTTTCAATCTGTTCCCTAAAGGACCTTTACCCTTTGAGGGCCCCAGAGTGACCCTGGATTCCCGCCAGCTTAATGGGAGTCACCGGGTGGTCCTCGATGGAGTCCTGACGTGGCCAGAGTGCCAGGAAATTTTGCGCCTTGCCAGAACCCCAGCAGGCTCAGGGGACGGTCACCAAGAGAGGCGATCCCCCCACACGCCCCACGAGCACTACAAGAGTCTCTCAGTGCTGAAAGCTGTTAAGGTACAGTATACTGAACACTACACCTGCGGGGTGGCAGCCACACCGTTTCCCGGTTCAGCAGATCTCTCACCTGCCAGCATTTTCCTGTCGTTTGGTGCAGTTAGCAGGAGAAGGGGCTGTGGCAACTCCTGGAATACGCCTCTTTCTGGATGCAGGCGAGAGATCCCGCAGGATTGTGGAGTCATACTTCCGCACAGAGACCTCCCTGTTCGTCTCCTACACGCAGCTAGTGTGTCGCACAGCCCTGGAAGGTACAACTGAGACCACAGCTCCATCTTTTCTTCTTTCTCTTCTTGCACCCCATACATGTTTCCCTGTATCCCTCGCCCGGATGGGTGCATATGTTCTCTCTCCCTTTCCTCTTCACCACCCCAGCTGTACGTTTGCATGAATCTGTTTGCTGTCTGTGGGGTTTCCCCTGTAGGAAAGCAGGACGGTCGTGTGGACCTGAGTCACCCTGTTCATGCAGACAACTGCGTCCTAGACCCCGAGGGACGAGAGTGCTGGAAAGAACCCCCTGCCTACATTCACCGAGACTACAGGTAAGAGCTAGGGGAGAGGCAGTCACTTGAGACTACAAATCTGCAATGGCTTTCTCTCGCTCTTTCCACAGTGCAGTTTTATTCCTAAATGATGACTTTGAGGGTGGTGACCTGTTCTTCACGGACCTGGATGCCATCACGACGACTGTAAGTGTGTGACATTATTTCTTTCTTCAAGGGGGGAGTGTTTGAGGGGGGCTTTGGGTACATGGATATCACATTCCGTCTGGCAAGTGTTTCCCTGAATGATATGGGTGCGAAACAGAGATATCATTCAGAATGTCAGAGCAGCAATTAAACTGTTCTGGTATATACGTTATCATTGTTTTCTGCATGAAATGAGACACAGTTCCATATAGAAAAAGAAGAAATAAACTGAGAGCCCTGGACATGGGCCCTAAAGTGACTTACTGGGTCAGGAACTGGTTGAGTGGAAGGTGACAGAGGCTAGTGGTAAATGGAGCTCACTCTGAGGAAAAGGATGTTACCAGGGGTGTGACGCAAGGTTCGGTTCATTTAACATTTTCATAACAATATTGCTGATGGGCTGTCTGGTAAAATTTGCTTCTTTGTGGATGATACCAAAACCTGCAATAAAATAGAATGGTGTGGACAACATGAGGAAGGACTTAGCGAAGCTAGAAGAATGGTCTGGAATTTGGCACTTAGGTTTAATGCTAAAAATGCAGGGTCATGCATTTCGGCTGCAAAACCCCGAGGGAACGGTACAGTTTAGAGGGTGAAGAACTTTTGCGCATGAAAGAGGAGCGGGACTTGGGTGTGATCTTATGTGATGAGCTTAAGGTGGCTAAACAGGTAGAAAAGGCGAGAGTGAAAGCTAGAAGGATGCTTGGGTGCATAGGGACAGGAATGGCCAGTAGAAAAAAAAGGAGGTGATGATGCCCCTGTATAAGACTCTGGTGAGACCTCATTTAGAATATTGTGTACAATCCTGGAGACCCCACCTTCAAAAGATATAAACAGGATGGAGTCGATCCAGAAGGTGGCTACTAAAATGGTCAGTGGTCTTCGTCTTAAAGCTTACGGGGACAGACTTAAAGATCTCAGTATGGGGCTCATTTTCAAAGCACTTAGACTTACAGTTCCCTAGGTTACTACGTAACTTTGTGCTTTGAAAATACACCTCTATATATACTTTGGAAGAAAAGCGGGAGAGGGGAGATATGATAGAGACATTTAAATACCTATGTGGCATAAATGCACAAGAGGTGAGTCTCTTTTAATTGAAAGGAAGCTCTGGAACAAGGGGGCATAGGATGAAGGTGAAAGGGATAGACTTAGAAGTAACCTGAGGAAATACTTCTTCATGGAAAAGGTGGTGAATTCATGGAATGGCCTCCCAGTGGCAGTGGTGGAGATGAAAATAGAATCTGAATTCAAGAGATTTTGGGACAAGTACATAGGATCTGTAAGGGAGTGACAGGGAGACTGGATGGTATGGATGGGCAAACTGGATAGGCCATATGGTCTTTATCTCTTACATAAATAAATAAATAGATACATAAGTAAGTGAATATAAGAGCATAAGAATTGCCATACTGGGTCAGAACAAATGTTCAGTTAGTTTTCTTTTTAAATTTCCCAGTGGCAAAAGGATATATTTTGTCCATATAAGTTGATACATGATCAACAATTATCCATTTAAATTGAGTAGGGGGGACCAGGCGCATTCTGGAGCAGGGCCAAAATATATGTGGGTAGCGAAAATATTCAGCCTCTGTCTGGATAGCTCATTCATATAAGTAGGCCAAGATGGGGTGGTAAGAAATTTGAGACTGCACCAAAATCTCCAGCCTGGAACTAGGTAACTTGGCATCTCTGGGTAAAGAAAATGACTAGATGCATTTCTGTAATCCATTAATTATCAACTGTCAAAAACTATACTGATTTGACCAGTGGTGCAGGGGGTGGGGAGGGGGTGTATACACATTCTGATACAACCAAAAAGGAAATAAAACATGTGAGATAGTGAACAGTGCCACGATTGAGACTCGGATTCTCAGTAAACATCAAACACCTCTCTGTATCATAGATGCTTAATACACTTATTTCTCTGACATCATTTCCTGTTGCAGTAATTCAGGTAGTGCTCTGTGATAGGATAGAAGGCTTTCTGTGACATCACTTCCTGCACATCTACTACATGCTCATTTATGGGCATGGGCCATTCACTCATTGAACAGACTAGAGTTGATTTATTAAACAAGAAGTTTATAGTTAACATCAAAACTTGCAACAAGAAGCTGGATGATCCCCTGCTATACGTCCATGCTCGTTCCCCACAGCACCACCTAGTGGTGTCTCAATGCATAGCACATATCCATGTATAAGCCTACTTTATCATAACATCGATTCCTGCTCCCTGGGCACCTCGCTGGGTTGGTATTCAGGGGATAGTGAAGTACATTCAGATTCAGAAGCCATAAATGCAAATGTCAGTGAAATTGTAGCAGCACGTAGGGGAGGGAATACTCTCTCCTACCAGGACCTCTCTGTTCCCCTCCCCATATGTTGCACTCCCTCATCTCTACTCTATACTCTGCATCCCTTCCCCATCTCCTATACCTTCCTGATCTTTTTGTCTCCTTATCTCTCCCATCCTCTCCCCCTCCCTTCCCCCTTGCTATGACCATCTATTCTACTCCCTCACTCCCCTCTCCATCTCTTTCCATCTGTGCCCCAGAAGCAGAAAATCCTAAAGTTTACAATGCTGAAGGTCCGGCTGGGCCATGGTTGTTTACATTACTCTCTGTTATATACATTAAGAACACTAATACATATATGTTTATAAGTACCTTATCAGGAGACACGTTATGTGCGTGTTGTGAAGTGTATTGTACATATTGTCATACACATGCCTCTCTCTCTCACCCCGATACTGTTGTAGGCAGAGGTTCGTCCCACATGTGGGCGACTAGCAGCCTTCAGTTCAGGTGGAGAGAACCCTCATGGAGTCCGTGCCGTAACAAGTGGCAGACGCTGCGTCATCGCTCTGTGGTTTACACACTCTTCAGAACATGCCGAAAAGGTAAGGTGATTAAGGGTGACCAGAGCTGTGAAAGTCCTGACCCACCAACAGAAGCCCCATAACACTTCCCAGCAGCAGTTCTGGTCACTGGACAATAGAGGCTGGACACAGCTAATAGGACCCTTCTCAAACACCAGAGGCAACGTGTGACCAGTGGGAGCCATAAGACTTTCTGACCTCAGGATACCAAAGGCAGAATGTGTCCAGTTGAACAAGTAAAAAATCAATTTACTTCTACTCGGTCATGTTAGACTTTCATTATTCTATTAGATATGTTTTACTGCACATTTATGATATTTGTATATTGTATAGAACTGCGGATAGTGCAGTATATAAATATTTTTACATAATTAAATATCTACTCTGCCATAAGAATATAAGATTAGCCATACTGGGTCAGACCAATGGTCCATCTAGTCCAGTATCCTGTTTCCAGCAGCGGCCAACCCAGGTCACAAGTACCTGGTGGAAACCTGGTCTTATATTTTTGTGCTAGTTTGTATATTTAATGTTTTTATAAATTTGTACTTAATGTTGATGTAGTACTTCTGAGAGCTTTGGGGAATGTGGGGAGTCTAACAAATGGAAATAAATCAGTGGCCCTTCTCAGTCCACTGGAAACCAGAGGCAGGGCATAGCCAGTAAGAACCACACAGTCCTTCTCACACATTCATGTGATATTTTCAATCCCACTTCTCAGGAGAGGAAGGAGGCTGAGCAGCTCTTGACACAGACGGAAATTTCATCTCCTCAAGAAGGCAGCACATCTCAGAGATCTTCAGCACCACATGAAACTAAGAATGCTCAGGGGAGGAAGCAGAGAGTGTCACCCACGGAGCGTGTCCGATTAACAAGAGAAGAGCTCTGAGGGACTTCATTGCATTTAATGGCCCCAGAGGAAGGACCAAGACTCTACGGATAGTATGCAAGAGAGAATCTCCTACTGATTCTCTAAGAACTGGGAGATATGCAAGGGAGATCTCCCACCTCTGACACCTTAAAATCCTGGGAGACCATGCTCAAGAGAGACCCTCTCCTCTGGTATTATAAAGACTTTAGAGATCATACCCAAGGAAGATTCATCTCTTCTGACACTATAAAGGCTTCAGAGACCCCTCCCTTTAGACCCTCAGCAATCCCTCTCTTCTGACACTAGAAGGACCTCATAGACTCCTCTCCTCAGAGATGCCACACCTCTGATGCTATAAGGGCCTTAAACACACCTTTGACACTATAGGTACTCAAGAGACCCTCCCTCGTCCGATGCTATAAGAACCTCAAAGACTGTGGACACCTGAACAGTTTGGATTTATTGGAGTCCACTGCAGGCTTGATTGGGTGGCTGAGAGGAAGAGAGAGATCCTCAGAGCTGCATTTGCTTTTGTGTAATTTGTTAATAAAATGTACACTTCTGACCTCCTCCTGTGCGTATTTTATAACCAAATCACCAGTGTGAGCTCTCCTCTCACTCACATATTCACCCCTCCTCCTTTCTCTCTCTCTCTCTCTCTCTCTCTCTCTCTCTCTGGCAATAATGTGATCTGTCTTGGAGAGATGGTGTTGGTCTTATGTCTGCCTAGGGGAAGGGATCTCCAGCACCTATGGGGTGGGAGGAAAGGATCCCCAACTCTTCGTGCTGGTTAGACTGGAAAGAAGGACATCTTTCAGTCAGTCCCTTTCCATACAGCAGCTTAAAGAGTCTCTCACAGTTGTGAACTTCTGAGAAATAGATTCAGAAAACGTCTCTGAACTAAGACAGTAACTCTGTGACAAAGACACTAACACCCCAAACATTTCTGTGCTTTATCGTTTATTCAGACTTAATATACCACCCAGTATGCGGTTTACAATGTATAAAATAAATTTAAAAGAATGAAAGGAACTCCGTAAAGATTGTAAATTACACAAGAGCACAGCGATCGGTTCAGACGCTCTCATTTTATGCTCTGGGACAAAGATCCTGGGCTCAGCCAGTCAACAACATGTCTAACCACTTTAGCCATTCTTCTGAATTAATTGGGAAATGATAGTTGAAATAAAATGGGTTTTTAAAGCTGATCTAAATCATCTATAAGAGGAATCAGAAAGTATGGAAAGTGGCAAGGCATTCCGTAATGACGGAGCTAAGAAAGAGAAAGCACTGCGTCTACTGGACTCCCAACAAGCTCAAGAGGGGCCAGGTGGTACCCGTCTAAAATCACTTATAGAACAAAGAAAGCAGGGGATGGTGAGGGATGATAGAGAGGTGGGGATACTGGTATGTAGAGCTATGTATGTTAGTGATAATATTTTAAATTTCATTCTGAATTCAATAGGTAACCAAGTAATGGTGAAATGTGATCTCTGCATTTGGCGTGGCATAATATATGTGCCCACCATGTTTTGCAGAGTCTGCAGTCTCTTCAGGTCCCTCTTAAGAAGTTCAGCATAGATAGAATTACAGTAGTTGAGGCATGAAAGTGTAGAGAACCATTGTCCAAGAAACTGTGAACTGGTCGCAGCTGACGTAGGGCAAAAAAACCTGCATGTAAAACAGATGAAACTTGTTGTGAAAAGGATAGTTTAGAATCAAGAATTATATACTCAAGTAGCAGAAAATCAACTGGAGTTATGGGTAAATCGAAAACAGTGCGAATGAGATCTGGTAGAGGTGAATGTCCTGTCAACCAGCAAGCAGTCGTCATATTGGGATTTAAGGCAAGATGATGATTGTGAAGCCAGGCAGCAACGTCCTTCAAGCAAGACTGAAAGTGGGAGAAGATTGGGGGAGTCAGAGGTGGTATTTATTTATTTATTTATTTTTTATTTATTGTTGTTACATTTGTATCCCACATTTTCCCACCCATTTGTATACAGTAAAATAGATCAGATGTCGACTGTCCCGAGCAGCATGCCAAGGGTAGGATCTTGCGGCGAGGGGTAATATATTGTTCGTTTCCTATTTTCGATCCTTTCATTTTTTGATGACTATGTCGGTTCTGTGGGGTATGCCTTTCTGAATAGATGTGTCTTTAGTTTTTTTCGTAAGTTAAGGAGATTGTTCGTGGTTTTCAAGTCTTTTGGTAATGCGTTCCAGAGCTGCGTGCATATATAAGCGAAACTGGATGCGTATGTTGATTTATATTTCATACTTTTGCATCTCGGGAAATGAAGGTTTAGGTATGTCCTTGCTGATTCAGTTGTGTTTCTGGTAGGTAGATCGATCAGTTCTGTCGTGTAACCCGGTGCTAGGCCGTAAATTTTTTTATGCACCATGCTACAAATCTTGAAGGATATGCATTCTTTTATAGGTAGCCAGTGTAGTTTTTCGCGAAGGGGTCTTACGCTTTCAAATCATGTTTTCCCATAGATGACTCCGGCTGCCGTGTTCTGAGCAGTCTGGAGTTTTCTTAGGATTTGTTCTTTGCATCCTGAGTATATTCCGTTGCAGTAATTGACGTGGGATAGTACCATTGTTTGAATCATGGTCCGAAATGTTTCCCTCGGGAAGAATTGTTTTACAATAGTGAAGAAGAAGGATGTCGTTGGTGTAATAATACACACTGATTACTCTGACACTGTGTGTTTTGTATGAGTGAGGCCAGGGGACTGAGAAAGAAGTTAGAGTTGGAGAGAAGACAGAACCCTGGGGTGACCTGCAGGTCAGTGAGTTTACTTTAGGGAATACAGAAGACGTAGAAACGTGGAAGGAGCGATTGTGCAAAGAAGAGGTGAACCAATCTAAAGCGGAACCTGCAATGTGTATAGAAGGGGCTTAGGACCCATCGTGTTCCTGCCTCCCTCTGTAGCAGAGACAGAATGGGGCTTAGGACCCATCGTGTTCCTGCCTTCCTCTGTAGCAGAGAGACAGAAGGGGCTTAGGACCCATCGTGTTCCTGCCTCCCTCTGTAGCAGAGACAGAAGGGGCTTAGGACCCATCATGTTCCTGCCTCCCCCAGTAGCAGAGAGACAGAAGGGGATTAGGACCCATCGTGTTCCTGCCTCCCTCTGTAGCAGAGAGACAGAAGGGGCTTAGGACCCATCGTGTTCCTGCCTCCCTCTGTAGCAGAGAGACAGAAGGGGATTAGGATCCATTGTTCCTGCCTCCCCCAATAGCAGAGAGACAGAAGGAGCTTAGGACCCATCGTGTTCCTGCCTCCCTCTGTAGCACAGAGACAGAAAGGGCTTAGGACTCATCGTGTTCCTGCCTCCCTCTATGGCAGACAGAAGGGGATTAGGACCCATTGTGTTCCTGCCTCCCTCTGTAGCAGAGACAGAAGGGGCTTAGGACCCATCATATGTTCCTGCCTCCCCCAGTAGCAGAGACAGAAGGAGCTTAGGACCCATCGTGTTCCTGCCTCCCTCTGTAGCAGAGACAGAAGGGGCTTAGGACCCATCGTGTTCCTGCCTCCCTCTGTAGCAGAGAGACAGAAGGGGCTTAGGACCCATTGTCTCCTTTCATCCCCCTGTAGCACAGAAATGGAAGGCATTTAGGATGAATTGAGTCCTTTTCTGCCTCATAATTCAGAACACATTAGGGGCTTAGGACCCATTGTGCCCCTCTTTCCCCCTGTAGCAGAGAGAAAGAAGGAGCTTAGGACCCATTGTGACCCTTCCTCCCCCTGTGGCACAGAAATGGAAGGTGTTTAGGGTTATAAATTGAGTCCTTTTCTGCCTCATAACTTAGAGCACAGAAGGGACTTAGGACCCACTGTGTAGCTCCCTTCCCTGTTAACACAGAGACAGAAAGGACTTAGAACCCACTATGTCCCTCCCGGTAATGCATTTCTTTACAGATGGATACAGGTACATGTGAGTTACACTGCACAGGGTTTCCAGCAGTCTCACTGTAAGTTCTCCTCTTAAGGTAAGGTATGAAGCCACTTTGAATTATGGCTCACCTTCTCACATCCAGGTCCAAGAAATTTTCACACAGGTGAATTCAAATTCAGGAATCATGTGTCATCTATCCACTGTTTATGACTGTTTCATCTTTCCTCCCTCCCTTTTCTCTAAATCCTCCCCCCCCCCCCATCCCATCCAAGCCCTGCCCTCCAATCCTCTCCCTTCAACCTCCTTTGCATCTATGTCAATCTGTTTTATCCCTTCCAGTCTCACTGCCTTTCTGACTGCTCCAGCTGTCCGATTTGATTTGTTCTATGCAAGGGCCAGGGAAGAAGTCTGTACAGGAAAGAGACAGTCATTAGGAGAAGAGAGACAGACGGGAAAGTACAGAAGAAAGAGAAGGGGATACCAAGTGCAGCTCACGGTAAGACAGGTTTTGACCAAGGTTGCCCTGTGGTCTCTCTGGGTCTGGCAGTCATTATAAGGAATGGGTCAGGTCTGGAGAGGAGGGAAGTCTCATTTATGAATGAACAGAGAGAACTTATTCATTAATACAGTTTTGTTTCTTTGTTCAAAGGTAAGTACAATTTATCCAAATAACATAATAAAATCATGACATATCAAATTGAATAATAGTAAAACATCTCTTTTATTACTTCCTTTGTTTCCTGCCCTAAGGGATCACCCTTCCACAGTGCCATTCTGTCCTCATTGTCTCAGGTCAGGAACCAAAAAACAAGAAGAGGAAGAAAAATAATTTAGATTGTGAACCTACTAAGGACAGCAAAAGTACCTGTATGTAATACGTAAACCACTTTGATTGTACTACAGAAAAGCAGTATATCAAATCCCTTCCCCTTCTTGTGCCTTTGTAACACTGAGCCAGGATAACAGGAGGTTGCAGGAAGAGAGCTCGGGAGATCATCCAGAGTAACAAAACGATTGGGTTCAGAAGGATCTTAAGAAGTCACCTAGAGTCACTAAAAGATGGGATTAGGAGGGACCTCTGGAGGTCACCTACAATCAGAGAAAGTGAGGCTGGGAGAGACCTCAGGAGGTCATCTAAAGTTACAGAAAGATGGAGATGGAAGACACCTCAGGAGGTTTCCTAGAACTGGTAAAAGATGGGGCTGAGAGATATCTCTGAAGGTCACCTAAAGATGGAGCTAGAAAGGGCCTCAAGAGGTCACCTAGTTCAGAGAAAGATGAAAGCTAGAGAAATTTGAGACTGGAAGGATCTCAGGTCACCTGGAATCATTGAAAGATAGCGCTGAGAAGGATCTCAGGAGGTCACCTAGAGTCAGAGAAAGATGGGGTTCAGACGGATCTCAGGAGGTGACTTAGCATTACAGAAAGACGAGGATGAGAGGGATCTCAGGAGGTCTCCTACAGTCAGAGAAAGATAGAGCAGGGAGGAATCTCAAGAGTGGAGTGGAGGAGTGGCCTAGTGGTTAGGGTGGTGGACTTTGGTCCTGGGGAACTGAGTTTGATTCCCACTTCAGGCACAAGCAGCTCCTTGTGACTCTGGGCAAGTCACTTAACCCTCCATTGCCCCAGGTACAAATAAGTACCTGTAAGCCGCATTGAGCCTGCCGTGAGTGGGAAAGCGCGGGGTACAAATGTAACAAAAATAAAAATAAGAGGTCACAGAAAAAGGAGCCTACGAAGGACCTCAGGATGTCACCTAGAGTAAGAAAAAGATGAAACTGGGAAGGATCTCAGGAGGTCACCTAGAATCATAGAGATGAGTCTCAGAGAGATCTTAGGAGGTCACTTAGAGTAAGAGAAAGATCAGGCTCAGAGGGTCTCAAAAGATTACCTACAGTCAGAGAAAGGTGAGACTGGGAGGGATCTCAGGAGGTCACCTAGAGTCAGACAAATATAGGGCTGTGAAGAATC
Source organism: Microcaecilia unicolor (assembly GCF_901765095.1). Taxonomy (NCBI): domain Eukaryota; kingdom Metazoa; phylum Chordata; class Amphibia; order Gymnophiona; family Siphonopidae; genus Microcaecilia; species Microcaecilia unicolor. Next base: position 34,478,753 of record NC_044044.1, read on the forward strand.
TCAAGAGGTCACCTAGTCAGTGAAAGATGGAACAAAACAAATTTCTTGTCCTGTGATTTTGGGTGGAGTTTTGAGAAGTATATGGAATTCAAATGATCTAATGGCCTCTTAACACTTCTCTCTCTCTCTCTCTCCCCTCTCTATAATCCAGCCCAGAAATTGTAAGGACTCTCAAGTTTGGCAGCCCTTCACCACGCAGCTTGGATGGGGGAAATGGAGCAGCTGAGACAGGAGGCAGAGCAGCTGAAAAAGCAGATCATGGTAAGTACAATTACAGGTCCACAGGGAAGGAGATTCCCCCGTCACTCCTGCAAGACTGAAAGCATCTTGCTATTATTTTTGAGATACTAAGGTGCATATTTTAAAGCACATAGACTCACAAAGGAGGGACTGGAGATATGATGCAGACGTTTAAATTCTTGAAAGGTATTAGTGAACAAACAAACTTCTCTCAAAGACGGAAATGTTGTACAATTAAAAGATATGAAATGAAGTTGCAAGGAGGGAAACTTAAAAGAAACACCTTGAAATACTTTTCACATGGAAAGGATGGTGAATGTCTTGGAGGTGGTGAGGACAAAAACAGTAACAGAATTCAAAATGGCATAGGTTAAACATAAAGGATCCTTACATGGCATGAAGATGAAATGTGGGGTACAAATGCAATAAATAAATAAATAAATAAAAGTATTGAGCATTTCTACTCAAAACAAAATTTAAATGAATTTCACTCTTTAAATAAAAGAATAGAGGGGGTAACCTACACGGTGCAGCAGGTACAACCCTAGAGAAAGGCATCGAGGGGTGTAATCTACAAAGATCTGCAGGTACAACTCTAGAGAAAGGCATCGAGGGGTGTAATCTACAACGAGCTGCAGGTACAACTCTAGAGAAAGGCATCGAGGGGTGTAATCTACAACGAGCTGCAGGTACAACTCTAGAGAAAGGCATCGAGGGGTGTAATCTACAAAGAGCTGCAGGTACAACTCTAGAGAAAGGCATCGAGGGGTGTAATCTACAACGAGCTGCAGGTACAACTCTAGAGAAAGGCATCGAGGGGTGTAATCTACAAAGAGCTGCAGGTACAACCCTAGAGAAAGGCATCGAGGGGTGTAATCTACAAAGATCTGCAGGTACAACTCTAGAGAAAGGCATCGAGGGGTGTAATCTACAAAGAGCTGCAGGTACAACTCTAGAGAAAGGCATCGAGGGGTGTAATCTACAAAGATCTGCAGGTACAACTCTAGAGAAAGGCATCGAGGGGTGTAATCTACAAAGAGCTGCAGGTACAACTCTAGAGAAAGGCATCGAGGGGTGTAATCTACAACGAGCTGCAGGTACAACTCTAGAGAAAGGCATCGAGGGGTGTAATCTACAACGAGCTGCAGGTACAACTCTAGAGAAAGGCATCGAGGGGTGTAATCTACAAAGAGCTGCAGGTACAACTCTAGAGAAAGGCATCGAGGGGTGTAATCTACAAAGAGCTGCAGGTACAACTCTAGAGAAAGGCATCGAGGGGTGTAATCTACAAAGAGCTGCAGGTACAACTCTAGAGAAAGGCATCGAGGGGTGTAATCTACAACGAGCTGCAGGTACAACTCTAGAGAAAGGCATCGAGGGGTGTAATCTACAAAGATCTGCAGGTACAACTCTAGAGAAAGGCATCGAGGGGTGTAATCTACAAAGAGCTGCAGGTACAACTCTAGAGAAAGGCATCGAGGGGTGTAATCTACAAAGATCTGCAGGTACAACTCTAGAGAAAGGCATCGAGGGGTGTAATCTACAAAGATCTGCAGGTACAACTCTAGAGAAAGGCATCGAGGGGTGTAATCTACAAAGAGCTGCAGGTACAACTCTAGAGAAAGGCATCGAGGGGTGTAATCTACAAAGAGCTGCAGGTACAACTCTAGAGAAAGGCATCGAGGGGTGTAATCTACAAAGATCTGCAGGTACAACTCTAGAGAAAGGCATCGAGGGGTGTAATCTACAAAGAGCTGCAGGTACAACTCTAGAGAAAGGCATCAAGGGGTGTAATCTACAAAGAGCTGCAGGTACAACTCTAGAGAAAGGCATCAAGGGGTGTAATCTACACAGATCAGCAGGTACAACTCTAGAGAAAGGCATCGAGGGGTGTAATCTACAAAGATCTGCAGGTACAACTCTAGAGAAGGCATCGAGGGTGTAATCTACAAAGAGCTGCAGGTACAACTCTAGAGAAAGGCATCGAGGGGTGTAATCTACAACGAGCTGCAGGTACAACTCTAGAGAAAGGCATCGAGGGGTGTAATCTACAAAGAGCTGCAGGTACAACTCTAGAGAAAGGCATCGAGGGGTGTAATCTACAAAGATCTGCAGGTACAACTCTAGAGAAAGGCATCGAGGGGTGTAATCTACACGATCTGCAGGTACAACTCTAGAGAAAGGCATCGAGGGGTGTAATCTACAAAGAGCTGCAGGTACAACTCTAGAGAAAGGCATCAAGGGGTGTAATCTACAAAGAGCTGCAGGTACAACTCTAGAGAAAGGCATCAAGGGGTGTAATCTACACAGATCAGCAGGTACAACTCTAGAGAAAGGCATCGAGGGGTGTAATCTACAAAGATCTGCAGGTACAACTCTAGAGAAAGGCATCGAGGGGTGTAATCTACAAAGAGCTGCAGGTACAACTCTAGAGAAAGGCATCGAGGGGTGTAATCTACAACGAGCTGCAGGTACAACTCTAGAGAAAGGCATCGAGGGGTGTAATCTACAAAGAGCAGCAGGTACAACTCTAGAGAAAGGCATCGAGGGGTGTAATCTACAAAGATCTGCAGGTACAACTCTAGAGAAAGGCATCGAGGGGTGTAATCTACAAAGAGCTGCAGGTACAACTCTAGAGAAAGGCATCGAGGGGTGTAATCTACAAAGAGCTGCAGGTACAACTCTAGAGAAAGCATCGAGGGGTGTAATCTACAAAGATCTGCAGGTACAACTCTAGAGAAAGGCATCGAGGGGTGTAATCTACAAAGAGCTGCAGGTACAACTCTAGAGAAAGGCATCAAGGGGTGTAATCTACAAAGAGCTGCAGGTACAACTCTAGAGAAAGGCATCAAGGGGTGTAATCTACAAAGAGCTGCAGGTACAACTCTAGAGAAAGGCATCAAGGGGTGTATCTACACAGATCAGCAGGTACAACTCTAGAGAAAGGCATCGAGGGGTGTAATCTACAAAGATCTGCAGGTACAACTCTAGAGAAAGGCATCGAGGGGTGTAATCTACAAAGAGCTGCAGGTACAACTCTAGAGAAAGGCATCGAGGGGTGTAATCTACAACGAGCTGCAGGTACAACTCTAGAGAAAGCATCGAGGGGTTGTAATCTACAAAGAGCTGCAGGTACAACTCTAGAGAAAGGCATCGAGGGGTGTAATCTACAAAGATCTGCAGGTACAACTCTAGAGAAAGGCATCGAGGGGTGTAATCTACAAAAGAGCTGCAGGTACAACTCTAGAGAAAGGCATCGAGGGGTGTAATCTACAAAGAGCTGCAGGTACAACTCTAGAGAAAGGCATCGAGGGGTGTAATCTACAAAGATCTGCAGGTACAACTCTAGAGAAAGGCATCGAGGGGTGTAATCTACAAAGAGCTGCAGGTACAACTCTAGAGAAAGGCATCAAGGGGTGTAATCTACAAAGAGCTGCAGGTACAACTCTAGAGAAAGGCATCGAGGGGTGTAATCTACAAAGATCAGCAGGTACAACTCTAGAGAAAGGCATCGAGGGGTGTAATCTACAAAGATCTGCAGGTACAACTCTAGAGAAAGGCATCGAGGGGTGTAATCTACAAAGAGCTGCAGGTACAACTCTAGAGAAAGGCATCGAGGGGTGTAATCTACAAAGATCTGCAGGTACAACCTAGAGAAAGGCATCGAGGGGTGTAATCTACAAAGAGCTGCAGGTACAACTCTAGAGAAAGGCATCGAGGGGTGTAATCTACAAAGATCTGCAGGTACAACTCTAGAGAAAGGCATCGAGGGGTGTAATCTACAACGAGCTGCAGGTACAACTCTAGAGAAAGGCATCGAGGGGTGTAATCTACAACGAGCTGCAGGTACAACTCTAGAGAAAGGCATCAAGGGGTGTAATCTACACAGATCAGCAGGTACAACTGTAGAGGGGTGTAATCCATACAGAAAGGCATAGAGGGGTGTAATCTACACAGATCAGCAGGTACAACTCTAGAGGGGTGTATTCAAGCAACACTCAAGAAAAGCAAAGAGTAGTGCAGCCTGCATGAAGCAGCAATTACCACCCCTGTGCCTTTGTTTAGGGTTGTAATTCCCATGAAGTAGCAGGTACAACTGGGCACCTAATTGGGTAGACAGGACACACCACAGTGGTCTTCATCTGCTTTCATTTACTATGAGATACCTGGATCCCTCTCTTCTCATGCCCTGAGATATTCAGATATCTTCTTCCTGCCCTACAGTTACCAGTTGGCTCTAGATTGTCCAACACAGGGTTGATCCTGTTCTGAGCTTATCCCACTGCATACAGGGACTTTCCCTGGCTCTTGAGGTGTGCAGACCTCTCTCCCCACACTGCTGAAATGGTTATAGCTGTCTCTCCTGAGCAGAGTCACCACTTCATCTAGGTCAACGCTCAGGTGCAGGATGGGGAGACGTAGTTCTGATTGTTCTTTAAAAAAAACATAAAAGAAAGAAAGACTACATTTGCCAGCATGCAATGGAGTTAAACCAAGCCTAGATCAACCTCTTTAGATTCATTGGTGAGTATGTGGTCCTGTTAGAAAAGAAGTTTTCAACTCAGTCCTCAGGACACACCCAGCCAGTCAGGTTTTCAAGATACTCACAATGACTACGAATGACATAATTTTGCATGTGCTACCTCCACTTTATGCAAATCTATCTCATGCATATTCATTGTGAGTATCCTGAGGACCAGGCTGAGAACCCCTATGTTAGAGAGATACTGAGAGCTCTTGCCAATATCCTTTGTGATCCTTGTTCGCTGCCGGAGGCTTCCCTCATTTGTCATATCTCTTGTTTGCAGGACGCTCGTAAGCTGTGTGCCGATACCACCATGGAACAAGTAAGAGAGCATAGCAGACTGGGATGGAGGAAGGGATTGGGGAGGGGGGAGCTCTTCTAGTGACCACGATTAGACTGTGGTTCTAATCAATTATAGCGAGGAGGGGTGGGATCAAGGGGTTTTGAATTTCCCACAGAGTGTCCCTGTAATATCTCTACCATGTCTGCAGGTGACCTCAGAGAAGGAAGTGATTGGACGGATCCAAATGCGAACGAGACGCACACTCAGGGGCCACTTGGCCAAGATCTATGCTATGCAGTGGTCCACAGAGTCCAGGTGAAGCCATGGGAAAAGGGTCACATGTTGAAACTGAGAGACAGAGTGCTGGGAGGACAGAGTCTCCCCCAGATCCATGCTCCAGTCACTGCAGTCTGACCTCTCTAGCATGTATCACAATGTTATTGCTCTCCAAAAAGTTAGAACAAATGTAGAGTCAAACTGAACAGCAAATGTGCCAGGAGCCTGGCGACAGTCACACCAACAGCACAGGCTGTGAAAGTGAGGAGCTGAGTGTGAACTGACTTTCATTCTTGTTTTCCTCCCTCCCACCCCCAACACAGACTCCTGGTTAGTGCATCGCAGGATGGAAAACTGATTGTCTGGGATACCTACAGCACAAATAAGGTAAGATAGTAACATAGTAGATGACGGCAGAAAAAGACCTGCACGGTCCATCCAGTCTGCCCAACAAGACAACTCATGTGTGCTACTTTTGTGTATACCCTACTTTGATTTGTACCTGTGCTCTTCAGGGCACAGACCGTATAAGTCTGCCCAGCACTATCCCTGCCTCCCAACCACCGGCTCTGGCACAGACCGTATAAGTCTGCCCCGCACTATCCCCGCCTCCCAACCTCCAGCCCCGCCTCCCACTACCGGGTGTATATCTAAGAAGGTAGGGTATTAGTACCTTCTTAGATATACAGCAGCTGATACTATTAACACCTTCACCACCTCCTGCTGGGGGAAACATGTGATCAATACTTTTTGCTGTATTTCAGGTCCATGCAATCCCATTGCGCTCGTCCTGGGTTATGACCTGCTCCTATGCCCCCTCGGGTAACTTTGTGGCATGTGGGGGGCTGGATAACATGTGTTCCATCTATAACCTGAAGACACGAGAGGGGAATGTGCGAGTGAGTCGTGAGCTTGCTGCACACACAGGTAAGACCCCACCCGACAACATCCACACTGACAAATGTACCGTGACCACCACCCCCCTCCCAGACATATTTCCTGTGCTAGCTGTTGGACCATCCTGCTGATTAATAATGCTTGTTGGTTTCCTTTGCTGTGGTATTATTATTATTAATTATATTTGTACCCCGCGCTTTCCCACACATAGCAGGTTCAATGCGGCTTACATAGTAAATAGAATTACAAAGTCTTGAAGGAGAATGTTAGGATGAGATTGATGTTATTGTATTGATTAGTAGTCTGTACTGTTGAATTTTCATTATTATGTAAGTTGTGTTCGTTACCTGCCTTGAAATAAAAAAAGATAAACATCTCCTCCCTCCAGGCTACCTGTCCTGCTGCCGGTTCCTGGATGATAACCAGATCGTGACCAGCTCCGGTGACACTACCTGGTAAGTATTAAGGAGGGATGGTCATAGTGCTGAGGTAGTGACACAGGATGAACCTCAGTGTACCGTCATCCCCTGAAAACCTTTTCTCTGTCTCCTCCTAGCGCTCTCTGGGACATTGAGACGGGCCAGCAGAAAACGATATTTGCAGGACACATAGGTGACTGCATGACCCTGGCAGTGGCACCTGACTTCCGGTTCTTTGTCTCTGGCGCTTGCGACGCCAGCGCCAAGGTCTGGGACATCCGCGAGGGGACCTGCCGGCAAACCTTCACCGGACATGACTCCGACGTTAACGCCATCTGTGTACGTATGTCTGGGAACACCTGGGGTAAGACCAAGAACGGGGTACAGGGTGAAGAATGAAGGGCAGCATATGCTTAAGCTTCCGCAGCTGGCATCATGATTGCTACAGTTGTCTGGGTCTTGACGCATCTCAGTCAGTGGAACTGATGTTTCAGTCATCGTACTGTAGCTTTCTTTGGGGTGTGCCTTGAGGGCTGCGGTTTGTCTTTATATAGGGGGTTCTCAAACCAGCTTGTCCTTGACTCGTCCTTTTTGTGCTAAACTTGAAGAGTTGGTTTTCAGGATTTACGCAATGAATATGCATGAGATCTATTTACATACAATGGAGGTAGTGCATGCAAATAGATCTCATGCATATTCATTAGGGAAATCCTGATGCTGTGCTATGTTTAAGAGAAGCCCTTGGTCTCCACTGAGTTCATGTGAAGGCAGCGATTCCCTATCCATTTCCCCAGCTGGTGTGCAGGAGAGATGGAGTCTACTTTGTTACTGTGAGATTCCCAGCTCCATTCTCTCCCATGCTGCTGCTATGGATTTGCATACATTTGCACACAGTGGTTACCTGGACTTAGTCCCTGTCATGCACAATATTGCCTTCATCCTTGTCCTCTGTCATATGCTTCTGCCACACCACAGTTCTTTCCAAACGGTAATGCAATCTGCACTGGCTCCGACGATGCCAGCTGCCGCCTGTTTGACCTGCGTGCAGACCAAGAACTGACTGCCTACGCCCACGACAGTGTCATCTGTGGTATCACTTCCGTGGGGTTCTCCAGTAGCGGCCGCCTGATGCTTGCCGGCTACGACGACTTCAACTGCAACATTTGGGATGCGCTGAAGGCCGAGCGTGTTGGTGAGTGTCCCTCCCTCTTTGCAAGTACCAGTCCTGAATCACTGCTGGTCACATGATGAGAGATGGTGGGAGAAGTGGGATTAGAGAATGACTGGCAAGCGTCTGTGTCTTCTTCCCCTCTAGGTGTGCTGTCTGGACATGATAACCGAGTGAGCTGCCTGGGGTTACCACGGACGGCATGGCTGTAGCCACAGGCTCCTGGGACAGCTTCCTGAAGATCTGGAACTAAAGACAAAAGGGGAAAAGCGATGGGAAAGACATATCTTCCAGAGGATGGCACCTTTTTGCTGGTCACGATCCTTTCTTAAGCAGGAGAGATCCTAAGCCAGGACTTTAGGAGAGGAGGTATCGGCTATGATCCCTCTTCATCCCCTCTCCCCCCCCCCCCCCAACTACTCCTTGCTCCAGTAGGGATGTTTTAGGCCAGTCCTGCTTTTGAACTTATAGCACCCGATTCACGTTTCATCACCACTTGATGCACTGCTGATTGGTGAGCCACCTTAGCTGTTTACAGTGATTCAATAAGTAGAAAAATAATAATTTCTCCCTTACTTCTCTATCCTAAGAGTAGTTCATTATATATTATTTTAATCTTATGATACAGTTTATCAGTCTTGGTGCTCTCTCCAATGTCACAGGTTCTGCTTAGGAAGCCACAGTGGGGTGTTTGATAGCCCAAATGCATCTTGAAATAAGGTCTGAGTCATTTCCAGGCTTTACTCGAAAGGGCACATAATGCACCAGGACTGGCCTGACATCTCTGCCTAAAGAGGGCAATTCAGCTCCTCTGCACTCACAGCAGAGAATATTAGCAGTAAATCTGAGAGATTGAGATCATAACTCCACAGACCCCAGCTTAGGCGTGACATTTGTTACTGTCATGGTACGTGCAAAAAAAACTTTAGCCTTTGGAAAGATGGGTTCTGAGCCCAGCTTTCCTGATGCAAAGTCATTGAGGGGTGGGTGTAAGACAGATTTACCTATAAAGAAGGCAGTACATGCGAATTTCTCATAGGCACAGTTTTTGTAGATACCCTAAAATCATCATGACTGGCTTGGTGTGTGTGTGTGTGTGTGTCAAGAGAGGGTTGAGAACGCCTTACTAAAAGGCTTGTCTCCTTCTCTTCATGAGGGGGTTTCTCCTCCTTACCACAGCTTTTCTGCAAATACAGCTTTAAATAGATAGGAAACAAAAATAGGCAGAGATGTATTATTAAAAATGAAAATAAAGGAAGTGTGGAGAGAAGTGGCAGTGTGTTCTGTTTACAAGGCAGAAAAAGGTGCCCCTGTGGGTGGGATCCAGTCCCCCAGCTGAGGCTTGCAAGCAGTTTGTATAACCCCAGCCAGCTTAGTTACAAACTGAACGCAGGCAGTCTTCAAACCAACACAAGTTTTACACCAGCTTAAACTGACTTTATTATAATTACTTCAGTAAATACCCAAATCAGGGCACCTCAGCAATCAGACAAAAAGCAGAAAATGTTCTCTCTCCTATGCCGATTCTTACAACATCAAAAAATAAACACAGTAGACAGAGAGAGGCAGACAATGCAAGACAAAGAAATGAAGAATGGAGTAGACCAGGGCACATTTTCTAGCCAAACAAAAACAAGCAGAGAATTAAAATCCAGGACTAAGGAAGTCACCAGTCTGAGGTCAGAGGAAGACCAAGGTGCAAAGTTCCTGGGCCTGGTGGCTCCCTCAGGCAGAAGGCCCTGTGCCCCAAGCAAAAGGGAGGGATGTCAGAAGATCAAGATCCATAAACTGCATTTTGGAGACAGGGGCCACAGAGTCCTTCCTCTGAATGGGCTGGCAGACCTGTTGGCACTAACTCGTCAAGCTGCTCCTGCTGCCATGAGGCAGGGTAGATCTGGATCACCTCCTCCTTCAGGTCACCAACTGGTAATTTTCTGTGTTCTCCTTGTCATAGCCATAATCACAGACCTTGGGGGATTGTAGGACAGGTCCTCCTGTCAGCAAACCCCTGGGTTCACTCCAACCATCTGATACCAGCAGGGGGTGTTTCACCTAGCAAGAAGAGAGGATTCAATAGAATGTCTCAAGCAGCATCCACTGCCCCCATCCCAAGGCCAAGCCCTCTGTGCAGTCTTGCTTGATTATCTTCCTTCCCCTCCCCCCCCCAATCTGAGCTCATCTTTTTCCTGCAGCCTGAAGAACAGATTCAGATGTGCATAAGCACAGGGTCCTAGATGGTACAGGTGGGTGAGTGATGGCTTATGTGACATTTTCCTCACTTTTCACATCCCTCCCCTTATTGACCTGGGACACACACCTGTCTGTGGCAAATGGTGTTTGGGGAATCATCCCGCAGGGTCTTCAAAGGCGAGCGTCCATGTCCAACTGAGGTCACCAGCCCTTTACCTCCTGTTTTCCGGGATTTCTGCCTGGCAGACCTGCCACCGCCTGCAGGGAGCACCAAAAAATAAAGGGGGGGGGGAGAAGACAAACAAAACAGAGGGCGGAGGTGTCAAGACAGAGGCATAGCTCTCAGACCATCTCATTCTATGAATTATCTAACCCACTTCACACTAGAGAGACTGCTAGAAAAAAAAAAAAAAAAAAAGCAAGCCCCCTGCCCCCATCACTTTCACTCACTGGATGATATGGCAGCTGGAGACAGATTTGACCTCTGCATCTTCTCTTCAAATCTCAAGCCCTTAAGAGCAGTCTGCACCTTTTCTGGTACTTTTTTCAGCACCTTTTCCTCCGATCTGGACACAGGCTCCTCTCCATGTGCCTCCCCCTGCCCATTGCCTTCCTGAGCACCCGCTTCTTCTAGGCTTGGCTCGGCAGGCAGCACATCCACCTCTTCGCTAACAAAAGTCTCACTTAACTGCACAGCCAGGCAGGCTAAGGTCTCTGAAGGAGAAGACAAAGGTTAGGTACTTTTTAAGTGAAGTGGAGAACCCAGAACTCTCCCCTCACTCCATGTACAGCAGTCACTCCATAACCTCCCTAATACACAAAGGTCAGAGGGAGAATTTCTATATGCCGCAGTCAAAGGGCAGCATGGAAGGAACAGTATTCCGAAAAAGCTTTTAGGCATCAGAGGAGAGGGTGATTTTTATTTTTCATTCTAATTTTAGAGGTTTGTTGTTTGCTTATTTTATCCTTGGAGATTCTTCATTTCACCCCCTCCCCCCCCACATGAACATAAACTTTTCCTAAACCACTAACCATCGCATACCATTGCCATAGCTCTTCCACAGTCAGGTCTCAGATTTTAGCCACCTGTGCTAGAAAGAGATAGACTAAGCTCACCAGTATCTGTAGGCTTCAGCGGGGTCCTTGTGACACCATGAGTTGGTGATCGAGGGTCTGCAACACAGACTGTATCTTGCACCATGTTTCCCTGTAGTTCAGAGACCACTGGACTATTCCGCGGAGGACCCACAACCTATAAGACAGGCAGCAAGCAAAAGAGCACTGGGGCTTAGTCCAAGATCATACACTGAAGAAAAGAATGATTTTCTCACTAAAAGCCCCGAATAAAGCATTCCTTCAGGTGATATTTGTTCAGGCAGATGTGGTATTCTCCTGAGACCTGCTGCTTGTAAATCTTTCTTCAGATACTGTAGCATGGCATTTCTGCATCTGTGATTTGGGTATATGTTGTTTTTTTTGGGGGGGGGGGGGTTTGGGGGGGGGGGGGGGATTAACCTGTGGTTGAAATTGCCACTTGTATCACTTACTATTACTAAGTCTTTCTATAGCATTACCAGATGTACACAGCACCATACACAAACACTTGCAGAGATTTTAAACTCCGTCAAGCAGGGACTCTTTATTCAAGGCAGACAAACTGGACAAATGCGATTAGGATTTAAAGGCACCCTCCTTTAGTCTGCATTTAACTAGACCAGAAAAAGCAGGACATAACTAAAGAACGTAATGGACATAACACAACTCTTCCGTTGTACGATTCCCTAGTGTGGCTGTGCCACATGAACTTTATCTTACCACAACATCATTTGTTTACACCGGAGTCTGTAACGCCTCTCCGGTACTATGTAAGCCACATTGAGCCTACAAACAGGTGGGAAAATGTGGGATATAAATGTAACAAATAAATATCAACTCAAGAAATCTACCATGCTGTGCACCTGGAAAAGAACAGAGCCTGGAGTTAACGGTGAAGAGAACATCCCAAGAGTGACTTACCTGATGAATGGAGTTCCCAGGAAGAGATAAGAGTGGAGAAAGAGATACGGATGAGCTGCAGAATAAATGGATAGCAGTGAAGGATCCACCAGAACATAGACTATTTCCAATGGGAAAGATAAGAAGAGCTTTGAGTATTTTTGTTCTTAAATATTTTGGGAACCTTACTGCCTACCACCAGCTGGAAACATAAGATAATTTCTTTCTCACACCAATATTAGCTGATAGTCCCTGGAAGCCAATAACAATGACATTATGATGACCCACTGAGGACAGGGTTCATGCTTCAGTGGGATCCTGTATGAGCAATGCTGGTATTCCTCCTGACTTTATTACTACCTTACCTCAATGGGGGTGCGGAGGATACCAACACTGGGTGAGCGTGGATCCAGAACGTGGGCCAGCTGTCGGTGGCGTAGGGGCTTTGCAGGCGTACCCAGTGGTTTACTGTCCCCTATACCCATAGTCTTCCTACACCTAGAAAACCAAGCAAGAGTTGTAAACAGTCAATAGCTGTGAAAGTTCATCATGTAGCACCCAAGGAACAGACTACACAAAGTAACATGACATCATCACCCAGCAAATGACGTAGCACACGGCAGACGAGTACAAACAACTTGCTCATGACACCATCACAAAGTGCCCAGACCAGACATGTGCAAACAGAGTTACAAAACATCCACTTCACACCACTGCATCTCTGGATCAATACCATCCAGAACACTAACCCAGCAGAACCGACCATTCAAAGAAGCCAGCTGTGCCTGACCGACCGAGGAGGAGGACCAAAGGTCAGTGCCACCAGCCAGACGCTGCTGCGTGCGCAGTACAAGTGCACCATCACCCTCTCTAGCGGTTTTCAAACCTCCCGCCACGGCCAATCCGCACCGCCCGCCTTCCTCATTGGCCAATACTTCTGCATCCGTATCCAATCGTATCCCCTGGAAAGTGTGGTCACAAGGACTAATCAATCAGCGCTGGCCCCGCCTCCATCCCTCTTTATGCAGCGCAGGCGTTAGGGCGCATGCCTAGAGAACCACCCCGCCTGCTCGCGCGTACGTCTGTTTGTTGTGCCGGGCGTGCAGTACACGCGCACGTCTACTTGTCGCCGGAGTTGGGGTGACTGGCGCTTTCGCCGGTCTCCTGCTCCTCCCGCTTGAGACATGGCGGAGCTGAGCGAGGCGCTGCTGTCCGTGTTATCCACGATCCGCGTGCCCAAGGCCGGGGACCGCGTACATAAGGATGAGTGTGCCTTCTCCTTCCACACCCCGGTAAGGAGGCGGAGAAAGCCGCCGTATTATCCGACCGGGGACCGTGCGGACTCTGTTTCCCGGCATGCCTTGTGCTCTGACGCCGGGTGCGCGCAAGGCACGCCGGGACTTACAGTTCTCTCGTCCTGTTACGTTAGCCGCTAGTTCTTCTTTGGGTTCTGAAGCCACGCGGACTTCGTTTCCCAAGATGCCCTGGCCGCTACCTGGGTGGAGTTGAACGGAGACGCGCGCGGGGAACGCTGGGTCTTGTAGTTCTCTGAGTGCCTGGTGGCAGGCGTTGGCCGGTGATGAGGACGAGTCTATCGGGCTGTGGCCTTTAACTACCCGGCACTTGGGCGTCACAGCAGCCGGTCTGGCTCAGTGACCGGTCCCGGGGGAGGTCATGTGCTGCCTCCCGGTTATTGCTGTTTATTAAGTGCACCCATGCAGTGGTGCAGCCTTCTCTTGCATGGTCTGTGTCAATGTGGCTAGTCTGGCAGGCTGATTGTGTTTGGGGAGTTGGTTTGACAGCCAGTGGATTAAGTCGGGGGGCAACATTTAGGATGGACAAGTGGGGTAGTGGCAGGGACTCCAATCCAGGCCTAGTGCGAGAGAGAGAGAGAATAGGCAAAGTGGCAGAACAGCTCCTCCACAGTCTTTCTGACTGTCCACATGTGGTAAGAGCATAACTCAAACTAGGCCAGAGTTTTTACTGCTGCTTCTGGCCTGGACCACCACTACTGCCTCCAGGTATACCAGGCACCTCTCTATGGCAGTGCAAGTTGGGGGGGAAGAGGGAAGAGGGCAGCGGAGGGGGTACTGCCCTCACTAAAGCCAGCTCTAGTGCAGGCAATAAAGCTGTGTTTATTTAACAGAAGCTTCTGTTTAATCCAAACACAGGCTTTACCCCCCCCCCACTAGATAAAATAAAACAAACTGACAAAAAAAAACAAACGCTTATATAACATCAAATCAATAACAACCTCCTAGCATTATACTTCAGACTGATATTCAGTTAAGACGTACAATAGAAATGTTACATCTTCAAAAGCTGCATTTTGTCTACGGAAAAAGAAACCTAAATGGTTCCTTTCCATATGCTGACACTTGTCATGAACGCTGGCAGAGGGTACATGACTTCTATATTACAGGAAATGAATGGAGAAGTATATAAGTATTGCCATACTGGGAAAGACCAAAGGTCGATCAAGCTCAACATCCTGTTTCCAACAGTGGCCAATCCCAGAAATGGTGGATTTTCCCCAAGTCCATTTAGTAATGGTCTATGGACTTTTCCTTTAAGGAAGCTGTCCAAACTTTTTTAAAACTCTGCTAAGCTAACCACCTTTACCACATTCTCTGGCAACAAATTCCAGAGAACAAGGTTAACAAAAGCATACTCTTTATTGGATTAACTATATTTATTTATTTATAGAGCATTCCCTTCATATACCTAAGAAGCTAACAGCAAAACATACATGGTCATAAAACACACATGTACATTACAATTGACTTCAAAATCCTACTCTATCCCCCAAGGATAATAAATAGCTGCTGAACCTGACTACATTATACTAAAAAGTCTGACCAAAGAAATGGGCTTTGCTTAATGTCCTGCATTTGTACAGAAGCACAATAGCCAGGCAAAGCGTTCCACAGGACTGGGCCTGCCACTGAAAAGGCCACCACCCTCATAAGATCATAATGGGTAGTCAGTAACAAATCAGTTGCCAATGTTTTAATAGAATCAGATCTCAGACCCCTAGCAGAAACAATTTAACTACAGAAGAAAAATACTATGGGAGCCTTCCCATAAATAGTCCTGTGAAGCAAGTATAAAACCATAAACTGAATCCTATAGTCTATATTTCTTGACTTTTGGAAACTAGTACCCCCTTCCTTAGGTCAGAACAGAAGACCTTTCCATAGTTCATTTGTGTTTTTGGGTAAGCTTAGTTTGAAGGGGAAGGATGGGTGATCAGAAGATGACAGGCAGATGGATTACTGGAGAAGACAAAGCTGCTGAGCAAGTATGAAAAATTCACATGCCAGTAACCAGTAAGAGCTGAAGACCAGAAAAGCCAGTTCTGCCATTTGATTGAGCGAAAGAGCCCAACTTGTTCCCTGTCATAGAGGAAAGTGTAACCAATAGATTTAAGCAAGACCCACTGCAGGCACAAGCCTGCAAAAGACTCCTGAGCTGCTGCACAGGAACAGTGCTGACAAAAAAAAGGAGGGGAAGGGGGGGGGGACTTTTCTTCCCAGTACTGAACACTGTGCAGCAAATGTAGAAATAGCAAGCCTGGGGAGGGGTGGAGGTGCAATTTTACATTCTCCAGCCATGTCCCTTAATTCCTCTTGCATCCATGTCACTGTCTTCTCCATGCACAGGAATCAGATGGTGGCCTGTACATCTGCATGAACACATTCCTTGGCTTCGGGAAACAGTATGTTGAAAGGCACTTTCAAAAGACCGGTCAACGTGTCTACCTGCACCTGAAGAGGACACGCAGATTGGTGAGGGGTAAAAACTCTGAGAAGGGTGAAAACGTAGGGGGTGCTGTGGGGCAGGAACAAGGTGCATCAGCAAGGGGGGAGGGTCTCAGTACTGGAGTAGGAGCAGGAGTGAGGTTCAAGGGCTTCTAACTTGCTACTTCTGCTTCGTCTGAATCCTTTCTTTGAATAGGTGGAGGACAATTCAGCCACTGGAGACCCCCCAAGAAAGAAGCCCACACGGCTCGCTATTGGTAAGTACCATTTCGGAATATCACGGAGCGGGTCTCCCTTCTCTCTCGCCTGCATTGTCTCCTCTTTGTCTCCCAACTTCAGGGGTGGAGGGTGGCTTTGATGTCACTGAGGAGAAGTTTGAGTATGACGAGGAGGTGAAGCTGGTGTTACTGCCAGAGCATCTGCAGATTCCCCGCGATGGGCTGCCAGAGCTACCGGATGTAGTGCGGGACAGGGTATGTGGTCTTGTGCAAGGGTAAAATATTCCTGTGTTTTTCTTTTCATTTCGTGCACAGATGGTTTCAGTGATATGGCTGTGTGTTTGGCTTCATCACAGTTCTCTGATTCTAGGTGACTGGTGCCATTACTGCAATTCTAGCTGCGGACTCAGCCTCCCGGAAGCAGGAAGTGCAGGCCTGGGATGGGGAAGTACGGCAGGTGTCCAAGCACGCTTTTTCTCTGAAACAGCTGGAGCCTGCCACTCGCATCCCGCCCTGGTGAGGCTCTGGTGCACTGGGCACCTCTCAAGTTTCAAGCCCCCTATCTTCTCTCTGTCACCCCCCCCCCCCCCCCCCAGCTTACCCCTTGTCTTCTTTCATGCCCCTCCTCTCCAGCACACACCCACTCTCTGGTGATCCCACAGTCTGACCTCGCTCTTGTTCACTTCTGATATCTGGCAGTGGCTGGAAATGTTCCAGGTGTGAGCTGAAGGAGAATCTCTGGCTGAACCTCACAGATGGAGCCATCCTTTGTGGCCGACGCTATTTTGACGGCAGTGGTGGGAATAATCACGCCGTACAGCATTACAAGGAGACAGGTTACCCCCTGGCTGTGAAACTTGGCACGATCACTCCTGATGGAGCAGGTAAGGGACATGCACAGCTGTACCTCAAAGACAGCTCCTTGTAGGGAGCTGTCTTTGAGGTTACAGGCTCTTATCTGTCTGTCTTCCAGATGTGTATTCCTATGATGAGGATGACATGGTGCTGGATCCCAAGTTGGCCGAACACCTGTCTCACTTTGGTATAGACATGATGAAAATGCAGAAGGTAAGACGTACATTAACCCCTCATTCGAGTGTCCTGCCTAAGTTGTCTCAGAAGCACCTCTAAGGGTTGTTGTGATTCTTTGTCCTCCTTTATGTCTGTGGCTCTGTATTCTGCTCTCTCCCCACAGACTGACAAAACCATGACTGAGCTGGAGATCGATATGAACCAGCGGATTGGGGAGTGGGAGCTGATCCAAGAATCTGCAGTGCAGCTGAAGCCTCTCTTTGGCCCAGGATATACCGGCATGTGCAACCTGGGCAACAGCTGCTACCTCAACTCTGTTATGCAGATCCTTTTTAGCATCCCGGACTTCCAGAGAAAGTGAGAGCGCCCCCCCTGTGGCCAGATGAGTCACACAGTCTATCTGCTCTGTCTCACTTCCCCATCTCCTGCATCCATTACCACAGAATCATTCCCTACCACATGTGACTACGAGCTCTTCCTGCTTACCAAGAAAAAGTGTGGGTGGGAGCAGTGTGGTAGCCCCCAGCTCTGCAGTCATTTGCCGCAGAGTCAGAAGATTCTTCCTACTTTAACTCGGTTAAAACAGATTTAAGGACTTAACTTTTTTTGAACTGAGGATGCGTGGAACAGCGGTAGTTGTGCTCTCCAGTTTTTCCTCCCCCCTTCTTTCTTTCCTAGCAATGCTATAGTTCTTCCCCTGCACCTTTTCTGCCAGTATGTCCTGAGAGTCTAATTTGAGTGTGTTTTTCATTTTTTTTTTCTTCCCCATATTAGTTTGTTACTGCCTAAACACATTGTTGATGGGTGGGATAGAAAATCTTTTAATAAATTTGAAACTGGATAAAGCAGGAAGGGAAAAATTCTGGCCCTAAGTTTTTGTCGTGAAAAAGAGAAGTGGACGCAAGAACCAGGATTTACAAAGACTGGACCACAGTAAAAGACGAAGCAGAAGTTTATTGAACAATAAATGACTCGACACAACGTTGTGTTTCGGCCAGAAGGCCTACATCAGGAGTCTCTTTATTTTCAAATAAAAAATGATGGAGGGTCTTGAAATAGTAATTCTTGGTAATGTTCTATATGTTTATTGAAAGTAATACTGTTAGAGATTGTCTATCTCGAGACTCAACACAGATGTTCCAAAACGGTCTTTTTAAAGACCACCATAATCCATCAATCTTGGATTCTCATCATACTTTGAATAAACATACAGAACATGAATTACTATTTCAAGACCCTCCATCATTTTTTATTTGAAAATAAAGAGACTCCTGATGTAGGCCTTCTGGCCGAAACACAACGTTGTGTCGAGTCATTTATTGTTCAATAAACGTCTGCTTCGTCTTCATCATTACTGTGGTCCGATCTTTGT
The DNA here is from genome assembly GCF_901765095.1 of Microcaecilia unicolor. Taxonomy (NCBI): domain Eukaryota; kingdom Metazoa; phylum Chordata; class Amphibia; order Gymnophiona; family Siphonopidae; genus Microcaecilia; species Microcaecilia unicolor. The sequence continues at coordinate 34,497,129 of NC_044044.1, forward strand.
AAATCCTGGTTCTCCCACTTCTCTTTCACTTGAGTTTTTCCATGGGACTTCTTGAGTTCTCCACGTTTGTGGATTCTCCTAAGTTTTTGTCTCAGTATGTTCCCACTTCTGCCCCTGCTGCTGTCCTCTGAGAAGGTTCGTCTCTCTCTGCAGGTATGTGGACAAGATAGACACCATCTTCGGGAAGTCTCCATCGGATCCCACGCAGGACTTCAATGTTCAGGTGTAAGTGATACTGAGTAGCAGCTCTGCCAATCCCAACCCCCTTTTGTTGTTTTTTTTAATCCCGTCCTTGCTGAATCTCTCCCACCAGGGCCAAGCTGGGCAATGGCCTCCAGTCCGGGGAGTACTCAATGCCTCCACCGAGCTCCAGCAATGGGGAGCAAAGCCAAAGCCTGCAGCAGAAGGTGAGGCAGGCCGTCTCTTCTACCACCTCATATCTGGTACCACTGCTGAGGTCCACAGCCCACTCAGGCAGTCTCGCTCTCTCTGTTCTAGGGTCAGCAGGATGGCATCGCTCCTCGCATGTTCAAATCTCTTATCGGTAAGGGCCACCCTGAATTCTCTACCAACCGCCAGCAGGATGCTCAGGAATTCTTTCTACATTTCATCAACATGGTGGAGGTGAGAGAAGCCCGACGCCCAGTTCTTCTTTCACCTCATTTAACTTTGTGATGCACAGGGATAGATGGTGGGGTGGGGGTGTGATAGGGGCTGAGCAGGGCTCTCTGGGAACCATTCTGCTTTGTAATGATCTGTTAATGCAGGTGAAAGTGTCACATGAACTCAGCTTGATCTTCATTTCTTCCTGCTCCCTTTATTTCTTCTTGGGCCTTCTGCTGGTTCCACAGAGGAACTGCCGCAGCTCATCAAACCCCAGCCAGGTTTTTCGCTTTCTAGTGGAGGAGAAGATTAAGTGTTTGGCCACAGAGAAGGTGAAGTACACGCAGAGGGTGGATTACATTCTACAGTTGCCTGTTCCTATGGATGCTGCACTCAACAAAGGTCAGGGGACAGAGAGGCTTCGGGCCAATTCAGTCTCCCTGAAAATGCCATAGGTGTTAAACCCTCCCCCAAGGATCCTCTGTGTCTGTCTCAGGCTTTTCCCCTCATTCTCCCACTGCTGAGGCTCCTCTGTGTCCCAGGATTTACCCCTCACTCCCCAACCGCTGAGGCTCCTCTGTGTCTGTCCATGCTTTATCGCATTCTTATACCTCCCCTAGGCGACTGTCTTATGCCTGTTCCTTTATTACTGATGTCATCATTTCAAGCCTCGTGGTGCATTCTCTCTTCCACAGAGGATCTTATGGAGTATGAGGTGCAGAAGCAGCAGGCGGAGGAAGAGAAGTTACCGTTGCCAGAGTTGGTTCGTGCACAGATACCGTTCAGTGCCTGTTTAGAGGCTTTTAGTGCCCCCGAGCAGGTGGAAGACTTCTGGAGTACTGCCTTGCAGGCCAAGTCCCTGGCTGTCAAGTGAGTAACGTGGGGTACAGGAGAGGGGAGGAGCAGTGCAGCAGGAGGGTGTCCCTGGTCATTAGCTGAGTAATGTAATGGGCCCCTCTGCCGTCAGTGTTTTGCGGATTGTAAAAGGCACAAAAATGTATATTGGCAGTCTTGGACCTCAGTTGACCCACCTGTACTTTGACACTGGCGCAGTTTGGTACATACTTTGGTAACACGGGAGGCGAAGGAGGTGAAGGGACCTTATAAACGTAAAGCTAGATCTTTGAAGCCCATATTTGGACTCCTTGCCCCCCCCCAGGGGTAGAAGTTGTTAGGTCATTCTCCGTACTATGGCCTTAGCCCTCTTGAGAGCCCCTATTTTGTCTGGTTGATTATACTGGGGAGAGGGAGATAAGGGATTTAGGGACTGCTCTGCTGAACTACATGTTCTGCTTCCCGGGGGGGGGGGGGAGTTATAAGAATACAGACCCCCCCCTGGGGGTGTGGCTGGAAGAGATATACAATATAGGTTTAAGGGGGATGGGGGATAGATTTTTGTATTAGATGCAGGATAACAATGGGAGGTGGGCTGGCGGGGAGAGGAAACAGATGGACTGGATTTTCATAACGTTTCGCTTTTGTTACACTCCCACTTCCCACTGACAAAAAGCGTTTGTTATAAAAGGGGAGAGGGGAAAACGGCAAATAATTTAATGACAGACTTTATTCAATTGATTTACGTATAAGGTCTGATAATTTGGACTTTTGTAGATTAAGATTTATAGTTGTATCTGTTTTGCACAAGATCAATAAAAATGTTGAACATAACTGAGTATCGCGCGGGGTACAGGAGAGGGCAGTTGGCACTGCCTGGTCACGGAGGAAGCCGAAGGTTTTAAACTAGTCCCTACTCTTTCTTGGAGTTGAGGGTAAATGTTTTAGGCTGGTTATTGACTTTCTTCATCTCTGTGTGGGTGCTTTCGATTTCCAGCCTTTGTTTTGTTTTCGTTTTTCTCATCAGTGATTACTGGTTTGTGATATGATGTGTTGATCTCTGTTCTTCTTTTCTCTTCTCAGAACAACAAGGTTTGCCTCTTTCCCGGATTACCTGGTGATACAAATTAAAAAGTTCACCTTTGGCCTTGACTGGGTCCCCAAAAAACTTGGTAAGGGTCTGTGTGGGCGGTGGATGGTAGGGTAGCAGTGTGGAAACTTAACGCTGTTCCTCACTTGAAAAGTGCGGAAGGACCTATTTGCAGAGTCTGGGATGTTCTCTGTCTTCACAGATGTCTCCATAGAAATGCCGGATGAGCTGGACATTGGGCAGCTGCGGGCCATGGGGTTGCAGCCTGGTGAGGAGGAGCTGCCCGACATCGCCCCCCCACCCCTGCTCACTCCGGACGAGCCCAAAGGTAGCCTTGGTTTCTGTAGCAACGATGAGGACGACTCCTTCTGCTCCCCTCACCTCTCCTCTCCAACATGTTAGTGTCTCTTTTCCCTTCCCCGTCTGCGGCTTTGTGTGTGTGTGTCTGATTCTGTGTGCGGAGAGGGGTCTCCCGTGGCTTTCCAGCTCTGATCTGCTTTCCTGCTCTCTACAGCCCCCATTCTGGATGAGGCCGTGATTATCCAGCTGGTGGAGATGGGTTTCCCCATGGAGGCGTGTCGGAAAGCTGTGTATTACACTGGAAACAGTGGTGTGGAGGCCGCCATGAACTGGGTGATGTCACACATGGATGACCCTGGTAAGATCCCTCTCTACCTTCATTTCGGACTGTGCTTACACAATCCATCGTCACTGGGCACCAGCTTAAACAATTTTATTGAATACCAGTCACCATAATAATAAAAACATTTCAAATAATTTTCTTTGATTCCCCAACACAAAAACACATAACACCCCATCCCAGCCCCATAGTCACATAACTGAGAAAACACTGGCCATTGGACATAGCCTATCCCACCCCCCCCCCCCCCCTGCAACGTGCACGCAGAGGATAGCCGAAGAGTACATACCAAAACTAGGAAGACGACAAAGTGGCGGGTATCATGATCCTCTTTCCCTCTCCTCCCTTATTTACTCCTGTGCTTGACAATCCTGTAACGGAGGTTTGGACTCATAACCTCCTACGATAATTATCTCATGCCTGTCATTCAACCCATCCCTCAAGCTCTCCATATAAAGGTGCCATGAGAAAGGATTACATATCGGTCATTTAGGATCTTACTCTGTTTACAAACAGCCACATTTTAATCAACTTATGATTATGTGGAGGCCCATTAATATCAAGATCAGAACCAGTCTAGACCAGTGTTTCCAGGCCTGGTCCTGGAGGTCAGGTTTTCAGGATATCCACAATGAATATGCATGAACTTGATTTTACACACTACCTCCGTTATATGCAAATCTTTTTCATTCATATTCATTGTGGATATCCTGAAACCCTGACTGGCAAGGGGGTACTCCAGGACCGGGATTGAAAAGAGTGGCCTGCTTAGGGTGTCTCAGAATTGGTGGTAGAAATGGGCTGATAACAATTTGTGTGAAAATGCCGGCTGTTGTAGTCTGATGCTGCAGTGGGAATCCCGGCTGTCCTCGGCAGCTGATCTCATGATGTACTCTGCTTTGCCCTTCTTTTCTACAGACTTTGGCAGCCCGCTGGTTCTGCCCGGCTCCAGTGGCCCTGGTAGCACCATTGCTCCAGCCGATCCTCCTTCGGAAGATGGCGTCGCCACCATTGTGTCCATGGGCTTCTCTCGGGAGCAAGCACTGAAAGCTCTGAAAGTCACGGTAAACCACTACCACCTTTTGTAAGATTTCATCCATAGGTCGTCTTCCCTGGCTCCTGCAAGATTTTTGTGCCCTGTGTCTGCCTTGTCACATTGTGTACACACTCCACCACTAAGTGTGCATTTAAGGGCTCCTTCCCTTGTGTGTCTCATTCCCCCCCCCCCCCTCCCCAACCATGTGCTCATGTCTCCCACCAAATTGTCTGCACCACACCCCTCCCCAAACCATGTGAGGGCTCCTCTCCTCATGTCTTACCCCCACCACCATGTGTACACGTGTGTCTCACCTCGTCTACATGTGAGGGCTGCTAAAATACTAGGATTAGGGAGCACATAATGAAGTTACTGAGTAGTAAATTTAAAATAAACCAGAGAAAGTATTTCTTCATTCAGTGTAATTAAACTCTGGAATTCATTGCCAGACAATGTAGTAAAAGCAGTTAACTTAGCAGGCTAAAGGAAAAGTCCATAGACCATTATTAAAATGGACTTGAGGAAAACTCCACTGCTTATTTCTAGGATAAGCAGCATAAAATCTGTTTTCCTGTTTTGGGATCTTGCCAGGTACTTGTGATCTGGATTTGCCACTGTTGTAAACAGGATACTGGGCTTGATGGACCTTCGGTCTGTCCCAGTATGGTGACTCTTACATTCTTAGTTTGTGGACAATGAAGTTCTTTGACCCCCCCCCCCCCCCCCCCCCAAAGTTGCTTATAGAGAGAATTGCAGTAATCTGATTGTGTGATAACTAGAGAGTGAATCAGTATGTTAAGTGAGGAGGGAAAATTCAGAGACTGAATCGAGCAAATCAACCAAAGTTTGTAAAAAGATGGCCAAACTACCTGAGAGATTTGGAACAGTGAGTCTCGAGTCTAAAAGGACTTCTAGGATACAAATAGTCTCACCTGGGCCACTGTTGTATTGGCGAGAACAGGTGTAGGTAGAGTAAGAGTCTCCCTAGCAGTGCATAATATAAATTTTGATTTTGGCGGGGTGAGGGGGGGGTGTTAGGGTCCAGTTTATGTTCATAGAGCCAGTTTGTAATCTGAGATAACTTTTGATTGAAAGTGGAAGTCTTGAAAGAACAACAAAGAACCAGGGTGAGTTCAAGAGACTGGGCAGGAGGTGAGAGAATTGACCCTTGAGGGACTCTGGAGCCCAGGGTTAAATGGGATAGAAGAGGATTTACTGAAGGTAACCGTATAAACGCGATTTGCTTGGTAAGAGGAAAGCTAGTTCAATACTGTTCTGAAGGCCAATAGTATGAAGATGGTGGAGGCATATAGAGGGCGTGGATGGGGCTGTTCACATGGGAGGTTCATGGGTTTCTGTGTTTCTTCTTCCCCCTGTAGGCTAATAGCCTGGAGCGAGCTGTGGACTGGATCTTCAGCCACATCGATGACCTGGACGCTGAAGCTGCTATGGATATCTCGGAAGGCGGTCGTTCTGCAGCAGATTCTGTCTCTGAGTCTGTTCCGATTGGACCCAAAGTCCGGGACGGGCCAGGAAGTAAGTAGGACAGGGTATAGAAGGAGAGGGTTGCAGGTTTTTCTTAATATCTTTGTGGGCTATGTGGTTTACAGGTCATAAAGCAGCCTCTTCCCTTCCCCCCCCCCTCTCTCTCTCTCTCCTCAGAGTACCATCTCTTTGCCTTCATCAGTCACATGGGAACCTCCACCATGTGCGGTCACTACGTTTGTCACATCAAGAAGGAGGGCAGGTAAGGATAAGACCAGAGCTCAGATCGGTGTAGCTCGTTCCTGCTGTCACACTTCCACTCCTACCCTGACCAGATCAGAAGAGAGAGGATCTATGTACCCCATTCCTGTTCTCTCGCCTTCTGAAGGGTATAAAATCCATGTACCCTATTCCTGCCCTTGCTGCTTCGTTCACACACCTCCCCTTCTCTCTTACCCTAACCAGGCTTGAGGGGATAGAATTTATGTACCTCATTCCCCCTCTCTCACTGCTCCCTGTGTTTGCTTTCAGGTGGGTGATTTATAATGATCAGAAGGTTTGTGCTTCTGAGAAGCCTCCTAAGGACCTGGGTTACATCTATTTCTACCAGCGTGTGGACAGCTAGAAGATTGCTCCCCGGTGCAGTGTCTGACGTTTGAAGGGAAAATGGGGGCTTGCTCGTTGCTCGGGCCCTGTCTGACAGGGAAGGGGCTGTGTACACGTAATCAGAATGCTTTGCTCCCTGTCTTAAGAGTGGTGCAGACTCCTTCACTCCTCCCCGGGCTTTGTGCATTAATGTGGTGAGTGGACGCTGTCAACCCCCTCCTCTGACTGCACAGCACCAACATTGTCTACAACACAGTATGTTGGAGCATGGGAGGTGGATGTCCCCCCTCCCCCCCCCCCCTTGATACTAAAAGAACAAAATGGAGAGTTTACTCTAACTGGCCTTGTGTCTGGTTTTTTGTTTTGCATCTGTGTCTGCTTGAGCTGCTTGTAGTAGTTCTGCACTCCTGTACTGGGGTCATGGATGTGTGCTTCCCCCATCCCTCCTTTGTTTGGGATGTGGACGTGTGTATGTGAGCTGACTGATGCTTCCTCCAATACACAGAGGGCCAGAGCCTTGGTTCAGTTACTAAAAAAAAGTACAGGAGCAAGGAGGATGGTAAAGGGTGAGGGCTGCATAAATCAAGGAAGCTAATGCCATCTCCTTTCTGGTACCTGGTGGGCTGACCTTGCTGCCATATTGGTAAGTCCAAAACAATAGCAAACATGAGGTTTATATTGTTAAACCTCCTAGGTTTTGCATGCTTTTTTTTTTTTTTTTTTTTGGGGGGGGGGGGGGGGGGGGAATGTAAGGGTAGTTGGATGCCACCCTGTGCTGGATGTGAAGCATGCGGAGCCTGGGGAAAAGGGTGTAGCTATACCTGCAGCGCTTTCTTTTCAGGACAGCTGACGGTCATGTTTGGCATATGTAAAGTTTTAAGTGTCTCTGTTCCATAATGTCCATCCAGAGTGGCACAGTGGGGTTATGCATTCTGACCAGTAGATGGAGACAGAACTAAAAATTCTTCAGAACGCCAATAACTGTATTGAGCAGATGCCTTCTGAGAGTCAATACTTCTCAGTCTCGAGCAGATGGTTGTGCTTAGCCTGTATAGTCCCAGTTTGCTGTTTGAGAGAGTTCATTTTGAGTCCTTGGTTAAAAAAAAAAATGTTGGTTCCCTCTTAGCACTGCTAGGGCTGAGCGTATGCAAAGTTTGATTTCTTTATTCTTCTCTCAATACCCTGCATCCCCTCTAGTGCTCGTTTACACCTATCTGACTCCTGTCTCCTTGCACCTCTGAGCCCCCTCCACCCAGTATCTGTTCCTTTGCTTCATACATAGCCACCTGGTCTTCCAGACAAGATCCTGTTGCGTTTTCTCACCAGCCCATGGCTCATAGCCTCCTGCTCTTGTGCTGCCAACAGCTTCTCCCTGGAGCCTCCAAATCAGAATTGTGGAAAGATAGCACCCAAAATCACCAGCACTAGGGTGGACCACATTCTGCTTAGCTCTGTCCCCAAGGAGCCTTGACTCCACCAGCACCACTGACTGCTGCCTTCTACCATCCTACTGCCACCAGCCCTAAGCTGATAGTTCCTTTGTATGCTGACCTAAAATAACAATGAACAATGCCAATGTGCCTACAGCAGCTTCAGCCTCCCTGCTTTGTTTTAGAAGTACTAATATGGTGGCTGCATATGTTGACGGCTTCAGCTGCTTGATGTCATGCTGTCTTCTGTCATTAAGCCGCCTTGGAATAAATTCATGAACCAAGAAAGTGAGAAGGTCATAACTGAAGCCAGCTGCTTGCAGAGGACCTTAGGTGGGAAACCAGAGATGGAATCTTTCTGCTCAGGCCCTCACTTATACATTCACAATAGAGATCCAGAACACCAGCTGCTGGATGTGCCTTGAAGACTGTGTTGAAAACCTTGTCTTAGTGGCAAAAGGATGGGTAAGGCAACCATGCATCAGTAAGGATCGTACCAGTTTGTATGTGGCCACCTAATGGTAGGGCTACCCTATGGCTCCAGAAAAAGGACACTGATCCAGTCCAGGTTTTGCTTGCAATGGAAGTAAAACCTGGACTGACTCAATCTGTTCTCCTTTTTCTGGAGCCATATGGTAACTCTACTTAATGGTAACTACCACTACTACACATGGGGGTCGGAGATGAGAGCTGCTGCGTTACTGGTTCCAGGAGGGAGACTTTGGCCAGATCTGGTTTTAAACTTTCATCTCAAAGCAGTGATGATGTTGATAACAGTCTGTCACCATATTTGGGGTCACTGTTGATTCAGACCTCTCATTCCCCAAATTGCTGCTTTAGTTAAATGGGGGGGGGGGGGGGGGGGGGGGGGGTTGAAACTTTGCATTATCTTGTTTCATTAACTCTCTCTTACAGCCGCCTGCTGTTAATGTTCTGGTCCATGCATTGGTAATTAGCAACTTGACTACTGTAACCCTCGCTCTAAAGGACTTCATTTTTAGGACCTTTGCTGTTTATAGCTAGTGCAAAATAGTGCTATTCAAGTCATTACTGGCCACAGAAGGTTTGATCATATCACCTGCTCTTAAAAGTAGGTCATTTGCGTCCCTTGACTTATCATATCACTAGTACTACTATTTATCATTTCTATAGTGGTACAAGGCAATGCAGCGCAGAACACCATACACAAAAAAGACAGTCCCTGCTCAAAGAGCTTATAATCTAAATAAGACAGACAGACAGACAAGTATTGCTCCTGGTCTATAAGACCCTCTCTGATATGCCTCCTTATTTATCCCATTTTCTTACTCCTTATTGACTGCCCCCCCCCCCCCCCCCCCCCCCCACAAACAAAACAACCAGCTCCTAGTCCCATCTTCTTGGGGAAATCTACCATGACACTACCCACTGCTCTCTTTTTTTTTTCTTCAGTTCAAGCCTCTGAACTTGGGACTAAACTACCAGCTCCCTTCTGTCTTTCCAACGTCAAAGCTGAGTTGAAAACTTTCTTATTCTATGTGGCTTATGCCTAGAACAGACCCTACCTATGCTTAAAGTTGGCAGGAGCAAAGAAGATTGGCAATGCCTTTCTCTTTTTAGCACTCCCCCAGTGTCCAGACTGCCTAATGTGCCAGAGGGTGGGGTCAGAAATGCAGGACTGTCTGACACTCCTGGAACTGGGTAACTTGAGCCTCTTTGACAATGTTCCTTATTATGCCACTCCTGTGTACAACTGATTTCTGTGGGTCATGCAATTTAATTTGCAAATATGGGGGGGGGGGAGAAGAGTACAAATAGACTGACAGAACATTTTGTTGCTGGTGTGTGTCCCTGCTACCTTGCTGGTAGCATTATGCAACTGAAGCATTTCTATGTCTCATAACAGTGCAAAGCCTAGCTTGTGCCAGGAGGGAGACTTTTTTGGCCAGTCCTGGTTTTAAACTTAACATCCCAAAGCAGTGTGGGCTTTGTAGTCCCATTGAAATCAGTTCTGTGGGTCCCATAGTGCTCCATAATGAGGTTGGTAGAAACCCAGGACTGGTCTAATGACTTCTTCCTGGAACTGGATTGCTTAGAAGCGCTGCGTAATGCCACAAAGAGAATAAAAGAACGTGCGAAGCGGCCGGATCTGTTGCCCCTATTAAAAATGGCCTCCCTGACGTCAGGGCTGATTTGCATAGCGACCATGGCGCAGCGCCGCCTCCGCCGCCAAGGGATGAATTGAAGGGGCGGAGCGAGTGGAAGGCGCTATCAGTATGATTGGAGGGCCGGAGGCAGGGTGGGCGTGGTCTGCCAGCTCGGGTCCCTTTAAATGAAGCCTGAGGCGGCGGGGTGGCCGGGGCGTGTGTGACCTTCAGACAGAGTCGGCTGCAGTTTCCCCATCGCAGGCATCATGGCTCCCAGGAAATTCTTCGTTGGGGGGAACTGGAAGATGAATGGAGACAAGAAAAGCGTCGGGGAGCTGGTCGGTATTCTGAATGCGGGTAAACTGAGCGCCGATACGGGTAAGAACGGGTGGGGTCCTTCCACGATGGCTCCCAGTGCGAATCCCACCACTTCTGCTCTGACAACTGCATAGGTGATATTATCGTCCTCCTTAGAAGCTTATTGTAATGAATATGGAAGAAATGGTGAGAGCCAACAAGGGGAGGGAGATGTTGAAATTAGCCTTCTTTCCCCCCCCCCCCCCCCCCCCCCCCCCGAGAGCCGCTTCCTTCCGCACTGTTGGGAAGCTGACGGTCAGCAGCCTCCTGTGCGCTGGTCTTTGTCTCTGCCGCAGTTTTAGAGGGGGATCGGGGATGAGACCCTCCTGTCACGCCTCCCACAGGCTGCTGTCTTCGTGCTCCAGTGCACGTCTTTTCCCCCAGCTGCAGCTGAGATTGCCAACTGGGCACCTTGGCACTTCCGCTAGGTATGGATGGTGCTCGGGGGTTGCCTCGAGGGGTTTAATGGACGCCCGCTGGATATCACCGGAGTCCGATCTCATCGAGGGGAAGGGGCAGTTTGGGGAGGTGCAGTCACAGGGGCTGATGTGTTGTCTGGGCTGTCAAGAGAGAGGGAGCACACTATAGGCACAGGAAGGGGCAGAGAGATTTGATGCCACCACCCAGCCTTGTAGTAATGGGTCTTTGGGTTCTGACCTTTAACTTGAGACCAGACACAGTCATTTATTTATTCTTAGTATTTGTAAACCTTCTAGAGAAATTGCGGTATTGCAACTCTAAAATCAAATGTGATGGGTTCTGAGCGATAAAAGGGGAAGGGAAACTCAATCTGGCTGTTGTACCAAAGGCTTCAGTGACTAGGAAAGTTTCAAGTAGACTTAACCCTAGGCTATAAAGGTGTGAAGTGGGGTATCTGCTTTTCCACTTAATAATTTTTACTGTCATTAAAAGCATGTAGTGTCTGCTTTTCTACCTGGGCAGGGGAACAGAAGGCATTAGCCAGGTAGTTACTGTATTTGAGAGGTTGCTCCCTTAGCTGGGGTGTGGGAAGGGACTGAATCTTTCAATTGGCCGCTGCTGTACAGTATTAGGGGCTGTTTCTATATCTAGACCCTGTCACTCTCCCTTTACAGTCTTACCTTACAGTGTAAAGAGCAGAGGTAATGACCTTTGCTGGGTCAGGGTGGGTTGAGGAGTCAGACTGGATGAAGTGGCCTTTGCAACAGGAAGATGGAAACAGCTGCCGAGACTAGGGGGTGTGTGTGTTTGAATATATATAGTAAGTATAAATGCCTGGTGGCTGGCCTGGCTCTTAAAGGTCAGCCTTGAGTCTGGGAGGAGAATCTGAGCCCCTCTGTCTTATTCCTTCCCACTTTTACCATCTGTGGGAGTGGTTGTGGGGGGGGAGGTGCAGGGCCCAGACCATTTCTGTTGCTGGCGTGACATGACTCTGCCTCTGTCTCCCCCCCCCCAGAGGTAGTCTGCGGCATACCTGCCATCTACATCGATCTTGCTCGGCAGAAACTAGATGCAAAGATTGGAGTGGCAGCACAGAACTGCTACAAGGTGGCAAAGGGAGCATTCACTGGTGAGATCAGGTGAGTGACAGCAGTGCTGGCTCGATCCTGTGCATGCTGCTGAGCTGTCTTTGAGCTGTCATTTCTTGTCTCACCACAGCCCAGCCATGATCAAAGACTGCGGTGCACACTGGGTGATCCTGGGACACTCTGAGAGACGTCATGTCTTTGGGGAGTCCGATGAGGTGAGGCTTTCCACAGAGACTACAGGCGGGCTCCTAATGGGAGGGGTGGTCGGTGACATTCCTCTAATCCTGCCACCTTTAATCTTCCCAGCTGATTGGTCAGAAGGTGGCACACGCCTTGGCAGAGGGGCTGGGGGTCATTGCTTGCATCGGGGAGAAGCTTGATGAGCGGGAGGCTGGGATAACGGAGAAGGTGGTGTTTGAGCAGACAAAGGTGATTGCAGGTGAGTGTCAGCCAGTACTACTGTTACTATCATTTCAGCGAGCTCACAGTCTTAAGTTTGGTGTTTGTGGCGCTGTTTTTGTTTGGACGTGGGGCAAGGGAGGGTTAAGTGACCACTAACCCTTGGCCCACCCCACGGGACGTCTCCTAGGCTCACTTCTAGTAGGCCACTGTGCTGACATATGTTCTCGGTTCTGCTCACTTTGTTTTCCACAGACAATGTGAAGGACTGGAGTAAGGTAGTCTTGGCTTATGAACCTGTCTGGGCAATTGGAACTGGTAAAACAGCAACTCCACAGCAGGTAAGTTCCTCTTCCTTCCTGTCCAGCAAGGAAGGGTGGGCATTGTCTTCCTGTTGAGAAGCCCCTCTTCTGCACTGCTTATTAAGAGGCTCAGAGCAGTCTTCCCCCTCCCGCATGTTGCTGCCCTGTGCTGAGGCAGAGCGGATAAGAAGTAAAATGTCCACCTTTTACCTTGGCAGGCTCAGGAGGTGCACCACAAGCTGAGGGGCTGGTTAAAGAGCCATGTGTCTGAGGCAGTGGCAAACTCAACACGTATCATCTATGGAGGTAAATAACCAGCTGCCACATTAGCTGCTTTAAGTCATTACAGCCTGTACTTTCCCCTACAGTATTTTAAAAATAGAAATGTTTCACTGACCTGCAGTGCTCAACACTTTCAATAAGAAAGAACAGTTCTAGAAGATCAGTGTCAACAGGATCTTCATCACATCCATCTGCATCATTTGTCAAAGTAAACCCCCATTAAGGTGTCACAAAGGACCGTTGGGCCTACTGTCAGCTAAACCAAACCTGTCTGAGGACCAGAATTCTGATGTTTCTGTTCGATGTAGTAAAGGTCTAATGCTGTACTTTAAGCTTTGAGCTTTATTACTCTGCCACCGTTTAGGCTCAGCCTGATTCCATCCTTAATTCAGAGTTAAAAGCTCACAATTCACAAATATCGAAGCTTGTGGGCAAAGGAAGTAACTTCTGTTACTGAGCATTAGCAATGCACTTTAGCCCTGCTCTGTAACCTCCAACTAATCATTTCATTTATGAGGCCTGCTAGAGTGGGGAAAGGGTACAGGGTAGTTGCATCTGTCTTAACCATGACCTCCCAATGGCTGTAGGTCTAGTTCTGGAAGCTGCCGTAGGCCCAATCCCCAGTTGCTTTTGCATTCTTCGTAGCAGGGGTAGGAAGAGAGGTACTCTACATTTGCTGTAGGCTGTAAAGGGCCCTATTCTTTGTCCTGGCCATGGGGCTGCTGTTGTGTCGGTACGAGGGGGCAGTAGCAGGCCTGGCCCCCTTATCTTTGAAGATGTGATGTATATCACCTTAGAGCCCTGTATGGAGGTCTCCTAGCAGCTTGAAAGGAGCATTACTGTTTCCCCCTAGGGTCTACCCAGGAGCTAGCAGAGCTGTGTGAAGCTTTTCTGTTAGGTTCAGAAGAGACCTGTGCACTGTCCTGTTTACTCTTAGTTTAGTGATGTCCTGATCTTCAGGCCCCTGTTAAGCAGTAGACGGTGGTTTTCTGTAGTACTGGAGACTAGTTGTTTCATTCTTGCCATCTTCTATGCTGTTCCTCTCTCTCCTAATATCCAGGCTCAGTGACTGGCGGCACCTGCAAGGAATTAGCTTCCCAGGCGGACGTGGATGGATTCCTAGTGGGCGGAGCCTCCCTGAAGCCAGAGTTCATTGACATAGTCAATGCTAAACACTGAACCTGTTCCACCATCTTCTGTACTGTCCCTAACCACTTCAATAGCAGCTGTTCTACACTCTGGCTCTTTAGCTGATGCCAATGGTGACCTGATGGTGTCTGTGAATTTGCAATTTGGGAGAAGGGTGGTAGAACTTATTCTTCTCCTACATCATTGTCTAAAAGCTGACTAAGCACAGCCTTGTGTTTCTTTGTCTGCATTGTCACCACCACCCCCATCCTACAGAAATAAAATTGAACAGTACTGGTTTGCGTGTGAATGTGTAGTGAACTGACAAAATGCAGGACCCTGATATCTTGCCCTATAACCCTGGTACAGGGGCGGGAATGTTGGAGCCTGTGCAGCCCTCTGTATCACCTCTAGCACAGGTCTTGACGCAAGAGCGGGTGGAATGCACAGCTGCTTGGTTGTAACAAAGAAAGCAAGTGCATTGGAAAGGATATGTTATATCAACAGGCAATGCTTTACCTAGAAAAGGCTGCTTCATAAATTAAAAACAAAAATCAAACTAAAAAAAAAAAAAAAACTGTACACAACTTGACACAAGAAAACATCTAAATCCTATCTGTTAAAAAAAAAAAAATGGCAAAAACTCTGAATAAAATTGCACAGCAATGAAATAACCTGATAAAATTAGATTAATAACAGTGGACTATCAAAGACCACATGGCAACCACCAAGAGACTTATCTTAAGAAACATTCTAACAAATTACATTACTACCAGTAAGACCAATGAAATAAAATTAAGTGCAGTGAGAGAAAATACTTGTTTAATGGTCTAAATACATGATGGAAACAAGCATGATGGGATGTTAGAAGTAGATCGGTGATCAGTAAGATTAAAAGGCACCCTTCCCCTCCCCCACCACCCCTCACCCATGTAAAAGCAAGGATGCTGGCAACCTACAATTTTGTAATAGTCAAGAACAAGCAGAACTACTCCCCTATGACGAAAGGCTAAAGAGGTTAGGGTGCTTCAGTTTGGAAAAGAGATGGGAGATGGCTGGGGGGGGGTGGGCATATGATTGAGTGGTGTAGAATGAGTTGAAGTGAATTAGTAACAGTAGTTAGAGTACCTGAGTTTAAAAAAAAAAAAAGATTTGGACAAGTTTGTGGAGGAAAAGTCCATTATTGAGATGGACATGGGGGAAGCCAGTGTTTGCCCTGGAATTGGTAGCATGGAATGTTGCTACTAATTGGGTTTCTGCCAGGTACTTGTGACCTGGATAGATGGACCATTGGTCTGACCCAATATGGCTATTCTTGTGTTCTTAGTTTAATATCAAGATAGAAAGCTAAAGGCAGGACTTACAGCCATGGTCCTCCCTTCTCAAAGAGTAGGTTAGTATGCTGACCTGAGCTGATGTACTTTTCACAAAGGTTTAAGGTGTTTCTCTCTAAAATCTGAAGTTAAAACTTATAAAATGCCTAGTTTCAAGCAATACTTCAAAATAAAATTTCAGCATAATATCTTGCAAAAGTTAATGTATTGCTACTGCAGGAAGCATAAAGGCTGTGGTGTTTTGAGAACAAAAACCTGTTTATAAAAACATGTCACAAAGCAAAAAAAAAAAAGCCTATCATTTGACAGAGGAAGATGAGCCACTGCAGCTTGGTGCTAAGTTAAAGAGAAACCAACACACTGGTTACTGAGAGGGAATCCCTTAGCCTTACAAAGGGTAGGGTTGAGAAGTACTGGGCCCCTGTCTTACCCTCCTTTAGTGGCAGCAAGTGGGTGGGCTCTGTAAGCAGGATATAAAATTAGTTCTAAATCTAGGCAGGTCACTTCACATTGGTATTATCACAAGAGGCAGCAATGAACTGTGACTCCTTCTTCATGCCAGTCTGGAGTCTTATCTGCTCTTCCCACAATAAATATCTCTATTACAGAACAGGGAGGTGTACAATACTTTGGGCTGGAAACATACTGGACTTATGGAGGTAAATTAATATTTTTCATGTGTAAAATCCTGTTTATGCAGTTTAAAAGAGCTCAGGTGTGATGTGAACAGGTCACATACATTCTGTGAGCTGTGTGCAAGGCATGTTCTAGGGCATAGTTCATTCACATATATGCATATGCTACATGCTAACACTTCTGCTCCCTAGTGGGTATAAACATTGTGCCTTCAATCTAACTGCGACTCTGTCACTATTTTATTCTATACAGACCCATAGGCACCTATCTACCTATATAAACTAGTCACTTTTGTGCCCTCTCAATCTAGGCCATATGTTACAAAATTATACTACTAGTATTTTCTCCATTTTAAGACTTTGGACAAAGTTTTGCTACTACTGCCTCTAGTGTTTTTCTCTTAGGTGGTTTCAGAAATCTGATTTCCAAAGCTTTTGGAATTTGAAATTGTGGAGAGAAATCACCCTGTATTTAGTTTTCTATGGCTCCAGCCCCTGCTGGGAAGGCTGAATGAGTGCTGTCTGTAAGGTAGAGACTGGAGCCTGCCCTCAGTATAGTTGCACTTGCTAATTTGATAAGAACCATGAAGGTGCCCTCGTGGTACAGGAGATGCTTCTTCAGAGGAAGGCTTTGCACACATCAGTGATCCGTCCTCCCAGGGGGATGGAGATAGACTTCAGCAGAGAACAAATGAAAGGGGATGTCACCTTCACATCATCAATGCTCTCTCTGCTCCACTAATCTCAACTGTTTTCCATAGATTACTTTCTGTATAATCAGGGACTGGCTTCTCGTACTTCCTCCTCTCCATTCTCAGTCTCCTTTCCTTACACTGCCAGTACTGTAAATATTTCACTAACCCCCCCCCCCCCCCCCCCCGTGTCCATCTGTCCTTCACACCCTCTCTGGCCTGAACACTCTCCTATCTACAGTTTCCCTGACCCAAGCACTCTCCTTTCCATCCTTTGCAATAAAACAAAGAAGAAGACAAAATACAATTTAGCAATGTATTTATTGCTTTTATACTAAATTGTATTTTGTGTTATTCTTTGTTTTATTCCTAGGTATGTGAGTTTGTATTCCACCTATCACTGAGGTGCTATGAAGATTCAGAACCATGGACAGTTCAATGGCATTTTGCATCCCTCAACTAGGGTTGGGATGATTCTTCCCAATGTGCTTCACTTTGCATTTGTCTACATAAAATTTCATCTGCCATTTGGATAGCCAGTCTTTCCATTTCCCATGGTCTTCCTGCAATTTTTCACAATTTGCATGCATTTTGACAACTTTGAATAATTTTGTGTCTGCGAATTTAATCGCCTCACTCATCGTTCTGATTTCCAGATCATTTATAAATATGCCCGGCTCTATGTCTTTTACTGCATTCAGATCACCAGATTCAGTCACCCTTTCTTTCACTACTTGAAGGTGCCCCAACTGCTTCTGGTGTCCATACGGTCAGCATTTTCTATTAGTCTGGCCTGGCGTGCTACTACTACTTATCATTTCTATAGTGCTACTAGACGTACACAACGCTGTACGTCTAATGGAGTGATAACAGATTCTATTCCATCAGCATAAACACCAATGTTCTGGCAAATTATAGAGACCTAGAACATTCTGCTAGATTCTTATTCTTCTACAGGTCCCACCTTGTCTTCTTTGGGTACACAAACTTTCATCTCTGTAGCACTAATCTTCCTCTCCCTCTACAGACACATACAGAGACTGGTGCAAAATGCAGCAGGATTCAGTAACCCCAGCATGGAAGTTCATATTGCAGCCAGCCAGTTCTGTCCTTGCTTCTGTTCATCTTTTTTTTTCCTGGCCATGATATTAATCTGCATCAATGTTTTCCAGAAGGAATCACCTTGGAATTTAATTTGCACTGTCATTGCCACCTTTTTATCCTCCTACAAATTCTCTGATCCTCATCTTTGGAAATGCCAAGCTGAAGGTGGCTGCAAGGATTCTGCATGCTACGCAGTAAAGGGTATCCTACTGCTGTTACTATCAGCAGATTGTCCCAAAGGCCACTCAATAGGTGGAATTTAATTGAAGACATGGGATGCCTTGCCTAACGCTTTATTCTAAGCCCAAACTGGGAAGGTAGTGTAGTCATACATCTGCAGCAGCCTGTGGATTTGATAAAACTCCTGCCAGAAATTCACCAATGGAAACCTTGCTATGACCTTTAGTTCCCAGTCAAGTTTGATCGTCTTCTTGGCGCTCCACTAGGGCCAATCCATGGACCTCACTAAACCATCCAATCAGTAGTGGTGCTTTGATGGCAACTCCAGTACTTGGGAAGTAAGGCCAGTGCTGGGCAGATTTTTATGGCCTGTGTCCCAAAAATGGCAGATCAGAATCAAGTATGCATATTTTATATCACATTCATACCATGTACTCTGAGTGCAGGTGCTATGTAAGTCAGTGGGGAAGGAGAAGACATCTTAAAGTTGAATTTAGTGAGTAAAACATTGTTACTTATCTTGAACTATTTGGGCAGACTGCATGCAGGTCTTTATCTACTGACATTTACAGTGTTACTATATACATGTTGCTATGTTACCCTTTGGGGCTGCAGAGGCCTTTATTCACTTGTACACCCTGAGAAAAGCATAATTGTGAAAGGCAGGTCCATCCACACTGGTTAAGTGATTTTGAAAGAATAGCAGGAATCTCTGCTATAACTGAGTTGATTTACTAAAAGTTTAGCTGTCTAACTTACAGAGTTAAATACTATGAGGTATGTCTACTAGGGCCATTAGTATTAAGCATTGGGTAGCAGTTAGTGTAGCTCCTCGCGGACGAGCAGGACAAACTAAAACCAACCAGAGCAGTAAATATACCGTTAGTATTGGTGTGGATAGGGTGCTGGGGCATTGCCGTGCTACTCGATCGTACACTGTCTAGAGACACTACTACTACTACTTAACATTTCTAAAGCGCTACCACGGTTACGCAGCGCTGTACATTTTAACACACAGGACAGTCCCTGCTCAAAGGAGCTTACAATCTAAAGGACGAAAAGTGCAGTCAATCAAATTGGGGCAGTCTAGATTTCCTGAATAGAAGTATAATGGTTAGGTGCTGAAGGCGACATTGAAGAGGTGGGCTTTGAGCAAGGATTTGAAGATGGGTAGGGAGGGGGCTTGGTGTATGGGCTCAGGGAGTTTATTCCAAGCATAGGGTGAGGC
This sequence comes from Microcaecilia unicolor, assembly GCF_901765095.1. Lineage (NCBI taxonomy): Eukaryota > Metazoa > Chordata > Amphibia > Gymnophiona > Siphonopidae > Microcaecilia > Microcaecilia unicolor. Next base: position 34,516,128 of record NC_044044.1, read on the forward strand.
GAGGCAGAAAGGGCGAAGCCTGGAGTTGGCGGTGGTGGAGAAGGGTACTGAAACGGTTTTTGCAGGCTGCCAAACAATGAGAACCTACTCCGTAGCCTATCAAGTCTCCTGAATCGATCCAGCCCAGATCAAAGCCCCCAATCCATATATCCCACCTCATCAAGCCCACAACACACACACACATTCTTGGCACTTCAGCTCTCTAAATCCAATCATTTCCTGCTGAAAACGTTCCTAAATGCAACAGTAAGTCCTCCTAAACGTAAACAGTACGATTGGGGGGGGGGGGGGGGTTGTTTTGCAAATTAATTAGAGTATTTCTGAAGATGTGGTAGGAAGCTTTAGTGATTCTAAGCCCTAAATAAGATCAGAGTTTGTGTCTACACTTTGCTGAGGTGCTGAAATGACTCCTTCAATATCCTGCAGTAAAGGACACTTGTTGTGGGTATAAAAGGACTTAAGATTGTTGTAACACTACATTATCTGCAAATGGGCTTTAGTAAAAGGCCTTCTTCCAAAGGGGAAACCGTTTCTCGGGCCCTGCTGGGTCAGACCAAAGATCTCTTATTAGTGCTTCAACTCTCTCAATCTCTCCAGCCATCTTGGAAAGCTCATCATCATCAGGCGCGTCACCCTCCCCGGCCTTCCTGTCAGGAAACCGGAAGTGACGTTAGCGATTGCGGGACGCGGCTGCAGCCAAGGAGGGACGTCTCTCGGGTCCTTGTCTGACGTACGCGGGCAGGAAAGAGGTCGCTGACGGCTGTCAATCACTCTGCTGCTAGGCAACAACCGGCGCCTCTCAATCTAACTCCTCCTGGGGCGGGGACATCGCGGCACGTGGCCCCTTGTCGTTGCTGTTGCCCAGGTAACCGTTAGAACGCTTTGCCCGGCGTGTGCGCGCTGCTACTTCCGGGTGTCACACACTCTCTGGCATAGCGCGGCCAGTGCAGGGTGAGTGGACCGGGAGTCTGGTTAGCAACGGGGTCGAGGTGCAGGTGCAAATCCTCCTCCTGGTCCCTGGGCTTGCATTGCAATGGTTTCCTCCTCCCTGGGACCCTGAATCAGATCCTGCACCTGGTTATAACGTTTCCACCTTTCAGATCCTGGGTTTTTACCCTCCAGCTCAGGCTGGGATAGGGATCCAGATCCTCCCTCTGTTGCTGCTGCTGGTTGGTTGCTTTGTTTATTTATTTAGGTCATTTGTGTCGGAAACAAGCTCGGTTTACAGTTTAGATTAGAAATACAGAGTTTGAATGTAAACAATAGTGAAGTAGTTACAAATTAGCACAAAAAAACAAACAAACCTACAAGTTCTAATATCAGTAGATTTGCAATACAGAAAAGAGACGAGATTATCAACTGGTTACTACATTAACTAATGTAATTAATTCTGGAATGAATTGCAGTCTTGGCAGCCATTTTGAAGTGGCGCCGGCAGTGAGTGGGTCAGCGGGGTTCTTTCCTGCCCAGAAGAGGCCACTAGACCACCAGGGTGCATTAAGTTACGTGAGGGGAGAGCACCATGAGGCCTGCCAGCCTGTCTACCCGCCCAGAAACCTGGACAAACAGGCAGGCTGGTAAAAACCCTCCGACAGTCCCCTGAAAAAGAGGGCACTGTCCGGGAGAATCCGGACATATGGTACCCTACTGGGATCAGTAGCATGAATCCTGCAATTATTTGGGATTCTAAGAGAATAAAAGGAGAGCCTGACTGCCGTGGCTTATATACAACACTCAGTGGTAAAGGGAATGCATCAGATAAGCTTTGTAAACCAGGCTCTTGAATCTCGTAGATTTATGCTATTTCAAATCCCAAGCCCGCTGCCATTATCAATCATTTGCATTATGCTTATTATATGTTATTTATTTAATTGCACTTCTGAAATGCAATATATAAAAAGCCCATATGTATTACAAAAAAATTTAGAATCGAAGCAAATAAATGAAAAAAGCAACCACTCTGTGTGAATCTTCTGACACCCAATGGCCACTGTTGCAGACTAATGGTGTTTCGGTCCCTCGGACCTGCTTCGGGGGTCTTTACAACTCGCTACAAGCATCTTAAGAATCCAGCACTTTCCATGCTAAGCTGAAAGGTTATCACTGTTTGGGATTCTGTCAGATACTTGTGACCTGAATTGGCCACTGATGGAAGCAGGATACTGGGCTAGATGGATCGTTGGTCTGGCCCAGTATGGCTATTCTTATATTCTTATGAGGTTATGTGTGTGGGTCTGGGGACAGAAGGAAGCGGGCTGCCATTGTGCCATTGTCCCCTGGCAGTCTACAGTTGTCTCAGAGTACCACCCTCTGGCCAGGGGGATTAAACCCATTTTGTCTAGGGAAGAGGAAGTCAAAGATGGAGGTTAAAATGATAATGTGCTAATAAAAGGCATTAACATGGCTCATTGCATTCCCTATGGTGTAGATTTCAAATGAAGGAAGTGGGAATTACAAATCCTGTTGTGCACTGGCACAGTTGAAAAAAAAATAGAAAACCAAGATAAGTTTAAAATCTTCTACATGAGACTGGTCCATTTGGATCAGATCTCGTCAGCTGGATCTAGGCATTGGGAACCAGCTGAGATAGTCTACCAGTTTTTTAAGAGAAGTGGGAAATACTAATGCCATCATTGCCCCTTGATATGAGTTAAAATCCTGACCCAGACGGCATGAGGCCACTTGCTGACCCACAGTAACGTTGAAAGCTGCATCCAATGAAAGTAGCAGATCTTGACTGCTGATGGGGCAAGAACCTGGTGTGTTTCTTTCTCATTTACACTGTTTCCCAACTGGCACATCTAGCCAATTTGTTTTTCTGTATAACCATAATCATTATGCAGAAGAGAGATTTGCATGTCTATGTATGCAAACCAGTCTTGTGCATATTCATCGTGGCAGTCCTGAAAACCTGCTGACTTGGTGTGCCTGCAAGTGAAGAGTGGGAAATAGTGGCTAATCGATCACTTTATCAAATGATTTTGTTGTGCTAAGGATTTTTGGTTTGTTTTTGGTTCGAGTTCATTGTTTGCGGTTTCTCTTCTCTTTTTTTAGTTTTCAAATTTGTGAAATGTCAGACGCAGATGATGATGTCGACGTTGGCGAGGAAGGAGAAACAGATTTTGAGCCACAGGAGGGAGAAGAGAGTGTGAGAGAAGAAGAACTGAAGGGAGAGGAGGAGGAGGAGGAGGAAGAAGAGGAAAAAGAAGAGGTGAGATTACACCCACAGAGAGGACAGAAAGAGAAAGTAGGAAATCTTGGGGTAGGGGGGAGAAGCGCATGGAAGTCTAGGGATGTGGAGAGAATGAGAGAGTGAGGCAAAGCTCTGAGGAAGGCTGGTGTGGGACAGAGGAGCCTAGAACTAATGACTTTTTAATGTTTGGTCTTCAGCCTCCACTCTCTTTGCCTCTGACTGAGGAGATATTGAAGGAAGGACTCTCACTGCTGTGTAAAACTGGAAATGGACTGGCTCATGCATACGTCAAACTGGAGCTTAAAGATCGGCAAGTGTTTGTTATTTGTCTGTTGATCTAAGGGAAACCACAACCCTGAGCAGATCACAGTTTTTACTTATATCAAGTGTGAATGAATAAATAACAGGGACCCAGTGCCAGGGATTGTGGGTTATCTGTTGTAGGGATTAGGGATCTTGTATGGGAGACAGTCCATGGGTTTTCTGTTGTATGGGATTGGGAGTCCTGTATCAGACTGTGTGGGTTGTTTGGTATCAGAGACTCTCTTTGGATTATCTGTTGCTTCACTGCCCTTAAACAGTGACCTGACGGACATCAACCTCATCTCTTCATACATTCATCTGCGTTATGTCAATGTCGCTCAGAATCACCTGCTGGATATTTCACCGCTGAACTCCCTCACCCACCTGCTGTGGTTGAAAGCGGACCAGAACTTGCTACTGAATATACAACTGGAGGAACTGCCCTATCTGCAGGTCGCCAGCTTTAGCCATAACCGCATCAGGGAACTAGGAGGCATTAGCCACCCCCGCCTGGAGTCGCTCAACCTTAATGGTAGGTTCTGCCGAAACCCTGACCTTGCGAGACACACAGGTGTGCTGTTCTTAGCTCTGAAAGGACAGCATCTTTCAGAACCTTGTGGAAAGGCTGAGCATGGACTGGTTTTGGACAGGCCATGCTGATTCCAGCCGTGACAAGTAGTTCGGACTCAGAAGAGCAGGGCCCTGTAATGTCCTTAATAATGATTTCGAAGCCAGTGCTGAGGGCCATGAAACCAAACCAGCTGCCAGTGGCCAGTCTCTGCCAAAGAGGCTGTTAGTCACCTGGGCTGCTCCGTCTGACGGTAGACCCAAGAATTGGAAGAAATGTCACTGCCCATATAAGTCCCCAGATTCCCTCTTTCCCACTTCTTAAAAAAAATCCAGTCAGTATTCAACATTAACAGTGAGTGCATGTTATTAAAAGCCAGCAGCGGCATTTCTGTGTATTCAGCTCTGCCGTCCGAGTTGTCAGCAAGGCTTGTGGTAGGGATTCCTGGATTTAACTATATAATTCCGGTGCTGAAACAGCTGCGTTGGTGAGCGCAATACAAAATGTTATCGTTGATGCATCAAGTTTTGTACCTCTCTGTGCCGTTTTACTTCACTGAAATGTGCTGCACCTTAAAAAAAAAACTTTGTTGCAGCCTTTCTGTGACTTTTGGTGTGGAGGAACAGCATTACCTGTTTGATGATCTGTGGTGGTTCTGTCTCTTTTCTGGTTTTAATTTTGTATATTTGTTTTAATTATGTGTGGTTATTTGGAAACCGCCTAGGTGAATAATGCAGAGTGTATGTGCAATGCAGTCACTGCCCCTACCCTTGTCCTTATTGTCTACTACTACTTGACATTTCTAAAGCTCTACTAGGGTTACGCAGCGCTGTACAATTTAACATAGAAGGACAGTCCCTGCTCAAAGGAGCTTAGAATCTTAAGGACAAATGTACAGTCAGTCAAATAGGGGCAGTCTAGATTTCCTGAAAGGTATAAAGGTTAGGTGCCGAAAGCAACATTGAAGAGGTCTAAAAGGCTTCTGCTGGAGCCTGAGTTGCTGGTCACTGATGTACAGATCCAGTTGTACTACATTTCCTCTGAGGCATGATGGGAATAAAGGAGATGCTGCAGGGCAGGAGTGAGGTGCTTTGAGGGGTATTAGTACAGGAATAATGGGAGGGGGGCTGGCAGAGCTGTTGTGTGTGGCAGTGCGGGGTTGGGGCTTTTAAATACTTAAATTAGACTCTTTTATTGAGGACATATGTAACTCTCTCTCCCCCCCCCCCCCCCAAAAAAAAAAAAAAATCTTTATGGGACCCAAAACTAAGTTTCTAACTTATGTTGGCAACAGTGTATGTGCTGGTCTTATGGAAACAAGTTCAGTTGTTTTATTTATTTTTATCACAAAGTTGAGCTATTTCTATCCCATTTGTGCCTTACCTATGCTTCTTGGCCAAGGTCCCTCTTGGTATAGACCACAAAAATATACAAAATTACTGAATGGTATATTACCAGCAGCTACATGTGTCATTACTAAATATTGGAGAAGACAAACATCAAAATGTGGCTGAATAGATAGGGATGGGCTGGAGTGTAAATTTTAAGGGGCTTCGATGTTACCTTCAGAACTTAGGACAAGAACAGGGCTGGGCAGACTTCTACGGTCTACGCCCTGAGAATGGCAAGGACAAATCAAACTCGAGTATAAAGTATCACATACCATGTAAAATGAGTTTATCTTGTTGGGCAGACTGGATGGACCTTAAGGTCTTTATCTGCCATCATTTACTATGTAGGTTATGTTACCCTTAATAAGAGCGATGATATTTAGCCACTGGAAGAATAGCTAAGTAGTTTCCATTTCTGATAACCCTTTTTTTAAATCCTAAATTTAAATCACATAGCTATATGGAGAGTAGCCAAGTATCAGTGTTGTACATGTAGCTGAGTTCTCTGTCCTGGTGCCATGTGGATAGTGCCAGATTTTCAGTGGAATTATTCAGATTGTGCCAGTAAAAATCCATGTTTAGTGCCAGTCACTAAGCGGTTAATATTCAGGGTGTCAGTAGCACTTACTTGCACACCACGGGGGCAGTTCTGTAGTTCGTAACCTCATTATTTTTTTTTGTTACATTTGTACCCCGCGCTTTCCCACTCATGGCAGGCTCAATGCGGCTTACATGGGGCAATGGAGGGTTAAGTGACTTGCCCAGAGTCACAAGGAGCTGCCTGTGCCTGAAGTGGCAATCGAACTCAGTTCCTCAGTTCCCCAGGACCAAAGTCCACCACCCTAACCACTAGGCCACTTCTCCACTCCACTCAGAGCCTAATCCTACACCGTCCATGGATCTGTCGGGTACCATGCATGTAAATGGCAGCCCCGCCCATGCCCATCCCATGCACCCCATCTGCATCTACTCGCTACACCCCTTACACATGAAAGTGCTGGTGTCCTGAGTATTTATACACAAAAGAGGACATCGTTGTGGGCATCTAGTTAATATTACCCATCTCCCAGCCAATTCCAGGGCAGTCCAGCGAAATAAAAGCATTCAGCAGTAATAACCAGCCCATTATCCTAAATTAGGACATAAAAAACAGTGTCCTACATTCACCAGGTACTGACTGACTATGTACATAAGTACATAAGTAATGCCATACTGGGAAAAGACCAAGGGTCCATCGAGCCCAGCATCTTGTCCACGACAGCGGCCAATCCAGGCCAAGGGCACCTGGCAAGCTTCCCAAATGTACAAACATTCTATACATGTTATTCCTGGGATTTTGGATTTTTCCAAGTCCGTTTAGTAGCGGTTTATGGACTTGTCCTTTAGGAAACCGTCCAACCCCTTTTTAAACTCTGCTAAGCTAACCGCCTTCACCACATTTTCCGGCAATGAATTCCAGAGTTTAATTACATGTTGGGTGAAGAAAAACTTTCTCCGATTTGTTTTAAATTTACTACACTGTAGTTTAATCGCATGCCCCCTAGTCCTAGTATTTTTGGAAAGCGTGAACAGACGCTTCACATCCTAATACTCAGTTATTGAACACTGGTATCCAGGTCTGACTCAGTGAATTACCGCGTGAACTTAAAACATAAAAAAAGAGTGTCCTAAATTCACCAGCTACTGACACTGAATAACCCCCCCCCCCCCCCCCCCCCATCAGTCTCTTTTCCAAGCTGAAGAGCTCTAATCTCTTTAGCCTTTCTTCATATGGGAGGAGTTCCATCCCATTTATCATTTTGTTCGCTCTTCTTTGAACCTTTTCTAATTCTGGTATATCTATTTTTGAGGTATGGCAACCAGAACTGAACACAATACTGAAGGTGAGGTTGCACCATGGAGCAATACAGAGACATTATAATATCCTTGGTCTTGTTTTTCAGGGAAGCAAGGGTATGGAAATGGAGATGCTGGACTCCAGAGGGGTAGGGAAGGGGAGAGCTGGATGTGTGGAGTGGGAGGAGGGCTTTGAGCCATCCATGGGGGTGCACTGCTGAAGGTTTGTCTAGGGTGAAACACGGGCTGCACTTCTGGCACTGCAGTCCATTTGTTTTTCACATCACATGCTTTGGGCATTAATCTGCATCTTCCATTTTTCCATATACTCATTCCAGTCTCTCTTCCTTACTACTACTATTAATAATTTTATAGCGCTACTAGACATACGCAGCGCTGTACACATTATATGCAGGTACTTTCTCTGTCCCTAAAGGGCTCACAATCTAAGTTTTTGTACCTGGAGCAATGGAGGGTTAAGTGACTTGCCTAAGGTCACAAGGAGCTGGTTCTCCTTATCTTTCTCTCTGTATTTATGTGGTGTGTTTAGTACATTGTTTGCACTTATTGGTATCCCACTGTGATATTTGTATTTAGGGAATGAGATCCTCACACTGTCTGGAATGGATTGTGCGAAGCTGGAAAATTTGCAGACTCTAGAACTCCGAGGCAACAGGCTGGAGAGCACAGCGGGAATCCTCCTGCCCAACCTGCGGAACCTCTACCTGGTAATTCAGAGACTGATAGGGTGAGGGACCAGTCCTTCAGCTCCACCCTTTTGCTTGTGAAGTGGATCATTGTAATGTGGCTGAGGCTCCTGAGTGTGGATTGTCTTTGTACGTCCAATTACTTACCACCGACTTCTCCTAAACAGCATACGAGCTTTATTGCCCAGTCACTAGGTATTGTGAGATCCCTTCATAGCTAAATGCGAAGAGCTAAGGGCCTACAGTGCAATGACTGTTACGTCTCAGGAGAGAAATGTTGGGTTACTGGGGAGCATCAACCAAGTAAGAGGAATTATTAGGAAAGGATTTACAAGCAATAGGAAAATGTCATTCTGCTGTTATACAAATCTCTGGGGTGTCAACTTCTTGACTAATGCCTGCAGGTCTGGTCACCTTGTCTTCAGAAGGACTGAAAGGGATGGTCTTGGCATTGGAAAATTTTCCATGTGAAGAGGGGCTGCTAAAGCTTGAATATAGCAAAAATGTGCAAAGCAGGAACAGGGAATTATTACTGCTGGGATCTTAGGGGCATCTGATGACGCTATCAGACAATTGATCTAAAGGATAAAAGCATCACAAAAACCAAGCTGGATAAAGAGCGATATGCTAGAGCCAGCAGCGAGGTCATATCTTTAAGATAGGGAGAGCAACATGTGGGCAGGCTGAATGGGTCGGAGATGCCAGACAGAAAATGTGCAGTTACCCCTGTTGGAACTGGAAGAGCAGCAGCAGGCTGGGGGGGGGGGGGGGGGGTGTGATGGTGGCTGCTTCTAAACCTGAGACATTGTATTCTGCAGGTGACACCTGCTCACACCTCTGTCCCCTTGTTCTCAGGCTCAGAATTCGATCAGGCGACTAGAAGGCCTGGAGGGGCTGGTCCAGCTGCAGACCCTTCATGTGCGAGACAACCAGCTGGAAACCCTGGATGGCTTCTCAGGGAGCATGAAATCTTTGCAGTATCTGAATATCAGGTAATTTAGAGACTAGGAGACTTACAGAGAGACATGTGGGTTTAGAGCTGGACAGGGCACAGAAACGGCCTCAGTGTCTTTTATCAGGACAATATTTTGGGGTTTTTTTGTTTGGTTGTTTTTTTTAATGGATCTATCGATGCCATGATGATGATCTAGGATGTTGCATCCGTGGGGTGTTATCCACTCTGCTAGGAGATGTTGGTTTTTGTGGGAAGTGGTGGTAGATGTCAACCAGTGGTACAGGGTGATTATCAATCAGATTAGTGGCTGGGAGCTTGGGGTGTTCACCACGGTTCAGTCACTTTGTTTCTACTCTTTAATATCTGTGTATGCCCACTGGGAAGTTTAATTACCGTGGGGTCCTTTTACAAAGGCATGCTGAAAATGGCTTGCGGTAGTGTAGGCGAGGATTTTGGGCGCTCACCGATCCATTTTTCAGCATGCCTGTAAAAAATGCCTTTTTAAAAATATTTGCCGAAAATGGACGTGCAACAAAATGAAAATTGCCAGGCGTCCATTTTAGGTCTGAAACCTTACCGCCAGCCATTGACCTAGCGGTAAAGACTCGCACAGTAAGCGGGCGCGCATAGACACTTAACCGGCTTAGTAAAAAGTCCCCTGTCTTTGGTATGAAATACCATCTTATGCAGATGATATGCAACTATATGTTTCATTAAGGGGTGTGCAGAAGCAATGTCGAGTCTTTCAGCCTGTTGGATGGGTAGCTACTGCCTGAAAATGAATGAGACTAAGAGCTGCTTCAGTAACCAATCCAGGAGCTGCATGGTCCACCAGTCACCATCCACTGGAGACAGAGATATACTGAGCATCTAAGGCTGCATGATGCCCTTTTTGGGTGAAGCATGCAGGACTTCTTTTTTCTCTCTGTCTCCATCCACTGATCAATGGGAACAACCCACAAGTTCTGGACTAGTCTGGTGAGGACGCTAAGGAATGTAAATATTCACGTTCCTGTGTTATACAATTGCCCGCTGTATATTTAATCCGAACACTTGTTTGTAGGGACAAGACAAAATTCTCAATAAATTAAATATTAAATAAACATAAGAATAGCCATATTGGGTCAGACTAATGGTCCACCTAGCCCAGTATCCTGCTTCCAGCAGTGGCCAATCCTGGTCACAAGTACCTGGCAGAAACCCAAATATTAGCAACATTTCATGCTACCAAACCCAGGGCAAGCAGTGGCTTCCCCCATGTCTATCTCAATAGCGGGCTATGGACTTTTACTACAGGAACTTGTCCAAATCTTTTTTAAACTCAGATACCTTAACCGCCGTTACCACATCCTCTGGCAGCAAGTTTCAGAGCTTAGCTAAAAAATGTTTCCTCCTATTTGTTTTAAAAGTATTTCCATGTAGTTTCATTGAGTGTTCCCTGTTCTTTGTACTTTTTGAAAGAGTGAAAAATCGATTCACTTTTACCCGTTCTACAACACTCAGGATTTTATAGACTTCAATCATATCTCCCCATCGCTGTCTGTTTTCCAAGCAGAAGAGCCTTAACCTCTTTAGCCTTTCTTCATATAAGAGGTGTCCATCCCCTTTATCATTTTGGTCGCTGTTCTTTAAACTTTTTCTAATTCCACTATATCTTTTTTGAGATGTAGTGACGAGAATTGAACGCAGTACTCAAGGTGAGGTCGCACCATGGAACAATACAGAGACATTATAATATTCTTAGTCTTATTTTGCATCCATTTCCTCATAATTCCTAGCATCCTGTTGGCTTTTATTGCCACTGGGCAGAAGATTTTAGCGTATTGTCTACAATGACACCTAGATCTTTTTCTTGAGTGCTGACTCCTAAGGTGGACCCTAGCATCGGTAACTATGATTCAAATTATTCTTCCCAATGTGCATTACTTTGCATTTGTCCACATTAAATTTCATCTGCCATTTGAGCAACAAGGGGGCAGGAGGGGTATGAAAGTCAGAGCTCTGAGCCATCCCTAGTGTAAACACCAGATATGTCAGAAACCTCTCTTCTCACGAGTGCTTCCTGGTCAGGGTTCACCACTTCAGATCTCAGGTACCTGTGCTTCCTTTCTAGCTGTGATTTCATCTAGCTGTACAGATGGGAATAGTTGACGGACCCCAGCCTGTTCCTTCAGTTGCAGAGAGCAAACAGACGTCATATACCTGACACAAGCCTGGCTTTCTCCCACAGTGCCAGTCTCTGCCCCCCTCAGTCTTTGTATTAATCACTATTTCTCTTTTGTTCTCCCATGGTTGGCATTATTATCCTCTTTTTCTGTATGTGCTTCTCTCCTCTCCTTATGCTTTTTATCTGTTCTTTTGCATTTAGAGGAAACCTGATAGGCAGAATGAAGGAGCTCCAGAAACTGAGCTGTCTGGGAGCACTGCGGGCCCTGGCAATGCAAGACAACCCCTGTACAGAGGCCGAGAACTATCGCCTGAAAGCCCTGGTGTCAGTGCCACAGCTTGAGCGCCTCGACAAGGAGTTTTTCCAAGCTGAGGAGAGGACTGCAGCTGATGAGATGCGGGTTTCGTACCTAGAGGCAGAGGAGGAGGTGTGCAGGGCTGAAACTGGACCTAGGGAGATCGGAACAAGGGGTTTGTCTTCTGTGTGAGAGGCAGGGCCTGGGAGCGTGGACTGACTCAGTCTCTATGCTCACCAGCTTCTGAGGGCAACAAGTTAAATTCATCACTATTTGCAAGACAAAAATCATGATTTTTCCAGAAAGGCCAACAAATCTGCCAGACATAAACTGTGCATAGTTCAGCCTGACATGGGGAAAAGATAATCGGTCCCTCATGGAGGTTCCTTTTAAAAATTTGGGCCGTCATACTGAGCACTAACAGTAGAACCATTCCCTTGGCTGAGCTTAGCCAAGCCATTGGGAAACGAGGGTTGCACGCGCTCAGTTCAGCTTGCTCACACTACTGTATCCCAACTAGGTAATCGCATGCTCACGATATTAGTTATTTTTACCACTTGGCAGTTTAGTGCTTACGCCTCTATGTGTTTACATGCAGCTTCCAACCACAGCTCCGAAGCGCCTCTCACTTGTGACATTAAAACTACTGCAATGCTTTTCAGTGACTGAAAATCCACACGAAATCTCCCAGATAAGCCTTTTACATATCTGATGAGATGTGGACACATTGTCAGGCCAGGAAAGTCTGTTTGAGGCCATTATTTAAAGGATTTTGGCTTCTAACTTTGACAATTGTGCTCCTAAATTGGCCTCTTTGAAAATTTACTAGAGCTGAGGGCTTAACTTTATACTCAAAATTTCACTAAACTCCTAAATGTAGGAGCATTAAAATGTGGGTGGCAACAGGGTGGATTTAAGGTGGGGGGGTGAGTTGGGAGTTTACCACTGATTTTCAGCACTAAGCTCATAAATCAGGCAAACGCAGGGAGCAGTATTCAGTGCTATCTGACCAGGTAGGAGAGAGTCTGTCAGGGTGGTCCAGGAGTGGAGTCAGGGCAGAGGAAGGAGTTCTCTAGGTACCCTGATGTTCAGTGGTGGTACCAAGACAGTAAAAAGGTCCCCCCTGATTTAACTGAGTATCTATCCTGGTACTGCCTGAATATCAGCAGCACCCGACTAACTCCCAGGAACAACCCCACCCCGGCACCCAAATATTTATTTATTTATTAGGATTTATTTACCGCCTTTTTGAAGGAATTCACTCAAGGCGGTGTACAGTAAGAATAGCAATAGGCAATTAGAGCAGTAAGGGTCTAATTTAGCTGCCAGCGACCAGCAATTAAAGAAGCGCCGATCACTGCTGGCTGAATATGTTTTCCTGAAAATAGGGTACAAATTTATGAAGCAAACTTAGAAGTTCAGCATTCTCTGCTTTTCTTCCTCCACAGGAAACAGAAGAATCTGTAGAGCTGGAATCCTCGCTGGATGAGTGACTCTCCAATTCCGCTACACCCTCCTGCCCAAGCACAGGCTTTCCTTCTCCATTAACAGCCAAACACCGGGCTGCCAAGATCAGAAGTATGGCACGTAGAAATGTTTTGGTGCAGCCAGCCACCAGAAGGAGCATTGAGTTGGGAAGATACCATGGTATCCACTGATATCGGCACCTGGGGAACTGGCTTTACACTGTGGTATCCATTGATATCGGCACTTGAAAATTTGGCCTTAGATCAAGGTGTCCAGAAATATCCACACACAGGACATTAAGGCTGGCCTGGGGTGATACAGTTTCTCTCACAGTAAAGAAGGAGGAAGGGATAGAGTGGATGCTTTGGAAGGAAGATGGTTATAGGGAGGAGAAGTATGTAAGGAGGGAGATGGGGGAAGGGCATAGTGAAGGAGGGGAGAGAAGGTGGGAGTAACTGGTTCCCCACCTCCACAGCCCAAGCTAGAATAAGTTTGGGTCAGCAGGTCTGACAAAGGGCAGGTCCTTTTATTTAGCACAAACATTTTTCTGCTTCTCTTTGTCCTAATCTGTAGAATTTTGCTTCTTTGAGAGGGAGTTTTGTCCTGTTATATTCCCTGAAAGTGTTTGTTTAATGTTGTGCATAATCTGTTACTTTAATCCTTTAACGCACCTTTTTTACTTCAGTAATTGCTGTACATTGGAAGTAAAGTAACAAGCTGGAAGCTGAAAGCGATTCTTTTTTTTCTGTATGCAATTTTTAAATATGTATTACAACTAAGTATCACTTGAAAAGGAAGTATGAAATCAGACACACCAAATAATTGAAAATAAAAATAACAATTTACAAGTTTGGGTGGGCGCACAATGTTCTCTCTGCTCCCGCCCCCTTCCTCCCCCAACTCAGAATATACTTTAGCTCATGGGGATCTCCAAGCTCTCTCAGTTGACTTCCTCCAAAGACAGCCAGAACCCCCTTTTACCAAGCTTGGGGGACAGGGGCAGCAACTTCTTGAGCCACTGATGCTGGCACCCCACGCATGCTTAGTTATCGGTGGCTCAAGCGTGTTGCAGCCATCTGCCAAGCTTAGTAGAAGGGAGTTTTGGTTGCCTTCAGAGGAGGTCCTCAGCTGATGGGGCTTGGGGATCCCCAGCAGCTACAGCAAGGCTCAGGACCAGGGTAGAAGGCCACCCTCCTCCTAATTCCCTCTCCCCATTGACAGACCCTCACCAAATACAGAACCAGGGGTCACAAATTAGAAATCAAAATATGTAGACAAAAATTGAACTGGGAACTTTGGCATGTACTGCAACAGTGGAGAAATAAAAACAAATGTATTTCATTTTCTACTGAACACAATAAAATGACATCCGATATTCACATTTCTCAAGCTAACATATTTCAGTTAATAAATTCAAAATAAAATGCCTTTTCTACCTTTGTTGTCTGGCCATTTTATTTTCCACCGTGTTGGTTCTAGTTTCTCTTTTCCGTTTTCTTGTCTGTCTGCTAATTCTCCTTCAAGCAGCTGTACTTGCAACCTTACTGGCCAATTTCAAAAGTGAAATCAGCAAGGCCAAAAAAATCCTGCTGCTACAATTTGACATGTCAAGAGCACTGGCATGGTCAACTAGCAAATCCTAGTAAGAATGTTGGACAAACTCGGTATCGAGGCGAGGTTACTACAGTGATTTCAAGGATTCCTAACATCAAGATCCTACCAGGTCAAAATGAACAACCTACTCTCCTCCCTATGGAATTCAGAATGTGGGGTACCGCAAGACTCCCTGATCTCGCCTACACTGTTCAACATAATGATGACCTCACTGGCAAGGACACTATCAAAGCATGGCTTCAACCCATTCATCTACGCTGATACATCCCATTTAGACAAGACACGTTAGAAGTAAACACCTTCATAACTCAATGACTGAGTTATCTTGGATTCCTAGACCTCAGCATTCAAACTTAACAGTTACTGCAAGGAGGCCTTCTCCAGCATTACCCCTGACCGGGACCACCTACCCAATAGCAGACAACCTGAAAATCTTAGGAATAACACGACCAAAATCAGTCCTTTAAAGCACAAACAAAGAATATTCCATACACTGAGGCATATCAGAAGCTACTTTCTAAGCGAAGTCTTCCGGACGCTTGTACAAATCCTAACCCTTGCACACACTGACTACTGTAACGGCATCTGTCGCTGCAAAGATTCAATTATAAAAAAATTTCAAATGGCACAAAACACCGCCACATGACTGATCTTCAGAAATTGTGCTTTGAAAGTGCCAGCCCGCTTCAAGTCTTGCAAGCTCGGTATGTTAGAATACAAAATCATCTTCGGTCTGGCTCCGGAATACTTGTTGAGCCTAATAAACCTACTGCGATGCAACATACACACGGAAGCACAAAGCTATCTCACATTCCACTTTCCCAACTACCAGGGTGTATCACACAAGATAGTTTACTCATCAGGCTTCACCTACCTATGCACTAAGAGCTGGAATGCACTCCCTAAAGGAGCCTAGATACTTACCTGATCTTTCGTAAATGAATCAGGGCTCACTTCTTCGAAAAAAATGTGTGGATAGAAATGCTGTAAATAAATAAATGTAGAGGGGGGAAGTGCTTGGGATGGAAGAGTGGCCGAGGTAGAAAGAAGGAACGTCAGTTTTGGGAAGGAGGTGGGCATAGAGGTGTGGAGGCACAGATATGGGAAAAGGAGGGATCAAGATCTACATTGAGGCAAACAGTCTGAGGAAAAGAGGGAGGGAGAGGTATCTGCATGAAGGGGAGAAGTGCAGGGGTGGGGAGGGAACTTCATAGTAAAGACATGAGTACAGAAGAAAAAGGAAAACAGATTGGCATGGAGGGGGCAAAGAGGTGTGGGGAAGGGGGGAAAGGAGATTTGCATGGATAGGAGAAAGGTACAGAGACGGGGAGGGAGATTCTATTCTAGAAGTATTTTATATACCACTTGCATTCCAATAGGATTCACCATGGTTAACAATTGAGAAATATATACAATGTCACAGTTACTTTTAAACATTAAGCATTAAACTCCTTCTCGAACAGATACGTTGTCAGAGCTTTCCTAAAACAGAAGCATGAAGGTAAGCATTCTGTCTCCCATGGCAATGTATTCCTTGAAAGTAAAAGGACTGTTCATAAACAGATTTAAAATAAGAGTAGGATAACCTAGTTGTAGGGTCCGAGAAAAACCGGAATGGCGTCCAGATGAAGATATCAGAAGTAGATCTGTAAGATCCTCTGAATTCTGACCAAATAGTGACTTAAAGACCAAACAGGCCAATTTGAATCTAATGTGCTTCTGTACCGTTAACCAATGAAGATTTTTCATGTGGGATAACACTATCAAATCTCCCTTTAGCAAGAATCAGTCTGGTAGCTGTGTTCTGCAACAGCTGCGACCGTTTTTGCAGAGTAAAGACATGAGTACAGATGAAAGAGGAAAATAGATTGGCATGGAGGAGGCAAAGAGGCATAGGAAAGGAGGGAAGGAGATTTGCATGGAGGGGAGAAAGGTGCAGAAGCACAGGGGGAGGGGGGAGAGAGATCTGCATGGATAGGAGAGAGGTGCAGAGACAGGGGGAGGGAAGGAGATCTGCATGGATAGGAGAGAGGTGCAGAGGCACGGGGAGGGAAGGAGATCTGCATGGATAGGAGAGAGGTGCAGACGCATGGGAAGGAGAGTATGGATAGGGGAGAGGTACAGAGGCACAGGGAGGGAGGGAGAACTGCAAGGATAGGGGAGAGGTGCAGAGGCACAGGGAGGGAGGGAGAGGTGCAGAGGCACAGGGAAGGAGGGAGATCCGCATGGAGGGAAGGGTGCAGAGGCATGAGGAAAGATGCTGCTATAATTTGTCCTTGCTGACAGTGTCATGACAAGCGGTCCTGCAGTGGTTGCTAGGCAGCAGAAGGGCAGCCAATGAGAGAGAAGCACTGGAAGTGATGCTGATGTAATGCTGGGAAGGACAGGTGAGTAGTGAGGAGCAACCCAGAATCCCACAGCTGTCGCTGGGGCAGAGATCTGCACTCGGAGCCCAGAGCCACCAACGACTGCAAATTTACTGGGTCTGAAGGCTTTTCTATCTCCTCTTTCCATCCTTTCCTCCTCCTGCCTCTTCGCCCTTTTCAATTACTTCCTTCCCTCCTTCTGGCTGATGTCGCTGTATATACTCCCTCCTTTTCTCTCCTCCCCTCTGTGTCCTTCCCTTGTTCCTGTCTATTTATTCTTCCTTGCCCCTCGCTCTCTTCCCTCTCCCTTTCTGAAAGAGTTTCCAGCTTGGGGGAGGAAAAAGAACATGATTTTTTTTCAGCTTTCGCCCTTAGTCATACTCTCACAGTCTGTGTGCGTCTTCTCTTCCCCAGGAGATTTCTGCAGTCATTATGTCCATACAGAAGATAAATGCCCGGGAAATTCTGGACTCCCGTGGGAACCCCACAGTGGAAGTGGATTTATATACCGAGAAAGGTGAGGACAATGATTGTACCATTTATCCCACATCAGCAACAGCTCAGACACCTGATAAATTTTCAAACGCACACACTGAACACCTGACCACAATTAGATGCTGAAGGTTAGCTTTCCTTAAATGTGAGTGGGGTTAAAGGTGTGGCCTTTCCTGGCATGGTGCAAACCTAGGAATGTAGTAGTTGCCAGAGCCCAGGGGATGCCAGCTGCATGGCGAGACGTATTACTAGACGCATTGGCTTTATACAAGCTGGTGAAATAGTCATGGAGGTTCAGCCTCCATAAATAGAGGCCAGAGAAGAGCTACCAAAATGGTACAGAACCTACAAGCCCAATGTTCCTATCTTGGAGAAAGGAGAGGAGAGGGATATAACAGAAAAATTCAAAGAGCTGTAATGTAGAAGATGCAGCCTTTTTATTCCGAGGGAAGAAAGTTCCAGAACAGGAGGTGACAGGATGAAGCTGCAGTGGGGCAGACTGAGAAGTACAATCAGAAAATTCTTCCTCACAGATAGGGTGGTGGGTTCATGCCTGGGAGAAGCACAGAGGATCCCTAGTGTCAAGATGGAGAAGGGGTAAAGCCCGGGGGGGAAGCACAGAGGATCCCTAGTGTCAAGATGGAGAAAGGGTGAAGCCTGGGGGAAGCACAGAGGATCCCTAGTGTCAAGATGGAGAAAGGGTGAAGCCTGGGGGAAGCACAGAGGATCCCTAGTGTCAAGATGGAGAAGGGGTAAAGCCCGGGGGGAAAGCACAGAGGATCCCTAGTGTCATGATGGAGAAAGGGTGAAGCCTGGGGGAAGCACAGAGGATCCCTAGTGTCAAGATGGAGAAGGGGTAAAGCCCGGGTAAAGCCCGGGAGAAGCACAGAGGATCCCTAGTGCCAGGGCAGGGAGGATAAAGCCTGAGAGGGGTACAGAGGATCCCTAGTGCCATGATACGGAGAGTAATGTCTGGGAGGGGCATACAGGATCCCTAGTGCAGGGATAGTGAGGTTAAAGGGTCTCCGGCACTGCACAAGGCCTGAAACTGGACAGACTGGATGGACCAATCATCCTTGTGTGCCATTATCTACTCCGGGGTCAATATTAATCTGGTATTTAACTTAATCCATAAATTTGGATAGTGGATCAGTGTCCTAAAATGAATGTACGCTTTCTGAAAATCACCAGATAATGTTTTGGCTCACCAGAACCCTGGCTCCATCCCAAACCCAGACCCTTCTTACACGGATGATATCATGCCATTTAATGGTTTAAACGGCCTGACGCTTCCATGAAAATATACGGACAGGCAAGTTACATGTTCATTAGCTGATGGTGAACATATAGTCTTACTGGAATATCAGCCTGTATGTTTCTCTGTTTAAGCCCCTCTTAGGTATAGAATCTGATTTTCAGACTGGGCTTGGGACATCCTCTCTTCATTCCGAATCTAGCGTTTTCTGTCCTCATAATATCACACGATTTTTAATGCAGTTATATTACACTGGCCTGATTGGCAGTCAACACAGAGAGAAGACAGTTTACAACTGGAGAAGCAAAGACACTTCCAAAAATAACAAGATTATTATGACATTTGTATTCCACATTATCTCAAACATGCTTAGGTTCAATGTGGCTTAAGTTGAAGAAAAAACATCAAAAATATAATACAGTCAGATAATTAATTCTAACATATTAGGAACAATTGTGTGCTTGTCATGAACCTAAGCTAGAGTATTGGTTATGTTGAAACATTAGTTGATTGTCTTTTGATAAGATATGTACTTAATAGAAAAGCCTTTAGTAATGTACGGAATCTCAGATAATCTTCAAAGTTTAGTACTTGGAGCCTGCGACAAGGATTGATTTCTAAGAAAGACCTTTGCTAGATGTTTTTACTGTATTGAACATTGTATTTTAATGTACTGAACAGAGGCATTTTTAGTATATTATTGATGTCATTATTATGATGTATAGTCTTGTTTGTAAATCACCACGGGTTGAGATTTGTTTTAAGGAAGGTGTTATATAAGTACAATATAACATAATCTACGTCACTGTGGCATAAAAAAATACATAAGAAAAATTCATTTTAATGTAGAGTATAAAATAGTGTCCCTGTACCACAAGGAGACAGAGTGGTAACAGTGCTTTATGGCTTATATGCTGCCTTTCTTTAGATAAAAACAAACATTAAAAAAAAACATCAAAATGTCAAAAGATATGGGAACCCTTTTTAAAGCACACAAAAGGATCTGGACAATAACTGGACTATTAGATTTTTGTATTGATAGGGAAGGGAAGACGGGGAGGGGGGAGGAGGAGGGAGGGTAGGGGCAGGGGGGGAATACCTGTATAAAATTAAAAAATTTTTGGAAGTACAATAAGCTATTGTTGTAGCATTACGTTGGTGATGGAGCATTCTTATGTTAGATACTCAATGTTAGATTCATAATGTGTGAAGAAAGTGTAATCTCTTATACTGAGTATGTAATGTTTATCCTATGCAATGCTTAATAAAGTCTTCTACAAATTAAAAAATAAAAAAACATAATCAGAAAAGAACTCCAGTTGCAAATAGGACAGGGAAAGGAGACGAGAAGAGAAAAAAGAAAGGAGACAGACAAACACGTAGAGGAAAAGGATTAGCCTGCACTGGCTGCCTCCATATGCCAGACTGAAAAAATGAGTCTTTAATGCAGAGGGTGAGCAGAGGGCTTGGGGAGAATTTTGTGTGGATTGAGTACACGGGGACTTCGTACACCTCTCTCTCTTTTTCATTTAAGGCATGTTCCGAGCTGCTGTTCCCAGCGGTGCCTCTACAGGGATCTATGAAGCTCTGGAGCTTCGAGACGATGACAAGTCGCGCTTCCTGGGAAAAGGTGGGAGTCAGATTGCAACTCTATTTAGCACTGTCCGGGGTGGAGGGAGAGGTTCCCTTGCTATTCTAGTCCCTTTCCGCCCTGACTTGGCCACTGAGGTAGGCTGAAAGTCTCAGACTTCCTCACCACTCTAGACAGGTTACTTGCTGTACTGAGCCTGCAGAGCTTTAGCTCCAAGTCAGGGATGAAAGAACAATGTCTCTAGATGAGCCCATGTCACTTTTGCTCTGCTCACACTTTCTCTCCCCTATTTGTGTTAAGAATCTCTGATTCCGTTCTCTCTTTTCTTGGGTACAGGAGTTCTGAAAGCAATCGACCACATAAACAGCACCATTTCACCAGCTCTGTTAGAGTCTGTAAGTATCCCTGTGCTGTAAGGTACTAATTACAGCACTGTCTCTGCATATCATCTATCCATTAATTCATCTCGCTGCCTGCACTGTCTGTCTACAGGATCACTCCATTTTCTGTCTCTCTTGCTCTCCTTATCTTTGTCTCCTTTTCTGCCAGGGACTCCTTGTTCTCTGCACCATGGCTCTCAGTACCCCGGCCATCCACTTTCCTAGCACAAGTCCACATTATCACTCTGTCCTATGTGATAAAGGATTCCTGTCCCTCTCCTTACCTGGCAGGGACTGACCGTGGTAGAGCAGGAGAAGATTGACCACCTCATGATTGAGCTGGACGGCACAGAGAATAAATGTGAGTAGTTGTGTGCATGAGTGGTCATCAGTATAAATATTCTTGATTTTGATAATGTCCACAGGGATTCATGAGTAGACAGCAGTTTCCTGCACGTTCATAATTACACTGCAATGTTAATCTTCGCTCATCTTTACAAGTATTTTCCATTTTCTTGTGACATCCACAGCTCAATTTGGGGCAAATGCCATCCTTGGCGTCTCTCTGGCAGTCTGCAAAGCAGGTGCAGCAGAGAAAGGCATCCCCCTGTATCGTCATATCGCCGACCTGGCTGGAAACTCTGATCTTATTCTTCCAGTTCCTGTAAGTGGTGCGATGCCTCGTTGTTACTGTGATGGTAGATCAGGACACTGCAATGGAAAGTCGTTAGGAATCTGTGAGACCCACTTTGTGTTAAGAACAATTATTCAATGTCTAGCAAAAATGATATTTTCATGCCTGCCAGATTTCGGCAGTTTTGCTCCTAGGGCTGTTGATGGAATACATGAAAATGTCTGTATTTTCTTTGCCCGTCTATAAACCTGCTATTAAGTCTCGGCCCAATGTTCAGCTGGTGACAATCTGCTTTTTGCTGACCTGCTGCCCCTGATGAACCCAGAAAGTGAAATGTCAGGCCATGACCAGGCAACTGGCATTGAAGTTCCAGGTTTGAGGAGCCGGCTAACATATAGCTGGTTAAGTGTGATATTCAGTACGTAACTGGCTATGGGTTATCGCATAAAAATAGGACCGACTTTTATGCAGGGGCATGAATATTGTCACATAACCGGCCAAGTACCAACTCTGCCCCCAGAACTCCCCCAAAATAGCCACTTTTCAAAGTTTGGCATTAATTGGTTATTTTCAGAGGAGCCAACCAGTTAAGTGCCGCTTAAAATGACCAGTTAGTCTCAAATAAGCAATTTAACCGGCCAGGATCCATTTCTGCACTAGGCATCTATTCTGTACCTCCAACATACACATATCTGTTTATCATCAATCAGAAAACTCTAATATGTATCCAATAATCACCACTACTTCATTGTTTGTCCACTGGGGCACCATCTCTCCATCATCCCTCCATCCATCTACTGTTTTTAACAACTTTTTGAAATAAATATCTGCAATGGATGGACTGCTGTGCACAGGTGTAGCAACACTGTGTAGCTATAGAGACCAAAGCACTAGGTAGTTATTCCCAAAACTACCTAGTATCAAAATATCCCAAAACACATTCTTTAAATTATACTCAAAGAAAAGCTAAAGTGCAACAATACTTATAAAGTACTTGATTTAAGTGCTACCTTGTTACTGCAGATTAACAGGCATTAATAATGTGTATAATTGACCATGGATCACATTTTATGCAGTGGCACCCATGTACGAACAGTGACACCCAATACCAAGGCAGCATACTTTAGTAATTGTATCCAAAGATTTAAAAATCTCCAGAAATAACAGCTGTTGCCAACCTTCCATTTCCCCACATTACTATTACTGTTGTCCATGCAATTGTCAATCATCCTACAATCCATCTCTCCATCCCTCCAGCCATCCATCATATATCAATCCATCTTACAATCCATTTCTCCACCCCTCTGTCTATTCATCTACTATATCTCAATCCATCCCATGATCCATTTCTTCACCCACCATGTATCAATCCATCTCACGATCCATCTCTCCATCTGTCTGTCTAACCATTCACTATATATCAAAACTCCTACAATCCATCTCTCCATCCCTCCAGCCATCCACCATATAGCAATCCATCCCATGATCTATTTCTTTGTCTACCATATATATCAATCCATCTCACGATCTCTCTCTCCATCCCTCTGTCTAACCATCTACCATATATCAATCTGTCCCATGATCCATCTCTCCATCCTTCCGTCTGACCATCCCTTCTATTCAGCTATCCAACAATTCATCCATTCATTCTACAATCCATCAATGCCCAAATCCCTCCCTCCCACAATTCATCTATTCATCCCTCTAACCATGCATCATGTATCCATATATCCAATGATCTATGTATCTATCCAATAATGTTTGTTTATGTTTAATAAAATTTGATATACCACCTTTCTAACAAAAATCAAAGTGGTTCACAATTAAAATTAAAAGAAATATTAAGAAAAGATCTACAATAACTTGATAGGAAAGAAATAGAAAAGATAGGGAACACATTCTCTAGAACAAAATACACATTCCCAAAATACAAACACATACATACATAACACTCTGTCAGTCTGGTCAAGTCCCAACCCCTTCAGGGAAAGCTTGAGTAAAGAAGGTAAGTCTTCATTATGTATTTATTTAATTATTTATTTATAAAGCATATACCCTGCTTAAACCTAAGCGGCTAAAAGATCTGAATCTAGGGTAAGGCTGTTCTGATTGAATTTCCAAGAGGAGTGAGTTCCAGAAAGAAGTTACAACAGAGAGAAAAGCTGAATGATGGGTTGATTCCAGTCTCGAGCAACGAACAGCCAAAGGCATAAGGCAGGGGTAGGCAACTCCGGTCCTCGAGAGCCGCAGGCAGGTCAGGTTTTCAGGATATCCACAATTAATATGCATGAACTTGATTTGCATACACTGCCTCCATGGTATGCAAATCTATCTCCTGCATATTAATTGTGGATATCCTGAAAACCTGACCTGCCTGCGGCTCTTGAGGACCGGAGTTGCCTAACCCTGGCATACGGTGACGTGCAGATGAACAGTGTAGTTAGCAGGAAGGGATATAGGAAGAAATAAGAGAGGAAAGATAAGAAGGAGTGTTTGTGCCAATGTGAGTATCTTGCATTGAATTCGATAAAGATAGGTAATCAAAGATGCTGCTTAAATAGTGGAGTAATGTGATCAAATGCATCCATCTTGCTATCCATCCAGTGATAGATTCAACAATCCATATATCCAATCACCCCCGATCTAACCCTCTACATCTATCTGTCCATCCAGCGATAGATTCAACAATCCATATATCCAATCACCCCCAATCTAACCCTCTACATCTATCTGTCCATCCAGCAATCCATGTAATATCCATCTATACAAAGGGCCAGTCCCATGGGTGAAACAATGTTTTATTCATGAAAATGAGAAAGGATGTGTGTATTTACAAATTCAGTGGAGGTGTTTCTGGGAGGGGAGTGCAGGGATTGCAACAACATACATACTTTGGTATTTTCTAAATTAGAAAATGGAAGTGTGACTGTCTGCAAGTACTTTTTCTTTAGGTAAATTTTTAAACTAAAAGTAACTGGTGCAGAGTCTCCAGGTAAAACATGCCACTAGGCAGGCAGTATTTGAAACCTCTCACCATCCATCCAGCTATTAACTAGTCCATCCTTCCTCATCTGCCTCTCCAGCCCTCTGTCCTTCCTGGATTACCGGGGCTGGAAGATCATCAATGCTATAAGAAGCAATCAGGGATGGAGGATGAAAGACAGGTAGAATATAATCCAAGTTGTTCCTGGTTCCTCTCCTGATTTTCAGGCATTTAATGTGATCAATGGTGGATCCCATGCCGGAAACAAGCTCGCTATGCAGGAGTTTATGATTCTTCCAGTGGGTGCCGAGAGCTTCCGGGATGCTCTGCGCATTGGTGCAGAGGTCTACCATAATCTAAAGAGTGTCATCAAGGAGAAGTATGGGAAGGATGCCACCAATGTCGGAGATGAAGGGGGCTTTGCTCCCAACATCCTAGAGAATAGTGAAGGTGAGAGATGGGTGCAGCAGGGCGTCATGTTTTCAGCTCTATGGATTCCATCACTGTTTGCTTCATTTATGCCTCTCCTCGCTTGCCCCATAATGCTTCCTCTTTACTCTCTTCCTCTTCCTCCAGCTCTGGAACTACTGAAGGAGGCTATTGAGAAAGCCGGCTATACCGAGAAGATTGTAATAGGAATGGATGTTGCGGCCTCTGAATTCTACCGGGATGGCAAATATGATCTGGACTTCAAGTCACCAGATGATCCCAGCCGCTATATTTCAGGAGATGAACTGGGGGATTTGTACCAGAGCTTTGTACGGGACTACCCAGGTACATCCAGAATGAGTCCAAAAGAATGCCAGATTGTGAATTACACTTTCTGTAGGGGCTGAAAGATTTAATCCTGGCACTGATGAACTGGGATGAGGATCCTACTGTGTTCAGGTGGTGGATGAGTGAACTGTAGCACTAGTGCTCCGAGGTGAGAAACCTGCAGTGCTCAGATGGTGGATGAGTGAATTGCGGTGCTAGTGCTCAGGGGTGAGAATCCTGCTGGGTTCAGATGGTAGAAAAGTGAATTGTGGCACTAGTGCTCAGAGGTGAAAATACTATTGTGTTCAGATGGTAGCACAGGTATTCATGGTACTAGTGCACTGGGGTTAGAATCCCACTATGGTCAGATGGTGGAAGAGTGAATCCTGGCACTGGTGTACTGGGATATCAGAATCTTGCTACATGCAGAGGCTGGAAGTGTAAATTCTTATGCTACTATGCAGAAGTGATCCTTCCATGCTTAGAGACTAGGATTATGAAAGGAAGAGCTTACTATTCCCTTAGATGGGGAGTGTAAATTTTGGCACTAGTGCATTGGGCTGTGTGAATCCTCCTGGGATGAGAGGTGGGGAGTGAATCCTGGCACTAGTGCACTGGTTTAATGATTACCGCTGTGCTGAAAGACAAGGAGTGTGAATCCTAGCCTAGTCTCCTGGTTTGTGTGGATACCCCTGTTGTCAGAGGCAGGGAGTGTGAATCCTAGCACTAGTACACTGGGTTTTGTGAATACCCCTGTGCTGGAAGGCAGGAGTGTGAATCCTGGCATTGGTCTTCTGGGTTCTGTAGATCCTGCCGCACACTGCTAAGTGCTCCAACAAGCCAATTCCCCCACTCCTTTCCTTTGCAGTGGTCTCCATTGAGGACCCCTTTGACCAAGATGACTGGGAGACTTGGACCAAATTCACAGCCAATGTTGGGATCCAGGTTGTTGGTGACGATCTGACAGTGACTAACCCCAAGCGCATAGAGAGGGCTGTAGAAGAGAAAGCCTGCAACTGTCTCCTGCTCAAAGTCAACCAGATAGGGTCCGTGACAGAGGCTATCCAGGCGTAAGTAACGTCCCGTCAGTCCCAGCAACAATAACCAGGATCTGGGGGGAGCAGGGTTTGCATTGGGGGTCTCTCCTTAGTAGCAACAGAGACTGGGAGGCCTCATGGTGTCCCTTTAACTGGTAGAGTCTTTGGGATGGTATTTGGGGGACCTCAGGGTGTCCCTCTAGCTGGTAGAGTCTCGGAGGCAGCATCTTGAGGACCGCAGGGTGTCTCCTAGCTGGGAGTGTCCCTAAGACAGTAACGGGGGACCTTTAGGGTTTCTCTCTAGTTGATAGTCTCTGGGACAGTAACTGGAAGACCTCAGGGTGTCCCTCTAGCTGGTAGAGTCTCTGAGACAGCATCTGGAGGACCTCAGGATGTGTCTCCAGCTGGTAGTCTCTGGAGTCTATCCCTGGCTCTGGTGTCCTAGAAATCTGGGGTCTCTCTGGGTGGTGACGGTGTGTGAGAGGGGGTGGGGTTGGGAACACCATGGGATGAGTGAATGGAAATTAGCTAATGGAGTTTTAGATGCGTGCACTGTGAAGTTGGGGTGAGTGGGGGCAGTTCTGGAAGCATTCACTGAGTATCACTGTTACGAGGTTATGGAGCAATGAATATTGACATGGGTTGCAGTATTTTGGTAATTCTCCAAAGTGGTCAGTGGCATTTCTTCTGGCATTGTGTTTTCTTCATGTAGCTGTAAGCTGGCACAGGAGAACGGATGGGGGGTGATGGTCAGTCACCGTTCTGGGGAGACAGAGGACACGTTCATTGCGGATCTAGTGGTTGGACTTTGCACTGGACAGGTATGTAGACCAGAGGCTTCTATCAGGAGCCTGGGAAGGCCTCATATTAAGCAGGATTCCCACTGCTGGAGCAGGGACCTGTGGGAGGGGCTTATGTTACTGGGCATTAGTGCTGGATTGGGTTCTCATTGGTGGCTCAGAGACATATTGGAGGGGTTTATGCTACTGAAAGTTACTGCTGGGTTGGACTGTAATTGGTGGACCAGAGAGGTATTGGGGGAGGGGGGGGGTTACAAGATAAGTTAGATATCATGTTGACATTTCTTCCTAGATTAAAACAGGAGCTCCCTGCAGATCTGAACGCCTAGCAAAATACAACCAGCTGATGAGGTAAAAACATTCAACCTATAAATCCTTAATCTGCAATTAATATACCTTGGAGTTACAATGCAGCATCACTGCCCGGTACTCACACTGCAAGAAACCCCCTAATAACTCTGCAACATCACTGCCCAGTACTTATTTATTTTATTCTCAGTATCTATATACCGCCTAGACCTAAGAAGTTTGCGGTTTTCTTTTTCAGGTACTGGTACTGTCCCTTATGGGCTCACAATCTAGTATTATATTGTACCTGGGGCAATGGAGGGCTACGTGACTTGCCTAGGGTCACACAGAGCTGTGGAGGGAATTGAACCTGGTTCCCCAGGATCTCAACCCACTGCTGACCGTTA
The DNA here is from genome assembly GCF_901765095.1 of Microcaecilia unicolor. NCBI lineage: Eukaryota > Metazoa > Chordata > Amphibia > Gymnophiona > Siphonopidae > Microcaecilia > Microcaecilia unicolor. The sequence continues at coordinate 34,543,616 of NC_044044.1, forward strand.
AACAGTTCCCCAGGTCTGCAGGGAAATTACTGATACACTGTGGTTGACATAGGATCTTATAAAGAATATTGAAGGTAGGAATATTTTAGGGAATGTCCTGAATGAATGATTGATTGATTGATTTTGGTCGGCAGGATTGAGGAAGAGCTAGGGGATGAAGCTCGCTTCGCTGGACACAACTTCCGGAATCCCAGCGCCCTCTGACCAACTGTCCCCATGGATGCACCTGCTTGTCAAATATTAAACCCATGGATTTAGAGTTCCTGGCTTTATCACCTTCCTCCCTGCACCCCTCTGCCTTCATCTCTCACTACACACAGATACACACAGCCACTTGCACTTTACCTGCTTGAAAAAGGAAGTCCTTAGATTGTGAACAATTAAAACAGATTTACACCTGATCAAAGTGTCTGTTCATCTGTAAATCAGAAGGTGCTGTGCAAAGTGTCAGGGAAACGTCTGATCATTTCACTTGGACTGCTAAGGTTCCCTACATTAGGACACTGCCCCTCACCCCAAAATAGCAACTATTCTTTGTACACACACACAACTCAAAACAGAGAGACACATAGTACAACACACACACACATGGAAACGTAACTCAAGACACTCAAACACACACACATAGAAACATAACTCAAAACAGAGGGTCACAGAAATATGATAAAGCACTCAAACACACACACACATGAAAACAAAAAACAGAGAGACACAGATACATAGTAAAACACTGACACACACACAAATACATATACATGATACACTGACTACATAGTTTGTTACCTTTAGATTGTAAGCTCTCTTGAGCAGGGACTGTCCTTCCCCATGTTTTAACTTGTACAGCGCTGCGTAACCCTAGTAGCACTATAGAAATGCTAAGTAGTAGTAGTAATACACAGTGGCGTGGGAGGGGGGGGGGCAGGAGGGGCGGTCCGCCCCGGGTGCACACGCTCGGGGGGGGGGGGGGGGGGGGGGGGAAGGGTGCCTGCCTCGCTGGGTCCCTGCTCTCGCTGCCCCGGAACAGGTTACTTCCTGTTCCCGGGCACAGAAAGCAGGGAACCAGCGGGGCCAACGCAGCTCCGAATGACATGCACTCGGGGCGGGTGGCATTAGCCCTCACTATGGTACTGCATATTGTGATATCCCCCTTCTCACTCAGGGTGACCTGGTTCTCCATATGCAAATCATATGCAGATTAGTGTGCTACCCCTTCTCACTCTAGCTTCTTCACTGGCCATTGACTCAGGCAAGTGCTTGGGCCTTCTCCGTCCTCCATCCTTCCTGGCTGTCAGATGGGGTACAGCCTGGGGTAGATGAGCAAAGCGCCTTTGCTAGTGTAGCCCCCCTCGACGGGCTTCTGGAACACAGCCTCTAGAACCCCTAAGGACACCTCCATCTCACTTCACTGGGGATACACCAACTGCCTAGGTCCACACCAGTCCTCAGCTATTCCCTTGTCTTCACCTGGCAAACAAGGATATTCAACTGCCAATGGTAATCAGAATCCTCTGATATTCTGATCACCCGGTGGTGGTTCAACAGTCAAGTCCCATCTGGGGTGCCATTTGTGATATCCCCCTTCTCACTCAGGGTGACATGGTTCTCCATATGCAAATCATATGCAGATTAGTGTGCTACCCCTTCTCACTCAGGGTGACCTGGTTTCCACTCGGCAAATTAAGCAGGTCTCACCAACTGCATATTTCTCAGGCAACTCTTTATTCCAGCCCCTGGGCACACTTCTTCTAGCTTAACACTTTATGCTTTCATAGATCTTCACATTGAGCCTCCCCACACAGATACATGGGCTCAGTACTCTACCAATACTTTGGGGACTCTCAACCCCAGGCTTTGCAGCCTGCTTCTCTCAGAACTTCGGACACACAGTCCCTCTTTGAACACACAGTTCTAGACACACAGTCAAACTCTAATGCTTTAGGGATTTCTTACCCCAGGATGTTCAGCCTGCTGAACTCCTTGGGACACCCAGTCCATCCCCAAGTCCATAAGTTTAGCCAGTATCTTTCAGGGGCTCTCTCTTCTTCTGCTGCTAGCTCACTTTCCTTCTTTCACAACTCAGGTGGGGTTTAAAGTGGTTACTTAGCCACCCAGGACCCAGCCCATAACCTCCTGCATCTGTGGGCCTCCCAGGGCTCTCCCCAGTCCTAGCGACCTCCATCTTCTTCTAGCACCCTCTAGTAGCCTACACCCTATAGGACACCCTCATACCTTCTCACATACCCCCATCCTTAAATAATTGCTACTCTACCCCCAGTAACCCTCTAAGCATTCTCCACTGAGGAACAGCAATTCTACACAGGGGCATACTCTTTCCAGGCTCATCCCCTGCAAGCCCCAAAACCTGGCTCTCAATGTCCATCTTTGCCAGATCTTCTCCACCAGCCATTGACTCAGGCAAGTGCTCAGGCCTTCTCCTCCCCGGCTTCTCTGTCCTCCATCCTTCCTGGCCGTCTGATGGGGTATAGCCCCCCTCAACGGGCTTCTATAACACAGCCTCTGGAACCCTTAAGGACATCTTCATCTCACTTCACTGGAGATACACCAACTGCCTAGCTCCACACTGGTCCTCAGCTCTTCCGTTGGCTTCGCCTGGCAGAGAGGGATATTCAACTGCCAAGGGTAGCAAGAATCCTCTGATATCCTCATCACCCAGTGGTTGTTCAACAGTCAAGTCCCATCTGGGGTGCCATTTGTGATACCCCCTTCTCACTCAGGGTGACCTGGTTCTCCATATGCAAATCATATGCAGATTAGTGTGCTACCCCTTCTCACTCAGGGTGACCTGGTTTCCACTCAGCAAATTAAGCAGGTCTCAGCAACTGCATATTTCTCAGGCAATTCTTTATTCCAGCCCCTGGGCACACTTCTTCTAGCTTAACACTTTATGCTTTCATAGATCTTCACATTGAGCCTCCCCACACAGATACATGGGCTCAGTACTCTACCAATACTTTGGGGACTCTCAACCCCAGGCTTTGCAGCCTGCTTCTCTCAGAACTTCGGACACACAGTCCCTCTTTGAACACACAGTTCTAGACACACAGTCAAACTCTAATGCTTTAGGGATTTCTTACCCCAGGACGTTCAGCCTGCTGAACTCCTTGGGACACCCAGTCCATCCCCAAGTCCATAAGGTTAGCCAGTATCTTTCAGGGGCTCTCTCTTCTTCTGCTGCTAGCTCACTTTCCTCCTTTCACAACTCAGGTGGGGTTTAAAGTGGTTACTTAGCCACCCAGGACCCAGCCCATAACCACCTGCACCTGTGGGCCTCCCAGGGCTCTCCCCGGTCCTAGCGACCTCCATCTTCTTCTAGCACCCTCTAGTAGCCTACACCCTATAGGACACCCTCCTACCTTCTCACATACCCCCATCCTTAAAATAATTGCTACTCTTCCCCCAGTAACCCTCTAAGCATTCTCCACTGAGGAACAGCAATTCTACACAGGGGCATACTCTTTCCAGGCTCATCCCCTGCAAGCCCCAAAACCTGGCTCTCAATGTCCATCTTTGCCAGATCTTCTCCACCGGCCATTGACTCAGGCAAGTGCTCAGGCCTTCTCCTCCCCGGCTTCTCCATCCTTCCTGGCCGTATGATGGGGTGTAGCCCCCCTCAATGGGCTTCTAGAATACAGCATCTGGAACCTCTAAGGACACCTCCATCTCATTTCACTGGGGATACACCAACTGCCTAGCTCCACACTGGTCCTCAGTTCTTCCCTTGGCTTCACCTGGCAGACAGGAATATTCAATAACCAAGGGTAACAAAATTCCTCTGATATTCTCATCACCCAGTGGTTGTTCAACAGTCAAGTCCCATCTGGGGTGCCATTTGTGATACCCCCTTCTAACTCAGGGTGACCTGGTTCTCCATATGCAAATCATATGCAGATTAGTGTGCTACCCCTTCTCACTCAAGGTGACCTGGTTTCCACTCAGCAAATTAAGCAGGTCTCACCAACTGCATATTTCTCAGGCAATTCTTTATTCCAGCCCCTGGGCACAATTCTTCTAGGTTAACACTTTATGCTTTCATAGATCTACACATTGAGCCTCCCCACACAGATACATGGGCTCAGTACTATACCAATACTTTGGGGACTCTCAACCCTAGCGACCTCCAGCTTCTTCTAGCACCCTCTAGTGGCCTACACCCTATAGGACACCCTCATACCTTCTCACAATATACAACACACAAATGGAAACTGAAAACAGAGGGACACAGATACATAGTAAAACACTCTGACACATACAATACACAAAAGGAAAGAATTCAGGACATAGTAATGGATACACAGTTAAACACTCTCTCTGTCACACTCACACACCTCAAAACACAATGACAACAGATACATCTAGATAAAAAAACAGAACAAGTACACAGACTCATATGTACAAGACTACATAGTTTGTTACCTTTAGATTGTAAGCTCTCTTGAGCAGGGACTGTCCTTCCCCATGTTTTAACTTGTATAGCGCTGCGTAACCCTAGTAGCGCTATAGAAATGCTAAGTAGTAGTAGTAATACACAGTGGCGTGGGAGGGGGGGGGGGCGGGAGGGGCGGTCCGCCCCGGGTGCACATGCTCGGGGGGGGGGGGGGGAGGGTGCCTGCCTCGCTGGGTCCCTGCTCTCGCTGCCCCGGAACAGGTTACTTCCTGTTCCCGGGCACAGAAAGCAGGGAACCAGCGGAGCCAACGCAGCTCCGAATGACATGCACTCGGGGCGGATTGGCCCTCCCGCAGGTAAGAATGCAGTCCGGGGGGGGGGGGGGTCATGCCATGCTGCACCCGGGGGGGGGGGCGCAGCAGCGACCCACCCCAGGTGCCATTAGCCCTCACTACGGTACTGCATATTGTGATATCCCCCTTCTCACTCAGGCTGACCTGGTTCTCCATATGCAAATCATATGCAGATTAGTGTGCTACCCCTTCTCACTCTAGCTTCTTCACTGGCCATTGACTCAGGCAAGTGCTCGGGCCTTCTCCTCCCTGGCTTCTCCAGCCTCCATCCTTCCTGGCTGTCAGATGAGGTACAGCCTGGGGTAGATGAGCAAAGCGCCTTTGCTAGTGTAGCCCCCCTCAGCGGGCTTCTGGAACACGGCCTGTAGAACCCCTAAGGACACCTCCATCTCACTTCACTGGGGATACACCAACTGCCTAGGTCCACACCAGTCCTCAGTTATTCCCTTGGCTTCACCTGGCAAACAAGGATATTCAACTGCCAATGGTAATCAGAATCCTCTGATATCCTCATCACCCGGTGGTGGTTTAACAGTCAAGTCCCATCTGGGGTGCCATTTGTGATATCCCCCTTCTCACTCAGGGTGACATGGTTCTCCATATGCAAATCATATGCAGATTAGTGTGCTACCCCTTCTCACTCAGGGTGACCTGGTTTCCACTCGGCAAATTAAGCAGGTCTCACCAACTGCATATTTCTCAGGCAACTCTTTATTCCAGCCCCTGGGCACACTTCTTCTAGCTTAACACTTTATGCTTTCATAGATCTACACATTGAGCCTCCCCACACAGATACATGGGCTCAGTACTATACCAATACTTTGGGGACTCTCAACCCCAGGCTTTGCAGCCTGCTTCTCTCAGAACTTCGGACACACAGTCCCTCTTTGAACACACAGTTCTAGACACACAGTCAAACTCTAATGCTTTAGGGATTTCTTACCCCAGGATGTTCAGCCTGCACTCCTTGGGACACCCAGTCCATCCCCAAGTCCATAAGGTTAGCCAGTATCTTTCAGGGGCTCTCTCTTCTTCTGCTGCTAGCTCACTTTCCTCCTTTCACAACTCAGGTGGGGTTTAAAGTGGTTACTTAGCCACCCAAGACCCAGCCCATAACCTCCTGCATCTGTGGGCCTCCCAGGGCTCTCCCCGGTCCTAGCGACCTCCACCTTCTTCTAGCACCCTCTAGTAGCCTACACCCTATAGGACACCCTCATACCTTCTCACATACCCCCATCCTTAAAATAATTGCTACTCTACCCCCAGTAACCCTCTAAGCATTCTCCACTGAGGAACAGCAATTCTACACAGGGGCATACTCTTTCCAGGCTCATCCCCTGCAAGCCCCAAAACCTGGCTCTCAATGTCCATCTTTGCCAGATCTTCTCCACCAGCCATTGACTCAGGCAAGTGCTCAGGCCTTCTCCTCCCCGGCTTCTCTGTCCTCCATCCTTCCTGGCCGTCTGATGGGGTATAGCCCCCCTCAACGGGCTTCTATAACACAGCCTCTGGAACTCCTAAGGATACCTCCATCTCACTTCACTGGGAATACACCAACTGCCTAGCTCCACACTGGTCCTCAGTTCTCCCCTTGGTTTCACCTGGCAGACAGGGATATTCAACTACCAAGGGTAGCAAAATTCCTCTGATATTCTCATCACCCAGTGGTTGTTCAACAGTCAAGTCCCATCTGGGGTGCCATTTGTGATACCCCCTTCTAACTCAGGGTGACCTGGTTCTCCATATGCAAATCATATGCAGATTAGTGTGCTACCCCTTCTCACTCAGGGTGACCTGGTTTCCACTCAGCAAATTAAGTAGGTCTCACCAACTGCATATTTCTCAGGCAATTCTTTATTCCAGCCCCTGGGCACACTTCTTCTAGCTTAACACTTTATGCTTTCATAGATCTACACATTGAGCCTCCCCACACAGATACATGGGCTCAGTACTATACCAATACTTTGGGGACTCTCAACCCTAGCGACCTCCAGCTTCTTCTAGCACCCTCTAGTGGCCTACACCCTATAGGACACCCTCATACCTTCTCACAATATACATCACACAAATGGAAACTGAAAACAGAGGGACACAGATACATAGTAAAACACTCTGACACATACAATACACAAAAGGAAAGAATTCAGGACATAGTAATGGATACACAGTTAAACACTCTCTCTGTCACACTCACACACCTCAAAACACAATGACAACAGATACATCTAGATAAAAAAACAGAACAAGTACACAGACTCATATGTACAAGACAAAACATGCAGGTAACTTCTGTGATGAGGTGAGCAGCAAGGCTGACCCAGCCATTAGGCAAAAGCAGGAGGTCACCTAGGGTAGCAGCTTCTTGGGATCCCGAGGGCCACATCAAAAACCATCAGCACATTCTGTAACCTGTAGATGACCAGGATTGTGGAGTTTAATTATGAAAGTTTTAAGGGTAGGGTGCTGCAGGCCAGGGTCCTAAAAGTTTTTTTCGTGGGGGGGGTTAAGGTTGAAGGTTTGTCTTAGGCATGCACTGTGCTTGCACGGCTGTGGTGATCAGAGCAGCAGATGTGACCTGTCTTGATTTCCGTAAAGGCTTTGACATTCTCCCACACAGAAGAACGGATGGAAGCTCATCTGTCTGAGGCAGAAAGTGAGGATGCAGAGAGCTCTGCCAGTGGGAAAGCCTGTTTGCTTCCAGATGATAAGCCTAAATTGTGCCAGGCGGCTACATAAGATGCAAGAAGATGTTTAAATATTGGAAAAGTGGTTAAAAAATATATGACATTTACTTAAATTTGGCAAACTGCATTATATAATTCATTTAAATATGGGAATATTCATGATAGACGATTATTAAACTATGTTTAACAGTGTAAACACTTGTCATAAGTAGCTCTACCCTGCCCCCACCCCTTCCCCTACTCCTCCTAGGGTAACAGCACACTCCTGGCTGTATCTCATTATTTCAATACTCAAAAGGTTTATGGCTGGTTAAATCTCCTGCCTGTTCGGGGGTAACCGGTTATTTTCAGCAGCAGTTAACCGATTAGTTCAGTTGAAAATAACCGGTTAGCAATTAAAGCAAAACTAGCTATTTTCAGGGTGTCCCGGGGTGGAGTCTACACTTGGCCAGTTCAGTGTCAATATCCAGCACTTAACCAGCCAAGGTCGCTGCATAAAAGTCAGTCCTAGTTTTATATGGTAACCCGTAGCTGGTTGTGCTGAATATTGCCAAAAAACTAGCTTCACTGCCGCAACCCAGACATGGTCCAGAGTTGAATTTCCAGGGCATAACAGCGGCAGAGGTTAGTAAAACACTGAGCACCTCCAGCTCAATATCGACTCCTAAGTAAAATCTCATCTTCACTCAACATGACATTTTAATTTAAACAAAAAACTACAGGACAAGGATAATTCACCAGAAGGGGGCAGCAGCAGCAGTAGGCAGGGTATTAGAACTGTGAAGCAGCAAAGCCAGACAGCCTGACTTCCACAAGTTCAGTTACACAGCCGGAGATTAGATCTGAAGCACAAGGAGATAAAGTGACTCCCCCAAGGTCAGTGACTGAGCTACAAATCTGCACAGTACAGGATGAAATGCGTTTCTGCTTCTAACCAGGGTTCAGGATCCCACAGATTTTGCTGCTCCAGCTTCTCATCCATCCATCCACCCAAGCTTCCCCTTCCTCTCCAGTTCCAGCTCTAGTTTCTGATATTCTCATGTTTTGCTCATATTGATCTGAGGAAGAAGGTTCTGGTCTTTGAAAGCTAATTAAAAAATGTATTAAGTGAATGCAATAAAAAGGATTCTCTCATTTTGTTTTCTTGTTATTTATTACCTTTAAACCGGATTAATACAGCAACCCCACTACTTTATCCATTTGAAGCCATTTCCCCCCTCCCCCAGAAAAGCCTCAGCGCCTCCTCCCCCCACAACCGGAGGTCTCTTCCCTGCTTCAGCCCTTATTCCCCCCCCCCCCCCCCCCCAGCTTTATTTCTCTTCCCAATTCTGGCCCTTATTTCTCCTTCCCCCTCCATAAGCCTTTGGCTTCCCCCTCTCCACAGCCTGAGGTCTCTTCCCAGCTTCAGCTCTTATCCCCCCCTCCACTAGCTTCAGGCCTCCCCCCCCCCAATACTCACACACAGCCTTAGGTCTGTTCCCAGATCCAGCCCATATTCCCTTTCCCCCTCCCCATAAAGTCTCCCTCTCCCCAGTTTCAGGTCTCTTCCCAGCTCTTCTAATCCCCACCACCCACCTCCACCAAGCCAAGCCTCCTTCACACAGTGTGAGGTGTCTTCCCAGCTCTGGCCCTTATTTCCCCATCCACAAGCCTCAGGCCTCCTCCTTTGCCCCGCCCCGCCCATAGAGACTGAGGTTTCTTCCCAGCTCTGGTCCTTATTCACCCCCCCCCCCCCCCCCCCCCCGACAAGCTTCGAATGTTTCCAGCTCTGGCCATTATTCCCCCCCTCCCCACTCAACAAGCAGGCTTCCCCCTCCCCTCGCCTGAGGTTTCTTCTTAGCTCCAGCCCTTATTTCCCCCCTCCATAAGCTTGTGGCCTGCCCCCACTGCACAGCCTCTGGTTTCTTCCCAGCTCCAGACCTTTCCCCCCCCCCTCCTCCTCCAAAGTTGTATGGCTCTTCCCAGTTCTGGTCCTTATTCCCCCCCCCCCAACAAGCTTCTGGTCTGTTCCCAGCTCTAGCCATTATTTCCCCCCTCCCCACTCTACAAGCCTCAGGCTCCCCCCTCTCCAGCCTGAGGTTTCTTCCTAGCTCCAGCCCTTATTTCCCCCCCCCCCTCCATAAGCTTCTGGCCGGCCCCACAGCCTCTGGTTTCTTCCCAGCTCCAGCCCTCCCCCCCCCCCCCTCCAAAGTTTTATGTCTCTTCCCAGCTCTGGTCCATATTCCCCCCCCCCTCCCTCCCTCCCTCCCTCCAGCCTGAGGTCTGTTCTCAGCGCTAGGCCTCAGGGCTCCCCTTATTCCTCCCTAGCCTCTTTTCTCCCTCTCTGCTTTTGTGCTGTTGCCTGGGAACCGGGAGGGGAAAGAGACATGGAAGTCAGGCCTGTGGAATTCCTCAGCCCAAAGCTAATGCAAAGACCTGGCATGGATTCACTATGCCCTAGTTCAGTGCACGGTGCCACTTATGAATTCCTGAAACACCTCGACAAGGGGCTGCATGAACACTTCCCAAAAGCAGTTCCATCAGTGACACGTCTGTACGAGAAAAGACCAAAACTTCACAGTATGACAGCAAGAACAGTCCAGTTCTCAGCTTCCTGACGGCAAACCACTGCCCAAAATGGGCTCTGAGGGGTCCCCTGCTGTACCTCTATGTAATATGGCCACCGCTTTGTTTGTACCACAGAAAGGCCTAAAGCCAAAGCTCAGAGACAATAAACATAAACATGAATTCTCTCCCTGTGCCTGAGCTCTGGTCCCCAGCTGTCATTGTATGTGAAATCTGGGGCAGTCGCTTTACCTCCTTTTGCCTCAGTTCTAATCCCCGGCCTCTATCACTGACTGGTGTGTGACTCAGGGGGGGGGGAGGAGGGAGGAGTAATTTTACCTCACCGTGCCTCAGTTCTAATCCCCGGCTCTGTGACTAACTCTGTGTGTGAACTGTGGGGGGGGGGGGGGGGGGGGGTTACGCTTTAGAAATGTTAAGTAGTAGTAGTAGTAGTTACTTTATCTCCCTGTGCCTCAGGTCTAATCCCCGGCTCTGTCATTGACTGTATGTGAATTCTGGCGGAGTCACTTTATCTCCCTGTGCCTCAGTTCTAATCCCCGGCTCTGTCACTGACTGTGTGTGAATTCTAGGGGCGTCACTTTACCTCCTTATGCCTGAGATGTCAGTGTGAAACTGACTTCCCCCACCTCAGTCCCTGCTTTCACTGTGTGCACTTGGGGGGGGGGGGTACACACGTTATCTCCCTGCACATGGTTTAATACCTGCTCTGTGTGAATTTAGGGGGGGGGGTCAGTTGATCTCCCTGCACCTCAGTTGTAGTCCCTGCTCTGACACTCTGTGAATGGGGAGGGGGATCACTTTATCTCCCTGCACCAGTTCTAGCCCCCGGATCTGTCGCTAATTGCGTGTGATTGTGATGGGGGTCAGTTTACCGCCCCGTGCCTGAGCTCTAATCCCCGCTGTCATGTTATTTGTAAAGCCTGTAAGGATATGCTTCGGCTGAAGCAGGAGGTATGTTGGAAAAGCTGCATTGGATCCCGTGGTGCCAGGTATCCAGGCCAGGCTTTGCAGCTCTCCTTCCCATCTTTTGTGCAGCGAACTGGTAGGGAGAGGAGGGCGGAGAGTACGTGGAGGAGGAGAGCGATCCCGGACCCTGCACTTTCCCAGCTGCAGTTTTGTCTGAGCAGGAACGAGGGTTCCCCCCTTCCCCCCCTCTCTCCTTCCTGTCCGACAGCAGTCTCTCCTCCTCCCTTGCTTGCACCCTGCAGGCCTCGGGTAGCTCGGGAGAGGGAGGGGGTTGGATCTCTGCACCCCAGGGGGGGTTTCCTGCCTTTCTGCGCGTTCGGTGCAAGCGCTTGGCTGTGGGGAGGGGACGAAAGCTGCCGACAGACAGACAGACAGACAGACAGACGGAGGAAGGGGAGGTTTCTGTACTTCGGAGGGGTCCAGAAGCGATCGGGAGCCCAGGAAGGGAGGGGGGCTGGAAGACATTGCACCGACGTCTGCTTTTACCCCCTCCCATCCCCTACCCCAGGGATCTGGGGGGGCTTGGTGGAGGGGGTGGAGATCGGCTTTGCAGCAGCTTTTCTTTCCTTATTTCTGGATCTTTCCAAGCGCTTGGAGGATTTCGTTCTAGGGGGGCCGCCAAGACACCCGCGAGTCGTGCACAATCGCCGGGAATTTATCGGTGAGTACCCGAGATTCCAGTTTCCTTCTGATCCGCTCTAGTGCATGGAGGGGAGGGGAGGAGAAGGGGCGAGGTGTCAGGGTGACCTGCGATGGGAAATGTCTCTTTTTCAGATAGATGCCTGTGTTGGGGGGGGGGGGGGGGGGGGGCAGATGTCTCTTAGAGCTGGATATGTGGGGAGAGGTGATGTTTCTTAGGGATGGATATTTGGGGGTAGAGAAGATGGCTTTTAAAGATGGATGTCTGTGTTGGGGGGGGAACGAGACGACACAGATGATGTCTCTTAAAGATGGTTTCTCACTCTGGGGGCAATTTCTCCAAGTGGGTTAATTTTGCGCATTCCATGACATATGTGTGTGTGGGGTGGGGGAGGGCAGATGATGTCTCCTAGAGATGGGTGGATATGTGGGGTGTGTGGAGGACAGATGATGTCTCCTAGAGATGGAGGAATATGTGGAGACAGATCTCCTAGAGGAGGGATATGTGGGGGACAGATGATGTCTCCTACAGATGGAGGGATATGTGGGGGATAGGTGATGTCTCCTAGAGATGGAGGGTTATGTTGGGGGGGGGGGACAGGTAATGTCTCCTAGAGATGGAGGGATATGTGGGGGATAGGTGATGTCTCCTAGAGATGGAGGGATATGTTGGGTGGGTGGGGGACAGGTGATGTCTCCTAGAGATGGAGGGATATGTGGGGGGTGTGGAGGACAGATGATGTCTCCTAGAGATGGGTGGATATGTGGGGGGTGTGGAGGACAGATGATGTCTCCTAGAGATGGAGGAATATGTGGGGGACAGATCTCCTAGAGGAGGGATATGTGGGGGACAGATCTCCTAGAGGAGGGATATGTGGGGGACAGATGATGTCTCCTAGAGATGGAGGGATATGTGGGGGATAGGTGATGTCTCCTAGAGATGGAGGGTTATGTTGGGGGGGGGGGGACAGGTAATGTCTCCTAGAGATGGAGGGATATGTGGGGGATAGGTGATGTCTCCTAGAGATGGAGGGATATGTTGGGTGGGGGGGGACAGGTGATGTCTCCTAGAGATGGAGGGATATGTGGGGGATAGGTGATGTCTCCTAGAGATGGGTGGATATGTGGGGGGTGTGGAGGACAGATGATGTCTCCTAGAGATGGAGGAATATGTGGGGGACAGATCTCCTAGAGGAGGGATATGTGGGGGACAGATGATGTCTCCTAGAGATGGAGGGATATGTGGGGGATAGGTGATGTCTCCTAGAGATGGAGGGTTATGTTGGGGGGGGGGGACAGGTGATGTCTCCTAGAGATGGAGGGATATGTGGGGGATAGGTGATGTCTCCTAGAGATGGAGGGATATGTTGGGGAGGGGGCAGATAATGTCTCTTAGAACTATGATATGAGGGGGCAGATGATGTTTCTTAGAGATGAATATGTGGGGGTGGGAGCAGATGATGTATTTATTTTATTTTATTGCATTTGTATCCCACATTATTCCACCTCTTTGCAGGCTCAATGTGGCTTACAATTCATCATGGATACTGGAAATAGAAGAGAATATACATTTGGTTTAACAGAGGGTTTTGGGTTACATGGTGGTGAAATACATGATAGTGTTAAAGCAAAAGATAGTATAGAACATTTCTGGATAAATTAAAGATTGTACAGTTACAATTGTTGATATTTGTGATGATCTTTGGATGAACGATGATGTCTCTTAGGTATAGGTGTGTTGGGGAAGAATGATGTCTCATGAAGAGTATGTGTGAGTGGGTGGTGACTTGTAGTGAAGGGTTTTGGCCTACATCTTATACATGTGAGGGAGGATGCCTCTAAGAGATTAGGGGGTGCACCTGCAGGTGAGGAGGGTGTCTCCTAGTGAGGGATATAGGACGTTCTTATTGATAGCTGTAGATGTCTCTCTGTGGTAACTTAGGGAATAATGTCCCTTGGTAGTTGTATATTGGTGATGTCTGAGTGGTAGGCACACATGGGGTTGATGTTTTTTTGTGATGACTATGAATCGAGTTGTCTGTTATTGATAGGTGTTGGTAATGTGTCATAATGATGGTTGTGTAGTAGTATCTCAGGGTTGATGTAGATGAAATTACACGGAAGTACTTTTAAAACAAGAAAAAATATTTTTTTCACTCAATGAATAGTTAAGCTCCGGAACTTGTTGATGGTAACAACGGTTAGTGTATCTGAGCTTAAAAAAAAGGTTTGGACAGGTTCCTGGAGGAAAAGGCCATAGTCTGCTATTCAGATAGACATGGAGAAGCCACTGGTTGCCCTGGGATTGGTAGCATGAAATGTTGCTACTATTTGGGTTTCTGCCAGGTTCTTATGACCTGGATTGGCCACTGTTGCAGTTAGGATACTGGGCTAGATGGACCATTGGCCTGACCCAGTATGACTGTTCTTATGTTTTTAGATGGGAGGTGGTAGTATCTTAGTGTTGGTGTAGATGGGAGGTAGTAGGATTTAGGATCTCAGTTTTGGTAGTATCTTAGAGTTGGTGTAGATGAGAGGTGGTAGTTTTTTAGGGTTGGTGTAGATGGGAGGTGGTAGGATCTCAGTGTTGGTAGGATCTCAGGGTTGTGTAGGTAGGAGTTAGTAGTATCTTAGGGTTGGTGTAGACGGGAGGTGGTAGGATCTCAGTTTTGATAGTATCTCAGAGTTGGTGTAGACCACAATGGCTGTGGAGGGCCAATGAACTCTCTCTCTCTCTCTCTCTCTCCCTCTCTCTCTCTCTCTCTCTCTCTCATGATTTTGCATGGAAGTGTTGGAGGGGCAGGGTCCTGTCTGCTATGACGCGTGTAAGAAGTAGATGTCTCAGCCATGCTGTATTTGGGAGGTGCTGGAATATCTCAACCATCACAAAGTATTGTTAGTGATGGGGCTTCTCCAAGTCTTACTTATGCTTCTCCAGCCCGTTGTAGAGCAACCCCAGCCAGTCTGGTTTTCAGGATATCCACAACAAGCAAATCTATCTAATGCATATTCACTGGCTTAAACACTGATACAGGGTCCTGGGCAGAGTTGGTAATGAGCTGCAACACCTGTTATTTTCACACACACACTCATGTTCTCATTTGCAGTTGGGTAAGAAACTCCTGAGGAAATCTGTCTGTCGCTGGAGAGTCCTGAAGAGACATTAAAGTGAGGGGCGACAGCAAAATATATGTTTTCACCCACTCAGGTGGAGAATGGGGGCTTGGAACCCGGGAATATGAAAACTCGTCAGAACAAGGATTCGGTAAGTTTCAGTCCCAGTTTAGTCATTCTTAAAATCATCTAGGTCATCCAGAGTCAAGGTAGGGTTTGAATTTTCTTCTTAACTCCATTTACATTCCGGGGTCACTTCTTCCCCTGCCTCTCTAGTCTTTTTCTGCGCTTTCTTGCAACACTCGTTCAATGTAAGAATATTAGCTTTTTTTTTATTTATTTTTTTGGTAACGATTTTCAACTGGTCTATCATGTGTACCCCTTTCATTCGGACTTGGGCTCTCTTATTGATTGTCTGAAAGAGGGAACCCACTGTTTTAAGGACAAACACCTGAAACTTAACCCTTTGAAGTCATCAGCTGTGGGGATCTCAGGCTGGTGCCCATCCCTACTTCTTTACTCATTTTGTCTGGTCAGCAGTTTGCTCTCTCAAGCTCCTTGCAGGTACTGGGCTTCATCCTAAACCTGGAATTGAAACTGGAGAGACAAGAGGCCATGTTTCTTCCACTCACGGTGCAGTCGCTTGATTCGGGCTTATACTTCTTATTACCAGATTAGATTACTGCAATTCTGTATACAACAGGATGTCAATGTCGTCCATTAAGAGGCTTCAAACAGTTCAAACTCAGGCATATTTTCTCAATGTGTAAGTTCGATCATCCCCCCCCCCCCCCCCCACTCCCTTTCTTGGAAAGCCACTGGCTCATTTCTTATATGATTAAATTTAAGATTTTCCACCTGACTTTCAAAATTCTTATATCTGGGTAGCCTCTCTGTTTATTACCATTTTACCATATGTACTGACTCTTGTCTTACAGTCTAAGACAGTCTCTTTACCACTGAATCCTCTTCCATCACATGCTCAGCTGGACCGTACTCAGGGAAGAGCATTCTGGCACCCGTGTTGTGGAATTCGTGACCTCAAGGAATTTCAAGCTGACCTAAAGCTGACTTTGGTGTTTGGGCTTCAGTGGGGTCCCTGATGGTGGAGGGAGGCCACCCGCGTCTTCCTTTTTGTAAACGTTCATGACTGAAGTGTAGGGTCGTTGCTCTCTTATATGCATTAGGCCAATATTGCAAATTATTAAATAAACAGAACCATCAACTCTATGGGGTAATTATAGGTGGCCTAAAGTTAGGGACCGGGATGCTGTGCACTAAGCATGAATTCTGTAGCAGTAATTATGCACAAAATTGCAGTTATAGCGAAAGTCAGACTTTACCTGCCATGTTCAGGCACAGCCACTTTACATCAGTCGATATATGATCTAAATGTTCGCAACTAAATGTTGTTTAAGATTTGCTAAACCAAGACTGCTAACTAGCAGGTCTCAGCGGTTTACGTTAATTAAAACCAATATCGGAAGGAAAAGAACTACAGTAGGAAAGATGAAAATATCGAACAGACAAGCAACCCAAGCAATGATACAAAGTATGAAAGGGATGAGATAGGTAGGGAGAAGGGAGGGATTACTAAAAAAGGACCTCAGGACAGCAGTAACAGTGCCTGACTCCATGAGAACAAACTAAGTGGTTTCAAAGGCTTGCGCAAAGAGCGGTACCTTTTAATGAAGCTTTGAATACCTTGAAGGAAGGTTCCGCACTAGAATGTGGGGGGGGGGGGAGCAAGTTCCAGGAAAAAGTGGCAGCAAAAAACAAAAGCACAATTTCTAGTATATTCCAATTGTGCAAGTTTAGGACCTGGTAGAACAAGAGGGTTCCCACATTGTTCTAGACTCACTCAATAAAGTGGACTTTTTACCCATCGTCTAAGACCTTCTTTTCTGTGTCATCTTGTTGCTGCTTTGAGTTTGCGAAGATCGTGCTCTTCTGTGTTCACATCGACAACAAGAGGGTTATCTTTAAGAGAACGAAGCAAACGGGCAGGAAAACAGGGAATAGTAAGAGAATTTAGATAAGAAGGCCGACCCTATGTGCTTTAAAAGTAAGAGTTAGACGTTTGAAAGTTATCCTTTGTCGAATAGGTAACCAGTGAAATTTCATAAGCAATGGAGAGACATGATCTGGACGCTGAGTGTGAGAGAGCAAACAAATAACCATGTTTTGAAGAGATTGGACTCTTTTATGTTGGATCGAATACAACCTAAATATATAATATTACAATAATCTAATGTAGACGTGAGTAATGACAGAATAAGAGAGTGAAAAATATCAACAGTAAAATAGCGGCGAATCGCACAAAGTTGACGTAGAATTAAAAACCCTGTTTTACCCAAACTAGAAATTTGAGGAGTAAAAGTAAAGTGAGAATCCGGAATTGCCCCAGATACTGTAATGAATCCACTGGCTGACTGGTAGGTCCCATGAAAGCTCAGTGGGACAGTTGCTGTAGTCAGGTCGTTCTGTGAACCAACATCCTCCATTTTTCTCCTTATTGAGCGCTTAGCCAACTGGAGACAAGGTTCAGACAATCATTTAGTGCACCAAAGGTAGGGTTAAAAGGGTTAGTGGAATAAAGAAGAAGAATATCGGTCCTGACCAGCCCATGTCCCTCCCACATCCACATCCTCCTTGCACTTGCGCTGTATCGAAATTGCACGGTAAAAACTAGTAGAATATCGACCAAGTGCAGTTATACACGTAACAATCAGCACCGAATCATTTGTCAACGAAGTTATGCATAGAACTGTAGGGATTCTGTAACCTGCGCGTACAGTTCCGAGAAACGCAAGACTGTGTTTGCGAGATTATAGGATAAGTGATACGTATATAGTGCTGCTCAGATCGGCGGAAAAGGCACTTATAGGTTTCCAGCTGCTGAACACATAAGTTCCTTTGACTATTGGGTCCAACATTGCTGTAAACAGTCAGCACATACCTGAAAAACATTGCCAAAAATATGTGAACAACTTTCCTGTTAACACTGAGATCTGCAAACATGTCTAGAGAGGTGTAAACAACACTGGTGAGTGTGTAAACTTTGCTAGAAGTTTGTAAACTTTACTGGCAATCTGTAAACATTCCTAAAGCTGTGCAAACGTGTTTTTTTTTAAATGTATAAACATTTTGCTAGAGGTGTGTAAACATCTCTAGAAGCAGGTGCACAATTGTTAATAGAACCTGCAACAATAAATTCTTTTTACAACTTTAATATTTTTATTAGTCAAAAGAGCACAACACCAAATCAAATCATTACAGATTCTAGCAGACCTTGTAACATACTTGGATGTCTGTGAACATAGTAGATGACGGCAGAAAAAGACCTACACGGTCCATCCAGTCTGCCCAACAAGATAACTCATATTTGCTGCTTTTTGTGTATACCCTACTTTGATTTGTACCTGTGCTCTTCAGGGCACAGACCGTATAAGTCTGCCCAGCACTATCCCCGCCTCCCAACCACCTGCCCCTCCTCTGGCACAGACCGTACAAGTCTGCCCAGCACTATCCCCGCCTCCCAACCACCAGTCCCGCCTCCCGATCTTGACTAAGCTCCTGAGGATCCATTCCTTCGGCACAGGATTCCTTTATGCTTATCCCATGCATGTTTGAATTCCGTTACTGTTTTCATTTCCACCACCTCCCGCGGGAGGGCATTCCAAGCATCCACTACTCTCTCCGTGAAAAAATACTTCCTGACATTTTTCTTGAGTCTGCCCCCCTTCAATCTCATTTCATGTCCTCTCGTTCTACCACCTTCCCATCTCCAGAAAGGTTAGTTTGCGGATTAATACCTTTCAAATATTTGAACGTCTGTATCATATCACCCCTGTTTCTCCTTTCCTCCAGAGTATACATGTTTAGTTCAGCAAGTCTCTCCTCATACGTCTTGTAATGCAAATCCCATACCATTCTCGTAGCTTTTCTTTGCACCTCTTCAATTCTTTTTACATCCTTCGCAAGGTACGGCCTCCAAAACTGAACACAATACTCCAGGTGGGGCCTCACCAACGACTTATACAGGGGCATCAACACCCCCTTTCTTCTGCTGGTCACACCTCTCTCTATACAGCCTAACAACCTTCTAGCTACAGCCACCGCCTTGTCACACTGTTTCGTCGCCTTCAAATCCTCAGATACTATCACCCCAAGATCCCTCTCTCCGCCCGTACCTATATCTACCTATTTATGAGAAATAAAACATCCATAAAATTCCTGAGAAGCAGGAGACTAATGTATTTTCCATCTTCCTGCTGCAGATGTCTATGAGGAGTGGGAGAAAGAAGGAGAGTCCTGGCCCTGGAGAGGAGCGAAGGTCACGGGGCCGTGCATCCCCAGGAGGCATCAGCACCTCTAGTAGTGACAGCAAGCTGGAAAAGAGTCGCCAGAGTGGAAAGGTAGAAAAGAGCATTGGGGGTGGAGGGTTCTGTGCCATCTAAGGTAAATATAGGATGTGTTAATGAACTTTTCGAAGGGTCACACAGACATGGTGGCAGAGGTGGGATTGGGAGTTGGGTCTGCAGGTGTCGTAGTTCTTGAGTGACTCCATGCTGAAGGTCACACATTGAGAAATGGTGGCAGAGGTGGGATCGGGAGTTGGGTCTGCAGGTGTCATAGCTCTGAGTGACTCCATACTGAATATCACACAGTGAGGGATGGTGGCAGAGGTGGGATTGGGAGTTGGGTCTGCAGGTGTCGTAGCTCTTGAGTGACTCCATGCTGAAGGTCACACAGTGAGAGATGGTGGTAGAGGTGGGATTGGGAGTTAGGTCTGCAGGTGTCACAGCTCTGAGTGTACTAAAGGTCACACAGTGAGAGATGGTGGCAGAGGTGGGATCGGGAGTTGGGTCTGCAGGTGTCATAGCTCTGAGTGACTCCATACTGAATATCACACAGTGAAGGATGGTGGCAGAGGTGGGATTGGGAGTTGGGTCTGCAGATGTCGTAGCTCTTGAGTGACTCCATGCTGAAGGTCACACAGTGAGAGATGGTGGCAGAGGTGGGATTTGGAGTTGGGTCTTCCTATTTTACTGTGAATAAATCTTTAGCTATATATTGTGTAAACCATTAGGTCTAATAGTGGTATGTCAGGTTTTAAGTAAACTGACAGTACATCTGTCTCATCCTGACAGAAGGGAAGGACTGAAGACACATGTGTCCTTAAGAGCAGCAAACGTGGACAGCAAAAAGACACATCAGAGAGTGAGGGAGAAGAGCCCAATGTCTCCAAGAAGGCAAAGACTGAGGTGAGTACATAACAGAGAATCCCTCCCTCCCCCTACCCTCTCCAGGGCAGCAGCAAGAGAAGATGTGAGGAGGGGAGAAGCAGGCTTTGGGTTAACAGTGACAAGCAGGGGACAGAAATGGAGAAAGAGTAGGAGGAGGGTGCAGTAGACGTAGCAGAATGACTGACCGGGTCTCCATATCTGATCTTTCCACAGCCTCCGGAGATCCCACGGCCTGGGCCCCCTCTCTCCCCATCAGATGTTGACAGTCTAGATGGACAAAGTGGCAATGAAGAAGGAAGCAGCGACTCTCGAGACATCGACCAGGACAACCGCAGCACCTCTCCCAGTGTGCACAGCCCTGGCAGCGTGGAAAGTGATTCAGACTCCTCCATCATCTCCCAGGGACCCTCCAAGCCCTATCCTAAGCTCTTCCCTCCATCCAGTCCCCCAGTCCCAGGGCCACCCACTGCAGAGCTAACCCTCCAGGGCCCTAAGCAACCTGAAGGGACCTTCACCTCCTTGACTGATCCTGTCACCTCCCAAAGCATGCCGCAAATTGAGTCCCAGGCTTCCCGAATCTTCCAGGCCCAGCCCGTCCTGCTTCCTGCTGCAGCCCACCTTCCACCTTCCCCTTCACTACCCCATGGTCAGCTATATCCGAGCACCCCGTCGGGCATCAAAGGGCCCCCTCAAGAGCGAGACCCACTCCTGCCCGTGAAACACCCTCCTCCGACCACTCCCATTTCGTTGGCCGGAGGCTTAGGGACCCAGAAACCTCCAGGGACACCGTCTGCCTCCTTCCCCCATGTCTCTTCCACCCTCCCTCCTCCTCCAGCTTTGCGCCCTCTCAACACATCCCCAGGGCCCTTCCTGGGACACCTCAACCCACCCCAATCCACGGGACCCTCAGTACTGCAGCAGCACATGGGGCAGGTGGGCCCCCCAGGGCAGGAGAAGGCCACCTTGGCAGCAGCAGCACCAGTTCCAGCCCAGTCTCACCCGTTGCCCCCAACCTCAGCTGGAACCCCACTAAGATACCCATACACCTTGGCAGCTTCCTCTGCCCAGCATTACCCCACATCACAGGCTGCCTCTGCTCACACATCCACCTATGGACACAGCTACCCTGCTGCTGGGCTGACTGTTGCCAGCCAGCCCCCGAAGTACACACAGCCTTCACTGCCCTCCCAGCCCATCTGGAGCCAGTCGCTGCCCTACAGCCGGCCCCTGCCTCCCACTTTCCCTCAGGGCTCTCATATGCAGGGGAGTCAACAGCAGCAGCCCCCAGCTTTCCCCTCCAGCCCAGCATCCCAACCCCCCGGTGCTGCTTATACCCCACATGCTGCGGAGGCAACCCATGTGGCAGCTTCGTGCCAGCCCCCTACCCAGCTCTACCAGAGTCTGCTCAGCACCTCACCCAGTGCTTCCACTCACACTCTGTCTGCCTCACTGGCTTCGCTTCGGCCTTATCCTCCAGGGCCAGCCCACATGCCCCCATCCCATGCATCAGCTTCATACAGCCAGGCCCCCCCTCCACTTCCCAGCAATCAGACCCACTACCCTCTCCCACCCAACCCTCCAGCAACAGGACAGAACTCGGCCTACACCTTCCCCGCCCCTCCTCCCCCACATGCCCCTGTTCCAGTCACTTCGTCCTCTGCTGCAGTGTCCACGGTGATTACAACAGCCACCTGCAAGACTGTGTCTCCAACTGCTGGGTCAGGTCCCGGGCCAAGCCTTCACAAGAGGTCACTGTCCCCTGCCCCAGTCCTTCTGGCCTATAGGGCAGGGACCCCACCCACCCAGCCCCCTCCAGGCCCACCAGCCTACAGAGGATCCTCATCACCAGTAACACCAGCCTCCCAAGCCTACAGACCTGCCACACCTCCAGTTACTCCAGTGCTATCTGGAGGGCCAACCATGGCCCCATCGACAGTCCAGGGGCCCGGAACACCCAGCCTGGGTCCTTCAGTTCAGGTCAAGCAGGAGCCGGCTGAGGAGTACGAGCCTGCTGAAAGCCCGTTGGTCCCATCCCAGAGTCCTTCTCCAGCCCCAAAAGTAGTGGACATGCCCAGCCATGCCAGCCAGTCTGCCAGGTGAGAAGCAGGTGATAGCTGTGTTTATTTTACCTCGTCTTCCGTGTGCTTGTCGGGGTGTTACCCTGCCTCTCTGCTTCATGTTAGTGTGTGTGTTAACTGACCCCTTCAGTCCTTCTCTTTCCTGTCAGGGTATTCATACTCCACCCTGTCGCAGCCCAGCTCGTGGGCAGTTGCATCACTTCTCCGCTGTCTTCCGCTTGGTGTTGCCATACTGGGACAGACCAAGGGTCCATCAAGCCCAGCATCCTGTTTCCAATAGTGGCCAATCCAGGTTACAAATACCTGGCAAGATCCCAAAAAAGAACAAAACATTCTAAACTGCTTATCTCAGAAATAGTGGAATAATAATCTATGGACTTTTCCTTTAGGAAGCCTTCCAAACCTTTTTTTAAACATCGCTAAGCTAACCGCCTTTACCACATTCTCTAGCAACGAATTCCAGAGTTTAATTACACGTTGAGTGAAGAAAAATTTTCTCCATTTCGTTTTAAATTTACCTTTGTCTCTGTCTCTCCTTTTGCAGTATCCGTATAGGTCTTTGCCTCTTGTTTCCTTCCAGTTTGTGAGTGGTATTTGTGTCTCTTTCCCCCACCACCCCCAGTCTGTGTGTACAGAGTCCTTTTTGAAGATTAATGTTACATTGATCACCCTTTAATTCTTAAGTAATGTAGCCGATTTTAATAATAGTTTACAGATTACTAGCAATAGATCTAAAATTTGTACTCCACCTAGAACTGTAGACAGAGCCAATTATAAATATATTAATCCTAAAGTTCATACTCGGTTGACGCTACACAGAGGGTATCTCTGGGATTATTACAAGATTTGAGGCATTTCTGTCAAATCCTCATTTTTGGCTTTTTCTGGATTCAGCTGTAGGCCTGTGATTTGCAGTGAGTTTCACAAGGTTCAGTACTGTTCCCCCTTAAATCAGTTAATTAGTCCTTCGGCCATCCTGAGTCAGACCGATGGTTCATCTAGGCCAATAGTGGACAATCCCGGTCACAAGCACCTGGCAGAACCTCAGAAAGAAGCAAGATTCCAGGCACAAATCAAAGTCAATATAAAATTAAATATAAAAAATATACAAATGAAATACAGAGTAAATCTGATCATAAAATATAGCAGTAAACATCGAGGACTGATTAATTCAAGTATGCTATAATGAACTATATACAGACTAGAAATATAAACTGAAAATATACAATTTAAAGTATAAATCTGCATGAGCACTTCAAAAGGATGTGGCTATCAATGATGATAATTGTGAATGTAATACACAGTGCTTCAATAAAATCTTCTGTTCTCCATTCACGTGTGGAAGTCATGACTCGTCCTCTGCTTCCTTGGGGTCCCCAGCTCACTTCTTTTCATCAGATCTCAGCGGTTATGACGTCTTGCTTTGTGCATTAAAGGAATATTGGGATAAGCCTGCATTTTTGGTCTTGCTCCATGCTTTGGTTATTAATCATATTGATTATTATAGTTCCTCCATTAAACATTTACAAACAGCTCAAACTGTGGCCATTAAATTAGTCCACCTGTTCATGGAGATCTGATGCTGTTACACCACTATTTAGAGAATACCATTAGCTACCAGTATCCCTCAGAATTACATCTAAAAGTCTTATATTTTAGCTCTGGTTTTCCAGTTCCTCTCTTCGATTCTTAATCCAGATTCTGAGAAAACTCTTTGCTCATCAGTACGAAATCTTAGTAATAGCTGTAGCAACTAAAGCAAACCTTGATTGCAGGCCGTGTGCTTTTCACTTCATAGTGCCAGACTTGTGAAACTCCCTATGACAATATCTTAAAGCCAAGGCGAATTTCTCAAATTAGATTTTTTTTCAGTTATGTTTAGTGAATGAGCAATGGAGATAAATTGGGTTGCTTGGTTCTAGGGTGTTGCTGTTACTTCACATTTTTAGGATCTGACTTTTCTATTTCTATTTTTGTGCTATTGTTAATGTAATTTCTCCGGTATTTTCAAAGAAGGATGGTATAGCAAAACATAAAGGTCTCCAGCATGTGTAACATCTGATGTAAGAGATAAGATCAGGCATCCTCTATAACCAGTTAAGGACTCTGGTATAACAGATAAGATGAGGCATCGTCTGTATCCAGTGGGTTTAGGGGGGAAGGGAAATGGGACTTGATATACTGCCTTCCTGTGGTTTTTCCAACTACATTCAAAGCGGTTTACATAGTATATACAGGTCCTTATTTTGTACCTGGGGCAATTGAGGGTTAAGTGACTTGTGCAAAGTCACAAGGAGCTGCAGTGGGAATCAAAACCCAGTTCCCCAGGACCAATGTCCACTGCACAAACCATTAGGCTACTCCTCCACTAGCAACATTCCATGTAGAATCTCAGATAGTAGCAACAGAATCTCAAATAGTAACAACATTCCATGTAGAATCTCAAGTAGTAGCAACAGGATCTCAAATAGTAGCAACATTTCATGTATAACCTCAAATAGTAGCAACAGAATCTCAAATACTAGCAACATTCCATGTAGAATCTCAAATAGTAGCAACATTTCATGTAGAATCTCAGATAGTGGCAACGGAATCTCAAATAGTAGCAACATTCCATGTAGAATCTAAAATAGTAGCAACATTGCATGTAGAATCTCAAATAGTAGCAACATTTCATGTAGAATCTCAAATAGTAGCAACAGAATCTCAAACAGTAGCAACATTTCATGTAGAATCTCAGTAGCAACAGAATCTCAAATAGTAGCAACATTTCATGTAGAATCTCAGATGGTAGCAACAGAATCTCAAATAGTAACAACATTTCATGTATAACCTCAAATAGTAGCAACAAAATCTCAAATACTAGCAACATTCCATGTGTAGCAACATTTCATGTAGAATCTCAGATAGTAGCAACAGAATTTCAAATAGTAGCAACATTTCATGTAGAATCTCAGATGGTAGCAACAGAATCTCAAATTGTAGCAACATTTCATGTAGAATCTCAAATGGTAGCAACAGATTCTCAAATAGTAGCAACATTCCATGTTCCACTGCACTAACCACTAGGCTACTCCTTGGGATTCTGGAATCTTGCTATTCTTTGGGGTTCTACATGGAATGTTGCTACTCTTTGACATTGTGCCTGGAATCTTGTTTATGGGACTTAATATAATGCGTTTATGTTGTTTTTGCACTACATTCAAAATAGTTACATAGTATATACAGGTCCTACTTGTACCTCGGTCAAGTTAAGTGACTTGTCCAAAGTCACAAGGAGCTGCAGTGGGAATCAAACCCAGTTCTCCAGGATCAATGTCCACTGCACCAGCCATTAGGCTACTCCTCCACTAGCAACATTCCATGTAGAATCTCAGATAGTAGCAACAGAATCTCAATAGTAACAACATTCCATGTAGAATCTCAAGTAGTAGCAACAGGATCTCAAATAGTAGCAACATTTCATGTAGAATCTCAAATATTACCAACAGGATCTCAAATAGTAGAAACATTCCATGTAGAATCTCAGATAGTAGCAACAGAATCTCAAATAGTAGCAACATTTCATGTAGAATCTCAGATAGTAGCAACAGAATCTCAAATCAGTAGCAACATTCATGTAGAATCTCAATAGTAGCAACAGAATCTCAATAGTAGCAACATTTCATGTATAACCTCAAATAGTAGGCAACATTTCATGTAGAATCTCAGATAGTGGCAACGGAATCTCAAATAGTAGCAACATGCCATGTAGAATCTAAAATAGTAGCAACAGTGCATGTAGAATCTCAAATAGTAGCAACATTTCATGTAGAATCTCAAATAGTAGCAACAGAATCTCAAACAGTAAGCACATTTCATGTAGAATCTCAGTAGCAACAGAATCTCAAATAGTAGCAACATTTCATGTATAACCTCAAATAGTAGCAACAAAATCTCAAATACTAGCAACATTCCATGTGTAGCAACATTTCATGTAGAATCTCAGATAGTAGCAACAGAATTTCAAATAGTAGCAACATTTCATGTAGAATCTCAGATGGTAGCAACAGAATCTCAAATTGTAGCAACATTTCATGTAGAATCTCAGATGGTAGCAACAGAATCTCAAATTGTAGCAACATTTCATGTAGAATCTCAAATGGTAGCAACAGATTCTCAAATAGTAGCAACATTCCATGTTCCACTGCACTAACCACTAGGCTACTCCTTGGGATTCTGGAATCTTGCTATTCTTTGGGGTTCTACATGGAATGTTGCTACTATTTGACATTGTGCCTGGGAATCTTGTTTATGGGACTTGATATAATGCGTTTATGTTGTTTTTGCAACTACATTCAAAATAGTTTACATAGTATATACAGGTCCTTACTTGTACCTTGGTCAAGTTAAGTGACTTGTCCAAAGTCACAAGGAGCTGCAGTGGGGAATCAAACCCAGTTCTCCAGGATCAATGTCCACTGCACCAGCCATTAGGCTACCTCCTCCACTAGCAACATTCCATGTAGAATCTCAGATAGTAGCAACAGAATCTCAAATGGTAGCAACATTCCATGTAGAATCTCAGATAGTAGCAACAGAATCTCAAATAGTAGCAACATTTCATGTAGAATCTCAGATAGTAGCAACAGAATCTCAAATAGTACCAACATTTCATGTAGAATCTCAGATAGTGGCAACATTCCATGTTCCACTGCACTAACCACTAGGCTACTCCTTGGGATTCTGGAATCTTGCTATTCTTTGGGGTTCTACATGGAATGTTGCTACTCTTTGACATTGTGCCTGGAATCTTGTTAATGGGACTTGATATAATGCGTTTATGTTGTTTTTGCAACTACATTCAAAGCAGTTTACATAGTATATACAGGTCCTTATTTGTCCCTGGGGCAATGGAGGGTTAAGTGACTTGTCCAGAGTCACAAGGAGCTGCAGTGGGAATCAAACCCAGTTCCCCGGGTTCAATGTCCACTGCACCAACCATTAGGCTACTCCTCCACTAGCAACATTCCATGTAGAATCTCAGATAGTAGCAACAGAATCTCAAACAGTAGCAACATTTCATGTAGAATCTCAAATAGTAGCAACAGAATCTCAAATAGTAACAACATTCCATGTAGAATTTCAAATAGTAGCAACATTTCATGTAGAATCTCAAATAGTAGCAACAGAATCTCAAATAGTACTGCACTAACCACCCAGGCTACTCCTTGGGATTCTGGAATCTTGCTATTCTTTGGGGTTCTACATGGAATGTTGCTACTCTTTGACATTGTGCCTGGAATCTTGTTAATGGGACTTGATATAATGCGTTTATGTTGTTTTTGCAACTATATTCAAAGCAGTTTACATAGTATATACAGGTCCTTATTTGTACCTGGGGCAATGGAGGGTTAAGTGACTTGTCCAAAATCATAAGGAGTGGTAGTGGAAATCAAGCCCAGTTCCCCAGGATTAAAGTCCACTGCCACTAACCACTAGGCTACTCATCTACTAGCAACTTCCATGTAGAATCTCAATAGTAGCAACATTCATGTAGAATCTCAAATAGTAGTAACAGAATCTCATATAGTAGCAACATTTCATGTAGAATCTCAAATAGTAGCAACAGAATCGCAAATAGTAGCAACATTTCATGTACAATCTCAGTAGCAACAGAATCGCAAATAGTAGCAACATTTCATGTAGAATCTCAGATGGTAGCAACAGAATCGCAAATAGTAGCAACATTCCATGTTCTACTGCACTAACCACTAGGCTACTCCTTGGATTCTGGAATCTTGCTATTCTTTGGGGTTCTACATGGAATGTTGCTACTCTTTGACATTGTGCCTGGATCTTGTTAATGGGACTTGATATAATGCATTTATGTGTTTTTGCAACTACATTCAAAGCAGTTTACATAGTATATACAGGTCCTTATTTGTCCCTGGGGCAATGGAGGGTTAAGTGACTTGTCCAGAGTCACAAGGAGCTGCAGTGAGAATCAAACCCAGTTCCCCAGGTTCAATGTCCACAACACCAACCTTTAGGCTACTCCTCCACTAGCAACATTCCATGTAGAATCTCAGACAGTAGCAACAGAATCTCAAATAGTAGCAACATTTCATGTAGAGTCTCAGATAGTAGCAACAGAATCTCAAATAGCAACATTTCATGTAGAATCTCAGATAGTAGCAACATTTCGTGTAGAATCTCAGATAGTAGCAACAGAATCTCAAATAGCAACATTTCATGTAGAATCTCAATAGTAGCAACAGAATCTCAAATAGTAGCAACATTCCATGTTCCACTGCACTAACACTAGGCTACTCCTTGGGATTCTGGAATCTTGCTATTCTTTGGGGTTCTACATGGAATGTTGCTACTCCTTGACATTGTGCCTGGAATCTTGTTTATGGGGACTTGATATAATGCGTTTATGTTGTTTTTTGCAATACATTTAAAGCAGTTTACATAGTATATACAGGTCCTTATTTGTACCTGGGGCAATGGAGGGTTAAGTGACTTGTCCAAAGTCATAAGGTGCTGTAGTGGAAATCAAGCCCAGTTCCCCAGGATTAAAGTCCACTGCACTAACCACTAGGCTACTCATCTACTAGCAACATTCCATGTAGAATCTCAAATAGTAGCAACAGAATCTCAAATAGTAGCAACATTTCATGTAGAATCTCAAATAGTAGCAACAGAATCTCAAATAGTAGCAACATTTCATGTAGAATCCAAATACTAGCAACATTCCATGTAGAATCTCAAATAGTAGCAACATTTCACGTAGAATCTCAGACAGTAGCAACAGAATCTCAAATAGCAACATTTCATGTAGAATCTCAGATAGTAGCAACAGAATTTCAAATAGCACCATGTCATGTAGAATCTCAGTAGCAACAGAATCTCAAATAGCAACATTTCATGTAGAATCTCAAATAGTAGCAACATTTCATGTAGAATCTCAGATATTAGCAACATTCCATGTAGAATCTTAGATAGTAGCAACCAGAATCTCAAATAGTAGCAAAATTTCAGTAGAATCTCAGATAGTAGCAACAGAATCTCCAAATAGTAACAACATTCCATGTAGAATCTCAAATAGTAGCAACAGAACCTCAAATGGTAGCAACATTTCATGTAGAATCTCAAATAGTAGCAACAGAACCTCAAATGGTAGCAACATTTCATGTAGAATCTCAGATAGTAGCAACAGAATCTCAAACAGTAGCAACATTTCATGTAGAATCTCAAATAGTAGCAACAGAATCTCAAATGGTAGCAACAGTTCATGTAGAATCTCAGATAGCAACAGAATCTCAAACAGTAGCAAATTTAATGTAGAATCTCAGATAGTAGCAACAGAATCTCAAATGGTAGCAACATTTCATGTAGAATCTCAGATAGTAGCAACAGAATTTCAAATAGTAGCACATTTCATGTAGAATCTCAGATAGTAACAACCATTCCATGTAGAATCTCAAATAGTAGCAACAGAATCTCAAATAGTAGCAACATTCCATGTTCCACTGCACTAACCACTAGGCTACTCCTTGGGATTCTGGAATCTTGCTATTCTTTGGGGTTCTACATGGAATGTTGCCACTCTTTGACATTGTGCCTGGAATCTTGTTAATGGGACTTAATATAATGTGTTTATGTTGTTTTTGCAACTACATTCAAAGCAGTTTACATAGTATATACAGGTCCTTGTTTGTACCTGGGGCAATGGAGGGTTAAGTGACTTGTCCAAAGTCATAAGGAGCTGTAGTGGAAATCAAGCCCAGCTCCCCAGGATTAAAGACCACTGCACTAACCACTAGGCTACTCCTCTACTAGCAAACATTCCATGTAGAATCTCAAAGAGTAGCAACAGAATCTCAAAAGTAGCAACATTTCATGTAGATTCTCAGATAGTAGCAACAGAATCTCAAATAGTAGCAACATTTCATACAGAATCTCAAATAGTAGCAACATTTCATGTAGAATCTCAGATACTAGCAACAGAATCTCAAATAGCAACATTTCATGTAGAATCTCAGATAGTAGCAACATTTCGTGTAGAATCTCAGATAGTAGCAACAGAATCTCAAATAGTAGCAACATTTCATGTAGAGTCTCAGATAGTAGCAACAGAATCTCAAATAGCAACATTTCATGTAGAATCTCAGATAGTAGCAACATTTCATGTAGAATCTCAGATAGTAGCAACAGATCTCAAATAGTAGCAACATTTCATGTAGAGTCTCAGATAGGTAGCAACAGAATCTCAAATAGCAACATTTCATGTAGAATCTCAGATAGTAGCAACATTTCGTGTAGAATCTCAGATAGTAGCAACAGAATCTCAAATAGCAACATTTTCATGTAGAATCTCAAATAGTAGCAACAGAATCTCAAATAGTAGCAACATTCCATGTTCCACTGCACTAACCACTAGGCTACTCCTTGGGATTCTGGAATCTTGCTATTCTTTGGGGTTCTACATGGAATGTTGCTACTCCTTGACATTGTGCCTGGAAATCTTGTTTATGGGACTTGATATAATGCGTTTATGTTGTTTTTGCAACTACATTTAAAGCAGTTTACATAGTATATACAGGTCCTTATTTGTACCTGGGGCAATGGAGGGTTAAGTGACTTGTCCAAAGTCATAAGGTGCTGTAGTGGAAATCAAGCCCAGTTCCCCAGGATTAAAGTCCACTGCACTAACCACTAGGCTACTCATCTACTAGCAACATTCCATGTAGAATCTCAAATAGTAGCAACAGAATCTCAAATAGTAGCAACATTTCATGTAGAATCTCAAATAGTAGCAACAGAATCTCAAATAGTAGCAACATTTCATGTAGAATCTCAAATACTAGCAACATTCCATGTAGAATCTCAAATAGTAGCAACATTTCACGTAGAATCTCAGACAGTAGCAACAGAATCTCAAATAGCAACATTTCATGTAGAATCTCAGATAGTAGCAACAGAATTTCAAATAGCACCATGTCATGTAGAATCTCAGTAGCACAGAATCTCAAATAGCAACATTTCATGTAGAATCTCAAATAGTAGCAACATTTCATGTAGAATCTCAGATAGTAGCAACATTCCATGTAGAATCTTAGATAGTAGCAACAGAATCTCAAATAGTAGCAAAATTTCAGTAGAATCTCAGATAGTAGCAACAGAATCTCAAATAGTAGCAACATTTCATGTAGAATCTCAGATAGTAGCAGCAGAATCTCAAATAGTAGCAACGTTCCATGTTCCACTGCACTAACCACTAGGCTACTCCTTGGGATTCTGGAATCTTGCTATTCTTTGGGGTTCTACATGGAATGTTGCTACTCCTTGACATTGTGCCTGGAATCTTGTTTATGGGACTTGATATAATGCGTTATGTTGTTTTTGCAACTACATTTAAAGCAGTTTACATAGTATATACAGGTCCTTATTTGTACCTGGGGCAATGGAGGGTTAAGTGACTTGTCCAAAGTCATAAGGAGCTGTAGTGGAAATCAAGCCCAGTTCCCCAGGATTAAAGTCCACTGCACTAACCACTAGGCTACTCATCTACTAGCAACATTCCATGTAGAATCTCAAATAGTAGCAACAGAATCTCAAATAGTAGCAACATTTCATGTAGAATCTCAAATAGTAGCAACAGAATCTCAAATAGTAGCAACATTTCATGTAGAATCTCAAATACTAGCAACATTCCATGTAGAATCTCAAATAGTAGCAACATTTCACGTAGAATCTCAGACAGTAGCAACAGAATCTCAAATAGCAACATTTCATGTAGAATCTCAGATAGTAGCAACAGAATTTCAAATAGCACCATGTCATGTAGAATCTCAGTAGCAACAGAATCTCAAATAGCAACATTTCATGTAGAATCTCAAATAGTAGCAACATTTCATGTAGAATCTCAGATAGTAGCAACATTCCATGTAGAATCTTAGATAGTAGCAACAGAATCTCAAATAGTAGCAAAATTTCAGTAGAATCTCAGATAGTAGCAACAGAATCTCAAATAGTAGCAACATTTCATGTAGAATCTCAGATAGTAGCAACAGAATCTCAAATAGTAGCAACATTTCATGTAGAATCTCAGATAGTAGCAGCAGAATCTCAAATAGTAGCAACGTTCCATGTTCCACTGCACTAACCACTAGGCTACTCCTTGGGATTCTGGAATCTTGCTATTCTTTGGGGTTCTACATGGAATGTTGCTACTCCTTGACATTGTGCCTGGAATCTTGTTTATGGGACTTGATATAATGCGTTTATGTTGTTTTTGCAACTACATTTAAAGCAGTTTACATAGTATATACAGGTCCTTATTTGTACCTGGGGCAATGGAGGGTTAAGTGACTTGTCCAAAGTCATAAGGCGCTGTAGTGGAAATCAAGCCCAGTTCCCCAGGATTAAAGTCCACTGCACTAACCACTAGGCTACTCATCTACTAGCAACATTCCATGTAGAATCTCAATAGTAGCAACAGAATCTCAAATAGTAGCACATTTCATGTAGAATCTCAAATAGTAGCAACAGAATCTCAAATAGCAACATATCATGTAGAATCTCAGATAGTAGCAACAGAATTTCAAAAAGCACCATGTCATGTAGAATCTCAGTAGCAACAGAATCTCAAATAGCAACATTTCATGTAGAATCTCAAATAGTAGCAACATTTCATGTAGAATCTCAGATAGTAGCAAACATTCCATGTAGAATCTTAGATAGTAGCAACAGAATCTCAAATAGTAGCAAAATTTCAGTAGAATCTCAGATAGTAGCAACAGAATCTCAAATAGTAGCAACATTTCATGTAGAATCTCAGATAGTAGCAGCAGAATCTCAAATAGTAGCAACGTTCCATGTTCCACTGCACTAACCACTAGGCTACTCCTTGGGATTCTGGAATCTTGCTATTCTTTGGGGTTCTACATGGAATGTTGCTACTCCTTGACATTGTGCCTGGAATCTTGTTTATGGGACTTGATATAATGCGTTTATGTTGTTTTTGCAACTACATTTAAAGCAGTTTACATAGTATATACAGGTCCTTATTTGTACCTGGGGCAATGGAGGGTTAAGTGACTTGTCCAAAGTCATAAGGAGCTGTAGTGGAAATCAAGCCCAGTTCCCCAGGATTAAAGTCCACTGCACTAACCACTAGGCTACTCATCTACTAGCAACATTCCATGTAGAATCTCAAATAGTAGCAACAGAATCTCAAATAGTAGCAACATTTCATGTAGAATCTCAAATAGTAGCAACAGAATCTCAAATAGTATCAACATTTCATGTAGAATCTCAGATAGTAGCAACAGAATCTCAAATAGCAACATTTCATGTAGAATCTCAAATAGTAGCAACAGAATCTCAGATAGTAGCAACAGAATCTCTAATAGTAGCAACATTTCACGTAGAATCTCAGACAGTAGCAACAGAATCTCAAATAGCAACATTTCATGTAGAATCTCAGATAGTAGCAACAGAATTTCAAATAGCAACATGTCATGTAGAATCTCAGTAGCAACAGAATCTCAAATAGCAACATTTCATGTAGAATCTCAAATAGTAGCAACAGAATCTCAAATAGTAGCAACATTTCATGTAGAATCTCAGATAGCAGCAACATTCCATGTAGAATCTCAAATAGTAGCAACAGAATCTCAAATAGTAGCAACATTTCATGTAGAATCTCAGATAGCAGCAACATTCCATGTAGAATCTCAAATAGTAGCAACAGAATCTCAAATAGCAACATTTCATGTAGAATCTCAAATAGTAGCAACAGAATCTCAAATAGTAGCAACAGAATCTCAAATAGTAGCAACATTTCATGTAGAATCTCAGATAGTAGCAGAATCTCAAATAGTAGCAACATTTCATGTAGAATCTCAAATACTAGCAACATTCCATGTAGAATCTCAAATAGTAGCAACATTCCATGTAGAATCTCAGACAGTAGCAACAGAATCTCAAATAGCAACATTTCATGTAGAATCTCAGATAGTAGCAACAGAATTTCAAATAGCACCATGTCATGTAGAATCTCAGTAGCAACAGAATCTCAAATAGCAACATTTCATGTAGAATCTCAAATAGTAGCAACAGAATCTCAAATAGTAGCAACATTTCATGTAGAATCTCAGATAGGAGCAACATTCCATGTAGAATCTCAGATAGTAGCAACAGAATCTCAAATAGTAGCAAAATTTCAGTAGAATCTCAGATAGTAGCAACAGAATCTCAAATAGTAGCAACATTTCATGTAGAATCTCAGACAGTAGCAGCAGAATCTCAAATAGTAGCAACGTTCCATGTTCCACTGCACTAACCACTAGGCTACTCCTTGGGATTCTGGAATCTTGCTAGTCTTTGGGGTTCTATATGGAATGTTGCTACTCTTTGACATTGTGCCTGGAATCTTGTTAATGGGACTTGATATAATGCGTTTATGTTGTTTTTGCAACTACATTCAAAGCAGTTTACATAGTATATACAGGTCCTTATTTGTACCTGGGGCAATGGAGGGTTAAGTGACTTGTCCAGAGTCACAAGGAGCTGCAGTGGGAATCAAACCCGATTCTCCAGGATCAAAGTCCGCTGCACTAACCACTAGGCTACTCCTCCGTTTAGAGTCTCTTGTAAACTATCTGGGGTTTTCATCTGCAGGTCTTCATATTGTGTGAAGGTCATTGGCATAAATGCAACAGAGTTTGGACCTTTCAGACTATATCCAGTTCTCTTTGTCTTCTCACTCCCTGTTCTTGTCATTACTCAGATTTAACAAGCTCCTGGACAGAGGATTCAACTCCTGCTCCCGCACTGATCTCTGTTTTGTCCCTCTGGAGGGCTCAAAGCTTGCCAAGAAGCGAGCAGATCACATCGAAAGAGCGCGCAAGGAAGCAGAGCAAAAAGCCCGAGAGGAAAAGGAAAGGGAGAGGGAGCGAGAGAGAGAGAAAGAGAGAGAACGGGAGAGGGAGAGAGAACTGGAGAGAAACCTGGTATGAAAATGCAAAGATCTTCAGCTGTCTGTGCTTGTCCCTGTGCTCTGGGGGGGG
Source organism: Microcaecilia unicolor (assembly GCF_901765095.1). Taxonomy (NCBI): domain Eukaryota; kingdom Metazoa; phylum Chordata; class Amphibia; order Gymnophiona; family Siphonopidae; genus Microcaecilia; species Microcaecilia unicolor. The sequence continues at coordinate 34,578,730 of NC_044044.1, forward strand.
GGGCGTCGCTGCTGCTCCCTGTGCTGTGTGCAGGACTGCCGAGAAACAGAGCCGGACCGGGGGCAGGATCGCCGCAGCCGTCACTGCTCCCCCCCCCCCCCCCCCCCCCCACAACCTTCCTGCGCCTGCTTCTCCCTCGGTTTGTCACTACTGCTCCTGTGTGCCGGGACAGGGTTATGAACCACCCAGGGCCCGACACACAGCAGCAGGAGAGAGACAGAACCCAGCACTGGGTCCTCTTAGAGGCCGAGCCTGTGGTCTCTGCTGCTTCCTGTGCTCTGTGTGTCTGTAATGTCGCTGCTGCTTCCTGGGGGATATGTTTATTTTCCTTGTCTAAATTTTGTCCTTGTTTGCTCCTTCCCTTATTGCAGAAGATTCCTGCGGAGGTTCGTCCTGCAGACTGTGCTCAGCTGGCGGCTGTGGCTCATCGTGCCCCCTTTGAACCAGGCAGTGCTGTGGCCACTGTTCCTCCCTACCTGGGTCCGGACACCCCAGCCCTGCGTACACTTAGCGAGTATGCCCGTCCTCACGTCATGTCCCCGGGCAATCGCAGCCACCCTTTCTATGTGCCTCTGGGCACGATGGAGCCGCTGCTGGCGTACGGCGTATACGGCAGTGAGCCGGCAGCTGCGCGGGAAGCCAGGGAGCGAGAAGCCCGGGAGAGGGAGCTGCGAGAGAGGCTGAAGCCAGGCTTTGAGGTGAAGCCCGCGGACCTGGAGCAACTGCACGCTGTGCCTGGAGCCCTAGAGCACTACCCCCGGCACGGGCCACTAGCGCTGGCCGGAGGCCCTGGTTTGCATCCCTTTCCTTTCCATCCAGGGCTGGGGCCTCTGGAGCGGGAGAGGCTGGCGCTGGCTGCGGAGAGGCAGCACACGCTGGGCGGGGACCCGCTGGTCAGGCTTCAGATGCTAAATGTGACTCCACACCATCACCAGCACTCGCATATCCATTCCCACCTTCACCTGCATCAGCAGGATGCCGTGCATGCAGGTAAGATACAGGCTGTGTGTGGGGAGTCCTCCGGGAGTGAATGCAGATGAGCTGCAGGCTGGGGGTGGAGGGAGTCCTCTGGGAGTGCATTTAAGTAAGATGCAGGTTGGGGGTGGGGGAAGTCCTCTGGGAGTGCATGCAGGTAAGATTGCAGGCTGGGGGAGTGTGGGGAAGACTTCTAGCAGTGCATGCAGGTAAGATGCAGGTCTGAGGGTGGGTGCATGGGGGAGACCCTCTAGGAGTTCATGCAGGTGATACAGGCCGGGGTGTGGGGGGTGAGAGCTCTTATTAAGATGGGGAAAATTCACTGCTTATTTCTAGGATAAGTAGCATAAAATGTATTGAATTGTTCTGTACTTGTAACCTGGATTGGCCACTATTGGAAACAGGGTGCTGGGCTTGATGGACCTTTGGTCTGTCCCAGTTTGGCACTACTTAATGTACTTTTTTGAAGACATGAACCCTGAGTCTGGTAAGTGTCTGGGGGGGGGGGGGGTCCAATCCAGCTCTTAGTGCTGATGAGTAAACTTTCTCGGGGGAGGTGTGCACTTGATGGTAGGAGATACTTTGGGATGGTTGGGTGGGGGGAGACTAGAAACTTTTATCTGAGATAGAGGGAAAGGTATTACGTTTTTATGCAGGTGGATTTGGGCTGAGGATTGGTAAGAGAAGGTGGTTGGGGATGGAGTGGGGAGATAATGGGGTTTAGTCATGACATTCCACCCGCTGGGTGGAAGCAGATTATAACTGTCTGGGTCAGTTAGGTTGGGGAAAATGGGTGTGCTGGCCCTCTTAGTGATTAGGCTGAGATTTGGGGAGGCCAGAAGGAAATACTACTTCTTGTGATCCTGGACAAGTTGGGTACCAGCTTCGCGTTTTTCCCCAAGTGTTCTTTTATTTTGTAAACATGAGAAAAATGCTTAGATATTTTAGACCAGGGCTTCCCAAACTTGTTCTCAAGTAAATTTGAATACACTGGAGGCTCGTGTGTCCATTTTATTGTGGCAATCCTGAAAACCTGACTGGCTGTGGAGCGCCAGGGACAGATTTGGGAAGCCCTGACTTAGAGTGAAATGCCCTGCTGTGCCTGATTCTAACTCCCTTCAGCTTGGAAACCTAAAATCCAGATTCACTCTCTCTGTAACCCTTCTTCTTCCAGCCTCGGCCTCTGTTCACCCCCTGATGGATCCGCTGACCTCTGGGTCCCACCTGACCCGGATTCCTTACCCCACTGGGACCCTGCCTAACCCGCTGCTGCCACACCCTCTCCATGAGAACGAGGTTCTCAGACACCAGCTCTTTGGTAAGATTTAGACCACAGAAGGGGGTCTATCATGAGAGAGCAGGATAGAATGTGGGGAGGAATCCTATATGGATGGGCAGAGGAGGGGTGACTGGAGTTGGGTGCAGAGTAGGGAGGTAGTGGATGGATGAAACACAACCTAAATAGGGCTGATGTGCAGGGGTCTGTTGGAATTTGAGACAGGTGTGATGGGGTGGGAGGGGGAATTCCAGGAATAGAAAAGAGGGAATGGCAGGGCTGAAGTAAGCTATGTGCAGACGCAAGGGAGGGCAGGGGCTCCAAATGGTGTCCTGCCCACTGCCTTCCCTGTTTGGCTGCAACGCAGTGGGTGGGACAGGAGCTGTAGGGGGCGTGTCTCCAGCTTGGGATGATCCTGAGGAATGGTTTCAGGGAAATGTAAGTTCAAATTAACAGTGTCAAAAGGGGCCTTAAGAGTTGGGGGGGGGGGGCTCTAGAAGGGTTCGGCTCTGGATGTAAGTAGGCCCCCTGCTTTCTTTCACAGATTGAGTGAGTGAGATTTGCACCACTGAGTTTTTCCTTCCTCTCTGTTTTCTTCATCTTTTTCCCCTTCTCACGCCCATGTCTGCCTCAGTTCCCCCTTCTGTGCTGTATTCCAGTGTGCTTCCCACACTTTTTCCAGATGTGACCCCGGTTTTAGGAGGTTAAAAATGTTGTACCACCACAGGCCAACTTCTGGCATGACTGCAATACTCTTTTCAACCCCACCTCTTGTCCAACCTGCGCGAGGCCGAGGATGCCATAATCTGGTTTTGCAGCTTTTTTGAGAATTGCTGCTGTACTCCCTCATTGTCCCCTCTCCCATGTCTCTCAGTCTCCTTCTGATTCGTCTTTTCTGCCTATCTCCATCTTTCTCATCCCACTCCACTATGTCTCTCAGTCTCTTTCTGATTCTTCCTTCTGTCTCTTTCCATCTTTCTCTCACTCTCTCCCACGTCTCTCACTCTCCCTTCAGCCTCTCTGCATCTTCTTTCCCCTCTCCCACATATCTGAGGCTCTTTCTGATTCTTCTTCTGTCTCTGTCCTCTTTCTCTCCCACATCTCTCAGTCTCTCTGATTCGTCCTTCTGGCTCCATCTTCTCTCCCCCTCTCCCACATCTCTCAGTCTTTTTCTGATTCTCCCTTCTTTCTCTCCCCACCCCCCCCCCCCCCCCACCCCATGTCTCTCACTCTCCATCTGGCTTTGCCCCATTCTCTCAAGAGTCAGAAACTTTATTAGCATGACATTTTGTAGATGTGTGTGCAAAAGTAGCACAATGAATTATTGAAATGTGAGAGTAAACTCTTTCTATGAAACAGAAAAAACAGTCAAATGAAATGTTAAAGAAATTATCTCTTGTTTCCGCCCCCCTCTCTCTCTCTCTCTCTCTCACTTCTCTCCATCTCTGCCATAGCTGCGCCTTACCGGGACCTGCCTGGTGCCTCTCAGCCCCCATGTCTGCAGCGCACCAGCTTCAGGCCATGCATGCCCCAGTCAGCAGAGCTGCAACGACTGGCTCTAGAGCAGCAACAGTGGCTTCACACCCCACCAACCCTTTGCATGGGGTCCCGCTGCCTGGACAGGAGATTACTACAGGTAAGAGGCCTGCATCCTCTCAGATCATCTTTCTACTCTGACAGCCAGAATCTTTCCCAGGGGCCACCAAATGTCTGCCTGGGGATTGTTCCCAGAGTCCATTCCAGGAAACTCAGAAATCCAGTGCCTGGTCTGTCTTGTTCTCAGAGTCCACTCCAGGAAACTCAGAAATCCAGTTCCTGGTCTTGTCTTGTTCCCTAGTGTCTGTTCTGTTAACACATATTTTTTTTTTCCCTTTTTTTTAGTCACTTGAAGAAAGAGAGTGATAAGCCACTGTAAGACACCAGATGATGATGACATCAGCATGTCATCTGCCAAAGGTCAGAGAGCAGGCAGGGAAGAGGTTTCCCCCCCCAGGACCATCACTGGATGCCATTGAGCGGATTGAGACATGGGGAAAGGAGGACATGAGGTCACCGGACCCAGTACAAGGCATTCTGAGATCACTATGTATATTCCACCGTCCGCTGTTCATATATTTCCTTGGTTCTGTTTTATTTTCCTCTGGTCTCACCATGTAGTACCTGATCAGCATGACCCAAAAAATACTACTGCCTCTCCCTCCTTCTCCAGCCCCTTATTCCTTTCCAGTTGATTCTCTCCAGGAGGAACAAGAGGAAAATCCTGGCTCCATACCTATGAAATGTATGACTGTGGCCTCTGTTTTCATGTCTGTAGACTTATACATGACCTTTGTTCATCTGTTTGAAATGATCAATCAGAAACAAGCATTCCCAGAACTAATGCCATGGCACCTGTGAAAAAGAAACCAAAACGTTGAGAGAGATCAATGTGTGAAAGGTAAAGATTACGTGGTGGAGAAGTGTGTACTTTTGTCGAGCCCTGTAGAGTGAGAGAGTCTATTTAAGGTAGAGAAGAATCCATCAGGACCTGGTACTTGCCAACCACCCTGCAACATTAAGAACTGGAGGAGTTAATCCCCACACCCCCTGCATTATTGGACGTGAATTCTTTCTTGGCAAGTGGGTCATTTTGTTAAACACCCACAACCCCATTTAAAGTAACGCTTTGCTGTCATCTTCTCACCTTTTATCATGTCTTTTGGTGTTGAAGGGTCATCGCTGCACTCCATTTTCCGTATGGAAGAAAGATTCCTCTTGTGCTCCCCCCATCCTGAGCACCACCCTGCCCCATTGAACTGCACCATTATTCCTTCAGTCGGGGGGGGGGGGGGTGGAGGAAGGCTTGAGTCCCCTTTCAGAATACGAAGCAGAGACCTAACTGTGATGAAAGCGGCAGCAGCGCCCCCTGGCTGTGGTTCTGATGTGGTAGCTCATTTCTCATTTTATCCTGTCACACAGTGTTCTACCTACCACTAACCTACTCAACATTAATTTTCTTCAAGAATTGGAGCGAGGATCCCACTGGTGTCACCAAAGAAGAAGACGCTAGCCTCCACAGGGACTTCACTGGTCGCTAAAACAGCAACTGACTCGTTTTCCAGCACCACCTTTACCACAGGTGGAAAGAGCCAGAAAGGGAGAGGTGGGGCAGAAGGAACCGCTTTCAGCCAGTCTGATTGCTGGACTGATGTGTTGTTTTTTTTTTCTTCCCAGGAGCTTAGAGACAAGGTTATATGAAATGAAAATGGGGAGAAGAAATGAACACTTGATGTAGCGAAGTGGCTGTACAATATATTTAATTATTTTTATTCCTGTTCTGTGTTTTACCACTGTTAGCATTGCTATGGGATTGAGATGAGGCTGTAATGGAAGCTGTAGAGAGCATCCTGAAAGCACTTCCAAATATTTATTTCCTTTATTTTGCTTTGGGATGAAACCAACCTAAAAAAATGAATTAGTAAATAAGCAATGAGGGATGACAGGAGACTGAAGTGTCTCACTCTCACGCCATCTCTTTTTGGCCCCAGTGTGTCTTTTCTGAGTCAGGAAAAATTTATTCCGATTGAGTTTTGTTCATTTGTTGCCAAAGTAATACACAGAATGGTTAAAACATGAAAAGAAAATACAGTGCACAGGTTGTGGGAAATCTTTCTGCGTGCTTGCTCCTCCGTCTGTTCATCAGATAGGAGGGAGAAGAATTTAGAATAATGGGTGAGAGTGAGAAGGAAAGACGGGGTGATGGAAGACCAAAAACATGGGCGGAAGAGAAATGAAACTGGCAAAGAAAGCTGAGGGGAGAGTAGACAGGGAGGGGAGCCTCTGACCGCAGTGCTTAGACCCCAGAAAGTCTGAAAGAGCCAAAGCAGAGTGTGTGAGACCAGCGAACGGGCCTGTTCCCCCTCCCTGATGAGGTGTAGGAGAGTTAAGCCAAGGGACACCAAGGGAGCAGGGCTGGGTGTCCCTGAGAGAGAATGAGAGCAGGACCCTGAGTGTCTGAGAACAGTGGGATAAGGACTGGGTGCTTCTGTGAGAGAATGAGAGCAGGACCCTGAGCCTCTGCGAGAGCCGCGAAGCAGGACTGAATGTCCCAAGGTCTCCTGGGAGCAAAGCCAGGCCCCTGGCTGCCTGTAATAGGGAAAGTGGGCTGGTAACAGAATATCCACGGTGGCATAAAGCAGGGCTGATCAGTGTAAGTCACAAGCAGCACACAAAATGGACTGGTTAATTCCAAGTTTTCCTTTACAGTAACCTAATAATATACAGGTTAAATCTAAGCACATAGCACTTGGCATAGTTTGTGCTAACGACTTATCACATTATTTAGCAAATCATACATTTGGAAAAGTATGACCTGGCTTCCTTTTTAACCAATTAATTATTTGCTCAAACTTAGCTGCTTAATAGAGAGGAAAAGGGAGAGATTTTTAACTGGGTTGATTTATACAGTTAAACCCACTTTTACTGTAGAAATCTTTAAAATGTTGACCCTAAGGTGTCTTTAGATTCCTTATTATAAAATGTATACATAAGATTTGGACCATAACTTAAACCGTTTTATAAAGCAGGATTTGGGGGGGGGGGGGGGTTATGCAGGCAGAGCTGCAGATGCTGGGCAGGAAAACTCAGTACGTAAGTAGCAGAGGGTGCTGCAGGGAAGGAGTGAGGTGCATTCAAAGAGCTGTGTGGGAGTCTCAGTACGTAAATAGCAGAGGGTGCTGCAGGGAGGAGTGAGGTGCATTCAAAGAGCTGTGTGTGGGAGTCTCAGTACTGGAATAGCAGGGACTGCTGCAGGGAAGGAGTGAGGTGCATTTGCAAAGCTGACTGGTCTTATTAACAAGGACAAGGAAGGTGAATGGGTTTAATCTCCAACTTCTCTGTAACGATCTGTTCAAACTTTAGGTGAGCAGGATTTTATGAGGCGAGTGGGTTTCCAAGGTCTCACAACAGTCTGTTTGGATACTGTTTTCTTGTTGTTCATTGTGTTTTACATCCGGACTCTAGTTGAAAACTTTGCACAAATATCTCATCCTGAAAAAGTCCAGGTGTCCTTTACTCCTGCAAACACACAACCCCAGTCTGAGGAAAGGGCAGGTCGACTCTAGTCTCCTGTGATCTGCGGTTGAATCATAGTGCAATTAACCCTGTATGTACATACGGCACTTTGAAAATTGTGTAAATGTTCTGTCTGGAACTCAGATGTCTTGTATCTCTTCTGCTTTCAAAACAAAATGTCTAACAATTAACTTTAATATTTTGTATGTGTTTATCCCTTTTATGGAGGAGGAGGGGGGTGTTTTTTTCAGGACTACGGATAATCACTTGGTTATTGTATCCTTATCTTCTCCCTTATACACACTGGTGACATGTCAGTGCAGTGGCCTGATTAACATTTTTCTTGTACACCAGTTTGTTATCTTTGAGGAAAGGTGATACATTAAATAATTAAATAAACCATAAATCATAAACCATTAGCTCTCCTGAAGCTCAGAAGGGCTTGCGAAAAGGGGCCTTTTAGAGCATCTGCCAGACACCATTGCTCACCCATCTCCACTCTAGTTTCATTTCAGCTCCCTTGCTACTGGGCAGATCTGTTCCTGCTCTCCTCAATTATTCTCCTCATGGGCCCAACCCTATATTCAGAAAATTCCACAGGAAGATGAATGCAAAGAAACTCTTACAACCCAGTACCTAGGACATTCCCACTATGTGAAGTCTTGTCTCCCTGGTCACAATGTTTCAGGTGCCATCCTTCCAAGATTACCCATCCAACTATGCTCCCTCAGACTAAGGCCTCTGACATCTCCAGCCATGCTTCTTCTGGTAAAGCTTGGCAGCATCCTGTCACACCACCACGGCCTTGACTGCATCCATCCAGGCCTCCTCCAGTTATGCCCATGCTGACCTCAAGCTCACTTGCCTAGAAAGGCCTCTTGTCAGCCCCTCACTGTGGTGGGCCATAAAGTACTCAAAGAACCCCTGCACCAACTCCAAGTACCCTTGGGAAAGGGAAGAGCAGTCTTAGATGATACGGGTATGAAGGTCTTCCAGAATCCCACGCTGAACTTGTGAATCACTGTTTAGCAATTCCAACTCCTTCTTTACCCTGACTCCCTGCTAGTCCCCCCTCTCTGCCCCTGGATGCAAGGACCTCAGTATCACCCAACTCCTCAAAAATCTGATCTCCCATTCCAAGCCTTCAATACCACCTCTTGCACGACTATCTATGGAGAACCTCTATTATAGTAAGTAATCGCACTGTATTGTCCTGTCATCCGTTTCTCTCTACTGCCTTGATATCGAGGCCAGATCTGTGATAAGTGATTGAAGTATATCTTGTGAATGACACCACCCTTAACAATGCTGCGCTGGTGGGAGACTCTTGTGTGTTCTTAGGAAGGATAGCACTCACGGTGCTTAAGGATTGTATCTTGTAAACAGAATAGGATAGTGCCCCATTATCTGTGCTGCTGTGGGGGGAGATGGAGAGTACCCTGTGTATGAAGGACCGTGAACCCTGTGCTAGTGTAACAGGAGATTGAGCTGTTCTGTGTATAAAGGGACAGGTCCCTGACACTATGCCAATGTGTATGCCCTGTACACAGGCTTTTTTTGATAGGTACTGAGTACCGGCACTTTTCCATTGTCTGCTAAAATTGACCCCAAGTTTTAATGATAGAGCTTAGGCTCTACAAACCAATTCTGTCTTGTAATAGATTCTGTGACTGGTTGCAGGGGCCTGGCTATTATGGGGTGGGTCCCTCAGTGATCACCCCACTCCTGAAGGGTGACCTAGCATTTGAGTACCGGCACCTTTTTGCTAGAAAAAAAACACACTGCCTGTACATAGAGAATGTCACTAGCAGCACAGACCCACAATGATACTCTGCAAATTTAAATGGAGAGAGACCTTGTGGCCCCCCGAGGGGCGTAAAGAATGGCATCCTACCCAGCTGTTCAGACTCAATCCTGCCCTCCGAACTTGGCCCCAGCCCTTCCAGTGGCTAAATCCAGGTATCTGCTCTGGGGCCTCCCAGTAAATTTAAAATGAATCTGAGAAAAATTTTCTTCACTCAACGTATAATTAAACTCTGGAACTTCGTTACCAGAGAATGTGGTACAGGCGGTTAGCTTAGCAGAGTTTTAAAAAGGTTTGGATGGCTTCCTAAGGAATAGTCCATAGACCGCTTATTAATGGACTTGGGGAAAATCCACTATTTATGGGCTAAACAGTTATAAAATGTTTTGTACATTTTTTGGGATCTTGCCGGTATCTGTGACCTGGATTGGCCACTGTTGGAAACAGGATGCTGGCTCAATTAGGGTTACCATATGTCTGGGATTACCCGGAATGTCCTCTTTTGAGGACATGTACGGGCAACCGGGCGGGTTTGCCAATCTGCCTGTTTGTCCGGATTTCTGGACAAACGTGCAGGGTGGTGGGCGGGCCATCCAGAGTGCTAGCCTCCCCTCCCCTTAGTTACTACTGCCCTGGTGGTCTAGTGACCCTCTTCCGCCTTCACGCATCTTCCTTTTGGTGATCTCGGCGCCGATTCAAAATGGCCGCCGAGAGTTGACGTGACCTCGGGAGACTTCAACTCTCGGTGGCCATTTTGAACGGCGCCGAGATCACCAACAGGAAGGATGCATGCAGGGCAGCGGCTCCGGGCAGGAAAGAGGGGGCTCTTTCCTGCCCCAAAGAGGTTCACTAGACCACCAGGACAGTTGTAAGGAGAGGGGGGTGACGGGGTGTGTGACAGGGGGAGGGGAAAATGTGGACGGGGCGGAGTGAGGGTGTGAAGGGGGCAGGGCTGGTGTGTGTGTGTCCTCCTTTTTGGGGACAAAATATGGTAACCCTAGGCTAGATGGACCTTTAGTCTTTCTAGTATGGCAATACTTAAGTACTTATGAACTCTTGCTTTAAGGAAAAGCTAATGGTTCTGATGCTTAGCAACAAGCAGTGTGTGGCGCTCTGACATGTCTCCGCCTCTTCTTAGTTGTATGCTAATTTGCATCCAATGATTATGGATTTTGGCCATATAATTTTAAGTTTTCCCCTCTTTGTGTGCTGCAGGGTCATTTTTAGTCCTGTTCCTTGGGTAGCTTTGAGCAAATGCTTCTTCTCCCTCCTTTTTGATGCATGTGAATTTTGCTTTTCTTCTCAGCACAACAATAAATGGTGTGCAGCTGTGGGCAGTAGCTGCAGCGGGCACAGGCAGGTCTGATTCTGGCTCTTTTCGAGTTGTTTAGTAGGTTTTCCTTAAAGAAAATCCTTCTGTGATTGGTTAGTGATAGCTGAAACAAGGAGGAGGGATTTGGAAAGCTGTTTTTTTTTTTTCTCTGTGGTTGTTGAGGTTGGTTATGTCTGAGGATTGGGGTCTCTTGGGTACTGCTGCTTAAAGGAAGTTAAGGAACATCTACTTGTTCTGTAAAGTGTGGCGCTTCCGTCTGTTACTCTGCTGCTTCTGGGTTGTATGCTAATTTGGTCATGTAATTTGAAGCCATTCTCCACCTTGTGGCTCTTAGTTCATTTTTAGGCCTCTTTCCTTGGGCAGCTATGTGAAACTGCTTGTTCTCTCTGCTTTTTTGATGCGTATGAATTTTGGTTTTTGTGCTCACCACAACAGTAAACGGTGTGACACAGGACTGGAAGTAGCAGCGGGCGCAGGCAGGTGTGATTTTAACCTCTTTTAGAATTGTCTAGTAGGTTTTCCTTAAAAGAAAGCTCCTCTGTGGTTAATTAATAATAGCTGAAAAAAGGGAGTGGGGTGTAGAAAGCTTTTTTGTTTTTTTTTGTGTTCTTGTTCTGGCTGTATGTGAGTTTTTTTGGGTACTGTTGCTTTAAGCAAGAACTACTTGTTCTGTAACTGAGCAACAGCTACAGCATAGAGTTCCCGTCTCCCCTCTGAACTGTATGTAATTTGTATCTGATGGTTGTGAAGTTTAGTCAAATAATTGAAGCTTTTGCCCTTTGTGGCTCTTTAGTCATTGTTAGGCCTTGTTTCTTGGTTAGCTTTGTGCAGCTGCTTGTTCTCCCTTCCTTTTGATGCATATGAATTTTGGCTTTTCTGCTCACCACAAAACAAAGGGTGTGACACAGCACTGGGTAGTAACTTCTGGACTAGGCAGGTATGATTCTAGCTCTTTAGTATTTGTCTAGTAGGTTTTCCTTAAAGGAAAGCCCCCTGTGTTGGTTAATGGTAGTAGTAAAAAGGAGTGGGGTTGTAGAAAGCTTTTGTTTTATATTTCTGTTTTGGTTATACGTGGATTTCTGACTAAGTGCTGTGTTTTAAGTAGTGGATGAACTACTTGTTCTGTAATTAGAGTAGCAAGCACGGCATGGAGTTGCTGTCAGTTATGAACTATGTGTGCTAAATTCTCCACCACCTCTGAACTGTATGTTACATAGTAACATAGTAGATGACGGCAGAAAAAGATCTGCACGGTCCATCCAGTCTGCCCAACCAAGATAACTCATATTTGCTGCTTTTTGTGTATACCCTACTTTGATTTGTACCTGTGCTCTTCAGGGCACAGACCGTATAAGTCTGCCCAGCACTATCCCCGCCTCCCAACCACCCGCCCCCTCCTCCCAACCACCGGCTCCGGCACAGACGCACAAGTCTGCCCAGCACCATCCCCACCTCCTAACCACCAGCCCCGCCTCCCAACCCCGACTCCGGCACAGACCATACAAGTCTGTCCAGCACTATCCCCGCCTCCCAACCACCAGCCCCGCCTCCTGATCCTGACTAAGCTCCTCATGTTAATTTGCATCTGATGGTTGTGAGTTTAGTCAAATAATTTGAAGCCTTCTGCTCTTAGTGGCTCTTATTTTGTTTTTGGCCTCATTTCTACACAGCTTTGTGCACTACTTGTTCTCCTCCTTTTTGATGCATATGAATTTGCTTTTTGTGCTCACCACAAGATTAAACAGTGTGATACATCACTGGGTACTAGCTTCAGCCATCTGAGTAGATATGATTCTAGCTTTTTAGAATTTTGTTTAGTCCTGTGATTAGTTAAATAATAGCTGAAAAAGTGTAGAAAAATGTTCTATATTGTGGTGGGATTTGTGGGATCTCTTGGGTGTTGGTGCTTTAATGGAATGTTTCTTCACTTTGTGGCCTCTGTCATTCATTCTTAAGCCTCAGCCCCTTGGTCAGCTTTGTGCAACTGCTTGTTTTTCCTCCTATTTTGATGCATATGAATTTTGGCTTTCCGCTCACCACAATGATAAAGGGTATGCACAGCACTAGGTAATAACTGCTGGCAGTTACTACCTAGTGCTGTGTCACACCCTTATTATTGTGGTGAGCAGAAAACCAAATTCATGAATGGAGAACAAGCAGCTGCATAAAGCTAACCAAGAAACAAGGCCTAAAAATGAAATAAAGAGACACAAGGGCAGAAGGCTTCAAAATTATTGACTAAACTCACAACCACAGATGCAAATTACATACAGCTCAGAGGTGGAGACATATTAGAGCACATAGCTCATAACCAACAGAAGCCTTCCTTAAAGCAGGAGATCCCACAAACCCAGATGTAACCAGCCAGAAGAAGAGAGATCCAACCTCAGCCACCACATACAGAACAGGGAGACAGAAAAAAAAAAACCAAACAGCTTTGTACACCCCACTCCTTTTTTCAGCTATTATTAACTAATCACAGGGGGCTTTTCTTTAAGGAAAACCTACTAGACAAATACTAAAAGAGCTAGAATCATACCTGCCTATTCCAGCAGTTACTACCCAGTGCTGTGTCACACCCTTTGTTGTTGTGGTGAGGCAGAAAAGCCAAAATTCATATGCATCAAACAGGAAGGGAGAACAAGCAGCTGCACAAAGCTAACCAAGAACAAGGCCTAAAAATGAATAAAGAGACACAAAGGGCAGAAGGCTTCAAATTATTGCTAAACTCACAACCACAGATGCAAATTAACATACAGCTCAGAGGTGGAGACATATTAGAGCACATAGCTCATAACCACAGGAAGCCTTCCTTAAAGCAGGAGATCCCACAAACCCAGATGTAACCAAGCCAGAAGACGAGGATCCAACTCAGCCCACCACAATACAGAACAGGAGGACAGAAAAAAACAAACAAACAGCTTTGTTACACCCACATCCTTTTTTCAGCATATATTATAACTAATTTCCCCCAAACAGGGGGGGGGCTTTTCCTTTAAGGAAAACCTACTAGACAAATTCTAATGCAGTAATGATCAAAAGTCAATGCGATTGTGCGCAAGCCCATTAGCGCCGTTTTTGTGCACGCTTTTAACAACGTGGGATGATCAACGTGGTTATCGCCATAAACTGCAAGCGAGCCAGGCACTTGCGCACATGACATTTAAATGTAGTCAATCTGATGTAAATAGGTCTTTGTGTTCCTACTGGATGATCGAAAACTAGCGGGCCTCAGGAACAGAGGTGTTGACCGACGCTATGCTGAAAAACAGTGCTGCAGAATAACGCCAGGTCCTAGCTGGCGTGGCTGTGGCGCAGGTCCCATCAGAGCTAAAAAAAAAAAAAAGTTAATTTCCTCGTCCTTCCTTCACGTGAGCCAGAAGTGCAAAGCTGGAAGACAAATTATAGCATGCGTTGTTCCGAGTGGGGGAGTAATTTGTTTGTACTGCTTTGTCAACTTTCTTTTTAGCGATGTGTGATGGTGGTATATCAGTAGTGCTTGCCTGCTATCGCATTCTTTCAGAAGCGCAGCTAGGAGTGCAGGAGGGAGACCCAACAGCAAGGGCGGGGGTGACTGCCAGCAGGGTCTTCAGGCCGCTACCTCAGCAGCGTGTATACCGTCGGCATTGTATAAACAATACAATGCAAAGCCACCTCGATCAACAGGGAACCAATGTTTCACGGCACCATGTGGTTGAACCCGCTTTACGACATGACGCACTTTACGACAAAACGACAAGCAGCCCTACGCACGTGTGCTGTTGTAGCCTAGCGTGTCTGATTAGCACGTCTGATTAGTGCTCATGTGTCCTGGCTACCTAGCCTCATTTAAATACGCTGTCTACAGGGACTAATGCTGCTACACCACTGCATATATCTGCCTACATTAACTTCTGATCATGCCATAGCACTACACCGTGCTACTATGGTATTGGAAAAGCATTATTTCCAGAAACTACTATGTCGCTGGAAAAACACTATTTCCAGCGCACTAGCTAAAACAGCACTAGAATTTGATCATCTACCTGTAAAAGAACTAAAACCATAACTACTTACATGGCAGAAGCTAGTACCTAGTGCTCTATCACATTCACACTGTTTAATCTTGTGGTGAGCACAAAATTCATATACATCAAAAAAAGAGGGAGAACAAGTAGTTGCAAAAGGTGCATAAGAAATGAGGCCTAAAAACAAACTTAAAAAGAGCCACAAAGGGAAGAAGCCTTCAAATTATTTGACTAAACTCACAACCATCAGATGCAAATTAACATACAGTTCAGAGGTGGAGACATATTAGAGCACATAGCTCATAACTGACAGGAAATCCATGCTCCGCTTGCTGCTTACCTACAGAACAAGTAGTTCATCCTTACAGCAACAGCACCCCAAACATCACACATATAACCAGAACAGAAATATAAAAAAAACAGCTTTCTATACCCCACTCCTTTTTACTGCTACTATTAACCAATCACAGGGGGCTTTCCTTTAAGGAAAACCTACTAGACAAATACTAAAAGAGCTAGAATCATACCTGCCTAGTCCAGAAGTTACTACCCAGTGCTGTGTCACACCCTTTACTGTTGTGGTGAGCAGAAAAGCCAAAATTCATATGCATCAAAAAGGAAGGAAGAACAAGCAGCTGCACAAAGCTAACCAAAAAACAAGGCCAAACAATGAACTAAAGAGCCACAAAGAGCAGAAGGCTTCAAATTAGGTGACCAAATTCAGAACCATCAGATGCAAATTAACATACAGCTCAGAAGTGGAGACATATTAGAGCACATAGCCAGAAATCACACATATAAACCAGAACAGGAATATTAAAAAAAAACAGCCTTCTATACCCCACTCCTTTTCACTGCTACTATTAACCAATCACAGACAGCTTTCCTTTAAGGAAAACCTACTAGACAAATACTAAAAGAGCTAAAATCATACCTACCTAGGCCACTACTCCCCAGTGCTGTGTCACACCCTTATTATTGTGGTGAGCAGAAAAGCCAAAATTCATATGCATCAAAAGGAAGGGAGTACAAGCAAAATTTTCCACCTGGCAACCCTGCTGGCCTAGGCAGGTATGATTCTAGCTCTTTTAGTATTTGTCTAGTAGGTTTTCCTTAAAGGAAAGCCCCCTGTGATTGGTTAATAGTAGCAGTTTTAATATTCCTGTTCTGGTTTATATGTGTGATTTCTGCCTATGTGCTCTAATATGTCTCCACCTCTGTATGTTATTTGCATCTGATGGTTCTGAATTTGGTCACATAATTTGAAGCCTTCCCTTTGTGCTCTTTAGTTCATTTTTAGGCCTTGTTTCTTGGTTAGCTTTGTGCTGCTGCTTGTTCTCCCTTCCTTTTTGACGTATATGAAGTTTGGCTTTTCGCTCACCACAATAATAAAGGGTGTGACACAGCACTGGGTAATAACTGCTGGCAGTTACTACCCAGTGCTGTGTCATACCCTTTATTATTGTGGTGAGCAGAAAAAAATTCATACATTAAAAAAAAGAGGGAGAACAAGTAGTTGCAAAACGTGCATAAAAAATGCAAGCTAAAAACAATAAAAGAGCCACAAAGGGGAGAAGCCTTCAAATTATTTGACCTAACCGTCAGATGCAAATTAACATACAGTTCAGAGGTGGAGACATTTAGAGCACATAGCTCATAACTGACATGAAATCCATGCCCTGCTTGCTGCTCACCTAGAACAAGTAATTCACCCTTAAAACAACAGCACCCCAAAGATACACATATAACCAGAACAGAAATATAAAAAAAACAGCTTTCTATACCCCACACCTTTTCACTACTACTATTAACCAATCACGGGGGCTTTCCTTTAAGGAAAACCTACTACACAAATACAAAAAGAGCTAAAATCATACCTACCTATGCCAGCAGTTACTACCCAGTGCTGTGTCACACCCTTTACTGTTGTGGTGAGCAGAAAAGCCAAAATTCATATGCATCAAAAAAAAAGGAAGAAGAAGCAGCTGCACAAAGCTAACCAAGAAACAAGGCCTAACAATGAACTAAAGAGCCACAAAGGGTAGAAGGCTTCAAATTATGTGACCAAATTCAGAACCATCAGATGCAAATTAACATACAGCTCAGAAGTGGAGACATATTTCTATACCCCACTCCTTTTCACTGCTACTATTAACCAATCACAGGGGGCTTTCCTTTAAGGAAAACCTACTAGACAAATACAAAAAGAGCTAGAATCATACCTGCCTAGGCCAGCAGGGTTGCCAGGTGGAAAATTTTGCTTGTTCTCCCTTCCTTTTTGATGCATATGAATTTGGCTTTTCTGCTCACCACAATAATAAAGGGTGTGACACAGCACTGGGGAGTAGTGGCCTAGGTAGGTATGATTTTAGCTCTTTTAGTATTTGTCTAGTAGGTTTCCTTAAAGGAAAAGCCCCCTGTGATTGGTTAATAGTAGCAGTAAAAAGGAGTGGGGTATAGAAAGCTGTTTTTTTTAATATTCCTGTTCTGGTTTATATGTGTGATTTCTGGCTATGTGCTCTAATATGTCTCAACTTCTGACTGTATGTTAATTTTCTAATATGTCTCCACCTCTGAACTGTATGTTAATTGCATCTGATGGTTATGAGTTTAATCAAATAATTTGAAGGCTTCTCCCCTTTGTGGCTCTTTTATTGTTTTTAGCTCGCATTTCTTATGCACCTTTTGCAACTACTTATTCTCCCTCTTTTTTTATGTATATGAATTTTTTCTGCTCACCACAATAATAAGGGTATGACACAGCACTGAGTAGAGTAACTGCCAGCAGTTATTACCCAGTGCTGTGTCACACCCTTTATTATTGTGGTGAGCAGAAAAGCCAAAATTCATATACATCAAAAAGGAAGGGAGAACAAGCAGCAGCACAAAGCTAACCAAGAAACAAGGCCTAAAAATGAACTAAAGAGCACAAAGGGCAGAAGGCTTCAAATTATGTGACCAAATTCAGAACCATCAGATGCAAATTAACATACATTAGAGCACATAGCCAGAAATCACACATATAAACCAGAACAGGAATATTAAAACTGCTACTATTAACCAATCACAGGGGGCTTTCCTTTAAGGAAAACCTACTAGACAAATACTAAAAGAGCTAGAATCATACCTGCCTAGGCCAGCAGGGTTGCCAGGTGGAAAATTTTGCTTGTTCTCCCTTCCTTTTTGATGCATATGAATTTTGGCTTTTCTGCTCACCACAATAATAAAGGGTGTGACACAGCACTGGGGAGTAGTGGCCCTAGGTAGGTATGATTTTAGCTCTTTTAGTATTTGTCTAGTAGGTTTTCCTTAAAGGAAAGCTGTCTGTGATTGGTTAATAGTAGCAGTGAAAAGGAGTGGGGTATCGAAAGCTGTTTTTTTTAATATTCCTGTTCTGGTTTATATGTGTGATTTCTGGCTATGTGCTCTAATATGTCTCCACTTCTGAGCTGTATGTTAATGTGCAGGCTGCTTGTCTTCCTTCCTTCCTTTTGATGCATATGAATTTTGGCTTTTTCTGCTCACCACAACAGTAAAGGGTGTGACACAGCACTGGGTAGTAACTTCTGGACTAGGCAGGTATGATTCTAGCTCTTTTAGTATTTGTCTAGTAGGTTTTCCTTAAAGGAAAGCCCCCTGTGATTGGTTAATAGTAGCAGTAAAAAGGAGTGGGGTATAGAAAGCTGTTTTTTTATATTTCTGTTCTGGTTATATGTGTGATGTTTGGGGTGCTGTTGCTGTAAGGATGAACTACTTATTCTGTAGGTAAGCAGCAAGCGGAGCATGGATTTCCTGTCAGTTATGAGCTATGTGCTCTAATATGTCTCCACCTCTGAACTGTATGTTAATTTTCTAATATGTCTCCACTTCTGAACTGTATGTTAATTTGCATCTGATGGTTGTGAGTTTAGTTAAATAATTTGAAGCCTTCTGCCCTTTGTGGCTCTTTAATTCATTGTTAGGCCTTGTTTCTTGGTTAGCTTTGTGCAGCTGCTTGTTCTTCCTTCCTTTTTGATGCACATGAGTTTGGCTTTTCTGCTCACCACAACAGTAAAGGGTGTGACACAGCACTGGGTAGTAACTTCTGGACTAGGCAGCTATGATTCTAGCTCTTTTAGTATTTGTCTAGTAGGTTTTCCTTAAAGGAAAGCCCCCTGTGTTTGGTTAATGGTAGTAGTGAAAAGGAGGTGGGGCATAGAAAGCTGTTTTTTTTTTTTTTTTAATATTTTGTTCTGGTTATATATGTGATTTCTGAAGTGTTGTGCTTTAAGGATGAACTACTTGTTCTGTAGTTGGGCAGCAAGCGGAGCATGGATTTCCTGTCAGTTATGAGCTATGGCTCTAATATGTCTCTACCTCTGAACTGTATGTTAATTTTCTAATATGTCTCCACTTCTGAACTGTATGTTAATTTGCATCTGATGGTTGTGAGTTTAGTTAAATAATTTGAAGCCTTCTGCCCTTTGTGGCTCTTTAATTCATTGTTAGGCCTTGTTTCTTGGTTAGCTTTGTGCAGCTGCTTGTTCTTCCTTCCTTTTTGATGCACATGAAGTTTGGCTTTTCTGCTCACCACAACAGTAAAGGGTGTGACACAGCACTGGGTAGTAACTTCTGGACTAGGCAGCTATGATTGTAGCTCTTTTAGTATTTGTCTAGTAGGTTTTCCTTAAAGGAAAGCCCCCTGTGTTTGGTTAATGGTAGCAGTGAAAAGGAGTGGGGCATAGAAAGCTGTTTTTTTTTTTTTTTTAATATTTTTGTTCTGGTTATATATGTGATTTCTGAGGTGTTGTTGCTTTAAGGATGAACTACTTGTTCTGTAGTTGGACAGCAAGCAGAGCATGGAGTTCCTGTCAGTTATGAGGTGCTCTAATATATCTTCACCTCTGAGCTGTATTCCTGTTATTCCAGGAATAACATGTATAGAATGTTTGTACGTTTGGGAAGTCGTTTGGGAAGTTTGCCAGGTGCCCTTGGCCTGGATTGGCCGCTGTTGTGGACAAGATGCTGGGCTCGATGGACCCTTGGTCTTTTCCCAGTATGGCATTACTTATGTACTTATGCTAATTTGCATCTGATGGTTGTGAGTTTAGTCAAATAATTTGAAGCTTTTTGCACTTTGTGGCTCTTTAGTATGTTTTTAGGCCTCATTTCTTATGCACTTTTGTTCTCCCTTCTTTTTGATGCTTATGAATTTTGCTTTTTGTGCTCACCACAACATTGAACAGTGTGATACAGCTCTGGGTACTAGCTTCCGCCATATAAGTAGGTATGATTCTAGTGCTTTTAGAATTTATCTAGTAGTTTTTTTTTTTTTTTAAAAAGAGCCCTCCTTTCCCCCCTTTCTCTGTAATTTCTTAATGGTAACTCTTTGTTTTATGGTATTGTAGTAGCAGCTTGTCAAGGGCTGTATGTTATGTTAATTTGCATGTAGTGATTGGTTTTTGGTTACGTAATATGAAGCTTTCCCCAATTTTGTGCCACTAGGTTATGTTTAGTTTTCATTTCTTGGGCAATGTTATCCCATCTTTTTTCATATGTATGAATTTTGCTTTGTGCTCACCGCAACAAGAAAATGGTGTGGCACAGCATTGGGTAGTAGCTGTGAGGGCAAGAATTTGTGTAATAGGTTTTCTTTAAAGGGGTGTGCTTGGTTAATGATAGCTGGAAAAATGGAGTTTAGACATCTGATTGCAAGGGCACCCATTTGAGTGTGTTTGGTTTCTGAGGTTGGCCATCTCCCTTCCCAGCAGGGTGCATTCTGGCAATCTGCTTTAAGGATGAACCAGTCATTCTGTTGCTTAGCAACAAGCAGAGCATGGAGGCCCTGTTAGGAGCTGCCGTGGTGGGGTGTCTCTGCCTCTTTAGAGCCATATGCAAATCTGTTTATTAATCTGCATGTGTGAGCTGTTCGGTTTGTGTAGCAAATCAAAAGTTTTCCATGCGTTCGCTGTTCTCCAATTTTATCCTTCTCATCTTGTGTGAAGCTTGTGGTGCATGCACTGCGACGTTACTGCTCACTGTGATAGCGACGGTTGGGGCTGCTATGGCTAATGTGGCTAACAGGTGCTGACTTACAAAGGTGTTGGAAGTTTCCAAAAAAAAAAAAAATTAGTATTAGCATAGAAGGGTGTTTTTTTTTTTTTTTTTAAATAAGGTCTATTTATGGATACAAAAGGTTTTAGGAGATTGGGCTTCTGTAGTATTCAAGTGGATGATTTTTTTTAGCTAGTTGCCCATCAATAGAGTTTCTGTATGTGTTTTGTTTTTTTTGTTTTTTTTACCAAAAAGTCATTTGCTTGATTTTAGATGGGAAAGTGCCGTTTCAGCTGTCCTCTCAGGTTTGGGGTGAAGTGTTTTATTCATTTTTGCATATCCTGAGTCTCAGCTGTTTCACTGCCTCCTCCCTTATACACACAGTGCCATGTCACTGCCCCTTGTAAGGGTTTCCATGGCAGCAGGAAGGCCCTGGGCTGAAGTTATTTGCTAGAGATGGTGCTGCTGCTGCTGCAGGCAGGACAGCGGCAGCAGGTCTGGAGAAATAAACGCCTATCAAATTTGGCCCTAGAAGCAGTTGTCCCTGTTGCCTGCTTCTAAACAGGGCCCTTTGTGTCTGACTCAAGCTCTGCAGTCCCTCCTCCTATCCTCCAGGTGTCAGGCAGCAGGAGCTACTGAGCTGGAAGACTTTGCACAGCCTCTTCTTGCCTGAGCTTCCTGTCCCAGCAGCAGCACAGCAGATAATACACACAGACAGAGCTACAGCCTTACAGAGAGACTAGCACAGTCATACACGCTGATACAGCCTTACACAGGAACTGATGCAGTCACACACTCTGATACAGCTTTACAAAGAGAGACGGGCACACACAAACTCTCTGATACAGCTCTACACACACACACACACACACACAGAGACAGACAGACACACTGATACAGTCTTACACAGAAACAGGCACACACATATGTTAATATAGAGATAGAAATACACACGCACTGCTATGACCTTACACAGGGAGAAACGCTGATATAGCCACACGAATATACAGTATTAAAAGAGAGACATACACACTAATTCAACCTTACACTGAGGAAGAGAGAGCACTGATACAGTGTTACACACAGAGATACACACACACTGATACAGTGTTACATGCACTCATACATTCTCATCTGCTGCATCTTAGCCCTAAGACACAGGGAACCTTATTATACATTAAGTCAGCCCCCACCCCTCCATCCTCTGTTCATCCCCACCCATCACACAAAGTGTTCCTGATGTCCAGCCTACAGAGACCAGTGCCATCAGGCGGCCAGGCAGTGTCTCTAACCATGGAGCAGGCAAAAGGTACGTGAGGTCACGGAGAACAGCAGTGCTGAAGTTTATTAAATAGAGAGGTGAAAAAGGGGGGGGGGTTCTGCTGCAGACAGGTGAGGAGAGTGTTTGTGGTGTGGATAGGTAAAGGGAGTGGTCTTAGCACAGCACACATATGGGGAGGGGGCTATTTATGCTGCATTTCCTTACCCCTGTATCTCTCTTGCTTCTTCCCCAGTGGTGTTGGCAGAGGTGATTAAGGCTCTTGGCTCTCCTGAGAATGTTCTACGCCTCGAGGAAGCCCGGGACAATGCTGGAAACGACATGGGCAAAATGCTGCAATTTGTGCTGCCAGTGGCTACTCAGATTCAGCAGGAAGTGATCAAAGCCTATGGTTTCACCAGCGATGGGGAAGGTAATAGGGAGGGGACAGAAACAGAAATGGAGACACCAAGGGCATTTGATGGTGGAGAGATCCAGAGACAGACACTAAGGGAAGTGGTGAAATCAGGGACACTGTAGGGGAGACATCTAGGGACAGACACGCAGGGGAGGTGGTGAAATCAGGGACACTGTAGGGGAGACATCTAGGGACAGACACTCGGGGGAGGTGGTGAAATCAGGGACACTATAGGAAAGACATCTAGGGACAGACACTCGGGGGAGGTGGTGAAATCAGGGACACTGTAGGGGAGACATCTAGGGACAGACACTCGGGGGAGGTGGTGAAATCAGGGACACTGTAGGGGAGACATCTAGGGACAGACACTCGGGGGAGGTGGTGAAATCAGGGACACTGTAGGGGAGACATCTAGGGACAGACACTCGGGGGAGGTGGTGAAATCAGGGACACTGTAGGGGAGACATCTACGGACAGACACTCAGGGGAGGTGGTGAAATCAGGGACACTGTAGGGGAGACATCTAGGGACAGACACTCGGGGGAGGTGGTGAGATCAGGGACACTGTAGGGGAGACATCTAGGGACAGACACGCAGGGGAGGTGGTGAAATCAGGGACACTATAGGAAAGACATCTAAGGACAGACACTCAGGGGAGGTGGTGAAATCAGGGACACTGTAGGGGAGACAGGGGAAGAGAAGGACACCTGGGATAAAGGCAGGGAGAGACAGACATCTGGTGGTAAGAGATCTCCGCATAGTCTCGTTATTCCTTGTCTCCCCTTCCCACCCTCAGGAGTGCTGAAGTTCACACGACTCATTAAGTCGTACGAGGCGCAGGATCCAGAAATCGCAGCCATGGCCGGGAAGTTGAAGTGCACGTTCCTGCCCCCGATGACCACGCCTAGCCATGGTGGGGGAGGAGTCAGCACCAGCAGTTCCTCCTGAGCAGATCTGCCCCCGTTCACCTCCCCATGGTCAGATCAACACTGCTCAGGGCCTGGCATCTGTCAGACGCTATTGGGCTCTTTTGCATTCTTTGTAATTATGGGTTATATTTAGGTATACATGTATATAAATATATATGTCTCTTTATTTCCGATTGAACACAGAGAAAGCGTACTGCAGGGATAATGGTTCTCTATAGCTCACTGATCAGTTTTTTTTATTGCTGTAAGCTGAGATGTCTCTAGTCAGCACTGGCAGCTCTGAATTTCATTTCCCCACAGTCTCCTCCAGAGTTTTGCAACCTCTTTTCCTGGTATATTGACAGTCCCCATCGTAATGAAGTTCAAATGGAGGGACAAAGGAGTCTGAAACCCGGGAAGCACAGGGGGGGGGGGGGGGGCAGAGCGATTCCGAAGTACTGATCTGAAGCGCTGGAGTAAGAAAGTTGCTTTGGGCCACTGCTTATGGATTTGCTGTGGGAGCATCTACCTTTTAGTTGGAGGGGGAATAATCTGTTGCTGGGCACCATTTTTCTGTACGTTTTTATTACACTTAGTGAAATGTAGAAGCAGGTGCGTAAGAGATTAAGCCAGCATCTATGTAAAACATGGTGATTTTAGACTGGGACAGTTCGTGTACATGTTCCCATTTAAACTCACAGCTTCCACTTGCAGCCTGCAGCATTGGGCACATGTATGTACTAACTAACCCCTGCTGCAGAGGAAGCGTGTGAATCTCTCTCCCTGCTTGTATGTTCACACATGGGCCTAGCCGGCTTTCTCTGTTCCTGTGGAGAGAGAGAGTGGGAGACCATACAGCCAGACACACACACACATAATCCTCAATCCGCAAGCGATTAAAAACAGTAGTGATTTCATTTCGTGTACAGATTGTATTTATCGCCAAAGAAAATTTGTAGGCAGGAGCCCAGACGCATGGGCTACTCTGGAGGGGATGTGGGAACCTAGGATCGTATCTGTCTGGTGGGACTTTGAGATGAGGTGCTGAGACAGATGCAGTCGTTGAGAAAGTGTTCAGAAACTTGGGTTGCTGTTTGTTGGGATGGAGGAGAGGAAGGGAAAGAAATCTGCCCGAGGTGTGTTTAATCTTGAACCTACTCTTGCCATATGGATGGCTTTTGTGCTGTACATCTGCCACCATTACAAGACTGGGCTATGTAAAATTGACTTGGGCTTTGAAGGGGAAACTGGAAATGTTTAATAAGATATGTTGCATGGAGGGTGGCAGAGGCTGAGTCATCCCCTGTCGTATGAGCTGCAGATAATTATTTTGGGTTCGGATTTTCAGTTTGCGTAGTCGCTGACCTTCATTTCTGTTTTCTTTCTTTTTGTAGTAGGCTAAGGGTACAGGTGGGACTTGCAGCAATAAATGTAGAGATTTTCATCTTGCTTTTCTGACAGCTGATATGATTATATTCCGAAGAGACTGTCTTGTCTGCTGTTCTTTTGAATAAAATGTAATAAAAGTCAAAGTTTAAATAAAAAGAAGCCTTGTTTTCTAATATCTCATAGGGTAAGCGGTGCAGCTGTTCCTAATTATTTCCCACCACTGAAAGAAATCCAGTTACTTGACCAGGACTTAAATTAGGAATTTAATTTTTTATTCTTTTGTTTCTTGAAGAGATATTTGAAGGCTTGTAAGATGTTGCCAATGTTTCTTATGCTCAGCTGCTCCTGTCATGTAGGCAGATAAAGACCATATGGCCTATCCAGTCTGCCCATCCAGGCCATCACTCTCCCTCTCACTCCCTTACAGATCCTATGGACTTGTCCCAAGCTCTCTTGAATTTCGTCTCCACCACTTCCACCAGGAGGCCATTCCACGAATTAGGAAGGTGCCACTGCACAGATCATCATCAGAAACCTTTCCCCTCCCTCATGCTGAGACAGGGACAGCTTTTTCAGAGCCTCTGCAGAAATCACATTGGTACACACAAAGCAGGATATGCCTTAATCAGATTCTGTCATCAGTCATGACTTCTGCACTGGCTCATAAGCCAGGATCTGATAAAGGTGTCTGCCACTAACTGTGACCTTATACAGCATCCTCATGCCGTGGTCAGCCCACTAGAGTCGACCCAAAGCAAACTGAAGACACAGGAAGCTGGTGGGCAGGTTTATACGTAAGTAATAACAGATGGCAAGAGTTCTAGAGGCGAGAGTACTTGCCAAGCTCTAGGGGTAATGGGGGAGCGTGGTTGCCGAGTAGGGGGACCTGGGGAGAGAGTCCCTTCCTGGAGATGGCTTGCCTAGGTCTTGGGGGAGACCTGGGAGACAGTGTTTCCTAGAGCCAGGGGTATTTGTAATCCCACCATTAATGTGACACGAACTAACAAACACCAAAGGATTATTAATCAACACAGACAATTGAAGAGAAGTTTTCCATCGGAGCCCCCACGCAATCACACCAATAGATGCCCAGCTAAATGCAGACAGAAAGAGAGAAATAGGAATACACTGTGGTCACAATTCAAGACGTACACTTTTTATTATTCATAGTGTAAAAAATGTAGACATAATTCACTATATTAGGACAAAAAAGAACGGAGAAATAGGTAGAGGACTACAATGAAAAGAACAGAGCCAGGGAACAGATTCGGATCACTTTACATGCATTGTAAAAACAATCAATTATTGAGAAACACTTCTTTACCAATAATTTAAAAAAAAGAGTCTGTTCTTTAAAGAGCCGTCCTCCATTTCCCACTCTTTCTTGTTGCTGTGATTTTCTGTGGGATTTTGGGGGGTTCAGAAGGAATGGATCCTAAGGAGCTTAGCCGAGATTGGGTGGCAGAGCCAGTGGCGGGAGGCAGGGATAGTGCTGGGAAGACTTATACGGTCTGTGCCCTGAAGAGGACAGGTACAAATCAAAGTAGGGTATACACAAAAAGTAGCACATATGAGTTTATCTTGTTGGGCAGACTGGATGGACCGTGCAGGTCTTTTTCTGCCGTCATCTACTATGTTACCTGTGTGGACGTCTGTGCTTGACTGGTAGATAAAAGACAGGAGGTACTTTTCACAGTAATAATCACAACAATGGGAAAATAAAGATAAGCACAGAGAGGTGAATAACAAGGACAATTCCCATGTTCTGCTGCTGGTCTGGGTTGTCCCTGGTCTGGTCACATTTCTCACCTGGGCTGGGATACTACCTACTGTGCTGCTGTATCTGAGAAGACCAGATGTAGTGATGAGGAGGCTGGATCCACAGAAGTGCAGATTTTCCTTTCCAAGGCTCCAATTCAGAGAGTTTAAAAATTCTGTGCCTGACAGACAGTCCACAAAGTAACATAAAGGATTTGGTACAGAGGAGAAATCTTCAGGACATTTCCCGGGTTCTAGTGTTGGTCTGCATTGTCCCTCCTCAGATTTGGTTCTGGTTTGGGTTCAGGATCCTACAGATGTAGCTGCTGTTTCTCCTCTTTCCCCAGGATTAGACACAGGTTTTCCTGTTCATTCTTTTGCGGGAAGTCTTTGTTTTTTTCTCTCTCTGCTCTGTGGGAAATGCACTTCTCTTCTCTCTCTGCACATTACAGGAGGAAATGCATTTTGGAGAGAATCCAACAGATTTTGTTGCTGCAGCTGCTGTTTCTCCTCTTTCCCCAGGATTAGACACAATTTTCCTGCTCATTCTTTGTTATTAAAGTCTTTGATTTTCTCTCTCTGCTCTTTGGGAAATGTGAATCTCTTCTGTCTTTGCATTTCTGCTTCTAACCTGGGTTCAGGATCCCACAGATTTTGCTGCTCCAGCTGTCGTTTCTCCTCTTTCCCCAGGATTAGACACAATTTTCCTGCTCATTCTTTGTTATTAAAATCTTTGATTTTCTCTCTCTGCTCTTTGGGAAATGTTCTTCTCTTCTCTCTTTGCATTTCTGCTTCTAACCTGAGTTCAGGATCCCACAGATTTTGCTGCTCCAGCTCCTGTTTCTCCTCTTTCCCGAGTTTTTCCTGCTCATTCTTTTGTGGGAAGTCTTTGATTTTCTCTCTCTGCTCTTTGGGAAAT
The DNA here is from genome assembly GCF_901765095.1 of Microcaecilia unicolor. Classification (NCBI taxonomy): domain Eukaryota; kingdom Metazoa; phylum Chordata; class Amphibia; order Gymnophiona; family Siphonopidae; genus Microcaecilia; species Microcaecilia unicolor. The sequence goes on from NC_044044.1 coordinate 34,605,860, forward strand.
GTGAATCTCTTCTCTCTTTGCATTTTGCACAGTACAGGAGGAAATGCATTTCTGCTTCTAACCTGGGGTCAGGATCCCACAGATTTTAATACTCCAGCTGCTGTTTCTCTCCTTTCCCTAGGATTAGACATGTTTTTTCCTGCTCATTCTTTTGTGGAATGTCTGAATTTCTTTGTGTATCTCTGCTGTCTTTGCATTTTACTCAGTGTAGTAGCAAATGCATTTCTGTGTCTGGTTGTTCAGTGTCTCTGTTTCCCTCCCATTAAGTAACTGAAACGTTTTCATAAAGCAAATCCCAACCCTGCTCTCAAATTACACATCAACCGAGCCCTGAGTTCCAGGTACAAAATACACAGACAACTCTTTGTCCCTACCATTCCTTGTTCAACTGCATCAAAACTTCCTCCTTTAGGAATTGTCTGTCTCTGTGACAATCTCACGGGCATCCCAGCTGTCACTTACAATCTGGCCATTAGCAGAGCTGATATCTCCTGATATCTCCTGTAAACCCTACGGCTTCACAAGCAGAGATAGAGAAGTAGGAATTGGGATTCCTCCAAGGACTGGCATTGTTCTGCTTCTCCTGTGCCAGCCTTTTATGGGACTGACAGCCTGTAGTCCAACCAGAGGACATGCAAAAAATTAATCCACATTTGATTCCTCCCCTTAGAGGTGTATCATGGTTTCAGGAAAACAAATGTCTCATCTGAATGAGAATTCTTTGCAGAGAAAAGAGTGACCCCCTGCTTTCCACCTACAGCAGCAGATGGATGTAAATTGTCTCACCAACTCTGAACTGCGAGGGTGAGTGCTCTCAAAGCAAATAAGGTCAGTAGCTGTGTTTGACAGTCACAGGAGAGAGGTGCAGGGAGAGCACTGCTGTCACAGGTATGTCTCTAACATATATAAAATAGTGACAGTCACAGGAGAGAGGTGCTGTAAGTGTCTCTTCCATATGTATAACAGTGACAGACAAGGTGCAGGGAATCTGAAATTTCCATGGCAGTGTCTCCAGAAGAACAGGTCCACATTTTCTTTCCTGGACTAGGAAGGTGTTTGATCACTTTGCAGCCTACAGTGAGCCAGATCTGTACCTGTAGCGCTGTCAGTCCAGGAAAGGAAATTCAGAAATCTTTTGAAATTCAAAGGAAAATAGAATAAGGCAGCTCCATTCTTCCCTGTTGAGTGAGGAGGGAAGTGGTGTGGGAGGCAGAAGGGGAGAAACTTCCTTTCTTCATGTAGTAACAAACAGATGTTCCTGCCTCTCACATGCCTTGTGAAATGTCCCTCACAATCACTGTCTGTGTTGTAACTGCTTGTGTAATCCTCACCACTGAGTGTTAACAGACGTCCATCTCATAAGCAAATGGGTCTGAATTTAAGAGCAGTGATCCCCACATCAGCAGCTGCAGTTAGTAAGCTCTATCCAGCAATTTCCAGTGGCAGTGTCTGCATTGAATATTAGTCCTACCTGGATAATGCTGCTGGATATTATAGATTATAGGCACTGAATAACCTGATTTTTTGTTGTTTGCCAAAGCTGCAGTGTCATGTCAGGCCAAAAGAACCAAGCTATTATTATTCCTTCCTTTGGATCTGTGCAGTGAAACCAGTGAGCAATTGCACATGCAGAGCTCCCAAGTTAGTTATCCAGTGCCAGGAGGGAGATCTGAAGCCAGTCCTGGATTTCTGACCACCTTGCTATGTTGCATTATGGGACCTGCAGTGCCAATCAGAGACTACAAGTCCCACACTGCTTTGAGATGTAAGTTCAAAGCCAGTGTTGGATCAGAAGCTTCCCTCCTACAACTGGGTAACTAGTCAGCTCTGGACTTGTAACTGTAATGTATTTATTTGTTACATTTATATTCCACATTTTCCCACCTATTTGTAGCCTCAATGTGGCTTACATAGTACCGGAGAGGTGTTTGGAGACTCCGGTGTAGATAAATACAAAGTGATGTTGTGGTAAGATAAAGTTCATGTGGCCCAGCCACACTAGGAAATCGTACAACGGAAGAGTTGTGTTATGTCCATTACGTTCTTTAGTTTTGTTGTGTTGCAGAGATCAGGCATTTATGTTGGATTGGTAGGATATGCCTTTTTAAACAGGTTAGTTTTTAGTTTTTTTCCGGAAGTTTAGGTGGTTGTTCGTAGTTCTCAAGGCTTTTGGTAATGGAGGCTCACCCTGACCCTGGGGACTGGGTTAGTTTATAAGGAGTCTAACAGTCTGTCTGATCCATTATGCAACCGTCCGCTTGCAGAACTGCCCAGTTACCCAGTTAAAGCAGGGAGAGGATCCTGGTTTTGAATACGCATCCTAAAGGGCTGCAGGTCCCATAATGCATCAGTGTAAGGTTGTTAGAAATCCAGGACTGGCCTATAATCTTCCTCCTGGAACCGGGCAGATATTTAGTGGCTGGCAAGAAAGGACATAAGTGATGAGAAGCTCCACATTATTGCAATGTCAGCAGAGAGAGAGAAAAGCAGAACTCACGTCCAGACGGAATAAGCTAAAAAGCTCTCTCCTGCCCATTACCCTGATTTAATTCCCCTCCATCCTGTCCTATCATAACCCTTCAGCATGAGAAAAGCTCCAGCCTCCTCTATCTTAACCCTCCCTCCCCTCCATCAGCCTGATCAACAAACCCCATCCCTCCTCATCCTTCCCCAAAATACACCTACCCATCAGCATGATCAAACTCCACCTCTCCCCATCCCTCCACCATACAACTTCACATCTAATCTCCCCCTCCCCTATAATATAACTGCTGGACTGCACCCATCTAATCCACCCCCCCTGTTTTAAACTGAACTGGACCAGGAAACAAAATAATGCCCAGAGAGTTCACCTCACCCCCCCCCACCTCCCACCCCCCCCCCCAAAAAAAAAAAAAAAAAACCAGAAGTAAAACAAAAGGAACTAAATTGTTTTATTTCTATGTATTACTTTTAAAGTGGACTAACATGGCAACTACATTACTTTAGCTAAAAAAAAAAAAAAAGAAAGAAAGAAATAGAGAAACACCCTCCTATGGCTGCCCATCAGCCTGATCTGTACCCCCAAATCTGCACCAGTTTACATCAGCTAAACTGACTTGGTACACGAGTGTCATCTGTTTGTGTGTGTGTTTGGAGTTTCAGTTGCCCCAGCACATCAGGGAAACGCATGAGCTGTGCGTTGCTGTCACAGAAGGGAAACCGGAACACCAAATAACACAGAATTTTTGCAGAAGTTCATTGGTGAGATGAAAGCACAGATACAGCAAATTTTAAAGCAAAAAGTTAGCAAGAGGATCCAAGTGGCTGGTCTCCCCTTTCTGCCTGGCAAACCCTCTTCCACTTTCTCCTCCTCCGTTTTTGGAGATAAGTTTGTGCTGTACCAAAGATATCATTTCTTCTGCCTCCAGCTCTGTGATCAAAGATGGTGAGGTAAGAAACAGGTGAGGAAGGTCCTTCCCAAGAACGGGTGGGCTGATGGGGCAGGTGGCAAGAGTGTGCAACCAAAATGCTTACAGAGAATTACCAGCAACATTTAGAGTGCAGGTGCTGAAAATACCAGGGGAGACTCCAGCAAATGCAAGAGACTGCAGGAGCTGAAAATACCAGGGGAGACTTCAGCAAAACGCAGAGAGTGCTGGAGGCAAAAATACCAAGGGAGAGATAGCAGAGGTCAGAAATAAGAGGGGAGACTCCAGCTAAATGCAGAGAGCACAGGGGCTGAAAATGCTAGGAGAAATTCTTGCAAAATGGAGAGTGCTGTGGTTGAATATACCAGGGAAGAGAATGCAGAGGTCAGAAATATCTGATGAGACTCCAGCGTAATACAGAGGGTGCAGGAGTAAAAATACTAGGGAAAATGGCAACAAAATGCAAAGACCGAAGGGGCAGATAAAACAGGGCTGACTCCAGAAAATGCAGAGATGACAGTGGCTGAAAACACCAAGAGAGACTCCAGCAGAAGGCAGGGTGCAGTAGTTGGAGGTAAGAAGGAAGTGCTTCTCTTATGTAATAAGAGATACTGCTCCCTATTTTTAATAAAGTGGACAGAAGATTGGCAGTTGAGTGGTGGTGGAATGGCCAGGAAATATTGATGACTTTGTGAGTTTTTTTTCTGAAAGGGTGGGGTACCCTAATAGCAGCAAGATGCCCCTCTTCCCTCCCCTTATCGTGTCATCGAACCCCATCTTCCCATGCAGTGCCTGAGAGGGGATGTGAGGTGATGCCTCTGGTTCTCTGTACAGAGGTGTCGGATATGAACCCCAGCACTAGCTGATACAGCAGGAGCTTCCTCTGACAGGACTGTCTCTGCTCAACTCCCAGTAATGTTGTCTCTCTCTGTCTCTCTCAGGTGGTTTCACAGAGACATCAGTGGTCTGGATGCTGAAGCTCTGCTGAAGAGTCGTGGGGTGCACGGGAGCTTCTTGGCGAGGCCAAGCCGCAAAATTCAGGGCGATTTCTCCTTATCCATCAGGTCAGTAATGAGGGGATACTTGTATCACAGCGCACCTACAAAATGAGAAGAAGGTTTCTATATCTTGCTTATTTTAAAAAGACAAAGAAGGTATCTAATCCCTTTTTAAAACAGCCACCCTGGGCTGTCTTTGCAAGGGGCAAGGACGTCCACAATACGAAAGATGATTTGCATGTTGGAAGCCTTCCTGAGCTGCAGGGTGTCTAATTAAATAATTTGGAGGTGAAATTGGAGTTTGAGTCTACTTAAAAGGAAAGACTGGCAGGGGTAGGAATGAGAGAAAAGTATTATTCAAATGGTCTAGACTCAGGGTCATATAAGAATATTGAAGCTGTTATATGTGGTCACTGAAGGGTTTGGAATCCGGTTTATGAATTTGCAGGTTTTCTAAACCATCTTACCGAATATAATTTATTCACAATGGTTTACAACATAATTAGAAACATAACATCTAGTACCCCCAAATCATCGATTTAGAATAAAACGTCAATATCAAATACAAAATAACAACAAAACAATAAATCCAATCTCAAAATAAATGAGAACATTTCACCAGTCAGTTGGAAAAAGAATCCTTTTTTAATTCTTCTGGAATGAGTAAATTAGCCTCCTGTTTCAAAACACTTTTCTGGGCCTACAATGCCAAAAGCTTTCCTAAATCTTTCTAAAACTATATTTCAACGCTGAGACTAGAAAAGTCGTCTGGGCACATAAGACAACAGGGGCCTATCTTTCAGCTTAGAAGCAGAAAACTTTAAAACTCAACACCAGTAACTTAAATAAGCATCCTTCCCAAACTGGGAGCCAGAGCAACGGTCAAAATAAAGATCCAGCTCTCTCCTGGACAGCAGCGGTTTCTTACAATATATTGACAACAGATGAATATACAGTGTATTACAGTAAGCTAAAGACTGAACCGTAAGACAGAAACCTGTACAAATGACAGAACTGGCAGATAAGGGAAGCAGGTGAAAGCCTGGCTCTTCTCCCAAGCCTTTAATACATAGGGTGACTAACTATACACCCACTCTTGCACCTGGACTAGCTTGCTACACATCAGTTCCTTATCTCTTGCTTAACTATACAAACAACTTGCCTTGATTTTAGCCAACCATACCATGCATCTTGTTCCCATCATATATCTGCTCTTGGTCCCTCATCTATATGGTAAACCATCTTGTAGAAACTATTTAGCATCATATCTATGTTAGTTGAATGTTCTAATGCTGCTTATTAGGTGGATCATTAGTATTATGCTTACATTGTATTATATCTCTGGTATTTGAATTCCAGTGCTGTTAGATGTGCATATTTTTGATAATGTTTCATGGTAGTTCTATTATTAGGTTTCAATTTACTGTTTTCAAGTTTACCTCATTTATTGTATTTATGTTTATTCTTGGTTATTTTACTATTGTTATGGTGTTAACAAAACTGTAAGGTTTTTTTTTACATGAGGGTTTTGTTTATTGACTATAATTCTCTCAATAACATTTTTTTTGCTTGACCACAATATAGATACAATGCCCAATAATTTTTATGCAAACAGAAATCATATTTTTTTTAACATAAGTGCCAGTGAATTAATCTTGTGACTGTGCCACTGTATATATGGACCTTCAATTCTAGAGATTTTTGATTTCTATCAATTGTCAGGAAGCCCTCAGTGCTTTAGTGTATAGGAACTGAGCACATCTGCTTAATGTTTAGCTGGATAATATGGTGCTACTAAGGGTTGCTGTGGGGTAGGAGAGCCAGACTCAGGGTTCAAAAGATCATCTCAAACAACCCTTAAGATCAATTGGTTTCAGATTTCCAACAATCACTGGAAAACATAATTTGGAGAGGGCTTTTCTTAGAGGTCATTCAGATAACTATTACCATGTTCCCAATGAAGATCTCTGTTACTGGACTAGTTAATACATTATTCAGGTCTGGAAAAATTGTAAGTTTTATGTTAAACTGTACCTGCTGTACACTGCCTTGGGTGAATCTCTTCATAAAGGCGGTTAATAAATCCCAATAAATAAATAAATTTTGAAAAGGCTACTTGAGTCCCTGAACCCTCAGGCACCAGAATTATCTCACGTTCTAACTGTTTATCTCTGCATCCTCTGGTGTGAAATCGATTACTAAACCAGAGAAGAGTCAATTACTATTTAATGTGAGAAAGTAGTGGGAAAATTGGGTCTATCCTCCTCTAGATTTACCATCAGAGAAAGTGGGGCTCACATCCTGTAGTTCTACTATCAGGGAAAGTTGGGATTAGCCTCCTCTACATCTTCCATCAGGGAAAGTGGTGTCTCACCTCCGCTAGATCTACCATCAAGTAAAGTGGGGTCTCACGTCCTCCAGACCTACCACCATAGAATGTGGGGATTCACCTCCTATAGATCTACCATCCTGGAAAGTGGGGAATCTCACCTCCTCTAGTTCTACGATCAGAGAAAATGGGGATTCACCTCCTCTAGCCCTACCATCATGGAATGTGAGGGTTCACCTCCTCTAATCGTACCATCATCCTTTTGCAAGTTAATCGCTGTGCCCTAGAGAGTGGTGGATTGGATAGCTTTGGGTGAGGAAGGGGAAGGGGGTTAAGATTAGGATTGGAGCGCTGGTTGTGATAAAATTTCAAGACGTATAATATATTAAAGGATTGTTGTAATGATCAACAGTCCCGAATAACAGAAGTTTGTACTTCAAATAGGCCCCCAGAACCAGCTGCAGTAGCAGGTTCTCACGCACCAAGTTCCACCTGCTCTGACAAGGGTTCAGTTGCTTGTGTGGATGTGGAGAGTTTGTAAAACGCCACACAAACTGCAACTCACTGCCCAGTCTTCAGCTCCAGGACACCCACATATATTCACTTATATCACCATGCAGTTCTGAAAAAAACCCATTTTCCACGAGGCTAAAGAGGTTAGGTCTCTTCAGCCTGGACAAGAGACAGCTGAGGGGAGATATAATTAAGGTCTACAAAATCTTGAGTATTGTAGAATGAGTAGAATTGATTTGATTAGAAGGACCCTCAAGGAAGATACATGGCAATACCTTAAAACGAACAGGAGGAAATATTTTTTCACTCAACAAATAGTTAAGCTCTGGAACTCATTGCCAGAGGATGTGGTGTTAGTGGTTAGCATATCTGAGTTTTAAAAAGGTTTGGGCAAGTTCCTGGAGGAAAAGTCCATAGTCCGTTATTGAGATGGACATGGGGGAAGCCACTGTTTGCCCCGGGACTGGTAGCATGGAATGTTGCTACTATTTGGGTTTCTGCCAGGTACTTGTGACCTGGATTGGTCACTGTTGGAAACAGGATATTGGGCTAGATGGACCATTGGTCTGACCCAGTATGGCTATTCTTATGTTCTTATGTATGAGCTCTGTAATGATGCTGCCTCATTCACTTCCCCTCCTTGTTTGCAGAGTGGGAGATGCTGTTACTCACATTCGGATTCAGAATACAGGAGATTATTATGACCTCTACGGAGGAGAGACATTTGCAACGCTGTCAGAGCTGGTGGAGTATTACACAACTCAGCATGGGACACTACAGGACCGAGACGGTACCCAGATTGACCTGAGGTATCCTCTGAACTGTTCTGACCCCACCAGTGAACGGTAAGGGAGCTGCTTCTAATACATCACACTATCATCTCCTTGAGCTCGGAGAAGCTCAATGCACAGACCAAACTTCCTGTCAGTAGGGGGCGATGTGGGGCTCAGTGACTCTGTGGCTCCAGATCAATGTTGTAAAGTCCACCTATATAAAAGCCTGCGCTAAGCACGCACCAGGTTTATCACACAGAACATTTCAATCCACATTAATGAGGCTTTTGGCGATTCAGCACCGAAGCAGAGATGTGTGCATAGAGCAAATGGCTGGCTACAATGCTGGGGCTTTAACTCCATCTCTGAGGAGTTTCATTTAGTTTATTGGTATTTGCTATGACGCCTTTGCTAATTTAGCAGATCAAAGCGGTGAACACAGTAAAAGTTCAAAAGAAAGGAAAAGGAACTATAATATTCATATAGGAAAGAGATAGGATTCACCATACGTACAGGGGATATCAGAGATAGTAACGGGAAATGGGAAGAGAAAAAGGGAGATGAGGTCAGGTATTCCTAAGATTAAGTGAGGACTAGGGCTCTCCTGCTTAGCTTTAATTAAAGGCCAGATTAAAAAGCCATGTTTTTAGAGGTATTTGGAATTTTGCCTGGGAGGTTTTGCCATGAATCACCTTAGGGAGCAAGTTCCGATAGGAAGGTGCTGCAAAGAAAAAAGCATAGGAGCGGGTGGATGCCATAATTGCCTTTTTTGGGCCGGGGAGAGTTAAGTGGTGGTCAACCAACGAGTGCAGAGTGTGAGCAGGGGAATAAGGAATAGTGAGCGTTGAAAGATAGCCAGGAACACTGAGCCAAAATACTCTAAATGTAAGGGAGAGAAGCTTTGTGCAACTGGTAAGTGATGCTTTTCGAGCAATGGTAGGGAGCTGTAGTAACGACGTTCATGATAGAGGAAGCGTACGGCTGTGCTCTGAAGCGATTGAAGTTTTTTTTAACCGAAAACGAGGACAACCTAGGTAAATGATATTACAATAGTCGAGCCTTGTGATGAGCAGGGACAATAGGAGGACAAGGTGGAGGGGTGCAGTGGGAATGGAAGTTCCTCCGGTAAACCAACAAGAGGTGTGAAAGGTTATTTTGAAACTTCTGTGTAGCATTAGAGAGGATTTCATGCTTCTTTCTCACTTAACCCTCCATTGCCTGAGGTACAGAATAGGTAGCTGTATATAATTTATGGACCGCATAGATTCTAACCACAGAAAGTGGTATATCATATCCCATCCCCTTTCCCCTGTCCTGTGAGCATAATGATCTCAACATTTCTGAAGCGTGTGGGCAGTGATTGCTACAAAAAAAAAAAAGCATAAGTGTTGGACTGTGGAGAAACCCAGGTCTGCACAAAAAAATATTTTATATTTATTAAAAAAAAATGATAACCTACTCTATAAAAACAAAGAATATATAGGAAACAAAGAAGATAGGAAGCAGAGAGTAGGATTGCGTGGCCAGTATTCTCAGTGGAGGAGGGTAGTTAGTGGGGTCCCGCAGGGGTCTGTGCTGGGTCCGTTGCTTTTTAATGTATTTATAAATGACCTAGAGATGGGAATAACTAGTGAGGTAATTAAATTCGCCGATGACACAAAATTATTCAGGGTCGTCAAGTCGCAGGAGGAATGTGAACGATTACAGGAGGACCTTGCGAGACTGGGAGAATGGGCGTGCAAGTGGCAGATGAAGTTCAATGTTGACAAGTGCAAAGTGATGCATGTGGGTAAGAGGAACCCGAATTATAGCTACGTCTTGCAAGGTTCCGCGTTAGGAGTTACGGATCAAGAAAGGGATCTGGGTGTCGTCGTCGATGATACGCTGAAACCTTCTGCTCAGTGTGCTGCTGCGGCTAGGAAAGCGAATAGAATGTTGGGTGTTATTAGGAAGGGTATGGAGTCCAGGTGTGCGGATGTTATAATGCCGTTGTATCGCTCCATGGTGCGACCGCACCTGGAGTATTGTGTTCAGTACTGGTCTCCGTATCTCAAAAAGATATAGTAGAATTGGAAAAGGTACAGCGAAGGGCGACGAAAATGATAGTGGGGATGGGACGACTTTCCTATGAAGAGAGGCTGAGAAGGCTAGGGCTTTTCAGCTTGGAGAAGAGACGGCTGAGGGGAGATATGATAGAAGTGTATAAAATAATGAGTGGAATGGATCGGGTGGATGTGAAGCGACTGTTCACGCTATCCAAAAATACTAGGACTAGAGGGCATGAGTTGAAGCTACAGTGTGGTAAATTTAAAACGAATCGGAGAAAATTTTTCTTCACCCAACGTGTAATTAGACTCTGGAATTCATTGCCGGAGAACGTGGTACGGGCGGTTAGCTTGACGGAGTTTAAAAAGGGGTTAGATAGATTCCTAAAGGACAAGTCCATAGACCGCTATTAAATGGACTTGGAAAAATTCCGCATTTTTAGGTATAACTTGTCTGGAATGTTTTTACGTTTGGGGAGCGTGCCAGGTGCCCTTGACCTGGATTGGCCACTGTCGGTGACAGGATGCTGGGCTAGATGGACCTTTGGTCTTTCCCAGTATGGCACTACTTATGTACTTATGTACTTATGTAACATCTTACAGCCACATTACAACAGATACATACTAGTGACTAAGAATCAAATTGTTTGACTTGATCTGTGAACCATAGCTGCGATCTTAACATCAGAATAATTCTTAAATAGAGCTGCACTGTATTCTCCATTTCAGAAAGTTCCAGAGAGGGTGAATTCCAAAGCACAGGATCTGCTCTCCAAAATATGGATGAGTGATTTTCTTCCAGTCTACGATGCTGAAAATATCATGCAAACATATATGTGCTGAGCAAAGCACTGTAGAAGCATGGCAAATTTACAAAGAAATAGCTACAGAAAATGGAGCGAGATTACTCGGAGTTTTCTGAATAAAAATAAAAGCCTCAAACTGAATATAAAAAGTAGTGCGTGCTGGAAGGGCTGATCTGTACATAAATACTGGTATCACATACATGTCATACACAGATTAACATTACAGGACATGCACAGATGTGTGTGTGTATGAACTTGGGGTGCTGGAATGATGTTCTGTGTATAAATACTGGTGTTGTAAATATTTCTTATGCTTTATAACATTCCAGCATGTGCACAGATGGTTGTGGATGAACAGTTTGTGCTAACGCAGACCCATTTGTTTTGTGCAGATCTGATTTGCATATTATTTGGCTACTGCATCGGGGAATGAAAACGTTGTTTTAGCAGTTCATACCTTAAATGTTAGTACAAGGTTTCTGCATCAGCCCCTGAGAATCCTAACCACTCCATCCCTCACACACCTACCCCTTTTCTCTCTTTTTATAAAATAGGTACTTTCTGAGGCTCACTAGGTAGATTTCCGTATAAGAATCCAAAAGCTTTAGTTTTTCAAGCTTGTTAGATATCTTAAGTTAGTTCAGTAGAAAATCCTCAAGTACTCTTCTGTCACCTGTCCATTATCCCCCCTCAGATCATTTTTCTTTTTCCTCCTTCCTCTCCTCTCTCCCTCCCCTCTCCTGTAATCCCCCTTCTGATCATTTTTATCCCCCTCCCTCATCTCTCCTGTTATCCCCCTCCCTCATCTCCCCTTCCATCACCTCTCCTCTTATCCCCCTCCCATCACCTCTCCTATTATCTCCCTCCCTCATCTCCCCTCCCATCACCTCTCCTCTTATCCCCCTCCCATCACCTCTTCTCCCTCACCTCTGCTGTTATCCCCCCCCCCCCGCTCCCCCCTCACCTCTATATGTGACCTGCTGTTCCTTTTTTCAATAGCTATCCTTATCCCACAACCTTTATCTGCCATTATCCTGCCCCCTGTTCTCCCTCTTTGCCTCCCCCCTCATCATCCCAGTAAGTAGCTTTCTGCTGTTGCTTTTGAAAGTTTCCGGATATAAATAGATATTGACAGATCTAATTTTTTGCGCTTCCTCCTTGTGGTTGGAAACTGGCTTCTTCCTTCACTCTCCGAAATCTTTCTCAGTCACAATTTTCCATCACCTGACCCTACAGCACTGCTTCTCACATTTCAAACCCCTTCATTACCAGTGCAGGCGAAACCATGAATTCAGAGACAGGGTTTCACCCCAGCCCCCCCCCCCTCATCCCCACCCCCATCCAAAGCTAGACTGTCTCTCTTCCTCTGGCTTACAGGGCACTCATTTCTGTCCTACAGTGGAGAGGGTTTTGTCCTGTGCTCACTTTCCCAGAGGACCCACCAACACCCTTCTGTCCTACACTGAGATAGAGCTACTTTTTCACTCCTTCATCACCCTCTGCTGACCTACACCGAAAGAGACTCTGTCTCCCCGTCACCCCAAGAGCTCTGTGAGCAGTGGCTGACTCCCACTTTTATACACAGTGCTTCTTTTCTATATCCAACCCTCTTATCCACCCCTCCAGAGTTTCCTCTCCATTACACACTAGGAAGAGCTGTCTTGTCTCTCTCCTTCTTAACCTTCCCACCCCTCCAGATTGCCCTCCATCAGTAACTTGGAAGGGCTGTCTCTCATCCTGATTGCCACCCCTTCAGTCCCCCTGTAACACACACTTGGAAGGGCTGTTTCTCACCCTCTTACCCCCACCCTCCCAGTTTTCACTCCAGCACACAAATGGAAGAGCTGTCTCTCACCTCTCACCCCCACCCTTCTAGTTTTCACTCTAGCGCACAGATGGAAAAGCTGTCTCTCACCCTCTTACCTGATCACCCCCATCCCTTCAGTTTCCCCTCTAGAACACACTTGGAAGGGTTGTCTCTCACCCCCACCCCTTCAGTTTCCCCTCTAGCACACACTTGGAAGGGCTGTCTCTCACCATCTTATCCTCATTGTCACTCCTTCAGCTCATACCCCCTCAACCCCACCCTCCAGTTTCTCTAGCACACACTTGAAATAGCTGTCTCTGACTCTTACCCCCACCCTCCTAGTTTTCACTCTAGCACACAGATGGAAGAGCTGTCTCTCACCCTCTTACCTGCTCACCCCCACCCCTTCAGTTTCCCCTTCAGCATACACTTAGGAAGGGCTGTCTCCCATCCTTATATACTGTATCGGTACAGCACCTTGCTATCCCAGATGGCACCTGTCTCTCAGTGACCCATTTCTCTCCTACTCTCCCCCCACAGCTGGTACCATGGTCTCCTTTCCGGCCCCAGTGCTGAGAAGCTCTTGATAGAGAAGGCTGAGCCATGGACCTTTTTGGTGCGAGAGAGTTTGAGCAAACCTGGAGACTTCGTAATCTCAGTTCTGTCCGATGAGAAGAAGGAAGAGCGTCCTAAGGTCACACACATCAAGATTCACTGTGAGGTAAGAGGTTGGAACTAGCAGCTCTCGGAGGTCCAGCAGAGGTCATTGTACCCATCAAATCTCTGGCCTCTGCCAGTGGCCTTCAGATTTCCTTCAAGCAACCTGAGAAGTGATCAGGGGCTGCTGTGTCTGGGCTTTATCCCCTCTTCTTTCTCCACTTTCACTTGTGGCTTTTCTGAAAGAACAGGAGTGAACCTGATTTTACCCATTACCTGCTGACCCAAACAGCCCCTTGAATGCCTCAAACAGAGCAGATTTTGAAAGTTTTCAATAAGCTAAAGTGGCTTGGTAGACATGGATTTCACATTTCAACAGTAAAGCCTAATTGGCAAGGGTTTGATTTATTGATTGGGATTTATTAAGTGCCTTTATTAAAAGATTCACACAAGGTGACATATATCAGGTACAGTTTAACATAAAACTTACCATTTTATTAACAGCATAACAAGAGTAAAATGACCAAATATAAACTTAAATACAATCAATGACGTTAACTTGAAACCTAATAATAGGACCATCATGATATAAATGAAACACCTAATAAGCACGCATTAGAACATTTAAATAGCATCGATATGATACAATCTTAGCATAATACCAATGAAACATATAATAAGCACACATTAGAACATTGATATTGAATCTAATCTAACACAGAACTTGATTAGTAGCTAAAATCCCTAAAAAGGTCCAATGCGACATACAAAATAATAAAGAACCCAAACAGTAATTGGGAGCAACAATATAAAATTATAGCAGCGAAGAGGGATCCAAGATGGCCACCTGACCAGACGTGTGTGCGAGGGCTGGTGCTCCCCAGGAGTAATGGGGAAGAGAAAAGGCAAAACTGTGGCTTCTACCTCCTCGAGCGCAGTTAAGGTGCCCACCATGTCGCAACCCACGCTGGAGAGCTATGGAACGCCGGTTCAAGCTTCTAGAAGCTCCACAACGCCATCTTCGGAGCACAGTACAGAGGGAGCTACATTGAGCCCCCTAGCCGGTTTGACCCCTCCGCAACCTGGAAGGATTAGCGGGGCTGAGAGAGGGCCGTATGAGGGAGCGTCTGGAGTTGGCGACTTTCCAACGGCTGTGGGAGGACCAGCCCTCGCCTCTACCCCAGGTACTATAACAACAGAAGGGGGTTACTTACCTCTAGGAATAATCCACGGAGAATCTTCTCCTGGGTTAGGAAGAGGTTCGTTAAAACCAGAAAAAGTCACTATGGACACTCTCTGGGAGGCCATCCAAGGGGTAAACACGTCTCTACAGCAGATATTTAATTATGCTCAAACGGAAATAAGTCAAATAAAATCTACTAATGCACAGATATCCACTAAGGTTGAAACTCATATTGCCAAATTGGAAACCTTTGATTCTGAGTTAAAATCTTTGCAAAGTACTGTGGTGTCTGTAATTAAGGAAAATAAAATCCAGGCACGGAAATTGGAATATACTGAAAATCAGCTTAGAAGGAATAATCTCAGGTTTTTTAATTTCCCATTTTCTTCATTCATTTCAGCTATTGAACTTTTGAAAAAATATTTCCTGGAGATTCTAGATATTCCGTTAGAAAGTCACCTTCCTGTGACTAGAACACAATATCTTAAAAAACTTATGCGATCAACAAATGGAATACCAGAACCCCCGCAAAAATTGAATTTAACTAATTTTCTTGAAAGATCTGAAATTTCAGATCGAGCTACATTGCTTGTTGCTTTTGCACTGGAGTCGGATAAAAATTTGATATTGCGTACTTATTTCCAAAAAATGAATGCTATCTTTATGGGAGCTAAAATTCAGATCTTCCCAGATCTAGCTAGAGAGACTCAAGCCAGGAGGAAGAAATTGATGGTTTTTAAACCAAATACTTCCACAGAAAAAGTATAATATGCCCAAGAGGCGGCATGGAAACCCAACATATGTGTCTTTTAGAGGCGAATATGTATTTTTTAACAGTTATTAACTAGCCCCTGACGCAGCCCAGAAGTGGGTGAAACATGGCTGTGTCAGGCATTTAATGTGATTTATATATGTGGTGAATAAATACTTTTGGTGCCCTGCTGCTTTTCTACTGATGTGCTTCTGCTTTCGAACTGAACCTAATATCTGGGCTGAATTAGGCCTAATGACATGCTGCCTGTAGTAACCCCCATGACTAGGATCTTACAAAGTTCCACAGTAACATATGTAAGTCTATGTGCTTTGAAAATGAGCCTCATCATATCTCTCCTCGTCACGTGACTAGCTGGGTGTATCTCCCGGAAAGGGCTCCAAAGCTCTGCTCCAGGTCTGCAACCTCCCTGGTTACATCATTAAAATCTTTCAAGTATTTAATGGGTCACCACTCAGCAGGCATAAGGTAATTCAGGACAAACTCATGTCCACTTAAACCATGCCAACTGGGCCATTCCCAATTTTCACCAGTGCCACTGAAAATCCGATGTGACTGCCATGGCGGTGCAGGGAGAGAGCAAGAAGATACGCAAACACCAACGATGTTCAGTACCAGGGCCACATATCTAACACATACAAAGTGATCCTGTCTTTGCCTGGCCAGACCTGGACTTTCAGCGCCACTGCCTCATTCAACAAGGTCACAGATGAAGCTCTTGAAAATATACTGAAAGGTCTTCGGCCTCCAACCTGCCCAGCAAAGATTGTAAAACGAGCGAGCACAGGCATCATTGAAGGGGCAATTAAAACTATTAACTCCTCTCTTATGGAAGGGCAGCTGCCAACAATGTGGAGGAAAAGACCTCAGAACCCGAGCAGTACTCCCAACGTCCAAAATACATATTAGGACAGAATTAGACTGCTTCCATGGGTAGAATGGAATATTACCAAAATTCGCCCTTTCCTTTCTGAGCACACTACCAGAACCCTCATCCACACTCTTATCACCTCTCGCTTAGATTATTGCAACTTGCTTCTCACAGGTATCTCACTTAGCCATCTCTCTCCTCTTCAATCTGTTCAAAATTCTGCTGCTCATATTAGCCCTCTCCTCAAGTCACTTCACTGGCTTCCTATCCGTTTCCGCATACAGTTCAAACTCCTCTTATTGACCTATAAGTGCATTCACTCTGCAGCTCCTCAGTATCTCTCCACTCTCGTCTCTCCCTACATTCCTCCCCAGGAACTCCGTTCACTGGGTAAATCTCTCTTATCTGCACCCTTCTCCTCCACCGCTAACTCCAGACTCCGTTCCTTTTATCTTGCTGCACCATATGCCTGGAACAGACTTCCTGAGCCGGTACATCAAGCTCCATCTCTGGCCGTCTTCAAATCTAAGCTAAAAGCCCACCTTTTTGATGCTGCTTTTAACTTCTAACCCTTATTCACTTGTTCAGAACCCTTATTGTAGCATCCTCACCTTAATATTCCCTTATCTCTTGTTTGTCCTGTTTGTCTGTCCTAATTAGATTGTAAGCTCTGTTGAGCAGAGACTGTCTGTTCATGTTCAAGTGTACAGTGCTGCGTACGTCTAGTAGCGCTATAGAAATGATAAGTAGTAGTAGTAGTAACAACACTAAAAAGAGCTGTGGAGCGCCCCCTACTGAAAAAGAGCTCACTGGACCAGGACAAGCTTGAAAACTACTGATCAGTCTCTAACATTCTTTTCCTGGCAAAACTTATAGAATGGACAGTCTGCAGTCAACTCAACGATTTGCTAATTGAAAGTAATTAGTTAGACTCATGTCAGTCTGGCTTCAGACCTGGGTATGGAACAGAGACAGTTCTTGTGTCCCTTCTTGATGATCTGCACAGAAACCATGACAGGGGATCTGCCTCGATATTCGTGTTGCTGGATTTCTCGGCAGCCTTCAACACTGTGGATCATAATATCATGCTTACAAGACTGACAGAAACAGGCATCAGTGGCAAATCCTATTTGTCAGATAGACAACAATCAGTTCTGTTCAGCAACAGCACATCATCACCTTGGGCACTGGACTGTGGGAAGCCACAGGGATCCATAATATCTCCCATTTCATTTAATATCTATCTCAAGCCTCTGGCTGAGCTGCTTCGGTCAATGGATGCAAAATTCTACATCTATGCCGATGATGTGCAACTACTCATACCCGTTGAACCAGATCTACCCACAGCTCTGAGTAAACTACCTGCCTAACCACAACTCAGGAATGGGCATCGTATTATGTCTCTGGTTTTTGAATTTCAGTGCTGTTAAATGTGAATATTTTTATACCGTTTCACGGTAGTTCTGTTATTAGGTTTCAATTTACTGTTTTCAAGTTTACCTCATTTATTGT
The DNA here is from genome assembly GCF_901765095.1 of Microcaecilia unicolor. Classification (NCBI taxonomy): domain Eukaryota; kingdom Metazoa; phylum Chordata; class Amphibia; order Gymnophiona; family Siphonopidae; genus Microcaecilia; species Microcaecilia unicolor. The sequence goes on from NC_044044.1 coordinate 34,623,536, forward strand.
ATCTATGTTTATTCTGGTTATTTTACTATTGTTATGCTGTTAACTAAATAATAAGTTTTATGTTAAACTGTACCTACTGTACACCTTGGGTGAATCTCGTCATAAAGGCGCCTATTAAATCCCAATAAATAAATAAAATAATAAATAAAATATCCAGGTCTAATTGAGCCCACAGCTATCACTCATCATACATCCCTTATCCCCCTCCCCCTTTCTGAGTTCATCTCATTTCCTCTTATTTTCATTTCATTTTAGAATAACAAATACACACTGGGTGGCACAGAAAAGTTTGAGACCCTGGCTGACCTCATCGAACACTTTAAAAGAAATAACATTCAGGAGCTATGTGGAAATGTGGTATACCTGAAGCAGGTAAGAGCCTCTTAACCCCTCCTCTGTCCCTATGCTGAGGTTATACAGAGGGGCTTCAGTCCCCAGCACTGTCCCTTCCCCTCCCCTGTCCCTGTGCTGGGTTATACAGAGGGGCTTCAGTCCCCAGCACTGTCCCTCCCCCTCCCCTGTCCCTATGCTGGGGTTATACAGAGGGGCTTCGGTCTCCAGCAGTGTCACTCCCTCCCTGTCTCTGTGCTGGGGTTATACAGAGGGGCTTCAGTCTCCAGCACTGTCGCTCCCCCTCCCCTATCCCTGTGCTGGGTTAGACAGTGGGATTCACTTTTCTTTTCTGTGGTCTTTCAGCCCTATTATGCCACTAGAGTTAATGCGGCTGAAATTGAGAATCGTGTGAAGGAACTGAACAAGAAGAATGAAGCGGTCGAGGCTGCAAAAGTTGGTTTTGGGGAAGAATTTGATGTAAGTTTTGATTCTGGATCTCTGTCCCTGTCTCTGAGTCCTTCTCTGCTCCTCCCCACTCCCTCCTTTCTGTCTCTCCCCCTCCACTTCAGTTCCCAGGATCTTTATAACCCACTTTAGTAGGCTCTTCTGCCCTTGGACCCCACCTTGTTTTCTGCTATTTCAGAGTCTGCAAAAGCAGGAGGTGAAGCAGCTGCACTCTCGTTCCGAGGGCCAACGTCCTGAAAACAAAAGCAAGAACCGCTACAAGAACATTCTGCCTTGTGAGTGTGTCCGCATCAGTGCCAATATTTCAAAATGGGGGGGGGGGGGGAGGCACACCTCCCAAGACACAGTAAAGGAGCTTGCTCAATCCTGGGGGTGCATGTGTGTGTGTGTGTTTTGTGCAGCATGTGTATGGGTGGGTGTTGAGATAAGTACAGAGGATCCCTAGTTGTGAAGTGTAGGAATAAGCAGAAGATAATTGGGGTCTGTGATGTTGCACCAGGAGTGAAATTGGGCAAAAGTGACGGGACTTATAATAATCCCTTATCATCATGTTCTATTGTGTTGTGTCTATACATGTATGCATATGTGAGTTTGGCCTTGTATCTGGGTATGTGCAGACTTCACACCCCTGTATATTTTCACATTCTGCTGTCTACAAAATATTATTCTGGATGCATTAAAAGTAGGAATGTGTTTCATTGATCTACACAACATTCGATAGACTTTCAAGGTGGAAGAACAATTATAGAAATATTCAAAAAGTGATTAAGAATAAGAAACCAAGACTGCAAGTCTTTACACCACTTGAGTTAGTGCTTGATGGAAGCCCCTTTTGCAGCAGTAACAGCCATGAATCATTTAGGACCTGTGTTTACCAAGTCAACTCAGCCACTCAGCAGGATGCTGCAGTTTTGGGGTATTCTTCTAGAAAGACTAATTCAAGTTCTTTCAAGTTGGCTGGGGAATATCTGTGGACTTCAGTTCTGGCCTTTGTCTGAGCCACTCCATGACGGTCACTTTGTCTTACTCAGCTATTCCACTGTTGCTTTTGCTTTCTGCTTAGAATCATTGTCCCACTGAAAGGTGAATCATCTCCCCTGTCTCAGGTCTGCGGTAGACTGGAACAGGGCTTTCTCCAGGACATGACTGTGCTTTGCACCATCTGTCTTTCTCTCAGTCTTCAAAGCCTCCCTGTCCCAGCTTTGCTGTAAGAATGGTGATAGGAGGGTGAAGTGCCGGGTTTGTTTTATGCCACACATGACGCTTAGTGTCAAGACCAAAAAACTCCACTTTGGTTTTCATTAGACCACAAACTCTTTTCCACGATCATTCAGTATCCCCAAGTGATTCTTTGCACACATTATGTGGCACCTCAGATGGCTTTTCTTCAGCAGTGGCTTTCTTCTTGTCACCCTCCCACACAGGCTGTGCTTTTGGAGTAATGCTGGTCTTGAGGGTCCGCTGTGGGAACTCTATATAGTATGCTGTTTTCTTGTACAAATTTAAAACAATTTTGGGTATGAGTGCGGGATAGAATTATAAATATGTTAGGAATTCACGCTGAGCTCATTTATAAGGTTGCTATGTTGCGATGAATCACTTTATCTCATTTATTAAGTAAGGAGCAGGCTAAGCTGTTGGCTTTTCTTATGGCCATAGCTATGTGGTCTATATTGTCTGAGTGGAAAGACAATATGTTCGTCTCTGTGAATGCGTGACAGAATGCTGTGGGTCTCATGAGGAAGTACAATGAAATTGCTGCATTTAAGAGACAGAGCTTTTCAGTGTTTAAAACGATCTGGGCTCCATTAGATTTGTTTGGTCAATAGGTTGATACATAAAGAGAACTAAATTTTGGTCTTTGTTAAAAGTGACTATTTATTGTATTTGTTAGACTTGGGGCTTTTGGAGGTTTAAAATTATGGTATATTGTATTTGTTTTTTGTAAAAACAAAGCTTTAATCTAAAAAATATTTTGAGCCAAGTATAGGACAATCAAGGCATTGTGCTATCACTGATGAGGTTGGCTGTTATTGGTGGAACGAGGCATTATGACATCACAATATTTATGTATTTATTTATTTGTTGCATTTGTATCCCACATTTTTCCACCTATTTGTAGGCTCAGTGTGGCTTACATAGTACCTTAAAGGCGTTCGCCAATTCCGGTATAAACAGTTACACAGTGATGTTATGGTAGAATAAGGTTCATGTGGAACAAACTTAATTAGGGAATCGTATAGAGGAAGTACATAAGTAATGCCACACTGGGAAAAGACCAAGGGTCCATCGAGCCCAGCATCCTGTCCACGACAGCGGCCAATCCAGGCCAAGGGCACCTGGCGAGCTTCCCAAACGTACAAACATTCTATACATGTTATTCCTGGAATTGTGGATTTTTCCCAAGTCCATTTAGTAGTGTTTATGGACTTGTCCTTTAGGAAACCGTCTAACCCCTTTTTAAATTCTGCCAAGCTAACCGCCTCCACCACGTTCTCCGGCAATGAATACCAGAGTTTAATTACACGTTGGGTGAAGATTTGTTTTAAATTTACTACAATGTAGTTTCATCACATGCCCCCTAGTCCTAGTATTTTTGGAAAGCATGAACAGATGCTTCACATCCACCTGTTCCACTCCACTCATTATTTTATATACCTCTATCATGTCTCTCCTCAGCCGTCTCTTCTCCAAGCTGAAAAGTCCTAGTTTCCTTAGTCTTTCTTCATAGGGAAGTCGTCTCATCCCCGCTATCATTTTAGTCACCCTTTGCTGCACCTTTTCCAATTCCACTATATCTTTCTTGAGATGCGGCGACCAGAATTGAACACAATACTCAAGGTGCGGTCGCACCATGGAGCGATATAACGGCATTATAACATCCTCACACCTGTTTTCCATACCTTTCCTAATAATACCCAACATCCTATTCGCTTTCCGAGCCGCAGCAGCACACTGAGCAGAAGGTTTCAGTGTATTATCGACGACGACACCCAGATCCCTTTCTTGGTCCATAAGTCCCAACGTGGAACCTTGCATGATGTAGCTATAATTCGGGTTCTTTTTTCCCACATGCATCACCTTGCAGTTGCTCACATTAAACGTCATCTGCCATTTAGCCGCCCAGTCTCCCAGTCTCGTAAGGTCCTTCTGTAATTTTTCACAATCCTGTCGTGAGTTAACGACTTTGAATAACTTTGTCTCATCAGCAAATTTAATTACCTCGCTAGTTACTCCCATCTCTAAATCATTTATAAATATATTAAAAAGCAGCGGTCCTAGCACAGACCCCTGAGGAACCCCACTAACTACCCTTCTCCATTATGAATACTGCCCATTTAACCCCACTCTCTGTTTCCTATCCTTCAACCAGTTTTTAATCCACAATAGGACGTTTCCTCCTATCCCATGACCCTCCAATTTCCTCTGTAGCCTTTCATGAGGTACCTTGTCAAATGCCTTTTGAAAATCCAGATACACAATATCAACCGGCTCCCCTTTGTCCACATGTTTGTTTACTCCTTCAAAGAATTGAAGTAAATTGGTCAGGCAAGATTTCCCCACACGAAAGCCATGCTGACTCAGTCTCAGTAATCCATGTCCTTGGATGTGCTCTGTAATTTTGTTTTTAATAATAGCCTCTACCATTTTCCCTGGCACCGACATCAGACTCACCTTTCTATAATTTCCCAGATCTCCCCTGGAACCTTTTTTAAAAATGGGCGTTACATTGGCCACCCTCCAATCTTCCGGTACCACGCTCGATTTTAAGGATAAATTGCATATCACTAGCAGTAGCTCTGCAAGCTCATTTTTCAGTTCTATCAGTACTCTAGGATGAATACCATCCGGTCCAGGAGATTTGCTACTCTTCAGTTTGCTGAACTGCCCCATTACGTCCTCCAGGTTTACCGTTAAGTCAGTAAGTTTCTCTGACTCGTTCGCTTGAAATATCATTTCCGACACCAGTATCCCACCCAAATCTTCCTCGGTGAAGACCGAAGCAAAGAATTAATTCAATCTGTCCGCTACGTCTTTGTCTTCCTTGATTGCCCCTTTTACCCCTCGGTCATCCAGTTAAGCTAAGTATAGGGCAGTGCAGCCATTGTGACATCACTGATGAGGTTGGCTCTTATTGGTGGAATGAGGCACTATGACATCACAATATCAGAAGTGAGCCAAGTACAGGGCAATCAAGCCACTGTGACATAGCATAGTAAAATAGTAACATAGTAGATGACGGCAGAAAAAGACCTGCACGGTCCATCCAGTCTGCCCAACAAGATAACTCATATTTGCTGCTTTTTGTGTATACCCTACTTTGATTTATACCTGTGCTCTTCAGGGCACAGACCGTATAAGTCTCATCAATGATGAGGTTGACTGTTATTGGTGGAATGAGGCATTATGACATCACAATATCAGCTCTGGTTACCAGAGTCTGAAACTCTTCATACTAAAGGGGGAAGTTATCAACGTGGGCTACCATTAAGATGGGTTATTTTACCACTAACTCAGGCTATTTTAGCACAGGTCCCATTTTATGCAATGAGATGGAATTACTAATAACTGGGGCTAACAGTAAAATAAACATGTCTTAAGGGTAGCTCACATTGGTAACTTCCTTCCTCATTCAATCTGATCTAACCACAGCGTTTGACATTCTGGAATGGTTCTTAAATGGTTCAGACAATTTCTGAAGAGCAAGTTATAAATATCTTCAGCTGGAAGCCCATATGTGCAGTGCCTCAAGGATCCCCTTTCTCCCCCATGCCTTTTAATGTTAGAATATATTTTGGGGATTTAGAGATTTACTCTTATTCTTACACAGATTATATATCAATTCTGATTTCTTCAGTTAATCATTTTGCACAAAACATTTATAATATCGGTGAATGTATCACTTTTCTGGAAAACTAGAGCCCCGCTTACAAAGTGAAACTGAAAAAGGAGGAAACCAAGTTATTGTGGCTAATTCTACAAGTTCTGTTCCTAAATCTGTCAGCCGGTCATCAAGTAGAAAAAAATATCAATGTAATGGGGCTGATCTGGAAACTATGTTTACACTGTAAATTTGTTTGCTTCAGTTACGTCCAATTCGTTCATTCTTTGAGGAATGAACGATTGAACTATTGTAACGATTTTATGTTGGTCTCTCTGTACATTCAAGATCTAGGGCTTCAGGTACTGCAGAATCCAGTCTCTGAATTCAGTTGTAAATCTCATAAGTACAATCATGTTACACCTTTATTAATTCGTCTTCGCTGGTTACCTTTTCAAGCATGAATTATATAAAATAAGTGTTCGAAGATACAAGACATGAGAATTTTCTTTGCCTCTTCTCCTTCTATGGTCCTTTAAATATTTAAGGACAAAAAATAGCTTACTTCTACTCTTTTTCCAGTTAAAGGTTTATGTCATAAGAAAGTGCTGGGCAGTTCTTTTCCGTATCAAGCATTTCTTATCTGAAATAGTTTCTATGGAGGGGCATTTTTGATATGATGTCTAAGTCCGACTTTGGACGTTTTGCTCAAAAACGTTCAGAATCCAAATAGCAAATATAGCAATTTTCGAAACAGCAAAATGTCTATCTTTTTTTCCTGAAAATGTATTTAGTTATTTGCATTTCTTGATATACCACAAAGGGATCCTTGGAGTAATATTAGACAACCATCTCTCGCTTGAAAATCACGCAAAATCTACTACAAAGAAAATGTTCAACATGATGTGGATACTGAAACGCATAAAACCATATCTCCCCCTGAAAACATTCAGAAACTTGGTACAATCAATGGTACTTACCCACGCCGACTACTGTAATAGTATTTTCTTAGGCTGCAAGACCCATATCCTGAAAAAACTTCAGACTGCCCAAAATACAGCAGCAAGACCCATTTTTGGCACATCACGATTTCAATGCGCAACACCTCTTCGTAAAGAACTTCACTGGCTCCCTATCAGAGAGCGAATCAATTTCAAGGTCCACACACTAATTCACAAGATTATTCACGGTGAATCTCCGAACTATATGCTCAATCTCATTGACCTTCCAACCAGAAACATGTCTAATACTTTGCAAACTTACCTCAACCTGCATTACCCTAATTGCAAAGGAGTTAAGTACAAAACCTATTATGGATCCAACTTCACCTTCTTAAGCAGCCAACTATGGAATGCCCTCCCCAGATCTATCCGATCAATCAGTAACTATCTACCCTTCCGGAAATCACTGAAAACCCATTTATTCAAGCAAGCCTACCCAAACGATCCAGACTAATCTTATGAATGCATATCTACGCAACACATATCCAGAACACTATGACTATGACCCAGACTATATCTCCCACCTTACTACTCCCTTGCCCATCTCTACTTACCTATCTCTTTTTATTCTGTTATACTTAACTTATATTTTCTCTACCAATATTATGTAATCCCTATTACTATGTAAGCTGCATTGAACCTGCTTTCCGTTGGAAAGCGTGGGGTACAAATGTAATAATAATTAAATAAATCCATCAATGGCGACGATGTGGTTTACATGCAATAAAAATTCCAGTTAAAGTAGAGAAAACAGAAATCAGACAGAAACTGCAGAAAAAGATAAGTGAGGTTGGACTGGGTAAGGCTGGTGTTGGGGTTGAGGTTGAAGGCTTCAGTGAAAATTAAGGTTTTCTGGAGGGCTTTCAAGGTGGGGAGGGAAGGGAGTTCCCTAGCTTCACAGCAATGTAACTGAAGGCGAATGGCCGTATTCTATAAGGATTTAAGTTTTTTTAGTGAAGAACGTCGAAGGCCAGCATAGATGATATTGCAATAATTGAGACATGTCATAAACAGAGAGAGGTTCAGAGCGGGGAAGGTAGCTGGTGAAACACAAAATAACTAACTTTCGTCAGGTGTGAAATCTGAGGTAAAAATGTCAAAGTGGACTCAAGAGTAATGCCTAAATACCAGAATTGTGTTACAGGAGTGATTAAAGTACCAAGGAGGGTTACAGGGACAGACGAAGTAGAACAAGTCCCTGAAAACCAACAAGCAACGTTTTTTTCTTTATTTAATACTAGCTTATCATCTAGCACACAGAAACCAATTCGAGACTCTTCAGAAGAGGGGCAATTGAAAACACATAAAGTGATTTAAGATAAATAAGGAGAATGGACATGAATGTAAAGGGGGTCTGCTTCCTCCTCTGGGGTGGGCCAGCCGGCCAATGGGCTCTTCGGATACGGGAACTCAGGGCCAAAATCCTTTTATTATCCAGGCAATTTCCCAGCCAAAATCATAACATCTTCAAAACAAAAGGTACAGCCTGCCTAACATAGTCTTCCAAAGGAATAAATATACAGTCCTTATACGATCATTTCCAAAAGGAAAGAAAAGAAAAAGGTACAATCCAGGTTCCAAAATCCCTTTAGCATCCGCTCAGTTTCCCTTCCCCCTCCTTCAGGAGGGCTTAGTCAGTCCAGCATACTTTTACTCTAGCCCAATAAAGCAGAAGCTCTTCATTTACAGTCTTTGCACAGCCCCCAATATCACCTATCACCTGCCTTTTACACAGTCCTAAGGAAACCCTGCCAGGAGCAGGGTTGGCAGTTTCTCCCACCTCTCAGTACCACCTCCGGTGTGGCCTCCTCCACTGCCTTCATGGGCTGGGCTGGGCAGGGCAACCTTTGAATCCTCCCACTCCATGGTAGCTGATTCCTCTCCCTTGGGCTGCTTTAGTGGCAGGCTCCTTCCTTCCTCCACATACTCCATGGAATCTCCCTCTCTCCTTGTATCTCCTCTCTCCTGGGGACTGAGAGCCTCCAGGAACTTAGTTTCCCTCTTCCCACAGCTGGGGGGAATTATATACTGATGGCGAAGCCAGGGACACTGAGCTTCAACCTTGCCTCTCCCCCTAGTGGGGAAGAGAGTAACAGGCTCACTCTGCCTCAAGCCCTGGCTCCCCCCCCCCCCCCCCCCCCCCCGCTGGGGCTGGGAATCCATTCCCTCTTTTCAGGACTACTCTCATCTCTCCTTTTTGCAAGGACTTCTGGGATCCGTAGTTCTGGGCTCCACGGGGTGATCTATGGGGCTTACCTTGTCACACTCTACAGGAAATCAGCACAAACAGAAGTAGAGGCTGGCCAAAAAGACAATCCACCATGGGAGGTGTAGCTTAATATCACTTATTCATAGTACCACCAGTAGAAGGACCTGACACGGTCTGTGTTTCGGCTACACAACCCACCTGCCTCAGGGGTCACAATCAAACTTTCTATAGGCAAGGAACCTATATAAAAACACTGCTACAACAAATTGTTTGAAATACAGGAAAGCAGCCGCAGATGGTAAATCGTAAGCGTAAGGGCTAGAGAATCCAATGATACTACATCTGAAATGCCAACAAGCAGAATGTCTGGAAAAAAGCCTGTCTATCAGGATATGTTTTTTCCAGGCACTCTGCTTGTTGGTATTTTGACTTGCCTGTGCTTCACAAGAAATAGCTGTACGGTGTTTTATATACCTTCCTTGCCTATAGAGAGTTTGATTGTGACCCCTGAGGCAGGCAGGTTGTGCTGCCGAAACACGGACAATGTTGGGTCCTTCTACTGGTACAGTGAATAAGTGATATTAATCTACATCTCATGTACATGAGTGGAATACAGTCCTACTTTAATACATTTTAATTATGTTCCTGTAGATAGAAGAATGAGTGTGAGTGAGTGAGTGAGTGTGTACTGTGTATATAGAGCTAACCCCATCCTGTACAGAGTCCGTGTTGAAGTTTGGTTTTGGAAATTGATTTTTCTCTTCTTTCCTAGTTGATAAATCAAGAGTGATCCTCCAAACTAAAGACCCCAGTGTGCCAGGCTCAGACTATATTAATGCGAACTACATCAGGGTAAGACTGGGAGCTTCTCCTATCCAGTTTCACCTCTGTACTGGGGAGACCCTCCCTTCCACATTCACCTCTGCACTGGGAGAGCTTCCATTCCACCATCACCTCTTTACTGGGAACTTCTCCTATCCAGTATCACCTCTGCACTGGGAGACCTCCCTTCCACCATTACCTCTGTATTAGGAGACCCTCCTGTCAATTATCACATCTGCACTAGGAGAGCCTCCAATTCAGTATCCACTCTATACTAAGAATACTCCCCTTCCAAGTGTCACCCTATAGACACCTCTCGGCCAATATTCCCCATGTACTGGGAGCACTTCTAATATCAGCCCTATATTTGGAGTCCTCCAGCACTGGAAGACTTCAGTTGAATGCATGCCTGCCATGTTTCTCTTTCTGACCCTGTCACTCTCACTGCTCCAGTGGCTCTGTAGAAATACATCCTTCCTTCTTAGAACAGCCCCCAACTCCTGTCGTTCTTTTTCCAGAATGAACTCATCAGTAAAGATGAATGCAGCAAGTCCTTTATCGCCTGCCAGGGCTGCCTCCAGACAACAGTTAACGACTTCTGGCAGATGGTTTGGCAAGAGAACTCCCTCATCATTGTCATGACAACTAGGGAGGTGGAGAAAGGCAGGGTAAACCCTTTCTCCATGCACAATCTTCTCATCATGGTTCTCTTCCCTACATTTGTTGCTTCTTTATTTTAAGATAAGCCTCTACAAATAATCAATCTAGTTACCAGCCATCCTCCATTAATGCATGCATCTGTACATCCAATTCTCAGTCTGTCTCATCCTTCATCAACCTATCTGTCCATTAACACATGCAACTTTCTGTTCTTCCATCACAGGGTGCTCTATGCATCTCTACATCTCCATTCATCTATCATGTGTCCATGTGCTGCACCCTTCCATTCATCACTTCTCATCCATACAACCAAATCATCTCTACCTTCACCTTCTATTTTGCTTTCTCTACTTTCAGTATTTTCAGTTTCATTGACCTCAAAGTGTTTCAGGTGTTTTTTTGTTGTGGTATCTGATCATATATTTTCTGTTATTGCTTTTGTTTCCTCCTTCCATTTCCATCCTGCTTTTCCTCTCAATCACTTCCTCTGTATCCCTGTCTCTTCCTTTCCTATCCATTCTTTACCCTTAGAACAAGTGTGTACCCTACTGGCCCGAGGAAGGTGGTACAAAAGAATTTGGTGGTTATATAGTGGAAAATGTTGTTGAACATGATGCTATAGAGTACAAGACCCGGACACTGAAGGTCTGGCCGTTGGACAACGTGAGTGTGCTGACAATCTAGAACCTGCTTGATGTACATATGAGGCTGCCCCTGTGTTAGCTTTGCACTAGAAAGTGGGGTTCTGCGCACTCTCTCATCCCTGGATGTGCTTCCTCACTTAGGAATCTGAGGCACGGGAGATCGCTCACTTTCACTACTTGTCCTGGCCAGATCATGGGGTGCCCAGTGATCCCGGAGGGGTGCTCAGCTTCCTTGATCAGATTAACCAGAAACAGGAGATGCTCCCAGAGGCTGGGGCCATCATAGTCCATTGCAGGTACCAATAACAGGAATGTTGTGGCCACGGGAGGTGAGCTGTCTCTACTCCTGTTCTTCCTCTCTCTCTCACCACAGGAGATTAACTGTCTCTCACTTCTACTCTCTCTTCTCACAGTGCTGGAATTGGACGTACAGGAACCATTATTGTCATTGACATGCTGGTGGACATGATTTCTACAAAAGGTAATTTGTAATGTGATTATCTTTAATAAATTTTATGCAATAAAAGAAAAGAATCAGATAATGTGTTTCAGGTCTGTCAGCTCTGCACATTCAAAGTAACGTCACAAACACATTTTGGGAGGTGGATCTTAATACCACCTCGTTCCTACACTCTCATGTTTGTCATGCTTCCTGCTTCCCATCAAGGCTTAGTTATGTCCTGTTTTCGGCAGAGGCGTAGCCAGGTTTTGATGTCAGGGGGAGCAGACTTTTATAACATAGGCGCTGGTTGGTGTCAGCTAAACAGCAGTGTCTGTGTTGTTGCTCAGGGGCTGTGGCGGGCAACGATTAATACAGACTGTCTCGGTTACGTCCTGCCTACAAGGAAACAGTAAGTTACATCAGGAGGCAGGACACAGAAGAGGTCCTTGGACTGGCCAGAGCAGGAAACCTGTCTTCTTAACTTCAAATAAAAATATTCAAATTGTGACCATCACCTCAGGAATAGCACACCCAGTCCTTCCACTGCTAGACACCTTGTTTAAATCAAGATGGACTTTTGTTTGTGTGGTGACTACAGGATACAGGATGTGAAGAACACTAGTCTTGAGCATTTTTATTTTGGGTGACAAGGGCCTGCCCCAGAGCCTACTTTCAAATAGGGCTAGACACTTTGTGAAATAACACGAACCCCTGCAAAAAGACACCCACTGGGCAACCCATGATCTGGCCAGGCCAAGTAGTGAAAGTGAGCGATCTCCCGTGCCTCAGATTCCTAAGTGAGGAAGCGCATCCTTCAGCATTGTTTCTGTATTTCTAGTATTGAATCATTCTGAATTGTAATACAAACTTACTAATTAACACCAACATGAACATTAACAAACTGCTTTTAATAATTCATTTTCTCCCCCTAATCTACTACGCATGGTCAACTCCCCACACAGACAATAATCTACCCAAAACACACAAACCCTACAGACAACTCAACGACAACACACAAGGCCAAAAGAATAATAGCCATATAAAAGGAAAAGCAACTACACACGGAAACAACCAACAAAAAGGGAAGAAAGAACACAAAAAAACCAGATACCAAGAGAACAGACAACTAATAAAAATTAACACATCTTCGTCCCAAACCGAACCCTACCAACCAATCCAACTGGGCTATGTAAACGCTAGATCAGTATAAAACAATAACAATAACAGACTGGATCACAACAGACAAGCTTGATCTCTTATTCATTACTGAAACCTGGATTCATGACCTAAAAGACCCCATAATTTTAGACCTATGCCCCCCAGGCTACAGACTCACCCACTGGACAAGGAATGGAAAAAGAGGAGGAGGAATAGCCATAATCTACAGATCCCAGTTCACCATCACAACCATAGCCGAATCCATCCTGCCCCAACTCGAAATAGCCTCAGTTAGAATTAATCACCCAAACCTGCAGGAACACCTTAATGTAGTCCTGCTCTACAGACCGCCAGGTAACTGGGAGGACTGCAAAACACACTTTATGGACTTTATATCGAACACATGTGTCTCTACCTCAAACCTTCTCATAGTAGGGGATATCAATCTGCACCTTGAAGACCCTAACTCAACAAACGCCCAAGAATGTGAAGAATTCCTCCAATTATGGGATCTTTATAGGCCAAATACGCAACAAACCCATACTAAAGGACATGCACTAGACATCATTGCACATAAATTCTCCCTCGACTTAAATCTAGTACCAACAGAAATAAAGTGGACATCCATACCGTGGTCTGACCACTATATAGCAAACCTCTCCCTCCAATGGCGAATGAAAGAGTCACCTCACAAACAAGAACGAACAACCTATACCACGAGAGGCAAAATAGATCCGTTAATATTCTGGCAACAGATCTACTACAATGGATGAACTATACAGATAGACACACACCAATTTCTCAAAGAATGGGACAATAGATGTAGAAACATATTAGACAACATAGCACCACTCCAAACCAGAACCTCACATAGAAGACACTCTGTGGTTCAACGAAGAACTGAAAAAACTAAAAACACAAGTTAGAAGGCTAGAACGAGCATGGAATAAAAAGAAAGACGACTCCACACTCAACGCTTGGAAGCAACTACAAAGAAAATACAAATACACCATAAAACAAACTAAAAGACTATACTACAAAACTAAAATTGGACCAGACTACAAAGACACACATAAACTCTTCCAACTCATGAACAAACTACTAGATACTACATCGGTGACTTCTAACAACACAGACACACCAGCAGCAGACAATCTCGCGAAATACTTCAATGAGAAAATCATAAAATTATGACTCATGATACCTGTCAATACCACCGACTACGCAAAACTCCTTGATTGCCTAGACCCAAACCCCGGTGAATACCCAGCGGACAGAACTTGGACCAACTTCGAGATGCTATCGAATGACACCATCTCCCAAACGCTCAAAAGGTTCGCCAAGTCTCACTGCAAACTAGACATATGCCCTAACAACCTAATAAAGTCTGCCCCTCAACAATTCATATCAGACCTCACGGAGCACTTGAACTATATGCTACAAAACGGACTCTTCCCAATAGATAAAGGAAATATTCTACTCACCCCTATACCCAAAGACGCAAAGAAAAGTACAAGCGACCTAACTAATTACCGCCCAGTAGCATCTATTCCTCTGATAACCAAATTAATGGAAGGCACGGTGACCAAACAGCTCGCCAACTACTTAAATAAATTTTCCATACTTCACGACTCCCAATCAGGATTTCGGTCCAACCACAGCACTGAAACAGTACTAGTTACTCTTCTCACTAAATTCAAACAAGCGATCGCAGCTGGCAACAACATACTTCTCCTACAATTCGACATGTCCAGTGCTTTCGACATGGTTGATCATGGAATATTACTACACATCCTAAAAATACTTCGGAATTGGAGGAAACGTTCTCAATTGGTTCAAAGGCTTCCTAACCACACAATCATATCAAGTGATAGCTAACTCGATTACCTCAGCCACATGGATACCTAAATGTGGAGTCCACCAAGGATCCCCCCTATCGCCAACTCTCTTTAACCTAATGATGACACCCTTGGCCAAATTACTATCCAATCAAAACATCAATCCATACATATATGCAGATGACGTAACGATTTACATCCCGTTTAAACATGATTTAAAGGAAATCACCAACGACATCAACCAAAGCTTCCATATCATGCACTCATGGGCGGATGCATTTCAGTTGAAACTTAATGCAGAAAAAACACAATGCCTCATACTCACCTCACAACATAACACAAACAAATTCACCACCATAAACACACCAAACTTGTCCCTTCCCGTCTCGGACACCCTGAAAATTCTTGGAGTTACCATTGATCGTCATCTTACACTTGAGAGCCATGCGAAAAATACAACCAAAAAGATGTTTCATTCAATGTGGAAATTAAAACGAATAAGACCTTTCTTCCCAAGGACCATCTTTCGCAAACTGGTACAGTCAATAGTGCTCAGTCACCTAGACCACTGCAATGCACTCGACGCTGGCTGCAAAGAGCAAATCATCAAGAAACTTCAAACCGCCCAGAACACCGCAGCCAGACTCATATACGGAAAAACAAAATATGAAAGTGCTAAACCCCTAAGGGAAAAGTTACACTGGCTTCTACTTAAAGAACGTATCGCGTTCAATGTATGTTCTATAGTTCATAAAATTATTCACGGAGATGCCCCAGCCTACATGTCAGACCTGGTAGACCTGCCACTTAGGAATGCTAAAAGATCATCCCGCACATTCCTTAATCTCCACTTCCCCAGCTGTAAAGGTCTAAAATACAAACTAACGCATACGTCAAACTTTTCTTACCTGGGCACATAGTTATGGAACGCATTGCCGCGCAACTTAAAAACTATTTGTGAACTAACAAGCTTTCAAAAATCCCTGAAGACCCACCTCTTCAACAAGGCTTACCACAAAGATCAGCAATTATAAATGTAACACATCTCCACCTTACCTATAATCAGAACTGTCTTTTCCGTACATCTGCTTGTTTAAATTTCTATTACGTTAATCATGATCTCTATGCAACACTAATTGTTATCTTCCTATCTATTATATACCAATAATGATACATTGTAAGCCACATTGAGCCTGCAAAAAGGTGGGAAAATGTGGGATACAAATGCCATAAATATACTGAAAACTTACCACACCATAAAAGCCCTAACCCATCTATGAAAAGACAGTGCTAGAAATATTACAGTGGGACCTTGAGAAGTGTTTCCCTAGGTGGTCCTGGAGTACCCCCTTGCCATTCAGGTTTTCAGGCTATCCACAATGAATCTACATGAAAAATATTTGCATGTAATGGAGGCAGTATATACAAATCAATGTCATGCATATTTACTGTGGATATCCTGAAAACCTGACTGGCAAGGGGGTACTCCTGAACTGCCCTAGAACACAAAACTTACCACACCATAACAGCCCTAACCCACCTATCAGAAGACAGTGATATATATATATA
Source organism: Microcaecilia unicolor (assembly GCF_901765095.1). Lineage (NCBI taxonomy): Eukaryota > Metazoa > Chordata > Amphibia > Gymnophiona > Siphonopidae > Microcaecilia > Microcaecilia unicolor. The sequence continues at coordinate 34,639,499 of NC_044044.1, forward strand.
CACTGGGCTCTGGGCTCTGGAGCACCAATATACCTACTATTGGGAAACTGGAAAAAGCTGCACTGTTACACATTCCTGCACAGATACTACATGCTAGCAGAATCCTTCACCTCAGTCACACATGCAGAACATGGGCAGACCCTTATCTATATAACATAAGAGTGGCCATACTGGGTCAGACCAATGGTCTGTCTAGCCCAGTATCCTGTTTCCAATGTGGCCAACCCAGGTCACAAGCACCAGGCAGAAACCCAAATTGTGACAAGATTCCATGCTACCAATCTAATGCAGAATAGGGAGCCACAAAAAAAACCCAACAACAAAAATTGAAATAGAGACCCCCCCCCCCAAGGAAGCCAGACTAAACAGTGCACTACTGGTAAAAAAAAAAAAAAAAGAGACAGAAATGCATTTTCTCCTGTACATTTTACAAAGCAGGTACATCTCAGTCCTTCCAAAGTATTAAATAAAAATAATTTTTTCTACCTTTGTTGTCTGGGAATTTGGCTGGTCCCAGTCTTTTTCTCCGTGTTCCATGAGTCAGCCTTTCCATTTCTTCTCTCACCTCTTTTCTTCTTCCTTTCCTTCTCTACATGTGTCTCCAAGTGCACCATCATTTTTTCCTCTGTACCACTATTTGTCCTGTCCATCATCTCCCTTCTGTGTCCCTTGTCCCTATCCTGCCCCCAAGTTCATCATCTGCCCTTTCTGTGTCCCCCATCTCCCCCCCTTTCCAGTGGTGCCCTGTGTCCCTATCTCCTCCTCCCCTCCCCCTTTCCAGTGGTGCCCTGTGTCCCTATCTCCTCCTCCCCTCCCCCTTTCCAGTGGTGCCCTGTGTCCCTATCTACCCCTCCCCTCCCCCTTTCCAGTGGTGCCCTGTGTCCCTATCTCCCCCTCCCCTCCCCCTTTCCAGTGGTGCCCTGTGTCCCTATCTCCTCCTCCCCTCCCCCTTTCCAGTGGTGCCCTGTGTCCCTATCTCCCCCTCCCCCCCCCCTTTCCAGTGGTGCCCCTGTGCCCCTATCTCCTCCTCCCCTCCCCCTTTCCAGTGGTGCCCTGTGTCCCTATCTACCCCTCCCCTCCCCCTTTCCAGTGGTGCCCTGTGTCCCTATCTACCCCCCTCCTTTCCAGTGGTGCCCTGTGTCCCTATCTCCTCCTCCCCCCCCCCTTTCCAGTGGTGCCCTGTGTCCCTATCTCCTCCTCCCCCCCCCTTTCCAGTGGTGCCCTGTGTCCCTATCTCCTCCCCCCCCCCCCTTTCCAGTGGTGCCCTGTGTCCCTATCTCCTCCTCCCCCCCCCTTTCCAGTGGTGCCCTGTGCCCCTATCTCCTCCTCCCCCCCCCCCCCTTTCCAGTGGTGCCCTGTGTCCCTATCTCCTCCTTGGTTGTTTTTTGAAGCGAAGGGTGCGCGGGGGTGGTTTACTGGATTTCTGAAATTGGCTTCACCCCCTCCTCTGCCGTCTGTATGAGTCACTTTGTTCTCCCTCGGCCACCGGTTAGTCAGAGTCAACCTGTCACCGTCGGGGCTTCGTCTTCTTCTTCTCCTCAGGCGCGTGACGTCCCCTCCCTCCCGCCTAATCTAAGCAACTTCCTCTTTTCCGCAGAGGCGGGACGTCACGCGCCCGAGAAGAAGCGCCGACCATGACAGGTGACTCTCTGTGAAGCGCCGGTGGCGGAGGGAGAACAAAGCTAAAAAGGGACTCGTCGTACAGACGGCAGAGACGGGCAGAAAAAAAACATTGATTGGGTTGGCGCCATTTTTTTCAACACCTGTTTAGGGGAGCGACCGCTTCACAGGTTACTCCACCCAGGCTTTTTTTTTCTCATGCATCAATTTGAGCTGTAAAAGCAACGTGCCTGAATCTTCTCGTTGCAAGCCTGAGATTACAGCTATTACTCCTTTCCACATTGCACAAGAAGTCCAGAAAGGCAATTAGCTCACTAGAATGCTCCCTTTTCCAGAAAGATGCCTTCTCAAACTAGGGGAGACATTGTTGCACTGTGCTGCTCTCAATGTCAACTTAGAATCCATAGGTGTCCCTGCTACAAGTTAAGTCCTTCATGGTGTTGGCTCAGTTTTTCTCTCTGCATCTCTTCTGTCCTTGGATTTTGCACAGTACAGAAGGAAATGCATTTCTGCTTCTAGTTCTGCATGCAGGAGTTTCTGTTTCTCACATATGCTTTCCTTCTCTCTCCCACAGGAGTTGACACTGACATTGACATTCAGAAGATGATTCTGATGGTCCGATCCCAGCGCTCTGGCATGGTGCAGACAGAAGCTCAGTACAAATTTATCTACATGGCAATTTCCCAGTACATTGAGACCACTAAGAAGAAACTGGAAGTTATGCAGGTATGGTGGCAGACGAACGGCATTCTCTTCTTAGCCTCCTAGCACCCCAGCAGCTTTCTAGTGTGCAATGCAACTGAAGGTACTACTATTTGACATTTCTAAAGCGCTACTAGGGTTACGCAGCGCTGTACAATTTAACATAGAAGGACAGTCCCTGCTCAAAGGAGCTTAGGTACTGCCCTTTATATGCTGGACCAGCCTGGTGTTAAATGCACCTGCTCCATCTCAGTGGTAATTTTTTAAAATGCCAAGTCAGGGTGGAAAGGGGAGGGATAGTTCCACCTTCCACTCACAACTGGCAATTTGACATTACTGGCAGAAATCACCACTGCTCCCAGCATCCAAGGTACTGTGTTAGGGGTGCTGTCCTTAATATCCAGGACATATTCCCTCTGTCAGCACCCCAGCATAGCATTACAGAGATATAGCAGCTGCTTTAGGTCTCTGATCTGCCTCTGACATGTCTGTCTTCCATCCTTAGGCGGGGAAGGATAAGGAATCTGAGTATGGAAACCTTGGGTTCCCGTCCAAGAAAAATATACATCAAATAGTCTCACGCAAATCGTCAAAGTAAGAGTCTTCTGCATCCTCCCCTCTCCCATCCTGCAGCCATGTGATACCCGCCGTCCTATCTCCCCCTCCTCTGTTTTTCACTTTCCCTCTCTCTCCCCTTCCTCCTGCAGCAGTATGACACCCCCTCTTATGTCTCTGCTCTATTTCCCCCACATATCTAGCAATTTAGAGTGACACCCCCTCTCCTCTCTCCCCCATCTCTAGCACCTCTGTACTATCCCTTCTCTCCCCATCTCTAGCAGCAGCGTGACACCCCCTCTCCTCCCCCATCTCTAGCAACAATGTGATACTTCCTCTCCTACTTTGACCCATCTCAGTGTGACATCCCCTCTCCTCTCTCTCCCCCCCCCCCGTCACTTGCAGCAATGTGACATTTCCTCTCCTCTAGCAGCAGTGCGACACCCCTTCTCCTCTCTCCTCCATCTCTAGCAGCTCTGTTACCCCCTCTCCCCATCTCTAGCAGCAGTATGACACCCCCTCTCCTCCCCCATAACTAGCATCAGAGTGACACCCCCTCTTTCCTTTCCCATGGGTTGCAGGCAGAAGGAAGAGGTCTATGAGAACTTGCACACAACTAAGGGAAAGAAGGAGGAGAAACCAAAGAAGCAGAAATCTGCTGAACAGAAGAGTAAAGGATCCATCAAGAAAAAATAGTGTCAGACAACAGGTGATCCATTCTCCCCGAACTTCAAGCATTCACTCAGTCTCCTATGACCTTCAGCTGCTCGATGAGAATCCCTGTGACCTTTGCTCACTCACTGGGCCTTCCTCTGGCTTTTAGCCACTTGCCATGCTTTTCTGTGACCTTCACCTGCTCACTAAGCCTCCCTGTGACCACAGGCTTTCAGTCCGCCGTTTGTGCAGGCTTCACATGTTTCCAACATTGATAACACAGAACATGGGATGCCTTCTTCATCCAAATCTCAAATCCCTTAGCCCTAACAGCATAGAAGCCCTCTCTGTGACCTTCAGCTGTTCATTGAGCCCTCTAAGTTACATGGAAATACTTTTAAAACAAATAGGAGGAAATATTTTTCACTCAAAGAATAGTTAAGCTCTGGAACTCTTTGCTGGAGGATGTGGTTAACGGTGGTTAGCATATCTGGGTATAAAAAAAAAAGTTTGGACAAGTTCCTGGAGGAAAAGTCCATATTCTGCTGTTGAGATAGACGTGGGGGAAGCCACTGCTTGCCCTGGGATTGGTAGTATGGAATGTTGCTACTTTTTGGGTTTCTACCAGGTGCTTATGACCTGGATTGGCCACTGTTGGAAGCAGAATACTGGGCTAGATGGACCATTGGTCTGACCCAGTATAGCCATTCTTATGTTCCCTAATTGAGCCTCTCTGTGACCTTCAACCACTTGCTAGTCCTCCCTTTGACACTCAACCATCATGCCACTTCTACTAGGCACAGAAATCACAGAAGCCATGGAACGTTTGTGGCTTTTTGGATTGACACCTGTGGTATATTACTGCCATCATGAAAAGCATCTCTGCCACCTTTTACCTTCTCCCTTCTTATGATAATTCAGTTTTTAAACAATCTCAATAATAACAGTGAGAAAAAAAAGTTAGTTATGATGGAATTTGTGGCAAATCTGTGCATGTTATGCTATAATGAACTACATCAAAGCTCTTCCTCCTTCACTGAAAAAAAATGCACCTAATCTTGGTGTTGTCCGTTTCCAAAGCATTTCCACGTTGACTCTCTCCTGTTCTCATACGTTTATATATACATAATCTTTCTGCTTTCTTTTTGATTACAGGATGTAATGCATGCAGAACTTGTCACGCTTCGTACCATGGAAGGCCACTGGGAGAGGGAGAAATTTACGGTCACCAGATTACCTCCACATTATGTTTATTCCACACATTTGATATACAGCCTTTCTGTAGACAGTCAAAGCCGTTTACATATACTATTTTTGCAGGTACTTTTCTGTCCCTAATGGGCTCACAATTTAAGGTTATTTGTACCTAGGGCAATGGAGGGTTAAGTGACTTGCCCAGGGTCACACGGATCTCTGCCTGTGATTGTACCTTCTGGCATGCTGGCCCTTGGAATTCCAGGTTCTCGAGTAGGAACCTCAACTCCCAACAGAAAACATGGTAACCCCAGGTCTGGTTCAGCCTGGCCATGATGAGTCAGAGTCAGATGGGAGCCCCACATGAAGATTTTCATTAGATTATTTCCATTGCTTAATTTACATAATTGGATTATTTTGCTTCTGCTGAGGATGGCATAGTGTTACCCACTCTGCCCCACAGGCAATCTGCTTAACAGCAGGATATGGTTCTGGTAACGCCTGGCTCTACTTTATCTAAGAGTTCATGAATGCAATCCGGGTCAATTCACGACCAAGTAAACCTTCAAGAACAGCCAGTCTAGAACCCCCTACTGTCTGGATTAATACAGAGATGACAATGGCTGTATCTATCCCTGAGGTCTAGAAACTTTCAAGCATTTCTAATACAGAAAGGTTTTCAAAACAAAAGAGCCAGCAGAAATTTCAAGGGACTGGCTGGGAAAAAACGAGTTCCTATGACATTATAGAGAAATTCCCCCTGTACCAGCCCTGAAAGTCACAGAAGCCCAGCCTGATGTGGAACATTCCAACAGCTGCATTTTTTGCTCCAAGGTTCAACAGTTTCATGCAATTCCTGAAAGGAAAAATGTACATCAAAAGACTGGCAGAAAAGGAAATGGGATAACTGTATGCTGATCCTTAAATATAGCTCCAAAATTTCCACATGATTTCCCCCAAAATCATAAATGAAAAAATTATATTTTGGGGGAATTAGCTCACACATTTTCAGTAGTAGTTCAAAGCGCGTAGGTATTTTCCTGTCTCCTGAGGACTTACAATCTAAGAGGCCTTTTTGCTAAACTGTGTTAGACTCCTTAATTTTAGCTTGGGAAAATGAGCTACCCCAAAATGCATTAGGCGTTGTGTGGTATTTTCCCCTTTTCCATGCGTAATTTTAAATATATATATTTTTTGGGGGGGGGGGGGGGGGTCATGGAAACGTTAACCAGTTAGCGTATTCGGATTACTGCACGTTAACTCCACTCCTACCCTAGGTGACCTCATGTGTACCTTTCATTAAATTAGTTATCTTATTTTGTAACTCCTCTTACTCTCTTTTCTATGTTCCATCTTTGCTTATACCCTATGCTGTCAATTAAAATGTTCTATTATGTATTGTGTTGACATTGTAAGTAGTAACTATGCCATGCTTTGTATTGTTATATGAATATTTTTCCTGCTGTAATTGCCTATTCATGTTTGATTTATTCTTACTGTACACCGCCTTGAGTGAATTCCTTCAAAAAGGCGGTAAATAAATCCTAATTAATTACTAACTGGCTAATTCGGACTTAACATAGGAGCACTTCCCATGTTAAATTTTGTATAGATAATGGGTGGTAATATTTTTTAAAAGCCTTAAATTGAGCCATGGTAAATCTGCACTTAGCATGTGGGAAATTCCCATGTTAGAATGTGATAAACTCAGATTTCAGCACACCTTAGTAAAATGGCTTCTAAATTTTGTACCTGAGGCACTGAGGTCCCTTTCAGCTCCATCTTTCTCTGATTGTCCTCCTGAGGTCTGTTCCACTTGTCTTTTGCTGATTCTAGAGGCCTTCCAGAAATCACTTTCTATGACCCAAGATGGTTTTCTGAGGTTCAAGCCAGGCTGGTTTCTAATGACCACCTGAGGTTCCCCAAATCTTAGGTTTTTCTCATTTATTGGGTCAGTTTTCAACACAACTCACCCAAGTGCAAAACACAAAGGTAATTTGTATCCATTGTACAAAGTGTCAGTGTTGAAGGCCATGCATTCTTTCCTGTGAAAATTGGCCACATCTACGGCTGGACTATAGTTTTCATGTGTGGGGGCTAAATTTGGGTTTGGAAACAGCATATGGACATAGAAAAATGCAAACCGCATGCAAAATATGCCCCGGTGAATGCCATCTTTTACCTGTCAAAAATTGCACAGGGCAGTGGCACCTGCTCCTACTTTTTGTAGGGTTAAGAGTGAGCAATTTTCAGACAGCTCTTTCCCTGGCTTGAGGGTGAGCAATTTTCAAACTCTCCCTGGATGAACTCCTGAGATCCTCCCTGTGTACAGAGGCTATTTGTCTGATTTGTGCTTTTGTGTTGTTGAGCTTTACAGTTATTTAAATAAAGATTCTTTTATAGTAAGCCTGGCCATTTGTCTTTTCTTCTATCTTATGTAAAAACCGTCCAGAACTATGAAGGGGATACACGGTACCGAAAAGCAATGTAGATGATACTGATGAAATACATTCCGAAGGCAGAGGACGTCACCTGCTGGTGACAGTGGTTAAAGGGACCAGTAAAGTAATGGCGGGACTCCTTGCAATGCAGCGGAGGAGAGGTCAAGTCTTTTATCCCACCGCCGTCGCAGCCATTTGTACTGATGGAAGGAAACAAAAAGAGCCGGGAAGTGACGTGAACCTGCCTCGCGCTGCGAACCGCACAGCACTGTCAGGGTCGCGATATTCTGCGCAAGTGCAGTGCAGCAGCAAACGGGAGAGGGGGTGGAGCCACCCGGTGCGGCGCTAGTGACGTCACTTCCGCTCGGGCCTGTTGTCGTCGTCGTTCTCCTTCCGCTTTGGTTGTTTCTGGGTTTCACTGAGAGAGAGAGACAGAGAGAGACTCAGTCAGAAGCGAATCTGTCCGAGACCAGGAACCAGAACCAAAACCAGGGGAGCTTCTGAGAATTGCAGAGGTGAGACGAGAGGGAAAGAGGACTCAGTCTTCAGTAGCTCCTGTATCTCTGATTGTTGCCCCTCTCTCCCCCCCCCCCCCCAGTTCCTGTATCTCTGGTTATTGTTCCTGCTTTCCCCCTCCTACCCCTATTCCCCCCCCAGCAGTTCCTGTATCTCTCATTGTTGCCCCTCTCTTCCCCCCCCCCCCAGTTCCTGTAACTCTGGTTATTGCCCCTGCTTTCCCCCTCCTACCCCTATCCCCCCCCCCCCCCTTCCTGTATCTCTGGTTATTGTTCCTGCTTTCCCCCATCCTACCCCTCTTCCCCCCTTCACCCCCCCAGCAGTTCCTGTATCTCTGGTTATTGCTCCTGCTTTCCCCCTCCTCCCCCTATTCCCCCCCCAGTTCCTGTATCTCTGATTGTTGCCCCTGCTTTCCCCCTCTTACCCATATCCCCCCCCCCCCCAGCAGTTCCTGTATCTCTGGTTATTGTTCCTGCTTTCCCCCATCCTACCCCTCTTCCCCCCTTCACCCCCCCAGCAGTTCCTGTATCTCTGGTTATTGCTCCTGCTTTCCCCCATCCTACCCCTCTTCCCCCCTTCACCCCCCATCAGTTTCTGTATCTCTGGTTATAGCCCCTGCATTTCTCCTCCTGCTCCTTCCCCGCCCCCAAGCAGTTCCTGTTTCTTTATTTTTATGTATTTATTTGTGACATTTATATCCCACATTATCCCAAGTTTGAGTTTCATGTGGCTTACAATAAACAGTATAGGATACATAACAAAGAATAATGCATAATGTTGTAAGAATCCAATTTTACAATACAGTATCATATATCATAAACACACTGGGATAGCTATGGATGTTTAACATTTACAGTTCTAGCATATCTGGTTATACCATCCCTTAAGCTGTTCCTGTGTGTTAAATAACCTTCTTTCTTCCAGTGTACCTTGTTCCCAGAGACATAATGTTCCGGTTCATGAGAGACGGAGATCCCGAGGAGCCTCCACTGTTTGTCATGTGAGTTACTCAAGCCATGTGATATAACCTGGGATTGCTGGTGAAGATGGCATGGCAGAAACAGGGATTAGAGCTAAACCACGGGATGAATGAATGACTCCCCTGTGGTCGTGGATAGAAGGGCCTGCATTCAGAGACACTTTGTCGTGTTAATTTTGTGAGGAAAACCCTTGGTTTTAAAATCCCTACCATACACGTGGCAGACTGCTTAAACAGCTCGATGTCTGAATTTATTCTTTTAGCTGTGGGAAGGGATTGTGCCGAAATGTTATCCAGATAGTGCTGGTATCCGCATATGTACTTCATGGCACAGACCAGTTGAACTGTATGGTCCAGGTACAGCAGCCTTAAGAGATCTGAGTATCTTTAACTTGCTGTTCACAGTGACATCACTTAACTGTGTAATCAGTTACAATCCAGTCAGTTTACCGGATAAAGTGTTACTGAATGATGCCCCCAGAGAGTCCATAATATGACTAGAGATCACCTGCAGAGAAAAGTGATTCCCCCACCCCCGTGGTCTCGCACATAGTCACTGACAAAGCTGGGAGTTAAGACCAAAATCCAATACACTTGCTTCCTAAAACAGGAACTAAGATGGGATTTTAATTCTGGTGTGTCTTTCGCCTCTCCTTCCCCCTGCAGGGACCCCTTTGCCCTGCACAGGCAGCAGCTGAGCCGGATGCTTTCCGGAGGCTTTGGCTTCAGTCCCTTCCTTAGCCTGACAGATGGTGGTCTTCCTACAGTCCGGCCTCCAGTGCCCAGCCGTAGGATGCAGGTATAATGCTGGGGAGGGTGTAAGGAATGGGGGAGCTCTTTGATAGTTTATTTGTATTTATTTATTGCAATGTATTAAGTGCCATTGTGAAGAGATTCGCCTAAGGTGATGTATTAACAGCATAACAATAGTAAAATATATACATAAATACGATAAGGTAAACTTAAAAGATGTCAAATTGAAACCTAGTAACAGGACCAACATGAAACAGTATCAAAATAAACATTTAACAGCACTGCAGAACAACCATATTACATGAGAAATGTCAGTTTAATACAAATGATACCATAATAAACAGCATAGAAGAAAATGAAAATAGATATAATACTAGCATAATACCAATGAAACGCCTAGTAAGCATTCATTACAACATTTAAATAACAGAGATATGATATCAGCATAAAACGTTTTACATTTATACCTTGAGTATTGCTTTCAGTTCTGGTCACCATATCTCAAAAGATATAGTGGAATAAGAAAAAGATCAACCAAAATGTTAAAGGGGATAGACCTCTTCTCATATGAGGGAAGGCTAAAAAGAGTTTAGGGCTGTTCAGTGAATCGGTTGTTTTGTTTTGGGGTTTTTTACTCGTTCAAAAAGTACAAAGACTAGGGGAGATGGAATGAAGTTACGTGGAAATACTTTTAAAACAAATAGGAGGAAATATTTTTTCACTTAATGAATAGTTAAGCTCTGGAACCCATTGCCAGAGGATGTGGTTTCAGCGGTTAGCATATCTGTGTTTAAAAAAGGTTTGGACAAGTTCCTGGAGGAAAAGTCCTTAATCTGCTATTGAGATAGACACAGGGGAAGCCACTGCTTGCTGTGGGATTGGTAGCATGGAATGTTGCTATTATTTGGGTTTCTGCTATGTACTTATGACCTGGATTGGTCACTGTTGGAAGCAGGATACTAGGCTTAGATGGACCATTGGTCTGACCCAGTACAGCAATTCTTATGTTCTTATATTACATTAAATAAAATAGTAAAAAAAAAAGAAAAACCTCCATAAAATATAGGAAAGACCTAACTATTTATGCAAGAGTAAAAAAAAAAAAAAGCAATATATAATAAAAGCATAAACATGAATACCAGTGAAACACCTAATAAGCATGCATTAGAACATTCAAACAGCATAGATAATATTTATTGTATGATTTGTTTCATTTTGTACCTTTTAAACTTTTGTACACTGCCTTGGACCTTCTAGTATTTGGCAGTTAATAAGCGCTAGATTAGATATTATACTAAAGCTGTTCCTATAATATAGTGAAACATCTTACCATGTTGCCAGGAGCCAAGTGCAGATATAGAGATAAGCTTGAAACTTGAAGTGCAGATATATGATGGGGAGAAGATGGGTAGTACAACGCGTTGAAATGGTTGAGGTCAGTGAGTGGGATGGGAGAAGCTGTTCTGGAATTGGGGGGGGGGGGAAGGTGGGTCAATGGGAGGAGCTGTTCTGGGATTGGTGGGGGAAGGTGGATCAATGGGAGGAGCTCTTCTAGGGGGAAGGTGGATCAAGTGGGAGGAGCTCTTCTGGGGTTGGTGGGGAAGGGTGATTTGAGAGACATGGGGGTGTGGGCAGTTGGACTGTGCTTCAGTGATAGTCTGTACTCTTGTAATCCTTGCAGGCTGGCCCTCTGACCCCCTTTGGAGCAATGGGAATGGTGAGTGTTTGCAGTGCATTCTCTATACTTAGAATATTTGGGAGGAGAGTACTCAGTATCTTTGCTCTGTCTGGAGCAAGAATTTGCCTCTTTTAAAAACAGGAGCAATAGATGATGATCACAATATAAAAGCCAAGAGCCCTGAGTACAGGGTGAAGACTCCTAAAGATACCGAGTTAATGGGCTCCTGGGGGAAGTTAGGTGTAAAGGGGGAGGGGATTCCTGACGGGATTGTACATAGAGGGTAGGATGATCCCTAGAGAGAAAAATCATTAGTAAATAATCCATGTGTTTATCTCATAGGGAGGTGGATTTATTGATATGTTTGGCATGATGAACGACATGTTGGGGAATGTGGTAAGAATATCCTCCCACTCAAAATCTCTATCTCCTCTCCTGCTACTGCTCTCTTCTCTCTAACACTGATGCTCTTTCTTTAAGGATCAGATGACAAGCAGTCCCAACTGCCAAACGTTCTCTTCATCCACGGTCATTTCTTATTCTAATACTGGGGATGGGGCACCCAAACTCTACCAAGAGACATCACACACACGGTCAGCCCCTGGAGGGGTAAGTACAGGCTGCAGCATTTTCTGAAGGTAAAATGGATAGAAATGTCTGGGGATGGTCTTGCTGCAGGGTACTGACTCTGTCTGCAATTTTCCTATCAGATCCGGGAGACTCGGAGGACCGTCCGGGACTCTTGCAGCGGGTTGGAACAAATGTCAGTTGGTCACCACATTCGTGATCGAGCACACATTGTACAGCGATCCCGCAACCATCGTACAGGGGACCAGGAGGAGAGACAGGACTATGTGAACCTAGATGAAAGTAAGGCCCTCTCTTTCTGCTTTACCCTCCCAGTAATGCCAGAGAATGTGACAGTTGTGACATAGTATATATTTCCAGCTGGGTAAAAGAGTAATCCTACCTTTTACTGATATGTCCAATCCCTCTCAGGTGAGGCTGGAGCTTTTGATGAGGAGTGGACGAGAGAAACATCACGTTTCCGGCCACAGCGTGCTCTTGAGTACCGGCGACAGGATGGGCGCCATGGAGGAGATGGAACACGTCTGGCCCTCCAAGGACCTGAAGACTCTCCAACGAGACAGTCCAGACGCTATGACTGGTGAAAGGGGCTTGAAGCCTTATGGGGGTGTCTATAGGACACCCCCATATCTACATGCATCCTCCTGTAAGTGACTGCTGCTCCAGCTGCTATTTTTCCTCTTTTTTTTTTTTTCCTTTTCTTTTGTGGGAAGTCTTTGATTTTCTCTTTTTGGGAAATTTGCATCTCTTCTCTCTTTGGATTTGTCTGCATGTTTCTAGTTATAATTTTGGTTCCTTATTCAGTACTTGGTAAGAATCTGTCTTCATCACGTCTGACTGAGTTGCAGTGTGCATTCTGTGTAAGGATCTATCTCAGTATGACTGGATTTAGGGTTGCTTCGTATGATCATGCGACTCCCTTGCTTCAAGCAGAACACTGGCTTCCAGTGTCATAAAAGATGACCTATAAAATTTTTACTTTTGGTCTTTAAGATAGATGAAGCACTAGAATGATATATCTCGCTTCCTTATCCCATATACCCCCCATAAGATCCCTTTGCTCTTCTCAACAGGAGTGCCGTTGTGTTCCCAATTTTCAAACTATTTGTCTGAAAACTATAAGAACTAGGATTTTCAGTGTCATGGGTCCCACTTACATGTATGATTAGAGTTATCACTTTCGAAGATCAAGGAGGGAATAAAGGCATATTTTTATTTCAGGACACGTACGATACCTAATATAGCTAAACCTCTTGAATTATCTCTTCCCTCACCTGCCTTTGCAGGGAATGGCTGGGTCGCCAACACTGTTTTGACTACACTTCTCCTTTCCCTCTCTTTCTTGCTGATATTAGTGATGTAATTTCCTTTCTAACTGGAATTATTTTATTGAAAATCACCCGGTATGAACCTTTTGAATGGGTGGTATATCATACTTGGAATGAAGAACTGAACTAGAGGTATAGGTTTCTGGTGGGGGTCTGTTCCATTTTGTGTATTTTGATTTTGATAGCTCCACAGACTTCACTTCCATATAAGAGGATTTGTAGATGTTTATCAAATATTTTGTAAGGTAAAATTAGTTCTTACCTACTAATTTTCTCTCCTTTAGTCCCAGCAGGTCAGTCCAGAGATTTGCGGGTTATGCCCATCTACCAGCAGGTGGAGATAGAGAGAACGCCAGATTTGAACTATAAGGCATCCTGTGCAGTAGCTCCTCCTTCAGTCTTGTCGATAACATAGCAGTAAGAAAAAAATATAGCAGAGTTGAAACCTTCTGTCTCCCATGCCATCCACAAGGTGAGAAGAAACATGCAGAAGCAAGGAGCAAACAGTGCCAAAGGGTGCCCAAAGAATGTTAGTACCATCATCGACCTGCAACGTAAACACTGTACATGGAGAAACAGATTATCCAAGGAGGGACTCTGGATTGATCTAATTTTCCCTTCCATTACGTCCCACAGATCAATCCAGAGACTTGCAGGATGTAGCAAAGCAATCGTCAAGTTGGGCGGGACAACGCAATCCCTGCTGTGAGGATGGAAGCCCCAAAAGCATCACCCCCCCCCCCCCCCCCCGGCAAACACATCCAGCCAGTAATGCCACAAAAACATGTGAGTACAAGATCACGTCCCCGATCTGCAAATCTCATCAAGGGAGATCAACAGCACTTCTGCAAAGGAAGAAACTTGTGCTCTGGTAGAATTCGCCTTGAGCCCCAACGGGGAAGATTTCTCACACGCAGTATATGCTGAGGAAATGGCCTCCTTGAACCATCACATAATAGAAACAGAGAAAAATGTAGGCAGATAAAGACCACTATGGCCTATGCAGTCTGCCCATCCATGCCATCTACTCTTTCTGTCAGTCCCGTAGAGATCCTATGTACTTGAATTCAGATACTATTTTTATCTCTGCGGGAGTTTGCATCATGAAGGCAAACAGAAAAACTTACAAGTTTGTGAGGATCATCACTGACAAAGCTAAGCACAGTAAGTAAAAGCCAGGGTTCTTCCCAAAGCCCCAGCCCACCAAGCCATCCAGCACTCCTGATGCTCAGTTTTCTGGTGAAAGAATGCAGATTTCCTTTTTTTAAATTTTTGAATCACCAGAGGGAGGGACCTGGCACCACCAGATGTAGCCCACAGACTGGCAAAACTGAAGCATCACCCCTTAGCTCAACTAAACTTGGGGGCCAGGCCAGGAGCAAGCGCCTATTACAGAGCTGCAAAGGATGCATCCATCCACCTGCTGAGAAAGAGAAAATGCCACATCTGAGCTAGAAAACATCCTGTACAGTAGCTGCTCCTTCACTATTCTCTCTCATCTCTACCTGCAAGATGGGCATAACCCGCAAGTCTCTGGATTGATCTGTGGGATGTAATGGAATGGTTTTTGTACGGGGGGGGGGGCTGTTACCGGCCACAGGTTTCTTTACAGCATGTAGGGTTCTTAGAGCTTTCTCTTTATAGTGTATAGCCAGTTATAACTCCAGATACACTGCACTTTCAGGAGTGTGCGTTGCCTCTTGGCTGTTTAAGTACGATTCATGATTTGCTGTGTGTCCCTCCCTTTCTGACTCGCACTCTCTCCTCTCTTGCTGCAGGAACAGGCGGTCATTTTTTCATGCCACGGCTCCCCAGATGCTGTCAGAAGACCTTGCTCCATGCCATGGCCAGTCTCACCAGCAGGAGGTGCCGGTCACTGATACAGTCTTACCTTTCTAGGTTAATCCTTCTCTCTGTGTCCCTTCCCACCCTGCTGGCTGCTTCCTGTGCTTCTCATTCCATGAGCAGAGGAAGGGTTTCTGGGATGGGAACAGAGGAAAGGATGATTGGAAATCATGTCTGTAATAGTGCTGCAGTCCTGCCTATGTCCCCACTGCTTCTGGTTGGGGAGAGGTCACCTCTTCTTTTCTGTCCCTTTGGGGATTGTGTACATTTTTATATTTCATGCCTTTTATTTTATGTAGTGATATGGTGGCTACAGTGTATCAGAGGACACGAAAAATCCCACCCTCCACCCTAAGACGTTGTTGGCAGGATCTTTAGATGGGAAGGGTTTGGGGGGGCGGGGGGGGGGGGGGGGGTTGGGGTTATGGTTCCCTGAAAGAGGAGCAGCTAGGAGTTGTGGGGAGGGTCTCCTATGCTGGCATATTTGGAATATTAACTTTCGAAGGATCGGCGTCTTTGCATCCCTACCATGTTTTTATTGACATCTTTTTGTTTTGAGGGATGTAGAAAACCAGGTTACTCATAACCCCCTTTTTGCATTGTGAAAGTGGAAACTAGATTACATATTTGTTAATATTAATTATAATAAAGGAAATTTAAGGAGACGGACATGTGTGTGTGTTATGTCAGAGGAGGGCAGGAAAAGTGGTCTCCAAAGTCTTGTGTGCCTTGGGATTCTCCTGTACTTACAGCTGTGTAATACACATAAGGTTTGGATACCATTGCATGGCTAATATCTTTCTTTCTGCTGCCCCCAGATACATTAGCTGTCTTTCCTGAGTCCAACACCCCTTTTGTTTTCTTTTCCTCCACCCCAGGTCCATCATCATCCCTCTCTCCCCCCCCCCCCCCCCCCCAAGTCCAACACCTCTTTTCTTTCTCTTCCCCACCCTATGCACAGTCTGGCATCTCTCCCTCCCCTCTTGGCCCTTTGGTTCTCTTAATTCCGTGCTGTCCCTGACAATGGTACTCTCTCAATTCCTTCCCCGCCTAGACCTGACCACGGCTTTCTCGCAGGTCCTTCCGCACCAAGGCAGGGAAGTCTTCAGCCCTGTAATGCCAGCAACAGCCATACTCGAAGGCTACCTGTACCAGGCCTTTCCCTCTGACTCTGCCTGCCCCTTCTGAAAACAGGAAGTTGCATCAGAGGGAAAGGCCTGGTAAAGGGTAGAGGCACTGCAGGGTGGAAGACTTTGCCTGTTTTGGAAAAAGGTGCGGGGGAACCTGCGAGAGAGCCACGGTCAAGACCGGGAGAGATGCCGGACCGTGCACAGTGGTGGGAGACAGAAGGGGGTAGCACTATTAATCGTGAATCAGTGTGTTAATTGTGATTAACGTGCAGCCCTAGAATAAACATGGATAAAGGTGAGCCAGTTGATGTAGTGTATATAGAAATTTGGGTTTTACCTGATAATTTTCTTTTCATTAGTCCTTCCCACTGTGGAATACTTGTGTCCATCAACAGGCAGGTGCAGATAGAGAACTGAAAGCTGAGCTGAAACATCTCTCGTATGCAGTCCAGCTCCTCAGTGTTTACATAGACAAACAGTAAGGAGAAATACAGAATAAACACAACAACCTTAATTCAATTCTTGTATACCGCTAATATCCCCTTTCCAGGGTTCAGCGTGGTTTACATTCTAGGTGAGACAAAAGCAGATAGTGTTAGTGGAGGTATGAGAAACATTAGAGACCATTGGTGTAATGCATGAGACCAAAAACATTAAAGGAAAGGATAAAGGATGATACTAGGAAGTAGAAATCATGATCTTTGGGAAGAGAGAGGTTTTTAGCCTCTTCCTGAAGTTGAGGTAGCTGTTTTCTGTTCTGATGGGAATAGGTAGAGAGTTCCATATTTTGACTCCAAGTACGGGGAATAGAGAGCTGAAAATCTTCTGATTTCGAATTGTCTTTTGAAATGGTGATGTTGGCATTACTTGTTGTTTACTGTTAGTCTGGACCAGATATAGCGAAGCGGTCTTAGCAGTTCAGAGGTGAAGCCCCGTAAGATTTGAAAAATTAAACAAGCAGCTTTGAACCTGAGTCTTTCTGCTATGGGAAGCCAGTGCAGTTTGTTTAGATGAGTTGAATCACTAATGTATCTATTCAATCTGTACTGCAAATCATACAGAATACAGCTGCAAGACTAATGTGTGGTCAACCGCATCGAACACTGCCGATTATAGCGAATTGGAGAAGAATTACTTGGTCACCTTTGCATAGGTGTTGTTTGACATATGTAGTTACAACTAGCAGTAATGTTTCCGTACTATGTGACGATCTGAAGCCAAATTGTGACCAGTGTAAAACAGAAAATTTTTCCAGATAAAAAGAGAGTTGTTTACTAATGTAGGTTTCTAATGTTTTAGTAAAAAGTGGTATGCTTGCCACTGGACGGTTGTTTGCAGCTGTTACGTCTAGCCCAGATCCCTTCAGTAGTGGAATGAGAACAATTTTGCCCATATCAGGAGGAAGAGAGCTAGTTTTTAACAACTCATTGAGATCATTGAGTAATCAGTTTACTGCTTCCATAGGGTTGGATTTGAGTAGGTGTTTTGGGCATTGATCTGTTAGTAGTTGAAAAGATTCCCAGTTTTGGTCAGTTTTGAGTCCTTGGGTTGTAGGATCTCCGGTGATTAAGGCTGAACTACGGGTTGGGCTATTTTCCTCTGTTGGAGTAGCCTTTAGATAGTTTGGACCTAAATTTGGAGGATCTTATTGGCGAAATGATCAGCGAGGTTGTGGGCGGTGGGACATGTTTTCTGTGACTGTTCATCCTTATTAGTGGAAACTAGTATTTTAACTAAGGAGATGTCTTGACCTTTTTAGTGATAAATGGAGCAATTTTGTTTAGTATGGTTCTCACCTTGGTGTCCCAGTGAGATTTGATCGAACCATGTGTAGGAGATGTGCTATTGAGGAAATATGTTAGCTCCGCTAACCTAACACTAACCAAAAGAGCAAACATATATGGATCTCTCATCTCCGAACAACTTGCAGAGAACAAGAGATATGCAGGAAGCACCATGCAAGGTGACAGTCGTTTAGTTGGTGCAAAGTAATGGGTCAAATATCTCAGCGGGCCTCTGGAGTGCAGACTAGTATTGACTAATTTCAAATTTTCTTGTTCCAAAAATCAACCTGGATGCTATATTTTGCAATGTTTGTAACCTTTTATCAGACTGTCAGGACAATGCAAGAAAAGCAGTTGTGATAATATGATGCCTGAACTACAAATTGAAGATGCTCTTGTACAAAATATTCGTAATATGATAAAGTTGCACAAAATACTTTTCAAAATAAGTTTGAAATCTCTGGTGATATCGATAAATGAGGGTCTAATATAACTCCTAGAACTCTGAGGGCTCCAATGCAATATCCTTATTTCAGTTATAAGCTTTACTACAAAAAGAATCCATAGTTGGCAATTTAAACCATAATAGTTTTCTCTTTTCAGTATTAAGCCTTAACTGAAAATGTCACCCAACATTCCACAAGTTAATTATTGGTACCATTTCCATTACAGATCTAGAGAAAGGCACAAGTTTGTCGCTTTCTCTGTACCTTTTCAAGTTCTGTTGTATCTTGAGATGATCAGTAACTTTGGAAATGATGGGTTTTAGACAGGCTGTTATCTGGGGTTTGGCACTCTAGTTTTTTGTAGAGAGCTTATCCCAGCACTCCTGGACTGCTTTCTCATTATGTGGACACAGCCAGTGCCTGCTGAGTGACTTTAAGATCACAGGGTCTCTATTTACAGGTTTGTTCAATTTAGTTAAAGTCCAGCCACCCTAAATTCAGAGCACATCACAAAATAGCATTTGAAAGAAATATCATACATAGAAGTGAAACTGAGAAAAGCAGAATATTTATTTCTAAACATTGTAATAAGGAACCAGTAACTATCCACCTGAGTGAGGATGGTTTATAACTAGAGTTGTGACAGTGCAGTGTTCTAGAAAGGAAACTTGATAAATTTCTTCAACCAGTCTGTTACCAAGGTCTCCATATGGGGAACAGGACAGCAGGGGCAGGGACTGGCCCCCAGCATGCCAGCTGACATACTGCAGAAGAAGTGGGGGGGAGACTGGCGGCAGGGGTGCAGTACTGAGAGGGCCAGTGTGGTGCATGTTTGGGACTGTGCCAGACTGGGGTAGAGTAGGACTGATGCTGAATATTCCTGGCCAGTCCCAGAGGCAGAACCTGCTCACACACTGAGAAATTATCATCCCGTGCTTTCTGTTCCTCTTTCCAAAGCCCAGAACCAACCAGCTGGTCTGTCTCCACACATAGCTTCTCAGTATTTGCACAGTGACTGGGACCAGTGCCAGTAAGAGCTGGGTTGGTCTGGGCCAGGTCCAGGTGTGCCAGAATCTGGGATTTCACACAGGAATCCAGAGTGACGGTGGAGTCCAGGAATGCTGTCATGGCCCTACGACAGTGGCTGAATCCAGCCATGAAGTCTTGTCCTGGGGCGGACAAATCTGGAGACAGAGGAAAAAAAACAACAAAAAAATCAAAACACAATGAAAAATATGACAAAAGCAAGCTCGTGTGTAACATCAAGCTGGTATAGTGTAGTGGGTGATGGCAGAATAACAGAGCAACTGCCTGCCTCAGTGTCCTCTTACAGAATCTCTCATGTCCTATCCCCCACCCCATCCTTTCTATCTTACCAGATCCACATTCTGTGCCTCCAGTACCCCACTTTTCTCATATCTAACCACAAAATTGAATGATAATCTAAACAGCCAGTGATGTGTGTGATCATTGGCTAAACATCTAATCTCCACAGTCCTCTGTGCAGTCTGCCACACTGACCTGTCTGCATTGCTCCTGCCTTTCTATGACTAGGACCTCTACTTAAACACAGAAACTACAGCCTGTGAAAACACCTGCATTTCCTATATGATTTTATAATGTCTCATAGTAACCCCTGGGCCAGGTTTATAGTGGGAGTAAACACAAAAGATGGTCCAGGGCAAAGCACTGCAGCAGGAATTAACAAGGCCCAGTACCTGCTCTCTTCAGCTTTTCCAGCTGCCTCACGGTCAGTTCTAGGATATCGGCTTTCTCCAGTCTGCGTGTTCTTGGATTCTGGAGATCAAAAATAAAGTGGAAACACCAGCCTGATTAATTTCAGGGCAGACAGGCTCAGGGATCCCTTACACTCTAAACTTAAGTCCAGAGCAACTTCGTAGTTGTGAAATATTGTGATTATCTAATTTACCACCAAAAAGCCCCTGTGTGATTTCCCACTAGAGGGTCTGAGGGAGCCAGGGCAGCTTTCTCCTCACCTGTGCTAGGGGCGTCTGTAGAAGGAGCTGCTTCAACTGTCCCAGGCTGGCATTGATCCGAGCGCGACGTTTTTTCTCAATCAGAGGTTTGATGGCCTGCATACAGAGAGATCAAGGGAAATTTCCATACCCAAAAGAGCACTTATAGCAACAACCCTGCACCTGAAATGGCAGTCTGTGCCAGAGCTGGTGGTTGGGAGGCGGGGATAGGGTGGCCAGACTTATACAGTCTGTGCACTGAAGAGGACAGTACAAATAAAAAAGTAGCACATATGAATTTATCTTCTTGGGCAGACTGGATGGACCGTGCAGGTCTTTTTCTGCCGTCATCTACTATGTTACTATGCCTCCTAGAATACCACCACTTATGAGGACAAGAGAATAATCTACAATGAGACCCATCCCTACATGCTAGCAGAATATGGGCAGACCCACACCACAAATTAGAAACAGAAATGTTCTGAC
Organism: Microcaecilia unicolor; assembly: GCF_901765095.1. Lineage (NCBI taxonomy): Eukaryota > Metazoa > Chordata > Amphibia > Gymnophiona > Siphonopidae > Microcaecilia > Microcaecilia unicolor. The sequence goes on from NC_044044.1 coordinate 34,660,174, forward strand.
AAAACCTGGAAACCCCAAGAATCCGGACTCCACACAAAACTAGAAATAGAAATGCATTTCCTTCTCTACTGTGTAAAGTCCAAAGAGAGAAGAGCTGCACATTTCCCAAAAAGCAGAGAGAGAAAATTAAAGCCTTCCCATCAAAGAATGAGCAGGAAAAATTGTGTCTTATCTTGGGGAAAGAGGAGAAACAGCAGCTGGGGGATCCTGAACCCAGGTTAGAAGCAGAAATGCATTTCTTCCTGGACTGTGCAAAATGGTTTAGGTTTAGTGATTGTAGCAGAATATAAACTTTACTGTAAAGTACAAACCAGTTCTGGATCGGTGTGAATTACAATATAAAAAGAGACTAGGCCAATCCTAGAAAATAACATCAAACTAAACAGACTTCTAAATGAACAAAATTGGATAGCAAACATATTAATTACAAATAGGGCAAAAATAACTTTCAAAAATTCAAATAATTTGAGGTCAGTCTTTGGTAATCTGAACATGCAGCATCTCTGTTATCAGTATTTGACACAGTAAAAGACGAAATTAAATTCTTTCTATTTCTCTGGTGATGCACTGCAGGCACAGGCTTCTTGGGGTTGTAGGTTTGGGTTTTGTCCGCACATTTCTGTTTCTAATATGTGGTTGTTTATTCTTCTGTTGACTATCCATATTTTGCCTATGTGACCAAGGTGAGGTGTTTTGTGACTATGTAGTTTGAGGTATGTTTGCCTCCTTTGCATAGACTCTGTGACAGGTTGCAGGGGCCAGTCCCTCACTGGTTACTCCGCCCTTAAGGATGGTTCTGCATGAGAGTAAGGACCCCCCTCTTCTAAGCACAGCAAGTGGGGGAAATGTGAGAGAAGAGGAGGTATAATGTGCTACTCTCCCTCACCCTCTGCTCCTAGCCAGCCACAGCTCAGAATATGATTTCTTTTTATGGAGATTGGGCGTCAGACTTGGCCCCTGGATGTTACTACTATGTTCCCCAGTCTGGAGAGCAAGCTGTAGGTGTACCCTCAGTTCGGGATGGAGGATGCCCCCATCTTTGTGCAAACAAGGTTGGGAAGAGAAAAGCCCTGCATTGTCTCTGTTTTGGAGGGGTGCATCTGAGATGTGTCTTAGTTTAGGGTGGGGGAAGGCAGGGAGATCTAGTGCCTGATGTCAGCCTGAGGTGGCTTTGCTACCTGAGGGAGAGTATGTGTTCCAGATGTGTTTGCTTTTGTTTGTACGGGGGGTCCCTTTTCTATCATTGTAGTTCCTTTCCATCATTTTTATTAGCTTGTATACCCCTTTGTCCAGCTCAACAGTTGTATCTATCTATCTCAGTCCTAGGGCAATCAAATCTCTCATTTTTGGATGTTCTCTGTTTTCTTACTTTTTTGTGGCAAAGAGGCCTGAGCTTAGGAGTTCAAGCACATAAGCACACAACTGTGGAATGCATTACCAAAAGCCTTGAAAACTACGTATGACCACCCAAACTTCTGGAAAAAAACTATCTTGAGTAGAGAGGTGTGGTAGCCGTGTTAGGCCACTTTTAAAGGTAATCAATAGAAATAAAAATATAACATGAAAAGAAAATAAGATGATACCTTTTTTATTGGACATAACTTAGTACATTTCTTGATTAGCTTTCGAAGGTTGCCCTTCTTCTTCAGATCCGAAATACTGTAAGCAAATCTTGGTAGATGACAGGATATATAAGTGAGACATCAAAGCATTTCAGTGACAATCACTCTCCTGTCTCCATGCATATCCCCCTGTCTCACCCATCCACCTCCATCCCCACCCTGTTAGATTGTCACTGAAATGCTTTGATGTCTCACTTATATATACTGTCATCTACCAAGATTTGCTTATTTCCGATCTGACGAAGAAGGGCAACCTTCGAAAGCTAATCAAGAAATGTACTAAGTTATGTCCAATAAAAAAGGTATCATCATATTTTCTTTTTCATGTTTTATTTTGACTGATTACCTGGAAAAAACTAAAAACTAACCTGTTTAAAAAGGCATACCCTACCGATCCAACATAAATGCCTGATCTCTGCAACACAACAAAACTAAAGAACGTAATGGACATAACACAACTCTTCCGTTGTACAATTCCCTAGTGTGGCTGTGCCACATGAACTTTATCTTACCACAACATCACTTTGTATTTGTTTACACCGGAGTCTGTAATGCCTTTTCGGTACTATGTAAGCCACATTGAGCCTACAAATAGGTGGGAAAATGTGGGATACAAATGTAACAAATAAATAAAATAAGATATTTTGTTCTGGCGTGTCATCTGTGCTCCCCTTGTAGGTGGGGTCTGATGTTGCTCATTGGTGGTGATTTAGAAGTTTGCTTGGCTTGTAACCCAGGTACACAATCTCTTACCTTTTTGTAGGTAGCAGGTGACATCTTATATCTGGCAGGGGCATCGCCAAGGTGTAAATCCTTTGAAGGAGGAGTAAAGTCCATCCTGATTCTTTCTGCTAATCCAAATCTTAAAAACTAGTGCTTTTCAAGGAGGAGGAAGAGGAGTTCCTTCGAGCATCTTTTGTAAACAAAATTGAAATAAATAGTCTTGAATTGTCCTGTAGGAATATTTTATCTGCGTTATGCTACTGCACATTTCCAGAGTCTAATAAAAGTCAGAGCAGTTCACACAGTTAACAGCCGACAAAGCAAACAGATCCCAAGGAATCAGACCTATGCAAAAGCAATAGATCATTACCATCCTTCTCCATCCCAAGCCTGGAAAAGTTACTTCCATCCTTGCCCCTTGCACTTCAGAAAGCTTCATAAAAAGCACCTGAAGGGAACCAGATTGTAGTGTTTTTCTCCAGTACTCACCTGCAGCCTTATCCAGTTATGAAGAGTCCTGTGGGAATGACAGCAGCAGCACTCCTCAGGATCTTTCAGGGTGTGATGGGGGGAGGAGGGCATCTGCCACTGGCCAGGGCTGAATTATGCAGTCTGCCCTAGAAAGACAGAGGAAGGGGCACCAACACCTCCCTGCCTTCGGGGACCCAATGACAGACTCAGACAGCTCTCTTTTTTAATGTGTCTCTTTGTTTCTCAATAAACATACTAGAAGCAAGAGGAACAGGTTTTCATGTTTAAAAAGATGCCTGGGATCAAGGAAGCTACCCATAGCAATTCTGTCTGGGATGTGTGAATAAGACTTATCCAAAACCAAACCTGATCTAGCAATTCTGGGCTAGAGACCTCAAGCCCTTCTATAAAAAGATCAAACCTGGGAATCTGAAATAAATTAATAATAACACACTAAAATAGAGTCACTAAAGGAAATGCTCAAATCCAACAAGTGCAGGAAACACCAGTAAAATCATTTACCATAAGAATAGCTATACTGGGTCAGATCAATAGTTCATCTAGCCCTTATCCTGCTTCCAACAGTGACCAATCCAGGTCATATGTACCTGGCAGAAACCCAATTAGCAGCAACTTTCCATGCTACCAATCCTGGGGCAAGCAGTGGCTTCCCCATGTCCATCTCAATAGCAGACTATGGACTTTTCCTCCAGGAACTTGTCCAAACTTTTTTTAAACCCAGATACGCTAACCGCTGTTACCACATCCTCCGACAGCGAGTTCCAGAGCTTAACTATTAAAGAATAGTGGAAAAAATATATCCTCCTATATGTTTTAAAAGTATTTCCGTGTCATTTCATTGAGTGGCCCCTGGTCTTTGTACTTTTTGAAAGAGTGAAAATTTGATTCACTTCTACCTGTTCTACACCACTCAGGATCTTGTAGTCCTCAATCATATCCCCCCTCAGACGTCTCTTTTCCAAGCTTAAGAGCCCTAACCTCTTTAGCCTTTCCTTTTTATGAGAGGACTTCCACCCCCCATATCATTCTGGCCGCTCTTCTTTGAACCTTTTCTAATTCCGCTCTATCTTTTTAAAGATATGGTGACCAGAATTGAATTGAATGCAATACTCAAGGTGAGTTCACACCATGGAGTGGAGGAGTAGCCTAATGGTTAGTGCAGCAGGCTTTGATCCTGGTAACCTGGGTTTGATTCCCACTGCAGCTCCTTGTGACCCTGGGGAAGTTACTTAATCCTCCTTTGCTCCAGGTACAAAAAAACTCAGATTGTGAGCCCCCCTAGGGACAGAGAAAGTACCTGTATATAATGTGTACAGCACGGCATATGTCTAGCAGAGCCGGTGGTGGGAGGCGGGGCTAGTGCTGGGCAGACTTCTATGGTCTGTGCCCTGATAATGGCAGACACAAATCAAAGTCAGATATACACATAAAGCAGCACATATGAATTTATCTTGTTGGGCAGACTGGATGGACCGTACAGGTCTTTCTCTGCCGTCATCTACTATGTTAGTAGCACTATAGAAATGATTAGTAGTCGTATGGAGCAATACAGAAGTATTTATAATATTCATCTCATTTTGCATCCATTTCCTAATAATTCCTAGCATCCTTTTTTTGGCTGCCACTGCACACTGGACAGAAGATTTCAGTGTATTGTGTACAATGACACCTACATATTTTTCATGAGTGCTGACTCCTAAGGTGGCCCCCAGCATCAGGTAACTATGATTCGGATTATTCTTCCCAAAGTGCATCACTTTGCATTTGTCCACATTCAATTTTATCTGCCTTTTGGATCCCCAGTCTTCCAGTTTGCTAAGGTCTTCCTGCAATATTTCACAGTCCGCACATGTTTTAACAACTTTAAATAGTTGTTCCGATTACCAGATCATTTATAAATATGTTAAATAGCACCGGTCCCAGTGCAGATCTCTGCAGCACTCCACTGTTCACCCTCCTCCAGTGAGAGGAATGACCATTTAACCCTACCCTCTGTTTTCTGTCTGCCAATTCTTAATCCACAGACGGGCATTGCCTCCTATCCCATGACTCTTATTTTCTCAGGAGTCTCATAAAAAATGAATACAAGAAAACCACAACCACGGTTGTTGCTTTTTTTGTTTGTTTAAATCAAATTTTGCTTTGGAAACAGGTCACAAAGAGGCTCACTACGGCAGGATGAGCTCAGACATTCTGCAATAGTTGTGGGATCATTGCATGACAATAAAATATTTTTTAGCATGGGGGGGGGGGCATATTTGGTGGCGGAGAGCAGGCACAGGCAAATTGCCGAACGCTGTCAATTAGCACATGAGCCCTTCCCATCTACACAATAGGTGGTGGTAAAGGCTCACGTGGTAATGCGCACAACGCTAATTAGTGTGTGGCCTTTAATGGAAAAAAGAAATAGTGGCCATTTTTACAGCTCATTTCTGACCCGAACAAGAAGATATTCGCCTTCTAAAGCTAAACAACTAGCTCGGAAACTGGAAGACTCAGCATCCAAATGGCAGATGAAATTTACTGTGGACAAATACGAAGTGATGCACATTGGGAAGAATAATCCGAACCATAGTTACCTGATGATAGGGTCCACCTTGAGGGTCAGCGCTCAAGAAAAAGATCTAGGTGTCATTGTAGACAATATGCTGAAATCTTCTGCCCAGTGTGCAGCGATGTCCAAAAATGCAAACAGGCTGCTAGGAATTATTAAGAAAGGTATGGAAAATAAGACCAAAAATATTATAATACCTCTGTATCGGCTCCATGGTGTCACCTCATCTTGAGTATTGCATTCAATTCTGTCGCCAGATCTCAAAAAAGATATAGCGGAATTAGAAAAGGTTCAAAGAAGAACGACCAAAATGATAAATGGGATGGAACTCCTCCCGTATGAGGAAAGGCTAAAGAGGTTAGGGCTCTTCAGCTTGGAAAAGAGATGGATGAGGGGGGGAGGAGGACTACAAGATCCTGAGTGGTGTAGAATGTACAAAGACCGGGGGACTCCCAACTCCATTGTAATAGTTGTAACATGAATAGGAGGAAATATATTTGTTTTCATTTAACAAATGCTGAAGCTTTGGAACTCATTGCCAGAAGATAGAGTCTCAGCAGTTAATGTATCTGGATTTAGAAAAGGCTTAGACAAGTTCTTGGAGGAAAAATCCATAGTCTGCTATTGAGATAGATATAGGGAAGCCACTGCTTGTGCAATCTTGCTACTGTTTGGGATTCTGCCAGGTACTTGTGATCTGGATTGGCCACTGTTGGAATCAGGATACTGGGCTGGATGGGCCATTGGTCTGACCCGGTATGGCTATTCTTATGTTCTTATTTAGTTTTTCTGTAAAGTGAAAATGGTTTGTTGCATATTTCCTTTTTTTTTTTTGCACCTGTACAGGTTGCTTGTGTGCCAGTGTGCAGAGAGAGTGTGTGTGTGTTGTGGCCAGTATTCAGAGGGTGCTAGGAGACAGGAAGTGTGCATGTCTGTGTTTGGAGAGCAGCAGGGGCTTGCTGCAGGGCTGTGTCTCCTCTTTGAGATTCAGATACCCCTTAGCCCATCCCTCCCTCTGTTCTGCATTCTCAGATGCCAGACAGACTCCTGCCAAGAATGGACACAATAGTGACTGGATTAACAGAGACTTTTTTTGTTTTGTTTTAAAAGTTTACATACCACCTCCTGGATAGATGGAGAAAGGGCAAGAGCTGACCCTCAGGACCAGATGTGAATTGCTCAGGATATCAATGACCTAACCCTATCCTGCATCCTGAGCACTCTCCTTCCTGTCCTGTTCTTTCCTTATACCTATCTGGGGATGAGAGGTACAGGTATGCTTGTGCACATTTTCTTCTGTTCTTGTACTGGCCCCTTCCCTGTTGCTCACCTCCTCCCCCTGTGCTTTCCAACCCCCCTTTCCTTTTTCTCTCACCCCAGTCCCTCCACAATTGCACACCAGTTCTCCATCCCACCCCCCCTTTCTACACCTGTCTCACAGATTACAGCCCATCTCACACAGTCCCAGCGATTAATTAGGTCTCACAGTTATCCTACACAGGGGCTGATGTACTAAAGTGCACTAGGCTTTGCACACAATTTAGCACTGCTTCAGAGATGCCAAGTTACCATGTGGGTAGACCTGGGTTTCTGACCACCCCATCCCAGTGCATTATGGGATCTGCTACACTGATTTCAATGGGCAGGATCAGACACTACAAACCCGGTACCGTCCTGGGATGTAAGCTCAGTGGCTAAGATGGCAGCACGACTCTGTGTTGGGAACAGCGGACAAGTGTTTCCTCCTCTTTGTTTTAAAAGTATTTCCATGTAATTTCATTGAGTGTCTGCATTTTTCTGAAAGTATAATAGATTTACGTTTACCTGTTCTGCACCACTCAGGATTTTGTAGACCTCTAACTTATCTCCCCTCAGATGTCTTTTTTTGGAAGGTGGGAATGAGGGAATTGTATTTTCCTTGCATCTTTGGATAATTACTAAAAAAAAAAAAACAATAATAAAACCAAAAGTCCAAGTTTAAAAGTGTGCAATTTTACAGACTCAGACACATCTGTGTGGGGCAGCCATGGTAGTGTTGTTCTCAGCAGGCTGACAGCAGCTGTGTAGGTGGGTGAGGGGAGATATGAGGTGTGTGTATTATCCACTACTAGTAAAACAGGCCCGTTCTGACACAAATTAAACGGGCGCTAGCAAGGTTGTCCTCGGAGTGTGTATGTTTTAGAGAGTGTGTGTGAGAGTGAATGTGCGAGTGTGAGTGTGTGACAGAGAGAGAGACTGGGTGCGAGTGTGTCTGTGTGAGAGTGTGTTTGTGAGAATGAGAGTGTGTGCCATGGGTGCCCCTCCCTCTCTCCGAGTTCCAGGGTCGTCTCCCTCCCTCCTTCCGAGTTTCAGGGTCATCTCCCTCCCTCCGAGTTCCAGAGTCGCCCCCCTCCCCCCCTCCATCCGAGTTGCAGGGTTGGTCCCCACTCCCTCCGAGTTGCAGGGTCGCCCCCTCTTCCCTCCCTCCGAGTTCCAGGGTTGCCCCACCCCTCCCTCCCCCCCTCCTCCCTCCGAGTTTCAGGTTCCCCCTCCCAGTTCTAGGGTCCTTGTCTCTCCCTTCCAGTTCCAGCCACACTCGCTCCTTTTTTTTTTTAAATCATCTCAGACGAAAGCAGCGTTAAAAGGCGTTCAGCCTCAGCCCTTCTCTCTGTGTTAGCTCTGGTCCCGCCCTCATTGCAGAAAGAGGTAATGAGGGCGGGACCAGAGCTAACAGAGAGAGAAGGGCCGAGCCTGCATGCCTGGTGGCGGTGAGCTGGGGGGGCGTGGCATTGCGAGGGCATCAGGGGGCATGGCGTTGCGGCGAGGGCATCAGGGGCCGAGCCTCGTGCGTGACGTTCAGAAGCTCGAGCCTTACAGCAGAGCGCACGAATGCCTCAGCCATGGAGATCAGCTTCAGAACGTTGGAGGTGCGTTTTATTAGATAGGATACTTAAAACAAATCACCAAAAGAATTTTTTTAATTCAAAACCCAGCTCTTCAGCAAAAATTTGTCCTTTTTTCTTCTCGTTTTCTTTCCTCCTACCTCTTCCTTTTCTTTTTTTATCTTCAGTTTATGGTTCCCCCTTGAGCCTTTTATTTGTAAACTGCTTTGCTGCTACTTTTGCAAAGGGCAATATTATCAAATATTTGTAGGACGTTTATCCACTGCTACTGTAGCTGGGATAACATTTAATCATCACTCTGACCTTATCTGCATCCTTCTTTAGTCACCCTATTTTCTAAGTCTTCTCACTTATCTATATGTTCCATCTTTGCTTATAAACTTCACTATCTATTACGTGTTGACATTGTAAGTAGTCTATTATGCCATACTTTGTATTGTTATGTGAATATTTTTACTGCTGTAATTGTCTATTGCTCGTGTTTGATCTATTCTTGCTGTACACCACCTTGAGTGAATTCCTTCAAAAGGCAGTAAATAAATGCTAATAAGTAGTAATAAGATAGTAAATGAGGGTCCATCCAGTCTGCCAGAGCTACACCCACCACTCTGTGCAGGTGATTGAGTGGATGGAGTGGCCTATGGACTTTGGTCCTGGGGAACTGGGTTCGATTCCCACTGCAGGCACAGGCAGCTCCTTGTGACTCTGGGCAAGTCACTTAACAAATAAGTACCTGTATATAATATGTAAGCCGCATTGAACTTGCTGTGAGTAGGAAAGTGCGGAGTACAAAGGAAAAAAAAACCCAAAAAACTTAACTGCTCCCCCAGATGTCTATTACCCAGACCTCTGCTCTGCCCCCCAGACCTGTAACAGCTGCTTTCTCCCCACCCATGGGTATTACCTGACTCCTGTCACAGTTGTTTCCTCCACACGCATATTACCTGAGTCCTGTAACAGCTGCTCCCCCCCCACGTCTTTTCCCCAGACCCCTGCCCTGTCCCCAGACCTGTAACAGCTGCTTTCCCCCCACCCATGGGTATTACCCGACTCCTGTCACAATTGTTTCTTCTACATGTATATTACCTGAGTCCTGTAACAGCTGCTCCCCCCACACTTAACTACACTTAACCTCATTTAACTTTAATACACTTAACTACACTACACTTAACTACAGAACTACCACTAGCGGTCACATTGGGCCGCTATGTAAAAGACGCCCCCTATTTCTTGAAAAGTCATCTTCCTATATGACTTAAGACTTCACTTAACTACACTTCACTTCACTTAACCTAAAATAACTTCACTTAACTACGCTTAACTACAGCTATACTTTTTAATCTATACTTACTACTACTACTACTTAACATTTCTAGAGCGCTACTAGGGTTACGCAGCGCTGTACAAATTAAACAAAGAAGGACGGTCCCTGCTCAAAGGAGCTTACTTAACTACACTTAAATGCACTTAACTACAATTAACATCACTTAACTACACGTAACTTCACTTAACTACACTTAAGTCACTTACCTACACTTAACTACACTACATTTAACTTCACTAAACTTAACTACACTTAAGTACACTTAACTAAACTTATCTACACTTAACTGCACTTAAATAAACTTAACACTTAACTGCACTTAACTACACTACACTTAACTTCACTTAACTACACTTATCTACACTTAAGTACACTTAACTACACATAACTTCACTTAACCACACTTAACTTAAATGCACTTAACTTCACTTAAACTACACTTAACTACAGAACTACCAGCAGTGGTCAAATTGGGCTGCTTTCTAAAAGACACCCTCTATGTGTTGAAAAGTCAGCTTCCTATATGACTTGAGACTACACTTAAGTACACTTAACTTCAGTTAAGATACTTAAGTGTAGTTAAGTGAAGTTATGTGTAAAGTTAAATGTAGTTAAGTGGTTAAAGTGAAGTTAAGTGTAGAGTAGTTAAATGTAGTTAAGATAAGTGAGGTTAAGTGAAGATAAGTTAAGTGAAGTTAAGTGTACTTAAGTGTTAATTGCAGTTAAGTGTAGATAAGTGTAGTTATGTTTAGTTAAGTGTAGTGAAGTTAAGTGTAAGGTGTAGTCTCAAGTCATATAGGAAGCTGACTTTCCAAGAAACAGAGGGCGTCTTTTACAACGTGTCCCAATGTGACCGCTGGTTGTAGTTCTGTAGTTAAGTAAAGTGAAGTTCAGTGTAGTTAAATTAAGTGAAGTTAAGTGTAGTGTAGTTAAGATACTTAAGTGTAGTTAAGTTAAATGAAGTGTAATTAAGTGTAGTTAATTAAAGTGACGTTAAGTGTAGTTAAGTGTTGTCTCAAGTCTTATAGGAAGCTGACTTTCCAAGAAATAGAGGCCCAATGTGACCGCTGGTGGTAGTTCTGTAGTTAAGTGTTGTTAAGTGAAGTGGTGTAGTTAAGTGCAGTTATGTTAAGTGAAGTTAAGTGTAGTGTAGTGAAGTCTTGTTCAGTGAAGTGTAGTTAAGTGTAGTGAAGTGCACTTATCTTCACTTAACCTCAATTATCTTAACCACACTTAACTACACTACACTTCACTTAACTATATTTAACTACAGAACTACCACCAGCGGTTACATTGGACCACTTTGTAAAAGACCCCCTCTATTTCTTGAAAAGTCAGCTTCCTATATGACTTGAGACTACACATAACTTCACTTAATTTATCTACACTTAACTACTATACTTAACTTCACTTAACCTAACTACACTTTTGGGATCAAGAAGTCTCAAGTCATATAGGAAGCTGACTTTTCAAGAAATAGAGGGGGTCTTTTACAAAGTGGTCCAATGTAACCGCTGGTGGTAGTTCTGTAGTTAAGTAATTTAACTTAAGTACCTTAACTACACTTATCTACACTGCAGGCACAAGCAGCTCCTTGTGACTGGGCAAGTCACTTAACCCTCCATTGCCCCAGGTACAAAAGTACCTGTATATAATATGTAAGCCACATTGAACCTGCTATGAGTGGGAAAGCGCGGGGTACAAATGTAACAAAAAATAAATAAAAATAAAAATTGCACTCTCATCCCTTGCATTCTCCTCTTCCCTCTCCCTGGTTCCCCCCCCCCCCCCCAGTCTTCACTTCTATCTGCCCCCCTTTGTATTCTGCTTCCCCCATCTTCACTTCTGTCCCCCTTTATACTCTTTCCCCACCCCCCACCATGCAATCTCACTTCTCTGTTGCCCATTGCACTCTCACCCCTTGCATTCTCCCCTCCCATCACTTTTCTGTCCCCCTTTGTACTCTATCCTGCCCCCCACCATGAAGTCTCACTTCTGCCGCCCTTTGCACTATTCTCCCCACAACCATGCAGTCTCACTTCTGTCGCCCTTTGCACTATTCCCCCCCCCCCCTCAACCATACAGTCTCACTTCTCTGTCATATTTTGCACTCTTACCCTTCCCTCTCCCTGGTTCCCCCCCATCTTCACTTCTGCCCCCATTGTATTCTGCTTCCCCCCATCTTCACTTCTCTGTCCCCCCCCATGTAGTCTCACTTCTCTGTTGCCCATTGCACTCTCACCCCCTGCATTCTCCCCTTCCCCCTCCCTAGTTCCCCCCTCAGTCTTCACTTCTCTGTCCCCCTTTGTATTCTGCTTCCCCCATCTTCACTTCTATCCCCCTTTGTACTTTTTCTCCACCCCCACCATGCACTCACCCCTTGCATTCTCCCCTCCCCCTCCCGTCTTCACTTCTCTGTCCCCCTTTGTACTCTATCCTGCCCCCCCCCACCATGAAGTCTCACTTCTGTCGCCCTTTGCATTATTTCCCCAACCCCCCCCCCCTCTTACCCTTCCCCCTCCTGCACTCTCTCCTTTTTCTCCCCCAGCCGATACTCACTTTAGGTTATGTTGATACCAACATGGACAAATGGTCAGGTCAAGAAATAATCTTGAATATGAGAGAGAGTGAGGTGGTTACACAATGTTCTCCCTCACACACAACAGCGCATATGTAACGACAGAGCCTGAGATACACAAAGCCGCTTGTCTCCTGAGTTTGCTCTCTCTCTCTTTTTCTAGTAGTTGATGCTGCCTGCGTAACTGGAGGGTTGCAATACAGTTGCTTCATTTCCCAGTCTCGTTCCAGCAATTTGAGCTCTGTTGCTAGCTTTAGGGTCTCTATATACAGTTTTCTCTGCTCCAAGGTCTCTTTTCAGGTGCTTCAAGCGTCTGGCCAGGTCAGCAGGCACTCTCAAGGGGTGAGAGCACTATCTTTACACCATTCACTACTAAAATCAAACAACGGATCAAAAGAAGCACCTGACAAGTGTGCTAAACGTAATCCACTCTGTTTATTTCTATGCATATTAATATTAATTTGAGCACCACCACACCAATGCACAGCAGAAGAAAGGCAGAGACCACTGTGGAGAGTACTTCAGGATTCAGCTTCTTCCCAAGGCGTCTTGCTCAACTGTATGGCTTAGGGATTAGTGGGAGACTACAGGAGGGGATTTGGGGGAAAGGTAAGGCGTGGAGTGAAAAACATGCAGTGAGGGAGGAGAGACTGAGGCAGGGTGAGGCACAGAGACTGCAGCACCGGGGTCCAGTTGTTTCTCTCACAGTCTCTTATTTGCCTCCCCCTCTTCTTAACACCTTAGCTGGACTTTGACCACATCTTCCCACTGCCACGAAGCCTGAAACAAAGCAAGAGAACCAGAAGTAACCATGCAGCTCTCTCCTTTCTTCCCCCTACTCTCTCCTCTTTCCTTCCCTCCTTCACACCCACCTCTCCCCTCTTTCCTCATATCTCACCCTCTCTTCCCCCTCATCCTACAGCCTGTCCTCACTTCCTTCCCCGCTGCTCATCGGTTCTCTTCCTGACTTCCTAAAACTACACCTCCACTTGTTCTGACCTGCTGAGTTATAGGAATCATTGGATTCAGGAACCAACAATTATATTCCCCCATTTACACCCTTATGGGACACTGTGCTGAAGAAAGGTCTGGGTCTTAAGTCTCTCCCATTTGGGGTTGGAGGAGGGCTGAATCCTAGTCACCACTCCTCCCCCCTACTTCACTCAGGATGGGGGACGGAAAGAGCTGTTGTCTGCTTACCCTTTGCCCTTTGATGCCTTCTTGTTAGACTGCCGCTGGTTGGTCCCAGCTGGGGGCTCTCTCATCTCTGCTGCATGCTGCTCAGGGTCCTGGGACGCAGCAGCTGCTGTGGTCACTTTAATTGTCTTCTTTAGATTTGTTACCTGCAGGAAACCAGGGCATTTCTGAAGGTCATAGAATGAGAGTCTATCATAGTGATGGAATTGGGAGTTGGATCTTCACTGCGGGTGTCACAGCTCTGAATGACTCCATGCTGAAGGTCACACAGTGAGAGATGGTGGTAGCAGTGGGATTGGGAATCGGGGCTGCAGGTGTCACAGCTCGAGTGACTCCATGCTGAAGGTCACACTGTAAGAGATGGTGGCAGTTGTGAGATTGGGAGTCATGTCTGCAGGAGTCACAGCTCCTGAGTGACTCCATGCTGAAGGTCACACAGTAAGAGATGGTGGCAGAGGTGGGATTGGGAGTTGTGTCTGCAGGTGTCACAGCTCTGAATTACTCTGTGCTGAAGGTCACACAGTGAGAGATCATGGCAGTAGTGGGGTTTGGAGCTGGGGCTGCATATGTAAACCCTGTTCTCAATACCTTCATATGATGTAAATATTACACATTCTAGCAACTTTACCTCGCTCTCAATCTGTTGGTTGATGCTCAGCTGCTGCTCCTTCTGCTGGTTGGCTCGACTGATCTGCTCTTCAATCCCAGAAAGCATTGTTTCACAGCCCGAGCACCTGGCAGAGGAGAGACAGAGAATCAATACAAGATAGGGAGAGACAAATGCAACCGCCATGTCACAGAGTCTGGAGGGAAAGACAAGAAGGAAACTGAGAAGAAAGAGAAAGAAAGAAGGGAAGAGAAAATGCCCGAGTATATCCTTCCCTAGATCGGACTTTATATTAGTACACTTAAATAAAGATTATTCAGTCCTGAGGGGGAGGGGCTTCTGAAAGTAGTAAAAAGTGTATTAAGGTAATGCAATAAAGAGGTTATCTAAAGTATGTGTTTGTTTTTATTAACCCTTATTCTATGCATTCGGGGAGTCTTATAAATAACCCAGGGCCTCCTGGTCTACACCATAGCTGGAAAAAAATCAAGCCGAACAGCTATCACAGGGAGGGAGACTGCACAGTGGTTGCTACAGAGTCACTTACGCTCTCGGTTCACATCGAACCCACACAAAACCCAGAATATAATATTTCACATGCAGAAAACATTAAACACTTCCTCCACATCACCTGAAAGATGAGCTTATTGTTTCCTCGCATAACCGGTTCAGCGGATTTCATTGTTCTGGAGCTCAAATCAGCCATTACGCTCTGAATGTGTGTGTGTGTGTGTGCAAGGGTCAGTCTGTAACGCTAACACACGTGTAAATGATTAATGACACGTGAATGCCGAAAATCCATTTAAGTGCTACTCTGTAAAAACACATCTCACGTGGCAGGTATTTTTCACACTTACACCAGCTCTCCAGCTCGCGCTCACACCTAGGTGCATATTTTACCTGTTACACTAATATCCTATAACAGAAAGTGCCTGAATCTAGGATCACTCCGCGAGTGCCTAGATTTTACATCGTAAATCCAGGGAAACGTCTGCTTTGCCCCATACAGACAAAACCTGCTCCTGACCGAGGAGACCCCTCTCCGTGGCAAAGGATCACATATTTGAGGCCAGTCCTGAGCCCAGAAAGAGAGCGAGAAATACAATTACATATTTTTTAATCCATTTATGAATTAGGAGAAGGCAACATTGCTACAAATCAGGCCAAAAGTGTTTCCTGAATTTAATACAAAAACACACTCAGCACCTGCCATACCACAACAGCACTATCTGGCAGCAGTGAAACAGCAACAACCCTACCTAGGAAAAGTCAACACTGCTGGCAGGAGAAGAAAATATTTCATAGCAGGGAGGCAGAAAGATAAAGACAGTATCTGAATTCAAGAAAGCATAGGATAAGTACCAGCTGTCTCACAGAAAGGACAGAATTATGGAGTTTAGTTAAGAAGGGATGGATAGGCCAAATGTTCTTTTTCTGCTGTCATTTTCTAAAGACTGAGGCTTCTAATAATACACTTCAATAGCCAGGATGAGGGCTGGAGCAAAAGGTTTCAATTCGGTCTAGCAGCATATGTGCCTTGAGGGAGTCGTACAACTGTCTTATTCAGCCAGTCATCAACACAGTTTTCTCCAAGCCTATCTTCCTCCAACTCTAGATGATTTCCTAAGATCCCACCCAGCCTCATCTTTCTCTCACTCTAGTGATCTCCTGAGGGGCCTCCTGGTCACATTGTTCTCTGAATCTAGATGACCTTCTGAAATTCCTCCCAGCCCCATCTTTCTCCGACTCTTGATGGTCTTCCAAGATTCCCATTAGCCCCGTCTGCCTCCGATTCTACAACCCTCAGCGTGAGTGCCGACCCCAGTGATACGCGGATGCTCACCACTCTTGTAGTGTGTGAGCAATTGCTCCCAGGTCTGTGCGACGAATGTCTCGCCCAATGCTGTGATCAACCTCCAGTCTCTGGTTCCGCTGGTCCAATGTGCCACGAACCACATCCGCATAGATGGCCTCGATGATGAGATCCTCCAGCTGGCGAACGTTTTTCAGTCGCAGCTCCTCCAAAAGAACAGCATAAGGAATGCACTGCAGGCAGGACAGGGGGAAGGGAAACGACAGGGAAGAACAATGTGAATGACTTAGAGAGAGAAGGAATAAGACGAAAGAAAAACACAGAACGATGCCACTCACCTTGATCTTGGCTGCCAGTGAGACTATGGAGAGATGCCTGAGCTTGTTCTTCTGAGCCTGGCTGAGTGGAGGGAGGCTGGAGGAACCAGCTGCACATCAGGAGAGACAGAGAAAGACAAGAGCTTAACCAAGTCAGGCAGAGGAGGGAGGGGGAACATACCAGGTGATCCGCAGGACCAGGGATGGAGACTGAGGCATGTCTGGGTTTATTATCAGGGTTTACCATATCACTTATTCTGGCATCCAGGTCAAAACAGTTTACAGGCGAATAACAGACCACCCCCAAACCAAATAAGAAACAGAATTATAGTAAGTCAAGAAGATAGAAAGAGAGACTGTGCTTCAAATACAGGCATTGCACTATATTCCAACACCCAGCAACTGACACCCAAAAAGGGAGTCAGCGGGGCAGAGGGTGGAAGATGTGGCATTTACCCAGGCAGTCAGAAGGGCAGAGGGTGAGGCATTTGCATAGGTGGAGACAAAGGAAGACAAATTTGGGACTCTGTAGGGCATCATGCAGCCACTTGTTCTTTAGTATCTCTGTAACAAAGCAAATGAAAAACAACTACACATAGACCTCATACGGAAAGCGGAGGGGGGGGTGGTATCCAGGGGTTCTAAATCTATAAACAACTGGTCACCCAAGAATCTCCCTGGTAATTCTACAACTACAAAGCAAATTATGTCTACACAATCTTTTGTACAACACAGGTAAATAACAGTAAGGCAGGACAGTGGTCTGGTAGGATGCAAAGAAAGAGAATGAGTAGGCAAGTCCAAATTATTTCCACCAAACTAGACCAGATCTAATGAGCTGTAACAAAGCATCTCTTACAATGGGTGGGAACCTACAAACTCTGCTCTGCTCTAATCACGCCTACTTCAAAGGCTGAGTCTTCCCTGGCTAACAACATCCAGCCTATATGCTTAGAGGAAGATGAAGAGATTTGTAGGGCTAAAACCTGGTCTTCTTTACAAGGGACACCGCTGGAGACTCTGCCCAAGAAATCACCATGCCTCTAGTTGAATGGAGCCCTAAATTTGCACCTGCCAACACATTATGAGATTCTGCCAGTATCGTAGACTGGTCTTCACCAATGTAGGTCCATGGACATGGGCTTCTTTACTGACTGTGCCAACCAATGGCTCAAAAGCAACTGCCATGGAGCCAAGAACCTGCATAGAATCCCAGGCGTAAAGTCCCTTTCTTGCCAAGAGCCTTCCAAACCTGGTTCTGGAGCTTGGACAGCAAGACTTTCCCTTTCCAGGTATTGAACCAAGCTCCCAGATACATGATGTACTGAGAAGGTTATCAACTTTAAGAAAAGCAAGCTGGAACCATCTGTAGCACTGTTCTTTCTTCCACAGCAAAGGTTGTTGTCCTAGGCCTCAACTTTACAAGCTTCTCCTCCTCTTCCAGACACAATGGGTAAAGCTCACTCATGCCTCATACCTGCCACTGGAACATCCCACTCTGCCAAGATAAGGGCTCAAATTGTCTGATGGTCCCCTCCAAGATAAGATCTAATGGAGCTCTTGCTTCCTGCAATGACAACTCCAAAATCTCTGCGCTTCTGGCACCTGTATAATCATGACCAGCAACTCCTCTCTCTGAAAGAGTTGAACCACCAAAAGGTCATCATTCTCTCCAATGGGAAGCTCGCCTTCTAAGAGGTTCACCAGTGAAGTCCCTCTGTCCACCAGACTGGTCACACTCAATCACACAGACCACAACTGTGCCTCAAGTCGAGGCTTCTTGACCTGCACGTGCTCCTGGCAAGGACCCTCTGACCTGCTGCATTAAAAAGGACTTGTGCATTAGGAGAATATATTCATGCAGTAATGCTTCCCTTGAATAAAAAAAAAAACAACCACCACTGTCTGCTGACCCCCCTCCCCCCACAATCACTATGGGGGAACAGCCGCCTCTGCCAGCGCTCTTTCTGGAGGAGTGATGGGGAGGAGACATAAATTGCAACTAGAAGCAGAACAAATAATCAGCTCTCCTGCACTTTCTGCCTCACCATGTGCTTCGGAGAAGAATCCACTATCTCAGCTTCCTTTTACTGACTGCCTCTCTGCAGTCTCTCCCACAGCCCTGATGAAAAGACAGGAGTGGGTGGTTTTTGCACTACTCCTACCTCAGCTTCTGCCACACTTTGACGGTACTTCTATAATCATTCTCTCCCTTATGGCTTCGTTCTTCCCACTGTGCCTGACACTAGCTTCAGCGCTGACCACACTGACTTCAGGCCTCAGTAACAGGAATGCAAAGTTCCCTCCTGACCTGTTGGTCTCCGTTCCATCACAGCACTCGGAAAGTCTTCCTGTCTGCCCCTCACAGAAAGTAACTTTTTGTTTTTGGGGGGTTCTTTTTACATTTTAAAGTGAAGGCTGGTAGAAGGAGAGGCTATGAAAAGAGAAAGCAAAAAAAAAATTTTTTTTTTCAGTCCACCAGGTGACAGGGGAGGGATCTGGATTCCTCCATGTAGCCCCCAAGTGAGCAGCCAGCACCAGCAGTACCCTGGTTACCCCTCTCTGACTGCCTGGGCTCAAATGCGTGACCAATTCTTCGACTGGGCCCAGAAACTAAAGCCACCAGATGCAGTCCTCAACTGCACAGTATGACTGTTACGGGTGCCAAACACAAACCAGACAGCTGGCTCCTATGCCTGACACCGTCGCTGGACACAGAGAATACTAAAGAGCAATGGGCTGCATAGTGCCCTACAAAGGCATGGCAAACAAGTCTTTGTTCTCTGTCTCCATCTGCTGGCTGAGGGCATAACCCATTCATTCTGGATGAACAGGAAGGCGAGATATTAACACACGTAATCAGATGTACAGCACGTACCCAGGTAATCGGCATAGGTTCCATAAGCAAAAACATTGAGCAGACGGTAGATGGAGGCGTGATCACCACTCGCCAACTAGGCAAAACCAAGAGAGAAAACAGGTTTAATTAAACAGCAGATGGGGAAAGACATCACTCAGAATTCTGACATTCTGTATGTCTGAATAGCATGGTTACTGCAAATATCTGATAGGAACAATACAGACAAAACTGTCAGGTCAAGAAAGTTTCTTTAATGTGGATCTAGGACACCTAGAGTGAGCAGAAACTCCCCACCCAAGACAGTCAGAGAGATGTAATCAGAAAAGAGGGAGACAGAGACAAAAGACAGACAGATAGACAGAAAGCAGCACATGCACAGAGTTCCCATGATCTCCTGTGCTCACAGAAACAGAGAAAAATGGCAGCAGATAAAGGGCATGGCCCATCCAGTCTGCCCACCTGTGCCATCTACTCTCCCTGTCACTCCATTACAGATCCTGTCCCAATTCAGATACAGTTTTCGTCTCCTGTCTCCACCACTTCCACAAATTCATCACCCTTTCTGTGAAGAAGTATTTCCTCAGGTTACTTCGGAGTCTATCCCCTTTCTCCTTTATCCTAAGCCCCTCATTCCAGAGGATTTGCCTGCTGTGTATTTATGCCACATAGGTATTTAAATGTTGATACCATATCTCCCCTCTCCCACTTTTCTTCCAAAGTACATACAGAGAGATCTTCAAGTCTGTCCCCATACGCTTTATTCATTTCTTAGGATTTATTTACTGCCTTTTTGAAGGAATTCACTCAAGGCGGTGTACAGTAAGAATAGATCAAACATGAGCAATAGGCAATTACAGCAGTAAAAATATTCTTATAACAGTACAAAGTATAGAATAGTTACGACTTACAATGTGAACTCAATACGTAATAGAACATTTTAATTGACAGTAAAGGGTATAAGCAAAGATGGAACATATAGATAGGTACGAGAGTAAAAAGAGTTAGAAAGTAAGGTGAATAATTTAAAGAAAGGTGCGTTAAATGTTATCTCAGCTAGGGTAGGAGTGGATAAACATGTCCTGCTGCAGTATATGCAGCCTGAGTCAATCCTTGTGTGAGTGAGACTAACAAGTTAGTTACTTCTTCCGTTAAAGGTCTGGATGAAGAGCCAAGCCTTCACCTGCTTCCTGAAGTAGAGAGAGTCTTGTGTTAAGCAGAGCCTTTCAGGCAGTGCATTCCAGAGTGTGGGGGCTACTCCGGAGAAGGCTCACTTGTGGGTATCAAATCGTGCAATGTCTTTTGGAGAGGGTGTGGTTAGTGATAGTCCCTGAGAGGACCTTAGTGTCCTTGGCGGTGTGCAGAGGCGTCCTATTCTACTATTAGTAACCGCCCTCTGGACTGACTCCATTCTGTTTACATCTTTTCTAAAAAGAGGGGAAAGGCAGCACATGCAATGCAGACATACATTTCCATGAGTTTCCTGTGCTCACCTCTTTCACACTGGGCATATCCAGTAACTCTCCAAAGACATAAACCCCTGGGGCCTCCAGAACCTGGGATATGAGAGCTGCCAGGGCTGCCCCTTTCGCAGCCTTGGCCAGGAGCAGAAACTGCTCTTGATTCTGATTGGTCACCTTTAGATCCATCACCATGGCATAGGGTCACACATCCGTGGCCAATCCTGATCCCAGAGAGAGAATGAGGGATACCATATAAATACATAAACTATACATTTATTTACATAGCAACACAGCACATAGTGATAGCAGTGGCATAGCCATGTGTGGCTGGCTGGAATCTCCAAACCCCGCCAGGACATTTGCAAGTGAGGTAGTGGCAGTGTCCCTGAGCTGCTCACACTCAGTTTTTGCATGTGTGAGGGCCAGCGATGGCAGCGGCTCAGGGACACTGATGCTGCCTGCCCAGGTTGCAAGTGCTCCAGCCTGAAGAAGGACTTTGGCTGAAGGCACTTGGGGATCCCACCAGCTCAGGTATTTCTGTTTTTAGTTTGGGAGAGGGGGAAAGGAGATGAAATTTTGGCCAGATCCATCCTAAATTAGTTGTCTGGCTACATCACGTGGCAGTTAAAGACCTGCATGATCCATCTAGTCTGTCCACCTCTTCTATTTATTGTCAATTCATGATTAAACCAACAACCCAACAGTAACTAAACAACATTCCCACACATGTGTTCTCTCTTTCAAGCATCTGTACCGCTAAGTGACTTGAGTTTTAGTCCTAATAATTTCAATTGTTTGACTATACGTACAGCTATCTTGATACATTTCTACCTTAAACCCTTTAGTGTCCAATGTTCCCGTAATAAGCCATATGGGAACAGATTGATGGGAACATTGGACACTAAAGGGTTAACTTAAAACAAGTAGTCCAACATAACAAATACATTCAAGAATAAATACATACAGGAACAAAACAAGATAATAAAAAAATAAAAAAATTAAAACATTTAAAACAGACAAAAAACAAAACAAAACACAAAACCTTGGAACAGCAGCCAGAGACCACAACTGTCAGAGATCCATATCCTTTATTACCAGATCCTCCCTGTATTACTTTGGCAACATATGTACAAACCGTCAGGCCATTAAAATTTCCTGAATTTAGTACAAAAATACACTCAGTACCTATGGAGAAAACCTGCCACACCATAACAGCACTAACTGCCAGGAAAATGTAACACTACCATTAACACTGCGATACACCTCCTAGAATATGACACCTGTCATACACAGAACACAGACCTTCACCATATACAGACAAAAACTGAACCAGAACCCCCCGTAAGCCAGACCCAAAGCAGAAATGCATTTCCCAAAGAGCAGAGAGAGAAAATCAAAGTCTGGGGGATTCTGTCCTCAGACCAGAACCAGAATCTGACCAGCACCATAACAAACTCGCTCTGGGATTTCTCCTCTGAACTTTGTAATGCTTGTTTATTCCTCTACTTTAATGTGTCTGGTTAATTTTTATACTACCCTGTATTTTACACAACTGTAAACTGTTTAAATTTTCTCAAGATAAGCAGTGTATCAAACAAATGTAAAATGTTCTGGCCGCCTGAGCACCTCTTCCAGCTGGTGGGGCTTGGTAATCTCCACCAGCTCAGTTATTTTATTGTTTGGGAGCCCCCCCCCCCCCTCCCCAAAATACGTCTCTGTTTTACTGCAAAATAACCATCCCCCTCACCATACCTCCATTCCACTCTACTCTACTTGGGGTTGCCAACTAGATCCAGATTCGACTGACAAAGTCAATTATTATTATTATTAGCATTTGTATAGCGCTACCAGACGCACGCAGCGCTGAACACCTGATACAAAGAGCCAGTCCCTGCTCAAAAGAGCTTACAATCTAAGTAGAAAATCCAGTCCTGGGTTTGTCAATACACAGCAGTTTAAGATCAGTGCAGGAAACTTTAGTTTTGAGAATCATATCTGTTCCTGAATTGCCTGTTTGGTGTCTTTCAACTATGTACAATTGTCTATTTCAAAACAACATGTATGAGTGGATGATTGATATCCTTGGAAACATATCATCTATAGGCCCCTGACGCAGGCGCTTTTAGGCAAAACATGGACCGTGTCGGGTCTGCTCAATAAAGTCAAGCTGAGATGCCCCCAACTTGAAGGCTCCTTGTGTTTTTTTTCTGTTATTTGCTTACTCCAATGCATGCAGGGACTTGTAGCCCGAAAGCCAACAGGGAAGTCAGAACCACAAGTCCCTGCATGCAATGGGGTAAACCCAGTACTGGATCAACACTGTTGGGTGACTCTTCATCTACTTGGCAACCCTCTTACCCCACTCTAAGTCCACTCCACACACCCCACCCCCAACAGTGCGTCACAGCTCGGCCCTACAGACACACAAGTGACTCGCACGTCACTGTCTCACACTCACACGCAGCGCCCTCTCTCCACACACCACCGGGGGGGGGCGGCCAGCACAAACCCCTCAAAACTCCCCTCCCTCATCCTACCCTTAAACTCATGCCGGAGGACCCCCAACACCGGCCCCGCCGATTTCCTCCTCCTGCGCTCCGCCCCCTCTGACGCAACTTCCTTTCCGCGGCCGCGTTCACCCCAAAGTTAGATTGAGAACAGGAAGCGGCATCATGGCACGAGCCTATCTAGTCCATTATATGGGCTGAAGCCAGTAGGCGGAGCTTGCCGCCATTTTAGTTCACCCAAAACAATGGCAAAACGATTATTACAAATAAACGGACTGTTGGCTAGGCAATGCCTATAGATGAAGGACTAAAGATTTTTTTTTTTTTTTGCTTATTTGACAGCTTCCCATATGCACATGTAAATATCATGGAATAAAAATTGAATATCGCTCAAAAACAGCTTCAAAAATTATTGTAGCTGGTAGAAACAGCAGTTACACTTTGTAGCGCTCTAGAAATGTTAAATAGTAGTATTTTGTGCTCATTTTAACCTGTTCTACAATACATATGGCCAAATTTCTGTTAGGATATCCTGGTCCTGATGTGTTCATAATCTGCCTTGGGAATCTTGGTGTTAAAAAGATGATGGAATATACGGAAATTAAATGGAAGTAAAATTAAACTCTCCGGGACACTTGGAATCACATCTCCATCTGTTTTACAGCTTACATTTTGATACACAAATGGATTACTCTGTTTTGAACATGTTTCAAGGGCAAGTGGTTTTATAAGTCATATGCTACTACTTTTGCGTATAAAAGCACACATATCTGGAACGCATTACCCATGGCCCTGAAGAATATGGACAATCTAACCAGCTTTCGCAAATCTTTGAAAACACATCTTTTCAACAAAGCCTATTAAAGACATCCTTAATAAATCATTCCTCAAACTACTCAGGTGCATCAAATACACCTCTCACAACACCTTACCTAGCACCTTGCATCTAAATCACCTACTTTCAGCTTATTAACGACTGTATTTAAGATCATGTAATGACTGCATCATAACAACACTCTAAGCCACATTGAGCCTGCAAAAAGGTGGGATAATTTGGGGTACAAATGCAATAAATAAAAAATAAGTCAAAAATAAATATTTTGTTTCATACAGATCTCTTTTGTTTAAACATACCTAAATGGGCTATAAACCCCTAATGCAGTCCATTGGTTTTCTTATATTTTGTTCTTCTGATGACTTACACTGTGCCAAAACTGAAAAATCTCTTCTATCTGGCGAATAATAAAAGGAGCTCATTGTAAACATTATCCACCCTAAAAGGTTGTTTTCTGGCTGTACATGAGGAATTGCAATATTGAGTAAGTGTAAGGCTCTTTTACAGAGTGACAGAAAGCCCAAGCAGGCTTACTGCTTACTCTTCTGGAACTACCGCTGGACCAATGTGGCCGCTGGCAGTAGACCCGCCCCGAGCACACAGCATTTCCATGGGAAAAATACCCCCCCCCCCCCCCCCGGAAATGGCTTGGGTGTCGATAACCCAGCGGTAATCCAGCATTCCCATGTGCTGCCCGGTTAGCACAGAAGCCTTTATCACCACCTCAATGGGTGGCGGTAAGGGCTCCCCATCGCATGGCCACACGGTAAGAGTTCTCTCACCGCATGACCATGTGTGCTGGGGGCTTTTTTACCTGCTGCGGTAAAAAGGGCTGTGGCGCATGGAAAAATGGCCCCCGCTGCTCATGCAGGGCCCTTTTTCCCACAGCTTGGTAAAAGGACCCCTGTATGTTTATGTCCCTAGTCATGCATCCAAAATTAATATAATCCTTTCAAGAAAGCCAGTTGTTATTAGTGGAACATAACCAGAGACATGATATGGTCACATTTTCAATATGGTAATACTAGTGCTTAACTAAGGAGCAGGTTATTTTGAGGTAGTGTTCACTGGACTAAGCTTGCTTTCCTTGTGCCATCACCACCCAGCTGGATAGGCAGTGTCTTAAAAGGTAGAGGATAAAGTTGTTGCTTTTTGGTTTTTTTTTTACATTTATATCCCATATTATCTCAAGCAAACTCAGGTTCAATGTAGCTTACATTTGAAAATACAGTGAGACAGTTATATCATGGGAGAAAGTAGATGAATATGTCTGAAATATTTAACAAAGTTGAGATTAGCATATATACCCAACTGGGCATTTAAAAGTCTTTCCTTTAATGATGCCTCTTGTTCAGAAATCATAGCCATAAGTATAGACAGTTAAACTATCACATGCATACACCAGAACAGGCATCCATACACACATTGCAAAAGTAAACAACAACTTCTACAGAATACATCCAAAACTTCATTTTCATCTTCCAAAATTCTAGACAGCAGATGTACAGATCAGTAAGACCCAAAGCATGTAAGGACTGGATAAACAAATTAAAACAAAGTTTAAAGCAAAAACCCTTAATATGTAATACTTGGTAGCAATAATGAAACAGTAATGGAATATTCACATAGCAACAGATTTATTTTCCACAGAACATAATTAACTTTGTGAACATGGCAGCTAATACTGTGCTGAAGTGGACAATGTTGGCACATTTAGACTGACTCGACAGAACTTCTGCATGAAGGAAGCCCTTCCCTCATTATTTTTATTTATTTATTTGCTACATTTGTACCCCACATTTTCCCACCTATTTGCAGGCTCAATGTGGCTTACATTGTATTGCAAAAGATATAGTTTATTTATTGCATTTGTATCCCACATTTTCCCACCTCTTTGCGGGCTCAGTGTGGCTTACAATACGATAAGGATTATGGAAATACAATTTGTTACAACTTGGCTATGGATTACATTGTGAAGAGTTATACAAGACAATCAAAGTGTTGTTAAGGAATATAAACACTGGAACCAAACCTTGAAGCATTGGAAGGAGACAGCGGGAGGTTAAAAGGGCATTATGTATGGTATACATATTTCTGTGAGTAAGGGTATGAGCGAGGTGAGACTACGGGGGATGAGAGTTATGAACAGAGTTATGAACAGAGTAAGAGGTTTGTTCTAAAGTAACATATTACTATGTAAGAATTAAGGAAGATATGTCTGTGGAATAATTTACATAACACATAATGAAAAAGAAAAAAAAATATGATAATATGGCTAATATAATCAGTTTAGAGGGATTAGTAGGTGGTTGGTTTAGATATACCCTGTGAAATAGTAGTTATAAAAAAAGGCAAGTGCATTTTTATAATATACCACTGCATTCCACAAAACAAAAGAAGCAAGTTCCTACATGCCATCTTTTTCTTTAGATATAGGCACAGGAAAAAAGACGTTAAATGCTCCCAGATTTCAATCTAATATTTTTTTCTTTTTAAATTGTACTTAAAAATAGTAAGTCGTATTGTTAAGCACCTTATTCTCATAACATCATGTCTTGTTTTGGTGGCCCTTTACTAGGTGAACACATCTCTGCACGAATACAGGGAGTCCTTATAACCAGCCCCTCCAAATGAAACAATGATTTACAATTTAAAACTAATTACTACTCTAACCAATGAAAACAATACTTCCTTTGTGTACATCCATATGCTGCACAAGCTGGCATGTTTGAAAATATAAGTGAAATCAAATAAAAATGCTACCAACAATAAAAAGAAAATGACAATGTGGATAGAGCAGTTCATAGGTTTGCTTGTTTTGTTTTGAGTGAATGAGGATGACGGCTGAGTGGAGGAGAGGGAAAGGGAGATCCACCTAATTGGCTTCGGGTTTTTGATGTCATGCTGTCTCCTGTTCTCAATCTAACCTCCTCGGTTCTGCTCTGCCAGACACAGGAAGTTGCATCAAAAGGGGTGGGGCCTGTCATGGATAAAACCAATGGCCAGTTGGAAGGTGGGAGAATGAGGGGGAGAGGCTGCACTGGGAAGCTTGAGAATGAGGGGGAGATGCTGGACTGGTCCTGTGGAGTTTGAGAATGAGGGGGAGAGACTGGACTGGTGCTGGGGAGCTTGAGAATGAGAGGGAGAGGCTGGACCAGCACTGGGGAGAGTGAGAATGAGGGGCAGAGGCTGCGCCAGCACTGGGGAGTTTGAGAATGAGGGGGGAGGCTTGACTAGTGCTGGGGAGTTTGAGAATGAGGGCGAGAGGCTGTACCGGTGCTGCAGGCCTTGAGAATGAGGGGGAAATGCCGGACTGGGGCTGGTGTTTTGGGCTGGAGAGTGACACCAAATGGAGGGGGAAGGGGATCACGTGGGAGCTGTGAAGTGTCTGCTTCTTCCAGTTTGCCTCTCAGACTCACCGCACTAGGAGGCAATACCTTAGGCTGGCTTCGACCTCATTGAATCCCTGTATTGGGATTGTTTGGGAGCTGCCTGGAGAAAGAGTACAGGACTTGTCCTTGAAAATCTCTAAGGAGAGAGCTCCCATCTTGAGCCGCAGTTTGCTATATGCCTTGCATGTGTCCAGTGAGGGGCATCAGGAGCCTGCAAAGCATCTCCTAGACTCCTGCATTGCACTCAAGTTTACTACACATTCATGCATGCATGGACTTGCACATGTAGCGTATCTTCCCACACTTACTGCCTTGGAATATGTAAATGCAAGACCTTTCTATGCCCTGTAGCTTTATTTGCTGTTATTGCAATTTTTAAAACTTTGAATATATTTTCCTAAAGCGTTTTCTGTGTGTGAGACAGGTTCTCCATATGGAAATGGGTTTTATCAAATTGTGTGTATATATGCATGTGTAAGTACCTGTGTCAA
Source organism: Microcaecilia unicolor (assembly GCF_901765095.1). Classification (NCBI taxonomy): domain Eukaryota; kingdom Metazoa; phylum Chordata; class Amphibia; order Gymnophiona; family Siphonopidae; genus Microcaecilia; species Microcaecilia unicolor. The sequence goes on from NC_044044.1 coordinate 34,687,828, forward strand.
TGACTGCATATGTACTTTTAAGAGATGTTCCTGAGGTCTGCATTTGGGTGGAGCTATTGTATACCTGTGTATTTATTTTATAAAGTAAGTATGTGCCCGCGTTAGAGTTCATGCTCATAGTTGCACTTTTCTTGAATCAGGTGTAAATATGAGGATATTTGTGTACCACTGGGGATTATTATAGGAGCCTCTTGGATAAAGGCAGTTAAATGTGTAACTTGCTTATGTTTATTCACCCAATGCATAATTAAACTCTGGAATTCGTTGCCAGAGAACGTGGTGAAGGCGGTTAGCTTGGCAGAGTTTAAAAAGGGGTTTGACGGTTTCCTAAAGGACAAGTCCATAAACCGCTACTAAATGGACTTGGGAACAATCCACAATTCCAGGAATAACATGTATAGAATGTTTGTACGTTTGGGAAGCTTGCCAGGTGCCCTTGGCCTGGATTGGCCGCTGTCGTGGACAGGATGCTGGGCTCGATGGACCCTTGGTCTTTTTCCCAGTGTGGCATTACTTATGTACTTATATTAACAATCTTATACAACACTACACAATACAAATAAATGATTGATCTAAGCGGTTTACAGAAAAAAAAATCATAAATTCAAAAACTAACAACATAAAACCAACCTGCTCTAGAATTACTCCCCACAGCTTGAACCAACACCCAATTACTTTCTAGTCCAGGTATTAAATCAGGAGGTAAAGAGTCAAGTTTTTAACAATTTCTTAAATTTCTGCACATCATCTTCCATACAAAGTTCCCCTGGTAAACAATTCCATCAAACAGGAACATCCTTGATCTAATTCATTCCCCTTTCACGTCTAACTGTTGGAACCTCCATAAGATATTCTTGGCCAGATCTTGAAAGACAACTGGGAACATAATTTTTCAACTTCCTGTTTAGATATTTAGGACCCTCATGCTTCACTGAATTAAAGGTCAGCAACAGAATTTTAAATTTTAGCCTTGACTGAAAAACCTTCTTTCCAATGGTGCTCATAGTAAGACTCGTAAGCAAATGTTTGTTTTCCATTGCCTAAGCTGGTTAAAAAGTTTAAAATATTTAATTCTTCTTTATATTATCAAGCTGCCTTTGTGTGGAACTCACTACCAATGTCGATTCGAGTCATACCAAATTATTTAATATTCTGCAAGAATATTAAAACCTACTTATTCTTAAAATACCTTTAATATATTTATGTAATAATATGCTACTGTAATTCCAGGAGTATTGTTCCTGTTGTTCATATGACTAATGTGTTCCGCATAGAAATATTATTGGTTATTGCAGAATAGAAGAATCATCTAACATAACAATGTAATTTTTGCCAGCTTAGGAGAGACTGTCTCTTGACGTGATTTACCCAGTAGTACCCTCGCAGCAGTATTTTGGACCAGCTGTAACTGAGGACACCATAACAGAGGTCATTGCTTGAAATGTCAGATATGATTTTAGGCCCTTAACCCACCTCAATTTACCATACACTGACTTCATCATGTATTCAAAGTGTGGATAAAAACCAAACCTCTGAGAAATCCACACCGCAAGGTCCCTCACTTTTTTTGTTTTTTTCATTAGATGAGACCTTAATTCCCTCCACACACAACTGTAGATGTGGCAGCTGTTCTTCATCCCTGCTTATCCTTAAAATTTCAGTGTGGTCAGTATTTACAACCAAACTACTCTATTTAAACCAATGTATAATATTTTCCAAACCCTTACTAATTTGTTCCCAGTTTATGCCGAGTCGGATCCCTAATAGGAGCAATCAGCATAGATGTAGCAATTCCCAACCCAATTGTCTAATCATTTCTCCCAAAGGTTGTAAGAATATATTAAACAGTAAGGGTGAGAGAGCTGATTCCTGAGAGACTCCAGTCCCACATTTACACCATAATGAAGCTTCTCAATTAGTTTCCACTCTTAACTTTGCCTTACCCTTCACTATCAATTATAATGTTCTATTACGTATTGTGTTGACATTATAAGTAATAACTATGCCATACTTTGTATTGTTTTTGAATATTTTTACCGCTGTAATTGCCTATTGCTCATGTTTGATCTACTCTTACTGTAGTGAATTCCTTCAAAAAGGTGGTAAATAAATCCTAATAAATAAATAAATACATTTATCTGTTTTCCAAAGAAAAAAAAAGATGATATCCATTTTAAAACTCTCCCCTCTATCCATACTTGAACACACTGCTTGGCAAGTATAAAGCTGCAGAGAGGTCTAAAAGTATCAATATCACGTCATCTCTTTTTGATAAATATCTCAACACTGAGCCCACAACTGCAACTAGCCCTGTTTCCCTGGATTGTACACAATCCAACTGGTCAAATTCCTCCCAAAAAGCAGATACCTGCATAAATTATCTTATCCATCAACTCAGGTAGCCAAAATGTTGTGGCTCTGTAACTGGACAGGGGATACGGCCTCTGGGCCGCAGCAGAACACTTTGTACTTAATTAGATAACTTTACAGACAAACCCAACACTCTTCATCCCAGCCAGACTGGCTTCAGGAAATCGCACAGTACTGGAACAGCCCTTTCAGGTGTCACAGCCTTCATTTACCAGGCGCTAGACCAAGACAGACCAGCACTCCTGAGGAGACAGGACAAATGCTAAAGACATTGTAGAATCAAGTCACACAGGCACCATATCAAGCACCACAAAGGTGACACAACTGGACAGGCAGCCTATACATTTAACATCTTACAATCTCCATAGGGAAGCTCTCTTTGGCACGATGCAAGTAGTACAGCAAGCATTAGCAGTAAATCTGAGAGCCTCAGTTCATACAAATTAGATGCCTGCCCCAGCTACCTGATAAAAGCCGCCCCCCTTAAATTACATGCTTCAACAAGGTCTCTTCCCCCAAGGATAATGGGAATATCCTACTCACCCCAATACCAAAAGACACCAAGAAAAAAACGAACGATATTTCTAACTACCGCCCGGTAGCTTCTATTCCAATGGCAGTCAAATTGATGGAAAGCATGGTAACCAAACAACTCACTGATTATATGTATAAATTCACAATACTACATGAATCACAATCAGGATTTCGGCCACTACATAGCACTGAAACAGTACTAATCACCCTCCTAGCAAATTCAAGCAGGAAATAGCAGCAGGTAAAAGCATACTCCTCCTTAAATTCGACATGTCTAGTGCGTTCGACATGGTAAACCATAAAATACTACTAAGACTACTAGACTACTTCAGCATCGGCAGAAGCATACTTAGCTGGGTCGAGGGCTTCCTAACCTCTAGAACATACCAAGTGAAATCAAACTCAAACATATCAGCACCATGGAAAGCAGACTGTGGAGTACCCCAAGGATCACCACTATCATCGATTCTCTTCAACCTAATGATGACCCCATTAGCCAAGTCCTTATTCAACCATGGCCTCAACCCTTTCATCTACGCAGACGATGTCACAATACACATTCCGTATAAACACGATCTGGCTGAAATCTCCAATGAAATCAAGCTCAGTTTGAACATCATGGACTCATGGGCAAATGCATTCCAACTAAAATTCAACACAGAAAAAACACAGAGTCTCCTCCTCTCATCCCAATACAACACATACAAACCTTCAAGCATAAACACCCCGGACCACACCCTTCCTATCTCAGACAGCCTGAAAATTCTCGGTGTCACAATCGACCGTAACCTCATCCTAGAGTACCAAATGAAAGCCACAGCAAAGAAGATGTTCCATTCAATGTGGAAACTCAAATGACTGAAACCATTCTTCCCGAGGGATACATTCCGCAACCTGGTACAATCTATGGTATTAAGTCATGTAGATTACTGCAACGGAATCTATGCGGGATGTAAAGAACAAATCATAAAGAAACTTCAGACTGCCCAAAACATGGCAGCCAGGCTCATATTTGGAAAAACGCGATTCGAAAGCACCAAACCCCTTCGAGAAAAACTGCATTGGCTCCCAATCAAAGAACGTATTGCTTTCAAAATCTGTACACTGGTTCATAAATTTATCTACAGCGAAGCCCCGGGGTATATGACAGACCTCATAGACCTGCCAACTAGAAACACAACAAACTCAGCATGAACATACCTGAATCTCCACTACTCAAACTGCAAAGGACTCAAATAAAAATCAACTTATGCATCCAGCTTCTCCTACATAAGCACACAACTATGGAACGCATTACCCAAAGCTGTGAAAACAACGTATGACCACCTAAACTTCCGGAAATTACTAAAAACTAATCTGTTCAAAATGTCATACCCTACCGACCCAACCTAAATACCTAAACCCTGCAACACGAGCAAAACCAAAGAGCGTATGGACAAAACATAACTCCCCCTCTCTATGATCCACTATTGTGTCTTGTACAATGTACACACGAACCTTATATACCATCACTTTGTAACTGTTAGACCGGAACTGGCGATCGCCAATACGGTACTATGTAAGCCATATTGAGCCTGCAAATAGGTGGGAAATGTGGGATACAAATGCAACAAATAAATAAATACTCCACATGCCCTGACTAAGGAGTGTCATAGTAACATAGAACATGACGGCAGATAAAGACCTGAATGGTCCATCCAGTCTGCCCAACCGTCACATTCATTATCAATTCAAGATTAAATCAACAATGAACCTGAGATTATATACTTGATCATTGTCGTTCTTTTGGTGTTTCTGGGACATAGACCGTAGAAGTCCTCCCAGCTCTGTCCTTATGTTCCAACTTCTGGAGTTGCCGTCAAAGCCCGCTCCAGCCTATACGACTCTGTCTTGTCATTTGCAAGACACAAAACTAAGCAAAGCAACCAGAGTTTGTTTGCCAGTCCGGTTTAATATTATGTGCAACAATAAACCTTTTGGAGACATTGCCCCTGAATGGTGACACCTCTGGTGAGAATTTTTCAGAATCTGAGCACTGCATCAACAACCTTAAGGTCTCAAAACTATCAAGTAACTTTAAAACAATCCAGGGACATAAGGCCTTTGATGTTAAGATAATGAAATAGTTTGACACCCACCTGACAGGATTTAACAAGGAATTTGGGTTTCCTAAATCAGTAGAAACCACAACATTATACAGCTTTGTTGCTTTCTGATCAGCCATCCACCTCTCCCTATTTCTTATTCCTCCCCCTCCCCTATCTTTCCCTCAAGACTGTCATTGGAATTCATTCCATGATTCACTTCAGTGTATTTTGATATTGTCATGTTTTGCTCATACCTAACTTGAAGAATGTTTTGGCTTTGAAAGCTTGTCAAAAAATGTATCACCTTATTTTTGTTTCTTGTGTTTTATTTTATTTCTGTTTATTACCATTCTTTTGTGGGCACAGTTTGATTTTCTCTCTCTGCTCTTTGGATTTATATAGTACAGGAGGAAATGCATTTCTGCTTCTAACCATGGTTCAGGATTGCACAGATTTTGCTGCTCCAGCTGCTGTTTCTCTTCTTTCCCCAGGATTAGACACAGTTTTTTTTGTTTTTCTGTACATTCTTTGATTTTCTTTCTTAGCTTTGAGAAATGTACATCCCTATATTTTGCAGAATGCAGTAGGAAATGCATTTCTGCATCTATTCCCAAACAGGTGAAAATGAAATGGTAAAACACTGATCAGCAACCTATAAAGGAGTGTTAGGTTTTTTTTTCCTAAACCAGAGCTAGCCTACTGCTAGCCTCAGTCTCCAGCACCGTCATTCCCTCCCCTGTCCCTTTGCTGGGGTAATACAGAGGGGCTTCAGTGTCCAACCCTGTCAGTCCCTCCCTTGTCCCTGTGCTGGGTTTATAGAGAGGAGAACAGTCAGTCCCACCCCTCTCCCTGTGTAGAGGTTATACAGAGGGGCTTAAGTCTCCAGCATCCTCAGTCTCTCTCTCCTCTCAGTCGTGAACTATTGTGCTGGGGCTATAGAGAAGAGAAGAGAAGGGATGGAGAGAGAAGATGGAATCATCTTGTCCTTGGTAAGTGACTTCAGGCTGCTTCTGCCCCCTCCCTGGCAGAGGTGGGGAGATGTGAGGCTCTTTTCAGCTTTAAAGTGGCTGCTGATCAGGTCCAGAGAGGCTCTGTTTCTACACGTCCGTGGAAAATCAGACATATCGGGGCAGATCCGTGTCCGAAGCTGGATGCATAATCTGTGCACAGAAGCTCTGCTTTATCTCTACTAAAGGGATCTTCAAATGTAAATATTACTGCGTTCCAAGCTCTGGGCTGTGCAATTTGGATGATTTATATAATGCAAGTGGAGGGCTCTTCAGAGCCACAGGTGGGGTATCACAGAAGCAGGGTGTGTATTTCTGCAAGAGGGTTGAGAGGGAGTGGGACAGTCCTACCAATGTCTGACAGTAAGCTGTGGGGATAAAAGAACGGGGCACAGTCCCTACCAGTGTGGGACAGACACAGGGAACTGAGGATGTGAAGGAGGAAGACTACCTCCTTCCAGTGTGGGACAGAGGAAAGCAGTTTGGGGTTAGAAGGAATGGAGGGGTACTCTAGAGGTAGATCAGTGAGAGAAGAAGCTCTGGGGATTAGAAGGAATGGAGGGGTACTCTGGGGTAAGAGGGATGGGGATAGGAGTTCTGGGGTTAGAGGGATTTGGGGGGTAACTTGGTGAGAGAGATGGAAGTAGGAGCTCTGAGGTTAGAGAGAATGGAGTGATACCCTGGGGTGAGAGGGATATGGTTAGGAGCTCTCGGAATTAGAGGGAATGGGGTATAAAGGATTAGACAGGAGCTCTGTGGTAAAAGGGAATGGAGGGGTACTCTGAGGTTAGACGGATGGGGGTAGAGGGAATTGGGTGGTACTCTGGAATAAGAGGTAGGAGCTCTGGGGTTATAGGGGAGGGAATCCATGGAAGTGATGGGGGCGAGGGGGGAACAGTGGGCGTGGGATGGCTTGTGTTTATGTGGGATAACTGGGATTAAGAGGGATGGGTTCATGTGGAATGGGAGCTCTTAAGGTGAAAAACTGGGTTGGAAGGAACTGTGGGGTTCAGATGCATGGAGATGGGAATAGGATTTCTGGGGGTGAAAAGGCCTGGGTGGTAGAAAGGAGCTCTGATGGTCAGCAGGTTCTAAGCAGGAAAGTGCTGGGAATCAGAAGACTGGGTAGGGGCACTGGAAGGAGGGGTGAGAGAGGGATGGTTGTGGGGAACCTTGATGAAGGTTCAGAGGCGTTCTGGTGGTTTTATGGGTCCTGGGGGATAGCAATAGAGGCAGAGTGCAGGGAACAAGAATGCCTTGCTATGTACTGGAGGGGGGAGTTGAAAGGGATGTTGAGGGAGGGTTAGAGGAGCTCTGGGGGTCAGTGGGTCTGAGGAGTAGAGGGGGAGGGCTGAGAATTTAAAAGCCTTGGGAAGCACTGGGGAGAGGGATGGTGATAGTGAAGCTCTGGATTAAAATGAATAGATGTGAGGGTGATGGGGGAAGTACTAGGGGAGGGGAGATTGAAAGGGATGTGGTGAGAAAACTCTGTGGTAAGATGGACAGATGTGAGTGACAAGAGAAACATGAGTGGGGGTTGAGAGGGATGATAGTAGGGAAGCTTTGTAGGTGAAATGGACAGATGTGAAGGTGATGAGGAGGCAAGGGGTGAAAAGGATGGTGGTGGGGAAGCTCTTGGGATGAGAGGGTCAGATATGAGGGTGATGTGGGAGGCTTTGGTGGGGTTGAGAGGGATGGTGGTGGGGATGTTCTGGGGGTGAGAGTGACAGATGTGAGGGTGATGGGGGGAGGCCCTGGGGTGGGTTGAGAGGGATGGCAATGGGGAAGCTCTGGGGGTGAGATGGACAGATGTGAAGGGATAGGGGGAGGCCTGGGACACGGACTCTTTTTTTGTGTTTTCCTGCTAGTTGCCTTGGTAACAGATATGGTGGTGGGGGGGGGGTTCTTCTTGAAAAATGCAGGCCTCTTAAGAATGAGAATAAGGGATAAAATACATAGAACATGTCTTGACTTAGAGAGTCCCTGTCTCTGTCCCCTCCGCAAGAGCTTCTCTCTTCATATTCCAGAAAATACAGCAATCTTTAATTTCCCTATGCCGTACCTCAGCTGGAGACAGAATTAAAGAGAGAGAGACAGAGATGCACACACACACACACACACACACACACAACACACACAGGGGCAGAGAGATACAGAAACAGATATGCACTCAGTCACTGTGAGAGAGAGCGAGAGAAAGAGAAAGAGAAAGAGAGAGACATGCACACACACAAGCAGAGAGACAGATATGCACTCAGTCAGAGGCAGAGAAAGATGTAGAGACATTTACACAAGCAGAGAGAGAGAGCAAGAGAGAAGGTGTAGAAGATCTGTTATTTGAAGTGATAAGGCTGGTTTTTACTGCCTCCCTCAGTGGTAGGGCAGATCTCTTCCTGCACAGAGACCCCCTGGCATGTCTCTTTGTCATTGGAGGCGTATCACTGATCCAATAAGTGTCATTCCAGAATGCTGACACCCCAGCAGGGGAGAACTTCTGTCAGATTTAATGTATCCAAAGGGTGCTTTGTCCTTTAATCACATCTTGGTGTTCCTTGTGGCTCTGTGCCCAATTCTAAATCATTTTAATGAGGAACTACAAAACATATATATACAGAATGATGGGGGAATGAGGCCTGAGATTAACTGCCATAGATAAGAGACAGAGAAACACTAGTAAAATTACCATTACAATGATTTGATTGGATCAGTCAACCAATCCTCTCTGATGGGAGTAAGGTCTAGGGTTTGTCATTAACTAAAAATTACAAATGATACAATGGGACAAAACCACAGCAGAAATTTGCCACATCTACAGACCCTGCAAGGCAGAACTAGGGCTGGCTACCTCCAGTCCAAGCTGTCGGACTGTATAGAATCCTGTACAACTGCGGCCAATCGAAAATAGGCAAAACTGGACGCACTGTAAAAGAAAACTGGCCTAGGATTAGATTTAACGACACAAACATCCTTGAAAAGAAAGATTGGTGGCCAAGAACATTCAAAGTCGTAGTGGAGAGAGCAAGATACCCACACAACCTCAATGGCGACAAAGGACTCATCTTAAACAAAACATGGCATCCACTCAGTCTTAGGATCACAAGAACAGCCATACTGGGTCAGACCAATGGTCCACCAAGCCCAGTATCCTGCTTCCAACAGTGTCACAAGTACCTGACAGAAACCCAATTAGTAGCAACATTTCATGCTACCAATCCTGAGGCAAGCAGTGGCTTTCCCTATGTCCATCTCAATTACAGACTATGGACTTTTCCTCCAGGAGCTTGTCCAAACCTTTTTTTAAATCTGTATACACTAAATGCTGTTACCACATCCTCTGGCAACAAGTTCCAGAGCTTAACTATTCCTTGAGTGAAAAAAATATTTCCTCCTATTTGTTTTAAAAGTATTTTCATGCAATTTAACTGAGTGTTTCCTGGTCTTTTTACTTTTTCAAAGAGTGAAAAATTGATTCACTTGTACCCATTCTACACCAATCAGGATTTTATAGACCTCAATCATATCCCCCCCCCCCCCCCCTCAGCCATCTCTTTTCCAAGCTGAATAGCCCTATACGGAAAGAGATCCATCCCCTTTATCATTTTGGTTGCTCTTCTTTGAACCTTTTCTAATTCCACTATATCTTTTTTTGAGATAGGGCAACCAGAATTGCACAAAATACTCAAGATAGGATGAGGTCACACCTTTCTGTTCTTTATCTGAAGGAGAGAAAGCAGTGTACTGACCTGAATTAGGTGTTAATTAAGGTGTGAGGAAGGTAGAATAGCTGCAGAGGTTACTAGGGCATCCTGATTACTGTGTTAGCTTCAAATGGTCTGTTTGAAGAAGTCCTCTTAGAATCAAAACTAAATAGAGAGGAAAGGTCCCCCTCCCAGATAACTTTCATTATGAGAATTTCTGAAAGAAGAGGGTGTATACTATTTTTTTTTCTCTGTGGTTTGGTGATTGAAAGGTTGGAATTTAAAAGAGGTATTGTAGGCTTATTAAAGGATATAAAGGCTGAAAAGAAGAAATGTCCATGCGGTAAGATTGCACTTACCATGTAGCCATGCAGGGAAACTCTTCCTGCCACCCACTGAGGTGTATGGCACTGCCCGATTACCACTGGGTTGGAAATGATGCATGCTGGGAGTGGAACTACTGCTGGTCCCACATTAGGCTGGCGGTAGTTCCGGATTTCTGTGTGGGAAGCCACTTAGTAAAAAGGCCCTTGATTAACTAGTCTTTATTAACTGTTGATCTGCCCCAGTATGTTCTTATTTACCATCCCTTTCCTAATAATTCTTAGCATCCTGTTTGCTTTTTTGGCCGCTGCCGCATACTAGATCTTTTTCTTGAGTGCTGACTCCCAAGGTGGACCCCAGCATCAGATAACTATGATTTGGATTTTCTTCCCAATGTGCAACACTTTGCATTTGTCCACATTAAATTTAATCTGCCATTTGGTTGCCCAATCTTCCAATTTTCTAAGGTCTTCCTGTCATTTTTACAGTCTTGTTTCTCCTGTCTGATATGAGTGACTCTACACCGTAGCCCTCTTTGAAACCCACAAGCCCCTCCACCACAACAAGGTAGTGACCCTTCGTAAGGTAGATTATGAATATTTCTGATGAAGTGATCACCAGTGATCTGGTCTGATCATTTCCAACTTGATTTTGTCTTAAAATAGAAACAGAAATCTAATAAATTAGCTGATAAATCATCAAAACTATTGCAAAATTAGATAAACAAAAGTTAGACTAAATATTTCACTATGAATTCTAGATGAGAGTGCTCCATTATCAAAGAGACCCAGTTCTCATTAGTGTTTTCCTCCTCCTTACTTATTGAGCTTAAAACAGAAGCGTTTAGAACATAAATTACAGAAAACAGGTAGAGAAGAGAGAGAAAATCATTGGAGCAACCTGACTACTTTGTATATATATTCTATCAATAGAGAAAGGGCAGCTTTACTATTTGAAAAAATTGGGTCTGGTCCAATGCATCAAAAGTTATTTAGTAGAATGAATGGGCTAAGCCATACTTCAGAAGCTACCGCTATCTCTGTGCATTCATTAGCAACGTTCGTTAAAAGTACAATTAAACTGACTTGTGTTTCCATGCCAGCTCTATCAGATTCATTGATTAATTCCTTTACCCCTTTAGAAATGATAGATAACTATGCTATATTTATTATTTTATTATAGACTGCCTGCAAATATGAAAGCTATTGAAATGGGAACAAAAATAATCTCTCTTTTTTTCACTGGCTGGGTGGCTTGATAGTAAATCTGCTATCTTGCTTCTACAATTCCCACCCACCCCATTGCTTTTCCAATATAGGCCTTCTAATACACCTAATTAGATTTTTCAATTAGTGATAATCAGGTTCTCTTTCAGATTGGTGTTCATTATCATAGTTCAGCTGTTCAAATTCATTCCATCAATGCAACAGTTGTGGTTCCTTGGACCTAAGGCAAACAATGTGGAGTCTTGGAGCTTGCCCCAATCTTTGCTCTACAAGGGTAGCTCATCAAACTCAAATAAGAATTGACTGCAATTAAAGCAGCTTCCATTACTACACAGCATCTAACCAATCTATCTCCATTCCCTCCCAATTATTTCCCTACAAAATGCTTTTAGAGTACTAGAACATGATGATACTCAAGAAATCATAACAGAGGTGGAGCCAGAGTTGAAGGTAAATCAATGCAAAAGACAGTCAAAACATCTAAAATCAGAGAGGTCTTGCTTCTAGGTGTCACCATTATCAGAGCCAATACATTGGGAACACAGCCAATGGATTACTGTGTTACTATCCAGTTTTTATGGACCATGTAAGACCTAATTTATGATGTTTCCTCTTTCAAATTCTACATTGCTTTGAGTTACTTCTATAAAAAAGCTGCAGAAGTGGTTAACAAGTGATTAAAACAAAATGCATTTTCAGGTTTGAATGCTTCTCTGATAAACTGCATGTATCACTCCTACTGGCACTTGAAGGGTGTTTTGATGATTTAGCAAGGCCTGCCAGCCCCAATACCAATAGGGTTGCTGCTTATCTGATCACAAAATGGGTGAAGATTAGGTGTCAATGTTGATATATAAGGCTAGTAGAGGATTTAGTGGTGGGTGTGCAAAACCTTATAGGAAGGTAGAATGAATGATTGGCCCATTACACAGAATGCGAAAGAGATTACTGAGGCTGCGGTGCCTATGTGATGGACTGGCATCGGGGTTTATCAGTTCTGTTTGTTCATTTGCTTAGGATGATTTACAGTTTCCCCTGATTTTTCAGTTACTGCCCTCAGCTCTCGTTGCAACATTTGGGAAGACAATCAAAGGAATTATTAATAAAGGACTGCATTTCTGTTTAAGGGGAGAGAAAGATAACGGTGCCTTTCAATAGGAGACATAATTGTCTCGTTATAGTTTAGGCGAATATGGTTCAGGTTTAGATCAGGCGTTTTCATTGGTATTCAAGGTACAGGAGGGATTTTCCCATCTTTAGAGGGCTTGCTCTGGGTTATTAAGCATTTTTCTCATGGACACAAATGGGAGTTAATAAACAGGCCTGTAAGTTTATACCTCACAAAATGGAGGATCAGAAGACATGTCCAAGGTCAGTAGTGGGAGAGGTGGGATTTGAACTCTGGCTTCCCTGGATTCCCACCTACTGCTCCTGTGCATTTTAGGATGTTCATTACGAGTTTTGTAAATGAACTTATTTATTTGTTTGTAGCATTTGTATCCCACATTGTCCCACCAATTTGCAGGCTCAATGTGGCTTACATTTGCTGTAATGGCGGTTGCCATTTCTGGGTAACAGAATACAAGTGGTGTTGCGTTAAGGTGCATACATACATGGTAACATAGATGGAACATAACGTACATGGAACAGTTCATGGTATATATGTGCATCTGACTGTTAAAATAAACGGATCCTCAGAGTACAGGAGGAGAGGGGAATCCCAGATCTAGGGCTGAGGGGCTGCTGTCAGGGTTGCCAACTAGATCCAAATTCGCCCGACAGGGTTGATCCAGTCCTGGGCTTACCCCAATGATTGCAGGGACTTGTAGCCTTGCTTTTCTTAGAGAATCCAATGGGGAAATCAGAACAAGTCCCTGCATGCGATGGGGTATGCCCAGGACCAGATCAACTCTGTCGGGCGAATCTGGATCTAATTGGCAACCCTAGTTGCTTCATGCTCTGTGCGTGTCCTATGTAGAAAATCTGAGCACAAAACATTATTATATGTTCCATCATATGTTCTCATCCTTTACAGTGAGGTGAAGCCTTCTGCTGTTCCCATCAGACTGGGCTGAAAGAGAAGGACCACACCAGATATGGGTTTTGCAATTCGGTAAGATCCTTGTAATCTAGTGAGAGCTAGCCTTGACAGAAGACGAATCGCTCTGCTTTATAAAGAATTATTTCTAAATGCTGTCAATGTGCAGCACATCTCACAGTCCATGTTTTAGGGTCCTAGATTGATATGCCACCTTTCTGTGATACAACCAAAGTGCTTTACATTTATTTATTTATTAGGATTTATTTACCGCCTTTTTGAAGGAATTCACTCAAGGCGGAGTACAGTAACAATAAATCAAAGATGAGCGATAGGCAATTACAGCAGTAAAAATATTCAAACAATACAACGTATGGCATAGTTACAATGTCAGCAGAATATGCAATAGAACATTTTAATAGACAGTGTAAGGTACAAGCAAAGATGGAACATATAGATAGGTAAGAGAGCAAGAGGAGTTAGAAAATAAGGTGACTAATTTAAAGAAAGGTCAGAGAGATGGTTAAATATTATCTCAGCTAGGGTAGGAGTGGATAAACATGTCCCCCTGCAGCATGTGCAGCCTGAGTCAATCCTTGTGTGTGTGTGTGAGTGAGACTAACAAGTTAGTTACTTCTTCCGTTAAAGGCTTGGTTGAAGAGCCAAGCTTTCACCTGCTTCCTGAAGTAGAGATAATCTTGTGTTACGCGGAGCCTTTCAGGCAATGCATTCCAGAGTGTGGGGACTACTCCAGAGAAGGCTCGCTTGATCACAGGGCTCATGATCCATGTTTTGTACCTGGGGCAATTGAGGGTTAAGTGAGCCACAGTGGGAATCAAACTCAGTTTCCCAGTCCCCTGCACTAACCATTAGGTTACTCCTCCATGTATGTCTTCCCTGCCTTTCCCAGCAGGGGGCACTGTGTTGAGTAACTCACAGCTCTTGCAGTCCCAAACTCTCCCAGCAAAAGGTGCTGTGCAGTGGCGTGGTGGCTGAGCCTCTTCCTTCCTGCACATATGAGTTTTTCCACATATGCGAAAACTGAGCATGCGGGGGGAGGTGGGGTTGTGGAGATAGTGTATGCACAGTGCCACCGGCTGCAGGAAATAGGGGAATGACCTGTTCTGGCCGCCGGAGGACCTCTTCCTGCTGGCAGGGCATGGGGATCCCTGCCACCTCAGGTATTTATTTGTTGGGGGGGTCACTGGAGCAGGGGTGGAGCAAAAAGCATGGGAGGGGGGAATTGTGTGACCACCCACTTTGGGCTCAGACCCACCCAAAATATCATGTCTGGCTACACCTCTGCGTGTGATATACAACTTGCAATTTCTGTTTTGCTTCTCAGGGTCACAGCTCTGTACTTCCAAAACTGGAATTTGCTCAGTCCATTCCGGATGTGGATACTGTTCCTCTCTGTCTTTTTTGCTGTGGACAGTACTTTGAGTGTACCTGTTGCAGGCTCCTGGGAATTTCTCCATATGTCCAATGCCGCAGCTGCTTCTGGGAGACGGAGCACTAATCAGGACCAGGGACCTGAGCTGAGCACAGGACTTCTCTGGATGCAGGAGCACAATATCCGACATCCTTCCAGCATCCCACATGAGGAAACATTACAGGCTCGCAAGAAGCGCCAGGGTCTGCGAACAACACTGGGACAGCATCCAGTCACCCCGGCAGGATACGAAGGACTGTCCTCATCGCAGTACCCCTGGGCCATTGTCTGGGGACCCACAGTGGCAGACGAGGAGGATGTGGATCCAAGTTCTGCCGATGCTGGTTCCTTCCACCCTGATTACAGATCTGTCCCCCGGCATGGTGCAATCACGTCCTTTCCAGATTCACGCTCTCGACATCGAGACAGTGATATGAACCTGAGAGAGTCGCCAGCAACCCATCAACCTTTCCTCTTTGGGCCCAGGACTGAGGGTAAATTAAAGACACCATCAGCACTCCCTCTCCCTCCATGTCCAATAGTTCCCTGTCTGTCTGTCTGTCTGTCTGTTTCGTTTACTCTGACAGCTCCTCTTTCACTGTATATCCAGCTATAGCCAGCTGAACCCCAGAGCTCTCTCCCCCCCCCCCCACCCCACCACCACCAAGAGAAATATTATTTTGCATCGAGAAAAAGAGAAAATGTTTTATGTAAAATAAGATCTTATCTGCAAAGCTAACCACATGATCAGGGATCAATATCTATTACTATCATAGCATCTGCTGCTGAAGTTATTAAATTCAAAATTATTTTCTGTGCAATCAGAGATTAGTTTGGGCTCCCCTTGCTGTGGACATTTGTAAGCCATTCATTGCACAATGCACAAGAGACCTGCACACCCATTCTGTACACAGCATGCTGAGATCTGTAGAACAAGTCCGCCCCCATACACTGCACACTGATATCTGTGCACAATTCATCCCTATGGACTGACATCGAGGCCTGCACAATTTATCTCTACACACTATACACAGACACCTGTGCACGGTTCATTCCCATCTACTGCACACTAAGACCTGCACACAGTACATCTCAATGCACTGCACGCTGAGGCCTGCACAATTATTTCCTACACACTGCACACTGAGCACATTCCATCCCCGTGCGTTGTACACTGAGACCTGCGCAACGTTTTCCCTGTGCTCTCCACACTGAAACCTGCAAAAGAGTACACCAGTGCAGTGCACACTGAGACCTGCACAATACCTTCCTTATACACTGCACAATTAGACCTGTAAAATGTTCATCTCTGTGCATTACACAAGGAGACCTGTGCACTGACCACTTCTCTCTCTCTCCAGGTGCAGATCCACAACTGTATGTCACAATCTCCATTTCCATTATTATTGTCCTTGTTGCCACTGGGATTATTCTCAAATTCTGGTAAGTTCCAGCTTCCTCAGTACCACTAAAGGTCAAAAGTCTGATCCCGGTGAATGGGTGTGTGAGCACTTGCACTAATGCATGGATGTGTGAACATTGGCACTGACAGTCGTGTACAGATATGCGAGTGTGCTACAGTCACTAGTGGATACAAAAACATAAGAACTGCCATATTAATCAGACCAAAGGTTATTATTGCTTGCCTCTAGCTTACTTTTAAATTATTCTTTAGTCTGCCTTATTAAATACAGTAGAACACCGATTATCCGGGCTATCCTCCTCAGAGGGTGATCCGGATAATTGGACATATCAAATTTCTGTAAAGAAAACAAGACCACAGAATTGCATATTAAACATTAGTTTTATTTTCATCAATATATTTGCAGAAAAAAAGTAGTTCTAATCAAAAGGTACTGTGCTGTATTACTTGTACATACTGTATACTAAAAAAAGGAAGTAATTCTTAATTGCTTCAAGGCCAATTTTCGTTTCTCTGCTGCAAGATCACGTAGTGTTTTCAGAAAAAAGAGTTGGATTGCACTGCTTTCTTCCTGCTTTTCCAGCCAAACCATCGCTGTATTTAAACATTCAAAAGCATCTGCGTGTGTCGGTCCTGCATCAGCATCAACCTGGTGAAAGTCATTAGCTGCTGGCAAATTTGCAGAAAGTTTCTCACCATGGATTTCAATTTGCCTTATTTCGTGGCAGTGCTTGAAATTTCGAAGCCATCCAGTGCTGGCTTTGAAGTCTGAACACCCTCTGAAGCTGCTTATTGAAAAATATCGCCTTTTCGGCTAACAGCAGCCCAGAAATCAGGTGGCCCAAGGATCTCCTTTGCAGGAACCAAAAATAAAGAGCTTTATCTACCTTTTCTGATTACAGGACCTGTGTTCTAACCACTACACCACTTATTCAGCTTTATCTACCTTTTCAATAGGTGACCTTTCCATGTTTTTTCTAAGTAGAGGAGTGTGGTAGCCGTGTTAGTCCACTCTTAAGGTTATCAATAGAAATCAAACAAAATAAAACATGGAAAAGAAAATAAGATGATACCTTTTTTATTGGACATAACTTAATACATTTCTTGATTAGCTACCTTCAAAAGCTAATCAAGAAATGTATTAAGTTATGTCCAATAAAAAAGGTATCATCTTATTTTCTTTTCCATGTTTTATTTTGTTTGATTTCTATTGATAACCATGTTTTTTCTGCAATTGCTCCCTTCATCTTTTTCAAAAACGTAGTTTACAGTAGCATCACTTTGTCTTTTTATGTCAGATATTGTAGATGTTCCTACACCATACTCTTCTGCCAAATGTTTCTGCTGCACATGAGTCAGGAAAGGGCAGGGCTCTTCTCTGTGTGGACCGCAAGGATTGGTTGAGAAGGTATTGGCGGATAATGGGTCCAGATAATTGGAAATCTAGATGATCGGCGTTCTACTGTATTTACTTGTAACTTGTCATTATTTATGAGTTTTCCTATTCTCTTCATTTAGATCTACTTTGCATTTTTTGAATAATGTTCTTTTGGTGCACAACTGCATAGACATTGACACTGGTGTGTGATTGTGTGAATGCTGGCACTAGTCCATAGCTGTGTACACATTGACACGTGTGTGATTGTGTGAAAAGCTGGCACTGGTGCACAGGTGTGTGAGTATCACACAGGGTGTCAGTGTGTAAGATTGTGTAAGTGCTGGTGTCACTCTTGTTTACCCCATTTGTTGCCTTCAGCTGGGACCGGAACCAGAAGCGGCGGCCCCACAGTGTCCAACAGAACTCATTGCAGCAGGAGGAAAGTCAACAACCGCTCACAGACCTGTCTCCTGGGAGCATCACCAGCTTCAGCCCATACAGTGACTCCCCGCGGGACACACCAGAAAGTGAAGGAGCACCAGCACTCAGAGGTGCAATAAAATCAGAGACTATCACTAACAACACAGGCTTCCAATGGAACCGGTGAGACTCTGGGAAAGAAAGAGACAGACAGAGGCTGCTAATGAAAACCTTTCCTCTCTCTTTCTGTCTGTCTCCCCCCTCTCTGTGAATTAGGATCCTACTGGTGGCCATGTGATAATAGCAGCAGTCTCTCACCTAACCCTGAGACTACTCTGATCCGTGACTGTCTCTTTTCAGCCTGAAGGAAGCACCTAGAGGCATGCATGCCTAAAGGAGATGACCCCGAATAAAAGATATCTTAATGCCCTCTGTAAAAACAGGATCCCACTGAACTTTGAGGACAGTTGCATGATATGAATGCTGAGAATCTGTGCTGCGTTCCTGGTCCCCCTGTTGCTGTCTTTCACTTATTCACTAATTTCATTGTTTCTTCCTCTATGACATGTCCTTTCCCTCTTTCCTCCCTCATTCTCTCCCTTCTGTTAGAATCAAGAGAAAATCTGTACATGAGTTCTTAAAGTAATACAGAAAAGAGTAAATTGTACGTAAAAAGCCTAACTGACAGTGCATGTGCCTTCAGTTTTACCCACCCAGATCTAACAGATACTATGTAGATAAAAGTTCAACCTACACCCAGAGAAGCAGACAGGTTTAGCGTCTGGCATCTGAGGGAGAGGGGCTTTGACAGGTAACATCACCTTCAGCCAGCACCTGGGTCAATGGGTGGCCACTGATGGGTCGCTGCCAAAGGGGCGAACCTAAGGGGTCTGCCCCTTTCCTCATCCTTTCAGGAGCAACGAGGAAGAACTAGTCTGTTTTGGGAAAATTCTACGTACTTATGTATTTAGCATTAGGGCCCTTTTATGGTTAGAATTTTTTTTTTTTTTGCTACAATAAGAGCTTGATGTTGAGCAGGTTGTCTGGGGAATAATTGGAAATCTCTAACCTGGATGGTGCAGCAGCATCGTTAAATATTCACATGTAGTGAAACAGAAGTATATCAATGTGTTATACTCAAAGAAGGCAAATATCAGTGGTTTGCACAAAATGTGTAGGTTTGCATCTGAGCTTAACATATCAGCTATACATATGGACACTGAATATTGGTATTTATATAGCACCACTCCTATCATGGATTGTATGTATAGCATTATATATATATATATATATATATATATATATAATGGTGTCTGATATTAAAAGAAAAAATCACACAGATGTTTGGCACAGCATCAGATCTCTAAGTGCTTTTTGAATATTGCATGTCTGATGTTCAGAGATTTCTGTTAAATTCCCCCTGATGGGTTGGGTTGGTCTGATGATAAGCAGAAGGTTTGTATGAATTCTCTGCTTTGATTCATGATTTTTTTAAAGAGAAAACAGTTATTATTTATGAGTTGATTCAAGGCGGTGCTGTGGATTTGGTTTGTATTACTGGGACACGGCCGGCTGATTCAAATGGGTTTATGACTTGCTCAGCCACGAATGGAAGCCATGGTGATGAAGTTGTGAATTCTCTATCGCATTCTGATGCTTTAATTAGATTCACAGTTCAACAACCTAAAGGGTTCTGAATTTTTATTTATTAGGGTAGGAAGACAAAATAAATTGGACATAGCTTACTGGCCTCTAGGTAACCCCAGTACAATCCTTTTCTTTAGGATTTTTTTTTATTATGGCTATATCAGTTTTTTGACTTTCAAAGATTGTATCAGATATTACATACACAGTTGGCTATACACTTGCTCTGATTTTTTGAATGTATGATAATGACATTAGCAGGAAGGTAAAAGTTATATGAGACTGTGTCCTGGCCTGACCATCACTTTGCTGGCACCAGGGTTTTCCACCTGTATTGCAATAGATACATTTCAGACTTAAACCACATGAGAAAGAATTCAAAGAAATGAAAGCTTCCTGTGTTGTCAGCTGGTTCCACCTTCCCCCAGTCACACACCTACCCCTTTGTGGCATGGGTACAATTTCCATGTTCTTTCATGTTATGGGTACTTTTACTTGCAAGGAGAAGAGTTTGCAGCACCCTCCCCACTCCCAATTTAAGCTGGTTTACTTGTTACTTACCAGGTAAAATCTTCTAGAAATTGATCAGTATTTTTCCATTTGCAAGATGTGCTTTAGGGGTAAGATTAATCCAGAACTATTTGCAAATGTGATGGGTGATTTTTCCATTGTATTTGCTATACAGGCACATAACTTTATAATTATATAATTCAATGCTTTAAATCAGTGTTTCCCAACTTATTCAAGCCTAAGGCACAGGTACACTAACAAAAATAGAACAGAACAGGCTGTCAGGCTTATTTTCGAAAGAGAAGGGTGCCCATCTTTCGACACAAATCGGGAGATGGGCGTCCTTCTCTCAGGGTCGCCTAAATCGGCATAATCGAAAGCAGATTTTGAGCGTCCTCAACTGCTTTCCGTCGCGGGGACAACCAAAGTTCACGGGGGCGTGTCGGAAGCATAGCAAAGGCGGGACTGGGGCATGCTTAACACATGGTCGTCCTCGACCGATAATGGAAAAAAGAAGGGCGTCCCTAATGAGCACTTGGCCGACTTTACTTGGTCCATTTTTTCTTACAACCAAGCCTCAAAAAGGTGCCCGAACTGACCAGATGACCACAGGAGGTAATCGGGGATGACCTCCCCTTACTCCCCCAGCGGTCATTAACCCCCTCCCACCCTAAAAACAAACTTTAAAAATATTTTTTGCCAGCCTCAAATGTCATACCCAGTTCCCTGACAGCAGTATGCAGGTCCCTGGAGCAGTTTTAGTGGGTGCAGTGCACTTCAGGCAGGCGGACCCAGGCCCATCCCCCTGTTACACTTGTGGTGGTAAATGTGAGCCCCTCAAAACCCACTGTACCCACATGTAGGTGCCCCCCCCCTTCACCCCTTAGGGCTATGGTAGTGTTGTACAGTTGTGGGGAGTGGGTTTTGGGGGGGCTCAGCACCCAAGGCAAAGGAGCTATGCACCTGCAAGCAATTTGTGAAGCCAACTGTAGTGCCCCCTAGGGTGCCCAGTTGGTGTCCTGGCATGTCAGGGGGACCAGTGCACTACGAATACTGGCACTACAAGCTCTGCTAAGCTAACCGCCTTTACCACATTCTCTGGCAACGAATTCCAGAGTTTAATTACACGTTGAGTGAAGAAAACTTTTCTCTGATTCGTTTTAAATTTACTACTTTGTAGCTTCATCGCATGCCCCCTAGTCCTAGTATTTTTGGAAAGCATAGACGCTTCACGTCTACCCGTTCAACTCCACTCATTATTTTATAGACCTCTATCCTATCTCCCGTCAGCCTCCTTTTCTCCAAGCTGAAGAGCCCTAGCTGCTTTAGCCTTTCCTCATATGGAAGTTGTCCCATCCCCTTTATCATTTTCTCTCAACACCAGGCTTCCTTGGATAGCTTTCAGAGTTTAGACCCTTAATCAGGATTCAAAGTGGTCACAGTACTGAAAGAGCTGTAGACCACCTCTACTGTGATTTAGTGCACTGGGCGGCATCTCTGGTAATATTGATTTATTGGGTGATATTGGTGTTCTGATGGACTATGTCAATGGATCCAAACTTTAAATGGAAGATGGCAGAGGGAAAAGATAGGAGACTCCTCCTCTAACCATGAGCCCTGACTTGTTAGATATTATAATGAAATGGAGACAGGCTCTACAAGCTACCTGGGGATATTATTAGGAATTCTGAATTCTTTGATGTCATCTCGTGCATGTGATACACAGATTTATTATCTGTCTTAAGAAATAACACTGCAGATTCTGTAGAGATGTTATACTAGTACTGAGAGATCTCTTAGTGGATGTGTGGAAACAGACTCTAGAAAAATTGAGCTTTTATTACTAGGGAGTTTTATGATCCACAGTTGTCTCCATCATGCCTTTTTTCCTTGCTTCCTTCCCTCTCCCCTTTTCATGCCTCTGTCACACTCTTTCACCTTCCTTCCCTCATCTCCATATTTTCTCCTTTTCCTTTTTCTCATGCCTCTTTCACACTCTCCTTCCTTCCCCGTCTCCTTTTCATGTCTTCATCACACTCTGTCCTTCCTTTCCTGTCTCCTTTTCATGTCTGCTTCACGCTCTCTCCTTCATTCCCTTTCTCCTTTTCAGGTCCGTATTGCACTCTTTCTTGTTGTCTTCTTTTCTATGTCTCTCTCTCTCTCTCTCTGACTCTCTTTTTATATTTCCCTTTCTCACTCCTTTCCTTCTTGTCATTTCTATTTTGTTACCGTTTGTTCCTGGTGCAACATGTAAACATCTTGTGAATTGTAAAATTCCAAATTTATATAATTTAAACCTAATAAAAATGAAAGGTGTTTTCTGGAAAATAGAGCAAGAGGTTCTGAATACAATGCTGTATCTCTGATGTTACACCCTGTAACTATAGCCTAGTTTCACTCCATCCATGCCATGAGATTTCCCCAAACTCCTGCTTAGCATCTCTCCCCAGTCTTCTCCTGGAGATTGTACCATGAAGATACCCCATTTAGGTTGTCCTAGGACTTAGCCCCATCTAACCGTGCCTGGAGTCATTCCCTTTAATCCTGTCAGGGATCACACTCTCTAAATTCTGCCCTGGGGACCTCCTCTCCCATCCAAGGATTATAAATCTGTCTTTCATCCTCTCTTCTCACGCTTGATGAAAAATGACTGAGCAATAAGCAATGTTGAGGTCTCATCTTCTCACCCACAGTGTGCAATGCTAACGTGCTTGCAAGAACAGATTTTATGGCTGTGCCTGGAAGCCACCCAGACCTATTAATGAAGGCAGATCTGTAAGACAGCAGAGGGACCTCACCTGCAGCAGTCTCTTCCCCACACAGAGGTCACAGGATGAATTCCTGCAAAGGAGGCAGGACTTATCTCATACATTCCATCAAAAATCAGAGGACCATCTACCTCAACAAAACAGACCACTTCAAAAATACCTCACCAGAATCACAGGGATCTCTCATCCCCATCTAATTAAAGAGACCCCTCTACAAATCACCAAAAGCAGAGAGATCTCTCACATATCCCATCAAACGTTTAAAATAAACATCCCATCAAAATTTGTTTAAATAAACATGTTTTAACCTTTCTTTTAGAAGGAAGTTTAAAACATGTTTATTTTAAAAAATTGTATTATAGGATTGTTTGTAACTCTATTATTCGGTTTACGTAATTTTCATAAGTTTATTTTATTATTTGATTTATATAATTCCCAGAGGTTTGTTCTGGTCTCTAGGTCCCTGTGACCCGCTTAGAACTGCAAAGGTGGTAGCAGCATACAAGTGTACATACATTAAATATACATTACATTAAACAAACCCCTCCATAAACAAATCACAGGAGCCCTTCAAAACATACCCAACCCCCCCTACCCCTCCCCAGCCAAGTCATTGTCGCCCAAGTGGCAGGAATACCAAACATGTCCTGCAAAACTCATGAAAATCTCCTACAAAGGCCCATGTCACACCCTTCTACGCAAAGCAGAAACCCACAGAGTTTTCTCGTCCAAAATCAGACTTGAGATAACACTTCAGCCGTGGCATGAAACACCAGTCACCACATCCACTGAACCTCAATAACACGTCTGCAAAAGTAGAACCATATACAAATACCTTTCCACATTTCACCAACACTCATGCACACAGCAACACTCACACCTCCCATTCTCCAAATCTGGCTCCTCTCTCATAATTTGGAATCCATACTTCCCAGCTTGCCTTCTGTATGTTTGAAGTTGTCCGATTTGTAGTTAATGATGCCTGTCTCTGTTACATTAGCTAGTTAATTATCTACAGAAGCCCTAGGGAGGTGACAATTCAGCATCAGTCAGCCATCTGTGCTGAAATCTAGCTTCAGTGCTTCCCTAGGGGTGAAGTAACAGTAACAGGCCAGCCTCAGCACAGAAATAGCATGCTTTTCCCATCATCAGAACAGCCCAAAGGCAAGTCACAGACACCTCAACAAGCAAACCAGGAAGAACACTGTTCCCAACAGCAGAACAGCCCAAAGGCAAGTCACAGACACCTCAACAAGAAAACCAGGAAGAACACCACTCCCAACAGAACAACCCAAAGGCAAGTCACAGACACCTCAACAAGAAAACCAGGAAGAACACCACTCCCAACAGAACAACCCAAAGGCAAGTCACAGACACCTCAACAAGAAAACCAGGAAGAACACCGCTCCCAACAGCAGAACAACTCAAAGGCAAGTCACAGACACCTCAACAAGAAAACCAGGAAGAACACCGCTCCCAACAGCAGAACAACTCAAAGGCAAGTCACAGACACCTCAACAAGAAAACCAGGAGGAACACCGCTCCCAACACCAGAACAGCCCTAACTATAAGACCCAGTTATTCTGGGAAGCATTTAAAATATATATATATAATATATTATTTTGGGGAAAAATATATTTATGTTTATATATATATATTTCTTTTGGGGGGGGGGGAATATATATATGTTTTATTTATTTATTTATAAATGCTTCCCAGAATAACCAGATCTTACATCTCTTATGGAAATATATATGCATAACACATCTTGGTCAGGACCCTGTGCACTAGCTGTACAATGGGGAAAGCTACATTGTTAGTATTACTTGCAGTAGAAAGATAATTAGGCAGCCCAGCTTGGTCCCCACTCCAAGTACAACAAAAAAAAAATTTTTTCTTTTTTGTAAAATTTAAAGTACATGGGCTCATGATTACATAATTAATGCTTGGTCCATTCCATTAAAAAAATACTATATTATTTATCATTTACCAGGAATCAGCCCTCACTCCCAGCCTTTAAACAAGCTTTGAAAACTTATCTTTTCTCCGTTTCTCCAATGTGGCTTAATTATTTCATCTAGTTTTCTCAGAATTGCCCATGTACCCTGTCTAATTTCCTTCTCCTGATCTATTCTTTGGTAAAACCGCTTAGCTGTGTGTGTAGGCCTTTGGCTGTATATCAAGTATATAAAATAAATACATCTAAGTTTGCATCTCAGAAAGGATCTTGTGCGTATTACAGAATCATAGCTGTATTCCCCCGATTCTGCAATAATTAGGAAAGATTTCTCCGCCTGGAGGGCTGGGAGTGTGATTATTGGTAACTCAGTGAAACAGTTGACAGTCTCATCTACCACAGGAGCACAATGGCTTTTTTTTACAAATATTGATTGAGGCAGCTCAGAAATCAGGTATTTTTTTTGTTTATTGTGCATGGTAATAAAATAGCTGATGAATTACTTTAGCTGTCATCAGATAAGGCCCCCTCACACTGCTGCCAGATGCTGTGAACTGGTTCTTTTTCTTTTGTAAAGAAATGTTACTTGCTCAAACAGCTTACTCTTACTATTTTTATTTCTTTAAAAGGCAGGAGATTGAAGCTGGAATCAAACACAGCCACGGGAACAGAACGCCCTAGGCAGAAAGAGGAGCCGGTGGGGGAAAGGAGGGAGGGACCTGGGACCACCAGGTATACTCTAAAGTCCCAGGCCACGGATACCTCAACCCCAAGAGCTCAACTCGACACGGAGGACAGGCCAGGAGCCACCTCAATCCAGAGCTGCATGGGTATGACCATCCATCTGCTAGATAGAGAGAATACTGAGGTAAAGGCTGCTGCACAGGACCACGTACAGAAGACCTCCGATGTTCTCTCTATCTTCACCTGCTGGTAGAGGGACATAACCCACAAGTCTCTGGATTGATCTGTGGGACGCTATGGAAACAGCTGATGAATTGCTATAGCTGCCATTGGATTAACAGCCTAGAATTTCTTTTAACTTGATCATTCTGGGTGATTTTAATATTCAGAACTTTGTTTTCTTGCTTATTATGCAAAGTTTTTTTTATTTTATTTTATAAGTTTACATCCATATTATATTATAAATGTAATAGAAATCAGAAATATACAGTTGTTGGGAAATACATTTTCATTAAACCTTATTCTTAAACATTGACCTCAATTTAAACCACAATTTAAAGGCAAGATACTAGGAAATTATAATTAAAAAAAGAAGAAAAAGAAACAAAATTAAATATGATTAATCATATTCAAAGAGAAAGAAAAACACGGTATATCCGCTAGCTAATGTTAACAGCATATCAATATGGGAATTCAGGTTTGAGCACCTTCCTTACCCTCCCCTCTTTAGATTTTACATAATTTTGCATTTTCTTCGGGTCAAGAAATACATAATTCACTCCTTCAACAGACACAAAACATCTATAAGGATACTTTAATATAAATGCCCCTCCAAAGGTGAGTATTCTAGGTTTTAACACCATGAACTCTCGTCTTCTCTTTTGTCTCTCTTTATTCAAATCAGGAACTATTTGAATCTTGGCACCGAGGAACTGTGCATTCATGTGTCTAAAATATAGACAAAAAATATTGTTTCTATCAAACTGAAGTGCAAATGTCACTAGGAGAGTCGTCCTTTGGGTTATCACTTCTAAAGAACTTTCCAGATATTCTGTAAGATTTAATTCAGATTGGGATTGAGGTTTCATGGGCTGAGCTCTAATTCCAGATTTATTTATTTATTGCATTTGTATCCCACATTTTACCACCCATTTGCAGGCTCAATGTGGCTTACAGTTTTGTTATGACAGACATTTCAGGATATCAGATATATATTGAGCTCTAACAATGGGGGGAAAACCCTCCATTGAAATTACTAAGATTTCTCCAAAATATTTTTTAAGCATATCAGTTGCAGGAATCAAAGGTGATTTAGGAAAATTGAGAAATCTTAGATTATTTCTTTTCCCTTGGTTATCAAGATATTCCAGCTTCCTAGAAAGAACATCTCTATCTTTTACCATAGCTCCTGTTAAGTTCTGCAATTTTTTTCTCTCTCCTCCCAGTGATTCAATTTTTTCTTCATTTTCTTTTACTTTCCCACACAACAAATCTTGAGTTTGTTTTAATTCAGTTCACTCTTCTTTTATTGAATGAGTTACCTTGGTAAGATTGGTGTTCATTCCTTGAATGGCGTCCCATAACATCTCAAGCGTTATCACAGCTGGTTTAACTCGACCTCCACACTCCATGGAAGACACCTCAAGGTCAGGAAGAGATACAGGCTTAATTCCAGTATTTCTATCAGTTAATTTCTCTGGGGTCGATGTATCTACGGGGCCTCCTCCGGCTGCCTGAGCAGACGACACATCGGGCGAGTGCTCATGTGACGTCTCCGTCAGAGTCGAAATACTTCCATGTTGTGGTGGAGCTGTGGTTGGAGGCGGGCTGAGTGAGGCCGCCTCTATGCTGCGATCCGATAGTCCAGCTTCGGATCCCATCAACGCGGAAACCGGTGTCTTTACTGCCCGAACTCCATACTTCTCCAGCGTCTGTTGATGGAGAGCCGGGCTTCCAGGCTCGATGGAGGATTGTATTCCTGTTTTCCCCTTCCTTTTCCCCACGAAACCTCTTATGGAAAAGTGCCTGCTTCTCCAGGTACAAACGCTGGGGTTCTAGAGCTCAGACACGCACCTCCTCTCTAGTCGCCATCTTGCCCCTAGACCTTATCCTCTATTATGCAAAGTTTTAACCAAGTTATTAATCCTTACATAAAGGGGACGAGAGGCTGGACTTTGTATTGCTGTGACATTCAGGCCATCCAAAGAGGGTTTTTTTTTTAGTATTTGGCTCGTACATTTCCAGTGGCAGTTCAAGGCGATTTACAGTCAGGTACAGCAGGTATTTCCCTGTCCCCAGTGCTTACAATTCTGAAGCAATGGAAAGTTAAGTGACTTGCCCATGACCACAGGGAGAATCTGTGGGATTCAAACCCTGGTCTCACTGGTTCACAGCAAGCTGTCCTAACTACTGAACTACTCCTCCACTCCAGGAGGAATTCTACAGTATGCAACCCTGGGGCAAAGAGACCAAGAGGCTTATTTTCAAAGCACTTAGCCTCCCAAAGTTCCATAGAAACCTATGGAACTTAGCCTCCCAAAGTGCTTTGAAAATATGCCTCAAAGGCTACTCAAGCCCCCAGAGATCTTTTATTCCTTTGGATGTTTATATATTTTTTAAAGCTAAATGCCCCCCTCCTCCATGGGACCAATATCTGGACATCCAATCAAGGCCTAACCAGAGCAGGGCTGCACAGGTACTCAGCTATCATCTGCTGGAGACTGAGAAATACTGGCTGGCTGAGGGCTGCTCAGGGCCTTTATAGGATGACATCGATCAGTAGTTCTCAGACTCCATCTGCTGGTAGGAGAGTGTATACCCACTCAGGAAAGATCTGAATAAGTCCACACTGGTGTAGTCAGACCACTTTATGCACTCCTTTGCAGTGATAGGCCAGCTATAGTCAGCCATTTGCTTATAATTAGCTCAAAATGTAGATGTAAGAACAAGCTTATTTGCAGCCAAATTAATAGAGAAATTTACTTGATAAGAACATTTTTTTCTCTGGAAGGTACAGTGGATGAATATATAGAGAAATGGAATCAGGCGATGCCTCAGGCAGCTGCTGTTATTGCATCAGAGCAGCTGAGGGCTATTGCTTGTAATAAATCCTCCCCCTGGCTTACAGACTTGAAAAGGAAGGGCTGAAATCTGATAACAAGGATAGATGTTTTTATCGATTACATCTTAAGATCTATAATGACAAGGCAAATTGCAATCAACTAGAATAAGCTAGGGAACTTTTTTAATATAGTGAGAAGTTTCTAGAAGCACGGTGATCAATATTCTAAAACTATATCCTTTGTTACTATTTGGAAAACAGGGATCAGCTGAATTTAACTTCAGTGATCTGTCTTGGATCCTTTTTCACTAAAATGCCTGAAAAGGTTTGGACTAAGTCATTCGGGGCTCGTTTTGATCCTGCACCTGCCATTTTAATTAAGGAATCCTCAGACAATGTTCACTCTGCCCTTCCAAACAACAGTCTACCCTTGTAAGGCAACCTGCTGAGTCAGGTCTTCAAGGCCACATTTGCTATACCATACAATACTATCGGAGTTTAATATACTGCTAATTTTCCTAAAGGATTCACAGTGGTTTACAAAGTAAAAAAAAAAAGCTCCAGTAGTAAGGAGGAATTAACAAATTCTATAAAAATATAATAAAAATAACACAAAATTAACATTAAAAACAAAAAAACATTACAAGCAAGTCAGAGTTGTTGCTTGAGCAAATAACTATTTAGCATTTTCCTGAAAAAGAGGAAGGTGGAGACTTGAGATTTAGAGGTAACTTATTCCAGATTCTGACCCCAAAGAAATGAAAAGAAGCCTCAAAGATAGCCAAATGTTTTCTTTAGAGAGAAAAAAAAACTAATTTCAAGGTTTTTACTGTAAACAATTTTTATTGAACAAGGAAATAAAGTACAAGAATTCAAACACAAACACGTATTCAATATTTTACAATTTTCACATCTAACCCAAACACCCCACCACCCGCCCTGCACCTTCGACATATTTTAATTTCAAGGTTTTTAAAAAAAACCTACCCCCTGTTTACTAAGCCAAGCTAGGGGCTGCCGCCCGGCAATGCCAACATAGCCCAATCAAAGTGAATGGGCTGTGTCGGCGTTAGTGCATGGTAGCCGCTAGTAAACGGGGAGGGGGGGGGGCTAGTTTTCTATCTATAAACGGAAACACCAACAGTGGCTGTGGCTCTTCAGCTTGGAGAAAAGGCGGCTGAGGGGAGATATGATAGAGGTCTATAAAATGATGAGTGGAGTTGAACGGGTAGATGTGAAGCGTCTGTTCATGCTTTCCAAAAATACTAGGACTAGGGGGCATGCGATGAAGCTACAATGTAGTAAATTTAAAACGAATCGGAGAAAATTTTTCTTCACTCAACGTGTAACTCTGGAATTCATTGCCGAATGTGGTAAAGGCGGTTAGCTTAGCGGAGTTTAAAAAAGGTTTGGATGGCTTCCGAAAGGAAAAGTCCATAGACCGTTATTAAATGGACTTGGGGAAAATCCACTATTTCTGGGATAAGCAGTATAAAATGTTTTGTACTTTTTTGAGATCTTGCCAGGTATTTGTGATCTGGATTGGCCACTGTTGGAAACAAGATGCTGGGCTTGATGGACCTTTGGTCTTTCCCAGTATGGCAATACTTATGTACTTATTATATTTGTACCCCGTGCTTTCACAATCAGAGCAGGTTCAATGCGGCTTACATAGTAACAGAGATTACAGAGTATTGATGAAGAAAAAAAATAAGTTAAGTATATCAGAATAATAAAAGAAATAAGTAGGTAGAGATGGGCAAGAATGAGGGGATTAGGAGTGGTATGAGCCAGGGTAGGTGAGCATTGGAGGAGGGGTAGAGGAGGTGGAAGGGGGATGGAACATGGGATAAGCATAAGGAAATTAGGTTGGAGAAGTGGTCTAGGTCGTCGTTATGTACTTATGCTATTCAAAGCAAACAAGCAGGTAAGATCAGAGCTGCTTCTTTCACTTCTTACTCGGTCGCCATCTTGCCCCTATGGGAATCCTTTTTAACATTTTCAGATCCAAATGTTCTCTTCACATTTCTCATTTAATTGAGCTGATCCCTCCTTTTTTATCTATTCTTCCATTTGATACAAAGCGCTCCTTACTCTACAGGACCCACAGGACCTTATGGAAAGCAAAATGGCGCATCTATTTGATGTGCCCAAGAGGGGAAACTTATAACCCATGACTCATAGTAACATAGTAGATGATGGCAGAAAAAGACCTGCATGGTCCATCCAGTCTGCCCCAGACTCCCCCAGATCACTCCCCTACATATATGAACTTCTAGTTTTTTTTAATATATCTACACAGAATTGTTCTCGTGCTTTCCTTATAAAATGCAATTGGAAAACAACTACAAGATCCTGTATGCAATGAGATAAACCTAGGCCAGGAGCAACCAGTCAGGGCAAATCTAGGGCCACAGCCCTCTCCCCTTTCCTCCCCTCTTTCTTGAAAACGTAAGATTCTTCGGGTCCTGTGACTTATGCCCAGGGCTTTTTTTGAGGGGGTACATAGTACCGGCACCTTTTCCACTGTCTGCTAAAATTGACCAATGGTCCCCAAGTTTTAATGAAAAGGCTCAGGCTCTACACACCAATTCTGCCTTGTCATAGATTCTGTGACTGGTTGCAGGGGGCCTGGCTATTGTGGGGTGGGTCTCTCAGTGATCACCCCATCCTTATTGCTAGAAAAAAACGCAGTGCTTATGCCTCTTTTAGCTCTGGGCATGCGAATGAATGGCCACTCCTAGCCTAGGGTGTACCCAGTGCGTATTTCCTAGTAAAAAAAGGTGCTGGTACTCAAAATGCCAGGCCACCCTTCAAGGGTGGGGGTGATCACTGAGGAACCAACCCACAATAGCCAGGCACAGAATCTATGACAAGGCAGAATTGGTGTGTAGAGCCTGAGCCTTTTCATTAAAACTTGGGGACCATTGGTCAATTTTAGCAGACAGTGGAAAAGGTGCCGGTACTCAGTACCCCCAAGTACCCCCTCAAAAAAAGCCCCGCTCCACAATTTGCTCTATTTTCAATTTTGTTTTTATCCACCACAATTCCTGTGTAAACTAGTCAGGTAGCAACCTCAACACAAGGGAGACGGTCATTACCACTGTAAACAGCTCGGATGATAATTACTCACCGGGCACGGCCCTTCCCTACTTCACTCCGAGACACACACAAACTCCTCACACAGAGCTACAACTACAGATCCCGGCATGCAAGATGATGTCCCGCGCTTCACCGGGTTATTTCTAAGTGACGTCACAGAGGTCTATCCATGACGCTCCTCTCAGAGGGCAGGCCGGCCCTGACCGGAAACGCGACATTGACCTAGTCGAGCGGAAACAAGGCCGGCGCGCCATGTTGAGGAGGTCTTTTCTCTTATTTTTTTTTTTTCCCCCTGTACTGCGTCTAGTTTTCCACTGCATCGCATTACAGCACACAGAGGAGTAAAATAACAGTATAATCACTATTAGGCTGGTTCTCTGCAGCTCGGGTTCTTCTTTTGCAAGGCGTCTGCGCCAAGCGGAAGTGACGTTAGCTGCGGTGGGGCCCGGCCCGTCTCCTGGAACACTTTCCCCCCTCTCTCCGTCTCTCTCGGCCCTGCCTGCCTCCTGTTTTCCTGCGGAGGATACGCACCAAGAAGGGTAAGCTGCCGTCGGCCGCGCACACTCGTTAATGAGTGCTGCTTTTAGAACAGGGCTGTGTCGTGTCCAGGGAACGTTGTTCGATAAAGTTTATTTAACTTAAAAAAAAAATGAAAAAAAAAAGAAAACCCTGCAAACACACACAAGCAACACAAAAAAGGAGGGGTGGAGTCTAGGGCCGCGGGCGCGCACCACGTCCTTACCTTCTATTGTCTGCGCGGGGACCCACGGCCGTTGGTGGGCAGGAGGAGGGGTGAAGGCGCGCGCGCCGCTGGGCATGGATTGGTGGAGAAAGGAGAAGGGCGCGAGCGCTGCTACCCTGGCTTCGTGTGTGTGTGCGCGCGCGCGCTGTCTCACTCGCTCCTCCTTTCATGCTGGAGACCGGAAGCGGAAGCAGCTGTGTGTGCGTTAGGGATGCCGTCTGAGGTCAGCAGTGGGGGCCCAGGGCCCGGAGGCACCGCGGTAACGGAGATAGTGTTGGTGGCAGCGTAGTAGTCTCCAAGCAGAGGTCAAAGGGGCTCTTGTCCACCTTGTCTCGCGCTGGTTTGGAACATGCAGCGCCTCATGGGCCGTCCTGCTGGTAGCGCTTAGGACTGAAGCAGAGGATGCGCCGTCCCTCGCCTTCCCACTGCTACTTCCTGCAAAGCAGAGAACAAGAGCGCGCGGCTAAGAAGGGCAGAGGCCGGAAGGGTAAGTCCGTGTTTACAGGGGACTTGTCTAAGAGAATTCCCGCTGGCTGCCATAGAGTTCCACAACACAGCAAGAGCGGCAGGAAGGGGAGAAGGGGGGGTAGCTCTTGAGTAGCAGACATCTGGAAGAAGGGCATCATAAGACCAACATACTAGGAGCTAATGGATCTTGGGGGGGGGGGGGGGGGGGGGGGGGCTCTTGAGTAGCAGACATCTGGAAGAAGGGCATCATAAGACCAACATCCTAGGAACTAATGGATCTTGGGGGGGGGGCATTGAGTAGCAGACAGCTGGAAGAAGGGCATCATAAGACCAACATGCTAGGAACTAATGGATCTTGGGGGGGGGGGTCTTGAGTAGCAGATAGCTGGAAGAAGGGCATCATAAGACCAACATGCTAGGAGCTAATGGATCTTTTTTGGGGGGGGCTCTTGAGTAGCAGACAGCTGGAAGAAGGGCATCATAAGACCAACATACTAGGAGCTAATGGATCTTGGGGGGGGGGGGGGGGGGGCTCTTGAGTAGCAGACATCTGGAAGAAGGGCATCATAAGACCAACATCCTAGGAACTAATGGATCTTGGGGGGGGGGGCATTGAGTAGCAGACAGCTGGAAGAAGGGCATCATAAGACCAACATGCTAGGAACTAATGGATCTTGGGGGGGGGGGGTCTTGAGTAGCAGATAGCTGGAAGAAGGGCATCATAAGACCAACATGCTAGGAGCTAATGGATCTTTTTGGGGGGGGCTCTTGAGTAGCAGACAGCTGGAAGAAGGGCATCATAAGACCAACATACTAGGAGCTAATGGATCTTTTTGGGGGGGGGCTCTTGAGTAGCAGACATCTGGAAGAAGGGCATCATAAGACCAACATACTAGGAGCTAATGGATCTTGGGGGGGGGGGCTCTTGAGTAGCAGACATCTGGAAGAAGGGCATCATAAGACCAACATCCTAGGAACTAATGGATCTTGGGGGGGGGGGCATTGAGTAGCAGACAGCTGGAAGAAGGGCATCATAAGACCAACATGCTAGGAACTAATGGATCTTGGGGGGGGGGGGGTCTTGAGTAGCAGATAGCTGGAAGAAGGGCATCATAAGACCAACATGCTAGGAGCTAATGGATCTTTTTTGGGGGGGGCTCTTGAGTAGCAGACATCTGGAAGAAGGGCATCATAAGACCAACATCCTAGGAACTAATGGATCTTGGGGGGGGGGGCATTGAGTAGCAGACAGCTGGAAGAAGGGCATCATAAGACCAACATGCTAGGAACTAATGGATCTTGGGGGGGGGGGGGTCTTGAGTAGCAGATAGCTGGAAGAAGGGCATCATAAGACCAACATGCTAGGAGCTAATGGATCTTTTTTTGGGGGGGGCTCTTGAGTAGCAGACATCTGGAAGAAGGGCATCATAAGACCAACATCCTAGGAACTAATGGATCTTGGGGGGGGGG
Organism: Microcaecilia unicolor; assembly: GCF_901765095.1. Taxonomy (NCBI): domain Eukaryota; kingdom Metazoa; phylum Chordata; class Amphibia; order Gymnophiona; family Siphonopidae; genus Microcaecilia; species Microcaecilia unicolor. The sequence goes on from NC_044044.1 coordinate 34,722,171, forward strand.
GCATTGAGTAGCAGACAGCTGGAAGAAGGGCAGCATAAGACCAACATGCTAGGAACTAATGGATCTTGGGGGGGGGGGGTCTTGAGTAGCAGATAGCTGGAAGAAGGGCATCATAAGACCAACATGCTAGGAGCTAATGGATCTTTTTGGGGGGGGGCTCTTGAGTAGCAGACAGCTGGAAGAAGGGCATCATAAGACCAACATACTAGGAGCTAATGGATCTTGGGGGGGGGGGGGGACTTGAGTAGCAGACATCTGGAAGAAGGGCATCATAAGACCAACATGCTAGGAGCTAATGGATCTTGGGGGGGGGGGGGGTCTTGAGTAGCAGATAGCTGGAAGAAGGGCATCATAAGACCAACATGCTAGGAGCTAATGGATCTTGGGGGGGGCATTGAGTAGCAGACAGCTGGAAGAAGGGCATCATAAGACCAACATACTAGGAGCTAATGGATCTTGGGGGGGGGGCTCTTGAGTAGCAGACATCTGGAAGAAGGGCATCATAAGACCAACATCCTAGGAACTAATGGATCTTGGGGGGGGGCATTGAGTAGCAGACAGCTGGAAGAAGGGCATCATAAGACCAACATGCTAGGAACTAATGGATCTTGGGGGGGGGGGGCATTGAGTAGCAGACAGCTGGAAGAAGGGCATCATAAGACCAACATGCTAGGAGCTAATGGATATTGGGGGGGGGGTCTTGAGTAGCAGACATCTGGAAGAAGGGCATCATAAGACTAACATGCTAGGAGCTAATGGATCTTTTGGGGGGGGGGGGAGAATAGTAAATAGGGTGGTATTGAGGTGAATGATGAAGGGCTAAGTAAGTGTTGATTCTGATTTTTTTGTTTGTTTGTTTTCATAAACTACATGAGTAGAAAGATGTGGTAGCTGTGTTAGTCCACTTTTAAAGGAGTGGCCTAGTGGTTAGGGTGGTGGACTTTGGTCCTGAGGAACTGAGTTTGATTCCCACTTCAGGCACAGGCAGCTCCTTGTGACTCTGGGCAAGTCACTTAACCCTCCATTGCCCCATGTAAACTGCATTGAGCCTGCCATGAGTGGGAAAGCGCAGGGTACAAATGTAAGAAAAAGAAAACATAGGAAAATAAGATGATACCTTTTTTATTGGATTAACTGTATTAAGTTAGTCCAATAAAAAAAAAGGTATATTTTTTTTTCCTTTTTATGTTTTTTTTTATTTCTGTTAATAAATTACATGCAACTGGATGTTCTGATTTGTCAATGTTTTGTTACACTATATTATAAAAATTCAATAAAAAGTTTTTTTGCAATTGTTGGGAATTTGATCTTACCGGGACCCTTGTGTCTGTAATAGTGCATGTTTTCTCTCTCGTTTCCCCTTAATAAGTTTTGAATTGTTCAGCCATGCTTTTATGTCTTAAATGCCCCCCCCCCCCCCCGGTCCCTTTTTGGTGCCCTTTCCTCTCTTTTTTTCTGAGGTCCATTCAGCTGAGCACTTTGAAAACTGCATTGTTGTATTAACATATAATTTAATTGTGTGTCTCCTGGCCTTTGTACTTTTTGAAAGGGTGAAAAATCCGATTCACTTCACGCGTTCTACACAACTCAGGATTTTGTAAACCTCAAAAGGACCTAATCTCCTCATTATATACCAGTGTACTCCCTGTCTTGGCTGTTCCACAGATAAATTTAGTGTAATCCATCTCTTTTTTTATTATTTCTGATAATTCTCAACTTCTTTCGGTTCCACTGGGGAATCTTCCCTTGGGAGTTTTTATGCACTAGTAGAAGAACTGTACCCCTGATGTAAAACTTCTTTGTTGCTTTCACTAATGGTCTTTGAAAATAGTTTCCTCCATATTCCTCCTACATCTTAAATTGTACATGGTTTTAAGATTCAGGTTGCTTTCTGATTTATTTCTCTGTGTAATTATCCTGACAAGCATATGTTCTAGGTTTTCTTCAGCTTTTTGTTGGTAGTCTCATGTAAATTGCATTTCAGTAATCTGGGTGTGTTAATACAGGTGAAACACTAGTTGAAAATTCAGGGTATCCAAGGCCGAGCCCATATGTCTTATCATCCGAAATTTCCAAAGTACTCTTCTTTTTTTGTGTGTGGTTTTTCCCACATTCATTTTCCAATGTTTTTATTGATGACAAAATATAAGAAAACTCATCCAATATAGTTGCTATTCGATGAATAAAGTGTCAAAGCTGATACAAAAACAGTAAGGGAAAATTCCTTCATCGATATTTGTCAGATTTTAACCCCAATAGTCTGTTATTGAGGTGGACATATTGCTTCTGAATTGCCCACTGCTGGGAAGACGGGTACTGGGCTAAATGGAGGAGATGAAAACGGTAACGGAATTCAAACATGCGTGGGATAAACATAAAGGAATCCTGTTCAGAAGGAAAGGATCCTCAGGAGCTTAGCCGAGATTGGGTGGCAGAGCCGGTGGGGGGAAGCAGGGATAGTGCTGGGCAGACTTATACGGTCTGTGCCGGAGGTGGGGCTGGTGGTTGGGGGGCGGGGATAGTGCTGGGCAGACTTATACGGTCTGTGTCCTGAAAAAGACAGGTACAAATCAAGGTAAGATATACATATAAAGTAGCACATATGAGTTTATCTTGTTGGGCAGACTGGATGGACCGTGCAGGTCTTTGTCTGCTGTCATCTACTATGTTACTTCCTATCCTATGACTTTCTAATTTCCTCAGGAATCTTTCATGAGGTACTTAGTCAAATGCCTTTTGAAAATCCAGATACACAATATCAACTGGCTTACTTTTATCCACGTGTTTTATTCACCCCTTCAAAGAAATGTAGTAGATTGGTGAGGCGAGATTCCCTTGACTAAATCCATGTTGGCTTTGTCTCATTAATCCATGCTTAAGTCTCTGTTATTATGTCCTTTAGATTGTATCTCTTTTGAGCAGGGACTGTCTTCTCTTCATGTTTGACTGTACAGCGCTGCGTTAGTCTGGTAGCGCTTTAGAAATGTTGAGTAGTAGTAGTGTTATGTATACGCTCTGTAACTTTGTTTTTTATAGTAATGTCGCTACCATTTTCCATAGCAACTATAGCTGCCTTATGTTCCAAGGTTAGCAACTAGTGGTCAGTTATAGAGACCGGTAATGCCTCTATGTGATCAATTCTAAAACTGAAAAGAAATTCATGCAGAATATTTTTCTTCTCGAGATGTTAATTTCATTGCCTATGTAAAACATAATCAAATTTACCTTCAATAAAAAAATGAGCTACGTTTTTTTTTTTCAAAAGACTACTACTACTACTTATTTCTATAGCGCTACTAGACGTACGCAGCGCTGTACACTTGAACATGAAGAGACAGTCCCTGCTCGACAGAGCTTACAAGCTAATTAGGACAGACAAACAGGACAAACGAGAGATAAGGGAGTGATAAAAGAGGGCCTAATCCCTTCCTTCAAAGACTGGCCCACAATGGAAAGCGTGGTATTGTGACATTTTCAGCTAGACCCTTCGTGGCCCACACTGGACAAGAATCATTAGCTTCAGGAGTAGATGACAAACTTTGAATTGCCCGGGATATTTGTTTCTTAGTCACTCTTGGCCTTTTCTACAGTTTGCTGAATAACCACCTTCCTCACCAACAATGAATATGCATGAACTTGATTTGCATATACTGCTTCTATTATATGCAAATCTTTCATGCATATTCATTGTGGATATCCTGACTGAACTTGGGAAACACTGCTGAAGCAAGAAGTTCACGGTTGGATTTGTTTATGGTATTAGCAATGAGTTGCACAAATAGTTTGAGCTTGTTCCTCGGTACTTTTGTCATTTTTGCTGGGAGCTTTTGTCCTGAGCTATGAGAATGACTGACTGACATACTTCTTTATATTTTGCAGGAAAGATGGAAGATTCACACTTTAACTCTTCCTCCTACTTCTGGCCTGCAGTTCCTACAGTCTCTGGGCAGGTAAGTGTCTCATCAGTCATAGAACCCATATACTTTCCCACCTCCTGTGTTTTCACTTGCAAGGTATGAAAACCACTTTTTATACTTTTGATTAGGGTTGTGGGAGCCATCCTGCCTCTCACAGCATAAAGCACCTTCTGCTGGGAGTGGCTGGCACTACAGGAGCAGTGAACACCCTCACATCTAATTCTGGGAGAGATTGAAACTGTAGGGATTGCACCTTTCTTCCTGTCTGATTTGTTCCTTCTCTGTTTTATAGATTGAGAACTCAATGTTTCTGAACAAGATGAAAGAGCAACTAATTCCAGACAAGGGCTGTGGGCTGGGTCCACCACACTATCCTGCACTTCTCACGGTACCCACGTCAGTCTCTCTTCCCACTGGCATTGTGGATACAGGCAACAAATCGGAGCAGCTGGCACCACACAGCCAGGCTTCTGTGACCCAGAACATCACTGTCCTGCCAGTCCCTTCCACAGGGCTCATGACAGCAGGTAAGAGATGATTTAACACCCAGTTTCCAATCCCACCCCTGCCAGGTGGATTAATTTAGAGCTATGACACCTGTATATCCAGCTCTTGTCTCACCATTGATGCCAGTTTACTGTGTGACCTTCAGCATGCAGTCACTCTTACTGTACTCTATCTTGGTTTATAGTCTGTAAGGGACCTAGTAACCATATGGTATGTCCTCTACATGACTTTCTAGGGAAACCATTGTGTAGGTATTGTAGTAACATTAAGATTGTTAGATCTGTTCTGTGAAGTAATACCTGGCTGTTTATCTTTTGATAATTTGTTGCACACACTGTCAATGTGAAGGAGATAACTCTTGAGCACCAAGTAGAGTGCTGTGATAGTATGTGAGTGTTTAGTTTTGGGGAGGATGGATGAGGACAGTGGGCTATTTGGGGACATCAGGCTGGCCTCCTTGCATCGTGGTATCTGCAGTGCTGATTTCTAACTAGCATTAGGACTGCAGGTCCACAAATGCATTGAATGAAAATGGAAAAACAAGCACTAGCCTAAGATTCCCTCTGGTGATTTGTTTTTTTCTGTTTCTGCTGGTTTAGATCTGCAAGTGATTTTGCATTCTCTTTCTCACAGCGGGGCTGGTAATCACATCTCCTTCTGGCTCCCTCGTCACCACCTCATCCTCATCTGGCCAGACCTTTCCCATCTCTGCACCTCCGACTATGATTGTCTCAACACTGCCCCCTGGCTCCCAGAGTCTGCAAGTTGTACCCAATCTCTCCAAACTCAAGGATGGTGGAGGGGGGGCCCCAAAAACTGGGAGGAGCCGGAAGAAGAAGAGGCTACCGGACCCTGCCCTGCCTGAACTTAATGACCCCTATGACCTTTCTGACGAGGATCACCAGAAAGATGGGAAGACTTATAGGTGTGTGTGTGACAGGGCCTGGGCCTCAATCACTTGGCACCAGCTGTTACCTGTATAGAGGTGATATGGCCGTGATCTCGACTTCTGACCCAGGCTCTGGCTCTCTCTCTTTTTTTTTCTTTTTTTTTTTGCCAGGTGCCGAATGTGTGCTGTGACCTTCTTCTCCAAGTCTGAGATGCAGATCCACTCCAAATCTCACACAGAGGCAAAGCCTCACAAGTGTCCTCATTGTTCCAAGACCTTCGCCAACAGCTCCTACTTGGCCCAGCACATCCGAATCCACTCGGGGGCCAAGCCGTACACCTGTAGCTACTGCCAGAAATCCTTCCGTCAGCTCTCCCACCTACAGCAGCACACACGGTGAGTGAGGAGCACTCCTGCTGGCAGCAAGTTCTGCCACCAATGATGGCATGCTTCTGTGCAGATGCCTGTCTGCTAATAGGCATGAGAGTCGGACGTCTTTCTTTGATAGCTTGCATGCTAGAAGAAAATATAATCTCTCCATATTTCTGTCTGCATGGAAACTCCTGAAGTCTTGTGTAATAGTATTGTTCCGCAGACGTACCCTTAAAGTCCGGCTATCTGTGTTTCCAGTGGCATGTGTGTATCGAGGGAATGGGGTACCCATGACATTCCACTAGGGACCAGGATAAGAGAGCACGCTCTAATCTGTCTTTGCCCTGGCCTCTGGGTGTGGTCACTGCTTGCTTACACTAGTTTTTATAGATGTAGAGGATTTCCCACTCAAGTAGCATCCTCCTATCTCCAGCCACATTGCATTTGCGCCTTGTGATCATGACGCCAGCACAGAGTGAGGACGTGAAAGCAGCGGCCGTGTCCTCCCCAGTAGCAGCATTTTCCTCAACTCGAGCACCATTTACTGTGGGGAAACTTAATTAAATTTAAAGCCCATGCAGATCAGGAGATGATGACCCAACTAATGTTGGAGTTATTGCAGGCACCCCCCACTTTGCTAATCCTGTACTAAGGGCTCTTCTGTTCTGCCCTGCAGCATCCATTGCTGTTCCAGTTCCAGCCATCTCTGTCAGTACGCCTCACGCAGTCATGGGGCTCCTTCAGCTGCTTCTGTACTTAGATATCCCATCCCCATAAGTGCACACTCACTCTTCCTTCATAGTACCTGCTGCTGTTTCAGTACTGAGAGACCTTCCTCATGTATACTTCTGCCAGTGCTGCTGAGGCATTGTCCCTTCTCTGGCACCTTGCCTCACTCCTGCCCTGTAGTAGCCACACACAGCTCTGCCAGTGCATCTCGCCTCTACCTTGTGAGATGTGCAGATGTGTAACCTTTCCCCACACATAAGCATGTGTGTAGCATGATGCTCAGATCCCTTTATTGCCAGCCCGTTTTCCATGTCTGTTACATGATAAGAGCACACTGTCAAGAATTCACTTTTAAGCGGTGCGCAGGGTGTGAGAATGCTGTGGCCCTGCCCGTGCGTGCATAGCGAGACAGAGAATCCAGTCGCAAACCGTGTCCTTCCACCGGCAGGATTCACTCCAAGGTGCACACAGAGGCCAAGCCCCACAAGTGTCCTCACTGCTCCAAGACCTTCGCCAACAGCTCCTACCTGGCCCAGCACATCCGAATCCACTCGGGGGCCAAGCCGTACACCTGCAGCTACTGCCAGAAATCCTTCCGTCAGCTCTCCCACCTGCAGCAGCACACACGGTAAGGGGGGCGCTGCTTCCACTGCTGCCAGGGGAGGACACTGCTGCTCTGCATGCTTCTGCGGGCGCCAGCTCCTGGCCATAGGGATTTGTAATCTACAGTTTTTGGCTAACAGTTTAAGGGGCAAAAAACCCCTCTCATTTCTGATAACCTGCCAGTAATGGCAGAAGTTCAAATTAAGGGCCCAAAGTGTCCATTTCAGAAAGATCTAGGAGCAGCTGCAAGTGGGCTCCTATGCCAAATCAAGGTCAGGTATACACATAAAGTAGCACATATGAGTTTAAATTGTTGGGCAGACTAGATGGACCGTGCAGGTTTTTTTCTGCCGTCATCTACTATGTATGTTACTATGCCACCTTGGGTGGAATATATTTTACTGCCTGCTAATTAAGATATGGTCAGGCTGTACAGTCTGTCCACCAGGGGCAGCGTTACCAGGGGCATGAACAGGCTGTGCGCATTCCTCCCCCCTCCAAGTTGCTGTGAGAATGTACTGAATGCAGCACCTAGGGTCTCTTCATACTGTCTTCATATGATATCCATGTGATCAGTGTATAGGCTGTGTGTCTGTCCCATTGGTCCTCAGCTTCTGCATTTTTTTTCCCTTTTCAAACTCATGAAAGAGAAGTAATGGTGTAGCCAATAATCTGCATAAACAGGGTACAGATAAAGATGTGTGCATTATACCTTGTTTCTTTTCATTGTTGGTTCATTCTGGCGTTCTCCAATTGGCAATTTGAAATGCATTATTCCCCCTGCACTGTCTTCTCCCAACCAGTCTAGCAGACTGTAGGTTGTACCTGGTATAATTACTGTATAACCTCAAAAGTTTCTCTCGTATGTTGGCACCAAAGTATTTTTATATATACGTTTGACTATTGTTCTGTGAAGCGCATTGTAGAATATTTTAGCTGTAAAGTTCAATGTTTCCTTTTGAAGAAAAGGGGAAAAAAGCCTCAGCAGAAAGCCCAACCAAGCACCCGAAAACAACGTTGAAAAACAATGTGGGTGGAAAGAAATCAACGGGCTCCAAAACTACAATGTAAAATGCTGACTTCACAGAACTGACTTGAAGTGGATCCCCAAACATGAAAACAGTTTTTACTTAACTTAATTATCAAGTAGAACAGGTAATGTGCAAGTAGTCCATCACACCGACTTAGGCCAGAGTTTCCCTTCAGCTGTCTCAAGGCATAGGGGACCATTGATATCAGGCACATTTAGCCTTAGTATAATGGGATCACCAAACCTGTTTTATGATATACATGTACCTGGTATAATTACAGCTGAGGCCTGCTTCTACCAAAGTGTCCCGTCCCAGATGCTCAAGACCTTACTTCTGGCTTCACTTAGTTTTCTTTTAAAATACATTTGTAAACATTTTCTAATACCAAATATGAATTTAAAAAAAAACAAAACAGAAACACAAAATATCATTAAAAAAATGCATAGGAAAAATCCAGAAACAGTCGACAAAACCCTTCATCTCACTCATACTCCAGATGTTGTCCAGGTCCTCCAACACATCTAACGTCAATAGAAACTCTCACAAGGCAGAAACCAAATCGGCCAAATGATTTATTTACTTGGATGGAAACGGTTAAGGTTTCCCCAGATTTAAATTCACATCTAATATTGCCAGAATATTGATGTGAAAACATTTTGGGCCCCTCTTACAAAGTCACGCTAGCAATTCTGGTGCGGCAAATGAGAGGAAGCCCATAGAAATTGAACAGGCTTCCTGTCATCACTGCACGGAAATGGGTAGCACAGCTTTGTGAAAGAGGGTCCTTTGTTTCCTGTTTACTCTATTTTATTTAGTGTTTCTTCCCCTTACATGGTTCTATCTTCCATCTGTTTTCACGTTTATAGCACTAAGATTATATGCATTTTCTTTCCATTTTACTTCAAAAAAATGAATTTATCCCACATCAAAGGGGTGTTGGGGGAGGGTGAGCAGATAGCCAGGTTCTGTGTTTCATAATTCTAAATCATGCTCACTGAACATCTGAATATGTGTAGTTCTCAGTCTGTACATCCTGAGTAACTTCCAGGTTTTTGCTCTTCACAGAATCCACACTGGGGACAGACCCTATAAATGCGTACACCCGGGCTGTGATAAAGCTTTCACACAGCTCTCAAACCTGCAGGTAAAATCGCCAGGGAGAGAGGGAGAGGGATGGGAGCTGCCAGCATTTATATCATGTCTGATGTTTGTCCCCCTCCTGCTTACAGTCCCACCGACGGCAGCACAACAAGGATAAACCTTTTAAGTGTCATAACTGTCACAGAGCTTATACAGACGCAGCATCACTAGAGGTGCACCTGTCCACGCACACTGTGAAGCATGCTAAAGTGTACACCTGCTCCATCTGCAGCCGGGCCTACACATCGGTATGTGGAGAATTGAGGGTTCAGAGGGCTTCTTGTTGCTGCAGCTATTTGATTTGATAGTGCTTAAAACTGTGTGGAGAATGAGGTAGGGTTTTCCAGCGTTCTCTGATGTCTGTCTGTCTGTCTGCAGGAGACTTACCTGATGAAGCATATGAGGAAACACAATGCCCCAGAGCAGCAGCAGCCGCCATCAGCACCGCAGCCACAAGTGGTGTCTCAGGTCCACGCGTCTGCCGGGAGCCACTACTCCTCTGCCCCTCAAGTGCCCTCTGGTGATGTTCCCCAGTGCTCTTTTGACATGAACCCCTACAAGTCAGAACACCACAAGGATATCTGTCTAACTGTCAGTACCAGCACCATCCAAGTGGAACATCTTGCCAGCTCATAAACTGAGTAGCCCTTCCCTTTGTGACTGCTACCGGTTAGAGACTTCAGTCCTATGGGGCGTGTGGTGGAGGAATAATCCCCACTTCATCTATTCCCACCAGACATGAGCTTGTACCAGCCACGACCTCATGTGTGTGACAGCGAGCTATGAATACAGCACTGTGATGTAACGTGGTGCTCATGCCTGTGAGGGGCACAGAGAGGGCTGCTCTCTACAGCAGTGCTTCTCCACCCTGTTAGGTTCAGTTTCCAGAATGTCTGTGGAGAATGGACAAGAGATCCTCGGCATGTGTGAGAAATATGCAAATTGTGTGCATAGCCAGCGTGGCTGTACTCTAGAACGGGGTTAAGAATCACGGCTCTGTCCTGCCTGTGAAAGTCACTGCACAACAACTGGGTCCTAACACTGTCTTCTATGACCCAGGATACCTGGCCAAGAAAGACAGAGACGGTGTACATCCTGGGATACAGTATTGTCCCATGAGAAGCAGAGGGCAATGGCTTGGGATAAATTTCATGTTCCCATCTGATCCAGGGGATCCTGTGCTGCAGATATGGAGGAGAAAATGGCTCTAGAGCTTCCTCGAGTGTCCACCCCACTGGCAGGAGCTGGACTCCAGGGGTCCCAGACTGTACCCTTACCATAGGATATGAGTTGTCCCCAGTTCAGAGGGAGTAAAAGCTGGGGATTATGAACTTGCTTTGTGGGTTATTTTTTATAATTAGAAATTTATGAAAAGATTTTAAACCTAAGGACAGAATGGGCTTCAGAAATGTTGTGGAGAGGGTGTTTAGATTTACACATCACAGGAACCCTTTGCACTGTAATCAGCAGGGCACAGTGGCTCTCGAGCAGGCACATCCATCTGTCTTTGCCCAGTCCTGGAAGGACAGTAGCAGGGTAGGATAAGGAGGGTATCAGCTGTGCCGAGAGTGCTTTCTAAAGTAGAGATGCACAGGTAGCTACAGGGGCATGGGGAGAGCAAGTAAGATCCTATAAGGTCTTTACAGAGTCTGTGACAAATCTGGGATTAGAACCCAGCTGTCCCCCTAGAAAGACAGCATGCCCAGGTAGCAGCTGTCAACCCACAGATTTGGGAAGAAAGGTGTAAGTGCAACTGTGGGAGGTGAATCTCAGCCATGGCTCTGCATGTTGCATACATCGCTTAGACAAAACAAACACAAAAAAATATATATATATCTATATATTTACGGTAGTCTTTTGTGCTTTATAAAAGTACCTACTTGGGAGGAGGAGGGGGAGTTTTTTTTATTTTTTTTTTTAAATATATATTTTCTTTCTTGGAGAAAGCTGCCTGCCTTCTGTCAGAGTTAATTAACAGTTTGAATCGTGGAGATATGTGGGGGGGGGGGGGGGGGGGAGAGAAGGTTTAACAGAAAAGACATTGTTATATGAATATATATATATAAAATAAAAGCTACCAGACTTATGTACAAATGCCCTGTTTTTAGCACATTGTATAGAAATAAAAGCCCATATATGAGGATCAGTGGAGCCGGAGCTGTCTTTCTGGATCTCGCCCATGCGTTTCTCACGCTTCTCCTGGAGAGTCATCTGCAGCGGTCCTGAGGCACAGCCCTTCAGTTTTGTGAAGTTTTCTATTCAGTGATAAATTTTGTCTTTACAGATTTCCATAGGGAAACAAATTGCAGCAAAAAATAGGAGCAGGTGGATGCCATCGTTTTGACACCCTTAAAGCTTTTGGTGTGTGGTGGTAATCTGTAAGCTATCATTAAAATTTACCACTCTACCTAAGGACTGAAAGAGAAGTGGTAGACACTTTTTAACGCTTAGTTTTAAAAAGATACTCCAGGGAGAATTCTGCACATTAATCTTATAATATCCTAGCTGAATTTTGAGCTCTTGGGCCAATCAGCCCAGAACAAGTTTTAAAAATAGCTGGCCACATCACTGCAGGTTACCTCTTATCAGTGTTAACTGAAGAAGGAGCAGTCCTCTGTAACATCTTAAGCATAAACATGCACCACCTGCTGGCCAAACTAGAGAAATACACTTCAAGAAATAATACAGTTTTACAGGCTTTGTCACACATGTCCTCTAGTTTTTACTCTTTCTATATTAATACCTTTCAAGTATTTAAATGTCTATCATATCTCCTCATCCCTCCTTTCCTCTAGGGTATACATATTTAGGTATCCCAGTCTCATATCTTGTAGTGCAAGGCCCATATCATTTTTGTCACCTTCCTCAATTACTTCAAGATTCTTTACATCGTTCGCATGATACGGCCTCCAAAACTGAACACAACACTATAAGTGAGGCCTCACCATTGATTTGTACAAGGGTACCAGCACCTCCTTTCTGCTGGTGATTATGTCTCTCTGCAGCCTAGCATCCTGGTTACAGCAATGGCTTTGTCACACTGTTTTGTTGCTTTCACATCCTTAGACATGGTTACCCCAAGGTCCCTTTCCATGTCTGTACAAATCAGCCTTTTGCCTCTTAGCATATATAGCTCCCTTGGATTTCTACTCCTTGCATTAAATTTTAACTGCCAGACAATTCTAAAGTTTACTTCCTTTTTTGGATGTCCACTCTGTTTGCAAAGCTTGATATCATCAGCAAAAAGGCAAACTTCCATTACATAGCTTCCCACTATTCCAGAACTGTGGGATAGTTGTGACCATCAACCAGGTGCAGATAGAGAACTGAAAACTGAGTTGAGACATACCTCGCTTAGTATCCAGTCCAGCTCCTTAGTATTTTCTAACTCCTGAAGGTGGATGGACACAAAACTAGGAGTCAAAACTAAGGGAGTCAAAACTAAATTAGGGAGTCAAAACTAAGTCAAAATTAGGGAGTCAAAACTAGGAGTTGTTAGCGCCTTTTGTGCTGCGCTCCAGAGCCGTTATTCAGCCAGCACTACTCACGCAAAACAATCCTCTCAACTGGTATCTTTAGAAACTCCGACAGCTGGTCAAGCCTGCTTAAAGCAATAACAAAAGAAACAGGAAAAAGGAACCAAAAGAAGTGCTTCTCGGGGTAACACAGGTTTATTTCTTTATCCAGAGATTTAGGATAAATAATAAGAAATATTCATAGATATAGACTAGAATAGGACAGAAATGAGAACATATACAGAAATTAAATTGCAGTGGAAAATGGTCAGGACAGCCCCTCTGTTCTCTGGCGTGAGGCCAAGAGCGCTGCACACTGACCACCCTCCTATCTGGCAGAGAAATATTATATAGGCTTTCTTTTCCCTTTCAATACAAAAGGAGCACAAGAAGGAGGAGGGTTTCTTTCTCCCCCTTAATTAGCATCTTACAGTCAGGATCTCCTGTCAATAAAGAAATACATAGCATCTGTTTACATTTCCTTTGAAGATGCAGTTGGTCTGTTGTCCAAATGTTGTGGATCATTATATCTCTTCTATTCATCTTTACGGCTTTTCTTACACAAGAATATATTTCTCAGAACCTTTGATTCATTGTCTCATCTTTATTCTAATTCTAAGAGGAGGCAAGAGTTAACTACTTTCTTATAGAGGTCATAGATTTCTCTCCTGTCAGCCCAGACCCTGTGTTTATGTCATAACATAGATTTTCTTATGTTCAAAGATATGTGTAATAGAACTATTGCTGTTGGCTCCAGAGATCTGTCAGGGAGATATAGTGTTTGATCTTATTGTTCTAGGAGGGAAAGAAGTCTTCTGCAAGGTGTTATGTCCTCTTATAGTTACAACAAAAAGAGTCTTTGAAGTAGTGGCCTTACCTCAAAGAACATGGGAAAGAACTCTGTCTCCTGAATTCCCTGAGGCCTGACCATATTCAATGGGAGAGATCGTGAGCAATCAGGTTCAATTCCCTGACTTGGCAAGAGGGGGGGGGGGGGGGGTAGAGAGTAAAATTACTATTCCAGCAAGCTTTTCCCATGATTAGAAGGAGAGAAACGTCCATTTCTCCCTGTCCAAAAATATTGAGAAATTAATTCTGTACATTAAATAATTGGAGGCCTTCCGCCTCCTCCAACAGAGTCAAACCTAGGAGTCAAAACTAAGGGGGTCAAAACTAAATTAGGGAGTCAAAACTAAGTTTTTGACTACTTAATTTAGTTTTGACTCCTAGTTTTGACTCCCGGTTTTGACTCCCTATATTAGTTTTGACTCCTTAAATTAGTTTTGACCCCTAGTTTTGACTCCCTAAACTAGTTTTGACTCCCTATATTAGTTTTGACTCTGTTTTGACACCCTAAATTAGTTTTCTCTCCCAGTTTTGACTCCCTATATTAGTTTTGACTCCCAGTTTTGACTCCCTAAACTAGTTTTGACTCCCTATATTAGTTTTGACTCTCTGTTTTGACACCCTAAATTAGTTTTCTCTCCCAGTTTTGACTCCTTAAATTGGTTTTGACCCCTAGTTTTGACTCCCTAAATTAGTTTTGATTCTCAGTTTTGACTCCCTAAATTAGTTTTTTCTCCTAGTTTTGACTCCCTAAATTAGTTTTGACTCCCAGTTTTGACTCCCTAAATTAGTTTTGACACCCATTTTGACTCCCTAAATTAGTTTTGACTCATAAATTAGTTTTGACTCCCAGTTTGGACTCCCTAAATTAGTTTTGACTCCTCAAGATCCTTGTCTTCATTTACTCCCATCTCAGCTAAACAATGTGTTAGAGAAATGGGACCACTTCTATTAAAACAGCTGCGATCATGGAAATTAGTTATTTTCTTCACATTATTTTCTAATCATTGTTTTCAGCTGAGGAATTTTGTCTTTCTATAATCAAATAAACACAACATATTGAGATCTTCAACTAATTGGGAAACATTACTTTTTGGAAAGTTACACCAAAAGAAATTGATATCTCAATTGTAGGAATGTTGAAATTTTGTATAAACACTACCATAGGGCATACCTAAATGTCTATATGGAAAAAGAACATTTAAAAAAAATCCTTTGTCCTCCACCTTTTAAGGCGCTGCCTATCCAACTGGAACGATTTTTTTAAAGATGGACCACATATATGCAGTCCCTTATTTCTAATAATCATTTTGCGATTGTTTTCAATAATTTTTGCTTTTGCAATTGTTGGGTGAACCAGTGTGGCGGCAGTCTCCGCCTACTGGCTTCAGCCTACATAATGAACTAGATCAAAGAGGTTTGAGTGAGAACAGGAGACGGTACGAGGCTATCTAGCCTATTATATGGGTTGAAGCCAGTAGGCAGAGTCACAAGTACACCCAAAAAAATAGCAAACGCTATTGAAAGCAATAGTAAAAGATTATTAGAAATAATGTGCTGCCTATGCATGGTTCATCTATAAAAAGTGAAAAGCTGTTCCAGTTGGATAGGCAGTGCCTTAAAAGGTGGAGAACAACAATTTTTTTTTTTTACTTATTTGACAGGTTTTGGTTTTTTTTTTTTTCATTTATTTGAAAGCATCCCATATCTCTATGTATAAAAGGCACCACCAACGTTCTATGAAGCCTCCAGCTGGAAGTGTGAAGGGGGAGAGATATCCGGTTTCCACATGAGTGTCTGCCCCGCCCTCGCTCTCTCTGTAACACAAACAGTGAAGGAAAAAACACAGGAAAGCACGAAATCAAATCGCTCTCTCTGTAACAGTGAAGGACTCAGAGGGGGGAGGGGAGAGAGGGCAGGGAGGGACACACACACTCCCACATGCACACAGAAGAAAACCTTGCTAGCCCCCGTTTCATTTGCATCAGAAACTGGGCTTTTTTACTAGTGTAGATATAAATGAAATAAAAACTGAATATCACTAAAACAGCTTCAAAATTTATTGTAGCTGGTGGAAACAGCATTAATAAAGGCTGTATTTTGTGGTCATTTTTCTACACTCTTCTATACAATACATTATTAATACATGGCCAAATTTCAGTGAGGATATCCTGTTTACTAATGGGTTCATCTTAACTGTTGTAATCTGCCTTGGGAAGCCTGGTGTTATAAAGATTGGAAGTAAAATTAAACTCTTCTTTCATTGGAGCACACGTAATCACATCTTCACCTCATCTGTTTTGAACAAATGCATTATTTTGTTTTGAGCGTGTTTCAGGGACAAGTGGTTTTCATAAGTGTAAATAATAAAAATAACTATTTTTTTTCATGCAGATCTCTCATTTGTATTAACTAAATGGGCTATAAGCTCCTCATGCATTCCATGAGTTTTCTTGTATTTATCCTTGTGATGACTTATACAGTGCCAAAACTGGAGATACAGTGAGACAGAATAACAGAATTCAGTAACATCCAAAACAAATTAATTAATATTATAATTGCATTTGGGTAATTACTGAGAAAATGCTGTTGAAAACTGACTTGAAGAAATAAATTACAGAACTGGAAAATGTTGGCATGTTTATGGACCTATTTACTAAGGAACTTTAGTGTTTTTAACATGCATACAATTAGTGTGTGGTAATCGTGTAGGTGCTTATATGGTTAACATGTGTTAAAAATGTTAATGTGCCTGGAAATGAAATGCTGGGCCATATCTGGGCTCTGGCATTGAATTTCCAGGTATATGGAGCAAGCAAAAACATAGCTGTTTAACTGCAATATTCATGACTTACCAAGCTGCAAAGGACTTAAATACAAATCAACTTATGCAACCAGCTTTTCCTACATAAGCACGCAACTTTGTTAAGGACGTTCAAAAAATTTTTTTTTTAACGGAGCCAGCGGGAGGGGGGAGAAAAGGAGGGACCTGGCACCACCAGGTTTGCACTTGCTCAAAAGAGCCCTCAACCCCAGGCACTCAACAAAACCTAAAAATTAGGCTTGGAGGCCTAGCCAGAGCTGCTGCTGTGTGTGACCACCACCTGCTGAGATAGAGAACATACTGAGGAGTTTCCGGCAGCACATGACCACATATAGGGAGGCAAAAGTTTGCTCTCTATCTCCACCTGCTGGTAGATGGACACAACCCACCAGTCTATGGATTGATCAGCTTGATGATATGGAATACAAATCAACTTATGCAACCAGCTTTTCCTACATAAGCACGCAACTGTGGAATGTGCTACCAAAAGCCGTGAAAGCAATATACGGCCATCTAAACTTCAGGAAATTACTAAAAAAACTACCTATTTATAAAAAAACAAAAGCATACCTTACTGACATAACCTAAATGACTGAACCCTGCAACACAATTACCTACAGCTAGAAATGGACCTACCGCAACCCCTCCTCTCTACGATTCCCTAATGTGTCTGTAAAACATGTATCTTATTCCACCATAATACCACTTTGTATTTGTTCATTACCGGCTTGGCGTACGCCTATGGTATAATGTAAACCACATTGAGCCTGCAAATAGGTGGGAAAATGTGGGATACAAATGTAACAAAAAAACTCTGGGAACAACTCCGCTAAATTATGTGAAATAACAGCCAACAAATGTAGCGGGTAAAAATAATGAATTGTGATACAAATGTAACAAATAACACTGCTTAGTAAACAGGGCCCTCAGACTCTGGTCTTCTCAATCAAGGTAGCTCCCCTCATTATTTAATATCTTTCTTTTATTTTCAACGTTTTTATTGATGACTTCACAACCACACATACATCTGTATATCCAGCTGTACAAAATGATGGCTTCACCAAGTCTTATACATCATCAACATAATGAAAGTTGTCATCATATTTTTAATTCCCCCCCCCCTTCCATACCCTCCATTATACAACATCGTTTTATCTGGGAGGACTCCAAGTACAACAAAACTATACATTTCACAGGAAAAACATTGCATGTGAGAGACCCCTCCCATCTTGTTTTCCTCCCCACCTTATTATTTCGCCTTCCCCGTCAACTTTCAACAATGTTTATTAACATTCCAGCACCATAGCCATAACCTAACAACAGAAAACAATATCATTTGTGCATCATAATATGCCTCATTAAACAGAACAATCCCTATTTCCCCTCCTCTACCCTCTCTTAATAATATCTTTCTTTTAAACAGTAGTAATAATGTTGAGCATTTTTATAATGTACCACTGCATTCCACAAAACGAAAGGAGCAAGTTCCTATAAAACACCTTTTTCTTTTGATCTAGGCACAGGAAAAAATATATATATTTTTTTTAATGTGCCCAGGTTCCAACCTAATTCGTGTTTAATGTGAGATATAACTGCCATTACTAAACAAATAAATAGAAACTTTGATGTTAAGCACTTGATTCTGATAATATGATGTGTGTTTTAGTGGCCCTTTACCAGGATAAAAAAAAAAAATCTCTGCACGAATATGACATGCTAGGGTGTCCCCTCCAAATGACACACTGATTACGATTTATAGCAAATTACTACTCTACCTGTGAAAAGTTATTCCACTATTATTTATTTAAGTACATTTATACCCCGCTTTTTGCCACATGGAGCAGCCCCAAAGCGGCTTACAATGGACTAAGACTATTATACTTTCTCTGTGTAGACTCGTATGCTGCACAAGCTGGCAACTTTCAAAATATAAGTGAGATTAAATAAAAATGCTACCAATAATAAAGAACGACAGTGCGGATGCCTCAGCAGCTCATCATAGGTTTGTTTGCTTTAAGTGTTCGCAGCTCGACGGCTACGCGGAGAAGGGGAAACAAAGATTAACTTAAGTGGCTTCAACGTTTTGACGTCATGCCGCCTCAAATTTCCTTGGGCTAGATAGGCTAACCCCACCTCCTGTTTCATCTCATCTCCTTGGGAAAGGAGGTTGGTTCTCAATCTAACCTGCTGGCTTGGAACAAGCGCTGTGAAGTCATTTCCTGTTCAGAGAGGAAGTGGCTTTGTTTTTGTTTAAGATGGCGGCGGGCATGTACCTGGAGCATTATCTAGACAGTAAGAAATCTTTTCTTAATTGAAGGGAAAAGAGGGAACCGGTAGCGTCGCAGAGTCGGGGGAGGTCAGATCAGATATTCAGTCTCTCTAAAAAATACTTCTTACTCTATAAATAATATAACATAAACAGAGGGAAACCCTAACATTTGGAGAAAGAATCTCTTGTATGGCAGGAAGAGCCACGAGATGGAAAACTTCTTAGACTAGGTATAAAGATCCTGGTAAAGAACTGAAGACAGAACTGCATCACTTCTCAAAGAGAGAAAAAAAAATCAGACTCCCCTTAAAAGAATGAGCAAGAAAAATCTGTGTTTTATTCAAAGGAATGAGGAATAGCAGCAGTGATTTCACCGACCTACTGTGTTGCAAACCGCCTCGATGTTAATACAAAAGGTTATATAGGAAGAAGGTAAACCAAACTGATTAAGAAAGGGAAAGGGAATGAGATTTCATATACCACCTTTCTGTGGTTTTTGCAACTACTTTTTAAAGTGGTTTACATATTATACGCAGGTACTTATTTTGTACCTGGGGCAATGGAGGGTTCATTGACTTGCTTAGTTACAAGGAGCTGCTGTGAGAATCAAATTCAATTCCCCAGGTTCTCAGGCCGCTGCACAAACCCCTAGACTCCTCCAGAAATAGGCTCTGGGGGTGGTGGGGTATGGAGTCTCAAATGATGTGATCATTTTTCTCTAAAACAATGACATATCATTATCACACATCTTCATCACATCCATCTTCTATGGATTCATGTCCTTATGGGAAAAATAGAAATAAGAGTGTGCTGTCTTTATTTTTCTATGTGTCAGTGCTCTCTCAATTGATTATTTTCATTTCAGGTATAGAAAATCTCCCTTTTGAGCTACAGCGGAACTTCCAGCTGATGAGGGATCTAGACCAAAGGACTGAGGGTGAGCAGTCTGTCACCTCCACTGCATCTCTTTTGGGATGTGTCATCTTTATATCACAATCTGCAAATCTTTCTGAATCAGTCTTTCTGTGAGGGTCAGGATCTTGCTTTGTTGTCTCTGATGAATTTCCTTCTGGAACAATATAAATTAGTCTTTCTGAATCAATGAACATCACTGGATAAGCTTTTCTGTGTCTCTCTGGGATTTATATCCTGGATCTCTTGTTGGATACAGTTTGTATCATTGTGAGTAAATGTTTGAAGATCTGTATGTGCATATTTTTATGATCAGTCAGTTTCTAGGTTAATATCAATAGTGTATGTGTATGTCTCCTGCCTTTTGGATATTTTTCTAGTTCTTTTTTTTTTTTTTTTTTGCAGACCTTAAGACAGAGATTGACAGGATGGCCACACAATACATTACTAGTGCCCGGACACTGTCCTCGGAGGAAAAGCTGGAGCTTCTCAAGCGGATTCAAGATGCCTATGGAAAATGCAAGGAATTTGGAGATGATAAAGTGCAGCTGGCAATGCAGACCTATGAAATGGTATGAACAATTGAGTATCTCCTGCAAGAAGTTAAGATGAAGTGCCTCCTGCAGGGAGATGTTGAAACTGGAGCAAATGTACATGTGGATGCTGAAATTGCTTAGAGTCAGGGAATGAATATCGCTTCTGCAGTAAAAGGTGGAGGCTTCGTGGAGTCAGAGTGTACCTAGTCAGATGAGTGAATGTTTTTCAGATGTGCTTTCTCTTGTAGGTGGATAAACATATCAGGCGCTTGGACACAGACCTTGCCCGCTTTGAGGCAGATCTGAAAGAGAAACAGATTGAATCCAGTGACTATGACAGTTCATCCAGCAAAGGGAAAAAAAGTGAGTGAAATAGAGACCCTTTTTCCAGCTTTGCTCATTCTTCTTCAGGGTTTAACATCTCTCCAGATCTGATCAAAACCCTCTTTCCATTACGTAGCTTTCCACTATTCCAGAACCTGTGGGATAGTTGTGTCCGTCAACCAGCAGGTGGAGATAGAAAATACTGAGGAGCTGGACTGGATGCCAACAGAGATATATCTCACCTCAGTTTTCAGTTCTCAGTCTCCAGCAGGTGGCTGGATACACTTTTCAGCCTCTGGTTCTGAGTGATTTGTTGAGCTTTGTGGGTGGCTTGAGTCTGCAGAGTCATATCTGGAGGTCTTCAGATTCCTGTTTCTGGTGCTCCGCAAACTTACTCCTCTCCCTTCACCTGTCTCCTTTTTCCTGTGGAGCTCTCTTTTTCCAGCTCTACAACTTAAAAAAAAAAAAAAGGAGAAGGAAAGAGGTTTTCTGGAGAGCGTGGGACAGAGTACCTATCAGTCCTGAGCCTTTCTCATCTGTAGTAACACTTGTGCAGACTTCTGGCGGGGGGGGAGCAGCCAGAAGTGGTGAGTGGCTAAAGTTTGACTCGGGTCCATTTGTAGGGACTGCAAGTTCTACTTGGTGCAGGGGAGAGATCCTGACTCACTGTTTGGGACACGTTGTGCTGTGTTTGTGACAGTTGAGGGGAGTGGCAACTCTCGAGGAGACAGTTAAGCGGTGTTCTGCTGGCTGGCATTGAGATATAGCAGTGCGTGCAAGCCGTGAATCCCGAGGGACACGGAGGTAACGATTGGCACAGCATTCGAATATGCTGGGGCCTTCGGGCTCTCCGGCAAAGTCGGTTCACAGTTTGATGTAAGAGAGAGCGGGAATGGGCACCATTTGTCAGGGCTGTGAGAAACAGCCTCTGTCTGATCATGCGCAAAGCACAGCTGCCATTTTACAACCTCAGGGCCCAACAGAGCATTCAGCTGCATTGGGATCTTTGTGTTCTCCATAATTTTTATTGACTGAAGCAGGGACAGTCAGAGCTGCTGCAAGGTGCTTCACTTTCTAGCCTTGCTGCTTCTAAGAGATCTTGGTTAGCCTCATCTGTCCATTCCTGGAGGTCTGTCATTGAAGGAGCCATTAGAGTCAATTGGAGCCCACCTTGTAGTGTTCCCCAGGGCTCTGCATGATTATTTAATAGATATATGATCAGTTTTTTTTCATTGTTTTGTCTTCTATGGGTGTTTAGATCTTCTTGTATGCAGAGTTATTATTACCTGATGGTCCAACCTTTAAGGTTGAAAAGGTTTCAAAGATTCTTGGTGTTTATCTAGACACCTCTTTATCATTAGTACCTACTACTACTACTACTATTTATCAGGTAAAAGCAGTAAATCTTATATAAATTTGTTATTATTTTTTTTAATTCCATCAACTTAAGAATGTTCATGCATTGCTTATTGAAAGTACATAAGTATTGCCACACTGGGACAGACCGAAGGTCCATCAAGCCCAGCATCCTGTTTCCAACAGTGGCCAATCAGGTTACAAGTACGTGGCAAGATCCCAAAACAGTACAATACATATTATGCTGCTTATCATAGAAATAAGCGATGGATTCTTCCCAAGTCCATTTTAATAATGGCTTATGGACTTTTCTTTCATGACACTGTAGGAGGTTTGACAGGGGGCTTAGTCAAGAACAAACCTCTCAAGAATCTGACAACTAGAGGCTGTACAAAGATGGGCTTGCCTTCTACATGGTAAGCACGAACTGCACTAAGATGAAACCTTACAGATTTGGTCTTGAGACCAGACCCAGAAAGGCGGAGAAGGTATTCAAACAGTTTTTGTAAAGGGCAAGAAAAGGCTCTAAGGCCTTGCCCTCACACCAGATGGCAAGCCTCTTTTGTTTAAAATGATATCACCTCTTTGTGGAATCGTTTCTGGAAGTAAGCAGGACCCTGGAGACCCCCTTATGTAGTTCAAGAAATGCCAACTCTATGCTCTCAGCATGCATGAAGGCCAGGGATTGGAGACTGGGATGCAAGAGAGATCCCTCGTTCTGAGTGATGAGGTTCAGAAAGTAGTCCAGTCTCCATGGTTCTTTGGAGGCCAACTTCAGAAGTAGAAGGAACCATATCTGCCTTGGCCAAAAGGGTACAATGAAGATCATAGTTTTTTTTTGTTGTTGTTACATTTGTACCCCGCGCGTTTCCCACTCATGGCAGGCTCAATGCGGCAGGCAATGAAGGGTTAAGTGACTTGCCCAGAGTCACAAGGAGCTGCCTGTGCCGGGAATCGAACTCAGTTCCTCAGTTCCCCAGGACCAAAGTCCACCACCCTAACCACTAGGCCACTCCTGTTTGATTTCAGCAAAGTCTTTCCCACAAAAGGTATTGAAGGATACACATATAAAAGACCCCTTCCCCAATGGTGGATGAAGACATCCTATGCTGTATGACCTGAGCCTGGAGCAAAACTCAAGAATTGTGCTATTGAGGTGAGTGTCAACAAGCAAAAAGAAAAACATTTTGCTATTTAGGTTCAGTCTATAATTTTATCCTATTTAGATTATTGTAATGGCTTATAAAGCCTTTTATCTGCTTCCTCTATTGCTAGATTACAGACCGTGCAAAACACTGCAGCAAAGCTGATATTTGACAAGAGGCGGTTTGACCATGCCATGCCTGATAGCACTGCATTGCTTCCTTTAAAAGCCCGAGTTTCGTTTAAGTTGACATGTTAGGTTTACGCGATTTTAGAAGGCTCTTGCCCTAATTATTTAGCGAGTCTATTTTCTTTTCCATTATCACCTAACACCTCTAGGTCAGGGGATTTTCGGCTTCTTTGTTTTCCATCATTCCATAGACTTATCCATCTTCGTCAATCATGAGAAGGCTTAAGAGGACCTTCTAAGGCCTTTCCAGTGCATCCAGACATTCAAGACCTGATGCAGCAGAATGGGTCTCACCGGACACGGGTCCGGGAGTGGTTAGAGCTATGGCTCGCCTGTACCTGTTGGTTTTGGAGGAGAAAGAAATTACAGCTTCCCGTGGTGGACTCTCTTGGTAACAGCAGTGACCAAGAAAACCACATTGCCCTTGGAAAGGTCATTGCCCTAAATGACCAACAGGATAGGAAACTAGAAGGCTCACTGAAACAAGCCTTTGAAGTGACCTCTTTGGGGCCTTCAAGTGATAGTGTGCAACTCGTTCATGGTTCGAGAATGCCTGAAGTGGCATCAGCAGTCTGCAACATAAGCTGGAAGCGGGGATGGCCTATTTGGTGCTATTTATGACCTGCAGTATGTCTTTGGCTGTCATGGCACACGTTTGCTCATCTGGTTAGTGTTAGGTTAGTGAATTGTTTAAGGTTGTTGTGTTTATCCTTTTCTTCTTGTCTACGTAAATACTGAGGAGCTGGATTGGATGCCAAGAGAGCGATGTCTCAGCTGAGTTTTCCGTTCTCTATCTGCACCAGCTGGTTGATGGATACAACTATCCTACGGGTTCTGGAACAGTGGGAAGGACTAGTGGAAAGAAAATTCAGGTAAAACCTAATTTCTCCATCCCTGGTGTGACTACTCACTTCTGATCTCTAGTGGTACAAGGATATTTTTTCACTGAACTATTGAAATCTATCTATCTATCTATCTATAGTTGAATAGAGTTTTTTTTTTTCTTTCAGAGGGCAGGAGTCAGAAAGAAAAAAAGGCAGCAAAAGCCAGGTCAAAAGTCAAGAACTCAGATGAAGAGACAGTGAAAAGCAGCCAGAAAAAAATGAAACTTGTTCATACGTGAGTAATGGGGAAGACGCAGGAATTTAGGAGGGATGATGCTCAGTGGGGATGAGAGGATGGTAGTAAGGGGGTGCAGGATATGGTGAGTTTGATGTGGGTGAAGGCAGACAATTGGGGAAGTAAAGCACATGATAGGAACGATCACTAGAGGGGGAGCGTGCAGGACAGATAGGAATGTGGTGAGAATGCTGGAGGGGAAGATGTTGGAGAGTAGAGATCTTGATATGATGAACGAAAGAATGTAGAAGAGATGAGGGAAGAAGTGCCAGACTTGGTGACAGTTACCTGAAGATTGAGAGAGGGAATAGCAGATTAACGGGGGAGGGGGAGACTTGTTAAGAGAAAGATTGGAATGGGGTAAGGCGGTAGAGTATTAGGGTTGGGAGTGAGGGGATGCATGTGAGAGAGGATGAGGCTTTAGGGATAAGAATGAGAAGTTAAGGGTGGGTGTGAGAGGTTGAGAGGTAAGTGATAGAATGAGGTGTTGGTGGTTAGAGATTGGGGCTAGGAATGAGGTAGTTCCTTGTAGCTCTCTTACAACCTTCCCTCTGCTGCTTTTCAGTAGTGCAGAGTATGGGACGCCAGCTGTGAATTTTGGGAATGTGCACCCCTCGGATGTGCTAGACATGCCCGTGGACCCCAATGAGCCAACTTACTGTCTGTGTCACCAGGTGTCCTATGGAGAAATGATCGGCTGTGACAATCCTGATGTAAGAATACTCTCTCTCTTTCCCTGTCTACAAACCATTGGCTACCCCTGCCTTTCACTTTGAGACCACGATGGGTCACTGACCGTAGTTCTTGTCTCTCTTCTCATAGTGTTCCATTGAGTGGTTTCATTTTGCCTGTGTGGGTCTGACAACAAAACCAAGGGGGAAATGGTGAGTACCTCGTAGATGTGCAGGAGGGAAAGAGGAGCCCGACATGCAACTACAATAGAAGGGAGGGGAAGGGAAAACTCATGTTCTTATCATCCTGCTAGACCAGTCCAGATGGGTGGTCTATTCTACCCTGTCAGCAGATGGAGACAAAGTTATGTGGATTTAGCTTCACAACTTTTTTCAGTAGTACATTCAGGTACATTATCACAGTTGCAGAGGACCTGTGCCTAACAGGCACTTGTCATTCTGTGTCCAGCAAGATTTTCCCGACTCCCACATCTGCTGGAGCAGCTTCTAGGATATATAGTTATTTAGCAGAATCCATTCTTCCACCCACCCAATATTTAAAAGCAGAATAGAGCCAGCCCTGTGCTTAAGGGTTGGCAAGCAGTTCTTGTCTCCAAATGTAACTTTTGTGGCCCAATAGTTCAATTTTAATTTCATCAGTCCAAAAAATTCAGGCTTATCAAAGTTTTTCTTTTGCATATTTTAGACGATGACTTTTGGGATGAAATTGTAGAACGTTTTTTCCTTCTGGTATCTCTTCCATGCAGATTATTGTTGTAAAAGGAATACTGTATTGTGGACAATTTACCCCAGTGTCAGCCAAAGTTTTCAGCGGCTCCTTTCCAGTGATCTCTGCATATCTAACAGATTTTTCTTGGTATTTCAGATCTTGCCTTGACCTTAACAATCCCATATAACTTCCAGTTCTTAACCATGTTTCTGACAGTAGAAATTGCTAGTTGGAAGTATTTAGAAATGTTTTTTTCTACTGACTGCTGCTTATTTCAGCTTGTGATTGTTGAAAGTACACAGAACAATCACAAGATGAAAGGTTAGAACTGTGTGTATTTGTTCACTCATAGATTTGTCTTCAGCTGACTAATGAAACCCTAACAAGTTAAAATGAATAAAAGTTAATATCTGCAAATAATAATCATGCATTAAGATGTTGTCTTTTAACTTTGTACTATTTAGTGGTTGTCAGCTTCTGTTCACCAAGGGATTTATTGAAGCATACAGTTTGACCAGGGGTGCCTAATGGCAGTCATATGTGCGAGGGAGGTTTACTGCTTAGTATAATCATTTCTATAGCACTACTAGATGTACGCAGCACTGTACACATTATATGCAGGTACTCCTTGGAGGAGTAAGGGTCACGGACAGAGCTAGAGGGTCCCAGTACTGTAATGTCAAGGGTTTTTGGGGAGGCACGGGAGTGAGGTATATTGGCAGAGCTATTTGTGATGGTCTCTATATTGGCATAGCAGGGAGCTTACTGAGAATCTTGGTGTTGGAAAGAAGTAAATGGGTTTTAATTTATTTTTTCTGTGAACAGGTTTTGCCCCCGCTGCTCTCAGGAGCGCAAGAAGAAATGAAACCTGCTGTTCGGATGATGCCAACTGGAAAAGATCATCTCTTCCTCCACCTCATTCTCCTGTTCTTCATGTCCCTGTGCACATGGCTCGGAGTTGGAACTGGAGCCTCAGGCTGTTAGCAGCTGCGGCTTGGAGCTTTTGTCTGGTGTGACCAGTTGGAATGCAGGACTGGCCACTGGATCCAGAGGGGAAGGGGCAGAATTGATTTAGAAACGCTAGGGGTTGGGGCAATCAGCTGTATCACTGTGATACTGCAAAGCATTCTTTGGCTCTGGGCTTTGTCTAGTTTTAGGACTGAGATGACGTCAGGTGAGAGGACCCCTGAACCTCGGGAAGGAGAGATGGTCAGACCCCAAAACAAAGGCAGTGACCCTGCAAAGAGAAAAATCCACAACAGAAAATCGAGTTACTGCAACTGGAAAGCTACAACGGCAGTGGAGCTGGGTTGAAATTCACTGCCAGGATGTTTTCAGGATAATATGGGGGCAGCAGTGTCTCTCTTTCCATTGTTCTCCTAGATAGAATTTAATTCATCCCTTGGCTTGTCCTTCTAGTTCAGTGCCAGCACTGCCTGGTTTGTATTGTCCAAAATTTCTCAGCTGTGCTGCAGCTATTAAAGTCTCCCCTCTTTTCCTGCAATCTTGGTTTCTCTCTCTCTCTCTCTGCCTGTCTTGCAATGCTGTCTGAATCCTTTCAGATTGTGGTTTCTGGCCCAAGCACTTGCACTCCTCCTTGTGTTGGTGCTACGGGCTGCCCTGCAGAAATTGCTTGGGGATGGAAGTAGCTAAGTCTTGCTCCTCTGGGGATGGGGATAGAGACTGATTGCACAGAATCTTACTCTTCCAGGGACTGGAGGATGAAACTGGACACAGTTTTTACAGCTTGTTACTTTTCATGGTGCTACAAGTTTCTATTGACTATTATTATTATTTTTTTTTTTTTTTACATTTTTTGTTCTCATTGTGTTATGGGGATGTTTATTGTCTCTTTACATTGTCTCTCCTGTGATGTGTCTGCTTAGGACACAGTTATCCAATAATAAAGAGGGGAAGAGAGGTGACTGTTCAGAGGTGTCATTCAATAGCTGGAAGCCCTCATGCACATGAGGATCATTATTGAAGATATAGAGCAGCTTGAGGAGTGTGTAGTGACAGGAGCCTCCTGGGAAGTTTGTATTTGTTTGGGTCCTGGGTTCCTGTATTGGAGAGCTTCCAGACTGAGTATGGCTGGTGGCTGGAGAGAATGGGACAAAACCACAGGCTGGGAAAATTCTGACCTTTCCATTGGTGGATAAAGCAAGGTGGTTGCTGTTAGTTTAAAGTATAAAAATAGAAATAAAGGTTAATAAATGATTAAAAAAAAGAAAACCCAGCCTGTACTAGTCCGAAAAGGTATTTGCCTTACATTCTTACCCCCCCCCCCCTCGTTTACAAAGCTGCACTAATGCTGACATAGTTCCAGGTTTGGGAACCACTGACCTAAGAGGTAGTATTTAGCCTGCGGCAGTAAGTGTCTTGTAAGGCGCTCCCTAAACTAACCCTGAATCTTCAAACCCAGGGTACATGTGGTTCATGATACTGAAAGTATGTGTGCTGACTACTACTACTACTAAACATTTCTAAAGCGCTACCCGGGTTACGCAAAGAAGGACAGTCCCTGCTCAAAGGAGCTTACAATCTATAGGACAAAAAGTTGAGCAGTTAAGGAATGACCAGTTAGCGGAGATGTTCAGGGGTACTACCCAGTTAAATACCACTGAATAGCTGGAGCTTAAGCAGGCAGGGGCTCATCTAGACGAGTTCTATGTTTAGCTGCCTTTATAGAACAGGTTCCTGCAATAATCCTCAACAGTGCACAAATGTTCTGAAAGTTACACTTGATTCAAGGAAGGTGTAACTATGTGCATGTACTCTAATGCAGGCACAGGCCTATTTTGTGTAAAATAAAATTCACAGGTATACAACAGCTCCACCCAAATTCAGACCTAGGGAAGAAATAATTGCAGATGTATTCAAAGTACACACGCCACCATACATCCTCCACACAATTTCCACAAATAGAACACACCTCAAACACAGAGAATGTTTATGAAATTATCTTCAACGTGGTTAAAAGGGAAACTTCTTTTTCCAAACTGTAACAGTAAAATAAAGCTACAGGGTATAGAAACATGTTGCATTTACATATTCCAAGACAGGGTGGGGCCAATAATCCAAAGTAAATGTGGGCACTAGAGGCCATTAGCACCATACTAGCATCCACATTTACCAGCGCAGAATGATCAGAGGCTTTAGCAGGTCAGGCCTTTGCACAGATAGCTTGCAAATGTAGTCAAGCTCATTTAAATGAGGTAATTTTGTATTCTTCCCAATGATCAGAAAGGAACACCTGAAACAAAGGTGCCTTACCACTGTAAAAGATAACACCATGTCTGCACAGGCATTAAGGTGTTGGAAGAGAAGATTTTCCATGATTCTCATGCTTCTCAGATGATTCTGCAATATCTACTGGTGCAAGCCCTTGAGCAGTGGATGTGAGAAACAGCTGACCCAAATGTGAAGCACACATTGGCGTTAAGCGGCCAGAACCCTAACACACACATTGGCATCTGTTACTTGTATCTAAATAAATGCATCCAGAAAAAAAAAATTAAAAATGCTTATATGTAGGCTGCAGAAAACATGCCAATGTGTGCTTCATGTTCAGGTTTTACCAGGCGCATGCGCATAGGAACTGTTTACCGCTGAACTGTTCTGTGCGTATGCAGTGGCGTTCCTAGGGGGGGGGGGGGTGGGTGCACGCCGCTGGAAGGGGTGCCACGCGCCCAGGGGTGTGCTGGTAAATTTTTAACAACAGGTTCTTTCTCCGGACGTAGCCAGCTCTGCAGTTGGAAGGGCCGGTGGGGGGAGCAACACTTGCCTCTTTCTCCTTCCTCCCTTCGTGTGGGCACACTATGCATACCTTTGCTGGCAGCCAATAAATGGACTGCCACCACTCCCAATGTCTTGCTCTGAGCAGCATGCTCGAGAAGTCCCAGCCTGCTGCCCAGAGCTGGAAACAAGGCGCGGGGAGCAGCAGTAGTCTATTTACTTGGCTGGCAGGGGTCAGCATCCCCACCAGCAAAGTAAAAGATAATTCAGCAGGGGGCCCAAGCCCACATTTTGGGAGCCAGTTGTTAAAGTAGCCATGGAGGGCCCTACTTTAAGAACCGGCTCCCAAAATTCTTAAAAAACTAACAACCGGCTCTTGCGAGCCTGTGAGAGCCTGCTCCAGCACACCACTGCACGCGCCTGTCGGCTTTGCTCGTTCCGTGCTCCCTGTGCCCCGGCACAGGTTACTTCACAGGTAAAAATGCACCCGAGGGGGGTGTCCTTTCGCCGGGGGGGGGGCATCGGCGATCCGGCCCGGGTATCAGCCACTGTGCTTATGCCAAGGAATATCCTCCAGCCGAATTCCCTAATGCTCCTGAGCTTTGAGTATTAGGGTGTTGTTTTTTGGGTATTTTATGGTGCTATTCAGAAATATGGCCAGAGTTTTGATTATCAGCCCTATGACTGGAAATTGCAATGCAGGAGCTGCTTCACAGGCTGCTGATACCCTTAGTGGATATACGAGGCCTCTCTCTGACACGTGCAACAAGGAGGCCAAAGCAGCAGCTGCTGCATCGCGAGATAACTAAGCTCGCGGACACTCAACCAGCGACTCCTCCCCTTAGATGACGACAGTCCAAAGTTCCGCCATCCTCTCTCGCTGACGTAACTTCCTGTTTCCTGACGTTACTTCCTGTTTCCAGCAGGCGCGGGAGGCGGCGGAGGGAAAGTTTGAACTTGCAGGAGGCAGGAGCAGCCGCCGCTGTAGTAGTGAAAGAAAACGTTGAAAAGAGGAGTCGAGGAGGGGGAGAGGCAGAGCCCTGAGGTGAGGCGAAGGGAGGGAGAGAGAGAGAGAGAGAGAGGGGTCGGTTACCGAAGGAAGGAAGGAAGGGGGAGGGAGGGTCTCGGGCAGCCTCATGGCTGGGGCTTTGGGAAGCTCCACAGCAGCCGAGCAAAGGGGAGGGAGATCCTGAAGGTCAACCCACTTTAACCCGTTAGTCTCCAATGTTTATCACATTTATACCCCACATGTTTGCAGGCTGAATGTGGCTTACAATACACCAAAATGGCTATTGCCAGGCCAATGCTTATACAACTAATAAGCCATATGGGAACATTGGACACTAAAGGGTGGGATAGGGAAAGATGATGCCACTGTTGGGAATTGCATTTGCAGCTCATGATTTGCTTATTCCGATCTAACGAAGAAGGGCAACCTTCGAAAGCTAATCAAGAAATGTATTAAGTTATGTCCAATAAAAAAGGTATCATCTTATTTTCTTTTCCATGTTTTATTTTGTTTGATTTCTATAGATTCTACATGGAATGTTGCTATTCCACTAGCAACATTCCATGTAGAAGTCGGCCCTTGTAGATCACCAATGTGGCCGCGCAGGCTTCTGCTTCTGTGAGTCTGACGTCCTGCACGTGCAGGACGTCAGACTCACAGAAACAGAAGCCTGCGCAGCCTTCTACATGGAATGTTGCTAGTGGAATAGCAACATTCCATGTAGAATCTCCAACAGTAGCAACATTCCATGTAGAATTTCCAATGGTATCTATTTTACTGTCATAGTAATGCTTGAATGTTTTCACTTATATACACTGTCAGCTAGCACATTTGCTTATTTCTGATCTGACGAAGAAGGGCAACCTTCGAAAGCTAATCAAGAAATGTATTAAGTTATGTCCAATAAAAAAGGGATCATCTTATTTTCTTTTCCATGTTTTATTTTGTTTGATTTCTATAGATTCTACATGGAATGTTGCTATTCCACTAGCAACATTCCATGTAGAAGTCGGCCCTTGTAGATCACCAATGTGGCCGCGCAGGCTTCTGCTTCTGTGAGTCTGACGTCCTGCACGTGCAGGACGTCAGACTCACAGAAACAGAAGCCTGCGCAGCCTTCTACATGGAATGTTGCTAGTGGAATAGCAACATTCCATGTAGAATCTCCAACAGTAGCAACATTCCATGTAGAATTTCCAATGGTATCTATTTTACTGTCATAGTAATGCTTGAATGTTTTCACTTATATACACTGTCAGCTAGCACATTTGCTTATTTCCGATCTGAGGAAGAAGGGCAACCTTCGAAAGCTAATCAAGAAATGTATTAAGTTATGTCCAATAAAAAAGGGATCATCTTATTTTCTTTTCCATGTTTTATTTGGTTTGATTTCTATTGATAACCTTAAGAGTGGACTAACACGGCTACCACACTCTTCTACAGCTCATGATTAAAACCCAGGCGCACCAGTGCGGCATTTAGTCCCTAATGTGTAAAGCTTGAGTTGCTTCGCTGCACTTTCTACATTGCCTACATTTTGGTTATGAACTTGACCTTTTCTTCTCTTGTGTTTTTGTTTATTTTTTATTATACTTTTTTGTTGTTGTTGGTAGATCTGTGATGATTGCTTAAATTCTCTCAGTTATGGAGATGGCTTTTGACTTCCATATCCCACTCTCGATTCGGGACCTGCTGAAGAGTGGAGGGGTGAATCAGTATGTTGTGCAGGAAGTGCTACCTGTCAGGCAGCTCAGTACACTGTTTGGGGGTAAGGAAACTATTTAATTGTAAAGCAAAGTTAAGTGCCTGTAATGGGATTCACTGTGTGCAGCAGGATCTTAGCCACACATGTCATCCAATATTGCTAAATTCCAGACTTTGCTTTGCTTGAGCTCAGGAAAACCTAGACTTTTCTGAGTATGCGTAACAATGTCCGCCTTTATGTTTCGGTTAGTCCACTCGAAGTTGTATGGAAATACTTTTAAAACAAATAAGAGCAAATATTTTTTCACTCAACAAATAGTAACCCTTTGTCAGAGGAGTGGTTATCATATCTGGGTTTAAAAAAAGGTTTGCACAAATTCCTGGAGGAAAAGTCCATAGTCTGCTGTTGAGACAGACATGGGAAGCAATTTCTTGGCCTAGGATCTGTATTATGATGTTCCCATGATTTGGTTTTCTGCCAGGTACTTGTGACCTGGCTTGGCCACTATTTGGAGAACACGATACTGGACTAGATGGACCATTGGTCTGACCCAGTATGGCTACTCTTATGTTCTTATGAGGAAGAGACACTACAGGTTGAAATGGGCATTAGCTAAAGAGTAGACTAGTCAGTTATGTCTTCAGTCCCACTTTAAATTTTGAGTAGTACATTTCCAGTTGTAAAGAGAATTCCACAGAGACAGTGCTAAATGGAGGAATGATGAGGACTAAGTGGATTCAAATCAACTTATGCATCCAGCTTTTCCTATATAAGCACACAACTATGGAACGCATTACCAAAAGCCGTGAAAACAACGTATGACCACCTAAACTTCCGGAAATCATTAAAAACTAACCAGTTCAAAAAGGCATACCCTACCGATCCAACCTAAATACCTGAACCCTGCAACACAAGCGAAACCAAAGAGCGTAATGAACATAACACAACTCCCCTTCTCTACGATTCCCTATTGTGTCTTGTACACATGAACCTTATTCTACCACTACATCACTTCGTAATTGTTATACCAGAAATGGCGATCGCCTTTACGGTACTATGTAAGCCACATTGAGCCTGCAAATAGGTGGGAAAATGTGAGATACAAATTTAACAAATGGGCAGAAGATTTTGTGAGGGGGGGGGGTGAAGACAACATTCATCAAGAGAATGAAGAGTGCAAGAGGGAGTGTAAGGAATAATAGGAGAAGAGAGATATAGAGAAGTTCCAGAATACAAAGTCTTGTGAGCTAGGGTGAGAACTTTCAATTTTATTCTGTAGGCAACTGGCAGCCAGTTGATATGATTTTAATAAGGAGAAGACATGGTCAAAGCAACAAGCAGATGGGATCAGGGTCCCTCAAACTTTGTTGGAAGGCCTTATGCATTTGACAACTTGAGCTGTCCAAATAAAAGCAGCATATCTCCCAGGTGACTGAAACCAACTGGTCTTTACCTAGAAACCTTGGTTCCCTTCACCCTCTGGGAGCAGCCACACATGGCGTTGTCTGGAGTGGCAAAGAGATCCAAGTGCCAAAGATTCTGTTCCATCAGACCAGATTCTTACAGATATGCACATAACTCCTTTGTTACTCCTTAATATCAAGGGCCCCTCTAAACTTCCCCTCCCTAGCTATGACAGTACTCAAGACATGACAGAGAAAAGCTCATTCTCACAGCATCTCGTTGGCCCAGATGGCTATGGTGCCCTCTTCTATCCATGCAAGTGGACTACTCAGTTCTACTGGAGCCATCTGTGGCTCTTCACCTAGTATTGTGGCTCTACCCCAGTCTGCACTCTCTCTCTCTGACTTCATGGTGCTTGATATTACACCTGGATATTAACACCTAAGGTCAAGGAGGTCCTCCTATCAGCCCCCAAACTCTCCGGCAAGCATTCGTACTTGTGGGCCCAGACGATGGGATACAACCTGTTCTGCTAAACTCATGACTTACCTCCTGCACCTTGCCCAGTCTGGACTCAAAATTACCTTTGTCCAACTCCACCTAGTAGAGATAGAGTTGACATCTATGTGGTCATAGTAGGATGCTATCTCCACCCACCCACTCATATCGAGCTTCATGGGGGGGGGGGGGGGCTTATGAACATGTATCCTCCCACTTGAGACCTCAACATTCTCCTCACTGCACTCATGGAAAGCAAAGCCTCTCTGCCTTTATGTCTGCAAGGCATGTCAGTGAGCTGTAAGCTCTGGTCACTTACCTACCCTGTACACAGTTTTTGCACAGTAGGGTATTGCTTTGCTGCTTTCCAGGCATCACCCACGTGTGGCTGACATATCCTTCTTGTCCAGGGAGAAAAGTGTCTCCCAATTTATTTAAAATAGTTATAGTCTGCCTATTTAATACAATTATGTTTGAAAAGTATGATTGAAACAATACATATCAGACAGAAATGCTTATGCATTTAATGCTCATATACCAGATAACAAAAATAATTAGAAATGCATAAGGAACATAAATCTGCATGGCTGTACAACACAATTTGATTTCTGACGCTTTGCAAGAGTTTGCATTGGGCTGGATGGGGCAGTATTGTCTTCTCTTCCCTTGCAGTAGCTTGATTTCACTGGATTGTGTGTGTATTGTGTCTCCTGACAGGGTTACAGCCTTCTTTTAGGACCCAAGGTCCCTTAGCTGTCTTGGAACAATTTGATGTCATTTATAGCATTCTGTAGTAAGTATCTGAGTTCATCCCTAGTCCTCAGGAGTCTTTCCATTACTCTTCAGGCTTGTATTGCCAAATGTGCCATGTGATGAGACAAAGGCGAATGCGATTCTGGCAGTTGTGTTGGGAGTGTGACCCCTAACCTCTCTTCTGGTCTGTCTTGATGAGTGCTGCATAGAGATTTGCAGATTTTATGTCGGACCAACAGTAGTCACTGAGGCACCCATGTTTATCCTTGATTGCCTGTGGTGAGCATATGCAGGCAAAGTGTGAACTAGTGCCTACAGCCTGATGGCCAAATGTTAGTGGTCACATTTCACAGAACAATCTTACAGGAACTGAGCACAGACCTTTGGTAGTCTGATGGCTGGGGGGTTACATTGTGGCAAGACTAGAAGAGTTTACCATGTTGTGTGTGTATGTGCTGGCCATCCCCAAAGGTGGCTGGTTCTGCTTTTATAGTGCTAAGGGGTGTGGGAGGGTCCTGTGTGGACAGAAAGTGGTGTATGACACTAGATGTTTAATGCTCATTGGTATATTGTTTACACCCCCCCCCCCTTTCCCTTACCAGTCACTTCCATGCTGTGAACCCTGGACTGAAGGAGGATACCCTGGAACTTCTGGTGAAAGGTCAGTATTAAGATACTTTATTCATTGGATGAACCGCTGCAGCCAAGTGATGACACAAAGGCACATGTGATCCCACCAGCCAGGCTGTGCCCTGTGACCCCTCCATGGCCTTTTTTCAGGTCTGTAATCTTGGTGAGTGATGCAAAGGTGTGCTCATTTGCTGTAAGGCCAGACCAACAGGAAATCTGGGATCTCTTTGTCCTCTCTCAAGAATATAGAGGCTGGGGCATTGAGACATCCAGAACAAGACGGTATGATAATGCCCGGCCTGGGGTCATCAGGGTCACAGCCAAGATCTGGCAGGTAGGGTATGACCGCTCATCTTTGGTAATCTGATGGCTGCTAGGTCAGGATGGCTACTAGAACAGTGGGAGAAATTATCTGCAAGGCTTTAGCTGTTTCAATGTAATTTATCTACAATTTGCACGGTACCGAGAAAAATAATGAAGAAACTTAGCGTGGCTGGAGTAGGCCAAATACTCTATGCAAGACTCCAGGCTTTTCTTTGTATATCACACTGAGATGTGGACGGTAACTCCTGCAAAGTTTCTGAAGGATTACTGCATTGGATTCTTTTTCTGTTCTCACCCTGCAGCTGTATCTCGTCACTCACATGAACTCCCTGCAGCCTTGGAGGATTCTGACTTGTCTCCAGCTAATCGTCTTTTGCACCTCAATGTGCTGAAGATGAATTGTTACCTACTGACTCAGCTGCTTGAAGCCTTTGAAGCAGAGACGTACAAGATGGGACTGAACATGGAGCCATGTGGGAAGGTGAGGAATGGGAGAGATTCAGCTCCTTTGCATGACAGTTCTCGTTGTGTGTGCAAGTAATTTTTTTCACTCTTATCTCTTCTCCTTGCAGGGGAAGAAAATGAAGGTCCAGGGTTCTGGCTTTGACTGGCAAGTGGAGCGAGGGCAGGTGCTACAGATCCTTAGTCACTTGCTGCAGCTAGATGTACATAAACTCTGGGGCCGTGCTGTGGTGGAGGAAGAGTTTGTCAGGTTATTATCTTAGGGGAAAGACTGCATTTTAAGAACATAAGCGTTGCCATACCAGGAGAGACCGAAGGTCCTTCAAGCCCATTATCCTGTTGCCAACAGTGGCCAAGATTTCCAAAACAGTACAACAGATTTTATGCTGCTTATCCTAGAAATAAACAGTGGCTTTTCTCAAGTCCATCTTAATAATGGCTTAT
Source organism: Microcaecilia unicolor (assembly GCF_901765095.1). NCBI lineage: Eukaryota > Metazoa > Chordata > Amphibia > Gymnophiona > Siphonopidae > Microcaecilia > Microcaecilia unicolor. The sequence continues at coordinate 34,758,758 of NC_044044.1, forward strand.
GGACTTTTCTTTTAGGAAATTATCCAAACCTTTTTTAAACCCTTCCAATATTCTCTGGTATCAGGTTCCAGAGTTTGTAATTACACATTGTGTGAAGCTTCATTGTGTGCCCCTTAGTTTTAGTATTTTAGGAGAGAGTAAATAAGCGATTGGCTACCTGTTCCACGCCGCTCAGTATTTTATAGACCTTCGATCATATCTTCCCCTCAGCCGTCTCTTCTACAAGCTGAAGACCCTTAGCCGCTTTAGCCTTTCCTCGTAGGGAAGTCTTTCTATCCCTTTTTATCATTTTTGTTGGATGTTGGTAATAGGATTGAGGTGGCTTTTGGGCCCTCTGTTTTGGCAGAAAAATCCTCATCTTCCCACCTGTGTTAAGCATTGCTTTGTTAAATACCGCATGTTCTGTACTGGGCTGATTGGAAAGGAAAGAAAATTAGCAAGTACGACCAAATTATTCCATGAAATCCCATATGCAGTTTGTGTCTATTCCTTTCTGCTGCAAGTAATCTGTGGGCAGTGAAGGAATTAAAGGAGGCAGTTTTCAGGCAGCCCCATTAAACCGTGTTGTTGCAGCTCCTGGTCTCCCAATCTGTCGTTTTGTGAGCCTCTGCTTCTTTCTCTTCCCATCTCTGATATCTGCCTTCATTTATTTCATTACTCTCCCACATTTGTCTTCCTCAGCATGATATCTAGCTCCTGCTATAAGATCCTAGAGAACCAAGCTATCGCCCAAGTGAAGAACAGACCTGTGCGTGATGCTGTTGCACACCTGCTGGGAGTGCTGGTGAAACGCTATAATTACATGCTGAGTGAGTGACCTACGGGGCAGGGAAAAAGGGCATAATTTTATGTGTATTTTTAAAACGATATCAAAATATTAATAGCATAATTTCAGGATAATCCTCGTATAATTGTAAATATTTTTGAAAGATGGGACAGTGGTCAGTGAGAATCTTTATCTGGAAATATTTTAACTGTGTTGGATGCATGGCTCTCCGCATATTATCTGCTAGAACAATGAATTGTCATAGTCTGTGGTCCATTGTACCTAAGTGTACTGTGTAAACTGACAAATTTCAAGTTTTAGATTGAGGATTTCTCTTATTTTAATGGAATTTATCTATTTCAGATGTATTTCTGCTATGAATCGGCCATAAAATGAAAAATAAGAAAAGGATGGCTGATTTTCTTTTTACTACTAAGCCACACTAAGGGCGTTCTAGTGTTTTTAGCATGCTAAGTCGCCTATAGGAACATATGGGCGACTAGCATTTAGCTTAGCGCACGCTATAGTAAATAGGGGTGGTTTGCTGAACATAGCTGGTCAAGTTCTGATAGGTTGTATTCTGTGTTTTTTTGTAATGTTGGTTTTCAGCTAATAAAACTTCTGCATCAGAACTTCATAAGCATTCAAGTAAACTTTAAAATGCATGTGTCTTTATACTTGCATTTATTATAGCATTACCTAAATACAATAATTTATTTCCAGTGTTCCTATTTTCTTCCACTTTCTTCTTCCTTCAGTCTACCTTTCCAGGAAATTTTCCATCTCTGCTTGTAGCCCTGGACCCAGGGCCATGGTAAAGGCATTAATTATTTCACTGTTTGTGCTGGAAGAGGCTTCGCTCTCTATATACCATGGTGATTTACCTCTGTCTTTTTCCTCTAGGTGCTAGTCTAAAGATTTGCCAGCTGCTGCAGCACTTTGAACATCTGGCTCCCATCTTTGTGCAGGCGGTGAGTCTGTGGGCCACAGAGTACGGAGTGAAATCCATCGTGGGGGAAATCATGAGGTAAGGGGGCTCATAACCACCAATCCCCACACCACCTCACCCTTCCAGACCCCCTGTCCCCGTTAACCTTCTCCCGGGGCAGTTGCTTGATCTCGGCATCGGTCTCCTGTTTTACGGATAAAATTGCTGGTTTTATTTTTCTCTTTCTCTCTCCCTCTTTCCCCTCCACACCCATGTTGCTCAGAGAGATTGGACAGAAGTGCCCGCAGGAGTTTGTGCGGGAGACATCTGGTGTGAGAGCATATTCAGTATTCCTAGTGGAACTAGCTGAGAAGATCCCTGCTGTGATGCTCCCCAGTATTAGTGTATTACTGGATCATCTGGACGGAGAGGTGCGAGAGGAATAATATTTAACATGTAACTAGGTAGTGTTCACAGCGTGTGCATATTAATGGTTCTGTGTACCCTGTCCTTTAGAGCTACATCATGCGGAATGCAGTGCTTGGGATCATGGTAGAGATGATAATCCAGGTGCTGAATGGGGAAGAGCTGGAAGAGATGGCACGGCATACACGTGACCAGTTCTTGGACACGCTGCAGGAACATATGCATGATGTCAATGCCTTTGTACGAGCTCGGGCACTGCAGAGCCTCATCCGTATTGTGCAATGCAAGGTACTGCTCTTTGTCGCTTCAGTAATGTAATGCCTTAGTGCGACTCCCCGCCCCCCCCCCCCCCCCCCCCCCCAAGCCTCTGCCCCTATGCTAGAAACCTGCTCGTCAGCTCTGGACTAGTAACTCTGCCTTGCAACTATTCCCTGGTAGTTTCTTGGGGTTATGATGCTACAAAAGATATAGGATTTGCAGTTCCCAGAAATAATACCCACAGACTAAACAGAAAACGCTTGGAATGCCCTCCCGCAGGAGGTGGTGGAGATGAAAACGGTAACGGAATTCAAGCATGCGTGGGACAGGCATAAAGAAATCCTGTGCAGAAGGAATGGATCCACAGAAGCTTAGCTGAAATTGGGTGGCAGGGGGAAGAGGGGTTGGTGGTTGAGAGGCTAGGATGGGGGAGGGCAGATTTTTATACGGGGTCTGTGCCGGAGCCGGTGATGGGAGGCGGGACTGGTGGTTGGGAGGCGGGAAATACTGCTGCACAGATTTATACGGTCTGTGCCTGAAAAAGACAGGTACAAATCAAGGTAAGGTATACACATATGAGTTTATCGTGGGCAGACTAGATGGACCGTGCAGGTCTTTTTCTGCCGTCATCTACTATGTTACTATGAAAACTACTTCCACTGATCAGATGCCTGCAGTTTTATTTATTTATTACATTTGTAGCCCACATTTTCCTACCTATTTGCAGGCCCAGAGTACCTTTTTTTTTAATCTAATAACTTGGAAACAGCAAACAATATTAATTTGGTACCAGTCTGTCTACAAGAGGCTGTATGAACTGGGACTAGGCTTTGGCCACAAGTCTTCCATTGTACTTTCCAACCAACTAGAGAGGTTCTCAACCTGTTCCATAGAAGCAATTATAACACTACCACTACCTTTCATAACAAATACAGTCTGGTACTAACGTCCACGTTACAGCCCAATGTTAAAAGCGTTTCGCGGGAGAGGGGAGTAGCCTTGGTTTTGAGTTGGAACAGCAAGGTTAATCTCTTCAGTCCTGGATGACAGGAACTGCAGAACATTTGCAGATTTTTGCTCAGATCAGGATAACAGTTGAAAGGTAACTTACAGGTTTGCAGTGAGAGGGGGGAGTCCATATTGGGGAAGGTAAAGGTGCTTCTTTTTCCACAGGATGGTCTGTTCTCATGGCCACCCTTACATATTCTTTTTCACCAGGTTCTCCCTCTGAACCGTTTCAATGCAGTGGTTACCTTAGTGGTGGGACGGCTCTTTGACAAGTCTGTGAATGTATGTAAGATGGCCATCCAGCTACTGGCAACTTTCCTTGCCCACAACCCTTTCACGTGCAAGGTACGTATGCTTTCTAGTATTCCTGGCGCACAGCCATGGGACCTGCAAAGTATGTGTACGTATAGGCTGTGGTCTTCCTTGCTTCAAGGGAAGCTGGGTCTGAGTTGTAATACTGAAAAATAAGGAGGGAGCAGGAAGGATTGTGTCCTGCTTGAGAAGTGGGATTGGGGCTCTTACTCTTCTGTTTTGTCCTTATAGCTGAGCAGTGTGGATCTGAAGATGCCACTAGAGACGGAGATGAGAAAACTAATGGAAATGAAGCAGCAGCAGAGAGGATCCACTTCAGGTATAGCGCACCCCCCCCACACACACACACACACACACACAGGTAGTGGCAACTTTATTATCCTTCTAGACCAGTCTACATATGGGTTTATGCCATCCTTCCAGCAGATGGAGAAAAAGATCCCCCAACTTTTAGTATCCCTCCAGATCTGTCCAGACACATGGGCAGGAATGAGTTGAGCAGCTAATACAAGAAGGAAATTAAAGGATGGGTCTGTTTCGTGCTGCCAGAAGACTCAAGGCTTCAGGGCCGATCCAAGGGAAAACCTTGCTGCAGAAGCCATGAGGTAAGTGGGCCGAATGCAGGGAACGTGAAGGATTGAGAAGTATATACAATGGTGACACAAGCCGAGCACAATGGGTGTTGCGTGGCCCAAGTATCGGGTCATCTGGCTACAGCTACACTTGCGAAGAGGAGTAGCCGTCAGAGTGGTTTGCTGCAGTGGAGCTTGCACCTTCCTAAAATGGATGCCTTGGTGCTAGCTTTCCACAAAAAGACACTCATTCTGGGTGAAGGCAGCGTAGTGCTGAAGGGCCCACAGGATTCTGGGAACAAGCATTACTGAAACAGATACAACTGTATCTGTTGTACTGACCTTGCAAGTGGCAATTTGTGGAAATCACGTGGTGGGTTCCGCCTTTCTAACGGACACTTTCCATAGTGACTCTCCAGATCAGTTGGGTTATGCACGCCTACCATCAGGTGGAGACTGAGAACATCTAACTTTGAAACTGAATAAGATCCCTGTGCAGTTCCTTTGCAGCCATTGTGTGTTCTTGGTCTCCAGTGGTTATTTAGTTGTTAGACGAGGTGTGATGTTTAGCTTCCTTGTGGATCTTCTTATGAGTGTTTTTCTAGATTGAAATTTTCGTTAGAAGTACATAAGTATTGCCATACTGGGAAAGACCAAAGGTCCATCAAGCCCAGCATCCTGTCTCCAACAGTGGCCAATCCAGGTCACAAATACCTGGCAAGATCCCAAAAAATTAAAACATTTTATAATCCCAGAAATAGTGGATTTTCCCCAATTCAATAATGGTCTATGGACTTTTCCTTTAGGAAGCTGTCCAAACCTTTTTTAAAACTCTGCTAAGCTAACCGCCTTTACCACATTCTCTGACAACGAATTCCAGAGTTCAATTACACGTTGAGTGAAGAAACATTTTCTCCAATTCATTTTAAATTTACTACTTTGTAGCTTCATCGCATGCCCCCTAGTCCTGCTTCATCGCATGCCCCCTAGTCCTAGTATTTTTGGAAAGCATAAACAGACGCTTCACGTCTACCTGTTCAACTCCACTCATTGTTTTATAGACCTTTATCATATCTCCCCTCAGCCGCCTTTTCTCCAGCAGATGGTGAATTTTAGGCATATTTATTCCTTACTAAAGTGTATAGACCAGCCACCTCCTAATAGGTGGAATAAATAACCAAGGCTACGTTTAGAATGAGAAATGTGATCATTTAATTGTACTCATCAAGCACAATACCTAGGAATAAATAAATCACCCAAGGCTGCAGCAGTTTGCTCTTTATTAGATACCTTATTTCTTATCAAGTATTTGTACAATTAGCAGATCAGTGATATCACTGGGAGTACAGAACATTGCTACACGACATTACTTTTATATCTGAGACTCCAAAGAATGCACTAGCAATCAAATCCTTTTATTATTCTCCAAATATATGTACAATCAAATGATTATGGGGGTACAGTCCACAGCTACACATAAATGTTCTGGGTCTGAGTCTCCAATGTTTTATTTTAGGGTCTTTTTCACCCTCACCCCAAATTACCAGCTAAAGCCAATTTACATATATAAAAGACCCAAGGGTGCTTATGAGAAAGCAATAGGATTACTTGCCAATTAATTGGTTTCTCATGGGAGTGCAGCCCGGTTTGCACAAAGGTGTGCTGGCTGTGACTTTCTCACCCCCAAGAAATAGGAAGTACAATCACTTATATACGCTCATTAACATAACAGGTTATTCTGACAATAATCCCATTTATTGAATATATGCTAATGTAATGGTTAACACTGATTGGCTATAGTAATGAGTTGATTAGTATTTACTGGAAAAGCTTAATAATAGACCAGCTCTTACTGGAAGACTAAGTTATCTTCTTGAGGAGTTATCTTGTTCTGTTTTTCACCAAAACATCTGTGACTACTATAATTCCTTCTATGATGGAAGCTTTGTCTTCTGACCCAATTTATTCTGAGCTCCATTTACCTTGGGGGAGACTCTTTGGTTTGTTTCTTTTTCTGACCCAGTTTATTCCTGTAGAGTTCTCCTTTTCCAGCACAAGAACCTTAAAAGGAGAAGGAATGACGTTTACTGGAGACTGTGGGTAGAGTATCAGTCCTGATCCTTTCTCATCTGGGGTAGGAATTTTGGAGAGTGAGCTTTGGGGGGGGGGGGGGGGGGGAGTAGCTGGTAGTGGTAAGTCCGATTAATGTTTGACTATGAACTGCTTTGGAAGGCTGCAAGTTCTGCTTGGAGCAGAGGAGGGATCATCAGAGCAATGCAGTGTGTGCAAGTCATGAATCCCACAGGAAATGGTTGGCGGCGGCCTGTCTTCTGATTTGCTACAGCATCTGAATATGCCAGGAATTTTGGGCTCTCCGGCAGGACCGCTGTGCAGTTTGATGCAGGAGAGAGTGGGAACGGGCACAGTTTTGTCAGGGCCGACTGGCAGTGAGGTACTGCCTCTGTCTGAACACACACGGAGTACAGCCACTATTTTACAGCTCCCCTGCTCATGAAGACTGGGGAGTTTTTTGATATGTGAATACTAGAAAGCTGGGAACTGTATGGGACTCTATAGAGAACATAAGTATTGCCATATTAGGACTGACTGAAGGTCCATCAAGCCCAGCATCCTGTTTCCAGCCGTGGCCAATCCAAGTTACAAGATCCCAAAACAGTAAAATAGATTTTATGTTGCTTAACCTAGAAATAAGGAGTGGATTTTTCCGAAGTCCATCGTAACAATGGCTTTGACTTTTCTTTTAGGGTGTTATACAAATCTTTTTTTAAACCCTGCTAAGCTAACCGTTTTTAACCATATTCTCTGGCAACAAATTCCAGAGTTTAAACACATTGAGTGAATAAATGTTTTCTCCAGTTTTGTTTTAAATTTACTACTTAATAGCTTCATTGCGTGCCCTCTAGTCCTAGTATTTTTGGAGAGAGTAAACAAGCGATTCACGTCCACTCATTTTATAGACATCTGTCATATCTCCCCTCAGCTGTCCCTTCTCCAAGCTGAAGAGCCGTAGCCACTTTAGCCTGTCCTCATAGGAAGTCATCCCATACTCTTTTATCATTTTCGTTGCCCTTCTCTGTACCTTTTCTAATTCCATTAAATTTTTTTTGAGATGTGGTGACCAGAATTGCACACAGTACTCGAGGTGCGGTTGCATCATGGAGTGATACAAAAACATTATGACATTCTCATTTTTGCTTGCCATTCCTTTCCTAATACCTAACATTCTATTCCATAGCTTATTTGAAGTTCAGTTTGTTCTGTCTCCATCTGCTGGTCGGAGTGCATAACCCATTTGTGCTGGTCTGGAGGGACTAATGGAAAGCCAGTTAGCAGGTAAGATCTAATTGCTCCTTTGCTTTCTTAGGTGCCGCTGCACACTGAGCAGAGGGTTTCAAAGTATCAACAATGACACCTAGATCCTTTTCCTGGTCGGTGACTTGGAACCTTGCATCACATATCTATAGTTCAGGTTCCTCTTTCTTATATGCCCAATCTGCAGTCTAGTAGTCCTTTGCATCCATCTGCTGATAGGGGAGCATGAACTTATGTCTGGACTAAGGCCAAATTTTTCCTTCCCTACTTTCTTGAAATTAAACATCTTTAACTTCAGTTTTTATATGGTGTGTAGTGGCGGCCATGTTCCCTTTTGGTGGTCTGCCTTTTGAATTGCCTCTACCTTGTCTGTGCCTCTGTAGATGTGGTCTCCAGCACGGAAGGTAATACTTCAAGTGGTGGTTTGAATATTTGGTTTAGGTGTCTATAAAACGATCTGTGTTGTGCCTCTGCAGCTGCCCTTGTCTCAGCAGAGGAGGAGTGGGAAGCCATGCTACCAGAGATCCAGGGCTGCTTACAGATTATCCTACAGGGAAATCTTGAGGAAGAGGAGGATGTAGGAAGTGGCATTGGAGAGGGAGAGATGCCAGAAACTGTTTCAGAACACATTGTCCTGCTGTTGAAAAAATCAAGCTATAAGTGAGTGGTGAGGCCTCTGCTCCCAGACTCTACCTGACTTTCTGCTCCCCATGTACCTCAAGTTCTGATCTCACTATTCTGCCTAGGGATGCCATTGCTCTTGCACGGGCAGCCATGTCGCACTTTAAGGGTACCAAGCTTTTCCCAGGAAGCATGGAAGAAGATGAGCAAACAAGGCTTCTGAGTCTGCTGGAAAAACTTTTCAAAGGTATTATAGAGCTATAGTTAATTAAAAATTTGCTGTACCGCCAGGCTAAAAATGCATCATGGCAGTGAGTGTTTCCGTTCAGGGCAGTAACTTGCTCTGTCTTCCATCTCTGTCTTGTTTTCTGCTGTTGAAATCCTTTGCATTGGCTTAATACACTCCCAAGTTTATCTGAGGGTGTTGATAAAGCCTGGACAATTGAGCATCTGTATTTATGGGTCCTGTATGGCTGTTTCATAAGGGAGTATATATCATGCATATGGGTGAACTGGATCCTACGTTAAACTCTGACCCTATGGTGGAGTAGAGAAACTGTCTCAGAACTTTCTAGAGACCTTGTTTCAGCAGATATGTCTTGTATGTAATAAAGGCTGTTCAGACAGACGAATGAATGATCTGGGAATTTGTCTTCATTTCATATTCATCACTGGAAGGCCTGAGTCTTTGCTTAAAAGCTTGCATGGCTTTGGCAGTGTCTCTTAGGTTACAGGAATCCTGGGCATGGGGTCTGGGTTGCTCCTCACTCCAGGTGTGATTTTGTAACCCTAATGCAGATAAGGAGCAGAGTGTGAGAACAAGTGACAGTGAGAGAGAGGAATCTGCAGTGGAGAATCCAGAAGTAGGTTCTTCAGCTGCTCAAGTGCAGCAGTCTCAACTTCTGAAACAGGAGATGCTAGTGCAGTATCTGAGAGACGCTTTCAACTTTGCTGTCAAGATTGAAGAAGCCATTAATGTGATCAGTAAAATGATGTATGAAACAGCAGTATCAGGTATGAGGGTGAAGGAGAGCAGACCAGACCATTGCGTCAGGGATGATTGGGTTGTTAGGGAGGAGGATTGTAAAGGCTACGCTGTCAGGTATGGAAAAAAAAAAGGGTGGGGGGGTATTAGACAAGATGGAGGGAGGGCAGAAGTGTTGGATGAGAAGAAAGGGGTGGGAATGGCAGTATCAGAGAGGGGAAGTGAAGGCAAGTGGTGTAACGTATAGCATATTGCCATGGTACATTTATGACTGTCTTTTCTCACTGTATTTGTATCTTTCAGTGGTACAGGAGGTGATTGATTTCTTTGTGACAGTCTCACAGTTTGACATCTCACAGGCTGTGGTTGGGATTCGCAGGATGTTGCCATTGGTGTGGTCCAAAGAGGCAGGTGTGAGAGAGGCTGTGGTGAATGCATACAGGAGGCTTTATCTGACTCCCAGTGGTGAGTCAGCCAGGTAAAAAGTGCCACCTCAACTTCTTAGGATTTATTTGTCTGTGTCCCATGCATCGCTGTCTTGTCAGAGTTCTCATGTATACTACGATTCCTCCTGTCTTTGATCTCGTCAGTGTATGTTTGAAATATCTATTCCTTCTTGCACCTATTACCCACATCAGTTCAGTTTATTTTTCCAGTGGAGAAATTAGATCTTACCTGCTAATATTCTTTCCTTGCATGCCTCCAAACCAGTCCAGAGGCTTGAGCTTGTGCTGTCCTACCAGCAGGTAGAGATTCTGAGATCCATCTACTAGCAGGTGGAGATAGCACAAATTTGTACAGTGCCTAGTGGACATCATGCTTCCTGGCTAGTCAGTTTGCTTGTCTGGTTAATGTTAGGTTAGTGAGTTGTTTAAGGTGGATGTTTTTATTCTGAATTTCTCCTTACCTGCTTGCTTATGTAAGTACAGAGGAGCTGGACTGGATTCCAAGAGAGAGATGTCTTAGGTCAGTTTTCAGTTCTCTGTCTCCACCTGCTGGTTGATGGACACAACTATCCCACAGGTTCTGGTAAAGTGGGAAGTAATTTTCTTTCCATTAGTATCAGGTAAGATCTAATTTCCCCATTTGGGCAAAGTTCTTTCAGGACACCAAACAAGTTACCTCTTGGGTAATGTACTTTATGGAACAGTTGGGCAAACTGAGACCATCTCATGAGTTAGAATACCTTGGAGTTTGTGTCAACGTTCGTCTGGGATAAGTTTTATTGCTGAAATTCAGAGCTCAGAACTTAGTCATAGATTTGACAATAGCTCAACAGCAGGAAGCCACATACTTGGAGCTATCTCAGGATCTGTGGCAGCAATGCTGGAGGTGGTTCAGTTGACCAGGGCCCATGTGCTTTAGAAACGTTAAGTAGTAGTAGCTGCAGATGCCCTGCTTTCTTAATGGTGGTCACAGACTGAGGAGTTGGTGAGGCTCTCCCTCCAAAGGAAAGTGAGAAGCATGCTGGCTTCAGACTACCAGTCTGGACCAGGGCATGAGTCTGAACCCCCCAGAGTGATCAATTTAAGGAAAATGGAAAACATATGGTCCCTTGCTCGTCATTGCAAATACTGAGCATCTAAGGCTGCACAATGCCCTTATATGCAAAGCACATAGGACTACTTTTTTTCTCCGTCTCTATCTGCTGATTGACGGGTATAATCCACACGTTCTGGGCTGGTCTGGTAGGACAAAGGGAAATAAAATTAGCAGGCAAGACTTAATTTCTCCTTGTATGGAACTTCTTTTGCCTTTGGCTGGCTCCTTGTTGCTATTTAATTCTTTTGTGTTCCTTCTTTCACAGGCTAAAGGCCCAGGCCCTGGTTCACAATCTCTCTCTCCTTATGGTGGATTCTTCACTGGGGACTATTCGGTGTCTGGAGGAAATTGTGAGTACCTGACACTTTCCACCCTTTTAGTTCCTCCTCCCTGCTCCTTTCCAGTCTTCCATCTGCAGTTAAATTTGATGTTTTGTTTTGCCTACTTTAGGTATCAGAGTTTGTACAGAAAGACGAGATCCATCCTGCTGTTATCCAGTTTCTGTGGGAACAATTCACTGGAAAGTGTCCGTGCTCTGTGTTGGAACGACGGGCTGCTATCATGTTGCTTGGGATGTTGGCGAGGTAAGGTCAGAGTTCGCCTGTGCTCTGCTGTTAGGTTGTTACTGTCTATGGGCTGTATAACAGCTTCACAGTATTTGGCTAGTGTTTCTCTATACTGCCCAAGCACATGGAGAGGGTCTCAGCACTGTGTGATTTGACTCCAGCCACTTGAAAATTTCTACTGTTGGCTTAATGTACCAAGGTGGAGCAGAAGGTACATGAGCAGGGAAGAAATCGTTCATGCCAGGGGTCAAAAAAGTAAACAATGTTAGGAATTATTAGGAAACGGATAGAGAATAAAACAAAACAAAAAAATCATGCCTTCCTAGGTGAGACTGCACCTTGAACATTGTGTGCAATTTTGGTTACAGCATTTCAAAAAGGAAAACTTTCATAATTGATAATTTCTTTCCTTTAGTCGCAGCAGATGAATCCAGTCACATGTGGGTTGTGTCCATCTCCTAGTAGGTGGAGATAGCACTGATTTGTACATTGTCTAGCGGACATCAGTCTTCCTAGCTAGTCAGTATATCTCTTAACGGAGATCTTTTGGGATCTTACCAGGTACTGAGGACCTGGATTGGCCATTGTTGGAAACAGAATACTGGGCTTTGGATTGTCCCAGTATGGCAACACTTGTGTTCTAATGTCGTAATTAAGTACTGTAGCTGGGTTTGTAAAAGATTTAGACAAATTCTTGGGTGAAAAGTCCATAAACGTTTATTAAAATAGATCTTGAAAGAGCCACTGCTTATCCTTGGGAGTAAGTAGAATCTAGCTCGGTGGTCTTCACTAATTTTTAAGCTGAGGCCACTTTGAATCCAAATGAGCTCAAGCGGAGCCATCAAATATCTTCCTATGCAGGGTTGTGACACTGCTGACCAGTGTGTTTCAATGACATCCATCCCCCACCAGGCTTTTCATTTGGAGGCATCTCTCAAGGATGTAGTCATTTCTGAAATGCATTCTCTTTGTCTATTGAGAAAATGCCTTGTCGTTCAAGCATGCTGTTCTCTTCCCCCCCCCCACAACTGCTTTCTGATTTGTCATGAGCTTGAGAAGTGAGGCAGAGAATAGAAAAAACAGCGATGAGGGCTTCCCCAAAGGTCTCCAGGGGGGCCACCATTGAAGAACAATGATCTAGCTACTTTTTTGGCATCCTGCCAGGTGCTTGTGACCTGGATTGGCCACTGTTGCAAATAGGATGCTGGTTCTTTGGTCTAATCTAATGTGGTAACTGTTATGACTGTTACTTTGCCTCCATTAAGCAAGGGGTCTGGTGCTTTGCTTTGTAATCAAGACTCATCCACTTCTCCATTTTGTTTGGGTTGACAGAGGGCGGCCGGAGATTGTGGGCAGTAACTTGGACACTCTGGTGTCAGTGGGCCTAGGAGAGAGGGTGCAGGAGGATTACCAGCTCGCATGTGAGGTGTGCAACTGTATCCTTAAAATCACAGACGGCAAGAAGGTGAGAAGGGAAGGAACCACCTCTGTTCATCAGCCAGGGAAGCCTGTGGTACTTGCCCTTTGTGCTAGGGGGCACTAGAGCAGTGATAGATGACAGGCAGGTACTGTTAGGTTAATTACCTATATTGATTTGTTGCAGCCTGCAATGAGTGAAAAGGACTCTCCCTTTCGTCTGGCCAGTGATCACATACTGTTTGAGAGACTGACAGATGCTATCGTAGAAGGTAAGAAGCAGGACACTCTGGGGTACAGAATTAATATTCCTTTACTTGGAATTACACCTGCTTACGTTGCCGTTTTACCTCTAGTGATCAGGAATTCTTCATTGTCTCGTGCAGGTATTGGCCAGCCAGTGCTTTACTGGGTCTTATTTACAGAGACCGCTCTCTCCCTTATCTATCAGTTGGCTGAGGAGCCGGAGAGAATCTCTGCACATATCCTGCAGCGCTGCAGCCATCGGGTACACGAGCAGCTGAGCAGCCAAACACAAAGCCTGGAAGGAGAAGGTGAGAGGCGAGAACACAGGAAGAGTTAGGTGCAAAGAGCCTGGGGAGAGGTAGAGAAGGCACATGAGCAATTATAACAGCCTGGAGGATTGGCTACTTATAAGGAGTAATGTTATGGTGTATTTACTTGGAAGGTGGGAGATCTGCTGCTTATGTTTCAACATTTTATTGAAAAGTCATATTAATATACGTAGTCATTCAATTCTTTGTACAACAAAATAAAATACATCAATCTGGCTTCCGAGTTGTTGTTTATTTATAATTTTCTTCCCCCCCCTTCCCTACTTCTCCCCTCCCCTCAGATCCCTGTGTGTGTTGCCAATTTAACAAGGGATAAATATAGGTATTCATTGTTCATTTGCATATAATGTTGTAGTCTGTATCATTCCCAACCCTCCTAATCTAGGTACAACACTGGAAACTAATTTACAACATCTTGTCTGAGAAGGAGCCCTTGTTCTGGTGGCTCCCTCTCTAAAGCTTAACATTAACTGTTAACATAAGTGTCTATAAACCTGGATCGTATACCCGTAGTGGTACAACAAATGTACTCACACATACGGGTGTAACTAGTGACCACATCATCCGTTCATTCATACTCTAATGCGTCTTATCCTCCCTGTTATTCATCCTTCCCTCCCCCCCGATCCCCCCAACATCCCTCCCTCTTCTTCTTGCCAACCATGCAGGGGAAGGCCTGTTAACGACGGGTGAGATCTGCTGCTTAATCGCTTCTGCCTACCATCTCCTTTCATGACTCTTAGCGTTTTCTCCTTGGGCTGTGTGTCTAACTCCAGGACTTTCTTTTTTCTCTCTCTCTCTCTCTCCCCAGATTTGCCAGAGACCAGAGCCCCTGCACCTGGAGCTCCATCAGAGCTGGGCCCTGTTTTACCCTCATTCCTGCTAGTTCACCTGTTGTCTCTGGCAGGGACCACGGCACTGCAGCAGCTGATACACTTGGAGCGCTCTGTTGGTTCTGAGCTCCGCAGACGGCGGGTCTTGAAAGAAGAACAAGAGGCCAAGGATTCTGCAGGGAAGCAGAGCAAAACCAAGGTGAAGAGGCAGAGAATACAGATACCTTAGAGAGCAGAAGCAGTGTGGCTTGTACAGGAGTAGCTGGTACATTGGGGATTGGCCCAGCCTCTGCTGATATGAGCTTTGCCTTTTACAGGGGAATGAGAGCACCATGGACGAAGAACTGGGGCTGGTGGGGGCCTCTGCTGATGACACAGAGGCTGAACTTATTCGCAAGATCTGTGAGACAGAGCTCTTAGATTGTGAGTGTTAATGGCAGAAACCTGCTCTCTCCCTTCACCCTCCAGACCACGCCAAATGAGTGGGTATACGCACTCCTACCAGCAAATAGAGACTGAGAACCATTGGCTTCAAAGTGATCCCATAAGTATCCTGTGCAGCCCAAACCAGCAAGTATTTCTCAGTCTGGTAGACGTCCTATTCTGTGCAGTCTAAAAAGTGGTCGAAGAAGGTCTTGTCTAGAGGTTAATTTTTCCCCATAGGTAAAGGAAGGAAGTGGAGGCAATCCCCAAGAGACAGAGATTTATATATGAAAAGGAAGAATAGGCAGGGGTTGGTTCCACCCCGTTGGCCTACACCTTGGTGGCTGAGTTCTCCCCCTCAGCCCTCACCATTGTCCACTGGATGGGGAGTATTCTGTTCCTCAGTTTTACTCCTCAGTTCAGTGCCTTCTATAGCAGGAAGCAGGAGAAAGTTAATTAAATAAAAGGGTCAACACAAGAGTCCTGTACTCTGCTGCTGCAGACTTGACCTGAGGTGGGAGATACCCCAGAGCTCTTCAGCACAGAAATGACTATGCAATTAGAAGTAGAGCTGGCATTAGAGATTCCAGGGGACCCAGTTTTGTCAAGAACCACCACTATCTACGATGCTTCCTGAGTGGAGTTGGTCTCCCCCCACCCCCGCTGCTGCCACGGGTGTGTATGGTAGGACAGATTGAGGGTCTGCCTTCAGGAGCCACAGGAGGAATTGGCCCTGGGGCTGCCTTGCTCTCTTCAGCCCTGCGGGTCCCCTGGGAGCGATAGCCTGTCATCTGGATGCGGTTTGTTTCTGAGAGGTATGAAACCTCCAAGGCATCTGGTGGTTCTCCCTTAGAATTTGCATCTGATTCATGTTGTCGGCCTTTGAGCCGTGGGGGGAGGCCTCGGTGAAGGATGTAACCTTAAAAACTGTCTCTTGTGGCTATTTGTTCAACTATGGGGATCTCAGCTGCATCCCCTGTTTTTGCAGGGAGTCTGTCTTGTTCTTTTTGAAAGAGAAAGTAGTACTGGATTTTCAAAAGGCGTTTGACAAGGTACCTCATGAAAGGCTACAGAGGAAATTGGAGGGTCATGGGATAGGAGGAAATGTCCTATTGTGGATTAAAAACTGGTTGAAGGATAGGAAACAGAGAATGGGGTTAAATGGGCAGTATTCACAATGGAGAAGGGTAGTTAGTGGGGTTCCTCAGGGGTCAGTGCTAGGACCGCTGCTCTTTAATATATTTATAAATGATTTAGAGATGGGAGTAACTAGCGAGGTAATTAAATTTGCTGATGACACGAAGTTTGATTCAAAGTCGTTAATTCGCGAGAAGATTGTGAAAAATTACAGAAGGACCTTAAGAGACTGGGCGGCTAAATGGCAGATGACATTTAATGTGAGCAAGTGTAAGGTGATGCATGCGGGAAAAAAGAACCCGAATTATAGCTACGTCATGCAAGGTTCCACGTTAGGAGTTACGGACCAAGAAAAGGAATCTGGGTGTCGTCGTCGATAATACACTGAAACCTTCTGCTCAGTGTGCTGCTGCGGCTAGGAAAGCGAATAGAATGTTGGGTATTAGGAAAGGTATGGAAAACAGGTGTGAGGATGTTATAATGCCGTTGTATCGCTCCATGGTGCGACCCCACCTTGAGTATTGTGTTCCATTCTGGTTGCCGCATCTCAAGAAAGATATAATGGAATTGGAAAAGGTGCAGCGAAGGGCGACTAAAATGATAGCGGGGATGGGACGACTTCCCTATGAAGAAAGACTAAGGAGGCTAGGGCTTTTCAGCTTGGAGAAGAGACGGCTGAGGGGAGACATGATAGAGGTATATAAAATAATGAGTGGAGTGGAACAGGTGGATGTGAAGCATCTGTTCACGCTTTCCAAAAATAATACTAGTACTAGTGGGCATGCGATGAAACTACAGTGTAGTACATTTAAAACAAATAGGACAGAAGTTTTCTTCACCCAACGCGTAATTAAACTCTGGAATTTGTTGCCGGAGAACGTGGTGAAGGCGGTTAGCTTGGCAGAGTTTAAAAAGGGGTTGGACGGTTTCCTAAAGGTCAAGTCCATAGACCGCTATTAAATGGACTTGGGAAAAATCCACAATTTCAGGAATAACATGTATAGAATATTTGTACGTTTGGGAAGCTGCCAGGTGCCCTTGACCTGGATTGGCTGCTGTCGGGGACAGGATCCTGGGCGTGATGGGCCTTTGGTCTTTTCCCAGTATGGCATTACTTATGTATTGTGGTTGGTTCCCTTTTCCATCCTGAAGGTGGTCGTCTCAAGAACATTTCACTTCCTGTGTAGAGGAGAGTGGGAGGAAGCGGTTGCATAGTTTAGACTAGAGAGGTGCACAGGAGCGGGGATCCAGTGGGGAGGGACCCAGGTAAAAAGGTTGTTCCAGTGTGCACATGAGACGAGTGTGGATAAGGTGGTACATTGGACAGAAGAAGTGGATTTTGGTGTGCTGTACCCATTCCCCCCCCAAAAAAAAAAAAAAACTTTCAGCAAGTTTAGTGCACTTGCATGGCTTTTCTCCAGTCATGTAATAGACATGTCCTGCCCCTGCGTTACGCTTCTGTCAGCAATTTGTGAAATAATGTTCCTTCTGTGTCTGGCTTTTGGATTACATTCAATACAGGGAAAGGGTAGGGGGCTGTAGATCATGGATGGGGTGAAACTTGTGGTATGACACTGATTTGTGATTTTATATTCTCTCAGCCCAGCAGTATTTCTCAGCCTTTGTGCCCCTGGTTCTGAAGGTGTGCAGTAATCCTGGCCGATTCACTGACCCTACTCTGCTCACTATGGCAGCTCTTGCACTTGCAAAATTCATGATGATAAGGTAAGGAGCAGCATTATTTTTGTGTCTTTGTGACCACTCGGATTTCAGATTGTTTTTCCTTTGCAGCGCTGTGTGATAGGCCTTCTGTCTGATTTTAACTTTTATTTTATCCCTAGTTCTGATTTCTGTGACTCTCACCTACGTCTCCTTTTCACCATGTTGGAGAAGTCTCCACATCCTTCTCTTCGCTCTAACATCATGATTGCTGTTGGAGATCTGTCCATGCGCTTCCCTAATGTGATTGAGCCATGGACATCACATCTCTATGCTAGGTGAGCCTTGGGGGAAACTGCATGGGGAGAGAATGACATGTGCCCTCACTCTCAACTCTTGTACACATTCAGACTTGTCTGGTGCAATCTCCACACGTACATGTACGGCAGGAGTGAAGTCTGACATAGGGCTTCCCCCCACTCCCCACCTTACTCTGATAACCCTGCTTACTTTTCTTGACTTAATTCCTTACATGCTTTTCCGTGTTTTACATTCCCTGAGCAATCACAAATTAGTTCTTCTGGTCCCTGTTAAGAAAAATGGAAATCTACTAGGAATAGGGTGTTTCATTTAATTGCTCCCTATAATTTATCCTTATCCTTGTAAAGTCTTTTGGACTCTTGTGAAAACCTTCTATTTCAATGCTGCTTTTGCATGACTGGTGGAGGTCTGGACATTAGAACCAAAAGATGCTGAAATGTGTGTGATTTTTGTATGCTTGACTCTCTTCTATCATTAATGGACTTTCTTTCCTGTTTACTTTTAATTTAATTTAGGTTGTACACTGCTTTGACTTGTTTTTGGCAAGTTAAGTGGTATAGCAAATGTACAAATAAACCGTAAAGGTGAATCCAAAGGAGTATGAGGAGAGGAAGGAAGTGAGACACGGAGCCCCTTTATAGGCTGTGTAAATCTGACCCTGAATAGACTTCCTGAGCCCATCTCTGACCTTATTCAAATCCAGGCTAAAAACCCACCTTCTTTAAATATTAACCCCTTATTCAGCTGTTCAATACCCATGGAGGCCTATTTTCGAAGTAACCTATGGAACTTTGTAAGTCTAAGTGCTTTGAAAACGAGCCCCATGTTTTAATCATTCCCATAATAAATTAAACTCTCTAATCTCTTATTTGTCCTCTTTGTCTTGAATAGATTGTAAGCGCTGTCAAGCAGGGATTTAATCTGTGTTTGCATGCAGAGCTGTATGTGTCTATTAGCAGCATAGAAATTAGTATTGGTAGTAATAATACATGCATTCCCGGCAGATACCCCCCCCCCCCCCCCCCCGACTCTTCCATTACAGGTGAACCTGAAGGGAGTCTCTCATTTAATGTCCAGCTTCTCTCCCACAGGTTGCGGGACCCTTCTCAAACTGTCAGGAAGACTGCCATCCTGGTGATGACACATCTTATTCTTAAAGATTTGGTAAAGGTGAAAGGTCAGGTCAGCGAGATGGCCATTTTGGTCAGTGATTCTGATGAAGAGATTGCAAGGCTGGCACGCAACTTTGTAAATGAGCTCGCCAATAAGGTACATAGTTAGGAAGGACCATGCATAGATTTGCAAGGGACCTGAGAAAGGGACAGTCACTGATCCTGCCGTTGGCTCTGTCTACAGGGAAACACCGTCTACAATCTGCTGCCAGATATCATAAGCCGTCTGTCAGACCCAGAGTGTGGTGTGGGAGAAGATGTATTCCAGACTATTATGAGGTGGGGATTGCAAGCTCTGAGCAGAGACTCTCTTGACATGCTTGTGTACTGCGCTGTGTAGGTCTTGTAGCGCTATAAAAATTAGTGGTAGGGGGCAAAGGCTTTCATGAGGTAGGGGATGCTGAAATTCTTTCCTCCCACAGGCAGCTGTTGTCATACATCACAAAGGAGAAGCAAACCGAGAATCTGGTGGAGAAGCTTTGTCAGAGGTTCCGAAGTGCCAGGTTTGTAATACTGCACCTTTTTCCTGTTCTTGGGGCTTCTCTCGACATAAAACCTGATTGGTCTGATAAATTTGTGTGTGTGTGGTCCAATTAATTCTCCCTGTAGGACAGAGCGACAGTGGCGTGATCTTGCATACTGCCTCACCCTCCTGCCTATCTCTGAACGTGGCTTACATAAGATGCAGGAGAGCTTTGACTGCTTTGGGGATAAGCTGAGTGAAGAGGGGGTCTACAGCTCATTCAACACCGTTGTAGGCAGGATACGCCGGGGGGCCAAGCCTGAGCTCAAGGTGAGGGGGGGTAGGGACGGGAAAGGGAGGGGATGAAGGGCAGAGTGTCTGGCATGCTGTGGGTATGGTCTTTGCAGTGATCTGGCACAGTGAGCTAGTTAATAAATTAAAATGAGCTGCTGCTTATGCTACTGAGAGAGAGAGATTTTTGGTACAGTAGTTTTCTCTAACCAGTTTTTCATTTCTTACCATTGTTCTCTCTTCTTCAGGCTCTAATTGATGAGTTTGAGCAGAAAATCTCAGCTTTCCATAACCGAGGATTGAAGGACGTGGAACAACCTGCTGAACTGCTACCCACAGGCCCTTCAGAGAAGAGAAAGAAATGCATAGCAGGTGAGAAGGGGGGGGGGGGAGTGGACCGGCAGGGTAGAGGGAGGGAAGGGGGGGGGCGCCATGATCTTTGTCTATGTTCAATATATTACAAAAATTAATTTTTTAATTTTTGATTTTTTGTTACATTTGTACCCTGCGCTTTCCCACTCATGGCAGGCTCAATGCGGCAGGCAATGGAGGGTTAAGTGACTTGCCCAGAGTCACAAGGAGCTGCCTGTGCCGCGAATCGAACTCAGTTCCCCAGGATCAAAGTCCACCACTAGGCCACTCCTCCACTCCAGTTAAACATTGTACATTTTTATATTCTACTGCCCTCAGGTTAATAACTCATGGAAGAAAACATTATTTAAATTGAGACAGCTGAGGGCTGATATGTTCATTTTTTACTCTGGAGGCTTTTCGTCCAGATGATGGATTTTGCCTCATCTGAACTACTGCAATGTGCTTTTTCTAGGGTTAAGTTCTAGATATGTTAAAAAGCTTCAGCTACAGAAAACTGCTTTGAGATTGATTTCTTTTTTTGTATTAATGGCAAGGCTACTACACTGTGTTTATCTTTCTGCCCTCTCCCAGGTATAAAGGTACTAGTTATCTGTAACCTGGAATGTCCAGCACTCCAGGGATTATGGTCCTAACGCCACCAGGTGGAGAGACAGAAAGACACAGAAGGCTTTAGTAATACGAGAATAATCAGTAATTGTTTATTACACTTACCAATCAGGACTACAATTAGAATACGTAATATAATTAATTCTCTCATGAGACGTGACCTCTGACATTAGCTCTCTGATTGCCTCTGTCCATGAGTCTCCTTTTATACCCTTTTCTCTCATAGGCTAGTATTGGAAGTACAAAGTCAGCATATTCTAACATATTCCAGCATATTCTAGTAAATTCTATCTTACAGAAGCAAAGTTCTTCATAATTCTCAGTTACTGTTGTAAAGTTATTTTATGGTTCATGACCTGCTTCCAATAGCCAAACATATTTTGTTCAGGGCACTTATTACACCGTAACAACTATGGCTCCACTGCTCAACTGTTAATAAATATGATTCTAAAAACCTATTTGAGCAGTCCTCTAGGTTGTGGGATAAGATTCTTTATCCCTCATCTTTTAGTAAAATACATTTTCTGAGAATAATAAACCCTATTTTCTCGGTCATTGTTATTCCTGAAAGGAATTTTCTACCATTTGCTATTTGAGTAGAGCACAACTATTTGAAATTCCATAAGAAACCCCACCTTTCTGGACGAAGGTCTATTTCCTCTTGATTAATTATGCTGAATCAATTCGTGAAGTTCTTACTGTTTGTCTATGCCTCATATTAATGTTTAACTGTACACCAAGTTGACCCCTATTCAGGGGAAACGTGAATTGACGTTGACATTAAAAATGTGTAGTGTGTTTTACTGATCTACATAACATATGCTTCACTTTCAATGTGACAGAACAATTATAGAAATATTAAGAAAGTAAGAATAAGAAACAAAGTCCTGCCTTAAGAAGGTCCATAGTAAGTTAGAGCCCAACTATATCCAGTCACGGTAGCTGAGCAGAAGCAAATATTTTTTGGTGAAGAATCAAGCTGTTTCCCTGTGGACTAGCAGGATAGAATCAGCCAAACTCTTAACATTTGCGAATGCTCCCTCCTGTGTACTCATAGGGCTGTAACACTATGGCAAAAGGCGGGGTATAAATGTACTGAAATCAATACATAATGGTTCCTTCCCTCAGTCTTATGCTTTAAGAAGGTTCTGGTAGCAGGTGACCTTGTTGGGGAGTCTACTGTTTGGACTGGCAGCCCAAGGAGGACTCTCTTCCACCAAGAGACCTAGGATGTCCCAGAAAAGGGTTTGATGAGACAGGTGCAGCAGGAGAAGCAGGCAGGAGACCTGTCTGGTCTCAGAACCCCTCCCACACAAGGATGCTACAGTAGTTTATATATCTGATCCTTTTGGTGCTGAATATCTTGGAGGAGAGTCTGGCAAAGTGTAGCAGTGTAGAGAATCTGTTTCTTGATGGTGAAAGAAAGCTGAACAAGGCCTTTCCTGTCCATAGAATGTGCATATTTTTTTCCATGTGCTTTAGAGAGAACCTCCTTAGCTGCTGGTTCATTTTCTAAGGAGATGAATCGTCTTCATCCTCCTGTACACACCTGTCCTGAAAGAAGTCTGAATTTGGTGCTCAGGGCATTGGGGCGCCTACCTTTTGAACTGCTGAAGAAGGATCTTACCTTAAAGACAGTTTTCCTCTTAGCAGTTTCTTCAGCATGTAGAAGAGAATTGCAGGCGCTCTTATAGAGAGCCATTCCTCCATTTTACAGAGGCCAGGATTTATTTATTTATTTAATACATTTGTACCCCACATTTTCCCGCTAGTTGCAGGCTCAATGTGGCTTACACAAATCTATAGGAAGGCTACTGTACAGAAAAGCACAATTAAACGGTGTAAAAGTAAGATAGTAAACATCATTTAAACCACAATATGAAGAAGATAATAAAGATAATTAGTGTCCATGAATCTTAACTAGGAGTTAATCAAAATTATGTTGAACCTGGAGAATAAGCCTTCTTGAACAGGATGGACTTAAATAATTTTCTGAAATTTATCAGAATAGTTCTCTTTTCTTTCCAGAGGTGGTATCTTTGTTTCATATAAATCATGTGCTAGCATTTCCTTCCTATTGCATAGAAGATTTCAGGGACAAACATGTGTTTGGTAGGTGTCCATTGAGTGTTCATGAGGTCACCAGTTGGTATCATAGATCAGATAGGTTGTTTGCCCACTTTGGGGGCATCAAGAAGGGACAGGCAACCTTTAAGGCAGGCGTAGGCAAGCATGATCCTCACGAGCCACAACCCAGTCGAGTTTTCAGGATTTCACAATGAATGAGATTGTGTATGCACTGTTTCTATTGTATACAAGTAGATTTCATATGTATACATTGTGGAAATCTTTAAAAGTAGACTGGGTTGTGGCCTTCGAAGACCATGGTTGCCCATCCCTTTTGTAAGGGTGTGAAAACTTCTACAAGGCACTGTACGTGCCTGTCTGGACCTCCTGACCGGTGTCTCTTGCTCCTTGCACTATCTCAGAAAAACGTCGGCCCCTGTCTGTGATGAACAGCGGAAGTGACAGTAACTTTGTAACACCAAGGATGTCACAGCGGAAACGGCCCAGTCGCAAGCAAGTGGTGATGACTTTCTCCAGTGATGAGGAGGAGGAAGGTACTGAATGTCCACAGCACTCAAGACTAGTGTTTTGTCTTTGGGGGGGGGGGGGGGGGGGGGGGGGAGGAGAGAAAGAGTGCCCAATTGCAGCACTTAGCATGTGAGAGAATATACCACTTTTTCCACAGTGTCTCCCTGTTGTCCACTTTTGTTCTTTCCTTGATAACATTGAGATGTTTTTCCTATTGGTTGGTTTGTCTTTCCACAGACCTGGAGGCAGAGATGAGTGAAAATGAAACCCCAAAGAATACCACACCAATCCGTCGCACGTCTGCAAGAACAGCTCGCAAGAAATAACATTAGACGGCCTCCAGGAAAGCCGCCTTGTTCTGTTTTTTTTTTAAATCTGGTTTTGGAGGAATTTTATTCGTTTAAATAATGATGACCCATTCTGTACTTTTTCTCAGCTTCCTCTTTTTATCGTATCGTGAGAAAGCAGAGGGGTGAGAGTTGGGATTGATGGGGTCCATCACATACCGTGTATATCCTTGTTTTATTACTATTTTATTTTAATATGAATGTAAGTAAAGTTACTTCGGAGATTTTACAAAAGTCTGTTTTCTAATATTATTCAAAAATGAAGGGAAGTGTTGTTGCTGCTAAGGAATAAGGAGGAGCAGCAGGGTTGCTGGCTCCTGGCCTGTGTACACTCCACACACACAGTGTCACTATTTGCCTTGCTCAATGTTTTCTTCAGGCTTATGACCTGTGCATTCTCTCACTGTTGTACTGGATCAAGTGTGTTCAGTTTGTCCATCTTTGAGTTCTGAGGTACAGGGGGTGGTACAGACCCTGTTTCTAAGCTTCCAAGAGACAGGTGTGACGACAGGATTGTAAAATAGTCCAGCAGGCATTTCTCTGCTTCTCTCCTGAGGAAACAAGATCAGTGTTCGTAAATGTTTTGAAAGCAACTTATCACAGGTCTGTCAGTCTAAGAAATAGCCATAAGCAGCAGAAGACACCCCCCCCCCCCCCACCCCCACATCCAATAAAGTATTAAATGCAGCACAGAGAATTGAAGAGTAGATCTTCATTGGAGTCTTGTGCAAACGTGACACCGGTTCATATAAAGTGTAAATACTGCAAGGACAGGGAAACTGTGGATCCTCATAGCGTCGTCGCTCCAGACTGGCACAGGCTGATGGAGTCGGACAGAGGCCACTGGAGGTCTCATTCATCCTGAGGGTATTACACCTGGGAGGCTGGGACCCTTACCCCCTTCACTGCCCCTATTAAGGGTTGGAGTACCTCTGCTGACCACCACAGCAGACAGCCTTGAGTGCCTGCGGGGTTTGCTTTTAGTTTGGGGGGGGGGGGGGAGGCTGAAAACTATTAGTGGGCTAAACCCTTTCAGCTCCCTGTCTCCCTTGCAGTGCCCGTTTGCTTCTCAGAGCACAGCTCTTTTGGGGTGGCCTTATCAAGGGGGGGGGGGGGGGTGTCCCTTGCTGTTCATGGCTTGAGCCACATGGTTGTAGCAGCTTGAAGTGG
This sequence comes from Microcaecilia unicolor, assembly GCF_901765095.1. Lineage (NCBI taxonomy): Eukaryota > Metazoa > Chordata > Amphibia > Gymnophiona > Siphonopidae > Microcaecilia > Microcaecilia unicolor. The sequence continues at coordinate 34,783,458 of NC_044044.1, forward strand.
TGTGCTGTTTGCCAAGGGATGGGCCTGGATCCAGCAGGAGTATGCAAATTTTGATCTAGCTGTGGGTCTGCACATCAGGACAGTCGTCCTTGGTAGAGCGAAGCAGTTCTGTAGTGGTACCAGGCCCTTCTTCAGTGGGAACTGGTATTATTTTGTAAGTCTCTGCTCTGGTAGCAGAGATTCAGCACTGAGAGGGGTGGTTTGTTTAGGTCTGGATTCTTTGAGTGAGCTGCTTGGCTATTTGGCAGCTGACTCCCAGGCGTACTGCATAGCTCACTTATAGGCTTACTTAGAAGTCAGTGTTCCTCAGTCTCTGTCTACTGATGGAAGTTCATAACCCATCACTCTGGAAGGACTAAAGGAATTAGCAGGTAAGACCTAATTTTACCATGCTGCATGGATGGGAAGAGTTGATCCTCACTGATATGTGTAAAGACTGAATGTTGCATGGACGGAAAGAGTGGCTCCTAACTGGAACGTGTGGAGAGTGAATGCTGCGTGGACAGAGGAAGAGTGGTGGTTCGTCAGAGCTGCACACAGATGTCAGATGGATACATGTAAAACCAGCAGAATGAATCAGCCACACAAGTGGCCATCCTGTGGCCCAAAATGGATTGTATTACCATGTTACCACTAGCCTCAAACTGCCTCAGGCTTGAACCTATCTTGTTTGTGAAGGTTGAGAACATCTGTGGCTGATTTATCCTGCTGTCTCATGAGAACCCTGCTTTCTTCAACCACACAAGCGGAGGGCGTTATGCAGTGATACGATTATTTAACTATAGTTTCGAAGTGTCACTTGGGAATGACATTGCAGAATGGATGGGAAGTTAGATGTATGAATAAAATAACTTTGAGGGATGACCAAAAGCACTGTATGATTTTGATTCCTGGTCCAAACGGTAATGCTTTGTGAAGGTATATATAGAGGACCGAGTAGCCACTTTTCCAGAGAACCATAAGTGATCTGAAGTGGCTTTCGATTGCCATACAGGTGTGGTCGTGCTCATTTAGAAGAGAGCCCTTTTTCAAAGGGAAAAAAAATACTTGGGAAGTCTTTCTGTGGAGTTGTACTCTGTGCATATGTGCATTTGTAATCTTAAACTATGGAGAATCTCTTCAGTCATTACAGGATGTGGTTTGGGATAGACAGTTTCAGAATTTCATACCAACCAACTAATCTTGGTAAAATTCTGGATTATTTCTGAACAGAATCTTATTTTAGTAACTTGGGTATATGGTGAATAATGAACTACTACTACTACTACTAACTAGCATTTCTAAAGCGCTACTAGGGTTACGCAGCGCTGTACAATTTAAACATAGAAGGACGGTCCCTGCTCAAAGAGCTTACAATCTAAAGGACAAATGTACAGTCAGTCAAATAGGGGCAAACCTTTTTTAAACCCAGAAACACTAACACTGTTAATACAACCTCCAGCAAAGAGTTTCAGAGCTTAACTATTTGCTGAGTAAAAAAAACTAGTGCCTGTAATTCTTATTCTGATTGCTGATGTAATTGTTAGGAAGAATCTTTCTGGAAACAGACTTTAGGGGTGCTGACTACATGGGTTTGAGAGGTGGTTTAATACATTTAAATTCTGTGCAGTAGGTTTTTATTTTTGGGAATCTGATAAGAAGTGAGATTGGTGCTCCATTCATCACTTCATGATGAGGTGCGATGATGTCAATGAACTTAACTCACTTGGACTTTAGACTCAGATCAGAAACTAATTCCAAGACTAGTTCTAATGTACATTTAAGCAGGCATCGGTTAGTTCAAGAACAACATATAGAGAATCTTTTTCTTTTGAAAGTGTAATGGGTGCTATACTTGGTGAGACTGAGGGTGAGCCCTGTGCCAAACAGTTTCTTCAGACCAGTCCAGATACATGGGAATATGCTCTCCTGCCAGCAGATGGAGGCACAGAACCACATTGTTCATGACGGGCTTTATGACATCACCTATTAAGTATACTGTGGAGCCCAGAATACTCTAGCAGTCAATACCAGATAGTAGGTGAGTTATCCTGTGCAGCCTGGATCTGGTCTGGTAGGCCCTCTGGAGGCCTTTATGCTGAGGGATTTTCCCTCTTGGACAAAAAAAGCCTGAGAAAAGGAAGCCACTAGGACTGGCTGAGTTGCTCCTTCTAGCTTAGGTGCTACATCCAGATGGTCCCCTCCCCACACACTCCATTGCAGGCTTGCCTGTGGAGGTGTTGGCTGCCTTTGTCTTGGTTGTCCTCTATGTTTGGGAAGGGGTGCTTGAGTGCCCTATCTGGGGATCAAGTCAGCAAACAAAAGCTAATTTAAAAAGAATAAATAAAATCATTAAGACTTAAGTATGGTGGCTATTTTTTTTAATGTTTAGATAAGATTCTTATCACTGTGGAAGATGTCTGCATCCATTCCTGTTTTCTGGGGTTACCGGTCCCCGCAGAGGTCCCCAAGGACTGTTTCACCTCGGGTGAGTTTATTATCTGTCCTCTTTGCTTAATTTCTTTTCTACTAGCACTAAAAAAAAAAAAAAAAAGTTACCACATCCACTGACTTTACACCATTCGTTGCTAAATGCCGATCTATATGATATCCGTACAGACCATAAATTGTCTTTTCTGTGTTTAACGAAACTTGGTTGAGGGATGGTGAGGAGGAAGTGTTCTTCAGTATCTTCCCTGGAATTATTCTGCGTATTCAGTTTCAAGATTATCCACGAACAGAGAAGGAACAGCCTTCGTACGTCTCAATACTGTTTCAGTATCTGAAATTTCTACCTCATCTTTCTCACTGTCTGAGATACTCTACTGAGTAGTGGTAAAAGCCCCAGCCACAATTACTGGTGTGTTGCAGTGTTTGCCAAAACGCAGATCTGTTCTACTAAGTACAACTGCGCAGTGTTAATGCTCCAGTGAAGCAAGAAGTTTGCTTTGGCATTTGCCAGCGCTTACACGTCGGAAGTAAAATACTTGTGATCTTGGTTGGTGTATGGACAAAGACCTGGGTCAGGTCGACCCCTAGACTGACTGGCAACTGAATTTGGGGACAATCCTTCAGAAATGTTGCAAGACCATTCCTGTGGGTCACTATGGGCACCGGCCAATCACTTGTCACAATCTCATCAACCCATCTGAGGCAGTGCTGATGACAAAATGATATAAAAGGCATCAACTCAGCTCATGTACACTTCTCAACTCATCCATTTATTCATAACAACTGCCCTCATTTGCACTTAAACTATGCCCGTAATCTATTTGTTTAATTATCTGTTTTCCACCTTCATTCTTGGCTGACAGTGTAAATTATGTTTCAACAGTTTTTATTAATGAAGCACAAAAATTATGTTTGCATGTTATAAGTACCAGTACAATCAATCAACGAACATTAACTGCAATAAATGTCAAATATTATACCCCTTCATTAATCTTTTAACTTTTGTCCCCCCCCCCCCTTCCCTAATATTTAATGTTCTTTTCAACAAGGTTTATTTATTAATAACAATTTGACAAAAACTCCTTACCCCCTTACCACTCGATCAGGACTCCAACATGCAGAAGCCTCCTAAAACCTTCAAGGTCCATTATCCCTATCTAAGCTTAAAGATATATCTCCCTTCTCTCATGTTTTTATACAGTTCAACAATCATCATTGTGGGACATTTCAACAAAGCGATCTTCCTTGGAGTCTCTGCATATGGATATAACTCCTCGATCACCGACTTCAAGATCAGCTTGTCTTTCCATCCCCAAAAAACTTCTATATTAAAACCCTCCCCCCCCCCCCACAACTGACAGAGTGTAAATTAATTAATCCCATCAGTGGCTTCAATTACCTTCCCTAATTTTGTACTAGGTGATCTTTTATTTAATGTGGGGGGGGGGGGTTTAAGTAAAAATAAACAAGAACATCCAACAATAACCATTTCACTAACATTAAAACAACTCCCAGATCCTCCCTCCCCCTTCCCTATTCTTTCTCCCCAATCCCTCCTCCTAGGTGATTCTTTTATACAGACTCCCTCATTAGAACTCAGGACAAATGCTTTCTGAGTTTGCTTAGTGGAAAATGTCTAGGTGGGCTTTCTAAGCAGAAACACTCTGAACCTAGGAGAGTGGCATCTTAGAGAGGAGGTCTTTCCACACATTATGCAGCACTGTGGAGGAGTGGCCTAGTGGTTAGGGTGGTGGACTTTGGTCCTGGGGAACTGAGGAACTGAGTTCGATTCCCGGCACAGGCAGCTCCTTGTGACTCTGGGCAAGTCACTTAACTCTCCATTGCCTGCCGCATTGAGCCTGCCATGAGTGGGAAAAGGCGTGGGGTACAAATGTAAAAAAAAAAAAAAACACTGCAGATGATCGGTCAAGAACACAAAGGTTCTGAAAGTGTTCATTTGTATGAAAGAATGCCATGCAACAGGATAGACATGCAGGTATGGCTGTGAGCTGGACTGTTGTATGTGTTTCAGCTGTGACCCTTACTGGGCAGAGTAATCATTCTGGTAGCTCAAGTAGACCATGGCACAGAGATCTAATGAGATTTGAAAGTGGGAGATATCTAATGTCCAGGGTGGAAGGTCATCTGGTACAGGGACCAATACAGATACAGGACATCTCTGTTCTATCTTACTGCATGGCTCTTGAGAGGCAAGGTTTCAAGGAATGGGATACTACAGTTGTGTCATGCGAAGCACAAGGATATCAACCTCTGGCTTGCATAAGGGTATGGTAGATTTTCAAGTCATGGTGCCTGGAATGGCAGGTTGTATCATTGAGGTCTTCTATCTCAGATTTTAGATATTTTGCAGGATGTGGAGGAGTGGCCTAGTGGTTAGGGTGGTGGACTTTGGTCCTGGGGAACCGAGGAACTGAGTTCGATTCCCGGCACAGGCAGCTCCTTGTGACTCTGGGCAAGTCACTTAACCCTCCATTGCCTGCCGCATTGAGCCTGCCATGAGTAGGAAAAATGTGAAAATAATGGTTTGTTTATTTTATTTATTTTACAAGTTCATAATCAGAACTATCTAAAATTCTAGTCGGATAACAAAGGGTAACATATATAATTCAAAATAATTAAAACAAAATACACAAAAAAACTAACATAAAAGACAATATGAACATGAAAGACTGAAAACATTTTACTTATTAGGTATTTGCTGTACTGCCTATACAGTTAGAAAGGAACTCCAATTAAATTAGCAATAAACACAGAAATAAGGCAGAGTATTTCAAGGGATAGGGAAATCCATGGCAGGCACGCTGGTAAGACCAAGATCCAACACTGTAGATTCAGTCTTTGTTAAATGCTAGCATAAAGTAATACGTCTTCAGGTCTATTTTGAATTTGCAAAAGAAAGATCAGTTCTAAGTGGTAGATGTACTAAATTTCATAAGGCCAGTGCTAAGTAGAAGAAAGCTGTGAACTGGGTAGAATCTAGATAAACCTTAGACAGAGATAGCAAAGTAAGTAGTAATTCTGAAGAATGGAGGTGATGAACCGGATGATATGGTCTCAGAAGTGAAGCCAAGTAAGGTAAGGAACCAGGTGAAGTGCTTTATAGTCAAGTATGGAGAGACATTGGAAGGCATGCACAACCCATCAGTCTTTCTGGGCCGGTGCGAAGGTGCACTAAGGAAAAGTTTTATACTTGAATTGATATTGAATGGAAGCCCGTGGTAGTGTTGACATAGTACTGGTGTCACTCTGTCATACTTCCTAGTCCATGTAAAACACAGAAGAACACAAGTCTTCACACACTCAAAAAGGACACAGCAAAGACGACACAGATATGGTCTCTAGACAATGCTGAAAGAGTCCAAATTTACTGTGTAGCTTAAGACTCGACGCGGCCATGTTTTGGCCAACCAGCCTGCCTCAGGAGTCTTTACAGTCTCTCAAGAATGTTTATGGAAAAAAACATAAATCTGTCTATAGCATCAAATAAAAAAACTGGTATATTAAAACCCAATGCTCAAAGTCCAGAGTTATACACATTTTGGTAATCCATCTGGTTCCTACCCCTCTAAATGTAGTGTCATTGTTCCTTATTAATCTATTCATTTCTTTCCTGGTGTTTTGAGAGACAGTAGTTGATGTGAGGTGTCTACATAGGTTGGATGGGGAGAATGTTTTATCTGAAAAGAACCAAAGAGTTTTGGCAGTCAGACCAGTTCTATGTGGTGGTCATCTGATTGTCCCTTGGTTCAGAGAGGGAAGTTTGTTTTTTACTGCCTTTTAAGGAAATACTGGCTGGTTATGGGCTGCACATGATACCATAATGTGATGTCATAAAGCCAGTGGTTCTTAGTCTCCATCTGCTGGCGGGGGAGCGTATACCCATGCGTCAGGACTGGTCTGGAGGGACTCGAGAGAGGAAAATGTGCAGGTAAGATGTAATTTATCATTTATAGGTGTCTGTGCTTTACACTCAAGTACTACTTCCCCTTTTTCTTCAATCTATAGCACACAGGTAAAGAGTCCCAGGTAGAAACAAATCTCACATACCTTCAAGCCTAGCCAGGGCTCTATATCGGCAGGAAAATTTGGAGTCCATGAACAGTGGCCTAGTGATTAGGGTGGTGGACTTTGGTCCTGGAGAACTGAGGAACTGAGTTCGATTCACACTTCAGGCACAGGCAGCTCCTTGTAACTCTGGGCAAGTCACTTAACCCTCCATTGCCCCATGTAAGCCGCATTGAGCCTGCCATGAGTGGGAAAGCGCAGGGTACAAATGTAACAAAAAATACCCCACCCAGTTATTGGTCAAATCCCAGAAGAACACAATATATAAACAGCAGGCAGATAAAGACAAGCCTATTGTCCCCAGAAAAAGGGCTAAAGACCTAGAAAAATTTTCCGATGGCTCACTGTTCAGGTGCTCTCTCTCTTATCTCCTTGGCATTTTTCCTGCAGCAGTTTCCTGGTTTGCAAAAGGGTGCTTGTGTTGTCCTTGCTCACATTTCTTCTCGCAACCATCGTGGTCAGGTGCTGGTACCTCTGAATCTTTTCCTTCACAGTGTAGTTAAATTAAACAACCAGAGGAAATGATTCCTCTCTCTTTAGGAATTTATTTACCTCTCAGTCCAATAACACAAGACCACTCTTGAGTAGGATTCACTTGGGACTCGGGTCCTACCTCTTTATTCATTCTGGGTCATCTGCTTGGACGCTCGCTTCAGCTCCACCTTATAGACTAGCTTACTTCTCTCTCTCCTCTCTGGGATCTCCCCTACTGATCCCTGTACTACACTTAGGGGACTAAAGCCCGTTATAGCTTAACTACCCTATCTTCTCATTCCTTCCTCTTCTAGGAAGAAACATCACAGCAAGGCATCTTCGGCTCCTGTGAAGGAGGAGAACAAGCCGCTCCCTACACTCCATTTTATACTTTTGCCAGATTAACCCACACCTCACCTTGGAGAGGAGATCCAGAATGTTTCTCCTGTCTGTCCAAGGTATGCATATTTTAAAAGTCCTGCTACATCTCTCACACCATCCTCCCTTGAAAGAAATTGCAGCATTTAATCTATTTAACAAAACACTCCACATCATTAATTCCAGTTGGTACATAATAGATACATTATTTTCAGAATCCAACTGATTTGCAAAATACACGTTATCATACATAACTGTTGTGATAATTAAAGCTTACTGATATTCACTGTTTTCAAGCAAAGGACAACACCAGTACAACATTTATCGAACCACTATCCATGCCCCCTCCCTCCCCAACCCCATTACCTTTTTTTTTTTAACAAACTGGTAGAACATTAAGGCATTTTACTAATATGATCAGGTTGGTACTGACACATAAGTAATGCCACACTGGGAAAAGACCAAGGGTCCATCGAGCCCAGCATCCTGTCCACGACAGCGGCCAATCCAGGCCAAGGGCACCTGCCAAGCTTCCCAAACGTACAAACATTCTATACATGTTATTCCTGGAATTGTGGATTTTTCCCAAGTCCATTTAGTAGCGGTTTATGGACTTGTCCTTTAGGAAACATCTAACCCCTTTTTAAACTCTGCCAAGCTAACCGCCTTAACCATGTTCTCCGGCAACGAATTCCAGAGTTTAATTACGCGTTGGGTGAAGAAAAATTTTCTCCTATTTGTTTTAATGTACTACAGTGAAGTTTCATTGCATGCCCCCTAGTCTAATATTTTTGGAAAGCGTGACCAGATGCTTCACATCCACCTGTTCCACTCCACTCATTATTTTATATACCTCTATCATGTCTCCCCTCAGCCGTCTCTTCTCCAAGCTGAAAAGCCCTAGCCTCCTTAGTCTTTCTTCATAGGGAAGTCGTCCCATCCCCGCTATCATTTTAGTCACCCTTCGCTGCACCTTTTCCAATTCCACTATATCTTTCTTGAGATGCAGCGACCAGAATTGGACACAATACTCAAGGTGCGGTCGCATCATGGAACGATACAACGGCATTATAACATCCTCACACCTGTCTTCTATACCTTTCCTAATAATACCCAACATTCTATTCGCTTTCCTAGCCACAGCAGCACACTGAGCAGAAGGTTTCAGTGTATTATCGACGACGACACCCTTTCTTGGTCCGTAACTCCTAACGTGGAACCTTGCATGACGTAGCTATAATTTGGTCAGGTTGTATGGGCATTAGCATTGCGCAACCATGATCTAGCTAGTGGTGGCTGAATAACACAAGAGAATCTCGGCTTCTTCATCTGGTGGGTGATGCTGGGGCAGAACAGGAAGTCAGGGCTGGAATAAACACTCTGCACTCCAGCATGAGAGAAGAGTGGCTTGGTGGAGACGGCGCTGCCCACCTGCAGTGGAGGTATAAGGGAGAAGATGGCAGCTCTGCCCATCTTGCTGGGAGCCTGCGTACATGACAGTGGGAGCATGAGCCTTCCTGTTGGGACCAGGCCCTTTGATCTAATCCAGTATGCATATGGCCAGACCTGAGTGTTATCCACATGCAGCAGGCTCTGTAGTGTACGGGAGAGCTTTCCTGTGAGAATCTTGCTCTCTGTCTCGTAAAAGGATCATCCTACCCAATACATGGAGGGTGACAAGATGGGAGAGATCTCAAAATAAGAGGCTTATCTGCACCTTTCCCAGGAGAGCAATGGCAAGAAGGCTGTTCTAATCTTCCTTTCTTGGAGGCAGACGTTGGCGAGACCTTTTCCGCATGGTGGATCCCATAGCGGACAAGAGATATATCCTGTTAGTCTTAGCTGCTGAGGCGATTTGGTTCTTGGAAAGCAGGGGGATCCAGTGTGCGGCCAGGTGTATAGAACAGACTGAGGCAGCAACAGGTGGACCACTGTGGTAGGAATTGCTTGCACATTCTCAGAAGCCTAGGCTTTTCTGAGCTTTAGGAGAGCTAATCTGTCCATGTTGCTGTCAGATGTCACTAGTGCATGGTTGATGCTTTCTGCTTCTCCTTGGAGAATCTGTCAATAAAGTTCTGTTCCTGAGTAACAGTGGGCAACTCCCTTCTCGCTGCATCACCACTGGGGAAAAGTTAATAAACAGATGACATGATGCTAACAAGAGAAGTCAATTTGTCTCTGTGGCCCCCCTCTAGGGTATCAGCTGGAGTCTCTGTCCCCATTCCAGAATAATTAGGGTTTTCTGACCACAGACCTTGGGGTACGTTCACCTGAGATTTGCCTGTGATTCTCACATAAAGCATGTATATGCTGCTCCTGATATACCACCACAATCCAATTCAGTTCTCAGAATAGCCTGTATGAGCAGATGGTGATCAGGAAATCTTTGAATATGGGGGTCTGTGTTTTTCCAAGACAGCCTCCATCCAACAGTCTTAATTCTGTTTGTAATCTTATGGGTTAGAGAAGAGTGCCTGATACTGCAATGCAGAAACTTTGGCTCTGGCTCTCGGTCCACATCTCAAAAAAGATATAGTGGAATTAGAAAAGGTCCAGAAAATGATAAAAAAGGATGGGATGACTTTTCTCTATGAAGAAAGGCCAAAGTGGCTTAGGCTCTTCTCCAAGCCGCTTTAGCCTTTCCTCATAGCTTGGAGAAGAGACAGCTGAAGGGAGATATGATAGAGGTCTATGAAATACTGAGTGAAGTGGAATGGGTAGACGTGAATTGCTTGTTTACTCTTTCTAAAAATACGGACTAGGGGGCACGCAATGAATCTACTAAGTAGTAAATTTAAAACAAACCATGGACTATATTTCTTCACTCAACATGTAATTAAACTCTTGAATTCGTTGCCAGAGAATGTGTTGAAAGCAGTTAGCTTAGCGGGGTTTAAAAAAGATTTGGATAACTTCCCAAAAGAAAAGTCCATAAGCCATTATTAGGATGGACTTGGGGAAATCCACTGCTTATTTTTTAGGATAAGCAGCATAAGTACATAAGTAATGCCATACTGGGAAAAGACCAAGGGTCCATCGAGCCCAGCATCTTGTCCACGACAGCGGCCAATCCAGGCCAAGGGCACCTGGCATGCTTCCCAAATGTACAATGTATTGTACTGTTTTGGGATCTTGCCAGGGTACTTGTGACCTGGATTGGCCACTGTTGGGAACAGGATGCTGGGCTTGATGTCCCACTATGGCAGTACTTATGTTCTTATTATGTTTCTCCATCCCAAGCCAGCCATAGGCAGTGGTCACAGGCCCTGTGCGAGGATGGCTACTAAACACTGGCTAAGTAGAGTTGAGAGAGAGGAAAATGGAAGGAAGAAAACTTGGGAAGATGTAAATGGAGGCTTACAGTACACAATCCAAGCAGAGAGTTAACTGCTTGAGCAGAAGCCCAGAGGAGTAGAAGGAATTTGCCAGATGACAAATTATGTACAGCAATGTGTATTGGGTCAAATAATAAGGAAAAGGAGGCCTGTGAATAATCCCACAGTTGAATGCAATCAATGACTTTAGAGCTGATGCAGTTCCAAACTAAGGATAGGTTCTGCTGCTCCCACACATCCATGCACATGCTGTGCACAGCCTTGCACTCTCTATCATTCATTCAGCCATTACTGGCACCCTTACTTACACTTCAACCTTTACTTAAAGGTTGTGACCTTTGCTGGGATTATTATAAGTAACGGGCCTTGTAAGTGCTGACTCAGGTTACTGCTCAGTGCAAGCAAGTCCTACAGTTACTCCTGAGACATCCCACTGCAGCTCTCACAACTCCTGGAATACAGTTAGTTAATGGGATACACAGTTCCTGGAGGAAGTTCTGAAAATGCAGCTTCCTGTAAATTAACTTAATGTATCTTAATTCTCAGCTAGTTGCCAAACTTCCAGTTTTACTGCATTGTACCATCTGATTTTCTTGCAAGTAAAACTAGGCCTGAATCATCTTTGGTGGCCCTGCTGTGAGTGGACTCTTCTGGTAGGGGAAGAAGCTGCTAAAAGCTTTGAGCAAACCCTTCTGTGTCTCAGAAGCTGTAGAATAGCAATCAATGGAGCAATGCTTGTCACTCAACTGGCCCAGCCGGCAAGGAGGCTGGATCTTCCATCAGGAATAGTGCCTCCCCTTAACTCGCTGTATTGTAGAAATGTGAGCTTCCTCATTGGGGTGCCCCCTCTGCTGTCAGCAGTGTCAACTTTCTCACAGCAGTGTCCCTCTTGGCCAGGCCATGGTAGTGTGACCTTCCTGGGTGCAGATCCACCTGTCAGCAGTACCAGCTTCCTCACTGCAGTATTCTTCTTAGGCCCTAGCAGTGACTTTCCTCTCTGCAGAACCCCCCTGTCAGCGGTATCCCTCTTAGTTGGGCTTTGGCAGCATGCGTTTCCTCGCTGTAGTCCCCTGTTAGCAGGAATAGGTTTCTCATAGCAGAGCCCTCTTGTCAGCAGTGTCCCTCTTAGACAGGCCCTCAATGCAGGGCCACCTGTCAGCAGCACCAGCTTTCTCAAAGCACTCTTAACAATTCTCTTCTTAAAGGGAGGGGGGTATTTGTACCCCTGAGCTTGCTGCTTGTCCACAACATTGACAGCATAAATTTTCTCACAGGTGCTGTCCCCCCCCCCCCCCCCTTTAATTCTGTAGTTCATATCTGGTGTTTGCCAAGTGGAGTGAGGCATGCAGGGAAGGGGGTTGCATAATTACCGTCTAACTCCTAGTAGAGGCTATGCCCAAGTTTTCCGAGAAGGGGAACGCTGACATTGGCTTTAACTATAGGACCAGAAACTAAGGAATGGGCCAGCCAATAAGCTGCTTTTGTAGTGACCTCCCCTCTCCAAAAAAAATAGCAGCCCTACTCGTACACCAGGTGCAATTGAAGCTGATCCAGTCCTGGTTTTACCCTGATGCTTGCTGGGAAATATTGACTTGCTTTTCAGGACAACTCCATGGATTAGCCTGGGAGAGGAACCAGTAAATCACTCTAAATCCTAAGTCCTAGAGTTTTGGTGGGAAAGGAAGGCCGATTCCTTCTGAGACTTGCTCCTCTGGGGGTCCCCTCATAGTTCCTTGCTGGTGGGAAGGGAAGGAGGACAGATTGTATTTAAAGTGTTTATGCAAATAGGTAAAACTAAAGACATTGTACCTTAAACTATACCTGCAATTGTGTTTTCTTTTATTGTAGGAAAAAGCCACCTGCGGGGAGGGGGTGAAGAGAGAGCCTCAGTTCTTGGTACTTGGGCTAGTTCATGACTGTTCTAGGCCAGGGGGGAGCATTAGGTTCCACTCTAGTAAAAGACAGCCATCTCCTCATTTTAGGAGGGAAACACAGCCCCCTTCAACCCCACCCCCCAGAATTTTGAATAGAATCTCTTGGATTTGAGTTGAGACCATACAAACAGAATCCTTTACCTCATCACACATGCAGATCCCAGGCAGACGCTCTCCAAATTCAGAATAAGGGACCGAAACTAGAACTTTTTCACAACACCTTACCCAGCACCTTACATCTAAACCATACACCCGATTATTGAATGTACTTAAGATAATGTATTGACTGCATCACAACAATACTCTGTAAGCCACATTGAGCCTGCAAAAAGGTGGGATAATGTGGGGTACGAATGCAATAAATAATAACTAGAAATATGCAGACAAAATTGAATTAAACATCCCAGGAATCCAGACTCTCATGCAGAGCTGGTTGGCAGCAGAGAGATTCCTGGCTGTCTCTTGGCCTGAGGCTCCTTTTTTTTTTTTTACAGGCGCTTCTAATCTGTGATTTAGGGCTGCACGTAGGCTGCAGAGAGGAGAGGGGGAGGAGGGGTGTGTCTTTAGGCTGAGACTTGATCTGAGAGAGCTGGAGGAGGAGTGGTCTGAGCACAGGCAGTTGGGTTATAAAAGGAGTCAGCCCTGGGCCCCTCCCTGCCTTCTGCCAGCCACAGTCGCACAGCACAGGTATAGCTCTGGGGCTCATGGTGGGTGGGGGGGTTGCTAGAGATCCTTTAACCTTTGAGTAGATTGGGAAGAGCCTCCCACGCATGGAAGCATAAGGTGGGGCGGGCACCGTCCAGGTCCCCAGGCAGATGTTGCTTTTTCTATATTTGATCCCTGAGTCAAGGTGGGTGGGGGCCTCATACCGGTGCTGTAAGAGTTCCCTAGAGAAAGGGGAATGTGCTGGTCTAGATTTATAATGTAGGGGGGGGCAGGTAGTAACACATTCTAACTCTTGCTTTTTGGTATCTTTCAGGAGCACCTTTCAGAGAAAAACATGGTGAAAGTCGGTATAAATGGGTGAGTAGCTCCCCCCCCCCCCCCCCCCCCCCACCATGTGACTGGTGTAGCCAGAATTTTCCAAAATTGGAAGTGTAGCATTCAGGTTGCAGATGTCGGGCCCCTGTGCACTGTGGGATTTGTAGTTCTGCTGACAGGAAGCCATTAAATGCAGGGCTTCCCTCCCTCCATACCTCTCCTTTAGTGAGCTTTGCTTAGAGCCAGGAGGGTAAGGGACAGGCTTCCTACTTCTACCTCTGATACCAGCCTAGGAAGCACAGGCGCCCACCGCCTCCCCCCTCATGTTACAACAGGGAAGAAGTGAGGTCCAGGCTCTCTAACCCCCCTACTCTTATCCCACTGTTGAAGTTAGGGAGGGGTTTTGCATCTGTCATCCTGGTAACCATAGAAATCTTTCCATAGAGCTGACTCTGAAATAGGAGGAGTAGAGGAGGGGGGGGGGGTCAGATTTCTCATGCAGATATAATCATACACACTAGAAGGGATGAAGCAGTAGTAATGTAAATTATTACAAATTGAACCCAGGCCCTGGAGGCGATTTGTCATTCACATGCCTCATTCTTGAATCAGAGATGATTGAGCAGCATTCAGTCAGACTCAGGGCGGTGTCTTCAAAATTTAAATATGGAAGATTTGTGGGTGGATGTGATTGTCTGGAGAAGGTGTTGGAAGAGAATAACTGGGGTTCTGTCCTGAGGCCCTAGGCTAAAATCACAGAAAAATGGAGCTTGAATCCTTCTGTTGCTTGTAGCAGGCTGGAATGGAGGAGCGTGTGGGTGTTGTGCTGGAAAGGGCCCCTCCCTGTTGCAGATCAATTAAGAGCTATGCACTTCTATCCCCCCACCACCACCAGTTCTGCTGTGTCTGGCTAGAGAGTCTCTGGCCTTCCTTTTCAGCTGTCCTGTGCACAAGGACATATGAAGGTCACAGCCTGTTCTTTCAGCTGTCAGTAAGTCTGCAGGCCTGAGCTGGCGCTGGCTTCGCTCGCTGCACATTCTCTCTGGCAGCACCTCTAGCCTCAGCCGCTGATGTATTGAGAGGAAACGGGGGGGGGGGGGGGGTGCAGAGGTTGGATTTCTTCAGTCTCTGGGGGTAAATGGGGTAGGGGAGCTCAGGATGGGTGAAGGGACACCCTGCAGTCTGTGGAGGTGATGCACTCGAGTACCTTCAACCCACAATGATACACTTGTTTTATCTACTCATGGAAGTTTCCACCGTGAGGGGAGTTTAGATGTGTAACAGAGGGAGGAAGCATGGCTTAACCCCATGGGTCCGTTGGAGTCCTTTACAGGAGAGGAAATTAGTCACTTCCTCTGCCTGCTGTAGCTCAAGTCTGGTGTTTCTCCAGAGAAGACTTGCTAATAATGTCAGAAAGCATTTATTCACCATGAAGACTGTGTTTTTGTTTATTTAGTGGGGATTGTTTGTTTGTTTTTTATATGAGAGGCAGTTACATAACAATAAATTGTAGAATAAAGGGAAGGTGAAATGAAAAACAAAACAAGAAAACTCGCTCCCATAATCCTAGTTGTTCCTAGCTTCACCTCCCCCCCACCACCCCCCAAGCACACCGCAACTAACTGTCAGTAAAAACCTGAATTTCCCAGAATTGATCATAATTCTTAAAACAGAAGGGAGGGAATTTCATAACGCAGATGCCAAATAAAAGGCTGATCTACTGCTACTTATCATTTCTATAGCGCTACAAGGCATACGCAGCGCTGTACACTATAAACAAAAAGACAGTCCCTGCTCAAAGAGCTCAGAGCGGATTCCAGGAGGAATCATAAGAAGATTATGGTTTTCCTAGACCAGTGCTTGTCTGTCATTTGTGTCTGTAGCCCCATGATAGGGGCCAAATAAAACTGTGACCCCCCCCCCCCCCCCCCCCCACTGGAAGTGCAGAATAATAAGTACATAAGTATTGGGACAATACCGAAGGTCCATCAAGCCCAGCATCCTGTTTCCAACAGTGGCCAATGCAGGTCACAAGTACCTGGCAGAAATCCAAATAGTAGCAACATTCCATGTAGAATACCAAAAAGTAGCAACATTCCATGTAAAACCAAGAGTAGCAAGATTCTAGAATTATAAAGAATATCATGATTCCATGCAGAATTTCAAAGTATGGCAACATTCCATGTAGAACCCCAAAGAGTAGCAACATTCCATTCAGAATCCCAAGTACATAAGTGTTGCTATACTGGGACAATACCGAAGGTCCATCAAGCCCAGCATCCTGTTTCCAACAGTGGCCAATGCAGGTCACACATACCTGGCAAGATCCCGAAAAACTTCAATACATTTTATGTTGCCACACTTTATTGAAAAGCCAACATATGACAAAAATCAATCAACTCAATAAACAACTAAATATCAGATAACAGTCATATTACCAAACGAGTTGTTATTTACGCTCTATAATTTTAAATCCCCCCTCCCCCCCTTTCCCCCCTCTCTGTTCATAACCCTCCCCTCATGAACTGTATATGAACCCCCCCCAATCGTCCCCTTTCTCTCATACCTTCCCCTCCCAGACTCTCATACCCCCCTCCCTTCCTTACAACCTTGCAACCATACTATCTTCTTAATCTTATGTACTTACCCCCCTCCCCCCCTCTATGCGTGTCAACCATTAATGGGAACAGTGAAATTGAGCATTCATACCATGTACATTTCCAATTCAGACTCAAAGCAAATTGAGGAGCATACTTCTCCCCCGTGGACTATATTGACCCCAGACTGACATGAATTGTTTTTTCCGTTTCGGAGCTCCTTTTGCCTCTCTTGCCTCCCACGTGGCCAACTCGTGTACTTGATTCCTCCAGTGCCAGTACACCGGTGGATCAGGGTCTATCCATCTCTGTAAGATGGTCTTACGCGCTACCAGACATACTTTACGGCACCAGATTCTATTTCCTTTCACCTGAGTTGCAAACGCTAGCTGCGTATCAAGGACATAATGATCCCAGGTTCCCCTTACTGGCGTCTGTGTCGTTTTAGTCATGAAACTCTGGACATGTCTCCAAAACGTGTGTTCCCTTGGGCAGCCCCAGAAAGCGTGATATAAAGTGTGAGGCGTATGATTACATTTAACACAGTTGTCATCACTTGTGGCACTCATGTGTCCCCATTGTTGCCCCAACATATATGCTCTCATAATCACCCTATATCCACAGTCGTTGAACCTCTCATCAATGGTAAGGGTCGGGACACGGCGCAACATTGCTTCAGTGTCCCACCCCCTTATCGGCCTTCCTGACTCTTGTTCCCAGTTTTGTTTGATATATCCTAAGTTTCGTCGGGGGGAGAGTTTCACTAGGGCTCTATAGAGAGTTGAGACTGTCATTCTCCCACGATATCTAAGTTTTGAAAGAATGTGAAAAGTTGAATACATTTTATGATACACCTTTGGAGAGCCCACTCTGGTCATGACCCCAAATGTGTGTTTTGTGGCCCCATTTGGTAAGACTGCCAACTGGATCCAGATTCTCAGGGTAGGGTTGATCCAGTCTTGGGTTTACCTCAGTGCATGCTGGGACTTGTAGTCCTGCTTTTCTTAGGGCATCCAGTGAGGAAATCAGAACTACACATCCTTGCATGCAACAGGGTAAACCCAGGACTGGATCAACCCTGGCCTATGAATCTGGATCCAGTTGGAACTTTACCATTTGCAGGGTCCCAACCCACAATTTGGGAAGCTGTGTCCTAGGCATGTACAAGCCTCTACTGTTCTGATCTCCCAAGATATATCAAGAACTTGAATTTAATGTGAGAAGGAGGCAGAAGCCAACAGGTTTGTCCGAGTAATGGGGTGACACGGTCAAATCTATAAGCTTAATAACAGTGTTCTGGATGACTGTGAATTAAAGATTCAGATGAGCCGTAGTCCAGTTGACTAATTAAAAGAGCAAATACAGACTTCTTTAAAGCCAGTTTATAAAAACCGAGGGAATAGCTTGAATGCTTTGGCGTAGAGCTGCATTAAATAGCATTTTACTATTATTCAAATACGAATGATGGGCTTTAACATAAATAATAAAAAAAGCAACATGAAATCAGAGATTGAGTGTTTTATTTTACCCCAGATTATTTATATTTCAATTTAAACCACTATTCTTCCGAATGTGAATAATGTATTCGGGACCGAATCAAATAACATGTGGAGGAGTGGCCTAGTGGACTTTGGTCCTGGGGAACTGGGTTCAGTTCCCACTGCAGGCACAGGCAGCTCCTTGTGACTCTGGGCAAGTCACTTAACCCTCCATTGCCCCAGGTACAAATAAGTACTTAAGCCGCATTGAGCCTGCCATGTGTGGGAAAGCGCGGGGTACAATATTCGGTACAGCCCTACGGAGCTCCGTGAAGTTTGATTTCACTACTGAAGAAGGCTGTGCTTCAAATGAGGGCTGAGAGTCCCAATAGCAACTCCCAAATACTAAAGTGGGGAGGGGGAGGTGTTGCCGACAAGTATGAGAGACAGAATGTGCTGCCACTTGTCCTTAGACACCCAGGAGGGATTAGCTGGGAGGATGGTGGCATGGTGCCCAGTGCTGGAAGATATAGGGATGTCCCTCCATCTTAATCGGGTCTCTGGGCTGGAGGGTGGGGAAAGTGGCTCTGACCTTCTCAAATGGTGAAGATTTCTTGCTTAGCTAAGTAATGAAAGAAATCTATTTTAAACTGGATTTGAGGCTGGGCAGGAATGCAAGGACTTGACTTAAATTTAGCAATGTGACCTTTTGGGGGAGGTGATCGGAATTGGATAGGTCGGAGCTCAAAGCCAGCTGTGACCTGTACCTAGAGGTCAGTTTCTGTGCTGCACTTTCCACGTGGGTGTCTTTGAGGACGTCAGTTTGTTGTCCCTTTCCTAGATGATGGCAGGTTCTGCTGTGACTTACCTCCGAGGTCCCTACACTGTGTCTTTAAAAACACCTCCCTCATAGGATAGAAACAGGCTTTATCTATAATACCATCTCATTTTTAATTCCTGTTTATGGACTCTGGGAAACCACTTGGAACACTACACAAAGAGGGGGAGCGTCCTTACCCCCATCTAACGTGCTTTTCTCCCCCTCCCTAGATTTGGCCGTATTGGTCGGCTCGTCGCTCGTGCCGCTTTCAACTCGAACAAAGTCGAGATAGTGGCTATCAATGACCCCTTCATTGACCTGGATTACATGGTGAGTGTCTGCATGGAGAGGGAAGGATATGGTTGATATAAATGGGTCTTGGACCCCCCCCCCCCCCCCCCCCCCGCCTGGTTCTGTCCAGGATTGGATTGATGGGAGTTGTAACCTGTGCATTGTGAAGCTGTGATGACCGGTTTCCCCAGCATTGAAAACCTTATGGGTGGGCAGGGCACCCTAGTGCTGGATTTAAGTTATAAAACGACATGGCACAAAAGCCAAACCTTGGGCAGGAAAGAATGACTGTGAGAGTACGGCCACTGCAGGGGTCGGTGTAAAGACTGGGGTGAAAGTGTGGTGGAACTTCCTCCCACATGAGGTTTTCCTTTTGCACTAGTTTGGCAGAAAAAGTTAGTCATCCAGAAGTGAGGATACAGCATCCTGGGCGTGAGGGTGTGTCTGGATAACAGCACAGGGTAGGTATTTGGGGTGCTGCAGGGACTGGATAGGGCATGAAGTGGGTCTGGATAATGGTGCAGGGTGGGTATTTAGCAGGGGCAGACTGACCATTAGGAGAATAGCGCAGGGCCCACAGCAGTAGGGGTCCTACTCTCCCCAGCTTCATCTAGTTTAATCATTTTTGATAGATGGTTAGGAGTCCGTGAATCTTAGTTTTTTCCGGGCCTAGGTTACTGTCAGTCAACCCTTGGTATCTAGGGTGCTGCAGGCATTGGATAGGGCATCCTCAGCATGAGGTAGGTCTGGATAACGGCACAGGGTGGACTGAAGTGGGTGGGGCAAGTAGTGGGATTGATCTTTACTTTGCCTCCCCACAGGTTTACATGTTTAAGTATGACTCCACCCATGGTCGCTTCCATGGCACAGTGAAAGCTGAGAATGGAAAACTCGTTATAAATGGCCACGCAATCACCGTCTTCCAGGAGTGAGTATGAGGCGCATGGTAGGGAGAACTGGCGAGGAAAGTAGACCTTTCACTTAATAACTTTCTAAACAGAAACTCACCTCTTCATCCCTTCTCCCCCTCAGACGTGACCCCAGCCACATCAAATGGGGTGAAGCTGGTGCCACCTACGTGGTAGAGTCAACAGGAGTCTTCACTACCACCGAGAAGGCCTCCGTGAGTACTGCTGGGTTTTAGGGGGGGAAGAGCAGTGCAGAGTTTCCACCACTTCCCAACAAAGGGCCGTTTTGGGGAAGAGATTTTGCTGTGGGGCCTTGTCCTGGGAGTGGGTTATGGGTGGAAGTAATTTTGATTTCTCTCCCACCTCATCTTGCAGGCTCACCTAAAGGGCGGTGCCAAGAGGGTTGTCATCTCTGCTCCCTCAGCCGACGCCCCCATGTTCGTCATGGGTGTCAACCATGAGAAATACGACAACTCTCTGAAAGTGGTGAGGTGAGTGAGAGGAATGGAGGAAAGGATAAGAGGAGATGATGAGTGTAGGGGAGAGGATGTATAGTGTGTCAGCGGGTTCTATATACAAATTGGACTCTGTGATATGTGTATTTTTCACTCTGTATTTATTCAATCTATATTGTAAGCCACATTGAACTCGAGACCTTTTGGGATAATGTGGGATATAATTGTCACAAATAAATAGACATATCAGGGACTGGGGGTGTTTAGTATAGAGCTGTCTGGTTTTTCAGATCAGTCAGCTTTGTATATATAACTTATGCCCTTATTTATGATCTAGTAGGGCAATTAGCTAGTTTGTGTCTTCTTGGTCTTCTCACAGACCATAGACAGGCTTGCTTAGCCCTAGTAATGGGCCATAAACTTTAACAAGTGTCTGTTTGTTTCAAACAGACTCTGAATTAACACAGACATTTTCAGTGAAGGACAAATATGAGTGATAAGTATTCGAGGGAAGGAGGTTACAAAGGGCAAATGATGAATATTTGAGAAAAATATCAAAGAAAAAGAATTATGTAAAGGGAGACCTTAGAGGTCAGAGTTGCAGAATACCAGATGAGAGAAAATATAAGGCATTAAGTGATTGGACAAAATTAGGCTTCAGTAATCTGACAAGCACAGCTTGTGGCAGGCAGGTTTTGTTAAGCTTCCAAAGGAAACAGGAGAGAGAGAGAGATTTTATTTTCCTTATACTGAGAATTGGACTCGCACAAATAAGAATTCAATTTTCTGTAACACTGGGATAAAAGAATTTGTATTGTAACCATTTATTTACTCTAATACATTTTAGCATTATTATGAAAGAGAAAAACTAATCTCCAGAGTGTTTCCTTTACCAGAAGGGCTTTCTTTCAGTTTTCTGTTTTGGTTAGCTTCCTTTTAGAGGCAAGAGGGTTGTTAATACAGGTGGAATGAGGGGTCTGGTCCCCCTTCCTGTATTCAAGCCAAGGTTGAGATACCATCCACTCTATGATCACTACCAGATAAAACTGTGCTTCTTGCCAGTCGAGAACTGTTAAAAAAAAAAAAAAAAAATCACGCTTAAAAAAAACCTAGACTTCAGTTTGCAAATCTCCAGAGCTTAAAAAAAATATATACTATTCTTAAATCTACAAAAAAAAAACCTGCGAGTTATAGACATAAAATGTAAATCATATCCGTTTACACCACTATTACGTCACATGTGACATTTATTCATAAGGGCAGTTAGTTTAAGGTTATCAATTCGATATACCATCTCTTTTGAAGCACGAATTGAGGCGGTTTATGTATAACTAGTCAAGGTTTTTGCACTGTTCCTGATAGGCTCACAATCCAGTATTATATTGTACCTGGGGCAATGGAGGTTTAAGTGACTTGTTCAGGGTCACACAGAGCTGCGGAGGGAATTGAACCCACTGCCGACCATTAGGCAGCAGTGGGAATCGAACCTGGTTCTGCTGCACTAACCATTAGGCCACTCCTGCACATGCACCTTTCTATTGTATACAGGTACTTTCTCTAAGGGCCCGATACTTAGCCTGTGGGGTTGGAGCCCCCAGACATTCAATGCTGGGGCCCACACAGCTCTCGGCATCAACTATACGGGGGTTGGTGGTCACCCAGAAGTTAACCAGGCATCGGCTGATATTCAGATATCTGCTCGGTAGTTACAACAGCCTTTGTGATTACTGAGCTGGTTAGTGGACTGCCCCCCCCCCCCCTGCCCCCAGCCCAGTCGGTTAGCAGTATTAACTAGTTCAGTGCAGCTAAATATCAGGTGCTGGGTCGCTCAGTGGTGGTTAAGGCAGTTAAACCCATTTGAATATTGCTTATCTACTATAATAAAACTCATCCTCAATGTTCTGAGGACACTGACGTCAGTGAAGCCAAGCCCTGACTTCCTTCAAGAAGGTTCGTGGTGGTGAAGCCACCAAAATCGATCCGGGCCCCGCCCTCGAGGGCGGAGCAATGGCAGAACAACGAAGGGGTTGGCAGGGAGGGAGGCGGGGGGAAATCGTTCTGGGCCCCGCCCTCGCATCAAACGTCATGACGTTGGGGGCAGAGCAATGGCAACAACGAAGGGGTTGGCCAGGGAGGGAGGCACGGAGGCGGGGGGAAATTGCTCCGGGCCCTGCCCTCGAGGGCAGAGCAATGGCAGAACAACGAAGGGGTTGGCAGGGAGGGAGGCGGGGGGGAAATCGCTCCGGGCCCCGCCCTCGCGTCAAACGTCATGACGTTGGGGGCGGAGCAATGGCAACAACGAAGGGGTTGGCCAGGGAGGGGGGTGTTGGTGACGAAAATCTTGCTAGCGCCCGTTTCATTTGCTCTGAAACGGGCCTCTTTTACTAGTCTTGTATATTATGCCCATCAGAGGCTGTTGCTTTGCAAAATATTCTGCGTCGGAGGCAGCTATGAGAAATTGGATGAAACGCTCCTGATACAACAGAATGTTTTGCGAAACAAAGGCCTCCGATGGATATAATGTATAAAATAAGCATTTTAATTTCATGTGTGACATAAGTGGTTTAAATGGATAGTAACTAACTATAGCTTGAATTATGGGTATAAATGGACATAATATAACAAGAGGCAGTTTTCAAACCTTTTGCCTGGAGAATTTTTTTTTATTCTGCTATGGTGTGCAATCTGAGGTCTTTGTCCTGTTTTTTTTAAATGGTAGTGTGTGTGCGTGTGATTAATTTTTTTTTCAATATGATTTATTTTGTTCAGTCCTCTATTGGCAAGAAGCAAAGTTTTTTGTTTTTTTTTTTTTTAATCTGGTGGTGATCAAGCTATGGAGTCATTGCTTCTTCCCCAGTCTTTGGTTTTATATTGACCCACCACCACCAGTTTTTGGTCCCATACTGACCTCTGATGGCTGTCTTTCCTTACTGCAGCAATGCCTCCTGCACCACTAATTGTCTGGCTCCACTGGCCAAAGTAATTAATGATAACTTCAAGATCGTGGAGGGGTTGATGGTGAGTACTACCTCCCGTTCTGGGTGTGAGGGGCTGGAGGCGAGTATCTCTGGGTGTTTGGAGCTTAAAGATGAACCGTTTGACATTCTCCTCTCCTCAGACCACTGTCCATGCTTACACTGCCACTCAGAAGACTGTGGATGGCCCATCTGGGAAGTTGTGGCGTGATGGTCGTGGTGCTCACCAGAATATCATCCCAGCCTCCACTGGGGCAGCTAAAGCTGTTGGCAAAGTCATCCCTGAGCTGAATGGGTAAGCAAAGGAGGGGGACAAATGCTGGAGATGGGTGAGGGTGGCGAGAGGAGATGCAAGGCACAGACCCCCTGCTTTTCTCTAATATCCTTTCTCTCCACCCCACTTCCTCCTGCAGAAAACTCACTGGAATGGCGTTCCGTGTCCCAACCCCCAATGTGTCTGTGGTGGATCTCACCTGCCGCTTAGAGAAGCCTGTAAGTACCTGCTGAAAAGGAAGTTTTAGCTCAGCCCATGCAGAAGAATTATTATCCATCAGCTTTCGAGGTCCCTTGCAAAATACCAACCCCCACCCGGGCAGTGGGATCTGCTGCCCCAGAACGAGTTTAGATTTCTTATATTTTTGTTGGTGGGTGTGGGGGGAGGGGGCAGGAGTAAGACATCTTTCATATCTCTTACCCTCTTCTGTAGGCCAAGTATGACGACATCAAGAAAGTGGTGAAGACGGCGGCAGAAGGGCCTATGAAAGGAATCTTGGCCTACACTGAAGACCAGGTAAGGCTGGAGTCTGTATAACCTGTAGCTGAGGGGGGGGGGGGAGGTATGGGGTATAATTTCCCTGGAAACACCCGAGATGTAATGAGCATGTGCTCTTTTTTTTTTTTTTTTTTTTTTTCTTTTTTCTTTATTGATTTTTAAAAAATGAACATTTGGTGTAATTTTAAACCTGCCACATTAGATAGGTTTTTTTTTTTTCTAAACGTCAGTATAGATTAGAGAGAATCTGTTTGTTCCCGTTACATGGTCAGGTTCTGTTTGAAGACCTGTTGATAAAGCTTAATATCAATCATCTTAACCCTATGTCCTTTGTATGTAGAAACAGGCTGCTCTTTCCCCACCTTTTGCCAGTAGCAGTCGGAAGATTTGCTCCCATCGTTTTCAGAGAAGTGGGGGTGTAGAACCGGCTGAAGCAATTTTCTGCCCGCTTTCCTGCTCCAGTGCAGTAATGGTGCTGCCGTGTCACGGCCCTAGAGAAAGAGTTGACATGCTGTAACCAGACATCTCATGAGAGTTTTCCAAATTAACCAGTCATCCTGAGTTGGCCATTCAGGGTGGCGATGGAAATGTCATCTCGGATCCCACTGCTACCATGCTGACAAAACAATTTCTACAAGTGGGTGGGAATAGTCTCAGAGGAAAAGAAGTGGTTTGAGGCTGTCCCTTCTAATCCGATGTTCCCTGCACAGCTCAGTTATACCTGGATTTTCCTTTCCTTCATGCTTTTATCATCTCTCGCATTGATTATTGCAACACTTGTCTATGCTGGAATCACTCAGATTCAAACACGTTGCCTTCAAAACTCAGCTATCCGTCTACTTTTCTGTGCTAAGACTGATCACATTATCCCAATTACACTGGTTACCCATAGCATATAGGTCCTGGTTCACTACCACAAGATTTTACATACTGGAATTCCTTCCTCGCTCTCCTCTTCCATTATCCTTTATTCACCATCCCGGTCCCTTCATTGCCTTAATGCCCATCACCTCGTTCTTACTTCTGCCAGGTCTACCCACTATGAGTCCACCAGATCCTCTGCCTTCTTAGCACCAAAATAATAAAATGACCCCCCCACCCCCTCCTTTAGATCTGACCTTTCCCTCGCATGCTTCAAAGCCTTACTTAAGACTCACTTTTTCAAAGTTCCTTTTAAAATCTCGCTTGAGTGACCCCTCTGGCAGTGCTGGCCTGTCACTGACCCAGTGCCCAGTTAGTATTTTTTGTAATTTAATGTTTTATTTTGGAATGATTTGGCTGCTTTCTTGCAGTGTTTGTTTTCATTGTTTTATTTTTGAATAATTGGGTGCTTGTTTTCTTTTCCTATAATTTATTATAGTTCTTTTCTTTTCATTGTAAATTGCGCTGACCTTTTTTGTAAACGCGGTATATCAAACTATGAAGAAGCATCAACATATTACACCAGAAGGTTTAGGTTCAGCTCAATCCCTCCTCTCATTTGTTTTATGTTCGGAAGCTCCTAGCTACCTTACGATTTGCTTATTCAGGGGGTCTGGCTTCCTCTTCATGTGTTCTAAGGGGCTGCTATAGTCTCTTTTATAACTCTGATTACAGCATTGCCCGGCGTCTTGTTTCGCTTTGAGGAATTCATCTTGAGTTGCTCTTCGGGTGTAGGGTAAAGCACCTTAATTCAGATTACTTTATTGGCATCCAGTTAATTCATGTTTTGCCAGTGTAATAGATACAGTTAGATATTCAGCAAGCTGCTACCTGATTAACTTTGTATTCAATGCAGAGAAGTGGAGTTAAGATCATTTAAGCTGCTGGATGTCCCCCAGTTACAGTCAATCTGTTAGCTTTCAGATTTAGATTTTGCTCACACCTTTTTCAATAGTAGCTCAAGGTGAGTTTCATTCAGGTACTCTGGATATTTCTCTGTCCCAGGAGGGCTCAGAACCTAAGTTTGTACCTGAGGCAATGGAGGGTTAAGTGACTTGCCCAAGATCACAAGGAGCAGCAGTAGGATTTGAACCGGCCACCTCTTGATTTCAAGACTGGGTGCTCTAACTACTAGGCCGCCACTCCACTTCTGTGACCCACTCAATCAAAGTCTAACTATGCCTCCTTCTTCCAACAATTAAGCATTCCATGGGGTGAGGGGGAAATTTAAAATCTAAAAATTGTCCAGGTAACGTTACCTGAATAAATCTTCTGAAGAATAACCTCAAGTTGCCCAAAGGATGATCAGTGTAGTAAATTTAAAACAAATTGGAGAAAAGTTTTCTTCACCCAACGCGTAATTAAACTCTGGGATTCGTGGCCGGAGAACGTGGTGAAGGCGGTTAGCTTAGCAGAGTTTAAAAAGGGGTTAGATGGTTTCCTAAAGGACAAGTCCATAAACCACTACTAATTGGACTTGGAAAAAATCCACAATTCCAGGAATAACATGTATAGAATGTTTGTACGTTTGGGAAGCTTGTCAGGTGCCCTTGGCCTGGATTGGCCGCTGTCGTGGACAGGATGCTGGGCTCGATGGACCCTTGGTCTTTTCCCAGTGTGGCATTACTTATGTACTTATGGTGAAAGAAAGATTTTGCTGTAGCTGTTAAGGCTGTAGGATTCTCTTAAGGCTGCAGTGAGCTCTCGGAGTCCTTCATATGTTAAACCCACCTCATGGCTGGAGGGAGAAAGGAACAGGGTGTGCTTGTCTAGGGCACCTTTATAAATTGAATTCACTGGCTAACACAGTGGTTCCCAAATCTGGTCCTAGAGGCACCCTAGCCAGTCAGGTTTTCAGGACATCCACAATGACAAGAGATGTGGAGGCAGTGCATGCAAATCTCTCTCCTGAATATTCATTGTGGATATCCTGAAAACCTGACTGGCTTGGGAACCACTGGGCTTATCACATCATTGATTCTGCCTTTGAAACTTGAGGGGTGGGAGAAGAGGGAAGTTTATCTTGTGTCTAAATGGTGATCCTCTGCTCTTCACAGGTGGTTTCCAGTGACTTCAATGGTGATCATCATTCCTCTATCTTTGATGCTGGTGCAGGAATTGCCCTGAATGATCACTTTGTGAAGCTCGTATCTTGGTAGGTGCAGGGTGAGCGATGTGGTGGGTGGTTGAGGTCTGAATCTATTTGCTTTGTAATAGAGGCATTCAGATTTACACTCCTGTGCACTCGACACTTGCCAGAACAGTGTGCAGCCAGCTCCAGGATGCAGCACGTTGAATAAAAGCTTTGAGTGCAGAGGAGCCAAGTGGACATTGGCTCAGGGAGGTGTCAGAGAGACAGTGAGTGTTGTGGAAACAGACCACTGCAGTTGCAGGCATTCATCCCTTTCCTCTCTCCTATAGGTATGACAACGAGTTTGGGTACAGCCACCGTGTCGTGGACCTTCTGTGCCATATGGCCACCAAAGAATAAGAGGCAGCGGTTCCAGCCGGCCTGGTAATGCATCACCATCTAATGTGGAAAAACTCATCCCATCCCCCTCCTCACTTCACCTGCCTACCCTTCTCTTTTTCCTGCACCCAGTTGGTGCTTAGATCCTGGCCCCTGGGCCTGCAGGCTCACCTCTCTCCACCTCCTTCCCTGTGTATAGGGGACAGGGGATGCTCTGTTAGATGCTCCTGTGTATAATAAAAGGTTAACACGGTGTTGTGTCCTGTCCTGTCTCTACTGCTCCTGCTGTGGGGTTGGGAAAGGGAGGGTTACTCTACACGCCGCCCTGTATCTGTTATGTTGACGGCAGCTATAAGACCTTTTTACACCCTAGATGGGTTTAAAATAGACTAGAGACTGCATGAGCTACAGCTGCCAATGACAGTACAGAGGGAGGGTATGAGCACTGATACAGCCCCCCCCCCCCCCCCAAAAAAAAAAAAAAAACCCATCACAAGAAGTGGTACAGTGAGCTAGAATTCTACCTAATCTAATAAGACTTATTCTAGTGGGGAATTGTATCATCAATAAAATGCACCAAACCAAGTCCTCAGAACTTAATAAATGGAAAGGTTTTCAATTTATTTCAGAATCGTACATTGTTTGATCCAACTCAAATGTATTGAGGCAGATTGTTCCAAATAGAAATAGCATGAAAAGAAAACATGGTATCAAGTTGTCAGTTGTATCATAGTCCTTTAATAATAGGATACCTTAATAAGAAGGTTTCATGTACCTGAGATGAAGAAAAAAATTATTGAGATGAGTTGGATCAATAAATCCAGTGAATTAATTTGCAAAATATGAAAAACCATACATGCTATTTAGAAAGGAACAGGACCACGACAGCTCCAGCACAAGAAGTGGCACAAATCCTATATTCCTCAGCAATCCTCCAAGGCGCTTGGGTTATGCACTTCTACCAGCAGAGGAAGACTGAGAACACTAAAACTTCTTATACAAGTAGCCTGTGCAGACCTTCTGCTAACCAGTAAAACAGTAACAAAGCAGAGGAACAAAAACCTCCACCTAAACCACTGAATCCACACTCAGATCTCCTCCCCTTAAGACGGGGGAATTCAACTGCAGATGGGCACAAACGGTACCACAAACTGCCCTTAGTAAAACTCCAGGACCCAAATCACAGGAGCTACTAGAAAGTCTAAAGAAATTATCATACTGAACTGTCCAATACAGTGGGTGGGCTCTTGAACGGTCTGGAGGATCTAGAGGAAAGAAAATTAGCAGGTAAGGCCTAATTTCACCTTCAAATTCTGGCAAGCATTAGTTCAACTGAGATGAAAGACGCTTTTACAAATAGCTAACCTGGGAGACTGCATTATTCTACAACCTAAAGGACATTAAGTACCTTGAGCTCTATTTCAGTACAAGGCCCTTCCCTTCCACAACCACTTAGTCAAGTGTGGCCCATCCTCCTCCTCACCTCTTCAAAGCCCTGCTAAGGCCACAATCTGAGGAAAAAAGTGGATGTGGGAAACTGGAGGTGCTACAGACAAAAAGGGCATTGTCCCATAGGTCCCTGGGCTCTCTGGTGCTGGCACTGGATGGCCCTTGATATCTAAGGTGGTAAAAGACAGCTAGTGAGTAGTACCCCCCTCACTTGTTCTCTAAACCACCTCATTACCTTATCCAGCACTGAGGATCATCTGTGTCTGTCCCAGGCTTTACTCCTCACTCCTCCACTGCCAAGGATCCACTGTGCCTGTCCAGATTTTCTGGAATCCCCATTCACACTGTGCCTGCTGCGTCCCCACCCCTTATGTCACCATCTGTGTGACTTCCATTAACCCAGCTTCAGCATATCAATGCAATGAAGGACTCTGCTGTGTTTGCAAGAGGGGTGGCTTCCACTGCTCTAAACCCAGGGGTCCAGGAAGCAGAGACCCCACCCCGCTCTCCCCAGCAGATGGGTGCTTTTATGCAGTGCTGGCTGTATCATAGGCAGCAGCTGCATGTTTTTGACTCTTCAGCTTCAAAAAGAGATGGGGGGGGGGGGGGGGGCAGAGGTACGATTAAGGTGTATAATATCCGGAGTAGAAGGGAATCAATTTTTTACTCTCACAAAGTACATGACATCATATGGAAATACTTTTTCATTCAATGAATAGTGAAGCTCTTGCACTTGTAGCCAGAGGATGTAGGAACAGCAGTTGGTGTATCTGGGTTTAAAAAAAAAATTGGGGGGGACAAATTCCTGGAGGAAAAGTCCATAGTCTGCTATTGAGACAGACATAGGGGAAACCACTGCTTGCCCTGGGAGTAGTAGCATGGAATGTTGCTACTATTTGGGATTCTGCCAGGTGTTTGTGACCTAGATTGGCCACTGTTGGAAACAGGATACTGGTCTAGATGGCCCATTGCTTTGACCCAGCATGTCTATTTTTATGTTCCTATCCTGTCTGGGCTCAGGAAATGCCTTAAACAGAGTGTTGGAGTTTCCTTCTCCCCCCCCCCCCCCCCCCCCCCCCCCCCGGCTTCTTACCTCCCAGCCTGGTTGCTAAAAGCTGACAAGGGCTATGGCTCTCAAGGTTCCTGCAATCACACAGGAGCCGAGGCACAGGGCTGACTGCTCAGGAGAGCACAGCAGGGGGAGGGACCCGATCACCGGGTGTGACACCCCAGGGGAAAAACAGAGCCCCACTGGACCCACTTCCCCGAAGCACACAGATTCTAAGTACAGGGTGCTAACCAACAAAAGGCCTAAAACAAATCCAAGGCCTACCAGACCAGACTGACTGCTCAGGCTGCACGTCTACCCTCTGCTGGAGACTGAGATTTACTGGCTGCTTTGGGGTTGGCAGGTGGCTTATACATTGTTACAGTTCTAGTGTTCTCAGTCTCCCTCTGCTGGTAGGAGTGCATACCCCAAGCATCTTGGCAGGGCTGGGGGGTCCCTGAGGAAGTTCACCTTTCCCTGCATTATGACACAGGGTCAGGGGAGGAGGAGGTTTGGTCTCTCAACTCGACAGACTTTGTACGTAAGAACATAAGAATAGCCATATTGGGGTCAGCTGAATGGTCCATCTACCCTGTTACTAACAGTGGCCAATCTAGGTCACAAATACCTGGCAGAAACTCAAATAGTAGCAACATTCCATACTACCAATCCCAGGGCAAGCAGTGGCTTCCTAATGTCTGTCTCAATAGCAGACAATGGACTTTTCCTCCAGGAACTTGTCTAAACCTTTTTTTTTAACCCAGATACACTATCCGCTGTTCCTACATCTTCTAGCAACAAGTTAGAGCTTAACTATTCGAGTGAAAAAAAATATTTCCTATTTGTTTTGAAAGTATTTCATGTAACTTCATTGAGTGTCCCCTAGTCTTTGTACTTTTTGAAAGCATGAAAAATCAATTCACTTCTACTCATTTTATGTCCCCCTCATCAGTCTCTCTTGAGCCCTAACCATTGGAGAGGAGTTCCATCCCCTTTATCATTTTGGTTACTGGTCTTTGAACCTTTTCCAAAGCTATATATATATTTTTTGAGATACGGTGAACACAATACTTAAGGTGACATCTCATTATGGAACAGTACTGAGGCATTATAATACTCGATCTTATTTATCATCCCTTTCCTAATAATGCCTAGTGCTCTTTTTTGGCTGTCACCACCACACAGTGAGCAGAGGATTTCAGAATATTATGTACCATGACACCTAGATCTTTTTCTTTGGTGATGACTGCTAAGGTAGAGCCCCAGCATTAAGTAACTATGATTCAAACTATTCTTCCCTATATACAGCACTTTGCATTTGTCTAGTCTTCCTGTAAATTTTCACAATCTGCATGTGTGAATAGTTTTGTGTCATCTGCAAATTTAATCACCTCACTTGTTCTGTTTTCCAGATTTATAAATGTTAAATAGCACTGGTCCCAGTACCTGATCCCTGTGGCACTCCACTATTCACTCTCCTCCATTGAGAAAAAGGTGAAATTAGGTCTTACCTGCTAATTTTCTTTCCTCTAGATCCTCCAGACCGTTCAACACGCTGGGGTTATGCACTCCTACCAGCAGAGGGACACTGAGAACACTAAAACTTCTTACACAAGTAGCCTCAGGAGCTTAACCGAGATTGGATAGCAGAGCCGATAGTGGGAGGCGGGACTGGAGGTTGGGAGGCAGGGATAGTGCTGGGCAGACTTATACGGTCTGTGCCAGAGCCGGTGGTGGGAGGCGGGGATAGTGCTGGGCAGACTTATACGGTCTGTGCCAGAGCCGGTGGTGGGAGACAGGGATAGTGCTGGGCAGACTTATACGGTCAGTGCCAGAGCCGGTGGTGGGAGGCGGGAATAGTGCGGGGCAGACTTATACGGTCTGTGTCAGAGCTGGTGGTTGGGAGGCGGGGATAGTGCTGGGCAGACTTATACGGTCTGTGCCCTGAAGAGCATAGGTACAAATCAAAGTAGGGTATACACAAAAAGTAGCACACATGAGTTGTCTTGTTGGGCAGACTGGATGGACCGTGCAGCTCTTTTTCTGCCATCATCTACTATGTTACTATGTTAGCCTGTGCAGACCCTCTACTAACCAGTAAAACAGTAACAAAGCAGAGGAACAAAACACCTCCACCTAAACAAAACCACTGAATCCACACTCAGATCTCCTCCCCTTAAGACGGGGGAATTCCACTGCAGATGGGCACAAACGGTACCACAAACTGCCCTTAGTAAAACTCCAGGATCCAAACCACAGGAGCTACTAGAAATATCAGCAACTGAAGTCTAAAGAAAATATCATACTGACCTGTCCGATACACTGGGTGGGCTCTTGAACAGTCTGGAGGATCTAGAGGAAAGAAAATTAGCAGGTAAGGCCTAATTTCACCTTCCTCAGCAATCCAGACCATTTAAGATGCTTGGGAAGTACCAAAGCAGTAAACACATCTAAGGGTGGGACCTGCGAAGCCCAGAGGACAGGACTGCAGCTCCAAAACTGGCATCCTCCCTTGCCTGTACATCTGTAATGTTTGACAAAAGAATGCAGGGAGGACCACACCACCGCTCTACAAATTTCCACCGGTGGAACAAAACTACTCTCTGCCCAAGAAGCCGCCATCCCCCTAGTGGAATGTGCCTTGAGCCCCACCGGCACCGTATGGCTATGCAACGGAAGCCAAAGAGCTGGCATCCTTCATCCACCGAGCTATAGATGCCGTAGAAGCAGCCACTCCCTTCTTGGGCCCCCATGAAAGACAAATAGCCTGTCCGAAGACCTGAATTCCTCCGACCTGCGCAAGTAAACCGTTAACACTCTGCACACATCCAATTTCGCCAAACGACACTGAGAAGCATCTCCCGTCTGGTCCCCCAAGACCGGCAACAAAATCACCTGATTGGCATGAAAGGAGGATACCACCTTAAGCAAAAACGAAGGGACTGGACGCAGCAAAACCTTTTCCTTAGAAAACCACAGAAACAGAGGCCTACATGAAAGAGCCTGAAGTTCCGAAATCCTGCGAGCCGACAATATAGCTACCAAAAAGACCACCTTCATAGTAAGGTCTTTTATCAAACAAGACTCTAAGGGCTCAAAAGGAGAACCCGCCAAACAGTCAAGAACGATATTAAGATCCCATTGAGGAACTACCGGCCGCTGAGGTGGACGAAGCAACTTCACCCCCCTCAAAAAAATGGACCACATCCGGGAAAGACGCAACCGACCTGCCCTGCACCTTACCACGAAAACACGCCAAAGCAGCCAGCTGCACCTTCAAAGATGACAATGAAAGGCCCTTCTCAAAACCATCCTGCAAGAAATCTAAAATGCACGACACAAAAGCTGTTGAAGGGACACATGCCCGGTCCCCACTCCAATCTTCAAATATGCGCCACAAACGCACATAGGCCAAAGACGTCGCACGTTTGCGAGACTGCAGCATCATCTGAATCAACTGAGGGGAAAACCCTTTCCTTCTCAACCGTTCCCTCTCAAGGGCCACAACGGGAGAGAGAACCGAGCCGGATCCGGCATGACAATTGGACCCTGACACAACAGCACCGAGCCCCCCAGCTGCAGAGGCTCGCCTTCTAACAAGCGCATCAGATCCCCGAACCACGGCCAACGCGGCCAATTCGGAGCCACCAACAACACCGGACCCGCATGACATTCTACCCTTTGTAGGACTCGACCTATCACGGGGGAAACACGTACAGCAATACCCGCTGAGGTCACGGAAGGACCAACGCATCGATTCCTTCCTCTTGCGGATCTCGACGCCGACTAAAATGCCGAGGAACCTGAGCATTTTGTGCCGACGCCATGAGATCCACTACTGGCATCCCTCACTTTAGAACTATCTGGTCGAACACCGACCGGTGTAGAAACCATTCTCCGCTTAGAAAATCCGCGTTCACGTTGTCCACCCCGGGCCACGTGCACCGCCGAAATCTGCACTAGATGCCTTTCCGCCCAACTCAAGAGCAGAGCCGTCTCAATTGCCAACCGCGGACTCTTTGTGCCGCCCTGCCGGTTGACATAGGCTACCGTTGTTGCGTTGTCGGACATGACTCTTATCGCCTTTCCGACCACACTTGAGCGAAACGCTAAGAGAGCTAGCCAAATCGCCCTCGTCTACAACCGGTTGATAGACCACTGAGCTTCCTCCATCAACCACCGCCCCTGTGTGGACCGACCGAGACACAGAGCTCCCCAGCCCAGCAGACTGGCATCTGTTACCAGAATCACCCACTGAGGAGGTTCCAACGGCATGCCCTTTTTCAGATGGGCCGAGCACAGCCACCACTGGAGACTGCGCCGAGGAGCCCCCCTCAATGGCAACCGCAACTCCAAACTGTGTACCTGGGGAGACCACCGGGACAACAGAGACGACTTAAGCTGACGCATAAGTGCCCTGGCCCATGGTACTACCTCTATCGTCGCTGCCATGAGGCCCAGAACCCGAAGGTACATTTGAACCGTCGGACTCTGAACGGACATTAACAGCTGGACCTGCTGCTGAAGAGAGGCGATCCGAGAATCTGGCAGAAAAACACGACCCACTGCCGTGTCGAACCGCACTCCCAAGTACTCCAGACTGTGCGATGGGATCAACTGACTTTTGACTACATTCACTACCCATCCGAGCGATTCCAGAAACGCAACCACCTGAGCCGTCGCTGCAACACTCTGAGCCCGAGACTTCACCCGGATCTACCAGTCATCCAGATACGGATGCACCAGAATTCCCTGCCTCCGCAAAGCAGCTGCTACCACCACCATTATCTTGGAGAAGGTGCATGGAGCCGTTGCCAGACCAAAAGGCAGAGCACCGAACTGAAAGTGCCTCCCTAAAACGGCAAAACGAAGGAAACGCTGATGGGCCGCTCGAATCAGCACGTGCAGATACGCTTCCGTGAGATCCAGTGACGTGAGAAATTCTCCCTGACGAACAGCCACTATGACCGAGCGCAGAGTCTCCATGCGGAAGGATGGCACCTTGAGCGCCCTATTGACCCTCTTGAAATCTAAAATGGGTCGAAACCGGTCTTCCTTCTTTGGCACCACAAAATAAATGGAATAACAACCCATTCCCTGTTCGTGCCGAGGAACGGGTACCACAGCTCCCAACTGGATTAAGCGACCCAGAGTCTCTTGAATAGCCTTTAACTTGACCCGAGAGTGACAAGGAGAGGGAAGAAACAGATTCGGCAGCGGGTGCTCGAACTCGAGCGCATAAGCATCACGAACAACCTCCAGCACCCACTGATCTGAAGTAATTTGGGTCCACCCCTGATAAAACAGATGAAGTCGCACCCCGACCTTCACCAGAGGCTGGATCCGCACACCTTCATAGGGAGGACTTATTACCATTTCCGGCACCTCCGGAGGAGTCCCGACCTCCTCAACGACCCCCTCGAAAGGACAGCGTCCGCTGGAAAAAATGGCTTTTAAAAGGAGACACATCTGCCCAGCTTCTACTGCCGCGCGTCCTTAAACCGACCTCTAGCCGAACCCCCTCGACTAGCCGCCTTAGGCCGTAACTCCGGCAACCGTGAGACCTTGGTATCCCCAAGACCACTCATCAGTTTATCCAAGTCCTCTCCAAACAACATAGAACCTTTGAAAGGCAGAGAACACAACTTTGCTTTGGAGGCCGCATCTGCAACCCAGCCCCTAAGCCAAAGAGCCCTGCGAGCCGTAACCGCCAGAGCCACATTCTTAGCCGAAGCCCTTAGCAAATCATAAAGGGTGTCCGCCAAAAACGAAGACCCCATCTCCAATTTGGCCAACTCCTGAACCAAACCATTCCTATCTAACGCAGGCTCATCCAAGAGCTTCTCCGCCCAACGGAAACAAGCTCTGGCTACCAAGCCCCCACACACCGAGGCTTGCAAGGCCAAAGCCGACAAATCAAAGCTGCGCTTCAGAAAGGACTCTAGCTTCCTATCCTGAGGATCTCGTAAGGCTGTACTGCCACCCACCGGAATGGCCGTAGCCGTAGTGACCGCCTTAGTGACCGCCGTAACCACCGCATCCACATTAGGTGGTTTCAGCAGGGCCAAATCTTCTGGAAGCGAGGGCTACGGCCGCGCCATAGCCCTAGACACCTTAAAAGCAGCCTCCGGCACAGATCATTCCTGAAAAACCATGTCTCTAATGTCTGAATTCATGGGAAAGGAACGGGAGGCTCTCAGAATCCCCTTAACCAAGGGATCTACCTGGGGTCCCTCCGCAGAGGGAGTGGCCACCGGAGCAAACTTCAAAGTAGAGATCACCTGATCAATGAGCTCTAACAACTCCTCCTTATGAAAAATGCGAACCACTGAAGAATCTTCCCCAGGCCTTAGCCCATCCTGATCCTCAGACTAACCTAAGAGATCCTCCTATCCTTGGTCACTCCAAACCTCCGACCCAGGCAGAGAAAGTATCTCCATAGGCTCCAAAATATCCACCCATGGCGCTTAATTCCCACTGAGCTAGCAGCCTCCGGGGAACAAACAGCCTGAGAGGGGCCAGCTCTCCAGGCATTATACACAGACCAAACAAACTCAGGAGCGAAACCAGACACCCCCCCCCCCACCGCTGCTGAAGCATGAAAAACACTTCCCGCAGCCTTCGTGATGGACCCCCCTCGCTCCCGAAGCGGTAGGTCCATCGCATGATCCGCGGCTAAACTAGGTGCACTTCCCGCCAAGAACAGGTCCCCCGGCGCCGGTAAGGAATGCGCGGCCAAAATGTCTGCACCTCCCGCCAAAAATGGCTCCATCGAGCCCGACCCGGGACGCGCGGCCAAAATGTCCGTGTTTCTCACCAAAATCGGCCCCGCCGTTGCCGGGCCGGAATGTGTGGCAGATTTAGGTACGTTCCTGTTGATTCGGATGTGTTTCTAGTTGGTAGGTCGATTAAGTCTCTCGTGTATCCCGGGACTCTATCATATCTCTCCTTAGTCATAAGGTGAAAAGCCCTAACCACTTTAGCCTTTTCTCATATGCATCATTCCAGCCCCTCTCTGTACCTTTTCCAGTTCCATTATATCTTTTTTTTAGATGCAGAAACCAGAATTGTATCCAGATATGTGTGAACCACACCTTCTTGACTACCAC
This sequence comes from Microcaecilia unicolor, assembly GCF_901765095.1. Lineage (NCBI taxonomy): Eukaryota > Metazoa > Chordata > Amphibia > Gymnophiona > Siphonopidae > Microcaecilia > Microcaecilia unicolor. Next base: position 34,820,369 of record NC_044044.1, read on the forward strand.
TAAACCTAAGTCTGCCTCTTCAATTACAGCCTCTAGATTCAGAATCTTATTTCCCTTACTATGAGCATTAGTACATACCAGGGGCGTAGCCAGACAGCAGATTTTGGGTGGGCCTAGTCAAGAAGTGGGTGGGCACCAAGTGTTATCCCCCCCCCCCCCCAATGTGATGAGGTCAGTATCAGCAGCTTAGGAAGCTTAGACTGCTGAAGTGGAGAGCAGTGTTTTCAGCAACATCAGGGGGAGGTCTTCAGCTGGCGGAGCTTGGGATCCCCACTAGCTAGCACTAAATGGGTGGGCCTGAGCCCTAAGTGGATGGGCCCCTGCCCACCCAGGCCAGCTGTGGCTACACCACTGGTACACACAGCTTTCCAGAAGTATTTAATGTTTTACTTACCTGAGGGCTTTGTTCACCCATCTCCAATGATTCTAGTTTAATTCTCTCCTCAATAGGTTAGCCATGCATTCATCACCTGGGTGCAAGCTTCTCTGCCTTGGCCTTTACCCTGAACAGGGAGGATTGATAAGAAGAACACCTGTACACCTGTCTGCTTCACTCCGTCTCCCAGAGCCATGAAGTCACTTTTGATGCATTTGGTGGGATACCTATCAGTTTAATACGTGCCAGCGTGGATGAGCAACATTGAAAATAGCAGGCTTGATGAGTCTTGGCAAATTCTTCCTAATGTCTTGAACAGGGGCGTAGCCAGACACCCAAGTTTGGGTGGGCCTGGACCCAAGGTGGGTGGGCAGAACTCCGCCTTGTCCTACAAGTGATTTGGTTTCTCCCTCTCGCCTGCATGCCAAATGGTCTTTCAAAAATCTCCTCTTCCCCGTATGCCTTTTAAATAGTAGATTTTCACTGGCAGCAAACAGTTGTTGGGAGTTTTTGGCTGGTGGGGCTTGGGATCCCTGCCAGCCACATTATAGGTGTGCTGCTACTTGGTGGGCCTGAACTTAAGTGGATGGGCCTGGGCCCACCCCAGCCCACCCTTGGCTACGCCACTGGTCTTGAATCCTGGCACCAGACGGCACACCTCCCAAGAAGTTATGAGTGGTCTGTAGATGGATGCCTCTGTACTTTTTAGAAAGGAATCACCAAGCACCACTATCCTGTGCTTCCTAGTGGTCAGTGGTCCAGGCAGCAGCTTTTGTGGGGGGGGGGGGGGGGTTGAGCTTCTGTTCCTCCTCTTTCAGGGTTGTATACCGGTTCTTGAGTTCTAGGGAGGTGGAATCTGGGTATTTATTTAATTATTCCACGGTTTCCTGATTCTGCAGGCTCTGGTGAGTCCTTTCAGCACAGCTTCTTCCCCTCTGCTGGAGATCCTTGACATCTCAAGAAGCATTTTGTAGATGTATTTCTCACTGCCATGGATACTTCTCAGCCTCAACACCTCCTCCCTCAGTTCATCCACTTCTTTCATGAGTAATTCAATCTACAGACATCTCACACATAGAACCAGACCTTGCCTTGCATCATGCTTTCCATCAGGGCAGAGACACAAGCTTTAAGGGGGCAACAGCTTTGGTGACATGAGGTTTCCCACTTATAATTCAGTTACTGGAATTTTTGCACCTGTTGAAATATCAGAGAAAAAGACCTAGGAAAGTCCTTACTGTTTCCTTAGCTATCCTGCGCCTTCAACAGGAGCTCTTCCTTCTTAAAGTTTAAGGGTATTAAAACTTGTTTTATTATTTAGCAGGCCTTCATATAAGTAGTTGGGTGGCTTGTCTCCTGAGGTTCTGTAGACAGCTTAGAAGGAATTGTAATACTAGTTATTTTATTTGTTTTGAGCTCTTGAGGTTTTGAACTGTTCATTGCCATTTGCAATTTATTTATTTATTTGTAACATAGAATTGTAACGATTATGCTGATTGTTGTATTTTGTGGCTTTTGTTGATTAGTTATTGTAAATTGTGTTAAGCAAATCTTGTAAATAAATAATATACCAGGGTACACACAATATGTAGAGTGTTATGGGAGATAGGAGAAAGGGTGTGTGCTGTGTATGTGTGTTATAGCATACAGGAGACAGGGCACACATGGTGTCTGTGACAAAAGTAGGAAGCAAGGCACACACAAAGGAGTATCAAACATATAAACGGCAAGTGACCGACTTACCTGCAAATGCGCAGTAGAGACTTCTCTCTGTCCCGCCCTCGCGTCAAGACATGATGAAGTCAGAGGGCGGAACAGAGAGGGAAACGGAGTCGGAGTCACTGTCGGACGCTGCCGCCTAGAAACGAGCATCGCGCGCACCAACCTCCACCCTCCCCCCCATCCCCCTCCGTATCGGGCCCCTGCACTGACCTGACAGCGCTTCTCACCTCCGTGTGGTGAGAGGCGCTGTCAGGTCAGTGCAGGGGGCCCGGCACGGAGGGGGGAGGAAGCGGCAGCGAGGAGGGTAGCTGGAAATCTCGCCCGTTTTAATGGGCTTAATGGCTAGTTATAGAATAAATGAGTCAGGGAGCACACCGTGTGTGTATGTATGTATGTGTGCATGAGGAAGTATTATGGGATGTATCAAGTGGTTCAGCACACTGATGTAGGAAGCAGAATGCATGTACAGAGTATTAACAGATGTAGGAGGCAGGGAACTTGTTGTATATGTGTGTGGGGTGGTGGATGTATGTATGTGTGTGTGCATGAGGAGTTTATCATGGAAGGAGAAGGCAAAGACATGCTGTGGACATGTATGAGGAAGTTTATTATGGGATGAGGAGCCAAGGAAATGCTGTGTATGTGTGCAGAGTATTATGGAATATAGGAGGCAGGGAGTGCAGAGCATATGTGTGTGTGTGTGTATGTATGTATGCATGCATGCATGTGTGGGGCAGTTATGGGATGAGGAAGCAAGAATATGCACTGTGTGTAAAGTATTATGGGATGGGGAGGCAAGGCTATGGTACTATGTATGTCTGATGTAGAGATGCGGGGACCACATATGTGTGCATGTATGTATTGAAATTATTATGGGATGGAGGACGTGCTGTGTGTGTGTAAAGTATTATGGGATGGTGGCAGGGAGCCTGCTGTATATATATATGTATCCCTATATGTGAGGAGATTATTGTGGATGGAGAGGCAAGGCTATGGTACTATGGGAGCACATATGTGTGCATGTATGTATTGAAATTATTATGGGATGGAGAGATAAGGACATGCTGTGTGTGTGGAGAGTATTATGGGATGCAGGAGGCTGCGGCCTGTGAGAGAGTATTATGGGATGGGTGGGAGGCAGCAGGGAAAATACTTTCTGTGAAGGAGTATTATGGGATGGAGAAGGGTATTATTATGGGATGTGATGAGAGAGCGCGCCGCTGCCGTGTGCTTGTGTGAGGAGAGCATTATGGGATGTGGGAGGCAGCAGCAGGGCGCGCGGGCGCGCTGTGTGCGCTTGTGTGAGGAGAGGAGAGTATTATGGGATGTGTGAGAGGCAGGGCGCGCGTGCTATGAGCTGGTGAGGAGAGTATTATGGGATGTAGGAAGCAAGTGGGGCGCGCGCGCGCGCGGTGTATGTGAGGGAGGTATTATTATGGGATAGCAGCAGGCCTGACGGGCGGGTTCTCGCGTTTCTGTGGCAATGGCACTGGTTGCTATGGAGACGCCGGCTCTCGGTGGGAGGGGGCAGCGGGGGGGCGGAGTTTGCGGCCGGGTCCTGGCGCGGGACAGGCGGCGGCGGCGGCAGCGACGAGACACCGACTGAGCTGCTGGACACTGAGGTACCGGAGTCGGAGGGAAGGAGGAAAGCGCGGGATACTGAGGTACTGGAGGGGGGGGGGGGGGGTAGCGAGGGGGGGGGAACTACTTTTCCTTGTTACTGGCTCTTGTTATAGGGAAAGTAAAGTGTAGGGGGGGGGGTCAGGCAATGGTTGCGAGGAAGAGTCGCTGGGGTGGGGGGGTCTGGATAATCTCTGCCCCCCCCCTCATAGGTATAGAGAGGGAGAGAGTGTTGTACAGAGCCCGCTGCCCCCCCCCTCCCGGACACCCACCCGGAAAGGACAGAGGAGAGGCCTCGTGCGAGCAGTTTGGGCGCCCCCGGATTAGACAAAGCCAGGGAGGGGGGGGGCGAGTGGTGTGAGAAGGATCCTCCCATCCGGGGAGAGAAAGGAAGCGGTGCCCCCCCCCCCCTCCAAAGCACACGCACTGGATCGAAGGAGGCAGCACAGACCAGGCCCTGAAGATAATCCCATCCCCCCCCCCCCCAGCACAGAGGTAATGATTTATTCCTGATGCATATTCCCTGGGGGGGGCTGCTGAGATCCCCCCCCCAATGCACCAGCACACAATACCCAGCAGCTCCCTCTCCTGGGGGGGGGGGGGGGTGATACCTTCCTGTGGGCCGCACTTGCTCCCTCCCCCCCTCCCTCCCTGAGCTTTGGGCGTGATTGGCATCTGGCCTTTGGGAGGGGGGGACAAAGGGAGGAAGAGGGAACATGGATCCTCTGCAAGGACCTGTCTTTGGCCACCTCTCGCCCTCTTTTCTTCTGTTTATCAATATAAAAAGCCGGAATCTCCAGCAATGATGTTGTTGAAGCTCTGACAGTAATAATAATAAACATGTTTTTTATACATTGGCAACTCAAGTAAGAGCCCAAATTCAAGAGTGTCATTCAGAACAACAACTGTTTATTATCTTCAACAACGTTTGACATCTAACCCCATCCCAGTCTCCTCTTTGGGTTGGTTTCTATAAAGTTACCACTGTAATTGCTGACAACTGAATAGATTTTATTTTGAAAGTCAAGACTTCTAAACTTATTAGAAAGTTTGTTTCTATTTGGTGGACAGAGGTACCCAAGCCTCAGAAATGAAGACAATTTAGTAAATCCAGTATAATTCACTCCTTTGCAAAGGAAGGCTCTGTACTTATCTTTGACTTTTTCTTGAATTTACTGTTTTTGTTGTTGGATTGGCCGCTGTCGTGGACAGGATGCTGGGCTCGATGGACCCTTGGCATTACTTATGCACTTATGCCTTTAACCTGGGAGGCCATTCAGTTCATGCACTGTCCTCATTGTAAAGCTGTGGTTTCCCCTCAGACCTTGGCTGTGCAGCCAGTCACATGGGGCTCTTTAACCAATCTGGTGACCAGTAACCTTTACTTTTGTTCATTTTCCTTGTCAGCATAACCTTTTTGTGGGGAAATTCCCACTAAAGTTTGGAATAGGGTGCAATCCTTTAATGCATACAGTGAAGGCAGTGTTAGAACATGCATGGCTTTAAACTTATCATTTCTGTGCAAAGGTGTCACAAGCAAGGTTCTTGGGGTAAGTTTGAAGCATTTAGACTACTGTTAGGATTTTATACCCTATAATGCTTTAAAGGACTGTTGTACCTGAAGCTGAAGTATGGTCGTGCCTTGAGGGTCCTATGGTAGAAGTACAGGTTCAACTGTTCACATCTTCCTTTCCGCTCTTTCAATGAAGGAACACTTTATTTTGCTGGGTTTTTAAATCCTCTTCTGTTTTGCTGTTGTGCTTGGATGGAGAACAAGCTTCTTTCTGGGTGTAATGTTTATCTAAGCGCTATTTTTCCACATTGATGCAGTGTTTGTTTCCCTTTGAACCTACTGCAGGCTACCACTGAATTGCAACCTCTTCACTCCCAAGAGACAAGTGGTGTGGGAGCAGTCAGGTGCTGAAGCGACGAACAGACTCCGTACCCTGTGGATTTAATGTTTTTTGTAAGATGGCATCATCTGGTTTAGGGTCGCCCTCTCCGAGCTCTGCCATCAGTGAGGATGATGACATGGAGGTGTTAATGAACAGCAGCATCCCACAGCACCGTGGTGAGTAGACTGCTTTATTTAACTGCCTTTATTTCTGTTGGCATTGGGTTCTCTGAGGCCCAAATATATATTTTTTTGAGATGAGGTGACCAGTTACAGAAATGGTGTGGGAATTAGGATGTTGCGTGAAGGCTTCTGATGACGTGTAGTTCCTTTCTGGTGTTGCTGGAGTTCAAAGGTTTTGATTGATCCAGGACTTGCTTGCTTTGGTTTCAGGGTTAAGAGTAAAATGTGGAGAATATGATATGTTTGTCGCTTCCTGTTATTTCAGTGCAAGTAGTCGCCCATCTGTGGGGATTTTAGACCTAAATGAAGGCCTGGGTGTTTGACATGTGAGACAATGTGCCTGCGTAACAAGCTGAACTCTGGGAACGCTGGGCATTATGTCAGATTTCTGCTTCTACTTAAAAATAAATAAATAAAATAACTGAAACAATGTGCTGCTATTGCAAGCATCCCCTGCTTTAAGGCTTTGTCAGCTGTTCAGGATCTAAGTATGTTATTCAGTAGGTATTACTCAGTTTCAGATCTTGATTAATGGAGGGGAGGGGTATATCTGGGGTATTTTTCGCATGAAAAATGTATATTGATGTACACTGAGCTTAAATATGTGCTTAAATGTTGTTTGTGCTCTATTAAGACTTTTCGATGTACCTTGACAGTGAACATTACTCATAAACCATGTGCATCTGACTCTGTTCAGACAGTGTTAACGTTGCAGTCTGTTTAAGGTTTATTCTTTGCAAGTTTGAGTTCCTTGGCTTTGAAGGGAGAAGGACTTGTGGGGATGCTTGGCATACACAAAAACTTTATTGATAGAGCATTTCAACCAGTATTTGGATTATAGGTTGCAAGCAAAGGGTTAAAAGACCTTTATCTGTGTATCCTTCTTGTTTATGCGGGAGAGATGTTGTTATTTTTGTTATGGGGCTTGCAGAGCTAAGGATGGAGTTGTGAGAAGATGCTGGTTGAGGGGAGAACCACTCAGAATTTGACTGGCTGTAAATATAATCTGCAGGGTGCAAGTTACTCAGTCTTTCTGGGTTTCTTGCTGGACCTCTGTTCAAAGGTTATTTTTCCTTTTACTATGTGCCCAGGGAAAGTCCATTGACTAGGCCCTCTGAATCTGAGTGTTGTGGCTAGCATGGGTAGGCTCCAATCAGAAGCCATTTTCTCTTTGCTCTGTGCCCTATGGGGGGAGGAGGAGTTGCTGTCGAGTTTGGTCATAGTAAAGGAAATGGATGTCAGCCCTCACCAATCCTGCCACCTCCCCGCCTACTCTCCCCCCTCCCTCCCTCCCCCACCCCATGCTGCTCCTGTTCACTGCACATCTGGCAGCTTTTCTTTCTGTATGTACATAAGATCTTCAGCGCTCCCCTCCATCTTCCTTTGCTTTTGACCATGTTGTTTCTTTATAATTTGTCAGTTACTACATGTTTGCTGATTTTCCTCTTTGTAGCTCCCTGTACATGTCTTTTTATGTTTATGGAGTGCAGGTGCTCTCGCCCCCCACTTCTCCTGCTTTCTGGATTTTTGTCAGGAAGTGTGTTGGGAGGTGCAGATTTGGAGATGAAGGGAGAGCACAGGTCAGCAATTTCCATGCCAGCCATCTCGCTGCACTTTCCACAAACCAAGAAAATGAAGGGAGGGGGTGTATATATGTGGTTGGACTCTGAGCACACCAACTTTATTTTCATCGTGTAGAGTATTTTGGGTGAGGAATCTGTTTTCTTCTGTGGATGGTATGCTGCCTTTCAGGGGAAATCTGGGGCATGGCTCAGGATTTCTCAACCCTGTCCTTGGGACACACCTTGCCAGTCAGGTTTTCAGGATACCCACAGTGAATATTCATGAAATACAGTTGTATGCCCTACCTCTGTGGTATGCAAATGTATCTCATGTATATTCATTGTTGGCTATCCTGAAAACCTGAGTGGCTTGGTGATCTTAAGGCATCAGTGAAATCTGCAGGTTAGAAGTGTTCACCTTTTCAAATCTGAGCTCAAGGTGACTTGCACTCAAAACAATAGACAGTTTATTTCTCAGGACTGTTAATGATGATGTATGAAGACACATTGACTCATCCAGTCTGTCCAATTGAGATACTTCATCTCTACCTCTACACCATTTTGGGTAGATGAATATATGAAACTCTATGCCACAACCAGTGCCACTGTTACCCTCATAATTGTTGCTGTAGAGAACTGCATAATCCTCTGGCTCTGTATCAAAATAAGTTTTATGAGAGACTTTGATCTGGTTTCTCAGCGGTACAGTAATGATAATCTGTGACTCTTGATCTAGCAGTGTCTTCCTTCTTTTTAGGTCCTTTAGCTCATCTAGACCCAAAGCTCATACTCGTATCACCCCTCTCCTCAAGTCACATCACTGGCTTCCAATCAGATACCGCATACAGTTCAAGCTTCTTCTTCTTACCTATAAATGCACTCAGTCTGCTGCCCCTCACTACCTCTCTACCCTCATCTCCCCTTACGTTCCCGCCCGAAACCTCCGCTCACAGGACAAATCCCTCAGTACCCTTCTCCACCACCGCCAACTCCAGGCTTCGCCCATTCTGCCTCGCCTCACCCTATGCCTGGAATAAACTTCCTGAGCCCTTACGCCAAGCCCCCTCCCTACCCATCTTCAAATCCCTACTCAAAACCCACCAATGTTGCTTTCGGCACCTAACCTTTATACCTTTCAGGTAATCTAGACTGCCCCAATTTGACTGACTGTACATTTGTCCTTTAGATTGTAAGCTCCTTTGAGCAGGGACTGTCCTTCTATGTTAAATTGTACAGCGCTGCATAACCCTAGTAGCGCTTTACAAATGTTAAATAGTAGTAGTAAAGCTGTGATTTAGTGCCCTGAGTCTTCATTCACGTGTACTCAAGGATTTTTCCCCTATTTTTGTATGTTCTCTAACATACTAGTCTGGTCATTGTATGATAGTCCTTGCAATCCTGCAAGCATAAGCCTAAATCTGACTCTTGAGCAGTGACGATGGCATCCCCCTTAACAGGGAGAAGACCCAACTCAGGTTGAACCAGAGACCTGTATGGCTGCATGACTACTAACCATCAGGCTGGCTCAAAATCCATTATAACACTCATTATTTTATCTCTTCCCTGTCTTAGAGCATAATGAAGATTTGGATGAGGAGCTTTCTGAGGAAGAAACACCAAAACTGAAGAAAAAGAAGAAGGCGAAGAAACTGCGAGAACCCAAAATACTAAAAACCAAACGGCAGAAAAAGGAGGTGAATACCTTGCTGGCCTGGAGAGAGAAGCACAGGGCTCTCTATTTGAGGGAATGGAAAGAGGGAAACAGTTATCTTGTTGGTGGAGGGAGGTCCAGGTGTTTTCAGAATCGGGGTGAGGGAAGGAGTGTTTGGATTTCATGGAAGTTCATTGGGGAAGGGTGGGGGAGGCTTGGAATCGAAATGGAGTTATGGAAGTTCCCTGCTGCAGTGGGAGAGGGGACAATTGAGGTTCCTTGAAATTTTTCAGGGGAGGAGAGTGTAGAAGTGGCCAGGGGGCTAATGAGCATGTGGTACTGGGATCACAGGTACTCCCTGGTTAGAGGGAGATTGAAGTTATGGGAGTTTGTTGCTAGAGCAAGGAGATGGGAATTAGAGGTCACAGAAACCACCTACTGGCTGTGAGTTACGATGTGAGGAAGGGTTGTGATGTTCAATAGTGGTATAACTGTATTGTGTTATGGAGAGAGCAGTGGTTTTATGCAACTCCAGCCACTGTTTCATTTCTGTTACTACTAGCAAATAGTTCTGGGATGTTTATAAAATCCAGGGGTGTCTAGTGTTGACCCATTTTCCTAAATGTTTCAGCACTGTTGATCTCAGGAGTTTAATGCTGGACCCTTCTCTTTCCCAGGATCTCGGCGACAGTTCTGGAGAAGGTAATGATTTTGGGGAAGAGGAGGAGGAGGCACCAGTGCTGCGGTCTGACAGTGAAGGCAGTGATTACACCCCAGGCAAGAAGAAGAAGAAGAAACCAGGGCAGAAGAAAGAGAAGAAAAGCAAATCTAAACGCAAAGAGGAGGAGGAAGAGGAAGATGAGGAGGAAGATTCCAAGGTATCTCTCAGAATCCATCATGTTATTTTACTGTTTCCGTTACGTAGCTTCCCACTAATCTAGAACCTGCAGGATAGTTGTGGAGATAGAAAATACTGAGAAGCTGGACTGGATGCCAAGAGAACTATGACTCAGCTCAGTTTTACGTTCTCTATCTCCAGCAGGTGGATGAACACACTTTTCAGCCTCTGGTTCTGAGTGATTTGCTCCTGGTCTAGTTGGTCAGCTGGTCCACAGTTGAACTTTGCAGGTGGCTTGAATCTGCAAAGTCATATCTGAAAGTCTCTAGTGCCCTGCAGATTTACTTCTCCTTCCCTTCACTTCCCCCTTGTTTTCTCTGGAGTTCTCCTTTTCTAGCACAACAACTTTTAAAAAAAGAGGAGATCGTGGGACAGAGCGTCAGTCCTGATTCTTTCTCATCTTGAATGAGACTTGTGGAGACTGTGAGCTTGGGGGGAGCAGCAGTCCTACTAAAGTTTGGTACAGCAGAAATCCACTGAAGTGGAGAAATCTGAAATCCTACGGGGTATAGCATCAGAAGACAATGAGTGGGAAATTGACCGTGCTCTCCAGAAAGGAGATGGACAATCTTGACACTTTAAAGATCTATTGATAAAAAGATTCGACACAGCGCTGTGTTTCAGCCTATGGCCTGCCTCAGGAGTATATTGATGACAACTAGATGACAATCTTCAATATAATATTTTTTCAATGCAAAAACCACTAAGGAAGGGTCTTGAAAAAGACCGTAGATAAGAAATGAAAAATCGGCACGTCCTCTGGTTGAGTGGTTCACCCGACTCCCAGCATGGACAGAAGTAGGAGTAGTCAGGCAGGAAAAGACTTGCTGGTGGCGGGCCCCCTCTTGAAGGCAGAGACAGAAAGGTAAGGGGGTGGGGGGGTGGCGCGCGGTGGTCCGGTTCTGCCTTGGGCCCGGCGGTGTGTGTCGGCGGCCCTGTGTTGGTCTGTCACTTCAGGGCTTTGCCCTTCGGTCTCGCCACAGCACCAAAACTGGTCTACCAAGGTTGTTATGGTGGTGGCGGCCTTCCTTCGGCACCAGAGAATCAGTTCATCTGTTTCTCAAAGACTGGCTCATTTGTGTGTTGTCCTATTCAGACAGAGTGGCAGCGACGGACAAAGTTGTCCATCTTCTGCAGTCAGGTTGGTTCATCAGTTTTGAGAAGAGCAGACTAACCATCGCAGGCGCTGGAGTATCTGGGTGTTCTGTTCGACACAGCAAGGGAGAGGATCTAACTCACAGAACACAGAAAGTTGAAGCAGGTCAACAGATTCGTCTTCAGTCATGGCAGGCCCAGGGTCTGGGACTTCAGATTCTGGAGTCAATGATGGAAGTGGTGTCATTGGCAAGGGTTCAAATGCATCTTTTACAGGAGTATCTTCTCAGTTGCTGGTCTCCAGTGTCGCAGAAGTAAGACCTTTATCTTCCTTGGATGCTGGTTGCAAGACAGAATATGCAGTGGTAGTTGTTGCCCAGGAATTTGACTATTGGAGCTCCCTTTTTGATAATACAATGGGAGGTGGTGACAACAGATGCTAGCGAGACTGATTTGGGAGCTCGTTACAAGTTCCATCTGGTACAGGACACATGGATGAAACAGGACTCTCGGTGATTGATAAATTGTTGGCACTCTGGGTAGTGCTTGATGCTTTGCATGACTTCGCAACCTTTCTGGCGTGGGCAGAGTTTTCTCCGATAATGCAACTGCAGTGACTTTATATCAAGAAGCAAGGTGGATCCTGTAGCCATCTGATGGTGGTGGAGGTGGCCTCCCTCATGAGTTGGGAGGAGAAAAATTGCCTCTGCTTGTCGGCAGCTTACATTCCTGAGTCCTGGAATGTGGAGGTGGACTTTTTGTATCAGGCACTCCTTGGACCCGGGAAAATGGGAACTATCCAGCCAGGGTTTTCAGGTGATAGTGGACCGATGGAGTTCTTGGTTTCTGGACTTCATGGCACCAAAAAGGAACACCAAAGTGCAGAACTGGGCTCGATGGGGATTGAATCCCTACTGCAGTCCTGGCAGGAGACTCATTTACTGTATGTTTTCCCTCCTTGGCAAGCTGCATGTTGAAAAGGATCGCATTGTGTCTAATAATTCTTGTATACCTGGCTTGGCTGTTGTACGCAGACCTGATTCAACTGCTGGATGGGGATCCTCTCCATCTTCTGCAGGTACATGGCCTACTGTAAGCAAAGTCTGGTGCTCATGGAGGATCTGTGCTCCTTTTGGATGTACGGCTTGGCCGTGTCAGTTGAGACGAAAACATTATTCTGATTCGGTCATTGCTATTTTGCTTCAGTCTCATAAATGCTCTACATCCATGGCGTATGCAAGGGTGTGGAGGACATTCGAGTGATGGTGTTCTAAGAGCAGACTTTCTCCCTTCTCTTAGCACACACATTAGTGTTTCTCCAGGCAGGTCTGCTAGAAAGGATTGGTGATAGGTTCTCTAAAATTTCAGGACACAGCTTTGGCCTGTTTCAGGAGCTGACTACAGAAGACTGCTCTTGTTTGTTATTGTTTCTTGCAGGGATTAGGTCGCTTGTGGCCTCCCTTCCATATGCCATGTCCAGAGTGGAAATTTAGTCTTTTGGGCTCTTCAGTAACCTCCTTTTGAGCCACTCTGGAAGGCCTCCTTGAAAGATCTTACGCTAAAGGCGGCATTCTTGGTGGTTGTTGCATAGGCAATTAAAGGTTTCAGAGCTACAGGTTCTGTTGTTGAGATCCCTTTCTCCTCTTTTTGGAGGCAGGGGTCCCCCTATGCACAGTTCCTTCCCATCTTCCTAAAGTAGTATCTACTGTCATCTCAACAAATCTGTGGAGCTTCTGTCCTTTCACAGAGAGAATGAGGAGGCTTGGTATTCTTCCTTGAAACTTCTTAATATGCGTAGCAATCTTATTAGATATCTGGAAGTCATAAATGTTTTTGGCAAATCATTCAGACTGTGCTTTTTGGTAAACAGAGCCTTGGCTTCATGGCCTCGAAGCCCACAATTGTTAGATGGCTGAAGGAGACTTTTGCATTGGCTTATTTGCTTGAGGGGAAGCAGGCTCCTTGGACCTTGCAGGCTCACGAGGCATACAGAGACTTCCTTACTGTCTCTGGCAGATATTCGCAAGGCGGCGATATGGTCGACGATGCACACCTTTGCCAAGTACTATATGGAGTGTGTTGAGGTGTCCTTGGAAGCCAGTTTTGGGGCTTTGGCCCTCAGGGCGGTGGTGCCAGGATCCCACCCACTCTAGGGATAGCTTTTATACATTCCATAGGTTCTGGAATATTGGGAACCTATGTAATGGGAGGAGAAATTAGGTCTGTCTTGATAATTTTGTTTCCAAGATGTTTAGTCGCTGTGAAGTGATGGGTCAAATACGACTTGTCACCTTGCATGGTGCTTTCTGCATATCTTTTGTTCTCTAGGTTGTTCAGAGATGACAGGTCCACACATATTTGCTCATCTGGTTAGTGTTAGCAAGTTGTTTGTTGTGTTTATTCTGAGTTTTTCCTTACTGCTTGTCTACGTAAATACTGAGGAGCTGGACTAGATGCCAAGAGATGTCAGCTCAGTTTTCTGTTCTCTATCTCTACCTGATGGTTGGCGGACACAGCTATCCCACAGGTTCTGGAATAGTGGGAAGGACTAATGGAAAGAAAATTACCAGGTAAGATTTAATTTCTCCATTTCATTTTAAAATTTCTAAGAATAAACTAAACCACTGCCTTACTTGTGAGTTGAATGTAGGTAGAAGCTGTATTGGATTTTGCATTCTATTAAGTTGTGGCTTTGTTCTGATGACCTTGAATGGGGTGGGGATCCTCTTCTCTCCTGTGTAGGAGCCCAAGTCTTCAGGACAGCTGCTAGAGGACTGGGGCATGGCAGACATTGACCATACCTTCACTGAGGAAGACTATCGTACTCTCACTAACTACAAGGCCTTCAGTCAGTTTGTGAGGTGAGAGGCGCTGGGGGTAGAAGAAAGAGCCGTTGTCTGCTTTTCCATGCTGACATGTGCCTCTGCATGACACATGTTTCCTATCCCACAGACCCCTGATTGCTGCCAAGAATCCAAAAATTGCGGTGTCGAAAATGATGATGGTGTTAGGGGCCAAATGGAGGGAATTCAGCACCAACAATCCTTTCAAAGGCAGCTCGGGAGCATCTGTGGCAGCTGCTGCCGCTGCCGCTGTTGCTGTAGTGGAGAGCATGGTTTCAAACTCTGAGGTGGTTGTGCCTTTGCCCCCAGCAGACGTTCCTCTCCGCAAAGCCAAGACGAAAGAAGGGAAAGGTAAGGCGAGGGGTCTTTCCTCTGATTTCATACACCGCTACTAGTTAGGACCCAACCCATTCTCTTGTTTGTGGAGTGTGCTATGTGGGACATTTATATATCTCAAAGTGGTTTTCTGTGCCTCCTATGACGGGGTGTTCTATGGGGTATTTCTCTGTGCTCATATTTTTAGGATTTGGATTTCTTGATTTTAGATTTAATCACATTTCCTGCCTGGCACGGTGTTCTGTTAGGGCTTTTTAAAGCTTGCATTGGTTGATTGGGATGTTCTGAGGTCCTTTCTGTGTATATGTTGGAAGACAAAGGTTAATCTCGCACTTCTTTCTACTCGTATTTTAGGACCCAATGCCAGAAGGAAACCAAAGATCACACGAGTTCCAGATGCCAAGAAAACCAAAACAAAGAAGGTGGCACCCCTGAAAATCAAGCTCGGGGGCTTTGGATCGAAACGCAAGAGGTCCTCGGTGAGGAGCCAGTCCTTGGGAACACAGTGTCCTGTTCCAATAGTCAAGCTGGGTGGAGTGGTATAAATGTGGGTGAGGAGGTGTTAGCACATCCCCCCCCCACAAAGCAAAGATGATTTGAAGTACTAGCACAGAGGTCCACTAGCTATGGCCTACTGGCTAGATACACGCTTGGAGCAATTATTTGGCCCTTCATGCTTTTCCTGTTCAGATGTTTGTGCTGTTTAACACTTATTTTGCCCATATGAGCAGCCTAGCCTGAGTCTCAGTAGTCCTCCCTCTCTACTCCCTCACTAAATTGTCCTGCTGCTCAGATGCTTTTTCTCTTCTTTCTCTCTGCTGGGAAAGTGGCTGCAGGAATAAGGTGAAAGAGCAACAGGGTCAGAAACCGCTAATGCTCTGGAGCCTGGAATTACTAAATATGTTAAAAGTGACTTGTTCCAACTGTCTCCAATTCCCACAATTGCATTTCAGGCCTGACATGCATCTGTTATAGCCTTGGTGCCTTCATAACTGTGGGAAATAAGCTACTTTTTACTCTTGGTAATGCAAGGCTGCAGATCTTGAGAGAGTTGTTGGGGTTGCGGGACCTAGATGGAGGAAGGGAGTCTCCTCAACAGGAGACAGGATGGAAGAAAGGAAGGTAAAGAGAAGGGGTGGGGGGGGGGGCGTAAGAAAAGGGACAGGTGAATGTACTGAGGTTGTGAGTGGTAGAGAGTCCACCACCACCACCCACGTTATTTTCCAAGGTACAGGTGCTGTGGAAATGGGGATGAAAGGGGATAGGGGTTGTCTACCTTACTTCTGGGAACTTTGTCTCCCCCCTTCACCTCCATCTGAAATTACAGAAGAGTCAAGGCATGATGGCCCTCTTCTCTGGAAGTGGGGACCCATTTTGAGATGTCCTTTGTGGCCATTCAAGCAAAATGTTTATAGTATATGGATAGAGGGGTCCTATCTCATGTTCAACTCCTCTTGTACAGAACAAGGATAATAATCTGAAGGGCATGGTATATGGGAGAGGGCCTTGTGCTATCTCTTTACTCTCTCTACAGAGTGAAGAGGATGACCTGGAAGGGGAATCTGACTTCGACGATGGTAGCATGAACAGTTACTCTGTTTCGGATGGCTCCACCAGCCGCAGCAGCCGCAGCCGGAAGAGGTTGAAGGCTAGCAAGAGAAAGAAGAAAGGTAATGCATCCACTTGTTCAAACACAACTGCAGCAGAGCTTCACTGGTCCTTTCTTCCTTCTCTCTGGCTGATAACGGAAAAGAGCATTGATCTTACTCTCTGAAGGTTCTTCGGTGCCTGTTTACATCCTTTGTACTGATGAGGAATACTTCTGGGATGTCCAGCGAGTACAGTCTGTGTTCCTTTAAATCTTTTTTGACACTGAATAACAATGCCCTGGTGGCCTGGGCTTTGGTTTTGTTTCCCTCCTTTTTCAGGGATGTAGATAAATGAAAGAAATTCATGCCTGGTTATACGCCAGCAGAAGGAGAAAGATGAGCTCTTCCCGTATAAGAGGCATGTACAGCCACAGCTTGCCAGAATTGTCTGACTGTAGTAGGCAGTAACGAGCATCCTGTGCAGCTCGGGGCTGGGCTGGTGGAAAGCTGGTCACCCAGTCGAGCTTAGAAAGGCAATTTGGAATTGAGGGCATCTGCCTTTTGGAGGAGTCCAGATCCCTCCCCTGTCAAGCCAGCCAGGCTCCTTTGGGGTTGATAAACATAGAAAGCATGGGCAGATAAAGACTATATGGCCTATCCAGTCTGCCCATCTATTCTCCCTATCACTCCCTTAAAGATCTTATGTACTTGACTCAAGCATGGAGTGCCTGGTAGACTCAAATTGTGTGTAATACATGGAGAGAATAGTCAAATGAGATTCAGAAGCTGGGTGGTAGGAGTAATTTATTTATTTTCCAGACTTCATATACCACTAGTACCTAAGCATGCCAAAGAAATAGTTAAGCTATGAACCGTTATTAACCCCATCATTCAATTTAAGTATTTCTCCACTCCCAACCTTATCAAAGTGATCTTAAAGAACTGTGAAGGATAGTTTTCCCCTCGGGTGCTTAATGGCAAGTGGTCTTTTTTTGATGGTGGATGGGGGAGGGAAGGGAGAGTCCGAATTTTTCTTTATTAAAAGTGACTTGTCATGCGTAAAATGGTGTATTCCTTCCTCTTCACCATTACCCAACTTCTTAAAACGAGCATCAACTGGTCCAACACAGATCTTCATATTTATTAGACCTTTTACAGCTACTGGTACAAATTTATTTAATTTCTCTTCACTTTTAAAGAAATTTCCCCAGATCCTGTGTTGAATTGCTAATCTATTTTAATGTTGCTGTTGGTTAATCAAGGCTGACTAATATAGATGAGTTTTGGAGATAATTCTTTAAACATTTCTTCATGTCCAATTTCCCAGTTTCTCAGGATTAGTCATACTATTAGAAACCTGTTTAAAAAGGCATACCCTATCGATCCAACTTTAAATGCCTAATCTCTGCAACACAACCAAACTAAAGCACGTAATGGACATAACACAACTTTTCCGTTCTCCGATTCCCTAATGTGGCTGTGCAACATGAACTTGATCTTACCACAACATCACCCTGTATTTGTTCACACCGGAGCCTCCGGTACTATGTAAGCCACATTGTGCCTATAAATAGGTGGGGAATTGTGGGATACAAATGTAACAAATAAATAAAAATAGGGAAAGAGAAAGGGGTAGGGAGGAGTATCCAGAAAGCAGAGTAAGGAGAAGGCTAAGAGGTAGAGGGAATGGAGAACAGAAAACAGAAGTATTAAAAAAGAAGATGGAAAAAAGGTGAGTTTTTTTTAAAGAGCTTGCTTGCATTTAGGGAGGGTTGGTTGGTTTCTGACACGCAATGGAAGGTCATTCCATGATACTTAGGTCCCCAGCTATGGAACGCCCTTCCATTGCATGTCAGAAACCAGCAGTCATGTACAGATTATTGTTGGGTTATTGTCAGCAGAGGGGTATAGGGTTTCTGTCTCCATCTGCTGGCCAATGGGCATACCCATATCTAATCCCCCCCCCACACACACACACCTGCCAAGGCAAAATCTAGAATCTAACAAAATTGTTATATAAATTTGAGCTGTGTTTGTAGATACCTTGTTTTGCCTTGTGCAGTGATGAGTAAAAGTTGTCAAAAAACATTCAGCTCTCTTTAGAGTGGCAAGATCTGGTATGTACATGATGTGTCTGAACTAATGGCAAAACTTAGTAAACAATGATAGTTATCTTGACTTCCCACTCATTTGTTAGCAGGCAGTTACTAGGTTTTGCCGGGTGCGGGGTTCGGATATATTCTAGGCTGGTGTGGTTGGACTTGAGGAAAGAAAATAGCAGGACCAAATTTTTCCATCATTCACATTTCCTACCAGACCCTGTCCTTTCTGTCTCTGCAGGTGAGGAGGATGCATCACAAGTGACCCCAGTGGATGGGTATGAGACAGATCACCAGGATTATTGTGAAGTGTGTCAGCAAGGTGGTGAGATCATCCTGTGTGATACCTGCCCTCGTGCATATCATATGGTCTGCCTGGACCCTGACATGGAGAAAGCTCCTGAGGGCAAGTGGAGCTGCCCCCATTGTGTGAGTACCTGGGACGGGAGTAAAGGGGAAGAAGTAGTGTGGCTGTGCTGTCTGCTTATGGGAAGGTACAGCTTTATATTTCTGGTGGAAGCCTGCAGAAAAATGTTAAAATTTACACACTTATCAACATAACATAGTGTGAGAGAACGCCTAGCCACCATCTAAACATTTGTAAACTTTCTAAAAAGTACCTGGGAAGTTCAGGACATAACAGCTGCTCCACAGGTTATCAAATATAACTGTTTACAGGGCTTTAGCAAAGAGATCCCTCTGTTTTCTTCCTGGCTAAGACTAGGGGAAAAAGCCAGGTGAAATGAGCTCCTGGGCCAATCGGAGCCCAGAACAACACCCTTTGAAAGTATACTGCAGACTGCCTTTCCAAAGGCTTAAACAAAGAAAACAGCTTCAAAACATAAACATGCACCCCCTGCTGGCCAAACTAGAGAAATACACTTCAGGAAATAAGGCAGTTTTACAGACTTAAAACATACTGTTCTGTCCCACATAGTCACTGTCTTTGCATAATTAATGAAGTTGATATTCAGCATGGTTTTTAGTCAGACAGGTGGGGCAATAGGCTGGGAGCAGGTATTCAGTGGCACTTAACCTGAGAGTGCTGCTGAATATCTGCTTTGAGCGCTGGAGCAAGAAGCTGTCCCAGGTTAACTGGTTAACTATCTGGTAACTCCCGACGGCAGAAACTGATATTCGCTGCTAGTATCTGCATAGGTGCCAGTACCAAATATCCAGGTTTAATTAAGCCTACGGTGTCCAGTGTTCAAAATGATACAGAAAAAGTGTTAGAGGCAATAGGCAGTGACAGCATTTTAAATTTTTGTTAAATTCACATGCAGCAATCCCCAAGGATTACTGTAAAAGAGCAACTCCTCCTTGTCGTCAGCAGCAGATGAATCTGGAGACTTGTGGGTTATGACCATCTACCAGCAGGTGGAGATAGGTACCAAACTGAACTCTGCCACATAGTACAGTATGCTCCTTGGTTAGTCAGTATTCTGTATCTCCAGCAGGCAGTGGACAGTCTCAAGCTCCTATTTTCTCCTGCTTCTGTGGCTCCTGTTCAGGTTCCCTAGTTCAGTTGAGCTTACGGGTGTCTAGGCCATAGAGATGCCTGACTTGGGGTATATCTGGGGGTGCCAGGTTCCCCCCCCCCCAACTCTCCTTCCACTTCGTCACAGAACTTTGGGGGGAAAACGCTGGAAAAGAAGAGCTTTCTGCTTATATGGCATTCTGGAGGAGAGGGGGGTGTCTCTGCGCTCCTGCAACTGTCTGGATTGAGCCACCTGATTGGAGTCAGAAGGCCTTTGGGTACTACTACTACTACTTAACATTTCTAGAGCGCTACTAGGGTTATGCAGCGCTGTACAAAATAAACAAAGAAGGACGGTCCCTGCTCAAATTAGCTTACAATCTAAAGAACGAAATGTCAAGTTGGGCAGTCTAGATTTCTTGGGTAGAGGTGTAGAGGTTAGGTGCCGAAGGCGACATTGAAGAGGTGGGCTTTAAGCAGAGATTTGAAGATGGGGAGGGAGGGAGGGGGGCTGACGTATGTGTGGTTGGACCATTAAGGCCAGCAAAATTGACACGTTTTCCAGACCTTTTCTGGTGGATGGTTTTGGCTAGATCTAAGGCATCATTTGGGCTGTCAGTTCTTTCTACCGCTGAGTCTGGTTCCCACCCTACTTACGGACTGCTTTACTACGTCCCACGAGTCTGGATTTGTCTGCTGATGATGAAAAGGAAGGAAAATTTCTTACTTAATAATTCTTTCCTTTAGTTGCAGCAGACAAATCCAGAGTCTCACCCTTCCACAAGGTTGACACTATTGGTTGTCTGTTTCTCTGCTTAGATTTCTTGCTGTGGTTGCCTGTTCATAATTCTGCTAAAATTGACAGGTTTATGCCTCATTTGTGTGAGGAGGGAAAAATGTTTGCCATGTTATTCCTTTTCTTTGTTATGAGAAATACTGACTAACGAAGGATCATACCATTCTATGTGGTAGAGTTCAGTTTGATACACTTATTTCCACCTGCTGGTAGATGGTTATAATCCACAAGTCTCTGGATTCATCTGTTGTGACTAAAGGAAAGAAAAATATCAGGTAAGACACAATTATTTCTTTAGTGTCATTGCACTGGTTACCATTGAGTGTGTTGTGATCTTTGCATTGAAAAGAAGTTTTCCATTATGTAGCTTCCCACTATTCCAGAACCTGTGGAATTCTTATTTGTGTCCATCAGCCAGCAGGTGGAGATGGAGAACTGAAAACAGAGCTGAGATATCTCTGGCTTTTGGCATCTGGTCCAGCTCCTCAGTATTTTCTATGTCCAGCAGGTGGATAAACACATTGGTCAACTGGTCCCCAGTTGAGCTTTGTGGATGGCTTGAGTCTGCAGAGTCATATCTTGAGGTCTTCAGATCCCTCTCTCTGGTGCCTTGCAAATTTACTTCTTACCTCCTCTCATCTCTCCCCTGTTTCCTGTGGGGCTCTCCTTTTCCAGCACAACAACCTTTAAAAAGAAAAAAAGAAGGTGAGCATGGGACAGAGTGTCAGTCTTGAATCTTTCTCATCTGGGGTAAGACTTGTGGAGACACAGAGCTTGGAGGGAGCAGCCAACAGTGGTAATTCTGACTAAAGTTTGGCTTATAACCGGTCAGAGGACTGTAAGTTCTACTTGGTGCAGGGGAGGGTTCTGACTTGCTGGTTCGGACTTCGTTGTGCTGTTTTTTTGCCGGTCTGGGTGAATGGTGACTCCCACGGATGTACGCTTTTCTGCAACCACAAGCTGGCCTGTGGGCGTTGCAGTGTGTGCAAGCCAGGAATTCCACGGAACATGGGGAAAACGGTTGGCAGCAGCACGTCTTTGGATTTGGCACAGCATCTGAATATGCTGGGGACTTTGGGCTTCCCAGCAGGGCTGGTGCACAGTTTGATGCAGGAGAGCACAGGAACCTGCGCCATTTTGTCGGGGCCAACTGGCAGTGAGGAGCAGCATCTGGCTGATCACTTGCAGAGCACAGCCACCATTTTATAACCTCAGGGCCTACCAGTGTCTCAGAAATAAGAGTACTGAACTCCTCTTTATAAAACAACCTTGGTATTTTCAGATCATCTCCCTCCTCTAACAGCTCCATCAGATAAGGAGGGAGAAGCACTGAGACGGCATCATCTGCCCATACCTGGAGGTCTAAATGAGATCTTAAGAGCTGGAGGGACAGCGGGGCGTGAAACTGAAGTGCCTTGCAGCAATTTTGACCATCCCTGGAAGAGGGAAATACGGCTAGCGAAAGCATTAGCGGAAGAAAAAATGGCTAAAGATGTAAAGAGAGGTGACAAGACCTTTTTCAGATATATTGGAGAAAGGAGGAGAGAGGAATGGAATTGTGAGACTGAAAGATAATGAGAATGGCTATGTGCAGAGTGATGAAGATAAAGCGAACGTGCTAATCAATTATTTCTCTTCGGTGTTCACGGAGGAAAATCCTGGAGAAGGACTGCGATTGGCTGCCGAGGGAACGTCTGCCGTGTAGGGAAGAAACAGTTTATAAACAGCTGGAGAATCTGAAGGTGGACAGAGCTATGGGGCCGGATGGGATACATCCCAGGATACTGAAGGAGCTCAGAGAGGTCCTAGCGGGACCACTTAAAGATTTATTTATTAGATCTTTAGAAACTGGAGAGGTTCCGCAAGATTGGAGACGAGCGGATGTGGTCCCTCGTCACAAAAGTTGAGTCAGGGAAGAAGTGGGAAACTACAGACCGGCAAGTCTCACGTCGGTGGTAGGAAAAATAAAGGAGTCTCTGCTGAAAGAAAGGATGGTTAACTTTCTAGAAGCCGACGGGTTACAGGACCCGAGGCAACATGGCTTTACTAAAGGAAAATCCTGCCAAACGAATCTTATTGACTCTTTTGACTGGGTGACCAAAGAACTGGATAAAGGATGTGCGCTAGATGTAATCTACTTGGACTTCAGCAAAGCCTTTGATACGGTCCCCCACAGAAGACTCGTGAATAAGCTGAAAGGGTTGAACTTAGGAACGAAAGTGGTGAACTGGATAAGAAACTGGTTGACCGACAAGTGGCAGAGGGTGGTGGTAAATGGAATCTGCTCTTAGGAAAGGAAGGTGAGCAGTGGAGTTCCTCGGGGGTCGGTGCTGGGGCCCATTCTTATTTGTGGGAGATATTGCTGAAGGGTTGAAAGGAAAGGTGTGCCTTTTTGCGGATGGCTTAGAGGTCCTTCTCCCGGTACATCCTGACAATCAAGACATTCAGGACCGGATTACAGCAGAATGTCTTACGGGACGTGGGGTTGAGTGTGGGAAGAGCCATGAGTCGGTTCTACCTGTTGGGTCCGGAGGAGAAAGATAAATTGCAACTTACCAGGTTAGCTCCTTGTTATGGCAGTGACTAAGAAGACCATCCTGTTGGTGGAAGGGGGGCATTGCCCTAAAAGACCTACAAAATAGGAAGCTAGAAGACTCGTTGGAGCAAGCCTTTGAAGTGGCCTCTTTGGGCCTTTAGGCAACAGTGTGCAGCTCATTCGTGGCAAGAGGATGCCTGAAGTGGCATCAGCAGTTGGGGTTGACCTATTTGGTGGATGCTATTTGTTATGTTATGGATTACAGTCTGCGGTATGTCTTTGGCTATTGCAGCATTGGGCAGCGAATGAAGCTGTCAGGTAGTGGTAGAAGCCTCCATTCTCCTGCATTGGGCTCATTTGTCAGCTCTCGGCAGTCCACATAGCAGGCATGGACAACGAGCAGGCACATGGACTCGGAGGAATGGACCTTTGAGAAGGTTGATCATTTTGGTGCTGGACTTGATGGTGACTGCGCACAATGCTCAAGTTCCTCAATTTTTCAGTCACTGGAGAGAAACACGATTGGAAGGGATAGATGCACCGATTCTTCCCTTGCCCAGAGACAACCTGTTGTATGCGTTTCTCCAGTGGCCTTTGGTGGGTCAGATCATTCAGTGCATAGTCTCTTCCAGGCACGGTGATTCTGAGAGCATTGGACTGGCTGCACAGGCCTTGGTATGGTGATCCGATTCCACTGATAGTGGACGACCTGCTGCACCTGCATCAAGGACCGGTGGTGAAGCCAGACCCATTGCTTACGACATGGCTTTTGAAGGCATGTCTGAAGAAAGAGAGGTTTTTCTTTTGAGTTGATTGCTTTGTTGAAGTTGTCACGAAACACCTAGCCACCCGCCTGGGGTTACCCCATGGCCACTTAGGGTCATTCCCCAACACAGCACAGGTCCTCCTGCACCTGCCGCTTGTGCTCTACAGTAGCACCTTCCTCCAAACGATTGGGTCACAACCACCTCTGGGCAGAAAGCACTCACAGACCCAACACACAAACCACCAGGATTCTTTATCAGTCCAGACAAGCAGAGCGAACAAACAATTTTGTTTGTGCTCATAAAAATTGAACACTGAACGAAAATGTCAAATAGCAAACAGTAACAAGTAACTGAAAAATGGATCAATTAGAAAACTAAACATCTATATACTGTCTAAACAGTACCTGAGAAGATCAGGACATCTGTGGCATGAGGAGGTCATTACAACCCTTCTGCAGGCGTAATAAAGGATTTGGAGGACTTCCAAAGAGTGGTATGCAGAGCATGAATTCTCTTCAGGCTCCAGTTACATATTAATCTGTTTTTGCAGGAGGGACTAAAAAGTCCAGCATTTGGTTCTTTGAAAGCTCGGATGGCAACATTCCCATATTTACAAGGATGCCTAGAAGGAGCGCAGTTAGCGTCTCATTCGGATGAGACTTTGCCTTGCCATGCCCTTGTTTTGCCTTTTGTTCCTAGAGCCCATCAATAATAGGTGTGCATTTTTCTGTGTTGCATCTCATCTCTAGAATGCCCCTTCCATGCTCTCTCTGAGCAGAATGCTCTCAACCAAAATTCAGGGCAGCTCTGAAATCCTATCTTTTGCCAAAGGTTTTTGGGCAATCACTAGTGCGATAGGTGCTGGGCTTTACTGGCCAGAATTGCAGCATTTTTTTTCTTTTTGGCTCTCTGCTCTTTTGGGCTCTACATCCTTCTTGGTTTTCTATCTTTACTGTCAAGATTTATAGTTATTTTCTGTTTTCTTTTCTCATGAATTGACTGTGAACCACTCTGATGGTTTTGTTTTATTGAAAAGTGGTATATCTAGTGACAAACGTAAGCATGGCTTTTACGTTTTAATAACTTTTATTGATGATGATGAGCACATTAGACAGGACCGTAACAATTCAAATATGACCTTTTGAATATTATAACATGCTTGTAAACATAAATATAAATCAGGCAACTTTTATCATCAAAGATTTTACTTTTTCTCCCTCCCGCCCCCCTCCCTATGGCCTATAGTTCCCAGTAGTTGACAACCCAGCGACACAAACAGCTTGACACAGCAAGTGTCTTAATAGGTTACATAATATAGTGCATTAACCAGACAAGTGGTCCTTAGTCTTTAGTCGTTAATCCTACTGTCAAGCCCCTTTCCCTCTCCCGCCCCTGTACCCTCCCATCCCTCCACCCCCCTCCCATACCCCCCACCCCCTTAGCGAGCAGGACCAAATTCCCCTCTGCTAAACCGTTAACCATACCTTCGGGTTAACCAGAGTTGAGGAGTAAACTACGTCCCCTGGGGCTCAGCTGCTGTAGGTACGGAGCCCAAACCTGAAGAAATAGCTTTTTACATTTAGCTGATCACTTTGAATCCCGAGCTTCCATGTAGCTAGAAGATGTACCTGGTTTCGCCAGTGCCAATAGGCGGGAGCCTCTGGAGAAGTCCAATATTGTAGAACGCACTTACGAGCAACCAAACTCAGCTTCCTACAAAGATAGCTGCAGGTGCGCGAAGAGGTGCAAAAGCTCGGGCTGGTCTAACAAACATTGCCTTTCTGTTCCTGTAATTTTATTCCCCATCTGAATCAAAAATCCAAATACCCTCTGCCAAAATGCTCGAATTTTTGGGCATTGCCACATGGCATGATAAAATGAGTCTGGGCCCCCTCCGCACTTAGAACAATTAGAGCTCTCCGTTCCCGTCAAATGAGCCAGCTGTGCCTTGGACATGTATCCTCGTAGAATCACTCTGGAGGAGAGGTTCTTTCCCCTCTCCCTCCATTTTTGTTACATAAATACTGATGAACATGTGGTTGCAAGATGCCCTATATAGGGTAGGACTTGCAGGTCTTTGTTCTGTCTCCATCTGCTGGATGAAAGCATAGTCCATTTGTCATGAAACGCCTACCACCCCTCTGGGGTTACCCCACGGCTACTAAAAGGGTCTGTCCCCAGCACAGCTCAGGTCCACTTGTTCCTGCCGTTTGTGCTGTACACTAGCACCCTCCTCCCACATCCGCTTCTAGGTGAGTCTCCTGTTCTCAAATTATCACCAGTGATTTCTAGGTTACTGGATCCACACTCCAGTGGTTCCACAGTTTCCAATAAGCACTCACAGATCCAGCACACAAACCAGGATCCTTTATCGGTCCAGATAGAGAGGCAATAAACTAAATTATTTATTATCTTAAAAATTGAACAAAGAGCAAAAACAAAACTGCAATCAGCAAACAATAACAGGTAAATGAAATATGGATCAATTATGAAACTAACTAAATGTTTGCTTACTTCCTAGAAAGTATCTGGGGAGATCAGGGCATATATCTGGTCACAGAGCTTCAGCAGAGATCTCTCTCTCTCTCACTCTCACCAAAGAACCACCACCTGCTGGCCAAATAAGAGACATACACCTCAGGACGTAATTAAAACAGGAAAATATCGAATGCATTTTACAGGCTTAAAACATACTGTTTCTTCACGCCATTATTTCTGGATTGATCTGGTAGGACTGAAAGAAAGAGTCTTAGCAGGAAAGACCAAATTTTCCCTTTCTGAGTCCCAGCAGCAAACTCTTGCTTAGACGTCCCCAAAAGAAGCTTTAGGAGTGGGAAAAGCTCTTTTGTACTGCGAGGGTGTGGCTTATTTACCCTAGAGATAAAGTGTAGTGGCAGTGTTCATTGCACAGCAGTATCTGTTTTCTATGAGTATCTCACACTTCTTTCTTGAAGGATCAAGGAGTACATTGGTCTTTTTTTTTTTTTTTTTGGTCACTTTCATTGCAGGAGAAGGAAGGAGTGCAGTGGGAGGTAGAAGTGGAGGATGACATGGAGGAAGGAGCTGGAGATGCTGAAGAAGAAGATGATCATCATATGGAATTCTGTCGTGTATGCAAAGATGGAGGCGAGCTGCTGTGCTGTGACACGTGTCCTTCTTCTTACCATATCCACTGTCTGAACCCTCCTTTACCAGAGATCCCCAATGGGGAGTGGCTATGTCCCCGCTGTACGGTGCGTGTGTTATACAGGGTGGAGGAAGGAGCAAGGGATTGGTTTTGGTGTTTGTCCTGAGATGCATTGTGACCTTTTCTTCCATTAGTGCCCTCCCTTGAAAGGGAAGATCCAGAAAATCTTGACCTGGAGGTGGGGACAGCCGCCCCCTGCCACAGCAGTACTGAAAGCAGCAAATGCAGAACTCTCAATTGTACCACCTAAGCCCCTGGAAGGACGGGCAGAGAGAGAATTCTTTGTAAAATGGCAGGGCATGTCATACTGGCATTGCTCCTGGGTGTCAGAGCTGCAGGTGAGAGATGGTACAGTTTCCAAATTATATCAAAGGGGATGTTCTGTTCATGGGGGTGTAAAATGCTGATCTGTGTCTTGCCCTATTGCTGTTGCTCACAGCTGGAGCTACTTGTGGTGTCTTTAACCATCATCTTTTCTCCTCTTACCCATAGCTAGAGTTGCACTGCCAGGTCATGTTCCGCAATTATCAGCGCAAGAATGACATGGATGACCCGCCACCAGCTGGTGATTATGGAGGGGATGATGATGAGAAGAGCAGGAAGCGAAAGAACAAAGATCCACAGTATCTGGAGATGGAGGAGCGTTTCTACCGCTATGGGATCAAGCCAGAGTGGATGATGGTCCACCGAATCCTGAACCACAGGTGCTGCAGGCATAGGAGAGCTCGGACAGCTCTGTTCCTGTACTAGATCCCTTGGTTAGATCACTCATTTGACAGTATACTCCAAGTTTCTACATAAATTAATATAGATTTCTCTTAAGATTTGTCCAGCACATAACACTTGATTGTAGTTACTGTCTTTTCTGTAACCATGTTGATACCCCCTGTTTCAGACCGAGTCTGTACATTAGCTGTCTACCCTTGTAATGGTTTGATCTTGGTCATATGGTAACTCGCATCTGCCATTTTTTCCAATGTTGATAATGCTTGGATTGGGAAGAAGGAACGAGCATGTGGTATAGCTTTTGCTGACATGGATGTCGTGCTCTTATCAGATATTGATGTATATCTTGATGATGACTTGCTGCTCTTTCATCTTCCTGCAGTGTTGATAAGAAGGGCAATGTGCATTACTTGATCAAATGGCGAGATCTGCCCTATGACCAGGCCTCATGGGAAACGGAAGATGTGGACGTCCAGGATTATGACATTTACAAAGCAAGCTACTGGAACCACAGGTACTGATACATACAGAATCTGTTTTGGGGTTTTTTCTCCCCTTTTTATCACTTCAGTGCTTTTCACTACACTGGCTCTGTTTTACTTGTATACGAGTCTGTCCCTTTCCTCCTGTAGCTCGTGCACTGATTTCCTGCATAACTTTTTAGGGAGCTGATGAGAGGGGAGGAAGGGCGTCCTGGGAAGAAGATTAAAAAAGTGAAAGTAAGAAAATTGGAACGACCTCCGGATACCCCTACAGTGGATGTAAGTGTAGAGAAGCTTAGGTCATTGATGTGTACGCTGTACATGGTCTGTGGTAGACCACTGTATGTAACGGATGCTTGAAGTTCTGCTGCCTATGCTGTCCCTGTTGCATAGTGGGGCAGTGCCTGAAGGAAGAGGGAAAAAAGTTCACACTGTTTTTGCCTGTAACCAATATATGCTCTTGTCTGATTCATACTTTTATTTTTTTATTCTTTCTGTGAAGCCAACGGTTAAATATGACCGGCAGCCGGATTACCTTGATGTGACTGGGGGGACTTTGCATCCATATCAACTAGAGGGATTGAATTGGCTGCGTTTCTCCTGGGCCCAGGGCACTGATACCATACTGGCTGATGAGATGGGTCTGGGGAAGACAGTGCAGACAGCAGTGTTCCTGTATTCACTGTACAAAGAGGTGAGAACTTCTCCATGTACCTCCCCTTCCCTCCATCTGCAAAGAGGTGGGTGAAGGGGGGTGAGTTCATGATATTAGTAGAATCCTGCCTTGGCGCAGTTTTAATGCCTGTATCAGTGCATTGTCACTCTCCCCCTTGCCACAGGGTCACTCAAAGGGACCATTCCTTGTCAGTGCCCCATTGTCTACTATCATCAACTGGGAACGGGAGTTTGAGATGTGGGCTCCAGATATGTATGTGGTGACCTATGTTGGGGATAAGGACAGCCGTGCTGTGATCCGTGAAAATGAATTCTCTTTTGAAGACAATGCCATCCGTGGTGGGAAGAAGGCATCGCGTATGAAGGTGAGTAACTGATAGAGGAGATAATGATGGGCAGTTTCTTCCTCAGTGTTTCTCTGCATGTTCTGAGCCTGCAGTGTGCACAGTTTCTAACATCTTTATGCTCGTTAGCTTTTAAAATATGTGATATGCAGGATTTTGTTTGCTTTGTAGTTGCTTTTCTGAGTGCTTAAGAACGTAATAGCCATACTGTTAAACCAGTGGTCCATCTAGCCCGGTATCCTGCTTTTAAGAGTGGCCAATCCAGTCACAAGTACCTGGCAGAATCCCAAATAGAGTCAATAAATGTTTGGGAGAAATGTAAATATGTGTAGCAGACTCCCCAAACCAGTAAATTACAACAAAACTTTTTGGTAAATATTAAATATACCAGAAAGGCAAGTTGGCATTAGACATGTTTAAGAACAAGCTTTAAGACTTCTTATACCACTCAGCTATTTCAGGGCACAGTTTATATGGAAATGTCAATCATTTGCCAACATGTCTCTCCATCAATCATTTTTACTTTTTATTAAATCCAAATGAGAATAATGTAAAAAAAATACATATCAAAACAGCGACTCCTTATCTTCAGAAGTGCCCACCGCACTGTGTGATAGCAACCAAACATAATGCACCCAACGCCACCTTGGAGTATTGACGTTTTGGTCAAACAAAGACCTGTATCTGGGGTTCTCCGAGGACAAGCAGGCTGCTTGTTCTCACGACTGGGTTGACGTCCGCGGCAGCCCCCACCAACCGGAAAAAGCTTCGCGGGACGGTCGGCACGCAGGGCACGCCCACCGCGCATGCGCGGCCGTCTTCCCGCCCGTGCGCGACCGCTCCCGCCAGTTACTTTTTTTCCGCGACTGAGAGAGTCGTGTTTTTGCAACTCTCTCGTTTCAGCCGCCGGAATTTTCGACCGCGTTTACGCGGGTCGTCGCTCTTGGCCTTTTCGGCCTCTTCTTCTTTCGTTTCGTTTTGTTATCCAAAAAAAAAAAAAAAAAAAAAAAGAATTTTGCGCGTGTGGAGCACGCGCTCCTCCCTTTTCCCTCGCTTTCTAGCGGGGACGCCTCGTTGCGGCCTAGTGGCCGCTCGGTCGGTTTCAATTTTCGTGGTGTGATTTTAGCCACCATTGCCGACTTTGACTTCGCCGACGCGATTTTTCCGTCGATGTCCTCGAAGGTCCCGAGTGGATTTAAAAAGTGTGGTCGCTGCGGCCGGCCGATCTCGCAGACCGACACCCACGCTTGGTGCCTCCAGTGCCTCGGGCCGGAGCACAATCTCAAGTCGTGTGCTTTGTGTCTCGGTCTCCGGAAACGGACTCAGGTTGCGAGGCAAGTTCTGCGGGACCGTCTTTTTGGAACTTGCGCCGGCCCCTCGACGTCGACCTCGACGGCATCGGTATCGAAGGCCGGTTCTTCGGTACCGGTATCGATGCCCGAGACATCGGCACCGATGGCAGCGACCCCAGGAGAACAGGTCCCGTCGGCCCGCCGGTCCGCCGGCGAGAGTGGGGTAGAGAGACCGCGTGGGCAGTCGGCCCCGGTCACTCCCTCAACTCGTGAGCCACGGGACCGAACCCTGTCGGACCCGGTACCTCGAGACCGAGGGGGATCGACCTCCTCCTCCTCCATGCCCTCCGGCACCGGTGACGTGCACCGGAAGAAGGACAAGAAGCGCCGTCACCGGGAGCCCTCGGTGCCTGAAGAGGAGTCGACGCCGAAGCGTCATCACAGAGAGGAGAGATCTCCGTCGGTGGTGGAGGTACCGACGCGTCGGGGGTTCCGGCACCTCGGTGCCGTCTCCTGGCCCCCAGCAGCTTCTGGCACCGACACCCTTACCGGCCCCACCGCCTTTCTCGGCAGCGGGCCTGGACGAGTGCCTCAGAGCCATCCTTCCGGGGCTCCTGGAAGGGCTGATGCGCCAGGCTGTGCCGGCGCCGGGGGTGCTTGCGCCCTCGGCGCCGATGACTGTGGCGCCGGCGAGCTCTAGCCCGGCGCCGGGGCAGTCGACACCGCCGCCGCTTGCGGTGCCGGTCTCGACAGCCACGCAGGTGGAGTCCCCGTCGACGTCGATGGAGGGAGCTCCGTCCCCGCCGGCGCGGGAGTCCACCGCTCGACGACACCGAGGCCTCGGTGCCTCGACGTCGAGCCGGGCCCGGTACCGGACTCAGCTACATGAGCTAATGTCCGATACCGAGGATGAGGACTCGTGGGGGGAAGAGGAGGACCCGAGATATTTCTCCTCAGAGGAGTCTACGGGCCTTCCCTCGGACCCCACGCCGTCACCGGAGAGGAAGCTCTCACCTCCTGAGAGTCTCTCCTTTGCCTCCTTTGTGCGGGATATGTCTATAAGCATTCCCTTTCCCGTGGTCTCTGTGGAAGAGCCGAGGGCCGAGATGCTCGAGGTCCTCGACTATCCATCACCACCTAGAGAGTCCTCCACGGTACCGCTGCACAATGTCCTGAAGGAGACGCTGCTCCGGAACTGGGTGCGACCATTAACTAATCCCACCATTCCCAAGAAAGCAGAGTCCCAGTACAGGATCCACTCTGACCCAGAGCTCATGCGGCCCCAGTTGCCCCATGACTCAGCGGTCGTGGATTCTGCTCTCAAGAGGGCACGGAGTTCGAGGGATACCGCCTCGGCGCCCCCGGGGCGGGAGTCTCGCACTCTGGACTCATTGGGAGGAAGGCCTACCAGTCCTCCATGCTCGTGACCCGCATCCAATCTTACCTGCTCTATATGAGCATCCACATGCGGACCAATGTGCAACAGCTGGCGGACCTGGTCGATAAGCTCCCGCCGGAGCAGTCCAGGCCTTATCAGGAGGTGGTCAGGCAGCTGAAGGCGTGCAGAAAGTTCCTGTCCAGGGGGATTTTTGACACCTGTGACGTGGCATCTCGTGCTGCGGCCCAAGGTATAGTGATGCGCAGGCTCTCATGGCTGCGTGCCTCTGACCTGGACAACCGCACCCAGCAGAGACTGGCTGACGTCCCTTGCCGGGGGGATAACATTTTCGGTGAGAAGGTCGAGCAGATGGTGGACCAACTGCATCAGCGGGAAACCGCTCTCGACAAGCTCTCCCACCGGGCGCCTTCAGCACCCGCCCCCACGGGTGGGCGTTTTTTCCCGGGCACGGCAGGCTGCACCCTATTCTTTTGCAAAGCGTAGGTACAACCAGCCGGCCCGAAGGCCTCGTCAGGCACAGGGACAGCCCCAGCGCGCTCGTTCTCGTCAACAGCGTGCGCCTAAGCAGCCCCCTGCGCCTCCACAGCAAAAGCCGGGGACGGGCTTTTGACTGGATCCACGGGAACATAGCCGCCCTACAAGTGTCCGTACCGGACGATCTGCCGGTCGGAGGGAGGTTAAAATTTTTCACCAAAGGTGGCCTCTCATAACCTCCGACCAGTGGGTTCTCCAAATAGTGCGGTGCGGATACGCCCTGAATTTGGCCTCCCTGCCTCCAAATTGTCCTCCAGGAGCTCAGTCTTTCAGCTCCCATCACAAGCAGGTACTTGCAGAGGAACTCTCCGCCCTTCTCAGCGCCAATGCGGTCGAGCCCGTACCACCCGGGCAGGAAGGGCAGGGATTCTATTCCAGGTACTTCCTTGTGGAAAAGAAAACAGGGGGGATGCGTCCCATCCTAGACCTGAGAGGCCTGAACAAATTCCTGGTCAAAGAAAAGTTCAGGATGCTTTCCTTGGGCACCCTTCTGCCAATGATTCAGAAAAACGATTGGCTATGTTCCCTGGATTTAAAGGACGCATACACTCACATCCCGATACTGCCAGCTCACAGACAGTATCTCAGATTCCGCCTGGGCGCACGGCACTTTCAGTATTGTGTGCTGCCCTTTGGGCTCGCCTCTGCCCCACGAGTGTTTACAAAGTGCCTCGTGGTGGTAGCGGCCTACCTACGCAAGCTGGGAGTGCACGTGTTCCCATATCTCGACGATTGGCTGGTCAAGAACACCTCGGAGGCAGGAGCCCTCCGGTCCATGCAGTGCACTATTCAACTTCTGGAGCTGCTGGGGTTTGTGATAAATTACCCAAAGTCCCATCTCCAGCCAACTCAATCTCTGGAATTCATAGGAGCGCTGCTGAATTCCCAGACAGCTCAGGCCTACCTTCCCGAGGCGAGGGCCACCAATCTCTTGGCCCTGGCTTCGCAGACCAGAGCGTCTCAGCAGATCACAGCTCGGCAGATGTTGAGACTTCTGGGTCATATGGCCTCCACAGTTCATGTGACTCCCATGGCTCGTCTTCACATGAGATCTGCTCAATGGACCCTAGCTTCCCAGTGGTTCCAAGCCACCGGGAATCTAGAAGATGTCATCCGCCTCTCCACCAGTTGTCGCACTTCACTGCTCTGGTGGACTATCCGGACCAATTTGACCCTGGGACGTCCATTCCAAATTCCGCAGCCCACGAAAGTGCTGACGACGGATGCATCTCGCCTGGGGTGGGGAGCCCATGTCGATGGGCTCCACACTCAGGGTCTGTGGTCCCTCCAGGAAAAGGATCTGCAGATCAACCTCCTGGAGCTCCGAGCGATCTGGAACGCACTGAAGGCTTTCAGAGATCGGCTGTCCTGTCAAATTATCCAAATTCGGACAGACAATCAGGTTGCAATGTATTACGTCAACAAGCAGGGGGGCACCGGATCTCGCCCCCTGTGCCAGGAGGCCGTCGGGATGTGGCGTTGGGCGTGTCGGTTCGGCATGCTCCTCCAAGCCACATACCTGGCAGGCGTAAACAACAGTCTGGCCGACAGACTGAGCAGAGTCATGCAACCGCACGAGTGGTCGCTCCATGCCAGAGTGGTACGCAAGATCTTCCGAGCGTGGGGCACCCCCTCGGTGGACCTTTTCGCCTCTCAGACCAACCACAAGCTGCCTCTGTTCTGTTCCAGACTTCAGGCACACGGCAGGCTAGCGTCGGATGCCTTTCTCCTCCATTGGGGGACCGGCCTCCTGTATGCTTATCCTCCCATACCTTTGGTGGGGAAGACCTTACTGAAGCTCAAGCAAGACCGCGGCACCATGATTCTGATAGCGCCCTTTTGGCCCCGTCAGATCTGGTTCCCTCTTCTTCTGGAGTTGTCCTCCGAAGAACCGTGGAGATTGGAGTGTTTTCCGACTCTCATTTCGCAGAACGACGGAGCGTTGCTGCACCCCAACCTTCAGTCTCTGGCTCTCACGGCCTGGATGTTGAGGGCGTAGACTTCACTGCGTTGGGTCTGTCTGAGGGTGTCTCCCGGGTCTTGCTTGCCTCTAGGAAGGATTCCACTAAAAAGAGTTACTTTTTCAAGTGGAGGAGGTTTGTCGTGTGGTGTGAGAGCATGGCCCTAGAACCTCGTTCTTGCCCTGCACAGAACCTGCTTGAATACCTTCTGCACTTATCAGAGTCTGGCCTCAAGACCAACTCAGTAAGGAATCACCTTAGTGCGATTAGTGCTTACCATTATCGTGTGGAAGGTAAAGCCATCTCTGGAGAGCCTTTAGTCGTTCGATTCATGAGAGGCTTGCTTTTGTCAAAGCCCCCTATCAAGCCTCCTACTGTGTCATGGGATCTCAACGTCGTCCTCACCCAGCTGATGAAACCTCCTTTTGAGCCACTGAATACCTGCCATCTGAAGTACTTGACCTGGAAGGTCATTTTCTTGGTGGCAGTTACTTCAGCTCGTAGGGTCAGTGAGCTTCAAGCCCTAGTAGCTCATGCTCCATATACTAAATTTCATCACAACAGAGTAGTGCTCCGCACTCACCCAAAGTTCCTGCCGAAGGTGGTGTCGGAGTTCCATCTTAACCAGTCAATTGTCTTGCCAACATTCTTCCCCAGGCCGCATACCCGCCCTGCTGAACGTCAGTTGCACACATTGGACTGCAAGAGAGCATTGGCCTTCTACTTGGAGCGGACACAGCCCAACAGACAGTCCGCCCAATTGTTTATTTCTTTCGACCCTAACAGGCTAGGGGTCGCTGTCGGGAAACGCACCATCTCTAATTGGCTAGCAGATTGCATTTCCTTCACTTACGCCCAGGCTGGGCTGACTCTTGAGGGTCATGTCACGGCTCATAGTGTCAGAGCCATGGCAGCGTCGGTGGCCCACTTGAAGTCAGCCACTATTGAAGAGATCTGCAAGGCTGCGACGTGGTCATCTGTCCACACATTCACATCTCATTACTGCCTCCAGCAGGATACCCGACGCGATAGTCGGTTCGGGCAGTCGGTGCTGCAGAATCTGTTTGGGGTGTAATCCAACTCCACCCTCCAGGACCCGAATTTATTCTGGTCAGGCTGCACTCTCAGTTAGTTGTTCTTCGTAGGTCAATTTCTGTTGTTTCCTCGCCGTTGCGAGGTTCCATTGACCTGGGTTCTTGTTTTGAGTGAGCCTGAGAGCTAGGGATACCCCAGTCGTGAGAACAAGCAGCCTGCTTGTCCTCGGAGAAAGGGTATGATACATACCTGTAGCAGTTGTTCTCCGAGGACAGCAGGCTGATTGTTCTCACCTACCCTCCCTCCTCCCCTTTGGAGTTGTGTTTTATACTTTATTGCTTGTCATTCAACTGGCGGGAGCGGTCGCGCACGGGCGGGAAGACGGCCGCGCATGCGCGGTGGGCGTGCCCTGCGTGCCGACCGTCCCGCGAAGCTTTTTCCGGTTGGTGGGGGCTGCCGCGGACGTCAACCCAGTCGTGAGAACAATCAGCCTGCTGTCCTCGGAGAACAACTGCTACAGGTATGTATCATACCCTTTAATCACCAGCAGTCGTAAAAATTTCCAGAATTGCAATAGAGCTATGACCAGCAAAAAGCGTTTGTCATGAAACGCCTAGCCACCCTCCTGATGCTATCCTGTACCACTTAGAGGGTCTATTCCCAGCACAGCTCAGGTCCGCTTGCACCTGCTGCTTGTGCTCTACACTAACACCCTCCTCCCACCGACTGGGTCATAACCACCTCTGGGCAAGTCTCTTGCTCTCCAATTATTCCCAGTGATTTCTTGGTTACTG
The DNA here is from genome assembly GCF_901765095.1 of Microcaecilia unicolor. Taxonomy (NCBI): domain Eukaryota; kingdom Metazoa; phylum Chordata; class Amphibia; order Gymnophiona; family Siphonopidae; genus Microcaecilia; species Microcaecilia unicolor. The sequence continues at coordinate 34,856,242 of NC_044044.1, forward strand.
GAGCCACGCTCCCGGTGGTCCCACAGTTCCCAGAAAGCACTCACAGACCCAACACACAAACCACCAGGATTCTTTATTGGTCCACACAGGCAGAACAAACAAATAATTGTGTTTATTCTCAGAACTTGGAGCAGTGGACAAAAATGTGCAAATAGCAAACAGTAACAACTGAAAAATGGATCCATTAAAGTAACTAAACATCTATATACTGTCTAAACAGTACCTGGGAATGTCAGGACATATAATTTTCCGAGCCTCAGCAAAGAGATCTGTCTCTTTCTTCTTCCAGGCTAAGACTGAAGCAACAGTCAGCACTACTGGGTGATTTCAAACTCCAGGCCAATCAGAGCCAAGTCAAGAAGCTTTAAATGTGTACTGCTGCTTGCTTCCTGCTTGTGTTAAAGAAAAAGAACACTTGGTTCCCTATAACAGGCTTTAAGCATAAACATGCACCATCGGGTGGCCAAATGGGAGAAATACATTTCAGACATAATTAAAACAGGGAAAAAACACGCTATTTATTCACAGCGTTCTTACATCTGATTTAAGGAATCCCAAATAGTAGCAAGATTTCATGCTGCTGATCCCAGGTCAAGCAGTGGCTTCCCCCGTGTCCATCTCCATAGCAGACTGTGGACTTTTCCTCCAGGAACTGGTCCAAACCTTTTTTAAACCTAGATATGATAACTGCTGTAACAGCATCATCTGGCAGTAAGTTTGAACTTACTATTTGAGTGAAAAATCGATTTACTTCTACTCATTCTACACATTTGAGATTTTGTAGACCTCTATCATATCCCGCCTCAGGTGTCTTTTCCAAGCTGAAGAGCCCTAACCTCTGTAGTCTTTCCTCATATGGGAGGAATTCCATCCCGTTGATCATTTTAGTTCCCCCCCACCCCCCTTTTGAACCTCTTCTAATTTCACTATATCTTTTTTGAGATACGGCAACCAGAACTGAACGCAGTACCTCAAGGTGAGGTTGCACCATGCAGTGATAGAGGCATTGTAATAATCTTTGTCGTCTTATTCATCCTTTTCCTAATAATTCGTTGCGTGCTTACTTTGTGTAGAGTGTAGGATTTAACATTTTCTCTATTTGTGTAGAAAGAAGCATCTGTGAAATTCCACGTCCTCCTCACTTCTTATGAGCTGATTACGATAGACATGGCAGTGCTGGGCTCCATCGACTGGGCCTGCCTCATTGTGGATGAAGCCCATCGCCTTAAGAACAATCAGTCTAAGGTAAGGCATGGGATGGGGTGAGAGGGGATGGAAAGCTTTAGGTAAGGAACAGTGTTGGAAGGGAGCAGAATGGTCAAGGGTAGTGCTCTTTTAGAGGGGGGGGGGGGGGCAAATCAAAGCAGTTCAGTAGTCAGTTGTGCAGCAGAAGCCAAAGCAGTGAGCAGATTTAATTCCATATGGTCTGCAGTCATTCCCCTATTAGACTATTAGGGAGGGGAGGTTGGTCTAGCTGATTCCTTCCTAGGGTCAATCCTTTGTTGAATGATCTCTTGCATGTGTATTGACTTACGCCTAATTCAGTTTTTCAGGGTCCTTAACGGATACTCACTCCAGCACAAGCTGCTTCTTACAGGGACGCCACTGCAGAACAACTTGGAGGAGCTGTTTCATTTGCTCAATTTCCTCACTCCAGAGAGATTCAAGTATGAAACACCCTCTCAGCTTATCTTCCCATCCCCAGTTAATGATTTATTTGAGACTCCCTCCACTCCATTATAATCCTCCAGATACATATATATATGTTTTTAATGCAATTCCTTTGCATTCCTCCAGCCCAGTCCAGACTGTTTTGAGTTATACACTCCCACCAGAAGATGGAAACTGAGAATTTCTGACTGCTGAGAGAACTATAACTGTCCTCTGCAGCCCACCTAGAGTCGGTATTTCTCAGTCTCCACCAGATGGTGGATGTGGTAAGCGTGATCTAGTTTTGGGGCCTGGAGGAAGATTAGGACATTTTCCCAGGGATCCCAATGATTATCCCTGGTAGCGCAGTTTGGGGCTGAGACCTGAGAGGGGAGTTTCCTTTGCTCCTGGTCTGGTAAGATTAAAGGAAAGAAAGTAGGAAAGCCTAATTTCCCCTTCCTTATTATCCACAACAGCCCAGTCTGCATATTTATTCAGTAATTCCATAACATTCTATCAATCGGAAACTAATAGGGGAGAAGCCTGGATGATGACTGCAAAAAAAGTAATAGTGGATTTTTAAATGTAGAAATGTTTCCCTCATCACCCTTTTAATTTACAACCCCCACCCTCCCCCATCTTAACTACTGTCTTCCTCCCTATCTACTGGCATGTTGAATGCTTAAATGTAGTTTCTGCTCTTGTTTGTCCTTTCTCCTGTAGTAATCTGGAAGGTTTCCTAGAAGAATTTGCAGACATTGCTAAAGAGGATCAGATTAAGAAGCTACACGACATGCTGGGGCCACACATGCTGCGGAGACTAAAAGCTGATGTTTTCAAGAACATGCCATCTAAAACAGAGCTCATTGTCCGGGTGGAACTTAGCCCTATGCAGAAGTACGTGGGTGGGGTTTGGGAGTAGACCAGTCAGAATAAGCCCCTGGATCTGCATGTGGAGGGAAAGAAGAGGAATAAAGGGTTCTAATCTGTTAGAGACAGACTCCCAAGTGCAGGGAGTGTGGAATATAAAAATGCCAACTTGCAGTTCAATTGCTCAGAATAGCAATATAGTGGGATCTTTAAGGGTGAATGGAAAATATACTTAATTTGTGTATAACTCCTGTGTTGTGTTTTGTGCAGGAAATATTACAAATTTATTTTAACGCGTAATTTTGAAGCGCTAAATGCCCGAGGAGGTGGAAACCAAGTGTCTCTGCTCAATGTCGTCATGGACCTGAAGAAATGCTGCAATCATCCCTACCTCTTCCCTGTTGCTGCCATGGTATGCTTTCCTCATACCCATGTACCCCTAAAGAAAAGCCTTTTTGACTGCTCTGGTATCTTTTCCTTTCTCTTGCTGTGGTAACTCTTCTCCTTCCTATTCCTTCTGCAGGAAGCTCCAAAGATGCCAAATGGCATGTATGATGGAGGTGCTCTTATCCGAGGAGCTGGAAAATTGTTACTGCTGCAAAAGATGCTGAAAAAACTGAAGGAGGATGGACACAGAGTACTTATCTTCTCACAGGTATAATTATCAACTCCCCACCTCCAGCACCCATCCATTCTGCCCTTTGTCTTTTTCTTCTCATTTATCTCACTTTCTTCTGTACAGATGACAAAGATGCTGGATCTGCTGGAGGATTTCCTTGAACATGAGGGTTATAAATATGAGCGAATTGATGGTGGGATCACAGGGAACCTGCGACAGGAAGCCATCGATCGCTTCAATGGTTAGTTCTAGTTGCATAGGAGAGGTTACAATCCTTTTCTGTCTCCTATCTTGTCCCTTGCAGGTCAAAACTTTTTTTTTTTCCATCCTGGGATTTCCCAAGACACTTACCATCTCCTCCTCTGTTCTCGGCAGCTCCGGGTGCTCAGCAGTTCTGCTTCCTGCTTTCCACAAGAGCTGGAGGTTTGGGTATTAACTTAGCTACAGCAGACACCGTGATAATCTATGATTCTGACTGGAACCCTCATAATGATATCCAGGTATGTTGGGTTCCAGGGTTTTGGAAAGAGAGAGAGTCCCCAGTCACGTGACTAATCTGCTAGAGTGTGTGAGAATGGTGCTCTATCATATGGCTGTGGTTTCTCTTCTTGTGGATACGGTTGAGCAACATAGGAGCATGTTAGTGTGATGTAGCTGTGTGGTTGTTCTTTTCCTTGGGGATTGTGGTAGTATTGTAACTGTTGTTCTGTCTGCTTCCTTGTAGGCATTCAGCCGAGCACATCGCATTGGACAGAATCGGAAGGTGATGATTTATCGCTTTGTCACCCGGGCCTCAGTGGAGGAGCGCATCACACAGGTGGCCAAGAAGAAGATGATGTTGACTCATCTGGTGGTGCGTCCGGGCCTTGGTTCCAAGACAGGTTCCATGTCTAAGCAGGAGCTAGATGATATCCTGAAGTTTGGTACAGAAGAGCTCTTCAAGGATGAAGCTACTGAAGGTGAGGGAAGGGGATAGCTCCAAGGGACCCCTGGTAACTTGTCCTCTACATTTTGCCTTAAAAGAACTAGGTTTGTTGGGGTTTCAGTAACTTTGTATATTGTTCATTCCTTAGTGTCTTCACCAGACCAGTCTAGAATCTGTGGGTTGTGCCCATCAACCAGCAGATGGAGACAGAAAAAAAAAAGTAATAGTCCAGCCTTAGATGCTCTGTCTCCAGCAGATGGTGACATGTGGACTGTGTAGCTCCTGGACTGGCTACTGAAGCAGCTATTGATCTAGATGGAGAACTGGGCATCAGTTGAACAGAAGGCATCTTACTTGAGGATTTTAGCTTAAAAAAAAGGTGGGGGGAGTGACATTTTCTTGGCATCGTCAACAGACCAGGGCTTGTGGGTTTGTCCATTAACCAGCAGGTGGAGATAAGAGGAAAACTGTGTTCTGCCCTGTAGGGCATTGTTGTGCAGTTCAGATGAATCAGTAATTCTCTATCTCAAGCAGGTAGAAGATGGATCCCTTTGGGGGAAACTGTTTTGATTCACCTTCCTGGGTAGGGGTACACTTGGTAGTATTGGGTCCCTCCCCTGCTACTTTGATGACCCCTTCCTTCTTTTTTTTTTTTTCCCCCGTTACCCTTATTTATGTTTCAACGGTTTTTATTGATGATTCAACACTTGAAACAGAATCATTAAATTTGACGTTTTACAAGTTGAATAACACATGCCACTTGTATACATACAAACTTAATTTCTATCATCAATGTTTTTTTTATCATTTTCTCCCTCCCTCCCTCCAACCTTTTCCTGGCCACCAAACTGTTTACAATTATTTTATTAATTAAACAACATAAATTAAATATATAATTTATCTTATATCTCTTGGGGTGTCAGCATATTATTCTGGACATAGAATTTTTAATGTGCTACTTAGACAATACCCTCAAATATGCATTTCCTTCTCAATCACAGATTGTGTTGGTGACTTTTACCTTTGCAGAACCTTCTCCTCCCCCCAACTCCCTACCCCCCCTTCCGTCCTCTCCTAATTCCTCCTTACTTCATGGTGTCTGCTTCTTCCGAGTTACACTACAAGACTTTATCTGTCTAGAACTATAGGTTATTATCTACTGGGTGCTTTATTGTTGCTATAATTCTGTTTACTGTCAACATCACTATCGTTGCATTCCCTCTCTAGCTTCCCCCGATCCATTTATTCAGAAATTCCTACTGCCCTATGCCTTTTTCTAGATTGTACCAAGTTTGTTGAACATAGCACTTGTTGCTTTATGGGAGATAATTTTGCAAATATTTATTCCATATAGCAACAAAATTCTTTCTTTTCTTTGGGTAACCGTAGGCCGCCCGGGCCTCCCAGAGCATTAATTCATGGAATCTATTTCTCCAGTACCAAAAGGAGGGTGGTTCCTCTTGCAACCAGTGTTTAAGTATACATTTTTTTCCCACTGCATATGCCCCGTTATTTAAAAAGAAAAAAAGATTGTTTCAGAGTTGTATGGTTTTCTTACCCGAAGGGGGATCTATTTCCTTCAGTGATGAGTGCAAGCACTTTCACACTGGATGATTTCATTGGGCTGCAGCTTGTTTCACAGCTAAGACCCCAGTGTCCTTTGGGCTATTTCCCTTATGATAGTGTCAGCGGAAGCCACTAAGCGTGGCTTCCTTTGTGGCATTAGGCTGGCTGCTTTGGGGCAGTGCTAACCCTGTCGCTTTATCTCCCAGGCAGCAACTAGAGTCTGACATTTCTTTAGGGCAGGGTTGTCAATCCTCAGTCCTCAAGGACCACAATCCAGTTGTGCTTTTAAGATTTCCCCAATGAATGTGCATGAGATATGTTTGCATTCGCTGCCTCCATTGTATGCATCCGAGGTTGGATACCCTTGCTTTAGGGGAAGGGCACGGGTTGAGCTCTAAATGGAATTCGGCACTTGGAAGTGAAAGTCTGTTGCATTGATTGCTTCAGCTCCCTCAAAATGCAGAAGCAGCAGCTATTTTGTCTTCTTTCATAGGGGCTAAATTTTGGAATGATCTGATGGTCTACAATTCAGAAAGGTATTGAAAACATGGTTGTTTGAAACTTTTTTTATATTGCTAATTGCTATACTGCTAATATTTTGCTTTGGTAAAGATCTAGAATATTATTTTTTGCTAGGATAGTTTTAATAATACATGTGGATTTTATCCGGTTTTTGAGAGGGTCTCCCTCATCTGTCCCCCTCGCTGTTCCTTTTGTCCCTCCTTGGGATCTTAATTTACAGGCCTTGATTCACTTTCCTTTAGAGCCTCTCTACCTGTTCTCCTAAGGACCTTAAATTTAAAGGCGTTCTTTCTGGTGGCTATCTTGTCTGTGTGGTGTGTATCGGTTGCAAGCCTTGCTGTGCTGGGAGCCTTTTCTGGTTTTCTCTGCCTAAAGTAATGTCAACTTTTTTTCATTTGAACCAGTCAGTCTCGTTGCCAGTCCTTCGTAGAAGCTAGATGTCAGGATAGTGTCGAAGGTGTACTCGAGTAGGATGGAGGATTTTTATCATTCGAAGCGTCTTTTTATCCTTTTTAGTGGAGGCCACAAGAGGTTGGTGGCTTCTAAGCAAGGTTGGTGGATTAAGAGTGCGGTAGCCTCTACATACTTGCTGGCTTGCGGAGACAGTTCCAGAGGTTCTCAAGACCCATTCTATACTAAGGGTCAGGCGGCGGCGTGAACAGAGAGCTCTCTGGTGCCACCAGTGTATTATTGCTTTCTATACTGCTTGAACTGATATGCAGAGCTAGTTGGTGTACATACTTACAAATGAAAGTAATAACTACAATAATATAAAGGACAGAGTGCACTTACACAGAAAGGGATCAGTCACAGATAGCAAATCAAGTCAAAGGACAAGCTTCAGTCACAACCAGGTATAAATTTTAAAAAACCCCAAAACTTAGACATTGCCAAAGAGAGAGAGACTGTGTCCACATAGTCTGTGTCAAAAGGCTGACCAAAGAACCAGGTTTTTATTGCCATCTTAACCTCTTTTAGTGAGACAATACTACGTATACTTAGAGGTAACTCATTTCAGATAGCTGGGGCCTAAAGTAAAAAGCAGCATGCCTTTTGGACATCGGTGGTTGGTCTTCGTTGCATTCGTTCATTCGTCACTATAGAGTGGACGTTCAGACACATGAGGATGGTCGCTACTTTGTTACTGTCTATCACTCTGTCTGGAGGGGCGCTAAGGAAGGAGAAATTAGACCTTACCTGCTAATTTGCTTTTCTTTAGTCTTTTCAGACTGGCCCAGATCCCACCTATTGGTTCTTGTTAGTACTCTGCTGTTGGGTAGTTCATTTGGTGGATTTCACTGGCAGCTGTTGATGGATTTCTAGTTTTTTGTTTTGTTTTTGTCTGCAAGGCATTGGCTAGTTTGTTCTATCTGGTTTTGCATGGTATGTTACCAAGCAAATATTTACAAAAAACAAACAAACAACCCCACAGTAAAAGTTAAAGCAAAACAATTGGAGGAGCAACTTTATTGTGCTCATGGCTCACTGAGTTGTTTCAGCTGTGGGTTTCACAGGAGAAAGGAGAACAGACTAGTGTTCTGGGAGTTTATGGTTTCTGTGCTTTGGGACCTTCCATACTGGCTGTCTTCTGGATGGCCCACTGTAGTTGTAGGTGCTCTCAGGGATCAGTGTTCTCAGACTCTACCCGCTGCTAGAAGTGCATAATCCATCAGCCTTCTCTGGACAAGTCTGAAGGGACTAAAGGAAAGCAAAGCAGATTAGCAGGTAAGGTCTAATTTCTCCTTTGTACCAAGCTAATCATTGCAGGCTCAGACACTTGAAAGTGCAAATAACTGTCTCCCTACATTTTTTATGAGAGTTTACTTTGAATGTGTTTAGCACAAAGTGTAACCAAGGATATTTGTATCTATTGTGGGCCTTGGACAGCATCTGTGTAATTCAGCGCATGATGTCTCCTGCTGCAGGTGAGAACAAAGAAGGCGAGGACATCAGTGTTATCCACTATGATGATAAAGCTATTGATAGACTCCTGGACCGGAACCAAGATGAGACCGAGGACACAGAAATTCAAGGAATGAATGAGTACCTTAGCTCTTTCAAAGTTGCCCAATATGTGGTACGGGAGGAGGAGATGGGGGTAAGTGTGGTGCACATATTGGATGTTCTTAGCTCCGTCAGTGGTCCCAGAGTGTGGTCTGGAAGGTGGGGTGATCATCATCCTAGCAGTAGCTTAAGGTTGGGGGCTGTATTCTTTTTTTGTGTGTGTTTTGCTTTTTATAAGTCTGCCTGGGTGTTTCTGACAAGAGAAGAAGTGGGAGATAATTATAATAGGAAGAAAGTAGTTTCTTATAGTCACCGTCCTATTTTCTGTGCTTGACAGGAAGAGGAGGAGGTGGAACGGGAGATCATTAAGCAGGAGGAGAGTGTGGACCCTGATTACTGGGAGAAGCTTCTGAGGCATCATTACGAGCAGCAGCAGGAAGACCTGGCCCGCAATTTGGGCAAGGGGAAAAGAATCCGCAAACAAGTCAACTACAATGATGGGTCCCAGGAGGATAGAGGTATGTGCCCTCAGATCACTGCATATATCTCAAATCAACCAGACACTCGGTGGTCTATTTTATGGCCCCAAACCTATGCAATGACCTATCCTCCTACTTACTGAATGAGCAATCTTTTTTCCAACTTTTGAGTTATTTTTTTCAACAGTCATTTCATTTGCAGTAGACGGGGCTCCACATGCAGCAGTGGGGACTTGTGATGGGAAGAGCTTAATGTATGAATGGACTGTCCTGTTTTATCATTCCTTTTCTCTTGAATGTTATTTTTAGTTTAATTGTACATCGCTTAGGTCCACATGCTGGTTTTATGCGGTATAGCAAGTTTTTATTAGGCTGTAAACTGTATAGTCCCCTTCCCTCAGTTATTAGATACCCAGTGTTATGAAACGCCTAGCCACCCGCCTGGGGTTACTTAGCAGCCACTCAGAGGGTCTATCCCCAGCACAGCTCAGGTCCACATGAACCTGCCATGTGCTCTACACTAGCACCCTCCTCCCACCAACAGGGTCACAGTCGCCTCTGGGCGAGTCTCCCACTTCGAAATTATCCCCAGTGATTTCTAGGTTACTGGAGGCCACATTCCCAGTGGTCCCTCAGTTCTCACAGACCCAACACACAAACCATTAGGATTCTTTATCGGTCCAGATGGGCAGAACAAGCAAACATTGTGTTTATTATCTTTAAAGTATTGAACAGTGGAACAAAATAGTGCAAGTAGACAAACAATAACGAATAACTGAAATACGGATCAATTATAATACTAAGTAAACATTTGCATTCTGGCTGAACAGTACCTGGGAAGATCGGGATGTATAATTCACCGAGCCTCAGCAAAGAGATTTATCTCTTTCTTCCTGGTTAAGACTGAAGCAGCAGCCAGCCCCTGCTGGGTAATTTCAAAACTCCAGGCCAATCAGAGCCCAGAACAGTCAAGTTTCAAATAAAACTGGTTATATCACTACAGGCACTTCCTATTTGTGTGCCAAATAAAAGAAAGTCAGTCCTCTGTAACAACTTTAAGCATAAACATGCACCATCTGCTGGCTAACCAGCAGAAGTACACTTCAGACATAATTAAACAGGAAAATATCCAATATATTCCAATATATTGTATCCAATTTATTTTACAGGCTTAAAACACACCGTTTCTTCACACCCAGAGCATTCAGTTCTCAAACACCCAGTAGACACTGGATGTTACACAGCCCATGGTCTCTTGTCACTGAACAGACCTCACAGTATGTGCTGAATCTCTCTCCTTTCTCTCAGATTGGCAGGATGATCAGTCCGATAACCAGTCTGATTACTCTGTGGCTTCAGAAGAGGGTGATGAAGATTTTGATGAGAGGTCAGAAGGTAAGTGTCAAAGGAAGTGGTTTTATTCCATTGATGTAGCATTATCCTGGGATTGTAGTTTTGTTCTGCGCAGGGCAGTTCCCAGGTTCATTGAGTCCTGGCCTATAGCACTTGTATCATTGTGTGTATGTGTATATATATATATATATTTTTTTTTTTTTTCAAATCTTTATTGCAAATGCCAAATACATTGCAAAGAATGAACTGAAATAGCTGAATACATATAGCCAATAATCAACAGCTCAGCAATCATCTCAAATTTCTCACACCCTTCCCCTCCTCCCCTTAACAGTGTCGGGGGTCTTCTCCCAAGGTCTATGTGATCTAGGTCTTTGGCACTGCTCCTGACGATCAACATAAAATGCACAGGATGTACCCAAGAGTGAGTCAGGTGACCACATTAGCTCTCCATACTTGGTAACAGTCCCAGGTCAGGTGCAGCAACCTAGCCTCTGAAGGAGCACTTGGTTGCTTCCAGTCTTTGGCTAGTGTGAAATGGGCTGCTGTAAAAATATGAATAGCCAACTTAAGCTGGACAGGCTTGATCCTCACAGGCTTATGGTGAAGCAAGCGATGCTCTGCCTTCAAGGGATATGGCAGCTGCAAAATCTGCTGTATCAAGTCAGTAACACAACCCCAATAGGGTTGAATAACAGGACAAGTAAACCAAAACATATCCCCAGGCATGCCACAATTAGGCCAACACATACCAGTACCAGATTTAAAAGAAGTCTTTGTGGTGCATTTTATGTCCATTTTTTATCAGAACACTACAATATAGTACTCATCATCCCAGGCATGAATCCCGGTGCATATTGCATTGCCTTATACAAAAAAAACGTGTTCCCCCCCCCCCCCCCCCCCCCGGAAATAATTTTTTCTTAACATCATACCAGGTTTTCAGGGGCCCTTCTATATTTACCGGTATCCTTTTGATGTACTCAAGGATCTGGGAGAAAGGAAGCCAAGGAACTGCCCTCAGTGATAACAATCCCACCCAGCATTGTTCCGTCAGCACCCACACCTTGGGAGACCATGAGAGCCAGTCTGCCAAAATTAGGGGTTGCATTGCCTGATAGTATAAAAAAATCAGGTACTGTCATTCCACCATTTTTGCTGGGATGATACAAGGCCCATCCCTGACCCAAGGAGGGCATTTGTTCCAACTATAGTGAAACCTAAGAAACCTAAGAAAAAAAAGTGTTTGGGATTGGAAGGGGCAAGACCATAAAACAGGTACAGCAATTTCAGCAAAGCATACTTTTGATGGCACTAATTCATCGCACCCATGAAACATTTAAGCCCTATCACCTGTATAATTAAAAAAACATTTTTTTTTTAACTCGTACCTCCACTCCCCCCGCCCCCAGCAGCCCGGCGGCCAAACCGTAAGGGACTGAGAAATGACAAGGACAAGCCGTTGCCTCCTCTCTTGGCTAGAGTTGGTGGGAACATAGAGGTAAGTCACTCCTAGGTAGCTGTAACCTCTGACCCCATTTAAACCAGCTTCTGACAATCACTGAACTTGTCTCCTTTAATTTGTCTCCCTTCCTGTCATGATAGGTACTTGGCTTCAATGCTCGTCAGCGCAAAGCCTTCCTGAATGCTATCATGCGTTATGGCATGCCACCTCAGGATGCCTTCACCACACAGTGGCTTGTGCGGGATCTTCGGGGCAAGTCAGAGAAAGAATTCAAGTGAGCTTTGTTATTTTTTGGGTGGTCGAGAGGGTGCTGTCTCCAGATTTATTTTGTGTAAACTCTGCTCTTAAGCCAAGATCTCATAAGGTGTAATATGTAGAATTAACATTTAAGGTGTGCTTTGGAGTTCTTTTAATCAAACTGGAGGTGCCTAATATAATTAGGACTGTATCTGTATCCTTTTGCCACATTTTTTAAAGTTTTGATGATATCTTTTGGAACTTAATGATCTCTTTCCCTCTTCCCCCAAACATAGTATATAATGGTATTGGCCCACCTATTAGTAATAAGAGTCTTGTTTTTATTCTTTCTGCTGCCTTGCATGCAATGAAGCTACAAAGTAGTAAATTTAAAATGAATCGGAGAAAATGTTTCTTCACTCAACGTGTAGTTAAACTTGGGAATTTGTTGCCAGAGAATGTAATGAAAGCAGTTAGCTTAGTGGGGTTTAAAAAAGGTTTGGATGACTTCCTAACGGAAAAGTCCATAGACTATTGTTAAAATGGACTTGAGGAAAATCCGCTGCTTATTTCTGGGTTAAGCAGCATAAATATATTGTACTTTTATGGGATCTTTTCCAGGTACTTGTGACCTGGATTGGCCACTGTTGGAAACAGGATTCTGGGCTTGATAGGCCTTTGGTCTGTCTCAGTATAGCAGTACTTATGTACACAGGCACCTAGGTCTCTGACACTGACGGACTAGCTAGTAAGCTGTCAACAGATTGTGAAAGGTTATGCTGACACTCTAGGAGCTATGATTAGGTTAATGCCCTAAACAACTGTAAAATGAACACAAGATGAACTTTATATGATAATCCCTACTGCAGTTCCAATGTAGATGTTTTGTGATGCAGATCCACTGGCTATGATCTTGGTACTGGTGGAATTGTCCATGTTAATGAGTGGTGTCCCTCCTTTGTCAGGGCCTATGTCTCCCTATTTATGCGCCATCTCTGTGAACCAGGGGCTGATGGTGCTGAGACATTTGCAGATGGAGTTCCTCGCGAGGGTCTGTCTCGGCAACATGTTCTCACCAGAATCGGGGTCATGTCCCTCATCCGCAAAAAGGTGCAGGAGTTTGAGCATGTGAATGGGCGATGGAGTATGCCAGAGCTAGCGGAGACAGAAGACAGCAAAAAAGCTTCTCAACCAGAGTCTCCATCACCTAAAACACCAACTCCATCTACACCGGGGGACACACAGCCCAACACACCAGCGCCAGTTGCCAATGGTGAGTTACAGCGCCGCCCTCCCCCACTTCCATCAGCATCGAGTGATTCTTAGCACTACATACTGGGACCTATTACTAACAGTGGATTTCAAGCATATTTCTGTGAGCCACAGTAACAAGCTTCCTCCCACTGATAAGATAGAGAATAAAGTTTGTTACATTAGCAATGGATTGGGTCAGTTGTACTTAATATTTTCATAAGTGGTAATGTACCTGGGGAGCCTGGTAGGAAAAGGGATTTAAAAATTTTTTTTTTAATGATGATGCGTTCAAGAGAGGCATTAAAAAAACCCCATAGTTCTCTATACTACAAGACACATAGGTTCTACGTGACTTTCCTTTGGTTTGTTCTTGTGTGCCCTGTATTACAGTCCCAAGCCCAAGGTATGATGAAGGATTGTCAGGCGCACAGAGAGTAATCTGTCTGTTTAGGAGGGCTGCTCCAAATGCTGAGCAGACCCTTAAAGGCATGACAGGACATTATCAGCATTCATGGGACGTAACCCTTCAGTGAAGTGTGGCTTGGGTTTTATCGGACCAGTTACAAATAACCTTACCACTGTAATTCGAACTGACTTGTATCTCCTGTAGCAAGGCAGATCAGCTACAACTCAGGATAGAGTACACACGTTTATTTAGTTATAAAATTTATACCCCATGCCATCTACAATTCTAGGTGGTTTACAAACTCACATCCATAATAATTTTCACATAAAACACACAAAAAATGCTAAAAATAAACATCAAAGTACCAGGTACTTTGAGCCATAGGAGCCAACGTTTCAAAATTGATTGGGGGTGCTGAATTTTTTTTTTTTTTACAGGTGGTGCTTGCCCCCCCTCCCTCTCCTCTGAGTTCCAGGCCCCCCTCCCTCTCCTCCAACTGCCAGTCCGACCGCAGCCCGATCTCTTCTCCCACAACAGTCCTCCACCCCTGCCCTTGCCTTCCTGCGTGCCACCTAGAATTTTAAAAGTCATCTTACCTCGGGGCCCGGCGGCAGCAGTGAAAAGCGAGCAGGCTCGGCGCTTCAGCCTTCCCTACTCTCGTCTCAGCTCTGGTTCCCCTCAGGGAAGGCTGAAGTGACGAGCCTGCTTGCTTTTCACTGCTGCCGCCAGGACCCCGAGGTAAGATGACTTTTAAAATTCTGGGCGACACGCAGGAAGGTGTGAGGGCGGACTGGCGGAGAACTGTTGAGGGAGAAGAGGGTGGGCACCGGGCAGGTTGGGCTGGCAACTTACGACGTCCGGTGGGTCAAATATTGGGGTGCTCGAGCACCCACGGAGTTGGTGCCTATGCTTTGAGCAGTAGAAGCTGTTCCCCTACTTTTGTCTTGAGAAATAGCTATGGGAATAAGGTACTGCTGATGGAGGGATGGGAAAAAATATTTTGTTCCCACTCTAGGATTTTTCTCATCTCTTCAGACCATTCCCAACAAGTGGGTATATGCTCTCCTATAGCAGATGGAGATGAGAACTACTGAGTGATGTCACCCTGTAAGGTCCTGTGCAGTCTTGAGTCAGCCAGTATTTCTCAGTCTCTCCAGACCGTTCCCAAACCCACCTGGATGGTGGTGGAGGATTCGCTGGTTAGGAAGGTCCTGAGTTGTGGCGCACAGCTAGGATTGGGAAGGCTCTGTGATACAAAATTAATAAATGGTAGAACAAATGGCTAACTGTGTATATAAGTTTTAAACTTCTGGTTATTGTCTTCTTCCCATGGGTTCTTGGGGATTTGTTTTGATTTTTGTTCTACTGTTCTGCTTGGTCAATGGAAATACTGGCTGACTCAGAACTGCATTGGACCTGATTAGGGTGATGTCACTTAGTAGTTCTCTGTCTCCATCTGCTGGTAGGAGAGTGTATAACCATAGCTTAGATTACTGCAATTCGTACTATATTGACTGCACAAAACGTTTGAAATACAGGTTGCGGTTGGTACAAAGTTCAACTGATAGGTTGATTTACTGTGCATTTAAATGTGATTCACTGGAAAGTCTCAAGGAAAGAAATTAGCAAGTGAGATCCAATTTCTCTTGTTTGATGCTAACAGAACTGGGTGGGTTGAACTGCAGGTGGGCACTGACAAGTGGCATTCATGGCAGCTGGTTAATAATTTCTGAATAGAGTCTTATTGATGGTGTCTTTGGGGGGGGTCGGGTGTGTGTGTCTTCCAGAAGAGCCGTCAAAGGTTGAAGAAGGGGCCAGTAAAGAGGACATCCAAGAGGCTGAGAAGGAATCAAAACCAGCAAGTGAGGCAATAGAGGTGAGTAGTGATCACCATCTTTATAGTTGCTCATCCAGGAACCTGTGTGGCACTAGTCTATAGGCTAGAACAGATGAAAAGTCCCTCTGCAGTGCCACAGGCAGGTTGGAACAGGTACATTATTCCCCCCTCTCCCATTTCCTACAGCTCCCCCTCTCCAGTCTAGTACTGGTATCCTATCATCCATTCCCCATAGCACCCCTGTCTCTCACTCTCCCCCCGTCATAGGCTGGAACAGATATCTGAAAGTAAAATATCACACAGCTGAAGTCAAATTAGAACAACCTATGAATAAAGTTCACCTATAAATTAGTGTGTGTTCATAAACCAGAAGAAACAGAAAAAAAATAGGCAGATAAAGATCAGTCTGCCCATCCAACTACTCTCCCTATCACTCCCTTAGAGATCCTATGTACTGTACTTGTTCCAAGTTCTCTTGAATTCAGATACTGTTTTTGTGTCCAGTACTTCCACTGAAAAGCTGTTCCATGAATTCGCCACCAATTCTGTGAAGAAGTGTCTCCTCAGGTTACTTCTGAGTCTATCCCCTATCACCTTCATCCTATGCCCCCCTCATTCCAGAGCTTCGTTTTGGTTGAAAGAGACTCTCTTCCTGTGCATTAATGCTGCATAGGTTTTTAAATGCTGCTATCATATCTCCCTTCTCCCGCCTTTCTTCCTAAGTATACATACTGAGATTTTAAAATCTGTCCCTGTATGCTTGATGACAGACCACTGACCATTTTAGTAGCCGCCCTCTGGACCTACTCTAACCTGTTTATATCTTTTTGAAGGTGCGATCTCCAGAATTGTACACAATATTCTAAATGAGGTCTTATACAGGGGCTTGATCACCTCCTTTTTCTTACTGGCCATTCCTCTCCCTATGCACACAAGCATCCTAGCTTTCACTGTCGCCTTTTCTGCCTGTTTAGCCACCTTAAGATCATCACATATGGTTGCACTCAAGTCCCACTCCTCTTTCGTGCACAAAAGTTCTTCACTCCCTAAATTGTACCATTCCCTCTGGTTTTTGGAGCCCAAATGCATGACCCTGCATTTTTTATCATTAAATCTTTAGCTGCCAAATTCCAGACCATTCCTCTAGCTTTGCTAAATCCTTCCTCATGTTATCCACACTATCAGGAGTGTCTACCCTATTGCTGATTTTGGTATCATCTGCAAAGGTGCAAACCTTACCAGGCAGCCTGTTGGTAATATTGCTTACAAAAAAATGTTAAAAAGTACTTGCCCAAGAACCGAACCTTGAGGCACACCACCTTTTTCTCAGAGTGAGTTGCATTTACCAGTACCCTCTATACCCTCTATACCAGTACCGTATGACCAAAGACTTGCTGACCTGAACATGTATACCCTGGAGGAAAGGAGGAACAGGGGTGATGTGATACAGACGTTCAAATACTTGAAAGGTATTAATCCGCAAAAAAATCTTTTCCGGAGATGGGAAGGCGGTAGAACAAGAGGACATGAAATGAGATTGAAGGGGGGCAGACTCAAAAAAGATGTCAGGAAGTATTTTTTCACGGAGAGGGTGGTGGATGCTTGGAATGCCCTCCTGAGGGGTCCCATGATGCAACGCGGCTGATCGGACGCACGCGATCTAGCTCCGCTCCCGACGCCCCTGAAAATCTGCAAATTTAACCGCACAAAGCTCTTTTAAATTACAAAAAACGGAGTCGCGTACAGCGGAAGAGCGGGGCAGCGCATCGGCGCCCTAATCAACAGCCTTACGAGGACGAGAGACGGGTATGCCCGCTAAGACCCAGCGGCCTAAAAAGACCCGCGAGGTGGAAGCGCGCGCCAAAATGGCGACGATAAACATGGCCGCGGGGGAGGTCAGCCAGCCAGCAGACGCCTTTAAAGACTTGATTCAACAAGTTACCGCAATTCTGGAAGAAAAACTATCCAAGTTCCAGACATCAGTGGAACAAATCAGAGAGGCTGTGGAGCGGCAGGGCGCGAGGCTGCAACAAGCAGAGGAAAGAATCTCCAGACAGGAGGACAGGGCAGAGGCAGCAGACACGAGGTTGGTGGCACTTGAACAGAAATGCGGGAAACTGGAGCAGCAACTAGACGATCTGGAGAATAGGAGCAGAAGAAACAATGTGAGAGTAGTGGGACTTCCAGAAACAGTAAAAGAGAAAGATTTATGGCATTTCATGGAGTCATGGCTACCGGAAAAGCTGGGATTAAAGGAGCCTGAGAATGGATTGAAGGTTGAGCGGGTACACAGACTCGGTGCTCTGAAAGAGGGAAATGCACGCCCTAGGACGGTTATTGCCAGAATCCTAAATTATGCTGATAAGGAAAAACTTCTATTAGCATTCCGGAAAGGAAAAGGGGGCCTGGAATACGAGGGGCATAAAATCTTACTGTTTCAGGATTACTCTGCCGCAGTAACTGAACAGCGTCGAAAGATGGGACAGCATTGCAAGAGGCTGTATGAGAAAGGAGTGAAGTTTGCATTGCTTTTCCCCGCTAAAGTTCGTATCATGCAGGATAACAAAGTACTGTTCTTTACAGAACCTAAAGATTTGGAGAACTATGTGGAACGTATGCAGTTTTGAAAGTATGTTTTTCAGTTTACAGTTACCAATTTTCTTATTTCACAAATTCTGAGACAAAGAAAATATGGCCGCAGCCCTGATGGCAAATGTTAGTTGACAATGGGCAGAGCCCCACAGCAAGTTCAGCAAGGGGAAGGAGGCTCTCGACATGTGTTGGACGCTTGCAGGCTACTGGATCAGATTAACAAACGCTGCCTGCTAGAGAAGGATGCGCGTGGAGTTGGGAGGAGCAGGATCATGCCAAGCAATGAGCCGACACCCTTTCCGGTCTGGCAGCAAAGAGAGCCTCCTCAAAGTTCTTATTGTATCTCACTTTGCCCAAGCTGTGGGGCACGAGATGAGAAAAGTGGCAGTGCCTGAGGAGTTCTACACTCAGATATGACCTGCAAAGATTGTGAGCCTCTCAACTTGCAATTGATTATCTGTACTAGTTTAGTTATGTTTACGTTTTACATGCTATGGTTAACATGTTCCAAATGTTATAAGCTCCTTTAGTGGGTGGTCTGCTGACTGGTCTATGTAAAGAGACTTAAGTTTAAAGGCATTACGTTTAACAATGTAACACATGATACAAGCAGGGCACCATGGAGCAGAATCAGGACAGGCTCAAAGAAGGTTATAAGAGATTATCTTGTAGGGGGGGAGGGTAAGCTCAAGGGAACGGGGAGAGTTAGTGTTAGGGGGATGAATGACGTGAAGGACTGGTTGTGTGTGGAGGGGAGTATGATTGGGTTGAATGGGCGGGAGAGCTTGGAAGGCAAGGGGGGGTATCCTTCCATGGGAGGGGGGCAGGGAGTGAAGAGAAGGGGGGAGGGAGCGGGGAAGAAGTTGCTCACTGCACAAATGAAGAAGCTAACTAACACACTGTATGCTGGTACTAGAACTTCCTGGGGGGTTTGGCTGGGAGGCCCCCTTGGTATGAACCTCATGATATTTACTGAAAACTTTCGGCTATGGAGATTGCTTTTATATGGCTAGTTTGAGAGTGATATCACTAAATGTGGACGGAGTCCACTCACCAGTCAAGCGCTTTAAAATTTTACAGACATTACGGAAACAACAAGCTGACATCGCCTTATTGCAGGAAACACACTTGGGGAACGCTGAGCATATCAAATTGCGTAGAGATTGGGTGGGGGAAGTATACTACGCCTCTTACAATAATAGGCAGAGAGGTGTGGCAATCCTATTAAAAAAGAACTTGGCATTTGAGCTGCACAGATTATATCAGGATCCGGAGGGCCGGTATGTAATCATAGCAGGCCTTTTGCAGGGACAGAAAGTAGCTATATGCAGTATATATGCACCTAATATATATTCACAGAAGTTCTTTACCCTGTTGGCTGCAAAGCTCACCACCTTCGATAACTACCCGTTTATACTCGGGGGAGACCTTAATATAACCAGTGACCCCTCGATAGACAGGAAACCCGCTAAGATAGTCAGCAAAGACCATGATGGGAGGGGGGTGAACTTCCTTATCAATGAATTGGGAGTAATTGATATTTGGAGATTATTACACCTAGAAGAGAGAGAGTTTACTTTTTTTTCTCACCCACACGGAGTCCATGCACGCCTTGACTATGTGCTGATAAGTCAATCTTTAGTGAGATTGACTGAGAAAGCAGAAATTGGCGAGGCGGTCGTATCTGATCATGCCCCAGTGTGGGTCCAACTGAGGTGGGGTGGAAAGGAAAAGATGAACCGTTGGCGAATGAACCCGGCAATGTACCAGGACCAGGCCTTCTGCAAATATCTAAAGCAGGTGTGGAAAGAATATGTAGAAGACAATTCAAAGCAGCCAGTAAATAGCAGAATCTTTTGGGAAGCAGCAAAGGCAGTAATCCGCGGAAAGATTCTGGCGTATACCGCTGCACTCAATAGGAAAAGGGATGAGGAGCTTCACACACTTATAGCCCAGGTGCAGGGAGCAAGGAGAGAGCTTGTCCTCGCGCCCTCAGAGGTTAAAAGGTTGGAATACGCAGCAGCCAGAAAGAGATTACAGACAGCGCTAGATGCTAGAGCATTGTATGATATCCGTCTATATAAATACCGCATGCACAGATGGGGCAACAAAACGGGGAAACTGCTAGCAACCCTGGTGCGGCAAAGAAGTGGGAAAAGTTTCATAGGAAAAATTAAGGATAGACTAGGTAAAATTCAAACGGGGAGGACAGAGATTCAACAAGAATTTGTTCAATTTTATTCCTCACTCTACGCAAAGGGTTCTTTCTCAGAGGCCAGTTGTGAGAGTTTTTTTGCAGGGCTGAGATTGCCATCCCTTGCAGAGACTCAGGTGGCTAGTCTGAATAGACCAATTGAGGGGCAGGAGGTACTGAATGTCATAAAACAATTGAAATTGGCAAAGGCCCCTGGACCTGATGGCCTGGGAACAGAGTTCTATAAAATTCTGCAGGGTGAGTTAGTCCCTTCATTTGTGGCTATGTGTGAGGAGGTACGTGATTCTGGTGATATGGGTACTGTTCTGAACCATGTACATATCACGGTATTACCAAAACCCGGTAAAGATGTGGAGCTTGTAGGTTCTTACCGCCCTATATCCCTGCTGAACCAGGACATTAAGATCTTGGCAGCAGTCTTAGCAGCGCGTCTGGGCACAGTGGTCCCACATCTAGTGCATCAAGACCAAGTGGGCTTTGTAAAGGGCAGATTCGCCTCAGCCAACATACTGAAGGTCAGCCGCATTCTGTTGGAGGGCAGGAAAAAAGCAGGGGACAAGATCATGGCAAGCCTAGATGCCGAAAAGGCTTTCGACAAAGTAGTGTGGGAATACCTATTCTGGGTACTCCGCAAATTTGGTATTACAGGCGAGTTCCTGAAGTGGGTTCAGGCACTATATAGCAATCCCACTGCTCAAATTATAATAAATGATATGTTGACTCCTGTGGTGCGCTTGGGGGGAGGCACCAGACAGGGGTGCCCCTTGTCGCCCCTTCTGTTTATCCTCACCCTCGAGCCATTAGCGGCAAAAATCAGACAAGAGCCGACATTGAAAGGGGTTCAGGTAGGAGGTCGGGAATACCGCATAAATATGTTCGCTGACGACATGTTGTTACTGGTGGATGATGCATCCACAGGCATCTTCCAAGTGATGGACCTTATTAAAAAGTTTGGCCAATTTTCGGGTTTGTGCATCAACTTTGGGAAGTCGGAGGCACTTCCAATTAGTAACCCCTGTGCATGTGCCCAGATGTCAGATTTTCCGTTGGGATGGGCCAGTGAAGGGATCAAATATCTGGGAGTGTATTTAAGTGCAAGGGTAGACTGGGTGTACAAAAAAAATGTAGTGGAAAGACTGGAAGCCATTAAAAAGTTATGCAACAAATGGAAAGACCTCCCAGTCAGTTTTATGGGGCGAGTGGCTCTAGTAAAAATGGTCCTGCTACCGAAAATATTGTATCCCTTACAGATGGTGCCATTATGGATCTGTAAAAAGGAAGAGAGCCAATATCGCAGCATAATTACTTCATTCATTTGGCACGCGAAAAGACCCAGAATCTCATTTGCTAAATTGGTGCTAGATAAAACACAGGGAGGCCTCCGGCTCCCCGACCTTAGAGCATACAACGTGGCAGCACTGATGCGCTGGATACATGAGTTATATTCCGGGGGATCGACTTTCTCCCCGGATGATTTTTGGGAGAGTTGGTGTGCTCCTCTAGACCCATTCGTACTTATAGACAAGGCTCAGACTAGTGGTCTTGGCAAGGTAAAAATCAGCCCATACTTGCTTGCACTGCGGAGGGCCTGGAAATGGTGGAAAGAGCTTGGTGGCACTAGGGGAGGAGTGAGTCCTTTTGTCACGTTGACGGGGAACCCAGACTTCCCAGCAGGTCTTGGAAACACGGTATTTCAATCTTGGAAAGCAAGGGGGTGTAGATACATTGGGGAATTCCGTCAGGTGGGAGAACAGATTTTCCCGTCTTTCGAGCAGCTCAAGCGTGCATGGAACTTCCCTAATACCCAGTTTTATGCTTTTTTGCAAGCCAGGGACTATGTATTGTCAATAGAACGTAAAAACGGGGGCCCGGTAACCTTTAGTAAACTGGATTTAGTGCTCATGCAAGTGCCACCTATCTTAAACAAGTTGTCTATGTGGCATAAGATTATCAGGGACAATAGAAAGACTACATACCTGACACAACTAGCACATACGTGGAGTAAAGAAATTGGGGGCACAGTAACCGAGGAAGAATTAGGGACGGCCTTTGGAGAGCTTTGCAAAGTTACACCCAACGCTGCTTTGCAGGAGATACAATTTCGCATTTTGCACAGGGTTCACATCTCCAGGGCAAAAGGGAAAGCATTAGGGCTGTGGACAGATGATCAATGTGTGAGATGTAGGGCGCATGTGGGGACTCTGCTGCACTCTTTTATGGAATGCCCCAAACTGGATAAGCTCTGGCAGGGCGCTCTTACTCATATAGAACGTCTGGTACAAGCGGAATTTGACTGGTCCTACTCAGTTGTATACATGGGTAGCTCGATAAATCTGAGAGAGCAAGGGCTGAATGAGGCCCAATGTAAGTTCATTATAGTGGCCACCATACTAGTGAAAAAGTGTATCCTGATGTCTTGGATAGACAATGTCCCTCCCCAGCTCAATGTGTGGACGGGTCTTATGAGAGAAATGGCTAGCTGGGTACTGAAGACAATACAACCCCAGGCATCTACAGGTTTGCAGCAATATCGACTGATTTGGGGTAGAATCCCAGAGGCTGAAACCTTGCTAATAGATCCCTCAGCAGAGAGCAATTGAGGGCTAATTGATTGATTCTAAGCTAATACACGGAAAAGAGAGTGAAAGACATCTCCAAGCAGAAATCAAGGAGATTTGGAAGTGTCGGGTTAATAGCAGTGGGCAACAGGGGGGGGGGGGAGGGGGGATGGGAGGGATGGGAAGTTTAATCACAAAAAAGTCTAAGGTGTTCTACAAAATTACAAGACATAGTCATGTAGCCTTTCTTGTGATATACCTGTGTACTGGTTATCAACATGTTTGTTGTTGTATCAGAGGAAGTCCCCCTATAGGGACATGTTTATGTACTTCATGTCTGTATTTTTTCCCTGACAATACTGTACACCAAAGACACAATAAAGATATTTTCAAAAAAAAAAAAAAAAAAGGAATGCCCTCCTGCGGGAGGTGGTGGAGATGAAAACGGTAACGGAATTCAAACATGCGTGGGATATGCATAAAGGAATCCTGTGCAGCAGGAATGGATCCTCAGAAGCTTAGCTGAAATTGGGTGGCGGAGCAGGTGGGGGGAAGAGGGATTGGTGGTTGGGAGGCTAGGATAGGGGAGGGCAGACTTATACGGTCTGTACCAGAGCCGGTGATGGGAGACGGGACTGGTGGTTGGGAGGCGGGAAATACTGCTGGGCAGACTTATACGGTCTGTGCCCTGAAAAAGACAGGTACAAATTCAAGATATGAGTTTATCTTGGGCAGACTAGATGGACCATGCAGGTCTTTTTCTGCCATCATCTACTATGTTACTATGTTAGTGATGCCCGATCCGGCTCTTGAGAGGAGCAGGTTTTGAAGAAAGGGTTTTCGTCCAGAGTAATTGATACTATGTTGCAGTTTGGGTGTGGCGAATTTTTGAAAATTGGTGTCGGGAGCGTTCTTATTTTCCTTGGTGGATTTCGGTTCCGGAAGTGCTAGAATTTTTGCAAGATGGTGTGGATAGAGGTCTCGCTCTTTCCTCTTTGAAGGTACAGGTGGCGGCTTTGGCTTGTTTCCAGGGGAAGGTACAGGGTGTATCCTTGGCCTCTTAGGGCGTGGTTCGTTTTTTGCGGGGCGTGAAGTTGATTCGTCCGCCGCAGCATCAGGTAGTTACTCCGTGGGATTTGAATCTGGTGTTCGAGGTGTTGGTGGGTTCCCCCTTTGAGCCGTTGGTTTCGAGTACTTTTAAGGATCTCACTCTGAAGATGGTGTTTTTGGTGGCTATTGCTTCGGCTCGGCGGATTTCGGAGTTGCAGGCTTAGTTTTCTCGTGCTTCTTTTTTGACTTTGTCCCTGAAGCCTGTTCCATCTTTTTTGCCTAAGGTAGTTTCCTCTTTTCATGTGAATCAGGACATTTCTTTGCCGGTTTTGGGCGATAGGTCGGGAGATTCGACTCAACGCCGTTTAGCTAAATTGGATGTTCGTCGAGCTTTGCGTTCTTACTTGACAAGGACTCAAGTGTTTTGGTCCTCTGATAGGTTGTTTGTGTTGTATGGGGGACCTAAGAAGGGTGCTGCAGCTTCTAAAGCAACGATGTTCATATGGTTGAAAGAGGCAGGCTAGAGAGGATGCGAGTTTTGGTGCGGCAGTTCTGACTTCTGGTTTTTGGGGTTCCCGCCCTTAGACTATTTACTGCTTTGGTACTTCCCAAGCGTCTTGACCGGTCTGGAGGGTCGCTGAGGAAGGTGAAATTAGGCCTTGCCTGCTAATTTTCTTTTCTCTAGACCCTCCAGACCGGTCAAGAACCCACCCGGTATGTTTTAGTGTGGTGTGGTCTGCAGACTGTTTTTGGTTTTGTGCCTCAGGGTTGCTATGGCTGATAGGTCTTTAGTTTTGGACTCGTTTTCTGAAGTTCAGTGCATAGCCTCTGCGTTGTCAGGGGCGGACCGCAGCGCTTTGGTGTTCGGTCGACAGAAGCACATTCATGTCTATTTTGAGTTCTGAGTACAGGGTTCTATGTATTGGTTTTATGTGTTTGTTCTTTTCTGCTTTGTTACTGATTTACTGGCTGCTTGGGGGTTGGCAGGTGGCTTATACATTGTTACAGTTTTAGTGTTCTTAGCCTCCCTCTGCTGGTAGGAGTGCATAACCCAAGCGTTTTGACCGTAAGGCCTAATTTCACCTAATTGGTTTACTTTTACACTGTAAACATTTTCTGTAGCATTTCCTGGACTATAGTCACTCTGAGCCCTCTCCTACTTCAGGCTGTTGAATTTCTGTTATGCCTTCTTTTAAACAGGCTGTGACACCTGTGGAGGAGGTGAAATCTCCAGCAAAGCCATCAGGAGTCGAAGAGAAGCCTGTGGAAGAGGCAGAACTGAAGGAAAAGACTGAGTCAGAACCTATGGAAACAGAAGGAAAAGGTACTGAGGAAGAATGGAGTGGGGAGATAGACAAAAGTGATGTTGGAGGAGGTGTTGGGAGTTTTACTAGGAGGAACGACTTTGGTTTAGTACAAATAATTGTAAGGGACCTGATACATATTTAGGATTGGAGGTGAAAGCAGGGTCTGCATATGTGAAGTTCTTGTCTTGTTATTTCAGCTAGGTTAGGGAGGGGGAGGGTCTTTATTAGGGGAAAGGGAATTATACCACAAAAATAACAAATAACTATCATTTAAAAAAAATGTCTGCATATGTTGTGTTTTCACAGTTGAAGGAGAGAAAGTGGAGGAAAAGCCAGTAGCTGAAGGCCCTGTCACAAACATGGAAGAGAAAAAGGGTAAGAGACTTAATCCTCTGGGCTGGATCTGATAATAATGTACATGCTGGTAGAGGAAAGGAAGGACTTGTCATATCAGGGCTGAGGCTCACCAGTAATGTCTCTTCCAGAGGAGAAGGAAGAGAGAGAGCTTAAAGAGGTTAAGCTGCCAAATGGAGAAACCCCAAAAGAGTCTGCTGAGGAGAAACAGAAAAGAGCATCGGCTGCAGCAGCAAAACAAAGATTCATGTTCAATATTGCAGATGGAGGTTTCACAGGTATAAGTAGTAATTGACTTTGTTTTCTGATGTATATCCCTCCCCCCCCCCCTCAAAAGTGAGCATTTCAGAGCAAAAGTGGGTCATATTCACTTTTCACATTTCTAAGCAGAACTATCTTTACTTTTAGAAAAATGACAGATTAAAGCCAATTCAGATATTTCTTGTACTGAAATTTTATCATAAGGTGACTGTTTATCTCATGACTTTCCTAAAAGCAAAGAAAGTTCTGCTTAGAAATTGGACATGGCCTGTTTTTGGTCTAAAGAGTTTAATTACAGTTGGAATTCTGGATAATTCTTCCCTTACTACCCATCCCCTCCCCTTGTTATAGCTGAGAATCTGTGCTGATTTCACTTTTTCCTCTCACTAGAGCTTCACTCTCTGTGGCAGAATGAGGAAAGGGCGGCGACTGTTACTAAGAAAACCTATGAAATTTGGCATCGTCGGCATGATTATTGGCTTCTGGCTGGCATCATTACGTATCCTTTAATGTATATGTGACTTGCATAGGGAGGGGTTGGGGTGGGAGGAAGGATGATGACTATGTATGGTTTGGTTTTCCTAAGCTACCATCTCTGTAGTCACGGCTATGCCCGCTGGCAGGACATCCAGAATGACACGCGCTATGCCATTCTTAATGAGCCCTTCAAGGGAGAGATGAACCGTGGTAACTTCCTGGAGATCAAAAACAAATTTCTGGCACGGCGCTTCAAGGTTAGAGTTCTCAGGGATATGGCCTTAGAATGTAGAGGTAATGTAATGTAATATGATTCTTGTATCCCGCTAGCTCCCACAAAACAGTGGTTCAATGTGGGGAACAAAAAAAAAAAACCTGAAAAATCCCACAGTTCAACAGAGTTAATCCAAAAAAATTTTTAAATAAGTTTTCAAATTTTTGTGAAAAAAAAGATGGAGATGTTTGCAAATCTAAGAGCAAAGAGAGCCAGAAATGTGTAGCCTGATAGCAAAAAGTCATCCAGATATCTCTTATACCTAATGCCTATAAAAGAAGGAAAAAACTTAAACAATCAGGGTCTCTAGGTCTTAAAGTACTGCAGTTAGATGGAAAGGATAACAGTCCAAAAAAATATTCTGTAGAGGAACCATTAAATATCGTAAATATAATACACCCAAGTTTAAAAAGAATACAAGCCTGTATTGGAAGCCAATGAAGAGATCATCAGATGAAATATAAATTTGGACGCTGTATTTTGAAGAATCTGGGTTTTAGTACGTAACTAAACTGAAATAGACATGTAAAGACTATTGCAGTAATCTGAGATAAAATTATGGCCTGAGCGAAGAAACAAATGTTTTTTTTAATAAAAATTATGCCAAACATTACGTAGTGGCCAGAATTTGAAAAACACTATTTGAACTAGATGGTTAACTTGTCTCAAGAGAAGTGTAGTATCTAAAGGTTGAACGGATTTGTTATCAACAAATTATCTGGAGTAGATCTAAGGTCGTAATCGAGCCAAAACAGTTTGGTTTGAATCCATGTATGGAGCTATAATGGATGTAGTGCCGGCCAAATCATTGCTTACCGGAACCAACAAAAACATATCATCCACGTAAGAATAGAATTTTACACCTAATGCAGAAAAACCAAAATCAGCAGAAGACATGTAAACATTAAACAGGATGGGCAAAAGCAGGGAGCCTGTGTCAGGGTTGAGCAGGCAGCTGAGCAGAGTCCTTTGTGAATGTTTGAGGTTAAGGGAATTGTTCTGAGTATGCCTTAGCTGCAATCCCCCGCCTCTGTTACTGACTTTATGCAGGACATTTGAGGAAATTCTATTGCCTTTTTTTTTACCTATTTAATTGAACCACCTTTGGGGCATTGATTTATTTATTACATTTGTATCCCACATTTTCCCACCTGTTTGCGGGCTCAGTGTGGCTTACAATGCACTATCTCATGTTATGGTTTGGCTGGGAATCTTGTTCGTAGGAAATTATAGATTTTGTGTTTGTGCTCCTTCCTTTTTGTCCTAACCAGACCATCTGGAACATATGGGTTATGCCAGCAGATGAATACAGAGACCTAAGGAGCTGTAAGCTGTTTCCTATAAGAAGCACCATTAGCTAGAGCTCAAGTATTCTTGGTCTCCAACAGATGGTGACAAGTATTCCATGCAGCTCTGGGCTGGGCTGGTGAGCCATCAAGTGGGGGGGGGGGGGGGGGGGTGGACAAGCTGGAGTCTGTTTTGTATGTATTTTTATTTTACATTGTAGATAATGTTTTTTTGTACAGTGCATCAGATTAGATTATGGGTCCAGAATTTGTAGTGCAAGCACACCCAGGTGATGCTACTGCTTCCCTGTCTCAAACCACAGCTCATGGGCAGAGCTGCAAGAGTACATAAGTATTGCCATACTGGGACAGACCGAAGGTCCCCATCAAGCCCAACATCCTGTTTCCAACAGTGGCCAATCCATGTCACCAGTGTTTGAGGCACCATTTTAGGTCAGACTCGAGTGCTGTTTGTGCTGTGGAGCCATATGCAGCAAATCCTTGGGGATGGGGCAGGGTAGTGCAGTAGCTGCTGGTGCTGCTTTGGTTGCAACAGTCCAGTGACAGAACACTCTGGAAGGGATGGCTTGGGGAAACAGTCTTATTCTGCCAGAGGACAAACCTCTGCAAATTGAATGCATTTTAGAAAGGTGAAACTGTACTGGCCAGACAGATCATCTGGTTTGCAGCAGAATCAACTGCAGATCAGACCTTCAGCCTTTCTTTGACCAAAGAAAAGGTTCCCAAGATCAAAAAGCCTCAGGAACTTCTAGAGGTCTTGAATAAAAGCTTGGGGGTTCACTCCTCAAGAGAGTAGGTAGGGGTTTGGCTGTCCCCATTTTTCAAGGAATGGATCTAAATCACTTCTGACCAATGGAGGACAAGAATACAAATTGAAATTTTCCTGCTGCCTTGTAGATACTTTTTTTGTCTCTTGGGCAGGGCTCCAGCAAAAAGATTGACGGTGTTATCTACATTGGAAAACTAGTGACTCTTAAGGACAATCAATTTATATCATTGTTCCAGAGAAAAAAAGGTGTTACTTGGCCAATTATGAACTTGAATGAGGTGAACCAAGCTCTGCAGATTCCCGATTTCATGTAGGAGACCTTGCATTCAATCATTTTCAGCAGTGAGGGCAAGAGAGTTTCACACAGTTCTCGATCTCAAGGAAGCATATTTGCACATTCTTATCTGGGTGCCCCCCGCCCCCCACTAAAGGTTTTTAAGGCTTGTCATCCTGAGTCAGGCTTTTCCATTTGGCCTGGTCACAAACATATTTGAAAGTCACAGTAATGGTAGCACCAGCTCCATACAAGAAAGGCCTCATGGTTCACCTTATCTCAATGATTAGCTCATCAAAGCAAAGGGAGAACAGGAAAGTCACCAGGTCACTGCACAAGTTGTGCAGTTTCTGGAGTCTTCTGGATGGGTAGTTAACATCGGCAAGCACAAGTTTCAGCCCTCCCATTGTATAGAGTATTTTTGAGCTTTGTTCAGTACCTGCCTGAGGAAGGTGTTCTTGCCCTGACAGGAGGATCCAGAAGCTTCAGGCTCAAATTCATGCCCTTCTGAGACAGAGCACGCTTTGGGCCTGGGATCCTTGGTCACTACTTGATCTGGGCTCAGTCTCAAATGCGGCCCCCATATGCGTCTCTGCTAAATCAGTGGTTCACTCAGTCTTATGAGGTTCTGCTCATTAGGCTACACCATATCAGTATTTTTATACAGAGTTTGACCCCTGACACAGGCACTGTGCACTGAAACAGTGTCGGGTCTTTGATATACAAGTCTGATCTACGCTGTGAATTAAAATAACTTGTTCCGATTTTGAAGGCTCCTTGGTGCGTTCTTGCTTTGAACAGCCACCTTTTGCCATGATTGATCACCAGTGGGGAGTTCCAGCAATGGACGGTGTGCAGTCAGAATGTAGAATTCCTCAGTTTTTCAATTTAAGGAAAGAGCTGAAGTTTTGGCCACATTTGAACAGCACATGCAGGCCCAAGTGGGCTTGTTCTATATTTTTTGCTCAGCTGCTTTTGGGCAGTGTGTTCCAGAAAATAGTACCTCCTCCCATGTTGGTGATCTTAGTAGCTCCAGATTGGCCAAGATTGGCCTTGGTATGTGGACCTGGTGCAGCTGCACAAAGAGTACCCAAGCCTGCTGTAGGAACAGGGCTTCCTCTGGCAAGACCTAGTAGTCATGGATGACCCATCTCACTTTTTTTCTTACAGTTTGGCCATTGAGAGGTAGCATTTGAGATGCAAAGCTTACGCAGATGGCATCATTGCAACTCTCTTGCAGGTGAGGAAGTATTTTAACTCTTTGACCTGTTCTAGATTCTGGAGAATCTTTGAGGCATGGAGCTGTAAGTGGGTCATCCTTTCTGAGCTTCAGCAGTCCAAATATTACCTTTTTTCAGGACTACTTGAAGGGTCTAGCTTTATCTTGCCTTAAAGTGCAAGTGGCAGTGCTGGATTGAAATCGGAGGCATTTACAGGGAGCACAGGTTAGTTTGCACTTTGATGTGCGTTTACGTCCTGTAGTTCGTTTGATGTCTTTAATTTGGTTGTTGTGGATGTTGTCAGCTCCACTCTTTGAACCTCTGAAGATGGTGACATTGAAGGATCTTATGTTGAAGTTGGTGGTTTTTGCTAGCAGTTTCTTCATCCAGGAGAATTTCAGAATTGCAGCCTTCTTCCATTTTATAGAAGTGAGAATTTCAATTCGTATAGTTCCCTCCTTTCTTCCCAAGGTGTGTGTTTTAATGTAAATCAGGTGGTCATATTGCTCTCCTTTCAAAAGGAGGATTGTGGTTATGAGTACAAAGTTAAGTATCTGGAGGTAACTGATGAGTTTTCTAAATTGGACTGTTTGTACTTTTTGGTGATGCAAAGAAAGGGGAAGCAGCCACAAAAGTAACTCTCTCTTATTGCCTAAAAGAAGTGATTGCTTCGGCCTGTCTTCTCAAAGGTTCAGAAGTTCCCCAAAGGCTCTGGGCTCAAGTCAGCCTGGCAGTGTCTTCAGCTAAGTTGCTCGCCAGAACAGATTTGTAAGAGCCTCTACTTGGTCCTCCTTGGCATTCCTTTGCCAAGTTTTATAGGTTAGATGCACAAGTGAAAGAAGCAGTTGCACTTGGAGCTGGCATTGGTAATAGAGGAGCAGCTTCGCCGGGCAACATACCTGAATATGTCCGAGGACCCTTCACATCCATCCATGGCATTGAATACATGATTTGCAGAGGTGGAGTGCTTGGCAGAGAGTCACCAACACCTCTCCAAAGAATCTATGGCTGGGAACAAGCCCGCCAATGCTGTCCTGCACATTTGGAATATCATCTTCCCACCTGACATAAGGATTGCTTTGCTTCATCCCATGTGTTCTGGGCTGGTCTAGTTAGGACAAAAAGGAAAAACATTTGGTCTTCCCTGCTAATTTATTTTTCCTTGTCCTTTTGGATATTTCTGGTTTCTTTTCTATCCTATGTAACTGGTGGGAAGGAGCCAGAGGCTCTCAGAGAATATCTTGAGAAAGCACTGATTTGCTTTGGAGTCCCAAATTTTTAGGATATTAGTTTAGGAATATTTTCATTTCGATAATCCACACTTTGTTACAGGAAGAGTGCTAAGCTGTGGCTGCCTTTTTTTTAGGGCATAGCTCACAGCTGTTAAGTCTCCCTCAATCTGCTGGCTGACAAGCAATAACCCATTCATTTTGGATTGGTCTGGTTGAACTCAAGGAAAGAAAATTAACAGGTAATACCAGATTTCTTTCCTTTTCCCCTGGCAGCTCCTGGAGCAGGCATTGGTAATAGAGGAGCAGCTTCGCCGGGCAGCATACCTGAATATGTCTGAGGACCCTTCACATCCATCCATGGCATTGAATACACGATTTGCAGAGGTGGAGTGCTTGGCAGAGAGTCACCAACACCTCTCCAAAGAATCTATGGCTGGGAACAAGCCCGCCAATGCTGTCCTGCACAAAGGTAACGACCGGTAACTAGCGCCCAGGCTTTTTATTTTCTTCATATGACATTTACTTATAATTAACTGGCAGAAGCTGTGATAGCTGGTGCTGTGGGGAGGCGGTCTTTAGATGGGACTTGTGGAAGCATTTGGGTATAAGCTCTGAAGAATGACATCGTATACAGTAAGTATAGGCATGTTATACATTTTAGTACCCACTGCTGTGCTCACATACTGTATTTTGGTGTTTTAAGATATGAATTTACGGGACCTGCATGGGGAACATTATTGAGGTACTTTTAGAAGGAAGAGACCTTGTGCTTTGATAGTGTTTGAGGGTAGATTGGCTTCTTGAGAAGAAGCAGGGTATTCTTTCTTTGATGCTATTGTGCTTATTTCTACAGAATTTGCCTTCTAGGTTACTGTGTGATATTGTTTCCTCTCTTCTGTTTAGCACTAAGATGTTGACACAGTCCTTGCTGTACAGGAATAGAGGAAGAGCACAGCATGGGTGCTTATCTGCATAGTGAGCAGAAGATAACAAATCACCTACTTGCATAGGAAGCATGGGGGGGGGGGAGGGGGAGGGAGATGCAAGATGTCTGACTGCACAGAAAGCGGCAAAGCAGGAGGAAGCAAGACATGGCAGAAATGTTTTGTCCCTGGAGTTTTCTGCTTTGTGATATGCACTGGCTACTGAAATTCTTTCCATTAACTGTTCTCGTGTACCCACACTCTCTCATGGTGTAGTTCTGAAGCAGCTGGAGGAGCTGCTCAGCGACATGAAGGCAGATGTGACCAGGCTTCCAGCCACTATTGCCCGGATCCCGCCCGTGGCAGTTCGCCTGCAGATGTCAGAGAGAAACATCCTTAGCCGGTTAGCAAACCGGGGCAATGAGCCACAGCCTCAACAGGTATATAAGAAAAAGATGGACTTGGGGATGACTCCCCTCATCACACCTACTTCCAGTGTTAAACAACATTAAGTTAGGGAGGGGTGACAGGCTTGTAGATTTAATGCTAGGGAACTCGGGGTGGGGGCTTTTTGTCCCTGTCACTCTGGAATGGGAGTGGAAAACGAGAGGAGAATAATCCTGTTTAGTGCTTGGAAACATTTGAGAGAGTACTGAATGTAGTAGCAGGCAGTACTGCTGAATATGAAGTGAGACAAATGGAGGGGTATTTTTTTTTGTGTGTGGGGGGGGGGGGGGGGGGTTGTGTGCTGGCTATCTCCTCCCTGCTTCTTACTTACTTTTTTTTTTCTTGCTTCATCCCCCACAATAGCCTTTGCAGGTGGCACAGCAGCAATGATGGTGTCATCTCCCCCTCAGTGAGGTGGGCTGAAGACTAGGGAGACCCTTTCTGATCCTTCTGTACATTCCTGATTGGACCAGAACCAGGATCTGACAAGTGACTGACACCTCTACATAGAATCCATGGGCTCCTCCCCCCTCCCCATCGGTCTTTATTTAAGTGATACTCCCTCCCTCACCCCCACAAATGGGAGCCACAATGATCTCAGTTTTTGTTCTTTTTAATTCTTTATTAATAAAAGTGGACTTGGAACACAAGATTGTACTGTACAGCCTGAGGAGGCGGCCCTGCAGGAAGGTGTTGGGAAATTCTGTTCCTGACTTCTGCTGAGTTTTTTCATGGTGCAAATTGTTCTCCCCATTTTTGGATAACAGTGAGACTCTGTTAAAAACAATGTACATTGAAAAAATATTAATAAAACAACATTAGGGTTTTTCCCTTTTTTTTTCCAAAGTTGAGTGTTCATCCTTTTTGTTTCTTGTGTGTTGGACCGTGGAAAAG
The DNA here is from genome assembly GCF_901765095.1 of Microcaecilia unicolor. Taxonomy (NCBI): domain Eukaryota; kingdom Metazoa; phylum Chordata; class Amphibia; order Gymnophiona; family Siphonopidae; genus Microcaecilia; species Microcaecilia unicolor. Next base: position 34,889,583 of record NC_044044.1, read on the forward strand.
AAAAATGGATAAAGCAGAAAGGAGCTGGAGACATGAGGGACTCCGACACAGACTTACCTACCTCTGTCGTGCTTTTTAATAAGAAATAGATAATAAAAAAAGCAGAAAAATTGGAATAAAAGTTTTCCTGTTGTGTTCTTTTGGGTTGTTTTGTCGCCTTTGGAGGAGGGAGATGGAAGGAGATTTGGTTCTCTGTTGACCAGTATTATGAGTTAGCCTCATAGGTGGGTGACATCCTGAGGTGCCTGTATAGGCTCTTAAGAGCTGAGAAGAACCTAGAAACTTCTGGCTTATACCGAACATGAAGAGAGATGATAGAAATCTACAAAATCATCAGTGGGGCCAGTTGGTTTTCTCCTAATGTTTTGCAGTTATGGCCAAGAGACATGAAGACCTCAATATGTATACCCTAGAGCAGAGATTTTCAACTTTTTTTTTTCATCTTGCACACTTCCACAGTGCTAAAAGTATCGAGGCACACTCCCACACATGGTCCAGCATTTTACCTTCTCCCCCACCCCCCTTACAAATAGTCCAGCATCTCCCCTTGTCTCTCTTGACCCCCCCCCCCCCCCCCCCCTCTAGTGTAACTTTTAAAAGTTTTCTTGTCTCTAGTGGTCAGTGGCAGTGAGCAACGATTCACACAGCCTGCTCATGCCAACCATGGAGCCCTTCTCTCTGATGCTTCCTGCCTATGCCGAAGCAGGAAATTAAATCAGAGAGAAGGCTTCAGGGTTTGGTGTGAGCAGCCTCAATGAATCGTTGCTAGCTGTCACAAACAGCTAGAGCCAAGAAAAAAGGTACACTCCATTCTTTCACAGATTAAGCTGGCCCTACTCCTACGAGCACACAGGTTGAAAAATGCTGCCCTAGAGGAAAGAAGGGATAAAGGGAAATACGATAGAGATGTTTAAATACTTAAAAGGTATTAACGTACAAACTAATCTTTTGCAGAGATGCAGAAGCAATAGAACTAGAGGTCATGAGTTGAGGTTGCAGGAGGGAGAATTAGGAGCAATGTCAGGAAATACTTTTTCACAGAAAGGGTGGTGGATGCTTAGAATGCCCTCTCGTAGGAGGTTGTCAACATAAAAATGGTGGAAACTGTACAAAGCAGATCGTTGATAAACTGAGATGTATTTTATTAATGTAACAAAATTAAAATATGTATACAGAAACTCATATACATATACATATTATAGCCCGACACAGGCCGTGTTTCGCCCAACTGGGCTGCTTCAGGGGCTAAAAAATAATAGATAGATAATAAATTATGCATCTTAACATCTAAATAAAAACATAAAATGATAACATAGAGATTGCATGATTTGAACATAAATAATATTATAAAAATATATTTAAAAAAAAGGTCAAATGACATAAAATATATATGTATATACATCTATAATTACATATAAATCAATATCATTAAAATCTATAACATCAAAATCCCACAGACACTTTATTCATAATGAAAATTGGACTATCAGAAATCGCGTATGTTAGTCACAAATAGGTAATATATCTACCACATATATATATACAGGTACATGTTACAGAATCCCAAAAGGGTAATTATAGAGTATCCCAAGAAACACACAGAAAGTATATACAGGAAAATAGATACAGACATAACAGCATATTCAGACATCAGACACCCATCCTCAATAATATGATTCAAAAGGCACCCACCTATATAGTGGTATTCCACCATCAAACCAGAGATATTGCTGGAGAAACAGCTAAAAAGGTACAGAAAGGAAATATGACGATACAGATAAAAATAAATGTAAAAATAGAAATGGGTATGATCAAAAGAGTAATGTGATAGAAAAATGATATAATAGAACTCACGTATATTATCTATATTCTGAAAAAAACAGCTCGTCTGGAAATGCAGAAAACAATTGGTTATAAACCTGTGTAAAAATAATATTGAAAAAGGGAATATAAGCCAGTTTACAGAGATATTCACAGGGGGCTGTGTGATTGAAAATCAATCGCAACGCTTCATTATTATGTGCTAGAAAAAAGTTTTTAAAGCCATTGTAGCGTGGACTCAGATATAAAGATTGTTAAGCTTCTGACACGATCACAGCGTCGCGCTATTTAATCTAGAGGAATAGGGAAATCTATTTTTGTAGGAGGCAGACGTCATCCACAGCGGATAACTTGACTTTGTTTTGAATATGAACAACAGGCTATATCTAATAATAGTAGTGTTTCAGCTTTTGTACCCTATCAAAGGCGCAATGGTTGAAAAGTTTTTTAAAAAAAGCCATTGTAGCATTACTCTATTTTTATAATATTATTTATGTTCAAATCATGCAATCTCTATGTTATCATTTTATGTTTTTATTTAGATGTTAAGATGCATAATTTATTATCTATCTATTATTTTTTAGCCCCTGAAGCAGCCCAGTTGGGCGAAACACGGCCTGTGTCGGGCTATAATATGTATATGTATATGAGTTTCTGTATACATATTTTAATTTTGTTACATTAATAAAATACATCTCAGTTTATCAACGATCTGCTTTGTACAGTTTCCACTTTGGAGTTTGCAGATCGTCTGCCCCTTTGTTTTCTTGAACATAAAAATGGTGACAGAATTCAAGAATGTGTGGGATAAACACAGAGGAACACTAGGAAAAGGACGGAATCCAATTAAAGGAAAATTTAAATGACCTCATAACTGGAGTGAGGTTTGACAGCAGCTTCAGAGGTTGGGAAGTAAGACCAATGGTGAGTAGACTTCTACAGTCTGGGTCCTGTAAATGGCAAAACAGCTCAGGATTGAGGCTGGAGTGGGCTTCAATGGCATCTCCATTAGTTTGGAAGTAGGACCAGTGCCAGACAGACTTCTACAGTCTGTACCCCAAAATTGGCAGGGAGAGAGAGAGATTAAATATACCAGCCCTTAATCACGAAGAAATGGAACCTGTGCAGAGTGCCAGATTCAACTCTGGCTACCTTGTTGGGCGGACTGAATGGACCATGCGGGTGTTTATCTGCCGACATTTACTGTGTGTTATTTGCGTATTTAATTGTTGTGTTACTGACACCTTAAACTCCACCCCCCATATTGCCTTTTAAGTCCCTTAATGTATTTCTCTTTGAAGTCCTTTATATAATTATGTATACTGCCATGATATATTTTTAAAGGTGGCATAACAAATACAGCATAAATAAACGCTCAAATAATATGACAAGGAAACAACCCTCCATCCCCACCCCGCTATTAAAAAAAAAAAAGTGGCTAATTCATCATATGTTCAGTTAATCTTCCTTTTGTTTTCCATTACTCATTCTAGCAGTGCTCTCCATTTCTACTACTACTACTATTTAGCATTTCTATAGCGCTACAAGGCATACGCAGCACTGCACAAACATAGAAGAAAGACAGTCCCTGCTCAAAGAGCTTACAATCTAATAGACAAAAAAATAAAGTAATCAAATCAATTAATGTGAACGGGAAGGAAGAGAGGAGGGTAGGTGGAGGTGAGTGGTTACAAGTGGTTACGAGTCAAAAGCAATGTTAAAGAGGTGGGCTTTCAGTCTAGATTTAAAGGTGGCCAAGGATGGGGCAAGACGTAGGGGCTCAGGAAGTTTATTCCAGGCGTAGGGTGCAGCGAGACAGAAGGCGCGAAGTCTGGAGTTGGCAGTAGTGGAGAAGGGAACAGATAAGAAGGATTTATCCATGGAGCGGAGTGCACTCTGTTTCCCTCTCCTTGCTCGTATCCCCTTACATTTTCTTACTCTTTTTTTTCCTCCCTCCTACTTCGCTTGCAAATATTGTAATTTCTTACTTTCTTTTTACAGTTCTGAATATAAACTGGCCCAGTAGCACTTGGGTGTGATTTGGTGGTGTATCAAGCTTCTGTAGTAAATAACCAGCATTGGACTCCTGTGCAGTATATCAAACCTCTGTAAATATAAATGAAAATAATAGTAGCACATCTAATTGGAGGAAATATTTTGATTAAGCTGTGGAATTTGTTGCCAGAAGCTGGGTTTCCTTTTTTGTCCGCTAGACTAGTTCAGCATGAATGTTATGTCCCTCAGCCAGTAGATGGAGACAGACTTAAAAGGGGCCATGCAGTTATTTGCTCATCACTAGTCTCTGTGAGAGCGCCTGGACCAAGTTGGAGAGTATATCCAGGGGTGGCCACACTTTGAAGATACCCAGAAGCGTCTAGGTCTCCCCTTATACCACATAGACATTAGGGAGCTTGGTTTTCTGTAGTGTCCCTCCAGACCGGCACAGATGAATGGGTTATGCACCTCTACCGGCAGGTAGAGACTGAGAATCACTGACTTCTAAGTAACTTATAAGTGGGCTGTGCAGTCCCTTTACAGTCAATCTGTTCTCAGTCTCCAGCAGATATGATAGAGGTCTATAAAATGAGTGGAGTTGAACGGATAGATGTGAAGTGTCTGTTCACGCTTTCCAAAAATACTAGGACTAGGGGGCATGCGATGAAGCTACAATGTAGTAAATTTAAAACGAATCTGAGAAAATGTTTCTTCACTCAATGTGTAATTAAACTCTGGAATTCGTTGCCAGAGAATGTGGTAAAGGCGGTTAGCTTAGCAGAGTAAAAAAAAAGTTTGGACAGCTTCCTAAAGGAAAAGTCCACTATTTCTGGGATAAGCAGTATAAAATGTTTTGTACTTTTTGGGATCTTGCCAGGTATTTGTGATCTGGATTGGCCTCTGTTGGAAACAGGATGCTGGGCTTGATGGACCTTTGGTCTTTCTCAGTATGGCAATACTTATGTACATGTAGAGGTGGTAAATCTGTACAGGCTGGAACTCGGGATTTTAATAAAAAAAAAAACAAAAGTTTTTTTTTTTTTTTTTGCTAGATTGAGGCAGAGGCTCACAGCAGTCTCCTGTGCCTCAGGGTGCAAAACCCAGGTGTCCAGGTCCTTTCCCCACCTGTGGTGCCTTGGTTGTGTGGTTCTGTGTTGGGACAATCAGCCTAAGTTAAAAAAAAAAAAAAAAAACCCAAAACCTCTGGTTTTTTTGTGCAGCCGATGTTGAGGTAACCTCGTGCTGTGCAGCCGCTGTTATGAGTGGGGGCTGATTGAAGCGCTGTACAGGCTGTTCCTACTAGAGTTTGGACTCCGCAGGCCAGTGTTTTGCTCTGCTTGAGCTGGGGGTGAGCCCAAAGTTGATCCTGAGCCAGGACTGTTGTCAGGGTCTTCCCACTCGTGGGGATTCGGTACAGCCTGTGGGTGTCAGGTATGGTGGTGGACTCAGCTTTGACAGGAGCAATTACATTTTCTCAATGGCAGGTTTTGCTTCTTTCTGCTGGGCCTAGTGCTGGTACTCCTCAGGGGTCATCTGCCTTGGATTTTACCCCTGCTTTTATCATAGGTATGTATGGGGCCTTTTGTCTGTGTCAAGTCTGGGGCTCAGTTCCATTCTGGAATTAGGAGTGCAGCGTGGTAGGTCAGTTCTCCCTCTGTACCTCTCCTCTTCCTAAACAGCAGAAGTCAGGCCAGGGCAGCAGAGGCGTTTGGCACGGCAGGTTCGATGATGTCTGAGGAGGAGTGGAAGCCAGAGGATCTGGAGGGTCCAGGGGATGTAGATGATTGGATGGAGGATCTCCCTGCGAAGGATTCCTTTGTGGTCCATATTTTCCATAGGGATGAACTCCAGGAAATGATAGCACAGGTCTCCACAGTGCTGCGCTTTGAGGAGGAGCCTAAGGCAGCTCCATATGTACTTGACCTCCTGTTGAAGGACATTAGGAAGTCTGCTAAGTCTTTTTCTATGTATCAGGATGCAGAACGACATGTGAAGTGTTTGAAATTTGCAGATGACACAAAACTTTTAAGGTGACAAAACCCATGTGGACTGTGAAAAATTGTAGGAGGACCTTAGGAAATTGGAAGACCACGCAACCAAATGGCAGATGAAATTTAATGTGGACAAATGCAAGATGATGCACATTGGGAAGAATAATCTGAATCATAATTACATGATGTTGGGGTCCACCATGGGAGTCAACACCCAAGAATAAGATCCAGGTGTCATTGTAGACAAATCACTGAAATCAGCCCAGCTAAGAAAAGCAAACAGGATGGTAGGAATTATTAGGAAAGGGATGGTGAATAAGACTGAAAATACTATAATGCCTTTGTATCGCTCCATGGTGTGACCTCATACTGGTCTGATGCAGTATGGCCTGCTTTTATATTCTTATATCATGAGGGCAATTGTGAAAAGCCATTTACTCTCAAATTGCCTACTTGAAAACTGAGCCCTCTTGCACGTTACAGTCCACATTGATGGTTCTTTGAGTTTGTGTGGCTGTTAGGGAAATTTTTCAATAAAAATATTTTGGGAAGAAAGAAAAAAAAAGATGTGGTTCACATTAATTTTATTTGATACACTGCTAAAGAGAGAACATCATGGTGGTGTACAATATATAAATTATAGCAGAGTTACCACAGGAAAGGAATTGCAATAGTAAATAGGATAGCAAACAAAACAAGGCAAAACAGGAGAACATAAGAGAAACAGGATAGCAAATAAACCAACCACAGCAGGCCCTGGGCCAACACCTGGCCAGTCTATAGCTGAAATACATGACGGAGGAATAGGCTTAAGGGTCAAAAGTAGGTCCATATGTTTGCTGGAAAAGATAGGTGTACAGAAACTTCTTAAATGTGTCATGAGAATGCACCTTATGCAAATCTGGTGGAAGTGCATTCAATTGCCTTGATCATGACTGAATAGACATGGGTGTGCTGGAGTGTAAATTTTAAGGGCCTTCGACGTTAGCTTCAGAACCTTTAGTACAGGAACAGTGCTGGGCAGACTTTCACAGTCTGTGCCCTGAGAAAGAGGGACAAATCAAACTCGGGTATACATATAAAGTATCACATACCATGTAAAATGAGTTTATCTTGTTGGGCAGACTGGGTGGACCGTTCAGGTCTTTATCTGCTGTCATTTACTCTGTAATTGGACAGGTCTTGCTACTGTAAACAGTGCCTTCCGAAAGGTAGTTAATGGAACTTTCCGCAAATGTGGGCACCACTAGGAGAAAATTGATCCAATACAATAGAGAATGACAAGGGGACAAAGTTTGTCCTCGCTGCTGTGGGTTCTGGCTCCGTCCCCACCATTCCTGCAGGTTGTGTCTCCATCCTCGTGGGCTCTGTCCTCGGAAGCATTGAACAGTTATGATTTTATATGTAAATAAATAAAAAGGAACAATCTGCTGTGCAACTAGTGTTTATAAATCACAAATAGCAATACTAACAATGAGCAACTATAATAACCCTCATGCCACCATCCTTTACCCTTCCAACCCCAACAATAGTTGACTTATACCTCAAGGAATCCTAATCGACCCTGTTAAAATATCCAGGGGTACAAAATACAACCTGTTCTGTATGCCTGAGTGGGGGAGAAGTATGCCCTATGATGCACTGTTATGATTTCTTTAATCTCTGGGTGAGCAAGTCATCAATCTGAAGATTCAGTCTAGCTCTCCTGCATTCCAGTCTTTCCTGCAATACAAAATGCCTTGTTTGAAGATGTACTAGTAGCAGGAATGTACGGGATCCGCCGTGCAACTTTTGCTAGTTGTAGCCAACACGTTTACTTGTTTTTCAAAAAAATCAAAACAAAAATGGTCCAGTTCATTAACAGGCTTCAAAAATCACATGGGGACAGAATTCCTGTCCTGTGGGATCTGTCCCCATCCCCTCGTACTCCCCGCAGGCTCTGTCCCCATCCCCGTGTTAGTGCTGGTCTCTGTTCCTGTGTCATTCTCTACAATACAACCAAGAGAGATTTAAAATAAAAGGCCTTTTTTGTGAGTTTTAGCAGAAAGAGGCACAGTGGCCAAGGCAATGCTAAGTAACTCTTCTAGCTCCTGCTCTCTTCATAGTCTTTCCTCTTTCATAATGTGTATTTCACGAAAAAGCCAACCTTGCACTTTCCAACACCTACTTTAACTTATTCATATATAAATGCAGCAACTCTTGTGTGTAAAAAAAAACAAAAACAATCCGAACCCCTTGTTTTCTAGCCTCCAAGTCTGCATCATAAAGAAAGATAGGTTTGGAAAGCACAGAGACACAGGTTATTTTGGAGCACCAGAATGAAGAGCTATTGCAAGGAGGTTCCATCCTTGGGCTATTGGAGCACCAGAATGAGGCTTGAAGTACACTGAGAGAGTCTATTGGAGCACCAGAACGAGGCTTGAAGTTCACTGAGAGAGGCTATTGGAGCACCAGAACGAGGCTTGAAGTTCACTGAGGAGGCTATTGGAGCACCAGAACGAGGCTTGGAAGTTGGCATACCTAAGAGGCTGTGGGAAGCCCAGATTGAGGCTTGCAATAATAGTGAGTAAAAAGTAGCTGAAAAATCTGCAACCAGTATTGAAAGCCAAGGAGGATTTCAGTCTAACCTTTTTGTTCAAAAATTGCCCAACTGGCACTACTGGTCCCGTCCTCCTCCTCTCTCAACGCAACTTCCTGTTTCCGGTATTGGGGAAGGAAGTTTGGTCGTGGGTTTTGCACTACTAACGCATGTGATTGCTCCTGGGATTCACGGTGGGAGGTAGGACTCAGGTTAGTCCTAATTATCATCAGATCGAAGGATAGTTTTACAGGAGTTGAGCTAAAGAGGATAGAGACGCATTTGTCAGATTGTTAATCATGTGATAAGCGCAGTCTCAAGCCTCTGTGTCGAGAAATAAAGAAAGAGCTGAATTAATAGAAAAGTAAAGTAATGAGAGCGCTGTGGATGGTAAAGGATCAGCCTGAGATGGGAGGTGGGGTTGGAAGGTCAATGAAGGGGTCACATTTTGTGTCCTTTTGGGTTGGAGGGCTTTAACAACAAGACACTTTGTTTTATAAATAATACTGCTGATAGGGTTCTGCCAATTTTCTTTCAGACCTGAGACCACAGTGGCAGAATGGGGCGAAAACTGGACCCCACCAGGAAGGAGAAACGTGGGCCAGGGCGCAAATCCCGGAAGCAGAAAGGAGCAGAGGCTGAACTAGCCAAGTTTTTACCTGCTGGTGAGTGAGAGGTTTCTGTTCTCTTCCCTCCTGTCCTGCCACCTAACAGTAGGTCAGGCAGCTTCAGACCAGTGCATTCTTTGCTATTTCAATGCTAATATGTCTCCTTTTTTAAAACTCTGTACAGATGTTCAAACATCCAAGCGTTTATCAAGCCACGCCAGGAAGCGGTGAGTATGCTTAGTTTCCTACATTGGGTTAGGTGAGGAAAGGGCAGGATTGTAGGGGCATAGCTTTTCTTTGTAGGTAGATCTGGTGTCTTATCTGTGGCCTAATAGGATGATATAGGAAAATCATTAGCTTGTAGCAACTTCTCTTATTTATGAGAGATGAAAACAAATTTGTTTTTTTGACTTTCTTCGTTTGGTCTTGATTGCACTTATTTTTGCATAGAGCTGCAAAACGCTGCCAGGAACTTCCCACCCCTGTAGATAGGAAGAATGCAGACCTTCAGGAGCATTCTGGCCCACAAGATGAGAAGGCTTTTCAACAGAAACCTGTAACAGGCAGGAAAGGTGAGATCTTAAGATGTCTGGAATCCCATAACCTGATACCGTAAGACATGCTTGTCCAAAACCCAGGTCACAACTCAGCCAGCCAACTTAATTTTCCTGGCTCACAGAAGCGCCATGAAGTCCTCTGAGGCAATCCCTGCTTCCCTGTGTAAATGGTCTAACCATGTGTTTTGGCTCTTGATACAAAAAGGTTGGACACGCTGCACCACTTTTCCTTTTCCAATGGCAACTTCCTTTCATAGCTCCACTTATCTTCTGCTACTGTGGTTATCCCAGTTCTAGGTGTACACATTAGTCTGTGTCCTGTGACAACATCAGTGGAGAAGGAGCTGATTTTTATTCTCTTCAAACGGTGTGTATTTTTGCTCTGGTACAGCACATGAAATGCAGCACCAAGAGGCCAACACCCTGGGCTTCAGCGATGAGAATGCTGAGTGGCTGACTGTAGCCAAGCGGAAGAGACCCCAGTCAGAGGAGAGCGAGGAGGAAGGAGGTCCAGGGCTAGGTTACAGAGGTGAAGAGGAGGCGATGGTATCAGATGATGAGCATCTGTCATTGGGGAGTAGTGACGCAGAAGAGATGGTGGATGATTATGGCACTTCATCAAACAGCCAGACAGAGGTGTGAATCTTTTAATAAGACCATTCTGTTTCTACTGTACCCTCTGCGCCTCCTTCTAATGTTCTCTGCCCCTCCTCTCTTCATCTGTTTTGACAGGGGGTAGTCACAGATGCCCCTCTGAGGGTGCTGGACTGTCAGATGTCTGCTATGAGGGTCGCACTTAGATTTGGCTTATTTTTTCTTTCAAATATAGCAGCTGCCGATTGAAAAAGCAGCTCGAAAACTGAAACTGCTTCAGGAGAAGAAGGGAAGGTGAGTGAGAGGAGGGAGGGTGGTTTATAAGAGCATGGTTTATTGTGGGGGAGGCTGGGTAGGGAGCTGTGACATAAAGGGGAAAGGAGTTTCTCTTAGTTTGTTCATACTGTAGGATTTCCTCTAGAAACAAGGTTTAATATTCACAAAATGTGTTGGGCAGTGAAACTTCAAATTTATGTGTTTAGTGTTTGATATACTGCAGTACATGAGTAATATCTCTGCGGTTTACGTAGGTTAAAGGGAGAGAGAAAGTTCAGGAGGAAAGTTAGGAAGGGACTGGGGGAAGAAAGAGCTGGGAGAGGCCAAAGGCATTGGTGAAAAGATCAGGTTTTGAGCTGACATTTGACAGCAGAGAGAGATGGGTTTTAATATGGAGTGGTAATGAGTTCCAGAGCTTGGGTGTAATATAGCAGAAAGCAGATCCTCTGGAGATGGTAAGGTGTAGAGCTGAGAGGTGGACTGAGAGGAGTATGGGCAGATATATGGGTGAGAGACTGGAGCCTGTGATTTGCTGCTGGTGTGTGTTTCTCTGCCTTGCCATCCATCCCTTTCTCCTCCCTGTCACATTTCTATTGCAGACAAGGCTCCAGTTCTAGAGACAATGAGGATGATGCTTTGGCTCCAGATCTAGCACTGAATATGGATGTAGAAGCCTTTGTGCTCCCCAGCAGCCAAGCGATTCAGGAGATGAATATCCTTTCACATTATCTGTGGTCTGGGGCACCCCAGGTGGTGGGTGACAACTGTGGGGTTTTTTTTGTCTGTTGTGTGTTCTTAACTTGTGGTCTCACCTCACCACCCTTCTGATCTCCATGTGATCCACCAGCGAATTCAGGACAATGTGGAAGTGCTGCAAAACTTTGCAGCTCGGCGGGAAGCAGAGCGCACACGGCAGGAGTACCTGACCCTGCTACGTAAAGACCTGGCCGTGTATTTCAGCTATGGAGATTACCTCATTGAAAAATTGATGGAGCTGTTTCCAGTGTCTGAAGTGAGAGGCTCCCCTTTCTCCCCATCCTGCTCGGCTTCTCCTTGCTCCGCTTTTGCTTTTTCTTCAGGTATATTTCATCTGCTGAGAGTTCTCTTGTGCACTCTTACTTTTCCATGTCTTGTTAGTTAGTAGATTTCCTAGAGGCAAATGAAGTGCAGCGGCCTGTGACTATCAGAACCAACACCTTGAAGACCCGGAGGCGAGATCTTGCACAGGTACTATTCTGGTTCTCCTTTCCCTTCCTCTTGGTCACCCTTTTTAATTGTATCCAGGTTTCACCTCTCTTTTACTGTCTATCCAGGTGCTCATTAATCGTGGCGTGAACCTGGACCCCCTTGGCAAGTGGTCAAAAACTGGGCTAGTGATCTATGACTCGTCTGTGCCCATTGGTGAGTCCAGCAATTTGCTGTCACTTTACAGGATCCTGTCTGGACACTGAACAACTACTCGTGATCTTGCCACTTTCTGCATGAAGGCGCTTCCTTGCGCTGTTCTGCTGTGTTGTGTTTATGTGGCTGACTATGTCCTCATGTCCTAAGCCCACGGCAGAACATTGTATGCAGTAGAAAGGCAGCTGCACTCGGAATGAAATCTGTCTTGTTCTGTAGGTGCGACCCCAGAATACCTTGCTGGACATTACATGCTACAGGGAGCTTCCAGCCTGCTGCCTGTCATGGCCTTGGCACCACAGGAGAACGAGAAAATCCTGGACATGTGTTGTGCCCCTGGAGGGAAGACCAGTTACATAGGTATTTCCTTCCCACCCTGTGATTTGTTTTTATTTAGAAGAACTGCACATATGTACAGTACCTTATGAAACTCTGTATGTTCTTGGGCATTTTTACATTTTGCTATCAAAGTATACAATTCAAAGTGTATTAAAGGACAAGTGTATTTCACTGATCTACTCCACATACTTTAAACTTTCAGTATTAAATAATTATACAGATATTCAAAAAACATACTCAAAGTGTCTCTCGCTCGGTTTCGTAGCTCAGCTGATGAAGAACACAGGGATGATTCTTGCTAATGATGCAAATGCTGAGCGTCTGAAGAGTGTCGTAGGCAACCTGCACCGTTTGGGAGTCACCAACGCAGTTGTCAGCAATTATGATGGCCGTCAGTTCCCCAAGGTAGCATCCCTGCTGTGACTGTGTTTATCTGCTTGACGTGTGTACAGCTTATTTGGCACAGGAAGACATTTTTCCTAGGAGCAATCGGATGCTGCCGTCCAAGGAGCAGACACTTACGACACCTCCTCCCTCTCTCTGCAGGTTCTGGGGGGTTTTGACCGGGTTCTTCTAGATGCCCCCTGCAGCGGCACTGGTGTGATTTCCAAGGACCCCATGGTTAAAACCAACAAGGTATTACTCAAAAGGGGGAAAGTAAGGCAAAAAGGAGGGGTTGGAGGTTCACCATTAGTCTGAGGTGCTTGAGGGGGGTGATCTCTTCCTGATTGGATGGGTGCTGGCTGCTTGTATACTGAGATTTTCGTTCTCTGCAGATGGAAGTGGATTTGTTACGCTGTGCGCACTTACAGAAGGAGCTACTGCTAGGTGCGATTGATTCTGTGGATGCAGATTCGGAGACGGGTGGTTACCTTGTTTACTGCACCTGCTCCATCACTGTGAGTCCAGCTCTGATGTAGACTTGCGCCACTCCTAATAATTGGCATTTTATGACCTTTTAACCTTGTCTGTCAGCACAGGTGGAGGAGAATGAGTGGGTGACAGACTATGCTTTGAAGAAACGAAATGTGAAGTTGGTGCCGACTGGGCTGGATTTCGGCAGCGAGGGATTCACAAGGTGTGTGGTAACAGTGTGTTAGAGGCCGACCAAAACTGTTTAAACGTTTTCAGCCAAAAACGAAAGTTTGTTTGTGTTAATGTGAACCAATGAGGCCCACTGGGGATTGTCAGAGCTTGCAGTCAAAAGCCCTCAGGAGATTACCCTCCAGACCAGAACTGTGAGAGCCATTTTAACAAGGACATAAGAACTGCCATACTGGGACAGACCAAAGGTCCATCAAGCCCTGTATCCTGTTTCCAAAAGAGTAAAACAGATTTTATGCTGCTTCTCCTAGAAATAAGCAGTGGATTTTCCCAAGTCCATCTTAATAATGGCTTATGGACTTTTCTAACTGCTTTTACCACATTGTCTGGTAACGAATTCCAGAGTTTAATTACAAGTCTGAGATGTTTAGGTTCCCAAGTCAATGTAGATGTAGTTAAATATCCTCTGAAATGGGAACTTTGTGAGTATGTAAGAAAAAAAAATCATCATTACCAAACAGTGGACAAATAATAAGAGAAAGTATTATTGAGATGTTCCTGTTTTGTATTTAGTTATAAAACTGATTAAGGACATTTATGATATAGATTCTTATTAAAATAGGGTAAAGGAGTCCAGACACTGCGAACATTATACCAGCCTGATGCACAATCCAGCATAAAAAGGCACATTGATATTGAACGCAAGGACTGTAGGCTGTCAGAATTAAGAGCAATACATTTCTCAAATTCTATAAACTTCATTTAACCAGAGTTGGTGATTTTGAGTATAGTCACTCCAGCAGTTTGTTGGATCATTTTTAGTTAAATATGTACTTTATTTATAAAGTATGCCTGTGAGCTCTGTGCATTTCTGTTTCTGTGTATAAAAGTTGCCCTTCTGTGATATAGTGTGTTTAAGTGTTCGGATGTGAGGAGTTGTGACTTCATCTTTCTATCTTCATAACTCCATAGGTTCCGGGAAAGACGATTCCATCCCTCGCTGAAGCTGGCACGTCGCTTTTACCCCCACACACACAACATGGATGGATTCTATGTAGCCAAATTCAAGAAGTTTTCCAACATGATTCCTAAACTTGTGAAAGGTGAGGGCAGTAACAGATGACAAGAAATGTCCCCCACCCTATATAACCACTACAGCCACTACCACTAAAAGTAATTGTCTGGCCCCAGTGCAGTAAGCATGAATGACATCGGGCTGGAATGTGTATCTGTAGCAGACCCTGGAACGTCAGTGCTTGATATGTGTCTGAAGCCAACACCCAGAGCTAGGTACCAGCAGGTGAACAGCAGAACTCAGCCTGGGCGTATCAGTGGGGAGAGTGAGATGGAAGGAGAGGGTGCTTGCAATTACGTATATACTGATGTGCTTGGGGCTTTTTTTCTTTTTCTTTTTCTAGAGGTGGATTCGACAGTAGTGACTGAGCAGACATCCTTGGATATGCCTGTACCTGTTGCTCCCACTGCTAAGCAGGTGAAGAACAGCAGTGATCAAGGACTTAATGTCAATGAACAGTTAAATGGGTTGAGCTCTGCCCAGCGGCAAACAGGGCTGAAGCTTAAACAGAAGTCTGTGCAGCAGAGACTCCACAGTAAAAGTGCCAGAGGAAAAACCAAAACACATATGCTTAAAAAGTTTAAAAAAGGGAAATAAAGAAGAGCTTTCACCTCCCCTACTCCCCATCAGAATTCAGGAGCTGGGCTAGGGCACTCCTCATCCACGCCCACCACATGCAGCAGGACTTTTCACTTGTTTGCTACTTGGCAAGAAGCTGTGCACTCTTCTACCTTGCACTGTACAGGGGAAGCTGTGCACATCCTGCCCATGTGTCATTAAATGATAATACTGGGTTACTTCCATTTCTTCTTTTTTTTGCAAATGTTGTGTCAAGAACCAGCGTAAAAATTGGAGAAGGGAGCCTTGCTCCTTAAGGAGAGTTGGCCCCTTTCTTCTGTACTGAAGCTTTACTCAGTGAACCCATTACTTGGTTGCTGGACAGGGGTGAGAATCAGTAATGAAGCTTAGCACACAGGCCTATGAGAAGAGAATACCGGAGAGGGACACTAGCAGATCCATCACACAGTGCTATAATGGATCTGTGCATGCCTCCCTGGCTGATAGAGAGTTACTGTCAGAAAGAGAGGTGGGAATCTCGCTGCCAGATCCATCACACGGTGCTAGAATGAGAGGAGGATCAGAGGGTTCAGCAGCAGATCCATCAAATGGTGTTAATATGGGGGGGGGGGCAGCAGTTTCATGCCAAGATTCTAGGAAGGGAGAGCCCGTCTGCTCTGACTGACACAATCTAAGATTCCCTTCCAGTTGTCTTTAAGGGTATAACTTCTGTCTCTGGGCAGCGAGCACTGGTAAGATCGTTGCTGAGGTACAGGTAACCAATCTGGTTTTCTAGGAAACCACAAGCAATGCCTGTGGGATTGAGTGGCAGCATCTCCTATTCTGAGAGGTGTTGGACATATATGATGATTTTGAAATGTAGACTGGTTAGGTGGGTCTTCAGGTAGAAGTCTGGTGGTTGTCCCAGTGTAGTGATATACATTACGTTTGCCATCAGATTTACTTGTACAAGTAACTGGAAATTTTGAATAGTGCTTAAATTTCAAAACGTTGACAGGATTCAATAAAGCACAGGAAGGGGGAAGTTGGGGAGGAGCTGGACCTTTTGTACAGAGAACGTGGTGTGTAGGTCGAAGACTCTGTTAAAGCTCTGATTTAGCAAGCTTGCTACCTGCTCATTTTAATGTTTTATGGGCAAGAGAAAAAGAAAAGTTTGGGGTGTTTGCCTGCCACCTCTCTCTTCTGTTACATGGCAGCCTTCTATACTTAAGCCCTTGTGTTTAGTGCCCAGCACGTCAAATGGATCAGGTTTGGGAACCACTCTTGTAATGACTTCCACTATCCACTCTAGAAAGCTGGATTTTCTGGAACGATTAGTGAGGGTGGAATGGGCTTTGACCCAAGCGTCAACGGTTGAAGCTGGACTGCTGCCAGATTGAAATTCACTAGTTCATAGATTGGTAAACTTTAGTATTTTGAAACTGGTGTGTGTCCAATTTTTCTTTTTTTTTTTAGACTGTGTAAATTTGTAGGGGTTGAAGATGGAATTACACTAATTCACAAAGAGTTCTCTAGTATTTGTGAAGAGGCTGAGGTGGAAAGTGAGGATCTTTGTCCTATATTGGAAAGATTTGGCAGTGTGCTTTCTTCTTACCTTTATTTTGCTAGAAGATAAGAGTGGTGGTCTTTATTTTTTTCAGTGAATCATAATGCACTATTTGGGATGTGAGATACAACACTTTCCTGATGCATCTAGAAGCAGTGCAGGAGTGTAGGTGGGAATGTTTACGTACGTGCAAGGCATCTTTCCACTATCACATTGCTATTTTTCTCTGGCCTGTAAAAGGTTAGGAGTATGTTTTTGCATTTCCTGTACAATGACTGTGATCTGTCTTTTGCTTAATGATGCCAGAAAAAAAGCAGTACAAGCAATGATCCTCCCAGCCTAGGTGGAATATCACTGTAATCTTGGAAGAGTAGCAAATTGCCTGGACCAAATGGTCTACTTCCCAGTGTACTGAAAAATTAACTTGCAGAGCTCTCGTTTTAACAATATGTAATTTAACTTTAAAAATCCAGCATCGTAGTAGAAGACTGGAGGGTGGTCACCAGAACGCCTTAAAAAAAAACAACACAAACCCTGCAAGTAGGCCTTTGTTCCCCCATCCACTTCCTCCTTTCGGACATGAACTTGAGTAGAGAGACAGCTAATAGCAGGAAGAAAAGAAAGATGATTTGGGGGGGGGGGGGGGGTACGCCGAAGGTCTCTGCCATTGGCCTATGGGCCTTGCATTGAAGAACACTCCCGGAGCAGAGTTTTTGGAGTCCCTCCTTGCTTCATATTGTTCTAACATAGTAGATGACGGCATAGAAAGACCTGCATGGTCCATCCAGTCTGCCCAACAAGATAAACTCATATGTGTTACCTGATTTGTATCTGCCATTTTCAGGGCACAGACTGTAGAAGTCTGCCCAGCACTAGCCCTGCCGCCCAATTCTGATTTGATCTGACCACTTGTGCTCTGTTTGGCTGTAGATGACCTTCTGAGCTTGTGTTGTACTTTGGTTTTGGGGGGGGGGGGGGGTCTGTATACAGTGAGGGCAACTGATCATGATCTCCAGTGTCCAGTAGCCAGAATGTGCTTGTGCTTCTGTCTTTAAAATATATTTCATAGGGACAGAGTGGATTGCTGCTGGGGAGCCTAGGGAGGGATGGCTGCTAGGTTTGGCTTCCATGTCCTTTGTTACCCCCAACTTCCTTTTCAAACTTTTTCCCTTTCAAATGGAAATGTTGGCTGGTTGGGAGAGACAGGCAGTGATGAGCTAGCAGAACAGCTGTGGCAGCCTGATTTATAAAGGTAGCAGCTGGTGATGACACAAAGCAGAGACCCTTTTCCTTTCTGAGCATGCAAATGTGCTCCTTTTCACTCTGGGCTCATACCTCCTTTAATAGTGTAAAGTGTTCTGGGTGCCCCTTATGCTGAATTGCTCTTGTTGTTTGAGTGGTGGTGCTGCTGTGCTGATCATCAGACTTGACCCCCCCCAAAAAAAAAAAAAAAAAATTTGAGCATTATATGGAACATTATCAGCTTCCTTGCACCTACTGTTACTCTGTTTTCCACTCTGTATATAGTAACATAGTAGATGATGGCAGAAAAAGACCTACACGGTCCATCCAGTCTGCCCAACAAGATAACTCATATTTGCTGCTTTTTGTGTATACCCTACTTTGATTTGTACCTGTGCTGTTCAGGGCACAGACCGGATCAGTCTGCCCAGCATTATCCCCGCCTTCCACCACCGGTTGTCGCACAGACTGTATGTCTGCTGAGCACTATCCCCGCCTCCGCCACCCGATCTCGACTAAGCTCCTGAGGATCCATGCCTTCCGCACAGGATTCCTTTATGCTTATCCCACGCATGTTTGAATTCCGTTACCGTTTTCATTTCCACCACCTCCCGGAGTTGGTACTCTCCTCTCTGGAACCTGTAAATCATGAGGCAACACAGACAGTTGAATAAATGAATCCTCAGCAGAGCCGTGTGCAGGAGTCACACTAATATAACTGAAGCGTGAATACGTTAAGCAAGATGTGGAATTTTAATAGTTGGTGGCACTCTGTGACTTGGTGCAGTCAGAATTTTTGACTCCAAAGTAAAGTATGGAAGTAGAGAAGGTTACAGTTTATTCAGAGCAGTGGGAAGTGTTTAGAATAATAAAGGTCCGCAGAAAAGGCTTTCACATAGTAGATGA
The DNA here is from genome assembly GCF_901765095.1 of Microcaecilia unicolor. Taxonomy (NCBI): domain Eukaryota; kingdom Metazoa; phylum Chordata; class Amphibia; order Gymnophiona; family Siphonopidae; genus Microcaecilia; species Microcaecilia unicolor. The sequence goes on from NC_044044.1 coordinate 34,908,135, forward strand.
TGGTAGCGAAAGACCTGCGTGGTCTATCCAGTCTGGCCACCAAGATAAAACTGGTATGTGGTAGTTTTTCTGTATACCTGACCTTGATTAGCATCTGCCATTTTCAGGGCACAACCCCTAGAGGTCTGCCCAATACTAGCCCTGCCTCTCAACCACCAGCCCCCCTTCCCCAGCGCTTCGGAGGATCCATTCCGTTTTGAATTCCCAAAATGAAACTGTAAAGGGGGGGGGGGGGCTGGCTGCTTATAAGTGCACCGCTGTTTTGGGATAAAGGGGCTGCTGCCGCCTCGGTACCTGGATTGGAAGAGTGAGGGGTTTCTGCATCGGCGCTGCTGTGGCCTCTCCTGCACTGCCTATGTGTCTCAAGCCCTTACTCGCCTGCAGAGGGCGCTCCGGAGGCATCTTGCTGGGCTGCTGACGGCGGCGCTTTGCAGATGTCTGCATCACTCCCCTGACCTCGTCATCCGGTTGCAACAAGCCTTTCCGCCCTCCCACCCAGCCCCGGTCTCTCTCTTCCTCTCTCCATCATGAATCCGCTTTTGGGACCAAACCTCTTCTTCCAGCAGCAGCAGGCGCTGTACGAGGAAGGCGGAACGCCCCTGGACGGATCCCCCTTCCCTCCACAACCCCCCGCCACCATGGCCCTCCGCAACGACCTGGGCTCTAACATCAGCGTCCTCAAGACCCTGAACCTGCGTTTCCGCTGCTTCCTGGCCAAAGTGCATGAGCTGGAGCGGAGGAACAAGATGCTGGAGAAGGAGCTGCAGGAGGTTCTGTACCGCCGACCCTTCACCCGGGACCAAGGGGTCCAGACTGGCTTTGTGGGTCCGGTCCGCCCCCTAGGGCTGACCTTGGGTAGTGTCTGCAGCCCCTCCCGACCCCTGGGATCCCCCGGGTCCCCCTCCTTCAGCCAGGCCCCCGCCCCGGCCCCCTCGCGCTTCATGCCCGGAACCATCTGGTCCTACTCGCACACGCGGAGGCTAGGCTCGGGCCTAGAGACCCTGGTGCAGGGGCCTGGGGTGTCCTGGGTTCACCCCGACGGCGTTGGGGTTCAGATAGACACGATCACCCCGGAGATCCGAGCTCTGTACAACGTCCTGGCCAAGGTGAAGCGAGAGAGGGACGAGTACAAGCACAGGTGAGACAGACTGACCAGGTAGCTTTCTTGAATCTCTTGTTTCCCTTCCTCCCTCCCTGGGCTTTAGGTCTAGGCCTCTCTCTCTCCCTCTCTGGGTTCTTGTAAACAGCATTTCAGCAACTTTACTTAATCTCTGCACAATACTAACGGTATCTGATATCCTGGAATGACAATGTCATAACAAAACTATGTAAGCCACATTGAGCCTGCAAATAGCTGGGAAAATGTGGGATACAAATGCAATAAATAAATAATCCCTTTTCATTTCTTGCCCATGGGGTGTTTAGGCCCCGCTTCTTCTCCAATTTCTTGTTCACAGGGTGTTTAGGGCCCATCTTCTGCCCTGATTTCTTGTTTACAGGGAGTATGGGACCTTTTTCCCCTCAGATTTCTTACTGACAGGGAGTTTAGGCCCCTCTTCTGCCCTGATTTCTTGCTGCCAGGGAGTTTAGGCTTCTCTTCTGCTCACATTTATTGCCCACAGGGAGTATGGAACCTCTTCCCCTCTGATTTCTTGCTGACAGGGTGTTCAGGCCTGTCAGTTTGCATGGGCTCTTGACTACATAGGAGCCCTGTCCTGTCTCCCCCCCCCCCCCCCCACTTCCATGTTTGTTATTGTGGAAGGATCCAACAAACCACATTTTCAGGATTCCGCCCTAAGGAGAGCTTATCCTGGTTTTGCTGTTCTGTCCAGTTCAGTAAACAGGGGAAACAATGGCATCCACCACCCCTTCCTCATAGGTGTTATATAAACAGCTAATTAAGCAGTCTCAGGAGTAGCTATCATGGGAAAGGGATAAGAAATATCATACAGGAAGCGGGAGATAACCCTGTGGTATGAGAGAGTGTGGAATTCATATGTGTTAATACCTAACTGGGGGACCGATGCAACCGTGGCTGTAACCGCAGGGTTACTGAGGGTTGAACAGTGGTTGTATTCACTGAACAATGCAGAGATGATTTGTGTGCAGGTGTTAACTTGATTGGAAGACACAACCGCAAATTGTATTAAAATGTTCACTGATGACGTAATTTAGGTATTCCTCGGCACAAGTACAATGTGAGAATTTTGGCCCTGAAGTCTGAGGTGGTGTTGAGGGTTTTGCGGAGTGGATTTCTTCTCAGTCTTTCATATTAAAGTGCTGGTTTTCTTTTAGTTTGCAAGTTTTAAATGCAGATGGTAACCAAGAAGCATGTGTGCGTGTCCAAACAAAGCCGAAAGCGTCGGCGCCTAAGTATGAGCCTGGCAAAAATTTCAAGTGCAAACCATTAAATATTAGGCGCAGAAGATCAAGAGCCAGTGTTTGCTGATTTTCAGTTAGGACACGCGCACAAGAAGCTGTGATCACCACGAAAGCTTGTGTGTGTGTGCATCTGGCAGACTCCGCCCACATTTGCCTCATGTTTGCCACACATAAAATTCTGCGGTGGTATTTATTTATTTGTTGCATTGGTATCCCACATTTTCCCACCTATTTGCAGGCTCAATGTGGCTTACATGATGCCGTAATAGCGATCGCCATTTCCGGAGTGGGAAATACAGAGTGGTGTTGCATTAAGGATCATAAATGGCAGAGTAAATTAAGCAGTCAGGTAAAAAGAGTTCAGTTTTGGTCAGTCCTGGTATAAGTTTCGTTGTCTGGTGTTTAGGATGGATCATTGTGGTATGCTTTTTTGAACAGATTTTCAGTGATTTCCAGAAGTTTGCTAGTTCGTGTGTTGTTTTCGTGACGTTTGGTAGCGCATTCCATAGTTGCCTACTTATGTAGGATAAGCTGGAAGCATATGTTGATTTGTATTTTGGACCTTTGCAGCTGGGATAGCGGAGATTCAAGAATGTGCGTGCTGACCTTTTTGTGTTCCTGGTTCGTAGGTCTATAAGGTCTGCCATGTAGACTGGGGCCTCGCCGTGAATGATTTTGTGAACCAGGGTGCAGATTTTGAACACAATGCGTTGTTTAAGTGGGAGCCAATGTAGTTTTTCACTTAGGGGTCTGGCACTTTCATATTTCGTTTTTCCGAATATGAGTCTGGCTGTGGTATTTTGGGCAGTTTGGAGTTTCTTGATGATTTGTTCTTTGCATCCGCTGTAAATTGCGTTGCAGTAATCTAGGTGGCTTAGCACCGTTGATTGTACCAGGCTGCGGAATATTTCCCTTGGGAAGAAAGGTTTTACTCTTTTGAGTTTCCACATTGAGTGGGACATTTTCTTTGTTGTATTTTTCGCTTGATTTTCTAGTGTGAGATTTCGGTCAAGTGTAACTCCGAGAATTTTCAGGCTATTTGACACAGGAAGGGTGTATTCTGGGGTGTTTATAGTGGTGGGTTTATTTGTGTTGTATTGTGATGTGAGGATGAGACATTGTGTTTTTTCTGCGTTGAGCTTTAATTGAAATGCATCCGCCCAAGCATTCATGATTTGGAGGCTGTGTTTGATTTCGTTTGTGATTTCTGTTAGATCATATTTGAACGGGATGTAGATAGTGACATCATCTGGTTGAGGTCTTGGTTGGATAGGGATTTGGCTAGTGGTATCATTATCAGGTTAAAAAGGGTCGGTGATAGCGGTGACCCTTGGGGTACTCCACATTCTGGTCTCCATGGTGTTGATGTGATCGAATTTGATATCACTTGGTATGTTCTTGCGGTTAGGAAGCCCATAATCCAATTGCGTACGCTTTCCCTGATCCTGAAATATTCTAGGATGTTTAATAGTATTTTATGGTCGAACGCACTGGACATGTTGAATTGTAGGAGAAGTACACTATTGCCAGTTGCAATTTCTTGTTTGAATTTGGTTAGGAGAGTGATTAGCACTGTTTAGTCATTCTTATACCCTACAATTACACTTACTATTTACTGTGACCATATGAAGTAATGAGACATTATATTACTTGTTAGTAGGAAAAGTAATGTTTAGAATTAAGATTTAACCATTTTTATTGACGACAAAGCATGGTTACCATAACCAACAGAAGAGTGAACTTTAAACAAAATAAATAAACGACATAGAAAACATAAACAAGGGTTACCCTGTATTTGTTCACACCGGAGCCTGCAAAGGCCTTATGTAAGCCACATTGAGCCTACAAATAGGTGGGAAAATGTGGGATACAAATGTAACAAATAAAATAAAAATAGACTGTTTCGTCTGTTTTTTTTTTCCTGTCTAGAGACAGAGGAGTGATGAATTATTTGCACAAAAGTAATTCTCACCATTACTTGTTACTTTTAAAAGTAATATATTACTGCCCACAACACTGTCTTCTTTCTGCATCAGGGCCTGGCGGGAGATTAAACTACTGCTCTTAGCAGGGAGGGAGATGAAGTTGTTAATGTGTGTTGAGGTGGATATAATATTAGTATTGCACAGGAAGTGCGATAAGTAGTGGATAGCAGATGACAGCTGGAAAAAGGCCACTGGGCCCATTTATTCTGGCCCACAATGCCAAGGAATCATATCTGCTGACCGCTAGAAAATCCACTATTTCTGGGATAAGCAGTAGAAAATGTTTTGTACATTTTTGGGATCTTGCCAGGTATTTGTGACCTGGATTGGCCACTGTTGGAAACAGGATGCTGGGCTTGATGGGCCTTTGGTCTTTTCCAGTGTGACAACACTTATGTACTTATGTACTCAGTGCTTGCAGAATATTTCTCTTCTTATCTACTACTACTACTTAACATTTCTAGAGCGCTACTAGGGTTACACAGCGCTGTACAATTTAACAAAGAGAGACAGTCCCTGCTCAAAGAGCTTACAATCTAATAGATAAGAGTGAGACAAATATAGGACAATCAAGCCATTGTGACATCACTGATGAGGTTGGCTCTTAGGCATTGGTGGAATGAGGCATTATGACATCACAATCTCAGCTCTGGATACCAGAGACTGAAACTCTTCACACTAAGGGGGGAAGTGGGCCAAGTATAGGACAGTCGAGCCATTGTGACATCACTGATGAGGTTGGCTCTTAGGCATTGGTGGAATGAGGCATTATGACATCACAATCTCAGCTCTGGTTAAATCACTGCTATATGTAATACTACTACTACTACTTAACATTTCTAGAGCGCTACTAGGGTTACGCAGCGCTGTACAATTTAACAAAGAGAGACAGTCCCTGCTCAAAGAGCTTACAATCTAATAGATAAGAGTGAGACAAATATAGGACAATCAAGCCATTGTGACATCACTGATGAGGTTGGCTCTTAGGCATTGGTGGAATGAGGCATTATGACATCACAATCTCAGCTCTGGATACCAGAGACTGAAACTCTTCACACTAAGGGGGGAAGTGGGCCAAGTATAGGACAGTCGAGCCATTGTGACATCACTGATGAGGTTGGCTCTTAGGCATTGGTGGAATGAGGCATTATGACATCACAATCTCAGCTCTGGTTAAATCACTGCTATATGTAATACTACTACTACTACTTAACATTTCTAGAGCGCTACTAGGGTTACGCAGCGCTGTACAATTTAACAAAGAGAGACAGTCCCTGCTCAAAGAGCTTACAATCTAATAGACAAGTGAACGGTCGGTCCGATAGGGGCAGTCAAATTGGGGCAGTCTGGATTCACTGAACGGTAAGGGTTAGGTGCCGAACGCAGCACTGAAGAGGTGGGCTTTAAGCAAAGGGCAGGGAGGGGGCTTGGCGTAAGGGCTCAGGAAGGTTGTTCCAAGCATAGGGTGAGGCGAGTCCTGTTTGACTCTTTACCAAACCATGTACTACTACTACTTAACATTTCTAAAGCGCTACCAGGGTTACGCAGCGCTGTACAATTTAAACATGTATATTTGAGTGCAGAAGTTTCTTTCTATGCCCATGAGCTCCTCCTCCTGCCCCCCCCCCCCCACAAAAAATGCATCTCACCCCCACACAGTGATATCTGAGAAGATGTTGGTATGGGAATATCAGGGGTCTGTGTCTTATGTGGTCTCACTCCTGCAGCTCATTTCTAGGATTCCTGAGGTGGAGCAGATGAACGGGTTATTATTAGAAGTGCTGCATTGCAGACACAGGAAGGAAGACTCAAACAGACACGCATGCACACACAATGCACGTGTGTTCACACACACAGACAGTCTCAAGTCACTGCTTGTTTCTTCTGTCTCTCTTACCGCCCACATCTTTACATGTCAGGATATCAGGTTCATGAATGTAAAGTGACAGAAGGTGCCCTTCCTCTTTCATCGTTCCCCTCCCTCCCCCTCCTCCTCCAGATTGTCAGCCTCTCCTGCCCATGTTCCCCTTTCATCCCGCCCATACACCTCCCTCCTATTCTCTCTTCATATTAAATTATTTATATGGGATTTGCAAATATCACTTTTACTCTTTTCTTCTTTAATACCAACTGGGGGGGAATTTACTGGCAGTTGGAAAGTCTTGGGAATAAGTTAGGGTTTTGGGTTGAAGGTTTATGATTAAGTTAGGACAAAGGATTAGAGTTTAGGGGTTACTACTCTGAGGGAAGGTTGCTTTAGGCTAGGGTTTAAGGATTGCATTTAGGCTTTAAAGATTGGGGTAGGGTTAGGACTAAGGGTCTAAAGGTTGGATTACAGGTTACGGTTAACAGGATTTGGTTTATTAGATAAGTTTAAGGCTTAGGTTAGACTTTAGGGACTGGGGTTGGGAGTAAGGGTTTGGATTGGTTAGGAATTAAGGTTGTTTTACAGATATAATTCAGGGTTTAAGGGTTATGGTGTTACAGGATGAAGATACTGCCTCAGAAAAGATCTAGTGGAACTAGAAAAGGTACATAGACAGACAACCAAAACGATTAAGGGATGGAAGGACTCTTACATGAGGACAGGCTTAAGAGGCTAGGGCCCTTCAGCTTTGAAAACAGACGGCTGAGGGACGATGTGATTGAGGTCTACAAAATCCTGAGCGGAGTGAACAGGTTGATTACTCTTTCAAAGACAAGGGGACACGCCCTGAAATTATATAGTGGCACATTTATATTCTGCTTAAAGCAAATTGTATTACATATATAGTAACCAAATAAATAGGAGAAATATTTTTTAATTCAGTATATAGATAAACTCTGGAACTCGTTGCCGAGGCAAGTGGTGAAAGCAGTTAATGTAGCTGGGTTTAAAAATAGTTTGGACAAGTTCCTGGAGGAAAAGTCTATAAACGTTAAGGTAGACCTGTGGAAGGCACTGCTTATCCTTGGAATTAAATAGCATTGAATCTTGCTACTTTTTGGGACTCTGCCATGTGCTTATGACCTGGTTGAAAATAGGATTCTGGACTAGATGGACCCTTGTTCTGACCCATTGTAGTTATTCTTGTGTTCTTTTCATTTTGGCAGGTGGGAAGAGGAATATACAGCAAGAATCCAGCTGCAGGAAAGAGTTGGTGAGCTGCAGGAGGTGAGAGGTTGTTGCCTTCATTCTACAGCAGGTGTCTCGCTCTCTCTCTCTTTGAGCATCATAGGGTGGATTTTGCTTTTTCTACAACTGTTGTAAGGCCTCTCTCTTTCCAGGCCTCCCTAAACCTGATATATTTTGTTGCCTTCTTACCCCTTCCCATTTTCCACTTGTAAAGGAGGCCCAGGATGCAGAAGCTTGTCAGGATGAGCTGCAGATGAAAGTGGATCAGCTGAAGGCAGAGCTTGTGGTCTTCAAAGGGTTAATGAGTAATGTGAGTATAGAAATCAGCCTGCCCCTCCTCCATCTCCTCTTCCTTGTTTCTGGGTTGCTCACTGAACTGTCTGCTTGTTACAGAATCTCTCAGACCTGGACACAAAGATCCAGGAGAAAGCCATGAAGGTCGACATGGACATTTGCCGGCGCATTGACATTACCGCCAAGCTCTGTGACGTAGCACAACAGCGCAACTCAGATGATACAATGAGAATGTTCCAGGTGAGTACTCCTGCAGTTCCGCTGACAGGTAGATGTTACTCAACACATCACAAATGGAGGAGGTTTTGGGTCACAGGCCGTCTACCACTCCAGGCTTCATGAGTTGCACAGATCAGCTTTTGGATCACGGACTCCTCACTGCAGGCAGAGTTATATATTTTTAATGCTACAGTGCCAGCTGACTCCAGCACCCTCTCATTCTGGAGATCAAGGCCACCTTTGTCTGTGATATCCCACCTCACCCCCCCCCCCCCCCCCCCCAGTTCGAGAGTACCAGACAACCAGTATGGAGATGTCAACCATTCACCTATCACACTGGTCAGGGAACAGAACCCATAAAAACTCAACAAAGACTTAGAGAACACAAAAAGGTCGTGGGCGTGTTAACACTTGTTATGCCATTTCTCTCTTTCTTTCCATACATAACCAAGGGTTAGCATTTGAAAAACTTGATTGTTCTGAAAGTCTGTCTAGTTGCTGCCAAAGTGCAGAACAGAAAATCCCAGACACAGTTCTGGGTTCTGATGCTGGTCCAAATTGTCTCTGCTCAGGTTCTTGTCCTAATCTGGGTACACAATCCCACAGATGTTGCTGCTTCTGTTTCTCCTCTTTCCCCAGGATAAGATACAGTTTTTTCTGTTCATTCTTTTGTGGGAAGTCTGATTTTTCTCTCTCTGCTCTTTGGGAAATGTGCATCTCTTCTCTTCTCTGGATTTTGCACAGCTCAGGAGGAAATGCATTTCTGCTTCTAACCTGGGTTCAGGATTCCACAAATTTTGCTGCTCCAGCTACTGTTTCTCCAGGATAAGATACAGTTTTTCCTGTTCATGCTTTTGTGGGAAGTCTTTGATTTTTCTCTCTCAGCTCTTTTGGAAATGTGCATTTCTTCTCTCTGCATTTTGCACAGTGCAGGAGGAAACACATTTCTGTTTCAGGATCCCACAAATGTTGCTGTTTCTCGTTTTGGAAAACTGCCCTGTACTACCTGACCAGAGGGCCAATGCAGAAACCTCACACAGGTTAGCGTTATGAGTGCACAGTTTTATTGATGCAGAGAAGTGTTTTATACAGAAGATACTTCTGCACGAATCCATGCATAGACACCAGCTCACAGCATATTAAAATCAATGTAAATGAAACTAATAGCCAAATAATGGTGATGCAGAGAAGTGCCTGAAGACCTTAAAGCTGAGCACGGAGGCAGGAATTTTAAAGCCTCATCAGAAGAGGCGTAGAAGGGTCAGTTCAATCTTCTACGAGGGTTTATTGCTTGTTTCTTCTTTTTGCTGTGAGCATAACAGTACCCACAACTTTTTAAAACAGACCAGGAGGTGACATTCTGTGCGATAAATATCAGCATATTAAAAATGTTATGCACAGAACATTTTTGAGATGCCTCTGTACCCTCAGAATAATATTCCAGCAGATGTGCACTGGCATTTTCATTTTTGCACCAGTTATCTGTGCTCTATCATGTAGCTTTTCTGCATCAGCCCCTGAAAGTACATTCAGGTATCCACGGAAGGTGCACTTGTAGCCTAATTAAAAAGAGGTTTTCCCCCAGATGTATTTCAGTGTATATACATTCCAGAAGTGAATTGTCAAAGCCCTGCTTCATGCATTAAAATCATCTGTGCTCCTTGCAGTTGTGTGTTGCCTTGGTGTCAGCCCACTTCCTGCTTATTTTAGGAATCATTCTCGTCTCTCTGTGTATGACTCTGCTTTAATTTCATCACATCACATGACATTTATAAATGTAATCATAAGTGCACGTCTCTCTCCTTTTTCCCTTTCTTTCATTTATGCTTCCTCTTTCTACACTGTGTCTTTCACTTCCTTCACCATCCTTGGTATATCTCCAGTCTTTCAACTTGTCTCCAATTAAGGTCCCCGCTATGGGCAGAAAGCGGGAGCGTAAGCCAGCCAGTGATGAAGACACATCCATCTCTGAGAGCGAGACCTCCCGCAAACCAGAGGAAGAAGAGGAGAGCACAGCTCTCAGCATCAATGAAGAAATGCAGAGAATGTTAAACCAGCTGTGAGTATACGGCACCTTTTTCTTGGAAAGGCTGGGACTGCAAAAGGGTGGTTGCTCACTCGCATTCAGCACCCCTGCACCATTTCCTGCAGTACCTCTTTCTGGGAAAGGGACTGCAGGAGTTATGAGCTCATTCCTCATTCCCTATACTGACTCCTGCTGGGTGAGGCTGGAACTGCAGGAGCTATGAATTCCCCCAGCTCTTCAACACCATCTGTTGGGAGAAGCTGGGACTGCAGGAGCTGTGAGCTGTGTCACATTCAGCACTCTTGCACTATTGGCTAAAGTACCTCCTAGAAATGGGACTTGAAATCTGACTCCTGACTGTTCCTTTTTCTACAGCAGAGATTATGATTTTGAAGATGACTGTGACAGTCTCACATGGGAAGAGACAGAAGAGACGCTCCTATTGTGGGAAGATTTCTCTGGCTATGCTATGGCGGCAGTCGAGAACCAGGGAGAGGTAGCCATAAAATTGGAAAGGGTGAAAGACAAAATCTCTCTCTCTCTCTCTCTCTCTCTAGCAAAAGAACAAAATTTTATTGGCATAAAGCAAATGAAAAGGAGAAATAATTGTACTCGGAAATAAAAGTATGCCGACAAAACTGAACTAGAAATACAAATTGTCAGACATTTGCAAAACTAGAAGCAGAAATGCATTTCCTCCTGTACTGTGCAAAATCCAAATACAGAAGAAATACACATTTCCCAAAGAGCAGAGAGAGAAAATTAAAGATTTCCCACAAAAGAATGAGCAGGAAAAACTGAGTCTAATCCTGGGGAAAGAGGAGAAACAGCATGTGGAGCAGCAAAATCTGTGGGATCCTGTCCCAGGTTAGAAGCAGAAATGCATTTCCTCCTGTACTGTGCAAAATTGAAAGAGAGAAGAGATGCATATTTCCTAAAAAGCAGACAGAGAAACTCAAGACTTCACACACACACAAAAACAAATGAGCAGGAAAAACTGTCTAATCCTGGGGAAAGAGGGGAAACAGCTGCTGGAGCAGCAAAATCTGTGGAATCCTGAACCCAGGTTAGAAGTAGAATCTGAACAGAGACAATCTGGATGAGCACCAGAACCCAGAGACAGTCTCTGGAATTTAATGTAGAAGTGAAATCTTAGAGACAATTCCTAAGTTTTGGAGCTGGTCTGGATTGTCTCTGCTCAGTCTAGCTCTAACCTGGAACAGAATCCCATTGGTTTTGCTGCTCCAGGTGCTGTTTCTCCTCTTTCCCCAGGATTAGACACATTTTTCCTGCTCATTCTTTTGTGGGAAGTATTTGATTTTCTCTCTCTGCTCTTTGGGAAATGTGCATCTCTTCTCTCTGGTTTTTGCACAGTACAGGAGGAAATGCATTTCTGCTTCTTACCTGGGTTCAGGATCCCACAGATTTTGCTGCTCCAGCAGCTGTTTCCCCTCTTTCCCCAGGATTAGACACAGGTTTTCCTGTTTTTTCTTTTGTGGGAAGTCTTTGATTTTCTCTCTGCTCTTTGGGAAATGTGCGTCTCTTCTGTCTTTAGATTTTGCACAGTTCAGGAGGCAATGCATTTCTGCTTCTAACGTGAGTTCTGCCAGAATTCTCAATTTGTACAATTTTGTCCAAACCAAAAAATTCCCATAAAAAAAAATAAAATAAATGAGGATCATGAAAGTAAAGGGGGAGAAGAACTGTTTTGTGGTCTGTCTCAAGTGCCAATCTGTGTCTGTAAGCTAAGGATATAGGTTAGTGATTCCATGTTTTGGGAGGAACTCATACTTTTGGTGTTCATTAGGTTCTGTTGTACTGGTTTACTGAGTAACATAACAAAGAAGCTGGTAGCATTTTATAAACTAAACCAGTTTACAGTCTGAGCTTCAGCATACAGTTTGCTAATGTTGCTTCTGCCAAATCCTTTGTAATTGTTTGGGTTACTGATATCCACCTGTTTATATAGTTACCCTGGTGTTTCCTGCACATGTTCACTGTGGATTTCAGCTTTTCCTTTAGAGACTCTATTGGTTAGTGTTTTATTATTTGGGGGTTGTTTGTAATTGGGTTAGTTTGTAATTGTTTGGGTTAATGTGTTATTTTGGGTTGTTTGTAATTGTTTGGGTTAGTGATATCCACCTGTTTATAGAAAGTACAATCAGGGTAAATAGTTTTACTGGTGTTTCCTGCACTTGTTTGCTGTGGATTTCAGCTTTTCCTTTAGAGACTCTATTGGTTTATTATTTTGGGGTTGTTTGTAATTGTTTGGGTTAGTGTGTTATTATTTGGGGTTGTTTGTAATTGTTTGGGTTAGTGATATCCAGCTGTTTATAGAAAGTAGAATCGGGGTAAATAGTTTTACTGGTGTTTCCTGCACTTGTTCGCTGTGGATTTGAACACTTGTTTAGACAGTCTGTTAGATTTGTGTTAGTTATAATTTTTGAATAAGCTTGTTATTTTGTTGCCAGAATAATGCATATAGGACTTTGTTTACTAAGCTGTACTGTAGGTGTTCTATTGTTTTTAGCATGTGCTAATGCTAGAGACACTTATATTCCTCTGGGTGTTTCTAGCGTTAGTGCATGCTAAAAACACTAGCGCAGAAGAGATACATCACGTTCAAAATATGTACCCTAGTTCACAAAATCATTCATGGAGATGCTCCAGCCTACATGTCAGACCTGATAGACTTACCACCCAGGAACGCTTAAAAAACATCCCGCACATTCCTTAATCTTCACTTCCCCAACTGCAAAGGTCTAAAGTATAAACTAACGCATGCATCAACCTTTTCCTACTTGAGCGCACAATTCTGGAACGCGATGCCGCGTAACTTAAAAATGATCTATGAACTAACTAACTTCCGCAAACGATTGAAGACCCATCTCTTTAACAAGGCATACCCCAAAGATCAACAAATGTGAACTCCTACACATTTATCCAGAACTGCCTTACGATATTTGCTGTTATACTATCATCATGTTTACCCAAGATCTATTTTCTTATATACTTCCACTACTCATGATATATTGTAAGCCACATTGAGCCTGCAAAGAGGTGGGAAAATGTGGGATACAAATGCAATAAATAAATAAATACAAATTGCATGCTTATTAGGTGTATCATTAGTATTATGCTATCATTGTATTATCTCTCTGGTATTTGAATTCCAGTGCTATTAAATGTGTAGATTTTTGATACTGTTTCACGGTAGTTCTATTATTAGGTTTCAATTTACTGTTTTCAAGTTTCTCATTTATTGTATTTATGTTTATTCTTGGTTATTTTACTATTATTATGCAGTTACCAAAATTGTAAGTTTCATATTAAACTGTACCTGCTATACACCACCTTGGGTGAATAAATTCCATTAAATAATGGATAATAGTGAACATAGGTCTGTCTTTGCGTCTCTTGATTTTATATTTTATTCCTCGTTTCTGCCTTTCTTTTTTGCTGTTTTTATTTTTTTCATGGGTTACATTCTGTGTTTTCTCCTTTTGTCCTTAGCAGCAGGATGATAGCCTGGAAAAGGTGATTAAAGACACGGAGTCTCTATTTAAGAGCCGGGAGAAGGAATATCAAGAAACCATTGGCCAAATCGAGGTGAGATTGGGGTCCAGGACCTTGCTGGCAGTGGGATTGTCCGTTATCATGTGTCTCTCTCTACAGCACTGCACACAGCTGGTTGCACTGTACAGGTCTTGATGATAATTTATATTTCAGCAAGCTGCTGAGTGTAGCATTAACTTTGAATATAAATTGTAGATTTACAAACTTATATTCTGTATTTGGACTAATTAAGAATATATGTAATCTATGCCTACATATTTATTTTTGCTACAAAGACATTACAAACAACTTTTGGAAATAAGATTGGATGCTAATGATATGAATATAGATTTCTAAATCTGATTAAGGCTAAACATTAAAGTGATTTTTTATATATATGCATTTATTCCTTCTAGGATAGTAAGACAGCTCTGGAGCTGAGGGGGGGGGGGGGGAGGCGGACATGGCAGTTTGTCAGTGCCTGTGAGGATGTTGGGTGAAGGGAGGAGGGTAAGGGCATGGGGCAAGGACTGAGAACTAGGCAACTCCTCATTTCTGATAGTGAGTCTCAGTAGACCTGGTTGGTTGCAGGATTCAGATCTTAGCACAGCGTGAAAATGGCAGACTCCTGGTTGGCTGTCTTCCTCAGCGTGTGCACACTGGAACATTATTCTGCGACCTCTGAAGAGCAGGATCATTCCTACTCCTTGGAGGCGGCTTACCCTCCCCTCCCCCTCTTCTCCTTTAATCCTTCTTGTTTTCCCGCTCGGTTTCTTTTAATGTGATGTATCTAGCGGTTTCTTTATCATTGCAGTGGGGTTACCTGAGCTAAAATTTGAGTTCTAAGGGAGGACCTTTAGATCTGGGTTCTAATATCCACCAAGTGGTGACTATTAGATCTGTGCTTGTGGGTTTCAACCCGGAGCTAACACATGGAGGGGCATGCCAGGTGGGGAAGGAAATTGGGGGCAGTATTATCCATGTTCTATTCTTCTCTCTTACCCTGTCAGGAAGGAAGTGGGGGTAATATTATCCATGTTCTGTAGGTTTAGAAATATCCGGGTTCTCTTCTTTCCTACCCAGGCAGGAAGGAAATGGGGGTAGTTGTGAAGAAACTGTTTGTTTTAAGCCTATAAAATGTATTGGATATTTTCCTGCATTATGTTCTGAAGTGTATTTTTCCTATTTGGCCAGCAGATGGTGTTTCTTTGCTGTAAAGCTGTTACAAAGAACTGAGTGTTCTTTTCTTTAGTTTGTCATAAACAGGAAGCAAGAAGCAGTATATATTTAAAATCGTGTTGACTGGGCTCTGATTGGCCCAGGAGCTCTTCTCATTTGGACTTTACTGGTTTTGAGTTCTGTTTCAGCCTAGGAGAAGAGAGAGAGAGAGATCTCTTTGCTGAAGCTCTGAACAGATATATGCCCTGATCTCCCCTGGTACTTTCTAGGAGTTATGCGTTTAGTTAGTGTTGTTATTAATCCATATTTCAGTTACCTGTTTGCCAATTGCACTATTTTGTTCCACTGTTCAATATTTTTTACAAGAATAAACTACTACTACTACTATTAAACATTTCTATAGCGCTACTAGACTTACGCAGCGCTGTACAAATGAACATGAAAAGACAGTCCCTGCTCAACAGAGCTTACAATCTAAATTGGACAGACGAACAGACAGCTAGGGGTGGGGAAATTGCAGTGGTAGGGGTGATAAGTGAGGGTGTTGAGTAATTGACTCATGGTTAGGAGTCGAAAGCAGTAGCAAAGAGGTGGGCTTTAAGCCTAGACTTGAAGACAACCAGAGACTGAGCCTGACGTACTGGCTCAGGGAGTCTATTCCAGGCATAGGGAGCAGCGAGATAGAAGGAACGGATAAACATAATTGTTCTCCCTGTTTGTCTGGACTGATAAAGAATCCTGGTGGTTTGTGTGTTGGGGTCTGTGAGTGCTTTCTGGGAACTGTGGGACCACTGAGAGTGTGACTCCAGTAACCTAGAAATCACTGGGGATAATTGGAGAGCAGGAGACTAGCCCAGAGGTGGTTGTGACCCAGTCGGTGGGAGTAGGGTGCTAGTGTAGAGCACAGGTGCAGGTACTAGGGATAGACCTTCTAAGTGGCCACAGGGTAATCCCAGGTGGGTGGCTAGGCATTTGTGATAGTAGTATTTTCCATGCTGTTTTCTTCTCTTTTACCTGGGCGGGGAAGGAAATGAGGGTAATAGTATCCGTGTTCTGTGGGTTTAGACATTTCCGTGTTCATATAAAAACATAAGTATTTCCATACTAAGAGAGACCGAAGATCCATCAAGCCCAGCATCCTGTTTCCAACTGTGGCTAATCCAGGTTACAAGTACCTGACAAGATCCCAAAAAAGTACAATACATTTTATGCGCTTATCCTAGAAATAAGCAGTAGATTTTCCCCAAGTCCATCTTAATAATGGCTTATGGACTTTTTTTTAAAGAAAGCTAGCCAAGCCTTTTTTAAACCCCACTAAACTAACTGCTTTTACCACATTCTGTGGCAATGAATTCCAGAGTTTAATTACCTGTTGAGTGAATAGCAAACTGAGCAGAGTTTCAACGTATCATCAACGATGACACAGAGATCCCTTTCCTGGTTGGTGACTCCTAATTTGGAACCTTGCATGACGTAGCTATAGTTCGGGTTCCTCTTTCCCACATGCATCACTTTGCTGTTGCTCACATTAAACGTCATCTGCCATTTGGATGCCCAGCTCGTAAGGTCCTCTTGTAGTTTTTCACAATCCTCTTGTGATTTAACAACTTTGAATAACTTTCTGTCGTCAGCAAATTTAATTACCTCATTAGTTACTCCCATCTCTAGATTATTTATAAATATGTTAAAAAGCAGCGGTCCCAGCACAAGCATAGACCCCTGTGGTCTCCTCTGTCCTATCCATGTGGGGGAGGGGACAGTGAGAGTGACTGAGTGTAAGGACCAGGGTGCAGTTAGTTGTGCTCAGTTAGTGCTTCAGACATGCTGGTGCAGCTTGTCTGAAGATGCAGCTTTTGGGGACATGATTTTAAGTAATTTAAAGGAACAGTAGCTGGAGCTCTGCCTTGACTCCTCTCTGCATTTCTGGCAGCTGGAACTCGCCACGGCCAAAAAGGACATGAACCGACACCTGCATGAGTACATGGAGATGTGCAGTATGAAGAGAGGTCTGGATGTACAGATGGAAACCTGCCGACGCCTCATTACTCAGTCAGGAGACAGGTGAGGGGAGCGAGTGGAGCCAAAGGAAATGTTGAATGAGATGGGGTGCGCCACCTTTCACCCTTCATCCCAGCTGTATTTGGGACCAAGTGCACAAACCCTAATGGTTCTGAGTTGTGACCTGTAAAGAACCAATCAGGAGACAGTTGAGAGTAGGAGGCATCAGTGGACCAATGAAACGGGTGCCTGTATCTCGGTGCTGTGCTTGTGTGTTTGTGTGAGCGTGAGCGAGTGTGTAACTCGTGTCTGTGCTGTGTGTTTAATCATATATCTGTTCAATTCAGCAGGAAATCTCCCTCATCTTTTACTCCCACCACCAGCAATGGAGACTCAGTAGGAAATGAAGAGACTGAAGATTCAGAACATGATGCTCAGTCTGATAGCTCTACCAGATAACATGGAGATGGGGTGGTGACAGGATGCTTCTACCAATTGGAGAAGTGAGGAACGAGCCAGACACAGCTCTTTGCCTGCTAGAAGCTCTTAAGATTAGCAGATTTGACGACATCTCACCTAAGGAAAGAACAAAGGTCTGGTCCGTGAGCTCTGTGGTTAAGAACAGGACTCTGTAACCATGTGAGAGCCAGCATCTGGTCCCTACTCTCTACATTCAAGGACAAGAGTCAATAGCTGGACATTATGCTCTGTAGCCAAGGAATGAGAGCCAACTTCACAGCCTAGAGCAGATCTACACTCCATAGCCAAAGACTGAGAGCCAACAGCCAAGGATCTCGGGCCCAACCTATGGTCCTACATATTCTCCAGCCATGAGCCCATAAGTATAACCAAGGACTGCAAATGAACAGCCATCTCTTTGATTTACAGCCAAGGGCTGTGAAATATCTGCTTTCTACGCTTTCCTTTGCTTTACAACCAAAAAGGCTGTAGTAAATTTCTTTGCTTATCAAGGGCCGAGAGCCTAAGCCCAATCCCTACACTGGCCAAGGCCTAGAGTCAGCATTGATCCCTCCTTTAGGATGGTGGGCAAATAGACAGCATTTGCTCCCAGTGTCTGAGAGACATCACTCTGATCCAAGCACCATGTTTCTGTTGTGGAGGAGTGATGACAAATAGACACTGCAGCCTATCCAGTCTGCTCATCCACACTAACTACTAATCTCTGTAGTCCCTTCCTCTCCCTCCTATAATCTACCCAGTCTGACCCTCCATAATAACTAATCTCTGCAATCCCTTCCTCTCCCTCTTATAATCTACCCAGTCTGACCCTCCATAATAACTAATCTCTGCAATCCCTTCCTCTCCCTCCTGTAATCTACCCAGTCTGACCCTCCATAATAACTAATCTCTGCAATCCCTTCCTCTCCCTCAGAGATCATCTGTGCTTATCCTATGCTTTCTTGACTTCAGATACTGTTCTCATCTCCACTGCATGTGCATTAACCAGCCTTTCTATAAATAAATATTTCCTTAGATTACTCCTTTCCCTGACCTTTGAAAGAGACTCCTGTCCGTTTATACCGTAGAGGTAGTTGTTCCTTTCTTCCAAAATCTACATATTGAGATGTGTAAGTCTGTCCCCATATGCTTTTATGATGAAGACCACTGACCATTTTAGTAGCCACCTCTGGACCGACTCCATCCCGTTTAAATCTTTTGGAAGGTGCATCTCCAGAATTCTACACAATATTGTACATAAGGTCTGACCAGGGCCATCATCACCTCCTTTTCCTACTGGCCATTCCTCTTCCTGTGTACACAAGCATCCTTCTAGCTTTCACCATCACCTTTTGTACCTGATGTTCTTTAAAGTGGGCCAGTCACCCCCAGAATTTGCTTACTTTTACTTCATATACTCTGTGCTTGTAGGGTCAGCATTTGAGACGGGGAAGAGGCTGCAGATAAATGTGATAGCTGATTCCATTTCAGTTCTTACTTACTTCTCTGTGCAGAGGAAGCTGATTGGTGAGCTGGACAATGGCACGTGATGATGTCACTTTCTGGCCCCAAGGATTAAACATAGCCTCAGTTAATATCAGTGTGCAAGAGAGGAGAAAACTGATTGGTGGGATGAAGAATGGTCGTTTTATGATGTCACTCTTGCCACAATTCAGTTTTTTTTTAATGTAGCTTTATTGTTCTTTACAGGTTCAAATTGCCTTTTATCTATTTATTTTCCAGATCAGATTTTTACATCTTATTTATTTCAGTTGGATGTTATATCATTGTTGTTTGGGGTTTTTTAAATTATGTTTTATGCTTCATTTTTTTACGGTTGGAATTGCTTTTTGACACAGCTGCTTATGTCATGAAACTGACTCTTCAAGCAGCTCAGATTTGCCTTAATTCTTTGTCCAAGACCATTTCTTAGATGTTTTTTTTTTTTCTTCATATCGGTTTGGAATAAAAGGTAATAACCTACTATTACTGCTCCAATCCTCTTTTCCCAACTCCGTGCCAGGGCTGTGAAGCTGCTCAGATTCAGACAACTAGTACACAGTGACATCCCTCGTGACTTCCACCATCTTCCCTTGTTCTATACTGCAGCCATATTTAATTATTAATACAAGATTAGGTGCAGCCGATTTCCTTTTATAAAAGTGATTTGTACAGCATTTTCAACTCTTTTTTTTTTTTAATGTTTGGTAAAAATAAAAAATAGAGATTTGGTTTTGTAGGTAACTGTAGAAAGGAGGAAGTGAATAGGGAGAGAGGCGTGGAATAGTTGCAAGGTGAGGTTGTAAACAGTAGGAAGGGGTTGAGGCAGAGACCCAGGAGAAGAGATAAAAGGAAATGATGGGTGGAGGAGCCAGAGGACGAAGGGTAGGGTGTGGAGGAGAGAAGGGAGTGAGGTGTGCATAAGGAAAGGGGAAAGAATGGCCAAGGGTTAGGGACAGGAGCTGTTGGTGTGTAACTTCCTGATTTGTAATGAGATACTATAAGCACTTTTGCCAACTTTGCTGATTATAATGTACATATATATCTGTAAATTATGTTTCAAACTACCTGCTACTAGTAAACCTTGGTATACTGATGTGAATAAAGACTTAATGGCTACTCTTAAAATCAGTACTGCTTTGCAACAGCTTCTGTTACTGACGGGCACTGCGGTGTGGAAGCTTCTGCTGCTGACAGGACCACTGAGGTGAGGAAGCTCCCACTGCTGACTGGGGGCTCAAACTGCAGACCAGGGACTCTGAGGTAAGGAAGCGCCCACTGCTGATGGGGGTACTGAGGTAAGGAGGCTCCTATTGCAGACCAGGGTACTGCTGTGAAGAAGCTTACACTGCTAACGGGGCTACTGAAGTAAGGAGTCTTGCACTTCTGCTAAGGGTACTGCGAGTAGGCTTGCATTTTGAGACATGATGGGTACTGTAGCATTGATTTCAGTGGGTAAGACTTAGGGCCCTCAAAAAGACTCCCACTGCCTGTGCTGACCTCAGCATTTCTTAGGTTGATCCAAGCATGATTTCCAAATGCTGATACATTATTCCACCTGGCATAATACCAAGGTGTAAGACAGACTAATGATTTCTGAACTTTGATACACCTTGGTATCATGGCAGGTGGAATAAAGCTTCTAGGTGTGAATATTTCCTGTGGAGAGCTCATAGTCCAGAGAATAACTCAGAAAACAGAGAGTAGGGTTAAATGGCCATTCCTCAGCAAGCCTCCAGATGGTTCAAGACGCTTGGGTTATGCACTCCTACCAGCAGAGGGAGACTGAGAACACTAAAACTTCTTATACAAGTAGCCTGTGCAGACCTTCTACTAACCAGTATTTTCTCAGTCTCAGCAGAGGGTAGATGTGTGCAGCCTGTGCAGTGTACTCAGTCTGGTAGGGCCGTTTGGGGTTTCTAGGTTGGGTTGTAAAGGTTAGAGAACCCAGACTTGGATCTCTATTACAGAGTGTAAGTCCTAAAGGGCTTCTTATTCCCTGTGGGGTGTCGCACCCGGGTGGCCGGGTCCCTCCCCCTGTGCTCTTCCTCTGGAGGACTGCTTGACCTCGGCTACAGACTTCGTTCTGTACCGTTGAGGCGTTTAGGCATCAACAACGAGGTTTAAAAAAAAAAAGTTTTTAAAAGGTGGCTATTTTGGCCGTTCTTGTGGCAGTCCAGAGATAAAACTTCTTTCAAGGGCGTTCTTGACATAGGCGGTTTTGCCTATTAGTCTGTCAGAGCACAAAGCAACTGTTTGTTTTCATTGTGTTTGTGGCGCTGCGTTCCGCAGCCATTATGTCTAAGCCGGCGAGGTGTCGGTTTTGTGCGAATCGCGGCGTTGACGTGAAAAGCGGCCAAGGTAAATTTTGGGGGGAGCCTACGTTGTTGGTGCTCTTGCCCCCCGTGCTTTCCCCTGAGTCGGCGGATTTGTTGGATGGCGATTTGGCCGCACATTCCGGGCCGGTTTTGGCGGGAAACACAGCCATTCAAAAAGTACAAAGACCAGGGGACACTCAATGAAATTACATGGATTTACTTTTAAAATAAATAGGAGGAAATATTTTTTCACTCAAAGAATAGTTAAGCTCTGGAACTCGTTGCCGGTGGATGTGGTAACTGTGGTTAGCATATCTGGGCTTAAAAAAGGTTTGGATAAGTTCCTGGAAGAAAGGTCCAAAGTCTGCTATTGAGACAGACATGGGGAAGCCACTGCTTGCCCTGGGATTGGTAGCATGAATGTTGCTGCTTTTTGGGATTCCACATGGAATGTTGCTGCTTTTTGGGGTTCCGCATGGAATGTTGCTGCTTTTTGGGGTTCCGCATGGAATGTTGCTGCTCTTTGGGGTTCCGTATGGAATGTTGCTGCTTTTTGGGGTTCCGCATGGGATGTTGCTGCTAATTGGGTTTCTGCCAGGTACTTGTGGCCTGGAATGCCCACTGCTGGAAGCAGGATCCTGGGCTAGATGGACCATTGGTCTGACTCAGTATAGCTATTCTTATATTCAAGCTTGATGGACATTTACCCAGTGTGATTGTGGATTGCCTCTTTATTTCTGCTGACGGAGTTTTTTTCTGACCTGTGGACATCAGCTATGTGTTATAGTGGAATTGCTCCTTGTGACTGAGGTTTTTTTTCTCCACATATGTTGTGTGTGACTTGGGCGCTCCATTATCACATTAGAAGAGAGTGGATTTTTTGCAGCATTTAGAATTTTGGTTTTGACTCCATGCTCCCCTACTGTATATTTTTTGGTAACTGAAATCACCCATTATTATACTGTTGCCCAATCTGCCAGCTTTCTTAATGTCTGTAAAAATGTCTTCATCTGATTGTTGAAATTAATTATCAAAGTCTTGGGGGAGGGGGGGGGCTGCAGACTAAGGTCCTGAAAGGTAATTGAAAGGGGGTTTAAGGCTGAATGTTCACCCTTGCATCTGCTCTGAACCCTAGCCTGTTTCCTGACCACCTTTCTGCTGCCTTGGTGCTGTTCCTGTTCGTACGCCTACCTTGCTGAGTCTCACCGTGGTGTTCCTGCCTCCTTCCACCTGGTGACCAGGTCTGCTACTCTGCTTCTATGGGTAACACCTCAAGGTAGGGCTCCAAGTCCTAGCAGCCTCTGAGTACCTGAGAGCAATGGACTGTAGTAGGTGAAAATGCCTGACCTGGGTCCAGGGTCCCTGGTGTTCTTTGTCGTGGTTGACCTAGCTGTGACATTGACTGTATAAATAGACACAGCTTGATCAATTTATCAGATTTTTTTTAAAGTTGTAAACAAATTAGAGGATAGCGGTGAACTGGTTGATACAGTGTCATTGAATTTTCAGAAGGCTTTTGCCAAAATCCCTCATGAGGCCTCCTTAGGACATTACAGTCAACGAACAGGAGACAGTACCCTTTTGTGGACTGCAAACTGAGTGAAAGGCAAGAAACAGAGTGAAGGATTGAACAAGTCAATTATCCACACTTTATATGTGCTGTGCAAACTTTTCGAGTTCTAGCTAGAGCATTATTCTCCCCAATAGAAACCCATAGTGCTTGGGTTATTCCCTCTCCTGCTTCCCTCATGCCCTGTGGAGTTGCCCAGACATAAACTTTTTGTGTGCCCAAATAGTGGAATATTTGGAAGCCCTTCTAGGGAGGCTTCTTAGGCGATCACCATTGGGTATTTTAGCCTTTTTGTATGATGAGTAGGAAGGGGGGAGGTTCTGGTGTACAGCGCTGTGTATGCCTTGTAGCGCTATCAAAGTACATAAGTAATGCCACACTGGGAAAAGACCAAGGGTCCATCGAGCCCAGCATCCTGTCCACGACAGCGGCCAATCCAGGCCAAGGGCACCTGGCAAGCTTCCCAAACGTACAAACATTCTATACATGTTATTCCTGGAATTTTGGATTTTTCCCAAGTCCATTTAGTAGCGGTTTATGGACGTGTCCTTTAGGAAACCGTCTAACCCCTTTTTAAACTCTGCCGAGCTAACCGCCTCCACCACGGTCTCCGGCAACGAATTCCAGAGTTTAATTACGCGTTGGGTGAAGAAAATTTTTAAACTCTAGTAGTAGGTAGTAGTAAATCTGCTCTGTACCGCTGGATGCAGAGAGTCTCTTTCCCATAGGGTTTCCTGCTAGCTCCAGATTTGCCCAAAAGGGCTAATCCAGTCCCTGAGTTTACCTCACTGCATTGCAGGGATTTATACTCTTGCATTTTCTTTAGGGAATGAAATGGAAACAAAGAACTGCAAGTCCCTGCATGTAGTGAGGTAAACAGAGGACTGGATCACCCCTGTTGGATGAATCTGGAATCCTGCTCCGTGGCCCCATCTTTCTGTTTCCTTTCTCTGACACTAGGGAGTGTTGGATCACTATAATTACCAATGCCCAATACCCCTTTTCTCTGTGGGTGCCACACCCTTGAAAACTGGAAAATCCCATAAGAAGCAGAGGGAGAGAGAGAATGGTAAGAGGGGGGTTGTGGCCATCCCATAATAACAGCACTATGACAACAAGTCTCTTCAATTCTTCCAGAGAAAAGAGCAGATATCCCATAAAAAACAGAGAGGAGGGTGATCCTGCCAGAGAAAAGGGAATGAGGACATCCCATAATAATCACAGAATATAACTATTCCACAATAATCAGAAACATACACATGAGAGAGATGAAATTGACACTTCAACTTCAAGAAAGTTTATAAACATGATAGTCTGTGTGTACAAGACACAGTAATGTATAAAGAATTGAGCTACCAGTAAATGAAAATACAGAATATGGAAAGACCATTCAGACAGTTCCTGGGTTCTGATATTGCTCCACGTTGTCTCTGTTCAGATGCAAGTAGAATCCCACAGACTTTGCTGCTCCAGCTGCTGTCTCTCCTCTTGCCCCAGAATTAGACACAGGTTTTCCTGGTTTTTTTGTGAAAAGTCTTTGATTTTCTCGCTCTGCTCTTTGGGAAATGTGCATCTCTTCTCTCTTTCAATTTTGCACAGTACAGGAGGAAATGCATACGTGCTTTTGTTTTTTCAGTGTTGCACTGCATACAGGGCTTGTCTGTGTTGTGCATGCATGGTGTTATGCTAGTAGTTTCTGTGTAGTGATCTGTGTCACTATTGCTTTTTGTTTATCTAGCAAGTGGTTCATTGATGTTTCAGGGCTGGTGTAATAATTGCAGTGTTGGATGCGTATTCTATACACCACGCATAACTTTAGGCTTGGCTTCTAGAATACACTTAGGTGAAAATTTGTTCTACATGGATTATTTAGGCTTTGTATATAGAATCTAGTCCTTAGCTCCAACACACCTGAGAAATGGCCCTATAAGTCCTACCCAGACCTGCAGTGGTTTGTGGGTAACTTGATTTTTTTCCCATAAATACATTGTTCAAAGGTAAAAATTCTCTCCAGCAAATCACAGAACTTCTGAGTCAAAAAAAACAACAACCCAAAAACAACATTTGATACAAAATACTGGACTGGAGAGGCCTGTTTCTCTCTTTCCACAGATACTTTATATTCCAGATGTGTTACCTGTTTGCTTTGCCACACTTTACACACAAATATACCTCTCTCACACACCAATAAACATACACTCACCCTTTCTCACATGCAAACACATACACTCACCCTCTCACAAACACATACACTCACCCTCTCTCACATGCAAACACATACACACAAACACATACAAATGCACACACTCACCCTACCTCACACACAAACACGTGTAACATAACACACATAACACAACTCTTCCGTTGTATGATTCCCTAGTGTGGGGGGGGGGATAACACTTGGTGCCCACCCACTTCTTGACTAGGCCCACCCAAAATCTGCTGTCTGGCTACGCCCCTGGTATGTACTAATGCTCATAGTAAGGGAAATAAGATTCTGAATCTAGAGGCTGTAATTGAAGAGGCAGACTTAGGTTTAGTGGTAGTCAAGAAGGTGTGGTTCACACATATCTGGATACAATTCTGGTTTCTGCATCTAAAAAAAAGATATAATGGAACTGGAAAAGGTACAGAGAGGGGCTGGAATGATGCATATGAGAAAAGGCTAAAGTGGTTAGGGCTTTTCACCTTATGACTAAGGAGAGATATGATAGAGTCCCGGGATACACGAGAGACTTAATCGACCTACCAACTAGAAACACATCCGAATCAACAGGAACTTACCTAAACTGCACTACCCAAGCTGCAAAGGGTTCAAATACAAATCAACTTACGCATCCAGTCTCTCCTACATAAGCACACAACTGTGGAACGCATTACCAAAAGCCTTGAAAACTACGTATGACCACCTAAACTTCTGGAAAAAAATAAAAACTAACCTGTTTAAAAAGGCATACCCTACCGATCCAACATAAATGCCTGATCTCTGCAACACAACAAAACTAAATTTTAGTACGTAATGGACATAACACAACTCTTACGTTATATGATTCCCTAATGTGGCTGTGCCACATGAACTTTATCTTACCACAACATCACTTTGTATTTATTTACACCGGAGTCTCCAAACGCCTCTCCGGTACTATGTAAGCCACATTGAGCCTACAAATAGGTGGGAAATGTGGGATATAAATGTAACAAATAAAATATACACAAACTCTCTCTCACACACAAACACATATACATAAACTCTCTCAAACACACAAACATATACATAGTAACATAGTAAATGACGGCAGATAAAGACCTGTACGGTCCATCCAGACTGCCCAACAAGATAAGCTCATTTACATGGTATGTGATAATGCAAAGAATGCCAAGGAATCAAACAAGAGAATATGGCAAGCAGAGAAAAGGTGATTAGTTGTGATCAACTGCTACTCCCCTGGCCAACAAACCTTAAAATTCCTGTTTCAACACATATACACAAACTCTCTCACACACAAACACATACAGACACATACAAATAGCCTCTCACACATACAAACTCTCTCTCACACACACAAACGCATATACTCGCCCTCTCACATACAAACACATACACATAAACTCTCTCTCATGCACACATACATACAAATACCCTCTCTCACACACAAACACATACCCTCTCAAATATACAAACACATATACACAAACTCACACACACAAACACAGGAGGGAAGCAAGAGTCAGAAACTCCATAGTCTGTACATGTGACTGACTGCCAGAGGGCACTGTAACTCCAACAGTAGCAGGTCTGCACACTGAACTGAGTACCAGAAATATCCCAGACACTATCTTTACCCAATTACAGAAACCCCTGACTTCCCCTCCTCCTCCTACAGCTCACCACAGTCATAGAAATCCTGTATGTACCAGACAGTTCCAAAATTATCTCTGCCCAGTTGCTGAGACCCCTGATACAGATCCCTAATATACAAAACCCCACAGACAAACCTCCCAGTATACAGACCCCAATAAGAACATAAGAATAGCCATACTAGGTCAGACCAATGGTCCATCTAGCCCAGTATCCCACTTCCAACACTGGCCAGAAACCCAAATCATGGCAACATTCCATTCTACTATTCCCAGGGCAAACAGTGGCTTTCCCCATATCTATTTCAATAGCAGCCTATGGACTTTTCCTCCAGGAACTTGTCCAAATCTTTTTTTAAACCCAGATATCACATACAATGATATTGACACCCCTGCAAAAGTGATTCCCCGTTCCCCAATACTGGGACTACCTCAATGCAGAGACTCCTCTGATGGAAAGATTCCCAATTCAGAGTCCACCTAACACAGATTCTTCCCTTAGCCACCCTGTACCTCCCCAAAGCAGAAAGACTGACCCTTCCTTGAGACACAGACTACATCAAAGTAGAAACCTCATAATAGAAATGCTTTCCTGTGACAGATGCCCGCTGTAATATATAGACTATCATGATTCAGAGACACAGAAGCTCTCTGATATTGCATAGCAACATAGTAGATGATGGCAGATAAAGACCTGTATGGTCCATCCAGTCTGCTTGATAAGATCAACTCATTGCATATGGTATGAAGTGATACATCGTATGTATACCTGATCTTGATGTATCCTTACCATTTTTAGGGCATAGACCGTAGAAGTCTGCCTGGCACTGGCCTTGTTCTAAAATTTTGGAAGTTGTTGTAGAGAGATGTGGTAGCCGTGTTAGTCCGCTGTTAAAGGTAATCAATAGAAATAAAAGAAAATAAGATGATACTTTTTTTTATTGGACATAACTTAAGACGTTTTTTGCTTAGCTTTCGAAGGTAGACTAAGAAGGGCTACCTTCGAAAGCTAATCAAAACATGTATTATGTCCAATAAAAAAGGTATCATCTTATTTTCTTTTATTTCTATTGAAGTTGTTGTGAAAGCCCCTGAATAGCTCCACTCCAGCCCATCCTAGCATGATTCAGAGACACAGAACCCCTCTGTTGACGTGTAGACAGATTCCCCGTCTGATATAACTACCCCATTGCATTTACTCCTGAATAACGACCTTCTCCCCCTAATACAGCATTGTGTAAGTTTTGTGTTCAAGTGTAGGAACAGCCCATGACCTTGACAGATGCCCCCACCTCCCTCGTAGCTGTGTGGCGTAACACTTAATTGCTGCTTTCTAGAATAGTGTTTGTTGAGTGCAGTTCTGTATCTGCCATTTCACCTCCATTTTGCCACGTAACTGCTAGTTTTAGTGTGAAAGTTACCTGCCAAATTGGCAACCTATCTTTTGATGCAGTATATATAGAATTGAGGCATTTTCTCTCAGTTTGAAACATTAAAAATTATTTTTGTATTTTTCTTACCTCTCATCAGAGTAATGCCAGGTCTGATAATTATACCTTGTTTTAAAGAGTCAACCATTTTAACCTGTCGTCTCTGCACTAAACTGCTGACTTTAATTCTCTGCAGACTATCTCTGAGGGGGAGGGGGGAAAGATTTGTAGGCTGGTGGAGGAGAGAGACAGGAGGATATGACACCTGAGACTGCAATAAATACATATATTTTAGCAAAACAGTTCATGATCAGAGGCTCCATGTTATTATTTAACACCATGCTCTACCTTATATTTTGCATATCTGAGATGTATTAATTATTTATTTGTTTCTAATTTTCTTGATATCTAATGTACCTTAATTGTATTAATACTTGCTCTTCTCACACCGTTAATGACGATTGCCATTGCAGCATAATGTAAGCCACATTGAGTCTGCAAAGAGGTGGGAAAATGTGGGATACAAATGCAGCAAAGAAAGAAATTAAGGTAGATGTCTTGTTAGGTGGGACAAGTGGATGCATGTAATGAGCTTGTAGGGAAAGGGAGGGGTAAACCACAGGTGACCAGGAGTCGGTGGTACTGCAGATTAGATAGGGTTCATCTAACACTGGATTATTTGGAGTTAAGTATTCAGATGGCTTTGCTGGGGGTTTAAGTTTAGCGGCGTTAAATCTGGACAGTCCTGGGGGTGGAATTCAGCTAAGTTATCTGGGTAGCCCTGGGTTTTAATGTTAGCAGCCTGACAGCAGGCTTTAATCTAGCTGCTAAACTTTCCACCGGTTAAATCGAGGTTTGTTCTCATCTGCATTCTAGCTAAATAATAGATACTCTGCACCTTGAGCCTCTTACACCGTCCCTGCTTCAGGCTCAGTAACTCTCAGGCTCTGTTCTGGACTGTTGTTACTCGTCTCTCTCACTCATTTAAGCTTATTGTGCTTTCTGTTTCTCACTGGGGGATTGGGGAAGATCCCCTGTTGCAGAGAATCCGTCTCTTACCACAGAATGCTCCCCCACTATGTTCCTCATTCCCTTGACTTCCCTTATTACACAGCAGAGTCCTGTATGTGGTGATTCAGGAAAGTGGTCCTACTGCTCGGAAACGTGTGGTCCCCATGGGGGCAGTTCTGTGTCTTGCTTTTTCCTTTCACTGTATTTAGCGTCTTGGGCTCACAATCCCAGGTTTGGCCCTTGCGGAGACCTTTAAAGGTATTTCGGAAGCCCTCAGTGCTGAAATAGTACACAAGGGGATCCAGGGTACAGTTCATGCTGGCTAGAAGGATTGTCACTACCAGTACCTGCCGCACTGCACCCACAGTCCCCTTGCTGGCCTCGATCACGTGGGCCCTCAGTAGTCCATAGATGGCTAGTGCCAAGTTGTAGGGCACAAAGCAGATAATGAAGATAATAAGGTTGACCACAAGGAGCCGAACAGTCTTCCGCCGCCGTCCACCCACCTGTTTGGTGCTGTCACTATAGCTTCTACTACCACGGCACAGTTCCCGGAAGATACGGGCAGAGCCGTAAACCACGAACAGCAGTGGCACTAGGAAACCCAAGACCTCAGCCAGAATTATCAGTGGGAAAAGTCTGCGTTCCCAGGCACTGAAGGCCTCAAAGCAGCGGGAAACGGCGTGGCCCCCGTACCAACAGTCGTTGGAGACGTGGATTAGAGCTGCAGGCACTGAGCCCATCAAGATGAGCGCCCAGACACCCAAGCAGACCAGGCGGGCTACTTTGCGACGGCGCAGATGGCGCCAGCGCAGCGGGGTGCACAATGGCCACGTAGCGATCCAGGTTGATACACATCAGGAAAATGCAGCTGCCGTACATGTTGATTTGGAAGAGGGATCCAGAGACCTGGCAGAGAAGTTTCCCGAAGGGCCAGTGATGGTGGTCATAGTAGTAGAGGCGTAGAGGTAGGGAAAGCGTGAAGAGCAGGTCGCTCAGCGCCAGGTTGAACATATAGATGCTGACCACGGAGCGCAGGTGCAGGTAGCGCAGGAAGATCCACAGTGCCAAGGTATTCAGAAACAGCCCCAGCGGGAAGAGGATGCTGTACCCTACTAGATGCAGGGTGTGATTGGAGCGATAGTCTTCACATTCAGACAAGTTACGATAGTTTTCACATTCAGACAGGTTAGGGGAGTTGTTCAGGTATCCCATACTGGAGCCAGCCAGGGTCACAGAGGAATCCCCCAGCCAGAGAGCTGTGAAAACCAAAGAAAGCATAAGACAGATTAGCCAACTGTCAGCAAGAAAGCGCTGACACATATACCATAAAGCCAGGCACTTCCAAAATGATCTTAAGACACTAGTTTTCCTCCTGCCAAGAACAGCTGTCCTATCCCTTACCTGTCTCCCTGGGTTTGTACCCTGCCATTCAAGAAAATCTGAGATCTTTGAGAAGCTGAGCCTGATCCCGAAAGAGACAGCAAGCAGGAAGACTTCAGGAAATACTCCTGGGATAAATAAGAAAGAACAGCAAAGTAAGAAATCACTCAGGAGACTGTCCAACTGGAAAGAATGAGAGACCAAGAGGAAACAGCAATGCAGTGGATAAAAGTGAGGGGTAGAAAGATGGGCATAAGCAGAGCCAGAGAGATGATGTGTGACATAGCTTTGATTTTTAGAAAACTTCCAGTCTTATAGAGAGGATAGTGATTGTTGTACTTTTGTGTTCTTGTTTTGTTTTGTTATTTAATTGCGTAGATAGAATCTTAACCCAGAATTTAGTTGGGCAGGTTACACATTACATTATTAAACAAATAAATAAAAAGGAGTGACTTTGGAGGGGTGGGGAGAAAAACAAATAATGAAGTTTCAGAAATCCTGAGAAAAGCACAGAGGATCCCTAATGTCAGGATGGGGAGGTAAAGCCTGGGAGGGACACAGAGGATCCCTAGTCAGGATGGGGAGGTAAAGCCTGGGAGGGGCACAGAGGATCCCTAAAATGTCAGGATGGGGAGGTAAAGCCTGGGAGGGGCACAGAGGATCCCTAAAATGTCAGAATGGGGAGGTAAAGCCTGGGAGGGGCACAGAGGATCCCTAAAATGTCAGGATGGGGAGGTAAAGCCTGGGAGGGGCACAGAGGATCCCTAAAATGTCAGGATGGGGAGGTAAAGCCTGGGAGGGACACAGAAGATCCCTAGTCAGGATGGGGAGAGTAAACCTGGGAGAAATGCACAGACCCTTCATTGTGAAGAAGTGAGGGGACGCGTGAGGTTTAGTGGGGTCTATTGTCACTGCACAAGGGATGAAACTGGGCAGACTGGATGAGACAGTCATCCGTATATGCCTTTATGTATTGTGTTTCTATCAGACATTTTGATTGAAGAGAAAGACAGAGACTGACACACTAGCGAGTTCTTTCCCTCTGTCTCTTTCCCCCAGACTCAGAAGTCGAAAATTTGATTGCTGATCCCCCAGGACCTTCAGATACTGACAGACCCTTCTCTGCTTCCATTCTTCACCACACAAAACTCTGAGACACTCACGTTTCCTCCCTGTCCTCTCCTCTCTAGGGACCTCACATTAATAGACTGCTTTCTACCTGAAATCTCCTAAAAGTCACAAAGTTAATCAAGATTCTTCTTTTGCTAAAGAGACAATAAATGTGTTTCCAGTCCTTGAAAGATCTTCCTGAATTATTGGTGGGGGGGGGGACAGGTAGGAAGGCATGTAGGGATATTGAAGTCCCTGCTTGTGGAGCTGCAGTTAGGAGCAGGGTCTTTCTTTCAATGGATGGTGGACCTTCTCTTCCTGTTACCCTCTGTGAGAATTAACTGCTTGGGATCCCTCATTTCATTGGTTGTAAAGAAGGGGGGGGGGGGCAATTTTTGGCATTGTGCTGGAAAACAGACTAAATAATTTTGAGGCCCTTGTGTTCCTGTCTACTGTCAAATTATGTTTCTTACCTGTAAGTCGTCTGGTGGGAATTCAGAAGAGTCGGAAGAGTTACATGCTCTGTATGCGTTTGAGTTTCTTCCTCCTGGTCATTCCTTTCTCTATCAGTTTTTCACTTCTCTCTCTGTTTCTCCCATGACACTTTTTGACAGTTTTTTTGGACTTTACCCTGGATATCGTAATAAAGGCAGCTGGGAGAGGCTGTACGTCTGGCAACTCCCAGTCACTATTATTAACTATATGAGCTGTTAATACAAGTTGAAACATTAAGAGGATGACAGAGAAAATGAGAAGAGACAAACTCAGCACCTGTGGAGAAAGAGCCAGGACTGACACAGCAACAAACTGTAAGACACCTCGTATGGGAAAAGGAAAAGAGCCAGATAGAGTGAGACTGATCCCTAGCAGAGTACCTCGACTCAGTAATGCATACAGAACATGGATGGACCCTCACCAAATATGTGCTGAAAGAAATTGAACTTGGAAACCCAAAGAAGCCAGAGTCTGCATGCGAACCTAGAAACAGAAATGTAGTTCCTCCCGTACTGTGCAAAATGCAGAGAGAGAAGAGATACACATTTCCCAAAGAGCAGAGAGAGAAAATCAAAGATTTCCAACAAAAGAATGAGCAGGAAAAACTGTGTCTAATCCTGGGGAAAGAGGAGAAACAGCAGGTGGAGAAGCAAAATCTGTGGGATCCTGAACCCAGGTTAGAAGCAGAAATGCTAAGAGAGAAGAGATTCACATTTCCCAAAGAGCAGAGAGAGAAAAATCAAAGATTTCCCACAAAAGAATGAGCAGGAAAAACTTGGGAAAGAGGAGAAACAGGAGCTGGAGCAGCAAAATCTGTGGGATCCTGAACCCAGGTTAGAAGCAGAAATGCAAAGAGAGAAGAGATACACATTTCCCAAAGAGCAGAGAGAGAAAATCAAAGACTTTAATAACAAAGAAATGAGCAGGAAAAACTGTCTAATCCTGGGGAAAGAGGAGAAACGACAGCTGGAGCAGCAAGATCTGTGGGATCCTGCTTATGGACCTGAACTAGCATCTGAACAGAGATAATCTGGAGTAGCACCAGAACCAGGGAACTGTCTCTTGGATTTAACTTCTGCACCCTGTAATTCTTTCCTTTTATTGTGAAGCCTGTTTAAGTGCAAAATCTGTCGGTCATTTTATGTCAGTGGACTTCTGACATGACTTCCTGTTTTGTGAATGGCGGGGACGGTTGAGAGAGAGAGTCTGGGTGCAGGCACAGGCAGCCTATGAATGCCACTGCTGCTGGCTGGGCAAAAACTGGAGAGGAAGAGATTTGAAGGCATGAGCGGAGAGGGGCTTTGCAGGGGCAGGAAGGGTGCATTCTCCCTTGAGGGCGAAGACTGGAGTGGATGTGATTGGAAGATATGAGGAGGGCGATGCACCCCCTGTGAAAAATTCCTGGGTACATTGCTAAGTGATAGGGAGAGTTAATGGCATGGACAGACAGGTCATATGGTCTTTATCTGCCTTCATTTTTCTATGCTGCTATTATTATTTTTTTTTCATATTCTAAGTTCTGAGGTGGATTACTTAGCCACACAATAATAATAATAACAATAATAATAATAATAATAATAACAATAAGAATAACAATAATAATTATAATAATAATAATAACAATAACAATTTTGAGAGACTGTGAGATCAGATTCCACATGCCTTGGCTTAAAAGTAACATTTATTACTGTCATGGTATGTGGAAAACTAATGAAAAAAGAAGGTGACTGCCCCCAAGGCACGACACAAGATCAAAAGAAAATCAATTGGGGGAGAACAATGTAATTCCAACCAGGGGAACAATTTATTGATAATACTAAAAAGGTGTAAGATACAAAGGCTGATAGGTCCAAAATATCAAGAAAAATGAATGAACTCAACGCCATCCTGCATTTCAGTGCGGCGAGCACCTGCTTCAGGAGTCAGAGATATTCCAGTCTAGTTGCCAATGGAAAATTGTTAAGCCAGTGAATAGCAGTTCAGGGATATCAGACAATAAGTCACGCTATAACATAACACTGTAACACCGCCAAAATGATGAAACAACAACGTGTAGAAATTAGATTGTTTTTATGTCAAGAAGAGAGAGCCTGGCTGACAGACGCTATCAGATCAGGAGGGGCAGAAGGGTGCTTGAACACCACCACATTGGTTCTATCTCCTATCTCATAACCTCATTACTCACATGTTCCAAAAAGGATCACCTAGATAAGAAAGTTGAGTGTCCCTACCGTTCCTTTGCAGTCTCCTTTCTCAGACAATGAAGTGTGGGATCCCGGGCCAGGAGCTGGGCTCTCTGAATTGCTAACCTGAGCCTCTGCACAAGCCCACTGATGTCATACATGTCTGTGCAGTGTGGGAGGGAGCTATGATTTGGAACTTATGCAAAATAACGGAAATATCTGACATTCATACACACACCTGCTCTTTGCAAGAGGATAGTGTGATCCAGATGAAAGCGTCTGTCAACCCCCAGCTCTCACTTCCTTCTTCTCTGCCTCTGTTGCTCATGTTGAGTATTACTTAGCCACCTCATGCTGGTAACCAGCCTAGTGAGAAACAAATCTTTGTTAAGGAGTCTATTATGAACTGATTCTCTTTTTCCTGTACACCAAAATGTGTCACTCCTTAGATCAGCCTACTAATTGGAACAACCCAGACCCCAGGAAATGCCTGTTTCAGCTCCAAGGGTTCACAAAGGACGCCCTGCAATCCTGGGTACCAAAAACTGAGCTCTTGTGAATCCCACACTCGCTGCCCCTTCTCTGAGCTCTCCTCATCACTACAGCCTCATTGAGTCTGGATGGTCATGAACTGGAGCTGGCTATGAGAACACGATTTCAGATTTATCAGCATTAATCTTGTAACCCAATAGAGCCCTATCAAAATCCCTTTTGGGACCTATGAACTCCAGACTCAACACTTACGCTGATTCCCAAAATCCAAGCAACATTTAGGAACTGCCTCATATCATGTGACAACTATGCTGTCTCTCTCCATACCTCAAGAAGGCAAGTCCTGTCGCAGTGGTTCATGCCATGATAACATCAAGGCTGGACTACTGTCATGCACTCCATACTGGTCTTGACTACAAAGGGTTGCACCAGCTCCAATTGACTCAGAATACTGCAGCAAGAGTGATAGAATGTTGTAAGTGATTACATCGTACCATTTCTGCCAAAATTGCACTGCTTACCAGTACCATACTAAATTTAAAACTCTTTTATGAGTTCTTCAAAGCCCTTAAAGATAATAGGACAGAGTACTTTAAGAACAAGGTTTTCCTCTATTCCACTGCCAGGAGAATCCCTAACCATACCCTCTCCAAAGGTAATCATGTGATGTGACATCCACCAACTATAATTATCTAGAGTAGCCCCACACACTGGAAAGCACTTCTAGAAATGCTTTCCTTAACACAAGGCATTGATTTCTCAAGTTAAAAATATCATGAGTAATGGTAACCAGCCATTAATAATGCAGTTAGACCTCTTGAGTGCCTTTGAACTGGTTCATCAGGATATACTTTTTAATAAGTTGGATAGTGTTGGAATATCTGGTAAAGTGTTGAAATGGTTCAAAGGCTTTCTTTCGAGTTTATCCTATATGGTTAAAAGGCAGGGAGTTTTCGGAATGTTAGTCACCTGGTGGTGGAGTTTCTCGGGTCCCCACTGTTACCAGTTTTGTTTAATGTATTATTATCATCTCTGGGCAATTTACTTTAAAAGGCTGGTCATCAAATTTATCTATATGCTGATGACATCACTGTTTGCAGTTGACTCTACATTAGAAAACACACATTCTATAGTAACTAGGTGTATGTCTCTCATCGGCAATTGGATGAGTAGTAATTTCTTACAACTGATTGATAATATGTCCAATTCAACAAGGACTTTACCTTTATAGCAAACAAGATAACATATAAGCTGGAAAAAATCAGTCAAAATTCTAGGTATATTCATTGTTTTAATTAATTATGGAAGAACAAATTAACCATCTAAGTAAAATCTGTTTTTGGATAACGAGGAAATGAAAAAGGATACGTAAATATCTTCAGGATCAATTTAGATCAGTAGTACAATACTGGATTATTGCAATGTAAGCCTCTTGGGGCATATCTAAAAATTTACAAAAACGGTTTCAGACAATCCAAAACATGGGACATTCGATTAATTTTTGCTTTAAAATCTTCTCCCGTATTACTTCTTTTTTTGTATCTTTGCATTAGCTCCCAGTTGAGGCTCAAATTGTATTCAAACTTGGGAGCTTGATATTTAAGATCTTATATGGTTTAATCCCATCTTGCTTTTTAACATGTGTAGGCCTGTATCTGTAAGAAATCATCTAGTATGAAAATTTAAGCTGCTGTCATTTCCAAGTCCTAAGAGCATACGATATTGGAAACTATTTAAATCAACATTTCCTTATCAAGCAGCCAGTTTTCTAGTCAGTTTTACCTGAAAATATTAGGTCTATATCTAATCTTGATTCTTATAAAAAGGCGATTAAAACTCAGTTGTTTCAGAAATATGTTCTGGGGAAATGACAATGATTATCTAGCTCTATCATAAGGTTTGTAAAGCTTAACTGATTCGGAAGTATGTTTTATTTATTTATTATTAGGATTTATTTACCGCATTTTTGAAGGAATTCACTTGACGGTGTACAGTAGGAATAGATCAAACATGAGCAATAGGCAGTTACAGCAGTAAAAATATTCAACTAACAATACAAAGTATGGCATAGTTATTACTTACAATGTCAACACAATATGTACTAGATGGAACATTATAATTGGTAGAGAAGGGTAAGGCAAAGTTGTAACATATACATGGGTAAGAAAGTAGGAAGAGTTAGAAAGTAAGGTGACTGATTTGAAGAAAGTTGCACGAGGTCAGAGAGATGGTTAAATATTATCTCAGAGAAACGATGATATTTAATAATTATAATGTTTTAGCTCCTAGATAGTCTGATCTAATAATCTTTATGTTAACCTTTTAGAACTAAATTTGGTAAAAACGGAATAGAAGAACTGTAACTGTATCTCTACTTTGGGAAGATGTGGTCCATTCAAAACACAGTAAAACTATATCGGAACAGGAGTTTTGAAAAAGATGGAGAAAACCCTTAACAGAGAAGCCTTCAGCAATACAGTCCACAGCTTCCGTCGGATAAAACCTTACAGGTAAAAAAGAAAAAGAAATCCATCATCACCACTTGTGCCAGGATGGGATATAGTTATACCAGGCTATAGTCTGTTCAGAAAGGACAGGGTAGGAAGAAGGAGAAGGCGTGACATTATATGTTAAAGATACTATTAACGTGACATAATTGCAGGACTTATGGGATAAAGAAAAGCCACAGTGGGTTAATCTGGAAATGCCCATCCATGATCCCATGTACTTGTCCCGACCTCTCTTGAATTCAGTTACAATTTTCGCCTCCACCACTTATATCTTTGTAAAGATTAGGTCTCCAGAATTGTACACAATATTCTAAATGAGGTCTCACCAAAGTCTTATACAGGGGCTGTTCCTCTCCCTATGCACCCAAGCATCCTTCTAACTTTCGCTGCTGCCTTTTCTACCTGTTTGGACACCTTAAGATCATCGCTTACAACCACACCCAAGTCCTGCTCTTCTTTTGTGCACAAAAATTCTTCACCCCCTCCCCCTAAACGGTACCGCTCTCTTGGGTTTTTGCAGCCCAAATGCCCTCCATTTTTTTGCCAAATTCCAGACCATTCCTCTAGCTTCGCTACGTCCTTCCTCGTGTTATCCACATCGTTAGGGGTGTCTAATGTGAGAAGGGTTTCATCCATGAAAAGGGATTCTGGCAGTGGAAAATTCCCATGAAAAGGGGTTTCATCAATCAACTTTCCCAGTGGGAGGAGTTCAATCCTGAAATATTCCTGAATTCAGGAAACAAAACCTCTCACTTACTCTCTGCCATCCTCTCCTCTCTTCTTGCAGAGAAGGTCAGTGAAACATGGAGAGTCCAGTGAGGTTTCTAAGGCAACAGCCTCCGCCTTCATGTGTTTATCTTCCAAAGACAAACTTTTCAAACAACAATAAAACACCAAAACAAATACAAAATTACAAGAAGAAAGGCAATAAGGGATCCTAAGAGGTATCGAAGCAGTTTCCTTGGAAATGAAAGGGAAACATGTTGGGTGTAACCTATGGATTTAAAAGCCAGCACAGTTCAGAGGTCCTGCAACACCAACAGCAAAATTATTATTCCCCACAGGAGGGAGAAAAGTGAGGGGTAGAAAAATATAGATGCAGTCAATGCTCTCCTGCACCCAGGGGTGTGCTGGTAAATTTTTAACAACGGGCTCTCTCTCTCCGGGCATAGCCGGCCCTGAAATTTTGTGTGTATGTGGGGGGGGGGGATGTCTCTCTCTCCCCTCCCTTGTGCGGGCACGCTAGGCATACCTTTGCCGAGCCCCACCAGCCAATAAATGGACTGCCACCACTCTCTGCTGCTTGTTTCTGGCTCTGAGCAGCATGATGGAACCTTCTTGCGCTTGCATGAAAAGTCTCAGCCTGATGCTCAGAGTCAGAAAGAAGGAGCAGGGAGCAGCAGCAGTCTATTTACTCACTGCCATCAAAGTAAAAGAGAATTCAGGAGGGGGCCCAAGCCCACATTTTGGGAGTCAGTTGTTAAAGTAGCCATGGGGAGGCCTACTTTAACAACCGGCTCCCAAAATTCTTAAAAACTTAACAAACGGCTCTCGCGAGCCCGTGAGAGCCCGCTCCAGCACACCACTGCCTCCACCCCTTCCCCTGCATTGTGAAAGACATCCACCAGCCTAGTGAGAGCGCCTCCTGCTGGCATTAGAGAGGCATTCTCTGTACTCTGAATCCTGGGGACTCCTTTTCACTTGCACTCTCAGTGACATCCCCACCCCAGCCTGGTGAAAGCGCCTCACGCTGATTTTCTTTAGTTAAAACTGCCCAGCTTTTCAGATCTAGGTGGTTCAAAACAAATTCAAATATTCGATTTAAACAAAAATTAAAATAAACTTAAAATTAAGATAACAAAAGAACTCCATTAGTACAGGAAAGACTTCAATCATTTCTACTATTAACATAATACAGCAAAATCAATGCAAGCTGAATCTCTTGTCTCTTCAAACCAAAAGCCAGCTTGAAAACAAATATTTTTAATAAAACCTTCAATTTTTTATAGACAGGCTCTGCCCTGATCTCCTTGGGCAGATTGTTCCAAAGAGCTGGCTCCTGCCAGAAAAAAAAACCCTCTCCTGTGTAACCACCCAAAGCGCCTTTGCTAAAGGAATCACTGACATCCTATGATCTTGAATTGAACCTCACAGATGTACACAAGACATTCCACCTACTCCAGTACGATCATGGCTTCTGCTCCCATTGGACTTTATGTGCTAAGCAAAGTCCTTTAAACTTGCATCTATAAAAAACAGGCAGCCAGTGATACTTAATATTCATAGAGGTAACATGCTCTTGCAATCGGGAATTACCTAAAAGCTGAATAGTAATATTCTGCAACCTCTTTACTTGACTATTTATTTATTGCATTTGTATCCCGCATTTTCCCACCTCTTTGCAGGCTCAATGTGGCTTACATTACATCTTGAATGGGGGAATTATATTAGAAATTAAACATTTAGTGTTACAGAAGGATCTTAGTCGACATGATAATGATGAAACATGATAGTAGAGTATTACAAGCAGATATTGTTAGATAGTCCTGAATATATGTGGAGGAGTTGTGTTGGTTGATCTTTGTGGTATGCCCTGTAAAAGAGTTAGGTCTTCAGTAGTTTTGCGGAAGCTCGTTAGTTCGTGGGTCGTTTTTAAGTTGCGCAGCAGTGCGTTCCATAACTGTGTACTCAAGTAGGTAAAGTTTGACGCGTGCATTAATTTGTATTTTAGACCTTTGCAATTAGGGAAGTGCAGATTAAGGAATGTGCGGGATGATCTTTTGGCATTCCTGGGTGGTAAGTCTATTAGGTCTGACATGTAGGCTGGTGCATCTCTGTGAATGATTTTGTGGACTAAGGAGCATATTTTGAACGTGATGCGTTCTTTAAGTGGGAGGCAGTGTAGTTTTTCTCGTAGGGGTTTAGCACTTTCATATTTTGTTTTACCGAATATGAGTTTGGCTGCAGTGTTCTGGGCTGTCTGAAGTTTCTTGATTATTTGCTCTTTACAACCAGCGTAGAGTGCGTTGCAGTAGTCTAGATGACTGAGCACCATTGATTGTACCAAGTTACGGAAAACAGTCCTTGGGAAGAAAGGTCTTACTCTTTTTAATTTCCACATTGAGTGGAACATCTTCTTGGTTGTGTTTTTCGTGTGGCTTTCGAGTGTTAGGTGTCGATCGATGGTAACTCCGAGAATTTTTAGGGTGCCTGAAATTGGAAGGTTCAGATTTAGTGTGTTAATGGCAGTGAATTTGTTCTTGTTATGTTGAGAGGTGAGTATTAGGCATTTAGTTTTTTCTGCATTAAGTTTCAACCGAAATGTATCTGCCCATGAGTGCATGATCGGGAGACTTTGGTTGATGTCATTGGAAATTTCCTTTAGATCTTGTTTGAATGAGATGTAGATCATTACGTCATCTGCGTATATGTATGGGTTGAGGTTTTGGTTTGATAATAGCTTAGCCAAGGGTATCATCATTAAGTTGTATAGAGACGGCGAGAGGGGAGATCTCTGCGGGACTCCGCATTCTGGTGTCCATGGGGCTGAGGTAGTTAAGTTAGATGTCACTTGGTATGACTTAGATATACATGTTACCAGAGTCCAACCTTGTAACTAATAGAACATGGATTAAAGTCTGCAAGGCTTTTTCATCAAAATATCCCCTAATGGAACACATTTGTCTTAGTACATGGAATGTCTTACCACTACTAATCATTTCGATAGCACTACTAGACATACACAGTGCTGTACACGTTATAAGCAGGTACTTTCTCTGTCCCAAGAGGGCTCACAATCGAAGTTTTTGCATCTGGGGTATTGGAGGCTTTAGAGAGTTGCCTATTGTCACAAGGAAATGCAGTGGGAATCAAACCCAGTTCGCCAGGATTAAAGCCTGCTGCACTAACCGTTAGGCTATAGTTAATATTTGTTCAGCAAACGACAGGGCATAATTGATCATAATCCCTAAATATCTAAAGCTAGTCATGGGGGTACATTCTACTATTCCCAGTGACCCAGCAGGCTGTGGTTTTATTAACATTCAGAACCAGCCGATGCTGCTGAAGATGGATTACATCTGTGGTCTGTGGTGATACTTCCATTGTCTACACTCTCATATCTGGAGACTCCTTCCCCCACCCCCACATTGTCAAAAGACAACCACCAGCCTGGTGAAAGCACCTCTTGCCAGCACTAAAGAGACAGGTCCATTCTCCACACTCCCTGTCCTGGGGGCTCCTCTCCCTCTACACTACCAGTGACAGCACTAGCCTGGTATGAGCGCCTCACGCTGGTATCAGAGGCTTCCATTCTATGCACACTCTGTCCTAGGGATGTCATAGGTACATAAGCGTTGCCATACTGGGACAGACCGAAGGTCCATCAAGCCCAGGATCCTGATTTCAACAGCGGCCAATCCAGGTCACAAGTACCTGGCAAGATCCAGAAACAATACAATACACTTTATGCTGCTTATCCTAAAAATAAACAGTAGATTTTCCCCAAGTCCATCTTAATTACGGCTTATAGACTTTTATTTTTTAAACCCTGCTAAGCTAACTGCTTTTACCACATTCTCTGGCAGTGAGTTCCAGAGTTTAATTACACATTGAGTGAATAAATATTTTTTCTGATTTGTTTTAAATTTACTACTTTGTAGCTTCATTGCGTGCCCTCTAGTCCTAATATTTTTGGAAAGAGTAAACAAGTGATTCACATCTACCCGTTCCACTGCACTCTATTCTGCACTATGCAGTGCTTCATGTGATGTTAGTGTTCCCCCTTCTTATTGCAGTTGCTGGAAGAGATTCTTGTTTGCTTTTCTCACTCTGAGCTCTCCTTGTTCTGGAACTGACAGTCCAGGGAAATATTCCCTCTACAGCAGTAAATTGTGCAGGGAGAACAATGAGATGTCCACTGAGTGCTCCAGCAGCCTTCCCCAAGTGATTCACTGCATCCTAGTCCCAGACCTCATCCAGTCTCTGTTGCTGTGGGATTCACTCTTTATTTCTTTAACACTCCCCTGTTTTTCTGAACACCAAACCCCTTTTCTGTTCAATGTACAGCAGATTCTGACCCTGCCGACCCTCCTTAGAAATCAGCACACAGGGTTTCTCCTCCCCATCTCTCTGCATTATTCAGTGCTGGGTCGACCTTCTTCATGTTGAGACCCAGGGGCAGACTGACTATTTATTTATATATTTTCAGTATTTATAAACCACCTAGACTGTATGAATGACAGTCCATACATAGCAGTTCACTAGACCTGAGTGGTTTACAATTTCTTTACAGGTACTTGCACTATCCCTAATGGGCTCACAATCTAGTATATTTTACTTGGGGCAATGGAGGGCTCAGTGACTTGCCCAGGGTCACACGGAGGTGCAGAGGGAATCAAACCCAGTTCCCAAGGTCCACAACCCACTGCACTAACCATTAGGCCACTCCTCCACTCCAGACAACAGAGCAGTTCCCCAGGACCCATAGCAGTAAAGGACCCCGACTCCCTTAGCCTTCATCTAGTTTAATCACTTTTGACCCTTATTGCTCGGGAGCCCAGATCACTGTAAGTCCACTCCCGCTGAGACCAGTGACAATACAATTATTCTAGGGCGTCAGGTATTGCAGGGCTCAAGGTTCCTGAGTGCAGGAAACAGTGAAAGCCAGACAGTCACGGGTATTAGTGCTATAAGGCTAAATATTCTCAGGTTCCCCACCTTCTCCCCCCCATCCCGCAGGTGATATTCAGTAATGGGAGGTGTGCTAGGTCTGGGTGTAGTGAGAGCAAAGACACTCACAGGTATCGGACAGTGAGCGCAGTATCACCATTCCCCTCCTGGATTCAGTGATGGGAGGTGCTGGGTCTGTGCATTCCTCACTGTGTGTTTTTTTTACGGGTAAAGGCTTGAGATTCCCACAGCTTGACAGAGAAACATATAATCAGAGAAATATGAACTTACTTCTTGGAAGCCTTCTCAGGATTCGACCACATGGAAGGGAATGCTGACGTTCAGCTCACTACGTTTTCCCTTGCTGTACTCCTAGGTGAGCGATTTCTCACTGCAGCCCAAAGCACCAGGTCCT
Organism: Microcaecilia unicolor; assembly: GCF_901765095.1. Classification (NCBI taxonomy): domain Eukaryota; kingdom Metazoa; phylum Chordata; class Amphibia; order Gymnophiona; family Siphonopidae; genus Microcaecilia; species Microcaecilia unicolor. The sequence continues at coordinate 34,951,292 of NC_044044.1, forward strand.
GGGAGTCTGGAAACTGTCACACCCTGGGTGCAGGGCCTAACAAGTCCTCACTTGTCAGCCTAAGTTTCTTACAACATGGAGGGAACAGGCGTATGAGTGTGCAGAGCTCAACGTATGGATATGCAGTATTCAGACCTGTAGCATGCAGACACAGAAGTGTGGACTGTGAGAGCAGCAAAGGAGCAGAGAGCTCCGACAGGCAAAAAATAGGTACAAACTCCACAGGTCCTTTTTTACCTGTGGAGTTTGTACCTATTTTTAGAGAGAACGCACTCATATAGTTTCACGTTTAAACACGCTTCAAGAAACAGGGACCCACTTTTGTCTGTCATGCTTCAGCTAGAATTTGCACATGTATGAAATACAACCTCCTAAACATACATAGACTGGGAAACCACTTTTAGCCTCAGTGAATATGAGAACGTTTCACACACAGATAAAAATGCTCTTTACCTGTGAACATCCTCATTCTCTCCCCTGCCCTTTGGAATAATATTCCACTTCACCTATGGATTGCATTGTCATTCTTGAGCTTCACAAAGCCTATTTTTTTCTCCAAAGCATTCTTCCTTGAACCTAGATGATGGGCCACATGACCTTCACTGTCCCATGGCAGCAATCTCGCCCCTTCACTGTCCTGTCAATTCTTTTCACTACCCCTCCCCTCCTTTTGTATCATATTTATTAATTAAATGAGTTTTAATATTCTATATTACATTATAATTTTTCTCATTGTAACATAGGCATCCCTTTATTCCTCACCCCCCCCTTTCAAACCAATAATGTTTTATTTGTACACTACTTAGATAAGTATTTTATTTGTGGTATATTAAATAAATATTACTACTACTACTATTAAACATTTCTATAGCGCTACTAGACTTACACAGCACTGTACAAATTAACACTAAAAGAAATGCATCAATGCACTCTCTTCCGAGTTCTCTTCCCCCGTATTTTCACCACACTTAAAACTCTACCCACAGGTAAAATTGTTATACCCTAATGTTCTCTTGCTATTGTTCTATCGCCCTATCATTTCCCCATTGTTACATTCCACTGTTCTATTCCCTAATGATGTTTTGACTTTCACTTTGTCTTCCCACAACTCTTCACAATGTAACTCATAATTGTACTGTAACAAATTGTATTTCCATCATTCACAATGTATTGTAAGCCACACTGAGCCCGCAAATAGGTGGGAAAATGTGGGATACAAATGCAATAAATAATAATAATAATAACATGAAAAGACAGTCCCTGCTCAACAGAGCTTACAATCTAAATTGGACAGACGAACAGACAGCTAGGGGTGATAAGTGAGGGTGTTGAGTAAGAGAGTCATGGTTAGGAGTAGCAAAGAGGTGGGCTTTAAGCCTAGACTTGAAGACGGCCAGAGACTGAGCCTGACGTACTGGCTCAGGGAGTTTATTCCAGGCATAGGGAGCAGCGAGATAGAAGGAACGGAGCCGGGAGTTAGCAGTGGGGGAGAAGGGGGACGACAGGAGACAGCGAACGGAGTTCACGGGGAGGAGTGTAGGGAGAGATGAGAGCGGAAAGGTACTGAGGAGCTGCGGTGATTTAACCAGAGCTGACATTGTGATGTCATAATGCCTACGAGCCAACCTCATCAGTGATGTCACAATGGCTTGACTGTCCTATACTTGGCTCATACTACTACTACTACTATTAAACGTTTCTATAGCGCTACTAGACTTACGCAGCGCTGTACAAATGAACATGAAAAGACAGTCCCTGCTCAACAGAGCTTACAATCTAAATTGGACAGACGAACAGACAGCTAGGGGTGGGGAAATTGCAGTGGTAGGGGTGATAAGTGAGGGTGTTGAGTAAGAGAGTCATGGTTAGGAGTTGAAAGCAGTAGCAAAGAGGTGGGCTTTAAGCCTAGACTTGAAGACAGCCAGAGACTGAGCTTGACGTACTGGCTCAGGGAGTCTATTCCAGGCATAGGGAGCAGCGAGATAGAAGGAACGGAGCCGGGAGTTAGCAGTGGGGGAGAAGGGGGACGACAGGAGACCTATGTGACCTATGAACTATAAAATTGCACTTCCTGGTTGTTGTTGTGGGGGGGGGGGGGGGGGTCCTACCAGCACAGAACCAGCTATCTCTTGCTTTCCCTCTCTGCTTCTCCCAGGCTTTACCCCTCCTTATCCTGACACTAGGGATCCTCTGAGCTTCTCCTAGGCTTTACCTTCCCTACCCCAAACTTGGGAATTCTTTTTGCCTCTCCCCAGCTTTCCTGAGTTCTGTAACTTTTTACCCTTCCTCCACCTCTCTTGACTCCCTTGTTCTAGAACCCCTCCCCCACACTGAAAAAAATATCATGCTGTAACATGCATTTAAGTTGTAGGGAACTGTACCAAGAGAAGAGAATGCAGCCACCCATGCTCCCCAGTGGTGCTAAGCGGATAGAACTGAAATAATTAATCAGAGGGGGGGGGGGGTGCTGTTTGCTGTTACTATGAGGAATACAGCCTGAACTGCCAGGAATCCAGACATGGCTAAACCCAGGGGGAGGAGAGAGAGCTCAGGAAGGGGTGAAAACACTTCCTAGTCCCAGATGGGGGTGAATAGGTGTAGGGAGAGGAGAGAAGAAGTTAGTAGGTGGAAGGAATGCAGCCAAAGGACAATGATGAGAGCAGAGGTAAGAGATGGGAAGAGCAGATGAAGAGAAAACAAAGGAAGGATAGGAGACAGGGGAGTAATTGAAAGAAAAGCAGAGGCGGGTTTAGTAGAGGGGAAGGAGAATGAGATGGAGAATAGATGGAGGGAGAGCATAATAGGAGGTAAGACACAGGGAAGTAAGTGGACGGAGACGAGAGGAAGATTTATAGGATGGAGGAGCAGGTGGAGATTTTATAATATAGAGAAGAGGATAGAAGGGTTAGGAGATGCAGAATGGGTGGCTAGTAAGAGAATACTGGATTAAAAAATGGGGGAGTAAGTGGATCAGAGACTACGTTAGAATATAAAAGAGGAAATGGAGGAGAGGAGGGGTTAGGAAATATAGAAATAGGTTGAAGGGGAGGGCAGAGAAGGATCTGAGAGGGGGGAGAAGAAGTCAGGATATTAGAGAGTAGGTGGAGAGAGGAGAGGAGACCAGGGGAGGGGAATGGTGAGAAAGTGAGGAGGAGAAGGTTAGGATATAAAGGAGCAGATGAAAAGAGACATGAGGAAATGAAGAAGTAAGTGAGAGGAAGGAAGGAAGGAGAGGAGGAGGTAGAACCTGGAAGAAGACTCCTGAGTTTACAGTGATTTAGGATAGAAATTCAGGAGTACTGTTTGGAAGTGTGAGGGAAAAGTGGGTGCATCTAGGAGTATCTCCTTGAAGACAGAGTCAGGAGGCGTAAGAACGAGCATTTCATCTACCCTGTTGTGAGATTTCCAGAGGTTCTTCCACATGGTCCAGGAGTGTCTTTACTTGGGGCCATGAGGCTAGAAATCAGGGACCCTGAGGGCTGACATCACAGAGCCATGTTGACTGATCTTGGTGGCTACTGAGAAAAAATATTATAGTCATAGGGACAGGTGTCATAGTGTTACAAGACTGACCAAAAAGTGACTTTATGTAGCCGTGGGATTAGATCTCAGGGGGGTTGTCTTTTAGCTCATGACACATTGAAACTGTAGGATGCTGGCAAGAGTCTGCAGAAGCTCCCTTCCCAAATCTCTTTGAAGATCGTAGTGTGCCCAAGTCTCAGGGAGAGAGAGAGATGAATGAAACAAGGATCCCTAGTCAGGATATATTTCTGTAGTGATGACTGAGAGGGTGAAGTGGGGTCTGTCTCTCACTTCATCTGAGATTTTGAAGGTGATGATGTCTGTCCTGTTATGGAGTCTTCTCTTTCTGCTGGTGTCTCCTACAACTGCCTCCATCTCCTGGATGTAAGTACAAAACTACAAATTCCAAATCCTTGAAGCCCTCACTGTCAAGGAGGGTCAGGGCCTCTAGTAAGAAATTCCTGCTGTCATTCTTGAAACTGCAGGGAATGTGGAGGGTAAAGAGTTCCTGCTGCCTTTAAGAGGTGGGGAGGGAGGGGTGAATTGGGGGTGCTGAAATCCTGGTTGCCTTCAGGAGACTCTGGAGGGGGGAATGGCGTGTGGGGTGGTGGAATCCTTTCTGCCTTCAGGAGACCGGAGGGGGTGTGGGGTGGTGAAGCATCCCTGCTGCTTTCAGAATACTCTGCGGAGGGGGGCAATTAGGAGTCACTTTTGCCCTCAGGAAACTTTGAGGCATGAGTAGGGTTAGTAAAGTATCACTGCTGCCCACAGGCAACTCAGGGGAATTCCAGGGTGGGAGGACGTATGTATCCTGTATTGTGTATGTCTGCTTGTGTGATCTGGTAAATATGTCTGTTTTAGTGTATATATCTGCGTATCAATATCCATCTTTTTATTGTTTTTATTTCATTATGTATCTGCATGTGTTTCTATATGTGTGTGGTTTAGAAATTAGTGTGTCTGTTTCTCAATGCCTAGGAACCCTGTGTAAGGTCATGTAACACCACCATGCTTCTCTTACTTTTCAGGCACCTGTCCAGGCAGCCTTATCTGCACCTGCAGCAGGACAGGACCCTCTGTGAGAAAGTGAAGAGCTTCAGTGAGGGACAGATACAGCTATGCCGCCGGCAGGTGGAGGCTATGGACTCGGTGAAAAAAGCAGGAGAAATGGCCATACGGGAATGTGCACACCAATTCCAAAAGCGCCGCTGGAACTGCTCCACACTGGACAGCATGCAGGTCTTCGGCAAGGTCATAATGCAAGGTCAGAACTTCAGGGCTTTCATTGTATTTATTCATTGAGATTTATGAACCACCTTTATGACCAGATTCACTCAAGGCACCACCTACAGAGTCCAGTTCTTCCCATCACAGCTGTCAGCCGTGGAGCAGGACCACTTGTAATATAGTTCTCCTTATCCAAGAGTTTCCCCTTATGTGAGGTCAGGGTCCATTCTACTAAAGGATCCACTTTCTTCTAGGTACAAGGGAAGCTGCTTTTATCCATGCAGTAGGTGCTGCTGCTCTTGCTGCTGCTGTGACCGGGGCCTGCAGTCGTGGAGAGCTGCAAAAATGTGGCTGTGACCGCAAAGTGCGTGGAGTCAGCCCAGAAGGTACCAGAAACAGTGCATGGCTATGAGACACAGGGAGGGACAGTGCTGGGCACTGAAGCCCCTCTGTAGAACCCCAGCACAGGGACAGGGGAGGGACTGATGGGGTTGTTTTGTGTTTTCCCCCCAGGATTTCAGTGGTCGGGATGCTCCGATAACCTTTCTTATGGAGTGGCATTTTCACAGGCCTTTGTGGATAACCCCGAGAGGAGTCGTGGAGTCTCCTCCAGCCGGGCTCTAATGAATCTCCACAATCATGAAGCTGGAAGGAAGGTGGGTAGTGAGCAGAGAGTTGCATAGGCCAAAAAAGTATTGGCCAGTAAAGCTATTTTTGAATGTCGGTTAGCAGAATATCCAGAATGAACAGCAGCTATCTGGATGGCATCACTGAATACAGAGCACTGCAGTCTTGTCCAGATAGAGCTATTTATTTAAAACATTACTAGGCAGGTTACAAAATGAACAGATCCAGCAGTTCAGGCCTAATAACAAAGAGGAATTGAAGGTATTTATTTATTTACATATTTTTATTCATCCCACTGAGAAATCTCCTGTGTGAATAACCCCCCCCCCCCCATACATAGAAAGAACAGAAAGGCAAAAATAACCTCCCCCTCCCCCCATATTTAGTAAATGAATGCAGCACTTGGACAGTAAAGAGGGATATACTACAGGTGCTACCTGGATTTTATTTATTTTTGTTACATTTGTACCCCGGCAGGCAATGGAGGGTTAAGTGACTCGCCCAGAGTCACAAGGAGCTGCCTGTGCCGGGAATTTAACTCAGTTCCTCAGTTCCCCAGGACCAAAGTCCACCACCCTAACCACTAGGCCACTCCTCCACTGAGGACGGCTTTTTTACTGTCCAAAGTTATCCAAAGAGGTGCAGAAAATCTCTACTACCTTGTCACTGTATCCAGCTCTGTTTATGTATTTATTTAAATTTTGATTTGGGATTTAATTCAGTATGCCAGTATTTTATGAAGATGAAGGAATAATGTATATTTACAGGTCTAACTTCTTGTTTTGCTGGACTTTGATGTCCACAGACACTTTCTTGCTCCAATCCTGCCTGTGTCTATCTCGTCACATCTCACAATGTTTTAGATTTTCACCCCTACAAGATTTTAAACAGGAGGATTTGTGAATATTGCTCTGTTTCCCTTTTGCAGGCTATCCTTGCCCACATGAAGGTAGAATGTAAGTGCCACGGGGTGTCGGGATCTTGTGAGGTACGCACCTGCTGGAAGGTGATGCCACCCTTCCGTAGGATTGGCGGTGTGCTGCGGGAAAAGTTTGAGGGTGCCAGTGAGGTACAGCAGAGGAAGGTGGGGTCTCGCAAGGTCCTTCTCCCCCGCAACCCACACTTCAAACCCTACACCACCAGTGACCTGGTATACCTCTCTCCTAGCCCAGACTTCTGCCTACCGGATACTCGCAATGGCATTCTCGGGACCAGTGGGCGGCTGTGCAATCGAACTTCCCAGGCTCCTGAGGGCTGTGATATTTTGTGCTGTGGCCATGGATACAACACCACTGAGACTGAAATAGTGGAAAGATGTAGCTGCAAGTTTCGCTGGTGCTGCTCTGTGCAGTGCAAACAGTGTCGACATGTTGTGCAGGTACACACATGCCGCTGATGGAGGGAGAGGGAAAGAATACTGGAACCTTGTGCAGGTGTGCAAGCGGCTTTGATTGAGGAGAGGGGGAGATGAGTAACATACCTTGTGCAGGTACACAAACACTATTTGATGGGGGAGTTTGGGATGAACAACAGAGCCTCCTGCAGGTGCACAAGTGCAAGTGATGGAATGGAGGAAGAAGTGAATAGTGGTACCTCGTGCACGTGCACAAGTGTCAGTGATAGAATGGAGGAAGAAGTTAATAGTACAACCTTATTTAGGTAATGGAGAGCGAGGTGAATAGTGGAACCTCGTGCACGTTGGTGTGGAGAGGAAATTAATACCAGAAACTCATGTTACGTGTGGTTTCCACTGAGGCTGGGGAACGGGTAGAACGGATGTGCAGATGAAGATGGCAGAGCTGGTGCAGGAGAACACAATTGTAAAGGCAGAAACAGCACAGTGAGAGGGAAGGGCACTGCTGGATGGAGTGAAAAAAAAAAAAGCAGACACTGAGGGTTCAGAGTTAATATTTGTTTCTGCTCCTGCTCTAGAATTAAATCACTTCTGATTGTTTCTGTATATTAGACAAAGGTTAATGCACAGCCTGAAAAGACTTTGAAAGAGTTTGTGACTTGTAGAATAAAAATAGTCTGTTAAAATACGAATCTACCTCTTTATTCTCAGAAAGTAAATATGAATTTGCAGAGAGTGAGGGAGAAACACCCTCTATATACCCCCTTCTGAATCTCTCTACTGTGATCATCAATACATTTTATAACCAGTAATAAATGTAAAATATTACAGAAATAAAACCCTGCATGACAAAGTTGGACAAACACTTACCCAGTGATCAACTATAGTCAGCCTGAAAGGAAATTACTGATCTGCAACAAGGGAATTTCTAACTACAAAATTAGAAATGAGAGACCTGATGAAAGAAACCACATCCACAGTGACCTGGTTTGATAAACATAGTAACATTATAGTAGTTGACAGCAGATAAAGAACTATATGGTCCATCCAGTTGCCCAACAATCACATTCATTATCAATGAATGATTAATCCAACAATGCTCTTAACAAACAATATTTTACTTGTTAAATTCAACTTTAAGATGCCCTTCCCTTCCCTTCCCCACTGACTTACATAGCACCCACACTCGTAGCATATGATATGGATGTGGCAAAAATACATAACCTGATCTGTCTTAGCAATTTTGGGGACACAGACTGTAGAAGTCCACCTGGCACTTGCCTTACTTCCCGTGACAGTGGCGTAGCTACGGGTGGGCCTGGGTGGGCACAGGCCCACCCATTCTTGGCTCAGGCCCACCCAGCGGCAGCACCACACTGCTCTCTTTCCTCCTCTCCCCTGTGGCGTCCCGGCATCTGCGTTCCTGCCTCTGAACCCCATCCCTCCCCAGTGTCCACACAGGCATCCTCGGCACCTGCAGCGATTCATTCTTGTTGCTTGCGCCAGCCCCGCAGACTTCCATTTGCCGCATTCTGCCAGACAGGAAATAGGAAATGATGTCAGCAAGGGCAGGACGTTGGGAGATGGAAGCCTGTGGGTCCTGCACAAGCAGTGAGAATGAATCATAGCAGGTGCTGAGGATGCCTGTACGGTATACCAGGGAGGGCCGGGGTTCAGAGACAGGAGCGCAGATGCCAGAATGCCGCGGAGGAGAGGGAGATGTGGGGTAGGTGAAAAATATCTCTGGGAAGATATTTGTGGTGTGGAGGGTGGCAGATTGTCTAATATAGGAAGTTTAATCTCTGGAGTGCTAAGGGTAGTTGGGGTGAGTGGAGAAAGTTAGCACTCCAGAGATTAAACTTCCTATATTAGACAATCTGAAATCCTTGGAGTAAAATCATCAACAAAAAAATGTTTCTAACATAATGTGGACATTGAAAAGAGTGAAATCCTACCTTACCCTGGACACCTTCCGGAACCTAGTATAATCTACTGTGCTCATACACGCAGATTACTGCGACAGTGGTTTTTTAGGTTGTAAGTCTCTAATATTGAAAAAGCTCTAGACTTCCCAAAACACGGCAGCCAGACTAATTTTTGGCAAGTCAAGATTTGACAGCACAACACCTCTTCGAGAGAAGCTTCACTGCCTCCCCATCAGAGAAAGAATTAACTTTAAAGTCCACGCAATGATTTACAAGATATTACACGGAGAAGCCCTCACCTACGTGAATGACCTTATTGTCCTCCCAACCAGGAACAGTTTGAAGTCTTCCTGTACCTATCTAAATTTACACCTCCCCAACAGCAAAGGTGTTAAGTACAAGTCCCTCTACGCATCCAATTTTTCCTTTTCAGGTAGCCAACTTTGGAATGCTCTACCAAGACCAATCCTTACCATTAACGGCCTTCTGCTCTTCAGGAAAGCACTGAAGACCCATCTGTTCAAGGTAGCCTACCCTAACGATCCAACCTAACCAAAGCTTGTCCACATGATTCTTATTGACATTTGTTATATTGACCATGTTCCCATTATCCTTTTTGCTAGCCCCATATCCCTTCCTTTCCATCTTCCTACACCTACCTCCCAACGCTCAATTCCTTCTGCTCCCAATTTCTCCCATGATTAATTTACTTCCGTTAACCCCATTAATTTCACATTTACTACAAACTGTATATTCTTCTTACAACTTTATAAATAAATAAATAAACTGAAGAGTCCTAACCTATTACGCTTTTCCTTATATGAGAGGATTTCCATCCCATTTATCATTTTGGTTGTCCTTCTTTGAACCTTTTCTTATTCTGCTACATCTTTTTTGAGATACGGCGACCAGACCTGAACACAATGCTCAAGGTGAGTACATAAGTAATGCCACACTGGGAAAAGACCAAGGGTCCATTGAGCCCAGCATCCTGTCCACGACAGCGGCCAATCCAGGCCAAGGGCACCTGGTAAGCTTCCCAAACGCACAAACATTCTATACATGTTATTCCTGGAATTGTAGATTTCTCCCAAGTCCATTTAGAAGTGGTTTATGGACTTGTCCTTTAGGAAACCGTCTAATCCCTTTTTAAACTCTGCCAAGCTAACCGCCTTCACCACATTCTCTGGCAACGAATTCCAGAGTTTATACCATGGAGTGATACAGGGGTATTATAATGTCCTTGGTCTTATTTTCCATCCCTTTCTTAATAATTTCTAGCATCCTGTTTGCTTTTTTTTTTTGGCCACCGCTGCTGCACACTGGACAAAAGATTTCAGCATATTGTCTACAATGACACCTAGATCTTTGTCTTGGATGCTGACTCCTACAGTGGACCCTAGCATAACTATGATTTGGATTATTTTTCCACTCTGGAAATTCACAGATCTTTTCTCTTTTATGTTGTTTATTGTTTGTGTTATCTGTCTCATTTTAGCTCCTGTGAAACTGCAAGAGAGAAGTCCTACCCTTCCTCTCCAAAATACTTGAACGCGCCGTTCACAGCCGTTGCATTGATTTTCTCGCCTCTCATACCATCCTTGATCCGCTTCAATCTGGCTTTCGCCCACTTCACTCGACAGAAACGGCATTATCCAAAGTCTGTAATGACCTGTTCCTTGCCAAATCCAAAGGTCATTACTCCATCCTCATTCTCCTCGACCTATCCGCCGCTTTTGACACTGTCAATCACAACTTACTTCTTGACACACTGTCCTCTTTTGGGTTCCAGGGCTCTGTCCTCTCCTAGTTCTCCTCTTATCTCTCCCATCGTACCTTCAGAGTACACTCTCATGGCTCTTCCTCCACCCCTATCCCGCTCTCTGTTGGAGTCCCTCAGGGTTCTGTCCTTGGACCCCTTCTTTTCTCTATCTACACCTCTTCCCTGGGCTCCCTGATCTCGTCTCATGGCTTCCAGTATCATCTTTATGCCGACGACACCCATCTTTATCTCTCCACACCTGACATCACTGCGGAAACCCAGGCCAAAGTATCGGCCTGCTTATCCGACATTGCTGCCTGGATGTCCAATCGCCACCTGAAACTGAACATGGCCAAGACCGAACTTCTTGTCTTCCCACCCAAACCCACTTCTCCTCTACCTCCACTCTCTATCTCGGTTGATAACACCCTCATCGTCCCCGTCTCATCTGCCCGCAACCTCGGTGTCATCTTCGACTCCTCCCTCTCCTTCTTTGCGCACATCCAGCAGTTAGCCAAGACCTGTCACTTCTTCCTCTATAACATTAGCAAAATCCGCCCTTTCCTCTCTGAGCACACCACCCGAACTCTCATCCACTCTCTCATTACCTCTCGCCTTGACTACTGCAACCTACTCCTCACTGGTCTCCCACTTAGCCACCTATCCCCCCTTCAGTCCGTTCAGAACTCTGCTGCACGTCTTATCTTCCGCCTGAACCAATACACTCACATCACCCCTCTCCTCAAGTCACTTCATTGGCTTCCGATCAGGTACCGCATTCAATTCAAGCTTCTGCTACTAACCTACAAATGTACTCGATCTGCAGCCCCTCCTTACCTCTCAACCCTCATCTCCCCTTACGTTCCTACCTGTAACCTCCGCTCTCAAGACAAATCCCTCCTTTCAGTACCCTTCTCCACCACCGCCAACTCCAGGCTCCGCCCTTTCTGCCTCGCCTCACCCCACGCGTGGAACAAACTTCCCGAGCCCATACGTCAGGCCCCCTCCCTCCCCATCTTCAAATCTCTGCTTAAAGCCCACCTCTTCAATGTCGCCTTCGGCACCTAGCCTCTACACCTCTACCCAGGAAATCTAGACTGCACAACTTGACATTTCGTTCTTTAGATTGTAAGCTCATTTGAGCAGGGACCGTCCTTCTTTGTTTATTTTGTACAGCGCTGCGTAACCCTAGTAGCGCTCTAGAAATGTTAAGTAGTAGTAGTAGTAGTAAGTCACCTGAATGACAGAGAACATGAGACAAGAGTTGTCAACCAAGTTCATACCAGACCGGAGCTTGCTGCCCCGGCTTTCTGTGGTATTTTGCAACTACATTCAAAGCGGTTTACATATATACAGGTACTTATTTTGTACCTGGGGCAATGGAGGGTTAAGTGAGTTGCCCACAGTCACAAGGAGCTGCAGTGGGAATCTGAACTGTAAGTTATTTTTCCTTGTTTGATTGCTGCATTAAAGAAGATTTCTGAATCTTCTCATAGTGAGTTCTATTCTCTAGTTTATCTTTCATGCCAATCACACCCAATAAAAAGGCAGAACACCCAGTCAGTGGCATAGCAAGGGCGGGGCGGTGGGGGCGGTCCACCCCAGGTGCATGCTGCTGGAGGGTGCAGAGAGTAGCCGCGCGCCTGTCGGCTCCGCTGGTTCTCTGCTCCCTCTGCCCCGGAACAGGTCCTGTTCCGGGGCAGAGGTAGCAGGGACCCAGCGGAGCTGACAGGTGCGCGGCTGTTCTCTGCACCTGGGGGGGGGGGGTCATGCTGCACCCTGGGTGGACGGACGCCGCTGTGCCCGGAGGGGGGGTGCGCAGCGGCGATTCGCCCCGGGTGGCAGCCGACCTAGGATCACTACTGCACCCAGTTGTAAATGTCACCGCACACCACTGATCATGTTATGAGTGGTTTAACAAACAAAACAAAGGAAACCACAGCTGTATTGACTTTTAAATCCTTTGGGAGAAAAGACCTTATATGACAGCGTAATAGCTGATACCAACTGCAGAGTTATAATGTCCAAAGTCTCCAAAAAACTTTTAGATCATTTGGATGGCCACAAAACCTTGTCAAAACATTCTTATAATCAAGCAACACTTAGCTCTTCAATCCCTATGAGGATCATCATTTCACCAGAGGTTGCTTGAGAGGAGAAATGAAGACTGCTGCTTGAATTTGTTGGCCCAGTCCATATAACATGAAACTCTGTATCCAGCTGATTTTGCAAATACTTTTAGCAAAACCTAGGTATGTTTTGACAAGATTTTGCGGCCATCTTTTTTGGTTTGCATAAGCAGTGTAAGTAACAAACGTAAATGAAATCCTCATCCTGCAGAACCATCTTCCGGGTTGCCATATCTGGAGGGCATCTTCTGAGATAATTTTGCTTTGTTATTTTGATATTGCCAGATCATGACCATTTTTTAATAACATTGCCTCAGAATGATCTCCAGACATACCAAATCACATGCATTTGGCCCTCCTCCAGCTGTGATGCCAAAGTTCCCTCCTCTCATGCATTCATGGAGGACAGATTTTTTTTCCTACTGCACAAGCATTCTAGTCTCCTGCCAAAGTCAGCTGGCCTCACCCAGAAAAAATCTCTCTCCCCAAAGCCTCCCACTGCCTACCCCCTCCCACAAACCTAGTCGAACGATGCCCTGGTGGTCTAGGGTAGGGCGGACAGCAGCGATCCCTAGTCGCTGCTTCCCATGCCTGCTCTACAGTTCTAAATGGTGGACTACCATGAGAGGTTACAGCTGCCATTTTGAGTCTCAGAGCCGGCACTAGCTGGGGCGAGGCAGAGTCCTGAGAGCCCATCAGGCAGAGGGAATGGGATAAGATGCTATTGTGGTGGGGGGGGGGGGTGGAGAGGGTGACTGGGGCTGTATCGGGGGAAGAGGCAAGGAGGGAGAGGGGTGCTGTATCAGGGGAAGGGGCAAGGAGGGAGAGAGGTGCTGTATCGGGGATGGGGGCACAGAGGGGAGAGAGGTGCTAGAAAGGAGGTCAGGTAGGGAAGAGAGAGATCCAATGAAGGGAGCGAGGAAAGAAGAGGGTGCGGAAAGGGAAAGAGGTGCTGGACTTTTTTGTGTGTGTGTGGGGGGGGGGGGGGGGGGGAGGAGGACAAGAAAAGAGAGAGGTGCCAGGACCTGCAGGGAAAGAAGGGAGAGGTTGTGGTCCTGCAAAGGGGAGATAGAGAGAGGAACAGTTGCTGGACCCCTGGGGGGGGGGGTAGATGGAAGAGAGAGGGAGAGATGCTGGCACATGCTGGGGGTGGGGGGGGGGTGTGGAATAAGGACACAGAACAGTTACCTTGGACACAGCAAGAATAGGGACATAGAGATGGGGAGAAAAGAAGTGGCAAATGGACAAGGAGACTCTGGCATCATTGGCCTTAAATCTCCAGCTTTGGAACGGGCGACCCTTGGCATCTCCGGATCTCTCCTGTCCTCCTGGAACTGTCTACACTGTTATTATATTCACACAGCATTGTGCAAATACTTCCTTAAACCGAGCCAGCACAGGAGGGAAGGAGGCCAGTGAGTTCCTGACCCATTCTGCGATCCTCAGGAGCTACAATCCCTATTGGGCACAGGAGGGGATTGGAGCCCTTTCTTGTGCTCTGGCTCTTTAAAACCTCCTGCACCTTTAATCACTCCGTCTGCCTGAGACAGCGCGCGAGTGCGTCTGGTGGGTGACGTCACGGGCATCAGGGAGCGCGCTCCCCGCCCCGCCCCGCCCCGCCCGGAGCTACGGTCAGTAGTACAGTACTGCAGAATAGCAAAGGGGAGAAACTGCAGCAGCGCCGGAGTCCGAATCCCAGTGCAGACATGTGAGTGCTGAGGAAGGGGGCAAAGGGTGCAAAAATCTACTGTCAGGAGGGAGGGTGCGGGAGAGGCATAAGGACAGTGTCTGTCAATGCAATATCCGTGCAGGGCGGGGGTTACTGCGACAGTGCCATCCCGTGTAGGAGGATGAGGGGTGGATATGGGGCAGTGGTGGAGAAGACAGACATGTGCCACCCAATGCATCGGCATTCAGGGAGGGAGAGAGAGAGGGGGGGGGGGGATACAGAGCCAGTGCCATGCCATTTCGTACAGGAGGTGAAAGAGGTAGATATAGGACTGTGCCATCCTGCGCAGGAGGAGGAAGGGGTAGATATAAAGCAGTGCCACCCCATGCAAGGAAGGATGGAGGAAACAGGTGGTACCATTTTGTGCAGAGAAGACAGATATAGGGCGGTGCCACAAGGGCGGGGGTATGGATTAAGGAGACTGTGCCATGTCATCCTGTGCAGGAGGGGGTAGATATAGGGCAGTGCCTTCCTGTGTAGGAGGATGAGGGGTGGATATGGGGCAGTGGTGGAGAAGACAGACATGTGCCACCCAATGCATCGGCATTCAGGGAGGGAGAGAGAGAGGGGGGGGGGGGATACAGAGCCAGTGCCATGCCATTTCGTACAGGAGGTGAAAGAGGTAGATATAGGACTGTGCCATCCTGCGCAGGAGGAGGAAGGGGTAGATATAGGACTATGCCATCCTGCGCAGGAGGAGGAAGGGGTAGATATAAAGCAGTGCCACCCCATGCAAGGAAGGATGGAGGAAACAGGTGGTACCATTTTGTGCAGAGAAGACAGATATAGGGCGGTGCCACAAGGGCGGGGGTATGGATTAAGGAGACTGTGCCATGTCATCCTGTGCAGGAGGGGGTAGATATAGGGCAGTGCCTTCCTGTGTAGGAGGATGAGGGGTGGATATGGGGCAGTGGTGGAGAAGACAGACATGTGCCACCCAATGCATCGGCATTCAGGGAGGGAGAGAGAGAGGGGGGGGGGGGGGGGATACAGAGCCAGTGCCATGCCATTTCGTACAGGAGGTGAAAGAGGTAGATATAGGACTGTGCCATCCTGCGCAGGAGGAGGAAGGGGTAGATATAAAGCAGTGCCACCCCATGCAAGGAAGGATGGAGGAAACAGGTGGTACCATTTTGTGCAGAGAAGACAGATATAGGGCGGTGCCACAAGGGCGGGGGTATGGATTAAGGAGACTGTGCCATGTCATCCTGTGCAGGAGGGGGTAGATATAGGGCAGTGCCTTCCTGTGTAGGAGGATGAGGGGTGGATATGGGGCAGTGGTGGAGAAGACAGACATGTGCCACCCAATGCATCGGCATTCAGGGAGGGAGAGAGAGAGGGGGGGGGGGGGGATACAGAGCCAGTGCCATGCCATTTCGTACAGGAGGTGAAAGAGGTAGATATAGGACTGTGCCATCCTGCGCAGGAGGAGGAAGGGGTAGATATAGGACTATGCCATCCTGCGCAGGAGGAGGAAGGGGTAGATATAAAGCAGTGCCACCCCATGCAAGGAAGGATGGAGGAAACAGGTGGTACCATTTTGTGCAGAGAAGACAGATATAGGGCGGTGCCACAAGGGCAGGGGTATGGATTAAGGAGACTGTGCCATGTCATCCTGTGCAGGAGGGGGTAGATATAGGGCAGTGCCTTCCTGTATAGGAGGATGAGGGGTGGATATGGGGCAGTGGTGGAGGAAACGGGTGGTACCATCTCGAGAGGAGAAGACAGACGTGTGCCACCCAATGCAATCGGCATTCAGGGAGGGAGAGAGAGGGGGGGATACAGAGCCAGTGCCATGCCATTTCGTACAGGAGGTGGAAGGGGTAGATATAGGACTATGCCATCCTGCGCAGGAGGAGGAAGGGGTAGATATAAAGCAGTGCCACCCCATGCAAGGAAGGATGGAGGAAACAGGTGGTACCATTTTGTGCAGAGAAGACAGATATAGGGCGGTGCCACAAGGGCAGGGGTATGGATTAAGGAGACTGTGCCATGTCATCCTGTGCAGGAGGGGGTAGATATAGGGCAGTGCCTTCCTGTGTAGGAGGATGAGGGGTGGATATGGGGCAGTGGTGGAGGAAACGGGTGGTACCATCTCGAGAGGAGAAGACAGACGTGTGCCACCCAATGCAATCGGCATTCAGGGAGGGAGAGAGAGGGGGGGATACAGAGCCAGTGCCATGCCATTTCGTACAGGAGGTGGAAGGGGTAGATATAGGACTATGCCATCCTGCGCAGGAGGAGGAAGGGGTAGATATAAAGCAGTGCCACTCCATGCAAGGGAGAATAGAGGACAGATATAGGGCAGTGCCACAAGGGCAGGGGTATGGATTAAGGAGACTGTGCAGGAGGCGGTAGATATAGGGCAGTGCCTTCCCGTGCAAGGGGAGTAAATATAGAGTAATGTCATCTTCAGCCAGGGTGGAGGGAGGAATTGGGCACTGCCATCTCAGGTGAGGAAGAGACACATAGATCAGTGCCATCCAATGCAATTTGCATGAGAGAGGAGGTGGGTGGTGGGATTAAAGGACTGAGCCATACTGTCCAGTGAGAGGATAGATATAGGGCAGTGGGGAGGGGGGTAGATATAGCATAGGGCCACCAAATGCATTTTCAGTGGAGGAAGGGGGGATTGCATGGACAGTGCCATCCCACCCACTGAGAAGTAGGTATAGGGCAGTGCCATCTTGTGCAGGAGGAAGGGGGGGTAGATATAGGGCAGTGCCATCCCATGAATTAAGGAGATATGGTGTATTGCCAGCCGAGGGGTGGGGGGACACTAAAGAGACACTGCCATCCCCACAGGCAGTACCATCCCAAGTGGAGGAGGGGCATTGCCAGCAATGTGACCATTCTTACATACCTGTGTAAATAAAGGAGTCTCTGCCCTTGATACTGTGTGTGTGATTATGTAAATAAGGGAGTCTTTGCCTCTGATTGTGTGATTGTGCGAGCAGTTCTGTGCCTTTGATACAGAGTGTCAGGGGCGTAGCCAGACACCCAATTTTGGGTGGGCCTGGGCCCAAGATGGGTGGGCAGAAGAACTCCACCTTGTCCCACAAATGATTTGGTCTCTCCCTCTGTCGCCTGCATGCCATATGGTCTCTCAAACATCTCCCCTCCTCGTATACCTTTTAAATAGCAGATTTTCACTTTCAGCGAGCAGCAACAAATACACACTGCTCATGTTGGCCCCACAGCCTTCCCTCCAATACAACTTCCTGTTTCCGCATAGGTCCCACATTAGAGGGAAGGCTGTGGGGCCGGTGCGAGCAGTATAACAGCTTAGCAGGTGTGTATAGCACATATGAGTTTATTTTATTTTTGTTACATTTGTACCCTGCACTTTCCCACTCATGGCAGGCTCAATGCGGCTTACATGGGGCAATGGAGGGTCAAGTGACTTGCCCAGAGTCACAAGGAGCTGCCTGTGCCGGGAATCGAACTCATCTTGTTGGGCAGACTGGATGGACCGTGCAGGTCTTTTTTTGCCGTCATCTACTATGTTACTATGTAAAGGGTGATGGTCTTGATACTCTACCTCTCTGTGGTACAACCAGAACGGGTTACATTTGTTATATACAGGTATTTTCTCTTCCCCTAGTGGGGCAATGGAGGGTTAAGTGACTTGCCCAGGATCAGAAGGAGCTAAAGAGGGGAGAGGTTCAAAACTCACAAATGTGCTTATTATCTTCTTATTATAAATTGCCATATGTGGTAGCCGATTACCCATTTTCCGTCACTTCATTACATTCACTGTAAACAATCAACAATAGCGGAAAGAAGTTAAAATCTAATACAACCAATAACACTCTCCCAAAATAAAATATAAGAAGCCAATGAGAAAAAGGCACTTTTAAACAGAAATAGGAGGGAAAAAGCCTCAGAGCCTCACCTGTAAATATGACCAGGCTTTATGGGCTTAAAAATCCTCCCATTCAATTTCACTAGTGATCTGTGACTTAAAATATTCAAATACAAAAATAAACCACTTCCAACTTTTCTTTGCATAAGTTACTGAAGAATTGGGCTCACCAGTTTCTGTTTAAATGTGCCTTATACTGATTAGTGAGCACATTATCTTCTTATATTTTATATTGTTTTGAGAGAGTGTTAGTGGTTGTTCTTCATTACATTTATCCATCATTGACTGGTATTGGGTGAACATTTCACAATTATTTGGTCTATGCTGCCCTCTAATGGATATGAAAGAAACAGCACTGTCTCCTCACTGAGCTGATGAAGGAAGCAGAGCACCTGAAAGTAGAAATGTCTCATCTACAACATGTGGTTGCCATGTTAGTTTACTTGAATGAATATGTACAGATAATGATCAACAAACAATACCTTATTAAGGAAGCTCTTGTAATGTTCCTATAAGGTTCTAGACCTCATACAAGCAAGCCCTCACCCCCTTAGTTCCACGACTCAAGGTTGACCCCTGTGTAATAAGATGTTTCCCTAGTAAGACTTCCTTTCTCCTGAAAACTTTGAATTGATAGGCAGCTGGCAGCTTAACTGCATTTGTTCTGACTTTTGCTTGTTTCCCGTTATCCTCTGGGAGTTTTAAAGTTGTAAACATTCTGCAGTGTCATTGGTCAGAAAACTACTATGTGCCTTGATTGTTCCTTCAGACACAGCCCATGGAGGACCAGTATCCTTCAGTCCTGACTTGGGAATACAGAAGGTAGAGATCTGTACCAAGGCCCCTGTCCATGCTTTACACATCCTGAGACAGTCTATCCTGAACCTTTCTAAGGACTGTGTGACTCCTGGGTTTTGAGAGGGTCTTGGTGTCCCTAGAACCCACCAGAAGGTCATTTACAGGTGGGAGTCCAGTTGTTGGGCAGGGGTGCCAGTGTACTTCGGAGTACCATGAGGCCGTTGTGTGAGAGGTCGTGGGAGACAGCCGCTAGGAGCAGCAGCGAGTGGGTTTCATTCCTGCCCCCATCGACCCCAATAGACCACCATGGACTTTAGGTAGGCTCAGGGGGTGCTACTGTGAGTGGAGGGGGGAAGTTCTTACAGATTTTGGGGGGTCTTGCTCATTGAAGGGGTGGGGGGTGGGATGGAGGATTGGAGAGGGCTTTATCTTGTTTTGGTGGGGGGGGGGGCAGAATTGGGGGGGGGGGGGGAGCAGAAGGTATCAGAGGGAACCCACATCCCTTATGCAGGTCCTGGACAATATTTGGCTGGGACCTGCCTAAGCTTCTGCAGCCAGCATGTAAAAAATTAGCCCCGGATATTCAGTTCAGGCTCGTCCTGATCAGCAAGATAGACTTATGTGACATGAAGATTGTACCTTGCTGGCTGCATATGTTCCAAATGTCGCCCCTGTGTCTTAATAGGAAATTTGAGATGTCTTTGGGGAGAAATTTGAGAACTTATTTATGGCAAGGGAAAAGAACTTGCTTTCTGCTATTGGTACTCATGACATCAAGGGATCTACTTAATTAAATGGTTGACTAGCTGCATTCGTCACATAAATGATTGGTTTAGAGGCACAGTGGATTTCACTGACACCGATGCTGAAACTACCTTAACTCAGTAAAAACATTTTACCATTCTTCCTCCATCTTTAAACCATTACTAGCAACTTGGGGGAGGGGTGCAAGGAACTCCATTACTCACCACCAATTATTTCATTTTTACCACTTCATAATAATTCAAAGTTTATTCCTGGCTCAACTAACAAAACGCTTTAGATCTGGGAAAGGAACGGAGTCTGCTATTTATATCATGTGTTGGATGATGAAGGGGAAATTAAAAAGTTCCAAATTTTAAAGGAAGAGTTTCACCTGCAATTCAAGGATAAATTTGCCTATCTTCAGCTCCAGCTCTGTATATCTAGCTTAAAACCTACTCATTTGGTCATGGATGTCCAAGAGACGTAACCACCGCCTATACCTTTGATTTTCAGCTCAAAGTTCCCTTACTTACCATCGGAAATACCATGTCCAGCAATTCTCTCTTCCCTCCCCTCCCATCCATGTCCAGCAATTCTCCTCTCTCCTGCCCTCCTGCCCTCCCATCCATATCCAGCGATTCTCCTCTCTCCCCTGCCCTCCCCTCCCTTCCATGTCTAGTGATTCTCTTTTCCCTCCCCTCCCCTCCATATCCAGTGATTCTCCCCTGCCCTCCCCTGGCATTCATGTCCAGCGATTAATCTTCCCCCATCTTCCCCTGCTATCCATGTCCAGTGATTCTTCCTCCCCCCACCTATCCTCCTCCCCTGCCCGCCTGCTTGAGAGTCCGGACCCCAGCCAGCATCAGCCAGTGGAGCGATTAAGAGAGGCTGTCGGCATTGGGGCCTTCCCTCTGCGAGTCCCGCCTACTTTGTTTCAACTTCCTGTTTCCGCATAGGCGGGACTCACAGAGGGAAGGGCCTGACACCGGCAGCCTCTCTTAGCTGCCAAGTCGCTAAAGAAGAGAGTCATGGGGGAGAGGGGAGCGAGCAGGACTCGTCGGGGAAAAAAAAGGTGCCTATATGCTGTACCAACACAAAAAAAGCCCTGGTTTTAGTTGAACTCGATTGCATTGTTACACTTGTTCTCAACATATTTTGTTTGTACTCTGCTTTGATGTTTTCTTTACAACAAGTGGAATATCATGTGTAAATACATAAATAAGTGTGATGCCATGATTAGCAGAGGCCTGTGTCAGCTCTGTGCTTGTGAAGAGAAACTAACTTTACACATCTTCAGGCATTGTTACTCTGATACATACCCTGCGTCCATATTAACACATGTTCAGGAGTGTATGTCTGCCTCTCTCTACATTGTATTTTCCATTTCCAGGTCTACTTCCCCTGTCGGCCCAGCCTCTGCAGGACCCGATGCCGGCACACCTGCTGGGCCTCCTCCTAACCTGACCAGTAACAGAAGGACGCAGCAGGCACAGGCTCAGGTGGAAGAGGTGGGAGGTTCAGTCCAAAATTAGTTCTGCATTGCCTGAGTTTGGGAGTGTGCTAGTGATTTGTGCCAAGGGTAGAGAGGGTCAGGTTGGTGGAGGGATGGTGCTACATGCTTAGCACATAAAGAGGGACATTTCAAATATGATGTTTAAGTCAGGCTTTGGATGTTTTGCGCTAAACAACCCAAATCCGAATAGGAAATATAGCCATTTAAAAAAAAAAACAGCAAAACATCTATTTTGTGTTTTCGAAAATCACGTTAGATGTTTTTGTGCTCTGTGTAATTATCTTGTTGGTTCATTTTTGAAAAAAAAAAAAGTCCAAGTGCAACACGCACAAAATCAAGCCATTGGGATGTAGGAGGAGTCAGCATTCTTAGTAGACTGGCCACACAGACATCCCAGCAGACCAGTGGGGCCCCCTAGGGGACACTGCTGTGAACTTCATATAAAAGCTCTCAGGTACACATCTCACTGTTACCCCCTTGTCTGCTAAACCCACCACTCCCAACTGTGCACCACAACAATACCTCTTATGGGTGAAAGGGGCACCTGTATGTGGGTACAGTAGGTTTTTGGTGAGTTTGGGAGGGCTGACACTTTCCATCACAAGTGTAACAGTCAGAGTGGATTATGGGCCTGGGTCCTCGTCTCCTCACTAGGCTACTCCAGAGACCTGCTTGCTACACTAAAAGGACTGGCTATAATATCTGAGGCTGTCATAGAGGCTGATATATAAGGTTGCTTTTATATCTTTGGGGGTGGGAGGGTGTCAGTGACCACTGGGGGAGTAATGAGAGGACATTCCTTTATTCCTCCAGTGGTCATCTGGTCATTTTTTGTGGCTTAGCTGTTATTAAAACAGGTGTAGCTCAAAACATCTTAGTTTTAGTCCTGGACATTTTCAATTTGTTCCATTATGACTGGAAAATATCCAGGTTTTGTGTCCATTGAGTTTGCTCTTCCTGTTCTCAGGTTGCAGACATCGTACGGGTGAACATAGATAAAGTTATGCAGAGGGATGAAAACCTATCTGAAATGGATGACCGTGCAGACAGGCTGGTACAAGATGCATCATTATTTGCAAGCAGCGCTGCAAAATTAAAGAGAAAATTCTGGTGGAAGAATTGCAAGGTACGAGTAATGTCTGCCTCTGTCCTCGGGAAGGGGGTGGGTGGGAGGCAGCAGAGGGCTGGACATGATAGTCAGTGATAGACTTGGGGATGCGATCTGAGATACTGGGAGATAATGTGATTCCCATGACTCCATGCCCTAAATTACTTTAACAGAGTTGGAGATGAGAGCTGAGACAGGGAACTGCAGACCTGCCAGTTGGTTCTTATTCTTCTAATGTCCAACAGGGAGGGTTTGGGAGAATCTGAAGTCTTGAGGAAAGGCTGGGAAAGGGATTCTCTGGGGAATGGGACACAGTTCTGGTGAATTTAACCCTCTTTTTCTCTCTGCAGATGATGATTATAATGGGAGCCATATGTGCTATCATGGTGGTGATCATTATAAGTGAGTTCACTGGGGGCTGCTGAGAGTGGGGGGGGGGGGGAGGGGATTAAAATGTGCTTGGTTGGGTCATAGACAAAGATGTCACCCCTAGTGTGGGAGAGACCATAAATGAGAGGGAAGGAGATAACATTTGTCAATGGGGCTATGTGGGTGAAAAGGGAGACTGTCCCCTCCCAGTGTAGGACACAGGGGGATCTCTGGGGTTAAGTGCTAATTTGTTTTTGGGGAGAGAGTGTGGTATGAGTGCTAAGTTCTTTTCCTGTAACTCTGTTCTCTCTTCCATTGTTTTTCTTTCGGTCTACAGTTTACTTTAGCACTTGAAAATGCTTGAAGAACCTCCGTCTTCCCTTTCCACCGTTCGTCTGATGTCACTTCCTCTTTCACTTCCTTGTCAGCAATATTATCTGCCTTATCTATTTTTGCTTTTTTATTATTTGATTCTGCCTTTGTATTTTCAGCCAAGCTTGGTGTTTTAAAAATAATGTTATTTCTACATATGTATTTATTTTTCTACTCTTTTGAGAAAAGAATTTCGAAATTAATTTTCCTGCTTTGAATAGATAAGAGGTGGTCATTTTGGATTTAGAAGCAGGAAGTTGGCCAGCGACCATTTTGAATCAGAATTCATAAAGAAAAGGTTTTTTTTCTAATGGAGTTGTCATGACCAGTGAAGAAGCAGGAGATTCTCTCTGATGCAAGATTTCCATTCTGTAGGTAAATTTATGATTCTGCGAGAGGGCCTTCTGTAGGTAGGGTACTAGTCTTGCCAGTTATTATGATTCCTATTAATTGAGGACTTGTGTATGCCAGAGAATGCCCTAAAGATTCTGCCAGAGGTGCCTTAAAGTCCACAGGAGTGAAGGGGGACAGGGCACTGTCTGTAAGATAAGAGACCTTGCCACAGCCATCTGTCTCTCTCAGGGTTGGGGGAGTAGATCCACCTTTATAATGCTCCCTACTCTCTCTCTCACCAGCACTGCTATAGGACCCTGAGAAGGAGGAGTCCCTACTCATTTTCTAATCCTAACATCTGGGATACTGTGCATGTGTCCACACCGTACACCACCACCCTGTGTAGATTCTGAGACTGTCGGGATCTGTTGAGGGAACGCTGGTGTTACGTATGAAACCCTGAGGAGAGGGAACGTGATAAGGATGGTGTTTACTCTTCCTTATTGGAAGTGGTCGTTATAAACACTTTTGTGCCAAACTCTCTCTTCAGAATTTACGGGTAAAAGATAGATCAGTCTTTGTCCCTTCCCTGTCTCCATCCCTCATCAACCTTTTGGGTGGGAACGGACGAATATTGCCTCTGACCCAAGGTAGATCCTTAGTTCAGATCATTAAATGAGAGTCTCTTCTTTCCCACCTGGTTTGAAGTAAAACATTCCAGGCTTTTGCCCTGTTGCCTCCCATAGAATTTTGTGCTTTGACCCTCACCCTCTGGTTCTTTCGTGGGGAGGGGTCCAGTCTTGCCTTTATGATCTACCTGATGTGCTCTGACTGAAGGGGAGCTGCTCTAAGCAAACGTTTAGCCTTATTATATCTCCTTCAATTAAGTATCAGGTCCCTAATTTTACCTCCCCCTCCCCCCAAGACATCATGCTTTTACCTATTATACTGTGTTTTGTGTGTATGTGTGCATCACATACACACACACACACAAATAATGAGAACGGTTTCCAAAATTTCCCCCCTTCCTGCCCATCAAATTAGAGCAGTGGTTCCCAGACCTGGTCCTGGAGGCAGCCCAGCCAGTCAGGTTTTTATTATTATTAGCAATTGTATAGCGCTACCAGACGCACGCAGCGCGTGAATGAATATTCATGAGAGATATTTGCATGCAGTGGAGGTAGTGCATGCAAAGTCTCTCTCATGAATATTCACTGTGGATATCTTGAAAACCTGACTGGCTGGGCTGCCTCCAGGACCAGGTCTGGGAACCACTGAATTAGACATTGACAGTTCTTTGAGTTTATAAGGGCTGATAAGCATCGGTCGTTTCGCATTGACTTCAGCTGCCCTCTGCTGCCTTAGGCAACAGCCTGTCTTGGTTAGTGCTTGGGCCAGTCCTGTTCGCATGTGGTTCAGAATCAGCTCAGGCTTCTGTTTCCTTCGAGGAGGGGGGGCCGGGAGTTAAAATGTAATATGTTCAGTGATTCTTGTGTCTTTAGATCAGCCAGAAACATTGGAGTCACTTTTCAGTTCTTCTTCTTGACTGTTGGTTCATTTTATGTTTTTACCTGTTCACACGATGCACGAGCTAAAAATGTAGCAGAAAAAAATGTAGTCATAAATATGTTAAAACCTAGAAAAATCTCTTTTGCACTTTGTTAGCTTATACATACTTTTTGTCTGACTTTATTGCACATGTATTGAAAATGTACAGAGAGAATAATATATAATATTTAAAGGCAATTGCATATGATTAAGGCATGTTCGTGTCTCCCCCCCCCCCCCCCCCAATAAATTTTACCTGGAAAAAGCTGGTCAATGTCACTGTTTCACTGCTCACACGGAAGAGAATGGTGCAAGATAAAAGGAGACGGGTGATTGGTGCATTTTATCGGAGTAACTGTATAACAGGCCAGGAAGATGCTTCTATGTCAAACACTGGCAGAAATGCTACAGAAATGGGGTTAGATTGTGAGAACTGACATTTACGCCGGCTTGACATTTCTTCTAAAACACGTGACCATCTCTGGAAAAAAGTGACTAAAGAAATCAGAAATAAAAAATATGAGATTTTAATTAATTTTGTTGGAGGAAACAATTTGTAATACAACAGTTCAAACCCCGTCCTTTTATGTGAAAAAATAAAAAAATTTACAGAAGTTCAAAGGTAACTTTTTCATAATGCTTACGGACCCATGAAGAGAAAAATCGGCCCATCCTGTACATTTTGGATCCTCTACTTCAGTCACTTTTTCCCAAAGGTGGACACATATGTGCATAAACTGACTGTTCCCACACTCTGACGAAACTCCTCCCTGAACAGGCTTCGCTACCCACACTCACCTTCTTGCACAATGTAGAGATCTGAGGTGTGACCTCATTTCATAAAAGATCTTTTAGGCTTGAAAAACCTTATAAAATTACCTGATATATTTCATAAAGTGGCAAAGCCTCAAAGTTAAAATGATGGACACTGTATAATATCCTGTAATAAGCAGTTATAACGCAAAACACACAGAGATATGATGATAATCAGCAGGTATATTTGGCAACACGGAATAACCAGAATCTATATGCTAGTAAGTATAGCCCCTTAGGCAGTCACACATGCAGAATCTGGATAGGCATCGAAGAACCATGAGCAGTAATAATTTCCTTCTGTACTGTGCAAAATCCAAAGTCAGAGGAAAGAGAAAATCAAAGGGTTTGCATTCAAGAATGAGCAATATTTTATAGACCTCCATCATATCTCCCCATAGCTGTCTCTTCTCCAAGCTGAAAAGCCCAAGCTGCTTTACCCTTTCATTACACAGTTCTTAAGAATGGGCAACAGTCTTCAAGTTGGCCTGCCAACTTGTGCTGTTCCACAGGGGTCACCTCTTTCCCCACAATTATTCAATATATTAAGCCCTTTACTGAAGTTTTTGGAGACCTTTAATATTTTTTCACTAAGTTATATTTGTATTGTGTCCAGGGTCAGACACTTTAAATGATACAATTCAGAATGTACAATGCTTGATTACGGTGGTTGAACACTGGGCAAAAACTAATTTTGTGAAATACTCAGAAGACCACACTTTTATGGTTTGGTGACCAGTTACAGCAAGTCAACCAATATATCTTTAAGTTCTGTGAAAGAAAAATCAAATGAATTTCAAACGCCATTAAAAGCAATAGTAGAAGGTTATTAGAAATAATGGATTGCCTATTCATGATCCATCTGTAAAAAGTCAAAAGCTGTTCCAATTGGATAGGCAATTCCTTAAAAGGTGGAGGACTTATTTGACAGCTTTTTAATTTACTTGAAAGCATCCCACATGTAGATATAAATATCATAAAATCAAAACTGAATATCACTAAAACAACTTCAGAAATTATTGTAGCTGGTGGAAACAGCAATAATAAAGGCTGTATTTTGTGCTAATTTCTCTACACAATACAGTAATACATGGCCAAATTTCAGTGACGCTATCCTTTTACTGATGGGTTCATATCAACTGTTGTTGTAATCTGCTTTTGGAAGCCTGGTGTTATAAAGTCTGGAAGTAAAATTAAACTCTTTTTTTCATTGGGGCACATGGAATCAATCACATATTCACCTAATTTCTTTTGTACAAATGGATTATACTGTTTTGAGCATGTTTCAGGGAGAAGTGGTTTTCGTAAGTAAAAATAATAAAAATAAATATTCTCTTTCATGTAGATCTCTCATTTGTTTAAACATAAATACATGGGCTATAAGCCTATACAGTCCATTGGTTTTCTTATATTTTGTCCTTGTGATGACTTATACTGTGCCAAAACTGGAACCACAGTGAGACAATAATAGAATTCAGTAAAATCCAAAATTTATTAATTAACATTATAATTGTGTTGGCATTTGGGTATTAACTGAGAAAATGCTGTTGAAAACGGACTTGAAGAAATATATATCACAGAACTGGAAAATATTGGCACATTTAGACTGACTCTGGACTTCAGCATGAACTATCTCTGTCCTATTTAATATCTTTCTTTTAAATAGTAGTAATAAACAGTATAAAGTGCATTTTTATAATATACCACTGCATTCCACAAACCAGAAGGAGCAAGTTCCCACAAACCATCTTTCTAGTTTGATCTAGGCACAGGAAACAAAAAAAAAGATTTTAAATGATCCCAAGTTTCAACCTAATTTGTTTAATGTGGGATAGAATTGCCATAAATAAATAAATAGACAGAAACGCTGAATGTTGAGTTGAGCACTTGATTCTCATAACGCTTTTAGTGGCCCTTTAACAGGAGAAAAAAAAAATCTGTATGACTATGACACAAGCCAGGGTGTCCCTATAACCAGTCCCTGCAAATGATACCCTGATTACGATTAATAACAAATTATCTAAGAAAAGTTAGTCTGTTATTATACTTCCTCTGTGTAGATCAGTACACAAGCTGGCATGTTTGAAAATATAAGTGAGATTAAATAAAAAATGCTACCAACAATAAAGAATGACAACGTGGATGCTGCATCTCGTAGGTTTCTTTTCCTTTGTTTTGAGTGTACGCAGAACGACGGCCTCGCGGGGCAGGGGAAACAGAGACTAACCTAAGTGACTTCAACTTTTAAACGTTATGCCGTCTCTTTGTTCCAATCCTCAGCCGTTCTGTTTCGTCTGTCTCTTTATCTCTGCCTCGTTCTGGTCCTCCAATAGCAGCTCTCTCAGTGCGTTCCAAAGTGTCATTCCGGGGCTCCAATAGCAGCCCTCATTCTAGGCCAAGCCTTATTCTGGTTCTCCAATAGTAGTAGGTCTCAGTGAGTTCCAATCCAAGCCTCATTCTGGTCCTCCCATAGGTTGTCTGTCTCTGTGCGTTCCAGGCTTGACTCTAGTGTCCCCACAGGCCACATGTTTTGTCTCTCTTTCTCTTTTTTGTCATGTGCAGTGTTTGATTCCAGAGGTTTTCTTCTTGGTTGGAGTCGATTCCTTTCCTTTCCCAACGTGAGGACGGCTGCTAAGCAGAGTTTGGAAGCAAGAGAACAAGGTGCAAGAGTAATCGACCCGTCTGTTGTAAGGTTCAAAGCAGCTCAACTAACATTTCCAGTGGTTGTTCTTTTTCACCTTCCGCACATGCCTCCTGCTGTCTTTCTCCTCCTTCCACTCCCCCTGCCTTTCTTTCTTTCTTTCTTTCTCCAATCCTCCAGCATGTGCCTCTACCTGTTATCCAGGATTTGGTCACTGTAACAAAATCTCGCCTCCCCCACCCCCCCCCCCAAAAAAAAACCCCCCAACAACCTTAAGCATGAGTACAAAGTAAGTTAAAACAGTTGTCTTTGGCACTAAATAAAATATAGGTTCATGTGGCAGAGCTGGTGGTGGGAGGTGGGGCTAGTGCTGGGCAGACTTCTACGGTCTGTGCTCGCCCCTGAAACTACTACTACTACTATTTAGCATTTCTATAGCACTACAAGGCGTACGCAGCGCTGCACAAACATAGAAGAGAGAGTCCCTGCTCAAAGAGCTTACAATCTAATAGACAAAAAATAAAGTAAGCAAATCAAATCAGTTAACCTGTACAGGAAGGAGAAGAGGAGGGTAGGTGGAGGCGAGTGGTTACGAGTCAAAAGCAATGTTAAAGAGGTGGGCTTTCAGTCTAGATTTAAAGGTGGCCAAGGATGGGGCAAGATGTAGGGGCTCAGGAAGTTTATTCCAGGCGTAGGGTGCAGCGAGACAGAAGGCGCGAAGTCTGGAGTTGGCAGTACTACTGTCTGTGCCCTGAAAATGGCAGATACAAATCAAAGACAGGTACACACATAAAGTAGCACATATGAGTTTATCTTGTTGGGCAGACTGGATGGACCGTGCAGGTCTTTTTATGCCGTCATCTACTATGTGGCAGATATTTATTATAACACACACGGCTGAAGATTTGCTTAGGACGTTCAGTACTCATACTGACTCTGTGCGTTCCTGGGTGGGTGGGTGGCAGCTCTGCTGTTTGTTCAATCAGGGGCTGTATAATGGTTGAGCGGGTGTAGGTTTTTGTCACTTTTCTAATAACATTGGTTTGTGCTAGGCACAATTTTAAAGAGAAAATCCAGATAATTAAAGGGCTGCAGTGGTTAGAGGAAATGAGCTGCAGTGCTGTATCCAAAAGAAGTTTGTTGGGCAACAAATGTTTGCAGAGGCCTTGGAATTGCTGGACAAATGCATTCCCTTCCTAGACAAATATTTTAACTGCCATGTTACTTGGGTGCCTAAAATTTCGGGCCTGTGATAAGGTAAGAGAGTTATTTTGAAATCACCTGGTGGTTGGAGAAGGGGAAAGATTGGAAAAAGGTGGAAAATTGGGAGTAAGGGATACCTGGAGGATGAGAAAAACAAAAAATGAAGGGACAATCAACAATAAGAAACCTGAAACAATAAAGGAGAAAACTCCCAGACTCTCTATCCCCCCCCCCCCCCCCAAAAAAAAAAAAATTATATAGTAAAACGAAATTACTTGGTTTTAGAAACTCTTTGATGGGTGCCTAAAATTTTGAAATATTTTTCTGTTCCTGGGAAAGGGGTATTAGTTGAATAGTCTTAGGTGGTCTGTTCACCATCTACAAAACAATATTTCACTTCAAAACATTTGTGGAAAGATAAAGTAAATTTACAGGTTTACAGTTTAAGCTCACATTTCAGATGTTTTTGCTTTGTAATTTAAAAATAAGATTTTGTTGTTTTATTTTTATTAAAAAAAAAGTTGTAAACCTCCCATCTAACATATTGAGTGGTTAACAAGCAACAACTTCAAAGTTCGGCGCTTCTGCCAAGCCCTTAATGTAGGAAGCAACTAACTCCTGAGAAAATTAAAACGTAATGGGATAGGAGGCAAACAGGATGCTAGGAATTATTAGGAAAGGAATGCAAAATAAGACCAAGAATATTATTATGCTTCTGTATCACTCCTTACTTTGAGTATTGCCATATTTCAAAACAGACATAGTGGAATTAGAAAAGGTTCAAAGAAGAGCGACCAAAATGATAAAAGGGGCTGGAATTCCTTTTAAATGAGGAAAGACTAAAGAGGCTAGTGCTCTTCAACTTGGAAAAGGGGTGGCGGGGGATATTATAACCCATGCTTTGTAAGCCGCACTGAACCTGCTATTGAGTGGGAAAGATCGGGGTATAAATGTACCAAATAAATTATATAATATGGAAATACTTCAAAACTTTTGATTTAGTTTTTTTCTTATTCTTTTTATATCTCTGCTCGAGTTCTTAAAAGAGAATGTTTTAAAATATCAGCTTAATGTTTCCTTCCAAGCAGTTGCTATCTGGAACAAACTTCTGTTCAAATTTGTTAGAAATCAGATTATATTTTCCCTCTTCTGCTGTCCTGGTACCCCTGCCTTCTTCATCTCTCTCGTTTTTCTCCGCACTCCTACCTGTCCCTACTCTCAGGTGTATTTTTTTCCCTTCCTCTGCAGGGATTGATTTGACATGGCGAAGCTCCTGCAGCGGCTGTCCCCCTGCCTGTCACTGCTGAGTTCTTTTTCATGCTCGCAGCGCACTTTTTCTCTAGGTGAGTCTGGGTATCTCTTCATACTGAGTAGCTGAAGGAAGAGGAGGAAGGAAGAATAAATATTTACCATAGATATGCATCAGTCCACATGAAATCCTTTGCAGTGCCTCTGTCAGTGTGAGCTCCTGAGCTTTCTACAGTGATTGCTCACGCTAATATGGTTGTGTTTAGCTGAAGATGATGTGCTGTTGCTTTTCTTGCTTTTTCTATATTTTGTGACTGGTTTGTACCTCGCCTTGAATGTCTTTTGTAGTTTGAGTATGACTAGTAAGTGCAAATAATAAGTAAAGAAATGTTAAAGTAACTTGTCAGAAGTGACATTTGCAGATTTTTAATATTTCTGCCAGATGCCTTAAGTACATAAGTAATGCCACACTGGGAAAAGACCAAGGGTCCATTGAGCCCAGCATCCTGTCCACGAGAGCGGCCAATCCAGGCCAAGGGCACCTGGCGAGCTTCCCAAACGTACAGACATTCTATACATGTTATTCCTGGAACTGTGGATTTTTCCCAAGTCCATTTATTAGTGGTTTATGGACTTGTCCTTTAGGAAACCATCTAACCCCTTTTTAAACTCTGCTAAGCTAACCGCCTTCACCACGTTCTCCTGCCTTATGCAATGAGGTGCAGATTGGGGTGTGTGTAGTTGGGGGGGGGGGGGTTATTAAGAACTTGGGTGACCCTGAGGTTCTAGTATGGATGGGTGAATTGACTGAGGGCTACTTTTTCTTGGTAAGGAGTCAGATGTTTGGAGTAAACTAAAGTGTTTAGGAGTGGGTAGATGAAGGGGTTCACGGGTAGTAAGATAATCAAGTGGATGCTTATATAGGTAAGTGGATTAAAAATTGAGTTGTAGTCCAAGCTTCAGAAACACAGACATCAGGATGGGTGGGGTGGGGTAGATGGATGAATTTAGAGATGATAATGTAAATGGCTGGATGCATGGATGTCCACGGTTGTGGTAATCTGGGTGGGTGAATAGGTTGATGGCAGGCTGTCTTGCAAGGTTCCGCGTTAGGAGTTACGGATCAAGAAAGGGATCTGGGTGTCGTCGTCGATGATACGCTGAAACCTTCTGCTCAGTGTGCTGCTGCGGCTAGGAAAGCAAATAGAATGTTGGGTGTTATTAGGAAGGGTATGGAGTCCAGGTGTGCGGATGTTATAATGCCGTTGTATCGCTCCATGGTGCGACCGCACCTGGAGTATTGTGTTCAGTACTGGTCTCCGTATCTCAAAAAAGATATAGTAGAATTGGAAAAGGTACAGCGAAGGGCGACGAAAATGATAGTGGGGATGGGACGACTTTCCTATGAAGAGAGGCTGAGAAGGCTAGGGCTTTTCAGCTTGGAGAAGAGACGGCTGAGGGGAGATATGATAGAAGTGTATAAAATAATGAGTGGAATGGATCGGGTGGATGTGAAGCGACTGTTCACGCTATCCAAAAATAATAGGACTAGAGGGCATGAGTTGAAGCTACAGTGTGGTAAATTTAAAACGAATCGGAGAAAATTTTTCTTCACCCAACGTGTAATTAGACTCTGGAATTCGTTGCCGGAGGACGTGGTACGGGCGGTTAGCTTGACGGAGTTTAAAAAGGGGTTAGATAGATTCCTAAAGGACAAGTCCATAGACCGCTATTAAATGGACTTGGAAAAATTCCGCATTTTTAGGTATAACTTGTCTGGAATGTTTTTACGTTTGGGGAGCGTGCCAGGTGCCCTTGACCTGGATTGGCCACTGTCGGTGACAGGATGCTGGGCTAGATGGACCTTTGGTCTTTCCCAGTATGGCACTACTTATGTACTTATGTACTTATGTACTTATGTACTTATGTCTGCATAATTGGTGATAATGGGAGGGGGGAGGGGGGTTAGAGGGTCTGGGTAGCTAGGTGGGACGATTGGTCATCTGAGTGGGTGGGTGGTAGAATGTGTCGACAGTTGATTCATTGAATGTTTTTGGTGGCTGGATCAGGTAGATGGGTGGGTTTTCCAAGTTTGACTTTCCTTAGATCTTATTGTCTATATGTGTTTTTTTAATCATTATTGGTAAAATATCACTATAGGTGTTGTGAATTTCATTCGGGCGGAAGCTTTTCATAAGCCCAAGCAGGTGGATCGCTGGACAGAGAAGCGAGCGCTTTTTGGAGTCTATGACAACATTGGTATTCTGGGTAAGTGGAGAGCAGGCAGGGGGCCTTGGATAGAGGAGGAAGGGGGCTAAAGGCCATGTTATTTGCTGGTAGTGAAAAGTGACAGATTGAAAGGGCTGTGGCAGCCTCAGGGACACAACAGTCACTTACTCCTAATCTAGAGGCCATTCGTAATACAGACTGAAACATGATCTCTTTATGAACAAAGACCACTGCTCCCCGATCTATATAATTAAGATGATTATGGGTGTCGGGGATATAAAACCTGTATATGTGCTTTTATACCACGTATTGAAATGAGTGTTTAAGCTCTGGATAAAACAAAGGAGAGCTGTGTAAGATAAATCTGTATAATATTAACGGCTGTATCCTTTCAACTTTTCCCTTTATAGGCGACTTTAAAGCTCAACCCAAGGACCTTATTAAGGGACCGCAGTGGCTGCGTGGCTGGAGAGGAAATGAGCTGCAGCGTTGTATCCGAAAGAAGAAGTTTGTGGGGCATCGCATGTTTTTAGAGGACTTGGACAAACTGAACAAACGCATTCGTTTCCTATACAGGCGATTTAATCGCTATGGAAAGCACCGATAATCCTGGAAACAGCTTCAGTGTCACTGATACCTGGAGAGTACGGCTGGCGTTAAGGGGTGTTTGTCTGCATTTACAATATATAACATTTCTCCAATAATTGTTGGGGTTTGTGCATCTTTTTTTATTTTATATTCACTGGACCACGCGTCGGTTTGCCACTGAGCTCATGCCTGTGTTGCAGTGCCCTCTTTTATTTCAGTATCGAGTATTGTGTTATTTTACTATGTAAATTGCCTTGATTGCTATGTAGGAAAGACAATATACCAAATATTTAATAAACATAAACCTGCACCTTATTCCTACTCTACAGCACCCTGCTGATATCCAAATACTGAGACAGCTCTTTCCCTCCCCTACATAAGTATATGCCATACTGGGACAGACCGAAGGTCCATCAAGCCCAGCATCCTGTTTCCAAAAGGAGCCAAACCAGATTACAAGTACCTGGCAAGATCACACAACAGTACAATACACTTTATGCTGCTTATTTTAGAAATAAGCAGTAGATTTTCCCCAAGTCCATTTTAATAATGGTGTATGGACTTTTCCTTTAGGAAACCATCCAAACCTTTTTTAAAACTCAGCTAAGCTAACTGCTTTTACTACATTCTCTGGCAATGAATTCCAGAGTTTAATTACACAGTTCAGTGAAGAAATATTTTCTTTGATTAGCTTTAAATTTACTACTTTGTAGCTTCATTGCGTGTCCCCTAGTCCTAGTATTTTTGAAAAGAGTAAACAGACGTTTACTGAAATTTAGCTGAAATTGGGTGGCGGGGGGAAGAGGGGTTGGTGGTTGAGAGGCTAGGATAGGGGAGGGCAGACCTATACGGGGTCTGTGCCAGAGCCAGTGATGGGAGGCGGGACTGGTGGTTGGGAAGCGGGAAATACTGCTGGACAGACTTATACGATCTGTGCCCTGAAAAAGACAGGTACAAATCAAGGTAAGGTATACACATACGAGTTTATCGTGGGCAGACGAGATGGACCGTGCAGGTCTTTTTCTGCCGTCATCTACTATGTTACTGTTTCACGTCTACTCTTTCCACTCCACTCATTATTTTATAGACCTCTATCGTATCTCCCCTCAGTCTTTTCTCCAAACTGAAGAGCCCTAGACGCTTTAGCCTTTACTCATAGGGAAGTTGTCCCATCCCCTTTATCATTTTTGTTGCCCTTCTCTGCACCTTCTCTAATTCCACTATATCTTTTTTGAGACGCGGTGACCAGAATTGAACACAATATTGTAGGTGTGGTTGCACCGTGGAGCGATACAAAGGGCATTATAACATCTTCATTTCCATTAATTTCCTAATTATACCTAACAATCTATTTGTTTTCTTAGTCGCCGCCGCCACAAACTGAACAGAGAGTTTCAACGTATCATCAACGATGACACCGAGATCCCTTTCCTGGTCGGTGACTCCTAATTTGGAACCTTGCATTACGTAGCTATAGTTCGGGTTCCTCTTTCCCACATGCATCACTTTGCACTTGCTCACATTAAACGTCATTCTTTTGTAATGTTCTATGTAAAGTGTCTTTTCTTTCTTGCACTTTTGCTCTTCAATTCTAATTTGTATCTGATATCACCCAGAGATCTCTCTCTCTCTCTGGTTTTGTAAGCCACATTGAGCCTGCATGTTTGTGGGGTAAAAATACATTAATAAATAAATAAATCTGCCATTTAGACGGCCAGTCTCCCAGTCTCGTAAGGTCCTTTTGTAATTTTTCACAATCCTCTCGCATTTTAACAACTTTGAATAACTTTGTGTTGTCAGCAAATTTAATTACTAGTTACTCCCATCTCTAGATCATTTATAAATATGTTAAAAAGCAGCGGACCCAGCCCACACCCCTGGGGAACCCCACTAACTACCTTTCTCCATTGAGACTATTGACCATTTAACCCTACTCTCTGTTTTCTATCTTTTAACCAGGTTTTAATCCACAATAGGACACTACCTCCTATCCCATGACTCTCCAATTTCCTCTGGAGTCTTTCATGAAGTACTTTGTCAAACACCTTTTGAAAATCCAGATACACAATATCGACTGGCTTACCTTTATCCACAAGTTTATTCACCCCTTCAAAGAAATGTAATAGATTGGTGAGGCAAGATTTCCCTTCACTAAATCCATGTTGGCTTTGTCTCATTAATCTGTGCTTTTGAATATGCTCTGTAATTTTGTTCTTTATAGTCTCTACCATTTTGCCCGGCACTGACGTCAGACTCCTCGGTCTATAATTTTTTTTTTCTTAATTTGTACCCCGCGCTTTCCCACTCATGGCAGGCTCAATGCGGCTTAGGTACTTATTTGTACCTGGGGCAATGGAGGGTTAAGTGACTTGCCCAGAGTCACAAGGAGCTGCCTGTGCCTGCAGTGGGAATCGAACCCAGTTCCCCAGGACCAAAGTCCACCACTCTAACCACTAGGCCACTCCTACTACTACTACTACTATTAAACATTTCTATAGTGCTACTAGACTTACACAGCACTGTACAAATCAGCATGAAAAAGACAGTCCCTGCTCAACAGAGCTTACAATCTAAATTGGACAGACGAACAGACAGCTAGGGGTGGGGAAATTGCAGTGGTAGGGGGTGATAAGTGAGGGTGTTGAGTAAGAGAGTCATGGTTAGGAGTCAAAAGCAGTAGCAAAGAGGTGGGCTTTAAGCCTAGACTTGAAGACAGCCAGAGACTGAGCTTGACGTACTGGCTCAGGGAGTCTATTCCAGGCATAGGGAGCAGTGAGATAGAAGGAACGGAGCCGGGAGTTAGCAGTGGGGGAGAAGGGGGACGACAGGAGACATTTACCCAGCGAACGGAGTTCACTGGGAGGAGTGTAGGGAGAGATGAGAGCGGAAAGGTACTGAGGAGCTGCGGAGTGGATGCACTTGTAGGTCAAAAGGAGAAGTTTGAACCGTATGCGGAAGCGGATAGGGAGCCAGTGAAGCGACTTGAAGAGAGGGCTAACGTGAGTATAGCGACTCTGCTCGATAGTCTGTCTCCTAAGCTCTCTAATTTAGCCAAATCTCTTCCATCCCATTTTCCAGGTCCTGCTGAGGATTTGTTAAGTGTCAATGAATTTGGGAGAAATAGAAGGCTGTAGTGAGAAGAAAGTAGGGGAAGAAGGCTGGGGAGAAGCCAAAGCTTCCTCATTCCATAGGAAAAGCACTCCTCGAGGCTGTTCCTGACCCATTCTGCGATCTTCAGGAACTAAAAATCTCCACTGGGAGGGCTGCACAAGTGAGGAGCTGTTGAGTAGAGGAGAGGATTGGAGCCCTTTTCTTGTGTTCTGGGTTGGCTCTTTAAAGCCTTCACGTCCCTTGGTTTTCGATTGGTTGAAGCACGCTTGCCCCAAGGAGGTTATATGAGAGGAGACAGAGTGATGTCAAAAAGTTGAAGCAGTGTCCCCCACGCTTCTACCCTATTGTGTGAGCCCCCAAACATTCGCAGCTGCTATTTATTTATTTATTGCATTTATATCCCACATTTCCCACCTCTTTGCAGGTTCAATGTGGCTTACAATATATCATGAGTGGTAGAAATAGATTGGGAAATAGACATTTAGTGTAGCAGAAGGATTTTGGGTAGTATTATAGTAAGATGATAGTAATATAAGAAGCAGAAATTATAAGACAATTCTGTATATTTGTGGAGGAGTTGTGTATATTCACATTTGTTGATCTTTGTGGTAACAATAGCAAACTTGTGCGGTTTATGACTATCTATTTGTGTGGGTGGGTGTGTTTTTGTTTTTTTATTATTCAACAGAGGTTTTTGGTTTTTTTTTTAACCTTGAAGGGGGGGGGGGGGGGTCACTGGGGAATGAACTGCTGTCCTGCTACAGGGGTGGGCACCCCAGAGCAGCAGAGTTGTTTTTGGAGCCCCAGGAGGTGCAATCTGCAGCTTTAATAAAGGCCCTAGCTCTGTCTGACCTTTGGGGCCGTGTTGTGGGGGGGGGGGGGGCCCTCTCTGCACCTCTGAAAACAAGTCTGCTGCTTTGGAGCACCAGCATCCACAGCAGGACCCCCCCCCCCCCAGGTTTAAAAAAAACCCTGGTTAAATATGGGCTTGTAAATTAAAAAAAAAAATCCTAAACCTGACAACTTTGCTTTGCTTTTCAGTAGCCTCTTTGAATGTTTTGGGTCACACAATATGGCGGAAAGCTCCGCCCACTGGCTTCAGGCCAGACAGCCTCATCCCGTCTCCTGCAACCTCCTTGGCTTGCCTCGCAGCGCATGCGCCTTTACTCGCCGCCTGCGGCGGGGGAGCGCGTCTGGCGGATGACGTCACGGGCGTCAGGGAGCGCGCGCCCCGCCCGGAGCTGCTGCTGCTGCTGCTGCTGCTGCTGCAAACTAGCAACAGGAAAAAATTGCAGAACATTCAGTGCTGGAGTCCGAATCCCAACGCGACCATGTGAGTGGGAGGGGGGGGGGGGGGGCAAAGGGTGCAAAAAGCTACCATCAGGAGGGAGGGTGTGGGAGAGGCATAAGAACAATGTCTGAATGCAGTATGCATGCGGGGGGGGGGGGGGGGGGGTCACTGCGACAAAGCTATCCCGTACAGGAGGAGCTAAATACAGGGTCGTGCCACCCCCTGCAAGTGACGGAGGAGGGTAGATACAGGGCAGTGACATTTCGTGCAGGGGGACGGGGGAGTAGATATAAGACAGTGTTACCCAATGCAGTTCATATGCACGGAGGGTGATTTCATTTGACAGTACTGACCTATATGTACGTGTGTGGGGGGGTGCATATAGGCAGTGCCATTCAGTAGAATCTGTCAAATCATCTCATGGAGAGGGTTAGAAGGGATGTATGACAGTCATCTCCATCAGCATGGTGGGGGGAATTCAAGAATAGTGTTATCCTAGGTGGGAGGGGAGGAGGGGGAAGAGATGGAGTGCCAGGCGCAGAGTCAGTTTATTTGATAAACAGCAGCATTTTCAAAAAGAAATGGTTTACAGAGTGCCTAGGCAGTAGGCATGCATTGTGGGTTTCCCATTTAAGCTTCCTACCCTGGCAGTGGGGATCTTCTGTGCTTCTCCGAGGCTTTATCATTGAGTAACTGTTATCTTCTGTTTCCACCACCCTATCTGTGAACACCCTATATAATTTGTATGTTGTTCCAGAATCTACTACTACTTACCATTTCTGTAGCACTACTAGACATATGCAGCGCTGTACACTGATTATGTAAGTCTGATAGGTACGGACAGGGAGAGGGATCTTGGGGTGATAGTATCTGAGGACCTGAAGGCGACGAAACAGTGTGACAAGGCGGTGGCCGTAGCTAGAAGATTGCTAGGCTGTATAAGTACATAAGTACATAAGTAGTGCCATACTGGGAAAGACCAAAGGTCCATCTAGCCCAGCATCCTGTCACCGACAGTGGCCAATCCAGGTCAAGGGCACCTGGCACGCTCCCCAAACGTAAAAACATTCCAGACAAGTTATACCTAAAAATGCAGAATTTTTCCAAGTCCATTTAATAGCGGTCTATGGACTTGTCCTTTAGGAATCTATCTAACCCCTTTTTAAACTCCGTCAAGCTAACCGCCCGTACCACGTTCTCCGGCAACGAATTCCAGAGTCTAATTACACGTTGGGTGAAGAAAAATTTTCTCCGATTCGTTTTAAATTTACCACACTGTAGCTTCAACTCATGCCCTCTAGTCCTAGTATTTTTGGATAGCGTGAACAGTCGCTTCACATCCACCCGATCCATTCCACTCATTATTTTATACACTTCTATCATATCTCCCCTCAGCCGTCTCTTCTCCAAGCTGAAAAGCCCTAGCCTTCTCAGCCTCTCTTCATAGGAAAGTCGTCCCATCCCCACTATCATTTTCGTCGCCCTTCGCTGTACCTTTTCCAATTCTACTATATCTTTTTTGAGATACGGAGACCAGTACTGAACACAATACTCCAGGTGCGGTCGCACCATGGAGCGATACAACGGCATTATAACATCCGCACACCTGGACTCCATACCCTTCCTAATAACACCCAACATTCTATTCGCTTTCCTAGCCGCAGCAGCACACTGAGCAGAAGGTTTCAGCGTATCATCGACGACGACACCCAGATCCCTTTCTTGATCCGTAACTCCTAACGCGGAACCTTGCAAGACGTAGCTATAATTCGGGTTCCTCTTACCCACATGCATAGAGAGAGGTGTGACCAGCAGAAGGAAAGAGGTTTTAATACCCCTGTATAAGACATCGGTGAGGCCCCACCTGGAGTATTGTGTTCAGTTTTGGAGGCCGTATCTTGCGAAGGATGTTAAAAAAATGGAAGTGGTGCAAAGAAAAGCTATAAGAATGGTATGGGATTTGCGTTGCAAAACGTATGAGGAGAGACTTGTTGACCTGAACATGTATACCCTGGAGGAAAGAAGAAACAGGGGTGATATGATACAGACGTTCAAATATTTGAAAGGTATTAATCTGCAAACGAACCTTTTCCGGAGAGGGGAAGGCAGTAGAACTAGAGGACATGAAATGAGATTGAAGGGGGGCAGACTAAAGAAAAATGTCAGGAAGTATTTTTTCACGGAGAGAGTGGTGGATGCTTGGCATGCCCTCCCACGGGAGGTGGTGGAGAAGAAAACGGTAATGGAATTCAAACATGTGTGGGATAAACATAAAGGAATCCTCCTCAGAAGGAAGGGATCCCCAGAAGCTTAGCCGGCGGTGGGAGGCAGGGCTGGTGGTTGGGAGGTGGGGGTAGTGCTGGGCAGACTTATATGGTCTGTGCCATAGCTGGTGGCGGGGCGGGTGGTTGGGAGGCGGGGATAGTGCTGGGCAGACTTATACGGTCTGTGCCCTGAAAAAGATGGGTACAAATCAAGGTAAGGTATACACAAAAAATGGCACATGTGAGTTTATCTTGTTGGGCAGACTGGTTGGACCGTGCAGGTCTTTGTCTGCCGTCATCTACTATGTTACTATGTAAGAAATAGCCCTTGCTCACAGAGCTTACAATCTAATCAAGACAGACAAACAGGACAAAGAAGGGAATTACTTAAGGTGGGAATGATAAAACAGACATAGGTACTGGACAAGGGGGTTAGGAGTTAAAAGCAGCCTCAAAAAGGTGGGTTTTTAGCCTAGATTTGAAGATTGCCAGAGCTGATACAGGAAGTCTATTCCAGGCATATGGTGCAGCAAGATAAAAGGAAAGGAATCTGGAGTTGGCAGTGGAGGAGAAGGGTACAGATAAGAGAGATTTACCCAATGAATGGAGTTTCTAGGGAGGAGTGTAGGGAGAAATACGAGTGGAGAGGTACTGAGGAGCTGCAGAGTGAATGCACTTGTAAGTCAGTAAGCGGAGTTTGAACTGTATGCAGAAATGGAGAGGGAGCCAATAAAGTGACTTGAGGAGAGGGCTAATATG
Source organism: Microcaecilia unicolor (assembly GCF_901765095.1). Taxonomy (NCBI): domain Eukaryota; kingdom Metazoa; phylum Chordata; class Amphibia; order Gymnophiona; family Siphonopidae; genus Microcaecilia; species Microcaecilia unicolor. The sequence continues at coordinate 34,992,364 of NC_044044.1, forward strand.
AGTGTAGAATTTTGAACAGATTGAAGGGGAGAGAGCTGGCTTAGTGGGAGACCTGTGAGAAGCAAGTTGCAGTAGTCTAAGAGAGAGGTGATAAGAATGTGGATAAGGGTTTTGGTAGTGTACTCAGAGAGGAAGGAATTAATTTTAGTAATGTTATAGAGAAAGGAAATGAAAGGTTTTAGCAGTCTGTTGGATATGTGCAGAAAGAGAGAGCGAGGAGTCAAAGATGACCCCAAGGTTACGAGCTGATGAGAGGGAGGATGAGAATGTTATCCACAGAGATAGAGGAGAGGTGGGTTTAGGGGGAAAGATAAGAAGCTCAGTCTTCGCCATGTTTAGTTTCAGATGGCGGTGAGACATCCGGGCAGCAATGTCAGACAGATAGGCTGAGACTTGGGCCTGGATTCTTGCTGAAATTTCTGGTGTGGAAAGGTAGATCTGGGAATCATCAGCATAAAGGTGATACCGAAAACCATGGGAGGATATCAGAGCACCAAGGGAAGAAGTATAGATGAAGAAAAGAAGAGGTCCCATTTCGTTGCATTTCTGTTTAACGAGCACATTCTGTGAATACAATTTGTGACCCCTGAAGCAGACACCTTGGTGCATCGAAACACGGGCCGTGTTGGGTCCCTTGAGCAACTAATAAAGAGTTTTCTTCATTATTATCTCCTAAGTTGGTTTAGTCTATGGTCAGCCTCTACTCCTTGTGTACAGTGTGGACTCATCGTAGAGGTTTTTCCTGTTTTGCTGTTCCAGACTGGTGCTCTAACCACATAACACTCTGTGTAAATAAAGGAGTCTTTATGTGTGTAAATAGAGGGATTCCTGCCTCCATTACAGCAAAGTGTATTGTGAGTAGTAAGTTGGTACAGGTTTAATAGTCATTCTTTCCTCTTCCAGGTCTGCTCCCCCTGTCGCCTCAGGCCCTGGAGGGCCCGAGGGTGCTCCTGCTGGGCCCCCTCCCAACCTCACCAGTAACAAAAGATTGCAGCAGACTGAGGCACAGGTTTCAGAGGTGAGAGGTAAAATCCCAGATCAGTTCTGCAGTGCCTGAGTTTGTGTGTGTATGTGTGAATAGAGTCTATACCTGCTTCTGGCATCTGCTCATTGCTGGTGTTTCCTTGGGCGATGTTAGTTCCTCTCAAACTCTCTCTGCCATTCCAGAGTGTTCTAGGCCCTGGGTTTGTTCTTCCACAACATCTCGGGTGCCAGGCTTATGACCCCTCCCCCTTTCCCCTACACTTTTCCTCTAGTTGTGTGTGTGTTTGTGAGTGTGATAAGTTTCCTATTCTGCTTTCAGGTTGTAGGTATCATGCGAGATAATGTGGATAAAGTCATAGCAAGAGATGAAAAACTGTCAGAACTGGATGACCGAGCAGACAAGCTGCAGGCAGGAGCACAGTTATTTGAAACCAGAGCTGCACAACTGAAGAGGAAATACTGGTGGAAGAACTGTAAGGTACTGCAGAGGGCTTGAGGTCACAGCCAGAGAGTGAGCAGCAGAACCAGGGATTAGAACTGAGTCCTAGTGAAATAACACGATTGTAAGCTCACAGCCAGAGAGTGAGCAGCAGAACTAGGGATTAGACCTAATGCCTAGTGAAATAACACGATTGTAATGAGGTCACAGCCAGAGAGTGAGCAGCAGAACCAGGGATTAGAGAATAAAGGGTCATGGATTTGATATACCGCCTAGGAAACGAGGTGCTGTGGTTCTTTTGCAGTTCTACAGACAGTTTTGGAGAATCTAAAGTCTTGGGGATGAACTCTTTTAGGTTACACCTTGTCTATTCCACATCTTATCAACTCTGTAGTCAGCAATATGGAAAGGCACCAAGGGTTTTGTTTTTTTTTTTGTTTTTTTTTTGGAGCGGGTGTGTGTGTGGGGAAACAGTTTTCGTGGTGCCTTTGCTCTCCTAGTGAATTTAACCCTCTTTTCTCTCTGCAGATGATGATTATAATGGGAGTCATATGTGCTATCATGGTGGTGATCATTATAAGTGAGTTCACTGGGGGCTGCTGAGAGTGTGTGTGGGGGGGGGGGGGCTTAAAATGTGTTTCGTTGGGTTATAGACAAAGATTTCACCCCTAGTGTGGGAGAGACCATAAATGAGAGGGAAGGAGATAACATTTGTCAATGGGGCTATGTGGGTGAAAAGGGAGACTGTCCCCTCCCAGTGTAGGACACAGGGGGATCTCTGGGGTTAAGTGCTAATTTGTTTTGGGGGAGAGAGTGTGGTATGAGTGCTAAGTTCTTTTCCTGTAACTCTGTTCTCTCTTCCATTGTTTTTCTTTCGGTCTACAGTTTACTTTAGCACTTGAAAATGCTTGAAGAACCTCCGTCTTCCCTTTCCACCGTTCGTCTGATGTCACTTCCTCTTTCACTTCCTTGTCAGCAATATTATCTGCCTTATCTATTTTTGCTTTTTTATTATTTGATTCTGCTTTTGTATTTTCAGCCAAGCTTGATGTTTTAAAAATAATTTTATTTCTGTTTTTTCGTATTTTTCTGCACTTTTGAGAAAAAAAATTGCTTTATTTAGGGTAAAGTTCATTTTTCTAAGTTGAATGATTGAATAGAGGTGGCCATTTTGGATTTGGAGGCAGGAAGTTGGCCGGTGGCCATTTTGAATCAGTTTGGCAGATATGAAAATGAGACAATGTAAAGCTTGCAGAAAAATATGTTTTCTAAAGGGGTGATGACTAGTCAGAAGTAGGGACTTATGTCATCCTTAGAAAATCCTGGGCTGTTATGTGGGATGCCGTCCTGCAGGTGACTTTACAGTTCTCTTAGAGGACTAGTACGTTAATCTGTGTGGGCTGGGCAATAATCCTGTTTGCTTCCTGTTTAATGGGGAGTTGTGTGTGATGTTGTACCTGCCTGCCCTGGCGGTGATGGACAGAGGCTGTTGCAGGGGTGAATTGGAAAGCACAGGAGCTGCACAATGAGACCTCATGACAGCCTTTCTGTGGTTCCCTAATGTGCACAATGTGTCCCGTCTACTCTCTCTCACTGATACCTGAGCTTTCCCTTCCGACCTTCTATGTGGGATATCTGACAGTTGTGTATAAATCCACTGTGAGACCATCTCTGTGAACGTGTCTCTACCATCCATAATCTTGAAGGACTCTGGGGCTGTCAGGATCCATCTTGAGTTTGAAGATGGCTTGAATGTCTGGGTTCTCTCAGAAAATCTGTCTTACGTCTACTTACACAAGTGCTTCTAAGATTCTTAAGACACATGGTGATTGAATTCCAAAGTAGTGGGATGGGTCGGGACATCTTTAAGTATTGTCTCTGAAACAGCCACGTGAGAGCCAAGAGCAGCAAATGGATCTGTGGTAGAATATTATTCACTTTCACAGCCTGTGCAAGTCACACAAAAATGATTGATATTTCCATAGATGAAGCCAAGCGATTGTGGCTGGAGATCGCTACTCCGCTTTAACCCTTCATCACCTGTCCTGACCTGTATCATAGCACCCAGTGCTTTCAGCAAAGCTTGAGTCTCAAACCATGTTTGTTTTTCCACAGAGGCCTGTTTTAGCCTCCTGCTCTTTGCTCATTTGTTTTTTATGTTTCTCATTTCATGCCGTCATCTGATGTTGACATATAGACAAGATGGAGAAAAACACAGTTAACCCATTTTCATCTCTCTCAAGCTTTACTGTTCCATGCCAAAAGTGGGCCCTTCCGAACAGTTTTCAGGTGAGTCAGCTTGCCTGTTCCAGTGGGGAAGATGTAATAAGCGTTGATGGGTCTCTGAATTGGTTCACTGCCCCATATCTCAGATCTTTTCCCACTGAGCGAGGGAGATTGACTGAGGTGAAGTCTGCATTCGATGCCACTTTGCCAGGGCTCCGCAGAGCTAAAGGCTGAGAAGGATCGGGCTACAGCACTGATGGTATGTGCGAAACCCTGTGGTCAGGGAAGCTGGTAGGGGCAGTTCTTGTTCCTTTACATTGGAAATGGGGAAGGGGAGGAGGGAGGGTTAGGGAGCTTGTGTGCCAAAGTCTGTCTCAGAATTTACGGGTAAAGGATTCATCAGTCCTTGGGGTGGGAACAGGTGGGTATTGCCTCTGGCCGGGGGCAGGTCTCTGTGCTCATCTGGTTCACCAGCTTGAAGTAAGAGACCCTGGGCTTTTGCCCTGCTCACGCCATATACCTTTCAGAACCCTTCTACACTCATCCTTGGGTTCTACGTGGGGAGGGTCAGGTCTCCTCCTTTCTGCACTACCTGATGTGTGCTGTGATGCTGGAGAAGACTGATTGGGGTGGGGGCTGCTCACAAATGGTTCAGAATGATCTCGGGCCTCCATTTCCTGCAGGGAGGGGGGCGGATTTGGGAATTCAAATTTAATATGTTCAATAATTCTTGTGTCTTGAGATAAACCAGAGATGCTGGAAATCACTTTCAGTTCTTCAGTGCATAAGCTACAAAATCTTGACATATTCAAAATGTTAGGAATAAGAAATCAGGTCTTTTGCTGTGTGTTAACTGTTATGTGGTTCTTTGTCTTTATTGTATGTACATTAAAAATGTACAGAGATGATGATACATACTGTGTAAAGATGTTGCATGTGATAAAGGCATGTTTATTCATGTAAACAAATCCCCCTCCTTCCCCCCCCCCCCAAAAAAAAAATATATAAAATTTATGTGGAAAATGGTGGTTGTTGTCTCTGTTCCTGTAATCACACTGGAGGGAATTGCATAATGGGATTAAGAGGTGACACATGACTGGTACAAGGTCAACCGTCAGAAAATGTGTGTTAATAACAGTACAGACACCATGTGACACTCAATGTTAAACCTGTAATAAGTTATAGCTGAAATCTTCGAAAACAATAGGGACACTTAAACATGAAGAAAGGTGAGAATTGCTCCCCATCAATATCAAATTCAGTTCCACTTCTGAAAGATTTTGAATGCAGTTTAGCCTTTAAGAGCATCTGTTAACATAAATTCACCTTTGGAAAACTACTCAAAATATTTTAGAGTGGTATAAGACTGTTTTCCCATGGATATATCCATGAAGTCTGGTGTAATCCCTATGGTTTGATCTAATATTTCTTTCAAAGTGTTTAACAAAACTCATTTTGTCCCAATCCATTATTAATCTGCTACTGTTTTCAAACATACAGATGAATATATGAATAGTGGAATGCATGTATGCATGTTGTGGTTAGATCTGTAGGTAGTAGGATGGGTGGATAGTAGGGTGTGTGAGTGGGAGGATAGGTGGGTGGTGGGATGTCTAGATGGCTGAATATGTGAACGGTAGGGTGTCTGAGTGGGTGGAATGTAGTTGGAAGGGTATCTGGGTTGGTGGATTAGTTGGGTGAGTATGTTGGGTGGTTTGGTCGGATGTATGGGTGGTGTATTGACTTTCCATGGTACACTTGATGACAATGGGTCCTCTGTTTTTTTTTTTTTTTATCATTACTGGTAATATTGCCATAGGTGGTGTAAAAATCGTCTGGATGAAAGTTCTTCAGAAACTCAAGCAGGTGGACCTCTGACCAGAGATGCAGCACTTTTCTGACATCTGTAACAATGGTGCTGTCTTTAGCCAGACTGCTAGACAGGGGACACGGGGCAGGGCAGCCCAAAGGAATTTGATGGCCTGGGTGAACCTTCAGCTGTATGCCCACTTCCTTTGGGTGGCTCAAGCCCTCTCCCCTAATAGCCCAGTAGTCCAGCATCTCTCCTTCCCTATCTACCTCCACAGGTGACCAGCACCCCCACCCCCCTCCAAGTCTATGATTTGCAGCCAGACACACTCAATATCATCTGTGTATGAATGAACCACATACAAAAAGGTGGGGGAGGGGGGCATAGAAACACTTGGCAGAGAACTTTACCAGCTAAGAAAGGGAGGGAGTTGTAGGATGAGTGTGAAGGGCCCAGAGAAGGAAGATCATTGAAAAGGACAGGCAAAGTGAGGTGCCTTTTTACAGAATAACACCAATATCTCTTCTCTTCGTGCAACACCAGGAGCTCATTGGCGATCTGCTGCTGTTACTGTTCTACCCCATTATAAAGATGCAGAGTAAATGGGGTGATGTGGCAGACGGTGGGGAAGGTGTTACTAGGATTCATATTATCAGGGTGAGGAGATCAGATCTTGGAGGTGTAAAGCAGAAATGAAATTATTAGAACTGGTACCTACACTAGGTTGCTGAAACTAGGGGAGAAATGACACAATTAGGTTTAACATGTTTTTAGAGCTACAAGTTAATGATGTTAATCTAAGAAACTCATTTCTGTTTAATAAATTCTAGTCTTAAGACACATGTAATTCTCTTTAATTTGCTCACAAATAAAGTTAATGCTGTTTTTTCTTGTGTTGTGGAGTTGTTACATGAGGGGTAGCTGTGTCTGTATCTGCTGCGGTCTGCTCCCTGCACTGGCTTCGGCCTTCATCTCTCCTTTTACTGCTTAGAAAACAGCAGAATACAATGAAGATGACAGTTGCAAGGGAGACTCCAGCAAGGCCAATAAATGATTCCACATCTGCTTTGAAAAAGACAAGAGCAGTTAATGGTGTCATCATGTCTGACTCAGAAATGTGTTCTTGGTGTGTGGGGGGCACGGTTGCTGTAGGGTGGAGTAATGTGTGTGTGTGTGAGAGAGAGAGAAAGGGGTGGTGGTGGTGGTCTACAGCAGTTTAAGAAACCAATGGGCAGACAATCAAAAGCCCCATGCTGTTCCAAACAGCGCTCTAAAAATAGCGCTGGAACAGGGCAGGGTTTTACCGCACCTATGATCAGAGAGAATTGCATGCAAATTTAAGTACGCAATTCTCTCTGATCATGGGGTAGAAGTGCGGGAGGATTGTATCTGGGCATGGTCTGAAGCGCCGCCAAGTGCATCCCAGGGTACACTGGACAGGGCACTGCCATTTTGCAGGTAGCGCTGATGGGAGAGGCCACCTTCCTCCTCCAACCTAAGGTAAGGGTGTTGGAGAAGGGCTGCTAGACCACCAGGTTGGGGGGGGGGGGGGGGGGATTGACCACAGGACCACCAGGGACATCTTGAATGCTGGAGGGGAGTTAGGGGGCTAGAGACCCACTGGATCAACAGCCCGCCCTGAGCGTGTGTTGGGATCAGAGCTCCACTGGACCTCCAGCTGCCTGTCACTGAGAGGAGGGGGGCATCGGGTTGAGGTTCGTGCGGGGGGGCTGCTAGCATGCAAATGCATGCGAGACGGGGCTCACCATTCCTCCCCAATGGTCTGCAAACCCTAATGCCAGCGCCGAGCTGGCGTAGGGTTTGCCGCAGCCAGCGAGCCAATGTTTGGTGTGCTGGTTGCTGATCATTGGGGCTGAATAGGTTTAGCATGCATTTGTATGCTACTTCCCTGTTTTGCATGCTAGTTGTGTTCAGAGCCCGTGAGTGCGTTGTTTCATGCGCTGGGGGGCTCTGATCATGGGGTGGTAGCAAACGCAGGCGCTAGTATGGCGCTAACAGCCTCTAGCACCTCCATTTGCTTCTGATCAACGGCCCACCAGTGACTATAAAAGTTCTGGTTGCTTTCCTTTGACCCTGGGTAGCTTCTCCAAGCTGAAGTGCTTACCTGCAGAGGCCAAGTGCAGACTGGCTGTGATTGGCACTTGCAAGGACACGTGAGATACACTGCAGGTGTAAGTTGTTCCTCTCTCTTCTGGAGAAGGGACTGTCACACTGACGATGGAGCTAACAGTGAATGTACCATCATGGTTTTCCCGATGACTAGTTGAATATGATTCAGAGATCTCGATGAGCTTGCCCTCATTCTCTGGAACCTTCTGGCCCCACTTCACATGGACATCCAGTGGGTAATAATTATTTATTTCACATGTCAGTAGGCTCCTTGAGGACCCTTCATGGGACGGTGTTGAATACAGCTTCACTTTCGGAGGTTCTGAATGAGACAAAAGAAAACTCAGATATGAAATTCATGAGCACTATGATAATTATGGCATGAGAGTCTTTGCATCCTACGCCCCTGCTATGCATCCCGTTACAGAATCTACTGTGGCTAAGCCTTTGCGTCTTCAGCTTATGAACTACACAGAATCTCCTGTTACAGCTATCTCTGCCTCCTGGATCCATAAGCAACATGATAGCGTCACTTGTCATGGCTGTCTCTGTCCCCTATGTCCATGAGCAGCATGACAGAATCTCCTGTCTGCCATTGCTATTTAGTCTTGCTTTGAAACTGTGAGTTATTAAATCTGCTGATATAGGATTATTTACCTGTGCACTGCTTTTCTAATTGTTAAACCTCTTGATAATTGAGGGATTAACAGTAGTCTTAGTTAAAAAAAAATAAAGGTATCTGTAGTTATTACTGTGTAATTTTATCTCTCAAGTATTTGCATTACTTTGCTTTCCCCTTTCTCTACCTATAGCTGAATCACCTGATCTCTTGGAGGCAGGGTCTAAGCCCAGGTGGGTGAGATTAGTTTTTTGGAAATAGTGAAGCTAGAAACCTTACATGTGGTCTTGAGATCAACGTTCCTTGGAATCAGACTAAGCTAAGCAACATTTCTACATTTATTCTTCCCTATATTTACCTGGTTAATCTTTATTCTAAGTGCTTTTCTGTTTTGCCTTTTTAAACTCTGCCTGCTCTTTCACAAAAAGGGGTGGGGGGAGGAAAGGTTTTAGTCTTGCTTTGAAACTGTGCATTGTTAAATCTGCTGATTCTGATATAGGATTATTTACCTGTGCACTGCTTTTCTGATTGTGAAGTCTCATTAGCACTAGTCTTAGTAAAAAAAACAAACAAACAACAGATATAGCTATTCCTGCTTAATTTTATCCCTTAAGTATTTGCTTTCTCCTCTCCCACCCTCACCCTTTGTCTACCCATTGCTGAATCACCCCAGCAGGTGGGGGCTCATTTTCAAAACACTTAGCCTTACAAAGTTCTATAATAACCTATGGAAGTTTGTAAGGCTAAGTGCTTTGAAAATATGCCAATTGCCTGCTCTCTTGGAGGCAGGATCTAAGGCAACAGGTGGGATGAGCTTTTTGGAAATAGTGGTCTTGAGATCAACGTTCCTTGGAATCAGACTAAGCTAAGCAACATTTCTACATTTATTCTTCCCTATATTTACCTGGTTAATCTTTATTCTAAGTGCTTTTCTGTTTTGCCTTTTTAAACTCTGCCTGCTCTTTCACAAAAAGGGGTGGGGGGAGGAAAGGTTTTAGTCTTGCTTTGAAACTGTGCATTGTTAAATCTGCTGATTCTGATATAGGATTATTTACCTGTGCACTGCTTTTCTAACTGTTAAGCCTATTGATAATACTAGTCTTGGTAAAAAAAAAAAAAAAAGGTATCTAGTTATTCCTGCTTAATTTTAACCCTTACGTATTTGCATTACTTTCCTGTCCCCCATCCTCACCTTTTCTCTACCCATAGCTGAATCACCTGATTTCTTGGAGGCAGGATTCTAAGGCAAGAGCTATTGTATTAGAACATTGGAGATTATCACAGCTCTTGGTCTGATAATTGGCAACTAAAATTTAATGCTAAGAAATGTAAGGTCATGCACTTGGGTTACAAGAGTTCAAGGGCATGGTGAAGTGCTTCTGTGTACGAAAGAAGAGTGGGACTTGGGGGTGATTGTGTCTGATGACCTTAAGGTGGCCAAACAGGTAGGAAAGGCTACTGTCAAAGCCAGAAGGATGCTTGGGTGCATAAGGAGAGGGATCATCAGCAGAAAAAAAAAAAAAACCAAGGTATGCCTCTGTATGAGTCTTTGGTGAGGCCCCATTTACAGTACTGCATGCAATGCTGGAGACTGCACCTACAGAAAGATATAAACAGGATGTAGTCTGTCCAGAGGGCAGCTACAAAATTGGTAAACAGTCCCCGTCATGAAACATATGGGGACAGGCTTATGAACCTCTACAAGTATACTCTGGGAGAGAGGGAATATGATAGGCGTTTAAATACCTCAGTGGCATCAATGTACAGGAGCTGAGCATTTTTCAGACTGTCATAGTAATGCTTGAATGTTTTCACTTATATACACTGTCAGCTAGCACATTTGCTTATTTCCGATCTGACAAAGAAGGGCAAACCTTCGAAAGCTAATCAAGAAATGTATTAAGTTATGTCCAATAAAAAAGGTATCATCTTATTTTCTTTTCCATGTTTTATTTTGTTTGATTTCTATTGATAACCTTAAGAGTGGACTAACACGGCTACCACACTCCTCTACTTAAGATGGTGGTTACTGAGGAAAGGCAGACTAGATGGGCCATTTTTCTCTTATCTGCCGTTATGTTTCTATCTGTGCTCCCCTGAGTCCATGAGCAGCATAATAGGGTCTCTTGAAATGACTATCGTGCTGCTTATGGAGTCAGGGGGCAGAGATAGCCATGGCAGGAAATCCTATCTCTGCCCCCTGACTCCATAAGAAGCATGATAGCATCTCTTGCCAGGCCATCTCTGCCCCAGTAGTTCACTGACACCACAATATAATTTGCTGGCCAGTCTCTGATTCCTCAGATTATGACCCCCTAGGACAGGATCTCTGTAAAAGGAGGAACAGTACAGTTATGTTGTAGCTCTCACCTATGACCAGCACCTGTATGATTTGCTGAGCATTATAGTGGGTTGTTGATACCAGACAAATGTATGTTCCTTCGTCTTTTACACCCAATCCTTCTATAAACAAGGAGGCGTCTCCAGAGTCCTGTAGATTTTGTATATCCATCCATGGGCCTGTGGTCTCTCTGTTGGCTGTTCCTGGCTGGTACATGTATATACTCCGTCCACTGCCCTTGTGCTGTCTCCACCACTCTACAGAGACGACATCTGCAGCGGACAGCTTCAAGCCACAGTCTAGTTTAACTGTGTTTCCAAGCTGGGTACGTATAGATGGAGTGTGTGTGAAGACAGCAAATGCAACTAGACACAGAAGTAAACATGGAAAAAGAGAGGAAAAAGAATGCACCGATTGAATTTCACACTCTTTTCACATACATTTCAAGCAAAGGTTTGTCTGAAGCAGGGGCGTAGCCAGACACCCAATTTTGGGTGGGCCTGGGCCCAAGATGGGTGGGCAGAACTCCACCTTGTCCCACAAATGATTTGATCTCTCCCTTTCTCGCCTGCATGCCATATAGTCTCTCAAACATCCCCCCTCCCCCATATACCTTTTAAATAGCAGATTTTCACTTTCACTGAGCAGCAACTAATACACAGTGCTCATGTTGGCCCCACAGCCTTCCCTCCGATGCAACTTCCTGTTGCCGCGTAGGTGGGAATACATCAGAGGGAAGGCTATGGGGCCGATGCGAGCAGTATAGTAACAGTGGCTGCTCGCTGCAGGCAAAGATCTGCTATTTACAACGTATGCAGGAGGAACAGTTGTTGGGAGATTTTGGCTGATGGGGCTTGGGGATCTCTGCCAGCCACATCATAGGTGTGCTGCTACTGGGTGGGCCTGAGCCCAAAGGCCCACCCTTGGCTATGCCACTGGTCTGAAGGTGGAAGCAAGTGTTCCCATGTTTGTACACATGACAAATTTCAAAGTGAAAATATGCTAGGCCTGTGGTAAAAAGTAAGGGAAAGGGGATGGAATTTGATATACCACCTTTCTGAGGTTACAACCAAAGCAGGTGCTTATTTCTACCTGGGGCAGTGGAGGGTTAAGTGACTTGACCAGGATCTTAAGAAGCTACAGTAGGAATTGAACTTGGTTCTTAGGCCACCGCACTAAAAGCTACTCCCAGTCTTTGTCCCAGTTTAGCATCTGAAAATAGGAAGATCACCCTTCAGCTACCTGTCATGGTTATTGTTCCTCTCGGGCTCAGAGGAACCTTCAGTCTGGGATGCCACCGGTCTTTTCCAACACTGTCATTCTGGTATGGGATAGTTTTCATCACTACAGTGACACTGAAACTATTCCCGGAGATGTGAATACTACTGATGAAACAGGCTGTGTTCTCTTCCTCTCCAGACCCTGCCTTTCCCTCTTTGTGACGAAAATACTGGCTGATTTCACAGGACACTTCCTGTCCATTGCAATCAGCATGGAGCAATGCCTCAGACTCAGGAATCTCCACATCTGTAACTGGAAAAGAACAAGGCCTTGTGAATAATGAGTCTTCAAGTAGGACTTATGGACAGTGTCTCATGCTCTGTGGTTATGGACCAGTCTATATGTCAGAAGCTCTGAAAATGTGGGTTCTCTATACTGCTATCAGAGGGCTCCTGCTACATCTAGGCATCCCATCTCATTCACCTCCATAGACTTCAATGCCATCACCCTCCTGACCGTCTCATTCACCTCTAGACTTCAATGCCATCACCCTCCTGACCGTCTCATTCACCTCCATACACGTCAGTGCCATCACCCTCCTAAGCATCTCATCTTCTGCTAGTGAATCCTTATTATTTTATTTATTGCATTTGTATCCCACATTTTCCCACCTATTTTCAGGCTCAATGTGACTTACATAGTTTAGTAATGATAATGTTCATGGAATGGGCCGAACTTTTGAGGAGCCAGTACTCCCTTGTTTACCTGTGGCCTCAAAGATCATGGCTTCATTTTCCACTGGCTGAGGTTGGAAGTCTGTGATACTGTCCAGGGACTCGTGCTCAGGGACACTCACATTTCTGAGGACCAGAAGAGCTTTCTCCCGAGTAAAGCCACCAGGAAACATACCACCATGCCCAGCACTCTCCGATACATAGGTACAATCCAGAACAAGGTTCACTGCTCTTAGCATCTGGGAGGAAGGCGTTGTGTCTTCAGCCCCTTCTGAGGAGGAAAGTTTGTAAATCTTGTCAAAAAGGGAGCTCTGTTTATTTCAGTTGTGACTCTTAATCTATTGACATCCTCCCAGATCCTATTTTTTTTATTTCCTGCTTCTCCCTCTGATCATCCTGCTTATCTGGCCAGCCTGCATTTATCTCTCTATTGGAATCTCAGAATCTGTGTATCTCCTCCTTGTGTATTTTGTGTGTGTTTGTGTGGGACTGGAGCAGATCACACTGGAAAAGGCCCTTTGAGAAATACTTTAATCATGGTGCTAGTTGCATTACTGAAATGCTGTGTGAGGTTGCTATCTTTTGGCACAGACTGCTTTTTTACCAATGAGGTGAAGTGGCTTGTAAACACGTCTTGGTTACTTTAGTCCCTGATGCAGCCTTTGCGTGGGGTGAAACACAGCCAGTGTCGGGTTTTTATAGACCTTTCTCAAAGGACTTTTTCCTGTGTGATCTGCTCATTTCATACCACTGTTTTAGATCTTGTGGTTTGCTTGCCCTGTTGTTTTCTTGGACTGTACATCTATTGCTCAATTAAATACATGCCTGTACTGCTCTGTTGGACCCATGAAGAAAGCCTTGTGATAGAGCCTGAAAAACTTCCAGAGGATGCTGTAATCAATGAGCATGTAAATTACTGCCATATTAAAATCACAGCAGTAATCCACATCTCATTGCCATATGTCGCCTTTCCTGTCGGTGGCTGAGTGTTGATTGGTTTAGGCACTGACAGGAAGAATGAGCTGCAGGCAAGCATGCATTGCCCCCCCCCCCCCCCCCCCAATGTCCCGACCTCTGAAAAAAATCCCTGGTGTCTAGCGACCCTGATCTCCAAAAAACATCCCCAGTGACTAGTGACACCCCTCTCACCCTCCCCTCCTGACTAAAAAATGGCCCTAGTGTCTAGTGGGTACCCACCTCATGACCCTTCACCCAAACTTCCCCTTAAATGAGGTAAAGCGGTGCCCACTCAGTCCTGCCTCGGTGTCATCTTCCAACTGGCAGTGCCCTGTTCTGCAAGGAGCATCCTGGGATGCACCAGGCAGGGCCTGGGAGAGCCTGGGTGAGGGGTCGGAGTGGAAACTCAGTAGACACCAGGGCTTTTTTCCCCCAGTGAAGTCAGGGGGGGGGGGGAAGAAGAGGTGGGTGGTACGGATGGAGGGGTGGTGGTGGTGTCAAGGTAAGACGGTGGTCATGTTGGGTGAAGGGGTGGATCCCGCTAGACACCAGTGATATTTTTTGGGTGGGGGGACGTGGGACCCATGCGGGAAGCAATCCATTGGAAAAAGAGAGAAAGGGTGTTGCTAGATCCCCCCCCCTCCTCCTAATCAATCCTACGCTGCCTCAGACCAGGTGCTAAAATTCCTGAGCTGAACACATATCAAAAACTCTATTTTCTGCATGGCTGGCGAATGGCTAATGACCACATTACTATGCTTTTTAATGCAGTCTACGGTTATGGTTTCCACGCTGAAACAATTTCTGCATTGCTCGACCAGTTAGCCCATGGCATAGTCAGGTGAAACCCGCAGTAATGATTTCTGCAGGGCCCCCGTGTCTGTCTGTATGTTTGTTATCTTACACCAACCCTTAACCTCTGTAGATGAGTTTCCATATTTTCTTTACTCACCAGTGAAGAGAAACTGCCATAAACAAAAGCAGAGACAGGCTCTGACTGAGCCCCGGCACCCTGCTTTCACGCTGGGGCTTAATGTCATGCTCAGCTGTCCCCCACAGACACAAGATGGCAATTTCCTTTCGCTTTGTTGAGGGGCAGAGAAAGGGCGAAGGCACTGTACACTGTATTCACTTTCGGTTTTCAGCACCAGTGGTTGAATCAAGCCTCGGTATAATACAGGACCAATGCCACCTGTTACACTGTGCTGCCCCCTGCAGGAACAGGGCTGTACTAAACTAACTTCATAGAAAGAGTTATAACAACAATCCTGGACAGACCAGAAAGCTGCACCCCACCGTTTTCATAGTAACATAACATAGTAGATGATGGCAGAAAAAGACCTGCACGGTCCATCTAGTCTGCCCAACAATTTAAACTCATATGTGCTACTTTATGTGTATACTTGACCTTGATTTGTTTCTGCCATTTTCAGGGCACAGACCGTAGAAGTCTGCCCAGAACAAGGCCCACCTCCCCCCACCGGCTCTGCCACCCAATCTCGGTTAAGCTTCTGAGGATCCCTTCCTTCTGAACAGGATTCCTTTATGTGTATCCCACGCATTTTTGAATTCCGTTACTGTTTTCATCTCCACCACTGGCACGTCTTAGGGAGTCATTCTGTCCCACATAAGAGTAGCCATATTGGGTCAGACCATCTAGCCAGTATCCTGTTTCCCGAACAGTGGCCAAGCCAGCTCACAAGTACCTGGCAGAAACCCAATTAGCATTGTTTACCCCTAGTACAAAACAATTACAGCCACTGATTCCTCCTTTACCACAGTGTTCACTTTTCTTGCATCAAGCTTTGTATCTGTGAGAACAGGAGCGATCCAGTGATGCAGTCTGAATGCCGGAAAAGGACGTCCGGGCTTCGCTTCAGGGTTATATAACCCTTTTTCTCTCCGCCCATCCCCAGCGGAGAGCTGTCGCACGGCGGGAAAAATTTTCTGCTGGACTCTGCTTGCACCCCGCTGGGTTCTGTGCGCATGCCCTGTCGGGCTTGCTCCGAAGTGGCAGGGAGCGGCGCACTGACAGCTGTTTCCCAGGCAGGGGAAGGAGTACTCCTCCCCTTGCCTTGGAATCAGCTGTCAGTGACGTTACTGACGTCATTGCGTTCTAATCGGCTTAGCAGACCACATCCGAGGGGTCCACGGTCCTAGGCAGGTTAGAACGTTGGAGGTGAGTATTATTATATAGGATGTGTACAGCGGACCTACCTTTACCAAGGATACCAAACACACAACATATATCCACATTGATTTCAGAGGTCTTCTCTTGCTTTGGAGTGGCTTAGTCAGTAATCGTATGGGAATTCGTCTTTTTTTGGCTTCTTTATTTGAAGTGACAGAAGTTCAGCATAGTGCTGGGAGAACAGGGTTGTTCATATTATTACTTTTCTCCTGGGAAACAAATTGCTACAATGGAAATAAGTCGCTGGTGCAGCAAGTGAGAGACTTTGGAGAGAGGTACTTTGATTTATTCTCTATTGAGTTACATGATGGAGAATGCGGTGTTCGATGTTCATACAGAGCTGATCAAAACAAAAAATGGTCTGTCCTTAAAGTCCTTTAAATGAAGCTCATGTCCATAAAACATTGGGTCTGTGTTCCTTCATGCTTATATCTTTTCAGCTGTGCATGTAGTAGAGAGAGATATTCACATGAGGTTATGAAAGAACAGTTGTTTGCAGGACGTGACCCTTCTCGTGCAAATTGGAACACAAGAAAGAAGAGAGAGACAATAGAACAACATCAAATTGTGACTTTTGACTTTTTGTAGACGTTCAGGTTAACTAAATGTTATGTCTATAAAAAGGTCAGGATGTCGGTAAAAATCTGGCAACTTGTCAATAAAATTCATAAGTTGGTAATGATCGAGGACAGTCTCGGTTCTGTCTGTCAGAATCTCTCTCGTCCGTCTTGTATAGAAAAATGTTCATGTACTCTTATAAGTCAAATAGATTCAGTGTTTGATGTTTCATATAACATTAAATAACACATTATTACAAATGGAACCTCCCCCCCCCTTCTACCTGTCACAGGCTTGACCTGAGGAAGAAGATTCTAGCCTGTGAAAGATTGTCAAAAATGTATAGTTTGTTTCTTAGTAGTTCCATTGCCTTACGTTAGTCCAATAAAGAAGAGTCTTTTAAAGATTATTTCTCAGATTCCAGTTGTATTTGTGGTTTACTCTAGGACATATGTACAGCCTTTGTCTCAGGCTTATTCATTGAAATACATATAGCCCTTGGCCAAGGGTTTAAAAACCAGGGCTCTTTCACTGAGAGAAATCACTTTCACTCGTGATATTTTGCTTGATATTGGGTTTCATATACATTCTCTGCTACCTGTCAGATTTTTGTCGCAGAAAACTCTTTTTATTGTCGGATTCCAGACTAACATGACCCATATAACTAACGTGTGTGTGTGTTCCTCAGGTCCTGGGGGTTTCAGGGCTCCAATCCCCACTCTGGCTTGCGGTACTCCTCCTGGACTGGGACGTTTCCTTCTTCTTCAGAACAGTGACACAGCGAATCAGTTTCTTGTGCCTGTAGTATTTTAGGGACGGGTCTTTCATTTGGGAAGCCTGACCCTGTACAAAGCCCTGGAAGAAAGAACAGAAGAGTAAAGAGTCATGGATTTGATATACCACCTTCCCGTGATACAACCACAGTGGTATACATATATTATGGGCTACAATCTAAGTTTTTGTACCTAGGGCAATGGAAGGTTAAAGGGCCCTTTTACTAAGCCATGTAAGCCTCTACACGCACCCAATGTGTGCCAAAATGAAGTTACCGCCCAGCTACTGCATGGCTCTTGCGGTAATATCATTTTTGGCACACATCCAATACTCACGGCATGCGTATCGTATGAACACCAAGTGGCATTTGGTGTGCGTAGGTCGTTACTGATCGGTTACCGCGTGAGACTTTACCGCTAGGTCAATGGCTGGTGGCACGGCCCAAAATGGATGCACGGCAATTTTGACTTTGCCACTCATCCATTTTTGGCAAAAATTTAAAGAAAGCGTTTTATACAGGTGCGCTGCCCAAAACCCGTGCCTATTTTATTTGTTACATTTGTATTCCACATTTTCCCACCTATTTGCAGGCTCAATGTGGCTTACATAGTACCGTAAAGGCGTTCGCCAATTCCGGTATGAACAAATACAGTAATGTTGTGGT
Source organism: Microcaecilia unicolor (assembly GCF_901765095.1). Classification (NCBI taxonomy): domain Eukaryota; kingdom Metazoa; phylum Chordata; class Amphibia; order Gymnophiona; family Siphonopidae; genus Microcaecilia; species Microcaecilia unicolor. The sequence goes on from NC_044044.1 coordinate 35,010,012, forward strand.
AGAATAAGGTTCGTGTGTACAGACACATTAGGGAATCGTAGAGGAAGAGAATCGTAGAGAGGAAGAGTTATTATATGTACATTACGAGCTTTGGTTTTGTTGTGTTGTAGGGTTCAGGCATTTAAGTTGGGTCGGTAGGGTATGCCTTTTTGAACAGGTTAGTTTTTAATGATTTCCGGAAGTTTAGGTGATCATAAGTTGTTTTCACGCTTTTGGTAATGCGTTCCATAGTTGTGTGCTTATGTAGGAAAAGCTGGATGCATAGGTTGATTTGTATTTGAGTCCTTTGCAGCTTGGGTAGTGGAGATTTAGGTATGTTCGTGTTGATCCTGTTGTGTTTCTGGTTGGTAGGTCTATGAGGTCTGTCATGTATCCCGGGGCTTTGCCGTAGATAATTTTATGAACCAGGGTGCAGATTTTGAAAGCAATACATTCTTTGATTGGGTGCCAGTGCAGTTTTTCTCTGAGGGGTTTGGCACTTTCAAATCACGCGTTTCCAAATATAAGCCTGGCTGCCGTGTTTTGACTGGTCTGAAGTTTCTTTATAATTTGTTCTTTGCTTCCCGCATAAATTCCGTTGCAGTAGTCTACATGGCTTAGCAGTGGCGTAGCCAGACTGGCAATTTTGGGTGGGCCTGAACCCCAAGTGGGTGGGCACAAAATTTTCTCTCTACCCCCCCTCCCCCAGCAAAATTTAGTCACACTAATCAGATGTATTTGTCACACAGGGGTAAAGTGCTGCTTTTCAGTGCATCAGGTTTCAGAATATAATTTATTTAATAGCCTAACACCATTTTCAATGAGCTTTCAGAGGCCAAAACCTCCTGCCTCAGGTCAGTATAATGCTGTTATGGTATCCTCTCCTGACCTAAGGAAGTATTGGTCTCTGAAACGTTATTAACACAGGTACCATATTACTTGATCCTAAATTAAAAATAAAATTATTTTCTTTACCTTTGTTGTCTGGTCATTTACTTTTTCTCATTGTGTTACTCCCAGTCTCTAGATTCTGCTTTCCTTCTTTTTCGCTTAACTCTTCTGCCAGGGTTTCCTGGCCATTTGTCATTTTCCTCTCCTTTTCTTTGCTTTCTTCAATATTTTTCAGCCTCTCTCTCTCTCTGTCCAGATTTAATTCATTCTTACTATCCATTCTTTAATTTCCTTCATCTACCTATGGCTTTTCATCTTTTCTCACCCTTGTTCTCCCCATGCCCCTTCCTCTTATTCTCCAGTCTTTCTCTACTCCCCTTTTCCATCCAGCAGCTCTCCTCTTTCTCTCCCCATCCTTCCAGTCTCTCCCTTCTTTCTTTCTGCATCCTTCCATCCATCCTACCCTTCCATCCAGCATCTTCCCTCTTTCTCTCCCCAACCTTCCACCCATCTACCCTCTCCTGATCCTTCCATCTAATGTCTCTCTCTCCCCCTCCTTCTATCCAGTGTCTCTATCTCTCTACCCTTTTCTGTTCAGTGTCCCTTCTCTCTCCACATCCTTCCAGTCTCTCCCCTTTCTCTCTGCATCCATTCATCTATCTCCACCTTTGTCTCCCCATCCTTCTATCTGTTTTCCCTCTTTCTCTCCCCATCCTTCCATCCGTCTACCCCCCTCCCGATTCTTCCATCCAGTGTCTCTCTCTTTATCCCCTTCTTTCCATCCAGGCCCGCCCACCCAACACAAACCTGCCAAGTCTCCCATTAAACACACGGTGCCAGCTCCCATTTCCGGCCACTGCTGCTTCTCCTGTTGAGCCGCAGCGGCCGCTACAAAAACAAAAAGAGCCAATTTAAACAACCCGAAATGTTTTTAAAAAGCAAGTGCGGCACCTCAGGCAGCCATCAGGCATTGGCTGTCGGCTCTGCAGCCGCTCCTCTCGCCTCTCACGTCGCTGCGCTCCTCCGGGGTCCTGCTCCAGGGGCAGTGACGTGAGAGGCGAGAGGAGCGGCTGCAGAGCCAACAACCAATGCCTGATGGCTGCCTGCGGTCCCGTGCTTGCTTTTTAAAAACACTTTTGGTTGGTTAATTAGCTCTTTTTGTTTTTTTAGCGGCCGCTGCGGCTCAACAGGAGAAGCAGCAGTGGCCGGAAATGGGAGCTGGTGCCACGTGTTTCGCGGGAGACTTGTCAGGTCTGTGTTGGGTGGGCGGGCCTGGAGGGAAAGTGGCTGGGCCTGGGCCCATCCAGGCCCGCCCATGGCTGTGCCCCTGTGGCTTAGTACCATTGATTGCATCAAGTTGTGAAATGTTTCCCTCGGGAAGAATGGTTTCACGCGTTTGAGTTTCCATATTGAGTGGAACATTTTCTTTGTTGTAGATTTCACTTGGTTCTCTAGTGTGAGGTTACAGTCGATTGTAACACCGAGAATTTTCAGGCTGTCTGAGATAGGGAGGGTGTTTATGTTTGTGGGTTTGTTCGTGTTGTATTGGGATGAGAGGATGAGGCAGTGTGTTTTTTTTCTGTGTTGAGTTTTAGTTGAAATGCGTTTGCCCAAGAGTCCATGATATTCAAGCTGAGCTTGATTTCGTTGGTGATTTCTGTCAGATCACGTTTGTAAGGAATGTATATTGTGACATTGTTTGCATAGATGAAAGGGTTAAGGCCTTGATTGGATAAGGATTCGGCTAGTGGGGTCATCATTATGTTGAAAAGGATCGGTGATAGTGGTGTTCCTTGAGGTACTCCGCATTCTGCTTTCCACGGTGGTGATATGTTTGAGCTTGATTTCACTTGATATGTTCTAGTGGTTAGGAAACCCTTGATCCAACTAAGTATGTGTCCGCCAATCCTGAAGTAATCTAGGAGTCTTAGAGGCTTATTTTCAAAGCACTTTGGGAGGCTAAGTTCCATAGGTTTCTATGGAACTTTGGGAGGCTAAGTACTTTGAAAATGAGCTTGCAAGTAACATAGTAGATGATGGCAGAAAAAGACCTGCACGGTCTTTTTTATGGTTTACCATGTCGAATGCACTGGACATGTCGAATTGGAGGAGAAGGATGCTTTTGCCTGTTGCTATTTCCTGCTTGAATTTGGCTAGGAGGGTAATTAGTACTTTTTCGGTGCTATGGAGGGGGCAAAATCCTGATTGTGATTCATGTAATATTGTGAATTTGTTTATATAATCAGTAAGTTGTTTGACCACCAGTAGGATTGATGCTACTGGGGGGTATTTAGTGATTTCGTTTGATTTCTTTTCTTGGGATCTTTTGGTATTGGGGTAAGTAGGATGTTGCCATTTTCCTTAGGGAAGAGACCTTGTTGAAACATGTAGTTTAAGTGGGATGTAAGGTGTGCTATGAAGCAAGCCATTTTTCAGTGCACCTTTGTAAAAGGAACCCTAAGTGACTTGCTCAGGGTCACAGCGAGCTGCAGTGGGAACTGAACCCAGGTCCCCAGGTTCTCAATCCACTGCACTAACCATTAGGCTAGTGACAAAAAGAGAGCGAGAGAGATACAGACTGAGAGGTGAAGGAAAGGAACAAGATTTGGTGCTGGTACCAACTGCTGTAAATTTAAAAGTGTGTGGGTATTTATGTACATGTGTGCATGCCGACAAGATCATGTATAAGCACCTGCGCTCTGTGTACAGACATTTCTGGTGACATGGGGTGGAGTGTAGGTGGAGTTACACCACTTTTGGTGGACAAATAAATGCATACATCAGCACTGACTGTGCACTCTTGGGACCAGCTATAGGTGCCTATATTGCATTTTTAAAATAGACTTGGGCACTTTTTTTTGAACATCTCACTTAAAATAACAGGCCCATAACCTTGGCCATATAAGTTTCTACACACAGAAAGCTCCACATTTTTGTGTTTTTGGGTGGAGTGAGGGAAAGAACGCAGATGTTATGTATGTTATGTATTGAAGTGCTGAAGGGTAAATAAGCATGCTTACTTTACTGGACAAGTGAGTGTTTTCAAGTCTGATATGAGAGGATTGGCTATTTTGTACAAGAATTTTTTTTTAATTTGACTTTAATTCAGCAGTCACCTCGGGTTTAGAATATATGCTTTGTATATTCCAGGATGATTCTAACCAGCCCCAACCCTACCACCAGAGCTGGTGGGAGGCGGGGCTAGTGCTGGGCAGACTTCTACGGTCTGTGCCGTGAAAATGGCAGATGCTAATCAAGGTCAGGTATACACAAAAAGTAGCACATATGAGTTATTTTTTTTGGGCAGACTGGATGAACCCTGCAGTTCTTTCTCTGCCGTCATCTACTATGTAACTTCACCCAACGTAGTGCTGGTATTCTGCTGTTATACAGAGCTCCTGGTCTGATAGTCAAGATATGTTATATGACATTTTGAGGCATATTTTCAAAGCACTTAGCCTCCCAAAGTTCCATAGAAACCTATGGAACTTAGCCTCCCAAAGTGCTTTGAAAATATGCCTCCATGTCTCTCTTTTATTTTAATCTGTTTTCTAGCTTAATTTAATTTATATATGTGACTAAACAGTGGGGTTTCCGAGCCTGAAAACTGTTAGGTCATGAAGTGTAGTTCTCCTAAGTGGCCAGCAGATGGCGCTTGTTTTCAGTTTTAAAGCTGTTACAGAAAAAGACTTCCAGAGAGAGTCCAGAGTTTTGGGCATGTTTTTGGATTATTCCTGAACTTTTGAAGCCCAAATTAATCTGATTTGGAAAAGATCTTTTCTCTGCATGCAGCAACTAAGATTGATTAGATCCTATTTTCTTAACTCCCATTTTATTCTCTTGGTCTGGATGTCAGTGGTACCTAATCTGGGCTGTTGTAACTCTTTATTTCCAGTTTGAGCAGTGGAGTGTGGTAGCCGTGTTTGAGCAGTAAACTATTGCAGAACACGGTGGTGTGGTTGCTTTTTTATTTTTTTTGGTTAAGAAAATATGAAGGTGATTAAGCTTACTTTAAAGAGTTACATTGGCTTCGTGATCGTATTACTTTTAAGACTACTTGTCATGGAAAAACATCAGAATTGCCGATTGAATTTTTTTCCCACTGCTTTTACATCTTTGCTTGAGTTCGAGATAGTCTATTATTGAAATTTCCGGTACTTAAGAGTATATGGTTTAAACATCAGCTTAGTACCATGTTTTCCTTCCAGGAAGTTGTTACTTGGAATAAATTACCTGTTTCTGTCCTCTTGGAATCAGATTATATGCGATTATGCAAGAATCTGAAAACAGTTTTCTATTACTGATTTTTTTTTTTGTTTTAACCCCTTTCCTATATTGATGTTTTTATAGTTATTCCTCAGCTTTATAGTAACATAGTAAGTGACGGCAGATAAAGACCTGAATGGTCCATCCAGCCTTCCCAACAGTCACACTCATTATCAATTCACGATTAAACCAACAATGAATGTGCTATAAAATACGTGATCATTGTCTCTCTTTGGCATTTCTGGGACTTTGACTACAGAAGAGCCCCCTTTTTCCTGCCCGGCTGTAGACCTGTATTGCTCCCAGCGCCACTTCAAAATGTCTGCCGAGGGTTCAAGCAGTGAGCTTGCAAGACTTCTGCTTGAACTCTTGGCAGCCATTTTGAAGCACAGCCAGGAGCAAGACAGGTCTGCAGCCATGCCGGGCAGGGAAAAGGTGGCTCTTTCGTGCCCTGAACAGGCCACTAAACCAACAAGGTACTACTTTAAGATAGGAGAGGGGAGGATAAGACACCCTGAGACCTGCAAATGCAGACAAACAGGCTGGCAAAACCCACCCGGATGCCCGGCAGTGTCCTCAAAAAGAGGACATGTCCAGGTGAAACCAGATGCATGGTAATCCTATGCCTCAGTACTGCGACACTTTCCAGTCAGAGCCAGGAGACAACTGGCCACTGTTGATGTTCAGCAGCACCACCTGAATAACACTCTGGTTAACAAGACAGCAAAAAGGATGCTTTAAAGTAACCGGGTAGCTATTGGAGTTGGATATTGGCAATTCACAGGTAACTTCTGGCAGGCCTGTCGCAGTGGCGTACCAAAGGGGGGGGGCGGTGGGGGCAGTCCGCCCCGGGTGCACGCCGCTGGGGGGTGCCCGCGCGCCTGTTGGCCGAGTCCGCTCGTTCCCTCCCTGCTGCTCCCTCTGCGCGGAACAGGTTACTTCCTGTTCCGGGGCAGAGGGAGCAGCAGGGAACGAGCGAACTCTGAGCCGACAGGCGCACGGCACCCCCCCAGCAGGTAAAAATGCACTCGGGGGGGGGGGGGGTGGCGCATCAGTGATCCGCCCCGGGTGTCAGCCAGCCTAGGAACGTCATGGGCCTGTCGAGTTCCTGCATTTTCAGTGCTTGTGCCTGGAGAGGGGGTTCATTTAGGCAGTAGTGGCCAGCGTTTTAAGAAACATTGAGCCCCTCCAGATAAATATTTCTCATCTAAATGCCTGTAAGTCTTTATAAAGAGAATTCAGCTAAAGAGAAACCACAGACAGTTCCACCTGCTTGTAAAACATGTATGTACATGCATATTTTATTTTAAAAAATACATATAAACCGTGACTCTGAACATGCTTACACTGAGTCCTGCCACACACATATGCAAGCCAGGGGATTAATTTTATAAGTTCACAAGCAATCTTTATAAATCGCCTCACCACAAAGTTCAGATATTTTACTTGTATTATTTACACGTGTGGTTGCAGTGTGTGAAAAATGGGCCTCCCAGGGTCCAGCTCTGTTGGTGAGCAGTGTAATACTGAGCAGGCTCCATCACTTGGTGTCCAGGGCGGGGTTATTTGAAGTGTGTTTGTCTCCTCCAATCATTTTGAAATGTTTGTGCCTATGGTGTGCATACATTTACATGTGTAATTATCCTCCCTGAGCTAAAGGTATATTCAGGAAAGCTCCCTCACAGTCCATAGAATCTCTGCACACATTTAACCTTTGAAAGAAGCAATTTTCAAACAAGCCATTGTACCCAGGCTTCAGTGTAAGTAGAAAGAATATAAATGAGCATCAGAATCTAGGAATTGTATCTGGGATTTCTGTTCTGCACTTTCTAATTCATTTCTTTCCCCTTCGGGTTATTTTGCTGAAACTAGGACAGCTGATCTCTCCAAGCCTTTGCTATCTCAGAGTCTGACACCAGACAGAGAAGGGGAACTGAAGAGATGGTTTGGCAAAAGTGACTGACCTGCTTTTCCTGCCTTGTCTCTTTGGCACCCTCTCCTGTGAAGGATGCACACAGAAGTTATTAAGAAGGCCAGAGAAAAAAATACAGCTATTACAAGCACTAGTTCATCCTGACTTCTGGGAGGCTGCTCACCTGCAAGAAAGAGAAGATTGCAAGAGATAAACTGTAAAGTTTCTGGGGGGCGGGGTGGTGATGGGGGCTGTACTTCACCCACAAGATGTGAGATAAAGAAGTACAGAATAAATGATAGGTCATTTCCCTCCCTCTCCTGACTCTGCTGCTGCCTCGTTCTGTTTTGCTAGTTTGAGGTCAGACATGGTCACCCACAAATGTTTCTCCTGTTAAGTGCACACTGATATGTCACCCCATCATCTACTGGTCCCTTGAGCCTCTGAACTGTCGTTTCTGTGTACACTGAACAGCAAAGGGACTCAGGATAGTTTTCTCTTATACTTTGCTGTACTTACTTTTTCGAATGGGCCAGGTGTGCTGCTCTTTCTCAGTGACAGTGGGCACAGCTGCATCTGTAACAATTAGAAACAAGCCCTGAACAGTTTAGTGAAGCTGCAAATGTAAGCAGGAGGGTTCTTCAAATGTAATCGTCCTTCACTTTCCATTATTTGATCAAGGTGCAGAATAGTAAATGACAATCCCAAATGCAAATTACACTAATGCAATAAAAATATACCACATGGTTGATACTTATTTATGCACTTTAAGGCCAAATTCTATAAATGGGGCCTTCCATTACGTTCATTCCCACTATTCCAGGACAAGTGGGTAGTTATGTCCATCGACCAGCAGGTGGAGATAGAGAATACAGAACTGAGCACCACTACATAGCTCCTACTACTACTACTATTATTTAGCATTTCTATAGCGCTACAAGGCGTACGCAGCGCTGTACAAACATAGAAGAAAGACAGTCCCTGCTCAAAGAGCTTACAATCTAATAGACAAAAAAATAAAGTAAGCAAATCAATTAATGTGAACAGCTTAGCTCCTCAGTATTTTCTATCTCCAGCAGGTGGATGGACAGACTTCCTCTGTCTCTGGTTCTGAGGCCTTGCTCCTGGTCCAGTTGGCCAACTGGTTCCCGGTTGAGCATAGTGGGGTGTTCTGCATTCTTATGGGAGCCTGCTCAGCAACAAGTCTGCTTCAGAAGATAAGGAACAGTGCAGGCAGCACAGTGAGTTTGGCGGGCCAGTGGTGCTGTACCCTGTCGTGACAGGGGGGTGGCTGTGTCCCCTGGAAGCATGGACCCGGGGTAATGTGTTCTTTGCTGTGCTTTGGGTCTCAGGACATCCTTGGAAGCGATTTGTGTCTGTGCTTTCAAAAAAAGAGCTTTATGGTTGAGTTGTGCTGCGCTTCGGTAAAAAAAAAAAAGCGCACAAAATATGAGCCACATGCTTTCCCGCGCTGCGACAATCTTCATTCATGGCAGCCCTTGCTGGGAAAGCGAGGAGCTGTCCATCTTGCAGCGGGCGGGGCCTCCTTTTATTCCCGATGAGCTTGAGTGTTTCTTCAGAGGGACAGCGCTTTAAGTTAGTTTCCAAGTTTCTCGCTGCTGCTTTGTCACCAGCCACAAGCCTGGTATTTCGTGCAGGTCCTTAGATCTATGGCAGCGGCCATGGAAGGGGTTCCTTCTTCTCTCATGCAGCCACTTTAGGGGGTCTTGGTCAGCTGCTGGTCTCAGGTTTCAGAGAGCGGCGGCATCTGGCTCTTTTGCTCACAGTGCATGAGGGGGTTGCTGCTTACCCAGTCGTTGACCCTGGGAAGGTCCTCCTCGAGCCTGCTTTGGGAGGTGATGTCTTTGGATACCAGCTTCTCGGGCTGGGGAGTGCCCTTTGCTGGGGTTCCTTGGTGCAGGGCTCTTGGTCTCCAAGGAGGGCATGGGCCCTCAATCCTCTGGAGCTGCATGCAGTGAGCCGAACTCTGGAGGCCTTTGCCCCACTGTTGAGAATGCTGCCGTTTGGGCCTTTTGGTCTTGCCTGCGGCGGTTGTCTTTTTTCGCCTCGCGGGGGGGGGGGGGACTCCTAGCAGTCTGCTGGCGGGGGAGTCCAGCTTGTTACTGGACGGGGCAGTGAGACTTCGGTTGTGCCTTCGGCTGGTTTGCGGGGTCCCTCAATATGGAGACAGACTTGCTCAGTTGGTACACTCTGGTTTCCAGCAGAGGGAGCAGTTGGTCGACCTGGTTTCAGCTGGTGGCCTAGTCCTATGTCTAGGTTCCTCGGTGCTTCAGTCACCGCTGGGCATATGACTCTAGGGATCTTTTCGCCCTGCAATGGTTGTGTCTGAGCGAGAAACCGCCGTATGCCTTCCCCCATGCCGATTTTAGGTCGGCTGTGGGGGAGAGTGGCAGACCTTTGAGGCAAGGTGATCCTGGTCTCCAGCCTGGCCATGGCTTCCATGGTATGCAGATCTCGTGAGGCTCCTGGTTGGGGAGCCGTTGTGATTCCCTCAGTGTCGAGGTCTTTCTATCGGGGCCTAGTGGCCATGGAGGTTCCCTCCCCCCTTTCCTTTGGTCCTGCGGCCTGGCCCTGGAGAGGGCTCGGCTGAGGAAGAAAGGTTATTCGATTTCAGTGGTGGCTTTCCTGCTTCGGGCCAGGAAGCAATCTTCCTCATCAGCATCTGTCAGAGTGTGTTTCTAAGTCTGACGTGCGGTGAGGTTTTGGGTTGCCACTTTCTGGCCACTTTCTGGCTTTTTGGCAGGAGGAAAATTCATGGGGCTAGTGCTGTAGGTCCAGTGGGGGTCCTGACTTGCTTTCAGGGCTGCTTGCAGGAGTCTTCATTAGCTGCTCCTTCTGGACTGAGTTATTTTTCTGGTCCTTCGGATGCTTCAGCACTCCCCATTTGAGCCTGTTGATAGGTGGCCCTCGTTCTATGGCACCATGGCTTAGTTGGCTAAAGCACCTGTCTAGTTCTCTCTTTGTCCACGGTGTTCTTTGAGGTGTTTCTGCCAACCTGTTGCTTCTTGCAACTTCAGTCTCTTTCTCTCTTGGAACATCCCTTTATCCGTTTTTTGGAGGCAGGGGTCCTACTTGGGGCAGTACCATGCTTCTTGCCTTAGTGTTTGTTGGTCTTTTTCCGTAGTCAGCGGTCTGTTTTTTGGAAGCTTCTGGTCTTAGCAGGGCGTTCTTGAATTTCATGGTTCCCAATGTTTTTCGCCATTCGTTTGGTCCTATTGGGTTGTTTGGTAAACAGCAGGGGGTCTCTTGTTGCCCAAGGCTTTCTTTGCCCAGTGGGTGAAGTTGGCTGTGGTCTCAGTTTGTATTCTGGGAGGCGCTTCTCAGGTTGAAGGCTCTCCTGGACGTATGGCTACATCTTGGGTGGAAGCTTCGTTGTCTTCTCTGATGGCTACTTGTAGGTCAGCGGCGTACGTTTCGCTGCATACCTTCAGTAAGTATGGTAGCATGGTTGGTGCCGCTCAGGCAGCAGCTACATTTGGGGCGTCGGTTCTGCATATGGCAGAGTCGGCTTGCCACCCTTGTAGGGATAACTTTTGAACATCCCACTTGTCCTGGAATAGTGGGAATGAACGTATGGAAGGAGAAATTAGGTCTTACCTGATAATTTTCTTTCCGTTAGTTCTTCACACTATTCCAGGAGCCCTCCTGTGGTGCGACGCATTGGTGGCTCTATGTATTGTCTTTTTATCCTGTTTTCCAGGGGCCTTATCTTTGAATGGTTCTTGGGGCTGGATATGTTGATTGCTGACCATGCTTCTGATTGGGTGTGTTTTCTTCCTTGTTTGAGGACGGATACTGAGGAGCTGAGCTGCTAGCAGGGAGCTATGTAGGGTGCTCAGTTCTGTATTCTCTACTTCCACCTGCTGGTCGATGGACATAACTACCCACTTGTCCTGGAATAGTGTCAAGAACTAATGGAAAGAAAATGATCAGGTAAGACCTAATTTCTCCTTAGAAATCGTTGCCGAAAAAAAACACGCCTAAAGTTACAGCTCCTGCTACCAACAATCACCAGGGCTACAGATAGGCCGAGGGGGAGGGACAACCTGGACTGCTGAGTGCAGGGGGGGAGCAAGGTGGGGGAAGGAAAGTTGGTCATTGTGAGGGGCGGGAGGGGTTTTTTTTTAGGCCAGGCAAAGTTAGGACAGCTTTAGAGCATAACCCTGGGCTCCTCCCTAATGCCACCCCTGACCTGCCTCTCTTTTCTGGCATTGGTCGGAGGTGATATTTAGCGCCACTTCCCACTTTAATGCTGCTGAACATCAAGATAGGCAGCAACAAGTGATTTAAGCGGGTAGGAGCCTCTCTTACCCTCTTAAATCTCTTTGAATATCAGGGTCACAATACCTGGATGTATAACCACTTTGATAGCTCAAGGTGATACGTAAGAAAAATAATAATAATTTAATAACAACCATAACCACAAACATGAACACAACTGTAACTATAACCATAATCGTAAACATAATCATATCCCAATTAACATCCAGCATCTTTCTATTCATTGCAATTTTGGGAATGATTTGAAACAGATCTTTAGCCAGTCATTCCTGCAAAAGAGGTCCATATATTATGTTGATATGTTAGTTTCTTCCACATTAACCCAAAGTGCCACCAACTTACCTTGTTGCTTCAGTAGTATTCTTCAAAAATCATGCCAGTCCACCTCCCTTTCTTCCCACTCTGTCCCTCCGGAAAGGATTATAGCCCAGTACAACTGAATCCAGCTGTGGTTTCTCATTTAGCCATGTCTCTGTAACCACCATGATATCTGGTGAACCTATTTCTTGGTTACTTCGAGTTATACTATGTGAATTGCATTGAAAGGCGGTACATCAAGTCCCATTCCCTTTCCCTTTCTAGGGCTTTATTTTCCATTTCATGAGCTTTTGTGTACATAGCTTTCCATAGTAAGATAGTGAATGATGGCAGATACAGACCTGTGCGGTCCATCAAGTCTGCCCAACAAGATAAACTCATTTTACATGGTATGTGATACTTTATACCCGAGTTTGATTTGTTCTTGCCATTCTCAGGGCGTAGACCGTAGAAGTCTACCCAGGACTGTTCTCGTACTAAAAGTTCTGAAGATTCTGGAATCCTAAAGAGTTACAAGATTCCGGAATCCCAATTAGTAGCAACATTCCATGAAGAATCCCAAAGAGTAACATAGTAGATGATGGCAGAGAAAGACCTGTATGGTTCATCCAGTCTGCCCAACAAGATAAACTCATTTTTCATGGTATGTGATACTTTATATGTATACCTGAGTTTGATTTGTCCTTGCCTTTCTCAGGGCACAGACCGTAGAAGTCTGCCCAGCACTGTTCTTGTACTAAAAGTTCTGAAGCTGATGTTGAAGCCCCTTAAAATTTACACTCCAGCCCATCCATATCTATTCAGTCACGATCAAGGTCTAGCCCATAGAAGTCTGCCCAGCACTAGTTTTGCTTCCCAATTACCAGGGTTGCCACCCAATCTCCGCTAAGATTCGGTGGATCCATTCCTTCTAAACAGGATTCCTTTGTGTTTATCCCACGCATGTTTGAATTCCATTACCGTTTTCATCTCCACCACCTCCCACGGGAGGGCATTCCACGTATCCACCACCCTCTGAAAAAATACTTCCTGACATTACTCCTGAGTCTGACCCCCTTCAACCTCAATTCATCCACATCCGCTTGTCTCCAATCTCACGGAACCTCTCCCGTCTCTAATGATCTATTAAATAAATCTTTAAAAGGTCTCGCCAGGACCCCTCTGAGGTCCCTCAGTATCCTGGGATTTATCCCATCCGGGCCCATAGCTTTGTCCACCTTCAGATTCTCAAGATGTGTGTAAACCTTTTCTGCCATAAACGATGCAGTGTCCACTGTATTCCCAGATATTCCCTTGTCAGCTGACTGTGGTCCTTCTCCAGGATTTTCCTCCGTGAGCATCGAAGAGAAGTAATTGTTCAGCACATTTGCTTTATCCTCTTCACTCTCCACAGATGTTCCAGATGTTCTTTCTTCCCTTTCTCTACAATAGTCAGTTGTACATGTAATATAAGCATAAATAATGGAGGCAAATGTGAAAAGAGGCTGGATTTGGTCTTAGCAAGTGAATGATTTTACCTGGTGTACTGGTAGGTGTGTCTGTTATACAGCGTGTGCATCCTTCATCCCAGCATTTCATTCCAGCTACACATGAACACTGTGAATCTGCTGTCAGGTTGCAATGCCTCTTATAAATGAACTCTGAAAAGTAGTAAAAACACAACCTTAATAAATAAATAAGCATCCCATTACCCACCCACATGGTTCCAGAACACCACAGTCAGTCATTACAGGCAAGGGCAGTACAGAGCAGGGCTTAAAGTCTATGGCAGGCAGCCATCGCAGAAAAGGTAGCTTAGACCTCATTTCTACAAAGAGGCTGACTGACGTTTTTTTGGGGTACTTGGAAGTTCAGAGTTTGCTCACTTACGATTCACGCATTCTCGGCAGGATTCACACTGGTATTTGGTGTTCCACTCAGGATTATATTCAGTTTCTTGCTGGCAGGAACGGCAGACCGTGTCCTGGGTAGAAGTACAGCGGCTTTGCATGTGTGTCCCTGCAAGAGAGACAGGACGGAAAAGTATGGGTGGAGGTAGAAGCAGAAAGACAGAGAGATAATCAGAAAAAGGAAAAAGATGATGAGAAACGGAAAGGAAAAGAGAAAAAATTACGAGTTCAGAAATAGAGACAAACAGAATCGGACAAATTGGGGTTGGGGGAAAATCTTGAGACTAATGATGCACAGATGTAGAAGCTCAGACTTTTTTTGTGCAGTCATGGTGTTTCACACCCTCCATCTCTCTCTAAGAACTGAGGAGGCCCAGCCCTCTGCCCACTTCTACAGAGATTATCGATTTATTTAATAAATATTGCTATCCTGCTTCTCATATAATTAGTCCTTTAAAAGGTGTCAAACTTTACAGGGACCCTGAGGGATGATGCACATCTCCCTGACAAATGTATTTATTTATTGTATTTATTTACTGCCTTTTTGAAGGAATTCACTCAAGGCAGTGTAAGAAAGAATAAATCAAACATGAGCAATAGACAATTACAGCAGTAAAAATACTCATAAAACAATACAAAGTATGGCATAGTTATTACTTACAATGTCAACACAATACGTAATAGAACATTTTAATTGATAGTGAAGGTAAAGCAAAGATGGAACATTCAGATAGGTAAGAGAGTAAGAGGAGTTAGAAAGTAAAGTGACTGATTTTAATTTAACCTCAAGAGTGCCAAAGGTAGGCAGTTTCTCTTTGGAATAAGCTACCACCTAACATAAGATCACAGTCTTCTTACTCTTCCTTCCAAAAAGTGCTGAAAATCTTTCTGTTTAATAAATATTTAAAAAAAATCTTTGATTTATGTAAAGTTTAATGTTAGGATGTTAAGGGATTGCCTAATAGTTGTTCTTTTAAATTGTGAATGCCCAGAGAATGGTGGGTTTCTTCAGGTAAGCCACCTTGGAGCTGAATAGGGATTTGGTGGGTTATAAATACAGATTAGATTAGAGAGGGGGAGTGAATCTTTTCAGCCGCTATAAGGATGAGCGAAAGAGAATTTCCTGCGGAAGGGCAGAACGGTGCCTGGAGAGAGCTCAGAATTGCACTGGGGATTATTCACTCACCTGCCGGACACCTGGAGCAGCAGCGCCCACCCAAGTGATACTGAGTTTGGGAGCAGACCACACCGGTAGCAGAAGATGCCCAGAGAGAAGCAAAGAGTTCCAGAGACAGGAGAAGGCAGACGACGGATCTCCTGCAAGATATCTGCCATGCTGTCTTCATGATGGGTCTCCTCAAAGTCACACTGGCCTCTCTGGCTCCTTGTTTTTATAAAAGACCCTCATGACAGTTCAGATCTTACTCATCAGTTGGATGATTCATCTCCTGACATTTCATCTCAAAGGGTGCAGGCACTAAGCTCAAATTATATACTAAAATTATATTATAGCAAAAAGTCAAATTTATTTGTCAATCACAGACTTAAAACATAAGAACGTAAAAATAGCCATACCAGGAGAGACCAATGGTCCATCTAGTCCAGTATCCCGCTTCCAGGTCACAAGTACCTGACAGAATCCCAGAAAGTGGCAAGATTTCATGTTACCAAACCCAGGGATAAACAGTGATTTCCCCTTTGTCTATCTTAACAGCAGTTTATGGACTTTTCCTTCAGGAACTTGTCCAATCCTTTTTTAAACCCAGATATGGTAACTGCTATGACCACATCCTCTGGTAACAAGTTCCAGAGCTTAACTGCTCATTGAGTGGAAAAAATATTTTCTTCTATTTGTTTTAAATGTATTACTGTGTAACTTCATGAAGCGTACTGTAGTCTTTATACTTTTTTTTAAAGTAAACTATCAATTTACATTGAACTGTTCTACACCACTCAGGATTTTTAGACCTAAAACATATCCCCCCTCAGCTATCTCTCTTAAGATCCCTAACCTCTTTCCTCATATAGGAGGAGTTCCGTCCCCTTTATCATTTTGGTCACCCTTCTTTGAACCTTTTTAATTCCGCTATATCTTTTTTGAGATACAGTGACCAGAATTGCACAAAATACTCAAGGTGAGGTCACACCATGGAGAGATACAGAGGCATTATAATGGAACCCCTTCCCTGTCACAAATGTCTCAAAAACTTACAAGTGAGTAACATTAGCATGACGTTTTCTCAATTCATGGGCCAATGGCCCTTGCAAGGTCAGAGCTAACCTGGAGCACTGCATGTCCCCAATCTGCCCCCCCACAACATAAACACAGAGTGTAAGGAGGCAGTTACCAGAAATCTATGAGGGGAAGCAGGGGTCCTAGAACCAGTCACATCTAGAAATGCTTAAGCAGAGCTTTGCACTTCCACTGCTGATAAACTTCTCAGATTAACTCATCTGATCTCAGAGATTCTGGTTAGCAGGAGCACACGCGTGTTTTCATTTCTCATAAATGTCTTCTATTCTGACCCCGCCAACATTCAGGAGACTCGATTTAGTACAACAATTTTTATAGGTGAAAAATACACAAGTGAAGAAAATTATAACAGTGATAATAATAAGGTAAGATGACCTAATGCAGAAGAGAAAGCCCAGAGACATTTATTCCCGGGTTCTGATGCTGTTGCAGGATTGGCCAGTTTTTCCTGCTCATTTTTTGTGAGAAGTGTTTGATGATCTCATTCTTCTGTCTTTGTACTTTGCGCATTACAGGAGGAAATTGCATGTTTGCTTCTATTTCTTCATACAGAGTCTTGCTTCTTAGGGTTTCCAGTTCAGTTTTTGTCTGCTCTGCATATTTCTATTTCTAATTCATGGTCCCTCATCTGTATTTGAGGGTCTGTCTGCGTTGCTGTATTCTGAGTAGGGATTTTCTCGTTGCTCTGTTAAAGGTTATCAATAGAAATCAAACAAAATAAAACATGGAAAATAAAATAAGATGATACCTTTTTTATTGGACATAACTTAATACATTTCTTGATTAGCTTTCGAAGGTTGCCCTTCTTCATCAGATCGGAAATAAGCAAATGTGGTAGCAGATAGTATATATAAGTGAAACATCCAAGCATTACAATGACAGTCTAGCAGGGTGGGGGTAGGTAGGAGGTATGCATGGAGACATCAAAGCATTTCATTGATTAACAGGGTGGGTATGGGTAGGTGAGAGGAGGGTGATAGAAATACAACTTTATGGTTTATAATGGGCTAGAAAACCCAGATCCTTGTTAAGTCCTGTCTGTTGGGTGTCAAAATATTCAATCATTCTGACTTAAAAGGTCTTACGTTCCTGTATTGTTTTAAAGTTACCTTTCAGGATTCTTACTGTGAAATCACTGGTGCAGTGTCCTGGTCTTGTAAAGTGCTGGCCCACAGGGGTGGGAACCTGACTGGCACCAGCTTTCTTCATGTTATGTCTATGTAAATTAAATCTCGTCTTAAGCATAGCAAAGCGCGGGTTACAAATGTAACAAAAAAAAATCTGGTCTGTTTCTGATTGCTCTCGTTCCTCTGTAGAAGGTGTATTGGTGTTGTAGGGCCAGCCACTGTAATATGTGCAGTGTTGCCATTTTTTAGGTAGTTATTGCTGTGCAAATCCTAGTTATTAGGGCTATAATCTGCCTACGTATTTATTTGTTTTAAGATTGTATTTATATTCCCTTCCTTCTTTCCTCTCTCTGTTCCTTCTACCCTCACAATTCTCATTGTAAGCCGCTTTGGGGCTGCTAAAATGCGGCAAAAGGTGGGGTATAAATGACCTAAATAAATAATGAGGTAGCAGATTTCCTCCCTAAGTGGGTTTTTATTGGCAGGATTTTGTGTTGGGTAGCAGTGTGTCTGCTAGTGATGGATGTTTGTGTCAATATCACTGAAGTAACACCAAAATTTGAATATTCATTTTTTTGTGTGGTGAATAGTAGGGGGAAGTGGCTTGGTTCTGCTCTGTTCCCTTTGTTGGGGGAATTTCTGTGGTTATAATGTGTGTGTGTTTGTAGCACTTGGGGGATAGCGTTTCTATTGGGGTTCTGTCCCGTTCTGTTAAGTTTTGTGTTAACAATAGATTCTGAACCTATTTATTTAATAAAATGTATAATCCATTTAGGAAAAATGTATTTAAGGAAGATTAAAGCCAAATATTAATAGGAATTAAATAAGACTTCCCTCAGGAGAATTCGTAGAATGATGATATCAAATAATTGGGGGGCGAGGAATTTTTTTTGTTGTATAGGCTGCTCTCTTTCTGTCTTTGCTTATCTCTTTATAAATTGCTCTGCAGCGAGACTTAGTTTCTCTTTGACTGCCTTGGTCTCACTCTGACTTAACCAGTGCTCTCATGTTGACTGAGGTGCTGGCGAGGGAAGGGGGGGGGGGGTAACAGATCTCAGGCTCTGTGAATTTAATAAGAGTACCTCCATGCAGAGGGAACACATCCAAACAGAGGAATCAGGATGCCGAAACCAAGGGAGGGGAATGCAGGAGTCTTATGAAACCATGGACAGCCACATCGGACCTCTTAGAGGGTCCAGTGTCTTGTCACCTCTCTGTTCTAGGAGGTCCACTTACTGCCTCTTTCTTTCTAGCTCTCACAGCTCTGCTGATTCTGAGAAAACCTGAGCCCAGAATGGGACTAACGTGAGAATTATCCAGAAACAACATTGTAGGTGACTTGTGGCAGCAATCTGAAACGTCCGCTCCACATTTTTTCTTATTTTGGTATGAGATCCTGTGTCACATCCAGGATTGCAACAGAAGTACACTTTTCTCACTCTTCATTTCACCATTTCTGTCTGTGAGCTGGGGTTGGTGGAACTGGGGGCTTATATGCAGTGTGTAAGGTCAGATTGGGTTTGTGTATGTAACCCGCTCCTCTCATCCAGAAGTGGGTTTTCACGCTCGGGAGGTGGACTCTGTGAGTGAAGCTTGGAATTTGGGAGACTAGGTGTGTAGCACTCACATCAGGAGAGTCAAAACAACTGAACTTTATTGACCAAGTAGAACTCTGTAACAATGGTCATAGGAATCCATAGGACACGACTTTGATGGTAATCATCTCTGATCTTAAAAAGTCACAAGAGCACTTAATCTTTCCTATACACTCAATACACAACCCCTTTCGCCTGATCTGCAACCAGTTGATACAATCACTTTTTCAGTCACCATCAATGGAGAACTGGATCCAGCATTCACTGTCCAAGCCTTTGAGGGTTTCACCTTGAAAGAAATTGCCAGCCATGGGTAGACAGTGTCCTACCCTTAAGCCCAGGTTGCAGCGAGACACCCCGATCTCCAGCCTACAGGTCAGCTTCTCAGTACAGCTCAGGTGAGTAAGCTCAAATCCTGCTCCTATCTCAAGGTTCTTAGCAGGTAACCCTCTTACAGGTCTCTTGGTGGGGGTTATGGACTTCTTAGATACAGGCAACCAAGAACAAGTTTTCACAGCACTGCCCTTACTTAAATAGTAATTCATCAGCTCCAGAAATTAGGACCATCCTCCAGTGTGAGATGGACTCATGATTATTTCTATGCTGGGTTCCTGCCACACAGGACTCAAATATAACAGTGTGTGAGGTGGGGCTGGGGGCGTTATATACTGTGTGTGACATTCCATGCGGAACCCTAAATAGTAGCAACGTTCCATGGTAGCAATCCCAGGGCAAGCAGTGGCTTTTCCCCATGTCTGGACTTTTCCTCCAGAAAATTGTCCAAACCTTTTTTAAAACCCAGATACACTAATTGCTGTTGCCACATCCTCTGGAAATGAGTTCTAGAGCTGAACTATTCATTGAGTGAAAGAATATTTTCTCCTATTTGTTTTAACTTCATTGAGTGTCTCCTGGTCTTTGCACTTTTTAAAAGAGTGCAAAATCAATTTACTTCTGCTTGTTCTACAATCAATTTACGTTTAACAGTTTTACTCAACTCAGGATTTATAGACCTCAATCGTATCCCCCCTCATCCATCTCTTTTCCAAGCTGAAGAGGATTAACCTTTTTAGCCTTTCCTCATACGAGAGGATTTTCTTCTCCTTTATCATTTTGGTCACTCTTTGACCCTTTTCTACCTTTTTTTTTAGATAGATTGTAAATTTTGTTGAGCAGGGACTGTCTCTTTTATGGCGCTGCATACATCTAACAGCGCTATAGAAATGAACGCAGTAGTCAAAGTGAGGTCGCACCATGAAGCAATACAGAGGCATTATAGTTTTCTTGGTCTTATTACCATCCCTTTCTAATTAATTCCTAGCATCCTGTTTGCTTTTTTTGGCCACTGCCGCACACTGGACAGAAGATTTCAGTGTATTGTCTACGACACCAGATCTTTTTCTTGGGTGCTGACTCCTAAGGTGAATCAGGTAACTATGATTCAGATTATTCTTTCCAATGTGCATCACTTTGTATTTGTCCACATGAAATTTCATCTGCCATTTGGATGCCCAGTCTTCCAGATTCCTAAGGTATTCCTGCAATTTTTCAGTCTGTATATATTTTAACAACTTTGAATAGTTTTGTGTCAACTACAAATTTCATCACCTCATTCGTTGTTCCGATTTCCAGATCATTTATAAATATATTAAATAGCACCAGCACAGATCCCTGTTGTACTGTTCACTCTCCTCCACTGAGAAAAATGGCCATTTAACTTACTTTCTGCTTTCTGTCCAGCCTTCTATCCCACGACTTTTTACATTTTTCTGGGTTCTTTCATGAGCGACTTTTTGTCAAAGGCTTTTTGAAAATCTAAATACATTGGGCCGACTCCCGCAGTCGGTGCTGAACGCGAATATTCAATGCTGGGCCGTATCCAGTGGCTCTTTTCAATGATGAGCTGATGCCAAATGGGACTCCTGGGGGAGGGAGATGGAGGTGGGGATGATTATAACTTGGGGGGAATGAAAAGAAGAGAGAGAGCATAGAGGGCAGAACTGACTGAAGGCCGAGGAAGGGGAGAGAGAGTAGTAGATATTCAATACATACTGTAAAGCATCTTCTCCATTACATAAGTACATAAGTATTACAATACTGGGAAAGACCAAAGGTCCATCGAGCTCAGCATTCTGTTTCCAACAGTGGCCAATCCAGATCACAAATACCTGGCAAGATCCCAAAAAAGTACAAAACATTTTATACTGCTTATCCCAGAAATAGTGGATTTCCCCCCCCCCCCCCCCCAAGTCCATTTAATAACGGTCTATGGACTTTTCCTTTAGGAAGCTGTCCAAACCTTTTAAAAACTCTGCTAAGCTCACCACCTTTACCACATGCTCTGGCAACAAATTCCAGAGTTTAATTACACGTTGAGTGAAGAAATATTTTCTCCGATTCATTCTAAATTTACTACATTGTAGCTTCATCACATGCCCCCTAGTCCTAGTATTTTTGGAAAGCATAAACAGATGCTTCACATCTACCCGTTCAACTCCACTCATTATTTTATAGACCTCTATCATATCTCCCCAGACATTACCCCAGGCACAAATTAGTACTTGTATATAATAAATAAACTGCTTGGATGTTACATGAAATCCCATCTCCTTTCCTTTCCACCCTCTTGAAAAGACCAGTGGCAGATGAAAGATAGCCAGGCCATCATTGGTGCCTCTTGTGTTGCTGTGAGGACTTGGGGGTACCTGTGTATCTCCTGTGACTTGGGGGTACCTGTGTATCTCCTGTGACTGGGGGTTACCTGTGTATCTCCTGTGACTTGGGGGGTACCTGTGTATCTCCTGTGACTTGGGGGTACCTGTGTATCTCCTGTTCTGGCTCCCACTGTAGCCTCTTTGCCCTTTTCAGAAATTGAGTCTCTGCTGCCATCCTGTGGTGAAATGTAACTATAGCACTTTGAGTCACCAGTTTCACCTTTAAAAAGACGAGTCCCTGCTGTATCAATAAAATTCACTGCTGCTTGGGTAAATATGTATGTGTGGAAGTTGGATCACATAAATTGCTGTTTTAAAGATTTCTGGATAAATTTAGCTAACTGCATTCAGCTGTCTGACTTAGTTGGATATCACATTAACAACTTGTTTTGCCACTATTTACAAAAATTTTATAATCCACCCATTCAAAAATCTGGTTGGAGTACACGAAAACATAATCAAATCACATAAACACCGTCAGTAATATAGATCCTGAAGACCACCCCGGTGGCGTTCTGAGGGGCGCTGACACCCGGGGCGGATCGCCGATGCGCCCCGCCCCCCCTGGGTGCAGCGTGACACCCCCCTGGCGAAGGGACACCCCCCACCCCGGCGAAAGAACCCCCCCGGGTGCACGCCGCTGGGGGGGTGCCGCGCGCCGGTCAGCATCGTTGGTTTCCATGCTCCCTCTGACCCGGAACAGGTTACTTCCTGTTCCGGGGCAGAGGGAGCATGGAAACCAACGACACTGACCGGCGCACGGCACCCCCCTAGCGGCGTGCCCCCCAGGCAGACCACCCCCCCCCCCCCCCCCCCTTTGGTACACCACTGGCCCACCCCCAACCCCACATCTATGCTTCAAAAAGTGCTGTCTGAAACATCAAAGCCTTTATCTTAAATGCTGCCAAGGATTCCACAATTGAGGTCCAACAACCTCTTTGTGTTTGTGATTTAAATCCCCTCATCTCTGCACTGAACTACCAGGCACCATACAATAGTTAATATAACATCCAACACATGTTTGAAAACGGTAACAGAATTCAAACATGCGTGGGATGAACATAAAGGAATCCTGTTCCGAGGGAATGGATCCTCAGAAGCTTAGCTGAGATTGGGTGGCAAAGCCAGTGGTGGGAGGTGAGGCTGGTGGTTGGGAGGCGGGGATAGTGCTGGGCAGACTTATATGATCTGTGCCCTGAAAATGACAGATACAAATCAAGGTAAGGTATACACAAAAAGTAGCACATATGAGTTTATCTTGTTGGGCAGATGGGATGGACCATGCAGTCTTTTTCTGCCGTCATCTACTATGTTACTATATTACATAGAGGGCAGAACTGACTGAAGGCCGAGGAAGGGGGAGAGAGAAGTAGATATTCAACATGTACTGTAAAACATCTTCTCCATTACATAAGTATTGCAATACTGGGAAAGACCAAAGGTCCATCATGCTCAGCATCCTGTTTCCAACAGTGGCCAATCCAGGTCACAAATACCTGGCAAGATCCCAAAAATGTACAAAACATTTTATACTGCTTATCCTAGAAATAGTGGATTTTCCCCAAGTCCATTTAATAACGGTCTATTGACTTTTCCGTTAGGAAGCTGTCCAAACCTTTTTAAAACTCTGCTAAACTAACCGTCTTTACCACATTCTCTGGCAACGAATTCCAGAGTTTAATTACACGTTCAGTGAAGAAACATTTTCTCCGATTCGTTTTAAATTTACTACATTGTAGCTTCATCACATGCCCCCTAGTCCTAGTATTTTTGGAAAGCGTGAACAGATGCTTCACATCTACCCATTCAACTCCACTCATTATTTTATAGACCTCTATCATATCTCCCCAGACATTACCCCAGGCACAAATTAGTACTTGTATATAATAAATAAACTGCTTGGATGTTACATGAAATCCCATCTCCTTTCCTTTCCACCCTCTTGAAAAGACCAGTGGCAGATGAAAGATAGCCAGGCCATCATTGGTGCCTCTTGTGTTGCTGTGAGGACTTGGGGGTACCTGTGTATCTCCTGTGACTTGGGGGTACCTGTGTATCTCCTGTGACTTGGGGGTACCTGTGTATCTCCTGTGACTGGGGGTTACCTGTGTATCTCCTGTGACTTGGGGGGTACCTGTGTATCTCCTGGGACTTGGGGGGTACCTGTGTATCTCCTGTGTCTTGGGGGTACCTGTGTATCTCCTGTGACTGGGGGTTACCTGTGTATCTCCTGTGACTTGGGGGGTACCTGTGTATCTCCTGTGACTTGGGGGTACCTGTGTATCTCCTGTGACTTGGGGGTACCTGTGTATCTCCTGTGACTGGGGGGTACCTGTGTATCTCCTGTTCTGGCTCCCATTGTAGCTTCTCTTTGCCTTTTCACAAATTGAGCCTCTGCTGCCATCCTGTGGTGCATTTTAACAATAGCACTTTGAGTCACCAGTTTCACCTTTAAAAAAGCCATGAGTCCCTGCTGTATCAATAAAATTCACTGCTGCTTGGGGAAATGTATGTGTGGAAGTTGGATCACATAAATTGCTGTTTTAAAGATTTCTGGATAAATTTAGCTAACTGCATTCAGCTGTCTGACTTAGTTGGATATCACATGAGCAACTTGTTTTGCCACTATTTACAAAAATGTATAATCCACCCATTCAAAAATCTGGTTGGAGTACACGAAAACATACTTAATCAAATCACATAAACACCGTCAGTAATATAGATCCTGAAGCCCACCCCCAACCCCACATCTATGCTTCAAAAAGTGCTGTCTGAAACATCAAAGCCTTTATCTTAAATGCTGCCAAGGATTCCACAATTGAGGTCCAACAACCTCTTTGTGTTTGTGATTTAAATCCCCTCATCTCTGCACTGAACTACCAGGCACCATACAATAGTTAATATAACATCCAACACATGTTTGAAAACGGTAACAGAATTCAAACATGCGTGGGATGAACATAAAGGAATCCTGTTCCGAGGGAATGGATCCTCAGAAGCTTAGCTGAGATTGGGTGGCAAAGCCAGTGGTGGGAGGTGAGGCTGGTGGTTGGGAGGCGGGGATAGTGCTGGGCAGACTTATATGATCTGTGCCCTGAAAATGACAGATACAAATCAAGGTAAGGTATACACAAAAAGTAGCACATATGAGTTTATCTTGTTGGGCAGATGGGATGGACCATGCAGTCTTTTTCTGCCGTCATCTACTATGTTACTATATTACATAGAGGGCAGAACTGACTGAAGGCCGAGGAAGGGGGAGAGAGAAGTAGATATTCAACATGTACTGTAAAACATCTTCTCCATTACATAAGTATTGCAATACTGGGAAAGACCAAAGGTCCATCATGCTCAGCATCCTGTTTCCAACAGTGGCCAATCCAGGTCACAAATACCTGGCAAGATCCCAAAAATGTACAAAACATTTTATACTGCTTATCCTAGAAATAGTGGATTTTCCCCAAGTCCATTTAATAACGGTCTATTGACTTTTCCGTTAGGAAGCTGTCCAAACCTTTTTAAAACTCTGCTAAACTAACCGTCTTTACCACATTCTCTGGCAACGAATTCCAGAGTTTAATTACATGTTCAGTGAAGAAACATTTTCTCCGATTCGTTTTAAATTTACTACATTGTAGCTTCATCACATGCCCCCTAGTCCTAGTATTTTTGGAAAGCGTGAACAGATGCTTCACATCTACCCATTCAACTCCACTCATTATTTTATAGACCTCTATCATATCTCCCCAGACATTACCCCAGGCACAAATTAGTACTTGTATATAATAAATAAACTGCTTGGATGTTACATGAAATCCCATCTCCTTTCCTTTCCACCCTCTTGAAAAGACCAGTGGCAGATGAAAGATAGCCAGGCCATCATTGGTGCCTCTTGTGTTGCTGTGAGGACTTGGGGGTACCTGTGTATCTCCTGTGACTTGGGGGTACCTGTGTATCTCCTGTGACTTGGGGGTACCTGTGTATCTCCTGTGACTGGGGGTTACCTGTGTATCTCCTGTGACTTGGGGGGTACCTGTGTATCTCCTGGGACTTGGGGGGTACCTGTGTATCTCCTGTGACTTGGGGGTACCTGTGTATCTCCTGTGACTGGGGGTTACCTGTGTATCTCCTGTGACTTGGGGGGTACCTGTGTATCTCCTGTGACTTGGGGGTACCTGTGTATCTCCTGTGACTGGGGGGTACCTGTGTATCTCCTGTGACTTGGGGGTACCTGTGTATCTCCTGTGACTGGGGGGTACCTGTGTATCTCCTGTTCTGGCTCCCATTGTAGCTTCTCTTTGCCTTTTCACAAATTGAGCCTCTGCTGCCATCCTGTGGTGCATTTTAACAATAGCACTTTGAGTCACCAGTTTCACCTTTAAAAAAGCCATGAGTCCCTGCTGTATCAATAAAATTCACTGCTGCTTGGGGAAATGTATGTGTGGAAGTTGGATCACATAAATTGCTGTTTTAAAGATTTCTGGATAAATTTAGCTAACTGCATTCAGCTGTCTGACTTAGTTGGATATCACATGAGCAACTTGTTTTGCCACTATTTACAAAAATGTATAATCCACCCATTCAAAAATCTGGTTGGAGTACACGAAAACATACTTAATCAAATCACATAAACACCGTCAGTAATATAGATCCTGAAGCCCACCCCCAACCCCACATCTATGCTTCAAAAAGTGCTGTCTGAAACATCAAAGCCTTTATCTTAAATGCTGCCAAGGTTTCCACAATTGAGGTCCAACAACCTGTTTGTATTTGTGATTTAAATCCCCTCATCTCTGCAATGAACTACCAGGCACCATACAATAGTTAATATAATATCCCACACGTGTTTGAAAACGGTAATGGAATTCAAACATGCATGGGATAAACATAAAGGAATCCTGTTCCAAGGGAATGGATCCTCAGAAGCCTAGCTGAGATTGGGTGGCATAGCCGGTGGTGGGAGGCGTGGCTGGTGGTTGGGAGGCAGGGATACTGCTGGGCAGACTTATACGGTCTATGCCCTGATAATGACAGATACAAATCAAAGTAATGTATACACAAAAAGTAGCACATATGAGTTTATGTTGTTGGGCAGACTGGATGGACCACGCAGGTCTTTTTCTGCCATCATCTACTATGTTACTATGTTACATAGAGGGCAGAACTGACTGAAGGCCGAGGAAGGGGAGAGAGAGTAGTAGATATTCAATACATACTGTAAAGCATCTTCTCCATTACATAAGTACATAAGTATTACAATACTGGGAAAGACCAAAGGTCCATCGAGCTCAGCATTCTGTTTCCAACAGTGGCCAATCCAGGTCCCAAAAATGTACAAAACATTTTATACTGCTTATCCTAGAAATAGTGGATTTTCCCCAAGTCCATTTAATAACGGTCTATTGACTTTTCCTTTAGGAAGCTGTCCAAACCTTTTTAAAACTCTGCTAAGCTAACCGTCTTTACCACATTCTCTGGCAATGAATTCCAGAGTTTAATTACACGTTGAGTGAAGAAACATTTTCTCTGATTCGTTTTAAATGTACTACGTTGTAGCTTCATCACATGCCCCCTAGCACTAGTATTTTTGGAAAGCGTGAACAGATGCTTCACATCTACCCGTTCAACTCCACTCATTATTTTATAGACCTCTATCATATCTCCCCAGACATTACCCCAGGCACAAATTAGTACTTGTATATAATAAATAAACTGCTTTGATGTTACATGAAATCCCATCTCCTTTCCTTTCCACCCTCTTGGAAAGACCAGTGGCAGATGAAACATAGCCAGGCCATCATTGGTGCCTCTTGTGCTGCTGTGAGGACTTGGGGGTACCTGTGTATCTCCTGTGACTGGGGGTTACCTGTGTATCACCTGTGACTTGGGGGGTACCTGTGTATCTCCTGTGACTGGGGGTTACCTGTGTATCTCCTGTGACTTGGGGGTACCTGTGTATCTCCTGTTCTGGCTCCCACTGTAGCTTCTCTTTGCCTTTTCAGAAATTGAGCCTCTGCTGCCATCCTGTGGTGCATTTTAACAATAGCACTTTGAGTCACCAGTTTCACCTTTAAAAAGACATGAGTCCCTGCTGTATCAATAAAATTCACTGCTGCTTGGGGAAATGTATGTGTGGAAGTTGGATCACATAAATTGCTGTTTTAAAGATTTCTGGATAAATTTAGCTAACTGCATTCAGCTGTTTGACTTAGTTGGATATCACATTAGCTCTTCTGGCTGGCTAAACCTACACAAGATTGCATCCTTTTAGCTGGATTGTGAGGAGGGATGTGTTTAGGTTAGGGAGGGGAAACAGTATGTGCACACAGGTTATCTTGCACTTCTCAGTCCTTGATCTTTATAACTTGTGTGGTTTATTGGACGCATCAGTGAGCAAGGCTAGTGTCTCTTTAAAAATCAGCTTAAAGCATGTGCTTTAAATTCACCTGTATCTTGCAGGAATACAGGAGGTTTCTTTAGATCCAAAGTTCTCACTTGTATTAAAAGACTAATATCAGAGGCTGTCATCTAATCGTATTTGCTGCACATAACTGTGTAAATATTCTTTCTCCATCTTTCCTTTATCTATACAATAGATTTGTAAAAACTTTGTTAGAACTTGGGTACATATGAGTTACTAACTGACTAAGCATAAGTGGAATTTCACTCGGCTAAACATGTGGAAATTCATACAGTGAATAAATGTGTTGGCATAAAGAAGAGGGGTGGAGGCACGTTATGAATTTAAGCACACGCCTTTGGGAAACTGCCAAATAGCCCATGTAGCTGCCGGCCATCCACACATATTCGGACATTACCCATCATGGAATATCCAGGTATAATTTCAGCATTTAAAGACGCCACTATCCACCGCAGCTGAATGTTATCCCCTTACAGTACATTTTCAAAAACACAGAAGTTTAACTGGTTAACTCTTGGATTTGGCCTGCTACACATTTGGAAATTAACCCCTGAATAGATTTTCTATCAATTTATGCAGGTTTCTCTTTAACAAAATACAAACCACCCCACCAGAAATCCAGAATTGTGCTCTATTCTGTTAATTTATTAATTCATTCACATCTCAGCATCTTGGAGAGGGTCTCTTTCTGGGTTCCTGGGTGAAGAGAAGCAACTTGTATTCTGATACAATGTGTATGAAGATCTTGGACTTCAAATAATTAAGTGCTGGAACATTCTTTTGATTTCCCCCATCCCTTTCACCTCTTTTATACATTTTTAGAGGGTGAAGGCTTGATTTTATTGTTATCTTAGTCCAGAAACCCACCTTGTTCTGGTTCTTCCGGTTCGGTCCATCTTGATTAGATTGTAACTGCTTCTGAGAAGGGATGATACATTAATGGGGGTGGCCATGTTCGTCTTTAGTAGTAATAACACCAAAGAAACTGGTGGTCTCTTACCGATTTATTGTGGGCCTGAGCTTTCATTGTTGGCTGAAGCTTAACACCTGCTTGTGGGATGTGACACCTCCATGGTTGCATAGGGGGTCATGCAGAAGAGAATGCCCCATGCTAATCCCTTTCCTCTGCAAGTCCTTCAACATCGGGTGCCCAGAGGGAAAGAGAGAGAGGTTGGGGAGAGGTGGTAGGCTAAGGGTGGGGTAGGAAGAGGAGTGTTGGCTGCAGAAGTGATTGGAGCCATAGCTGTTGGAGGTGGGGAAGGAGCACTGACTGAGGAGAAAAAGGAGAGAGAAACAGGGGGGATGTTGTGCTGGAGCCACCAAAGGAGAGGGCAATGAGCCAGGGTTGCCATCATCGAAGGAGGGGGTTGTCTGTTTTGTTTTTCACATAAGATGCCAGTTAGTTAACTCCCCATTAAATCTGCTAGTCTCTCAGGTGCCACTGGCCATAGAAGCCAAATTTTCAAAATGATTGGGATTGATAAACCCAATGGAAATAAGCTTCTCCCTAGACACAGTCAAAGAGTTTGCCCAATTCAAGCACCCACAGAACTGGGTCCTTTGCTACAGGCCTCGGTATCATTTCAGTGCATAAAGTGTAACTGTTCAGTGCTTTGTATCAATGATTAGTGCTAATAATTACAGTTTTCTGGAAGCTCCGTGCTGTTCATGTGGACATTCAGCATCCCCCCAAAGCGAAGGCAGCAATGGCGAAAGAAGACCTCAGGAGCTTAATGCCCAGGTGTGGGACATAGTCCACATTTGTCCTAGATATATGGGGGGGGGGGGGCAGCTCACACATAGGAATGTGTCAGAACATCTCTAAGGTTTATATACCAACTCTCTGGTCCTTTAAGGGACCATCAATGTAGTCTAAAGCACTATGAGGCTGATATTCAGGCAGCGGGAGGCAGTCAGCACTGATCCCAGATACTCAATGCCGGGCCATTTCCGGTGATCGGCATTGAATATTCAGGGGGTTTTTTGGCCGCCAGAACTTAACTGGTTAAGAACATAAGATTAGCCGTACTGGGTCAGACCATTGGTCCATCTAGCCCAGTATCCTGTTTCCAAACAGTGGCCAAGCCAGGTCACAAGTACTTGGCAGAAACCCAAATCGTGGCAACAGTCCATGTAGAACCCCAAAGAATAGCAAGATTCTGGAATCCTAAAGAGTGACAAGATTCCATGTAGAACCCCAAAGAATAGCAAGATTCTGGAATCCTAAAGAGCGACAAGATTCCATGCAGAATCTCAGAGTAGCAAGATTCCATGTAGAACCCCAAAGAATAGCAAGATTCTGGAATCCTAAAGAGCGACAAGATTCCATGCAGAATCTCAGAGTAGCAACATTCCATGTAGAACCCCAAAGAACAGCAAGATTCTGGAATGCTAAAGAGTGACAAGATTCCATGCAGAATCTCAAAGAGTAGCAACATTCCATGTAGAACCCCAAAGAATAGCAAGATTCTGGAATCCCAAAGAGCAACAAGATTCCATGTAGAACCCCAAAGAATAGCAAGATTCTGGAATCCTAAAGAGTGACAAGATTCCATGTAGAACCCCAAAGAATAGCAAGATTCTGGAATCCTAAAGAGTGACAAGATTCCATGCAGAATCTCAAAGAGTAGCAACATTCCATGTAGAACCCCAAAGAATAGCAAGATTCTGGAATCCCAAAGAGCGACAAGATTCCATGTAGAACCCCAAAGAATAGCAAGATTCTGGAATCCTAAAGAGTGACAAGATTCCATGTAGAACCTCAAAGAATAGCAAGATTCTGGAATCCTAAAGAGTGACAAGATTCCATGCAGAATCTCATAGTAGCAACATTCCATGCTACCAATCCAGGGCCAAGCAGTGACTTCCCCACGTCTGTCTCAATAGCAGACTATGGACTTTTCCTCCAGGAACTTGTCCAAACATTAAAAAAAACCCAGATATGCTAACCACTGTTACCACATCCTCCAGCAGCGAATTCTAGAGCTAAACAAATTTGCAGCCCTGTAGTCAGCAGGATTTGAACGTGCGCAGGGAGATCTGAATTGATTTCAAGTTAATTGCCTTAACTACTCGGCCATGACTACCAGCCCTAACTGGTTAATTTCCTAGCAGTTAAAGACTGGTCTGCTGTCTGGTGGACCTATTTAACCAGTAAACCCAGCACTGAATATTAGCACTATAACTGGCTATATTGAGCAATTATAGCAGGTTAGCTGCTATGTGCTAAGCGTGAATATCTCCAGTTGAATAGTAGTGATTAGCCAGCTAAACGCTATTTAACTGGCTGAATATCGGGGGGGGGGGGGGGGGGGAGGGGGTATGATTATACAGAAGAGCAGAGTTGGGACAGGTCCTCACCCTCACTCACTGAAAGTAATACACGTAGAGGGGTGTATCTATATTGTACAATATGTCCTACCAGTTCTTGTGGTCCCAGATGATGCTCTGCTAAATGTTCTACAAACAAGAAGGGGTTTGAACTCCCTAAATTTTGTCTTCTCCCTTGTCCAGGGCATCAAGCTCTAGGACAGCAAGAGAAGGATAAATACGCCCCAACATTTCCAGTTTCCACCTGAGAGAGTGATGCGCCCCAGAAGTCCTCAGAAGATCCTGCTTTCCTTCACATCATTTTCACTGCGTTGATGTTAGTGTAGGGTGAGTCTCCTCTGCTGGGGGCTGCAGCAGTCGTCATGCCTTTTCTCCTCACTATATAGGAAACGAGGTCAGACCCATGTAGTCCTCTTCCACTGACATGTGCATCTCTTTCCCATCTTCCTGCCGAGGTGACACAAGGCGCAATTCCCCTGCTCTTGGCATGGACATTGGAGGCTCTGGAGAGCTGAGGGGGCTGCAAACGAGGAGCTCAGGAGTTTTGCTGTCCATCCCATTGTAGACATAAACGTTTCCATTGAATGTCATACTGCGACCGTTCATTTGTAAGCCACTGTTAGATCCTGAGAAAGCGGAGGAGAACATAGAAAGGAAGGATTAAAACATTGCAGGGTTTTTGTTTTTTTTGCAGCATTGGCCATGCTCCTTTCTCTCTTACCTGCAGTGACTCGCTGACCCTGCCAGTCTCTTACACATCTCTGCTCCTCTGGAGCTGTCTCTGGTAGGTCCTTGCTGTGCTCTGCTTCCCTGTAGCCCTGTGGTTCTGACTGGGTGACTTTCCTTTGGGGGAATGTGCTCCTCAGCAGAGTTTCTTCCTCCTGGATTGGGACATGCATGGTGGAAGGATCTAAAGTTTTCAGATTGTCTTGAAGGAGTGGATTCTTTGGGGAGTTTGGTGATGGGGGATCAGTTAAAGTCTCTTGCACCAGCTGTAAAGGAAGGACGCAAACGATTGAAGACTTATCTCTTTGAGAAAATTTATTGCAAGGATCAAAACACATGAAGTCCAAACACACTAATAGAAATGCATCAATACACTCTCTTCTGAATTCTCTTACCCCATATTTTCACAACACTTAAAACTCCACCCACAGATAAAAATGTTATACCCTATGTTCTCTTACTATTGTTCTATCGCCCTATCTTTTCCCCATTGTAACATTCCAGGGTTTCTACGCCCCAAACGATTTTGACTTGACTTTTGTCTTCCCATAACTCCTCATAATGTAACCCATAATTGTACTGTAACACATTGTACTTCCATCATTCACTATGTATTGTAAGCCACACTGAACCCGCAAATAGGTGGGAAAATGTGGGATACAAATGCAATAAATAAATAAAAATAAATACTTCAACCTCTGACCAGAAGACACTGATCTTCACGGTTTAGAATTACAGAGAAGCAAAGAACTGGCTGCCTAGTGGTAACTTTCTACACTCATTATGTCACATTCAGAAATGCTCTTCCTCTCTGTTCTTCTAGTCTTACCTGAGGCTTCTCATCCATCAGGGTTTCTGTTCAAAAGTAAAGAAAATATTGAATCACAAGTTGTAAAACTAATTAAATAAATACAAATAGATAAAGGGGAGCGGAAGGTGCAGGCTGTAAGAAGAGCTATAGAGAAGGAAGGAGTCCTGGGTGAAGGGGAGATAGAGAGGAGGGGGAGACATGGTAGCTGTGGATGGATATGTAGAGGAGGGGAGGAGTGCTGGGTGAAGGGGAGATAGAGAGGAGGGGAGACATGGTAGCTGTGGATGGATGTGTAGAGGAGGGGAGGAGTCCTGGGTGAGGGGAGATAGAGAGGAGGGGGAGACATGGTAGTTGTGGATGGATGTGTAGAGGAGGGGAGGAGTCCTGGGTGAAGGGGAGATAGAGAGGAGGGGGAGACATGGTAGCTGTGGATGGATATGTAGAGGAGGTAAGGAGTGCTGGGTGAAGGGGAGATAGAGAGGAGGGGAGACATGGTAGCTGTGGATGGATATGTAGAGGAGGTAAGGAGTGCTGGGTGAAGGGGAGATAGAGAGGAGGGGGAGACATGGTAGCTGTGGATGGATATGTAGAGGAGGGAAGGAGTCCTGGGTGAAGGGGAGATAGAGAGGAGGAGAGACATGGTAGCTGTGGATGGATGTGTAGAGGAGGGGAGGAGTGCTGGGTGAAGGGAGATAGAGAGGAGGGGGAGACATGGTAGCTGTGGATGGATATGTAGAGGAGGGGAGGAGTGCTGGGTGAAGGGGAGATAGAGAGGAGGGGAGACATGGTAGCTGTGGATGGATGTGTAGAGGAGGGGAGGAGTCCTGGGTGAAGGGGAGATAGAGAGGAGGGGGAGACATGGTAGTTGTGGATGGATGTGTAGAGGAGGGGAGGAGTGCTGGGTGAAGGGGAGATAGAGAGGAGGGGAGACATGGTAGCTGTGGATGGATATGTAGAGGAGGGGAGGAGTGCTGGGTGAAGGGGAGATAGAGAGGAGGGGAGACATGGTAGCTGTGGATGGATGTGTAGAGGAGGGGAGGAGTCCTGGGTGAAGGGGAGATAGAGAGGAGGGGGAGACATGGTAGTTGTGGATGGATGTGTAGAGGAGGGAGGAGTCCTGGGTGAAGGGGAGATAGAGAGGAGGGGGAGACATGGTAGCTGTGGATGGATATGTAGAGGAGGGAAGGAGTCCTGGGTGAAGGGGAGATAGAGAGGAGGGGGAGACATGGTAGTTGTGGATGGAAGTGTAGAGGAGGGGAGGAGTGCTGGGTGAAGGGGAGATAGAGAGGAGGGGGAGACATGTTAGCTGTGGATGGATATGTAGAGGAGGGGAGGAGTCCTGGGTGAAGGGGAGATAGAGAGGAGGGGGAGACATGGTAGCTGTGGATGGATGTGTAGAGGAGGGGAGGAGTCCTGGGTGAAGGGGAGATAGAGAGGAGGGGGAGACATGGTAGTTGTGGATGGATGTGTAGAGGAGGGGAGGAGTCCTGGGTGAAGGGGAGATAGAGAGGAGGGGGAGACATGGTAGCTGTGGATGGATATGTAGAGGAGGTAAGGAGTGCTGGGTGAAGGGAGATAGAGAGGAGGGGAGACATGGTAGCTGTGGATGGATATGTAGAGGAGGTAAGGAGTGCTGGGTGAAGGGGAGATAGAGAGGAGGGGGAGACATGGTAGCTGTGGATGGATATGTAGAGGAGGGAAGGAGTCCTGGGTGAAGGGGAGATAGAGAGGAGGGGAGACATGGTAGCTGTGGATGGATGTGTAGAGGAGGGGAGGAGTGCTGGGTGAAGGGGAGATAGAGAGGAGGGGGAGACATGGTAGCTGTGGATGGATATGTAGAGGAGGGAGGAGTGCTGGGTGAAGGGGAGATAGAGAGGAGGGGAGACATGGTAGCTGTGGATGGATGTGTAGAGGAGGGGAGGAGTCCTGGGTGAAGGGGAGATAGAGAGGAGGGGGAGACATGGTAGTTGTGGATGGATGTGTAGAGGAGGGGAGGAGTCCTGGGTGAAGGGGAGATAGAGAGGAGGGGGAGACATGGTAGCTGTGGATGGATATGTAGAGGAGGTAAGGAGTGCTGGGTGAAGGGGAGATAGAGAGGAGGGGAGACATGGTAGCTGTGGATGGATATGTAGAGGAGGGGAGGAGTGCTGGGTGAAGGGGAGATAGAGAGGAGGGGAGACATGGTAGCTGTGGATGGATGTGTAGAGGAGGGGAGGAGTCCTGGGTGAAGGGGAGATAGAGAGGAGGGGGAGACATGGTAGTTGTGGATGGATGTGTAGAGGAGGGGAGGAGTCCTGGGTGAAGGGGAGATAGAGAGGAGGGGGAGACATGGTAGCTGTGGATGGATATGTAGAGGAGGGAAGGAGTCCTGGGTGAAGGGGAGATAGAGAGGAGGGGGAGACATGGTAGTTGTGGATGGAAGTGTAGAGGAGGGGAGGAGTGCTGGGTGAAGGGGAGATAGAGAGGAGGGGGAGACATGTTAGCTGTGGATGGATATGTAGAGGAGGGGAGGAGTCCTGGGTGAAGGGGAGATAGAGAGGAGGGAGATGTTGGCTCTGTGGACTTTAGGGAATGGTGAAGTGTTGATGGTGGAGGGAGTTGAGAGTGATGGTGGAGAAGGTGCTCTGGTTGTTTAGGGGGAACTTGAAGGGATGGTAGAGGAGCTTTGGGAGAGATGGAAGGAACATTGGTGAAGTACCCGCTGTGAGGGAGGGAAGTGGTGGGGAACCTCCAGTCCTTGAAGGCTGCACAATGGTTAGGTTTTTAGGATATCCATAATGAATATGAATGAGACTGATTTGCATACTATTGAGGCACTGAGTATTCAAATCTATTTCATGCTTATTTGTTAAAACTCAGTGTGCAGCCCTTGAGAACTAGAATTTCCTCAGGGTTACTGCAGTGAATGATGGAGAACAGCTGGTTGTAGATGGAGGGAGGCAGCTAAAGGGGATGGTGGAGGGAGGGATGGTCTTTGGAGGTGAGGGAATGCTTACTCAGCTTTCTGTGCAGGATCCTTCTCTGGGAACAAATGATGATGATGATGGAGAAGAGGAGAGCTGCCAGGAAGCTGATGGTAATGAGAAGAAGCCTGTAATCTGGGAGAGAGAGATTTTTAATGTCCTAATCATTTAAAACAAGGGGCTCTTTATATTCAGAGCTACAGCACCAACTTATCCTTCTCTGTTCACCCCCTCCCTGGTGCAAACCCAGAGAGCCCAAGTGAGGATTCAACAGCAGCTTAACTGTCCCAACCCCCATATCCCACTCCCGGACATCATTGAACCCCATTCACCCAACCTCCTACAGTCTGTATGAGCCAAGGTGAGCTGCAAGCTGTAGGCAAGGTGGTGGGGGTAGTAAAGCTAAATAAAGTGCCAATATAATTACTCCCCCCCCAAACTGGAGCTGCCAACTGACTCCAGAGACGATCATTAGGATTCATCCAGTCTTGTTTTTATGAGGAAATCAGTTGGCAACCATAAGCTCTATTAAATCATTCAAACTGGAACCTGGAAAAGAAGTATATCCGGATCACCAGGCGGACATGGGGTACTCATTAAACTAAAGTCTGGGGGATGAGGATAGGGGTGGTTGATTGGGGGAGTTGGCAGGATGTTCCCAGGAGCAATTTTAGGTCGGGGTGGGCTATAAGAGTCCAAGTCCTCTCTGACTTGGCAGGCTTCGGGAGTGAAGTTTCATATTCTAATGACTGTGAAGTCTATATCGCAACCCGAGGAAGGACGGGATTTAACTAGGGGATGGGGGAGGATCTTGGTTATATACTTGGGGATACTCAAATATTCATTTATTTGATTTCTACTCATCTGTATACCTGGACAGTTTTAAGAGTTGGAGGTGATGTAGATGTGAATCGTTTGTTTACTTCTTTCAAAAAGTACTAGTACGAGGGGGCATGCGATGAAGCTACAAAGTAGTAAATTTAATATGAATTGGAGGAAATGTTTCTTAACTCAATGTGTAATTAAACATCCCAGAGAATGTGGTAAAGGTGGTTAGCTAAGCGGGGTTTAAAAAAAGGTTTGGACAGCTTCTTAAAGGAAAAGTCCATAGACCATTATTAAAATGATTTAATAAGGTATTAATCCGCAAACGAACATTTGGTGGGAGGCGGGGCGGGTGGTTGGGGGGAGGGGATAGTGCTGGGCAGACTTACACGGTCTGTGCCCTGAAAAAGACAGGTACAAATCAAGGTAAGGTATACACATGAGTTTATCTTGTTGGGCAGACTGGATGGACCGTGCAGGTCTTTTTCTGCCGTCATCTACTATGTTACTATGACTTGGGGAAAATCCACTGCTTATTTCTGAGATAAGCAGCATAAAATGTATTGAACTTTTTCGGGATCTTGTCAGGTATTTGTGACCTGGATTGGCCACTGATGGAAATAGGATGCTGAGCTTGACGGACCTTTGGTTTGTCCCAGTGTGGCAATACTTATTTACTTATGTGATTTTGATTGATTTGTGTATTCATTAGTTTTGTTCTTAGAGCTGCTTTTGTGATTCCTAATTTGTATGTTTTCTCTTTGACCACCAATAAAAATTGTTTGAAAGTTAAACTAAAGTCTGGCAAATGAGCAACCCAGCAGCTGCTTAAATGGATGCACTCAGAACATGAATTAAGCAGTCTGGAAAGGGGCTGCCAGCTAGTGACTGGGTGACTTTTATAGTTTGATCCAGGCATTAAAGTTTCTACCCCCTGTGTCAGCTGGGGCTGAAGATACTCATGCTTTCTAATGGGCGGGAGAGACATGCTAGCTGTGGATGAATGTGTAGAGGAGGGGAAGAGTAGGGTGGGGGCTAAAGCATGAACTGGGCAAGTCCTCAGAGTTTAGGATTGCATAGTTCTGTCTGAAGATTGTCATTGCAATGAACAGGGAAGATGTGCTGGGGACAGATGGGAGGGGGGGGGGGGTTATAAAAGAGGGGGGAAATTCCCATGGAGATGTGAATTAAAGATGATAGTCTCATATCTCAACCTGGCTTCCAACTGAAAACCAGAATAACTAAGAAGCAGAGGAAAGTGTCAGGAAAACAAGCAGAGCAGAGGAGTAGCTTGGTGGTTAGTGCAGTGTGCTGAGAATCCAGGGTTCAAATCCCACTGTTGTTCCTTGTGACATTGGGCAACTCATTTAGCCCTCTATTGCTTCAGGAGGTACAAACTTAGATTGTAAAGTGGAGGAGTAGCCTAGTGGTTAGTGCAGTGGACTTTGATCCTGGGGAACTGAGTTCGATTCCCACTGCAGCTCCTTGTGACTCTGGGCAAGTCACTTAACCCTCCATTGCCCCTGGTACAAAATAAGTACCTGAATATATGTAAACCGCTTTTAATGTAGTTGCAAAAACCTCAGAAAGGCGGTATATCAAGTCCCATTTCCCTTTCCCCCTTTCCCTTATGACATCACAATATCAGAAGTGAGCCAAGTATCGGGCAATCAAGCCATTGTGACATCACTGATGAGGTTGGCTCTTATTGGTGGAATGAGTGGAGGAGTAGCCTAGTGGTTAGTGCAGTGGACTTTGATCCTGGGGAACTGAGTTCGATTCCCACTGTAGCTCCTTGTCACTCTGGGCAAGTCACTTAATCCTCCATTGCCCTAGGTACAAAATAAGTACCTGTATATATGTAAACCGCTTTGAATGTAGTTCAAAATACCACAGAAATGCGGTGTATCAAGTCCCATTTCCCTTTCAAGGACAGGGGAAATACCTGTAGGACCTGAATGTAACTTGCCTAGAACTACTTGTGAAAAAGTGTGAGCCAAATAAACCAATAAAAGGTAATGGAAGGCAAGAACTCACAAAAACCTAGGAGGAGGGAACCTAGTGCTATAAGGGAAAAAAAAGATAAGCCAGGGTTCAAATCCCACTGTCATTCCTTGGGCAACTCACTTTACTCTTTCATCTGAAGTACAAACTTTAGACTGTAAGTACCAAGTACAGGGAAAGAGCTCAGCTCAGGCACCTGAATGTAACTCACTTTGAGCTTTGCATTTACGAGGCACATATCAAATTTAAAGCTGTCCATCTATCCATTCCACTGTACACGGACAGGTCACCACCTGATAAAGATATACTGACCCAACACATTGTCAGACAGCTTGATTACACCAGTCTACCCCCCTAACCCAAACCATCATAGGGGGATCTGTGTCAAATTGTTCTGTACTGACCTAAAGCAAACTAATACTTAAATTCCCAAGAAGCAGCAAAAGTCTGCACATGTCAGAACTGGTTCCTCCGAAACCACTGCTGACCTCATCTTTACTTTATAGAGACTGATTAACAGATATAAAATAAACACCTTTCTGGTAGAGTATTTGCATGTTTTATTGACTTTACAAAAGTTTCTGATTCTATCAACGTTGACCTACTGTAGGGTGAGTTTCAAATGCCACTGGAATGTAAAGTTGTGGTAGAACTATCCTATCCCTACAGAAAGGACAGGTCAGGATAATTGGTAACCCTGCTTTAAGAATGCTAAGATCTGGGATGGATCCAAAATGGCTGCCACATTGCAGAATACTTCCATGGTACCTGGAATCAGGGAAAGGGGAGGGGGAATTTTGATATACCAGCTTTCTGTGATTATACTCGAAGTAGTTTACATATTATATACAGGTACTTATTTTGTACCTTGGGGCAATGGAGGGTTAAGTGACTTGCCCAGAGTCACAAGGAGGAGCAGTGGGAATCAAACCCTCTTCCCCAGCTTCTCAGTCTGCTGCACTAGCCACTAGGCTACTCCTTCACTCTCCTTTTACCTCTCTGGAATTTTTCATTCTTCTTGGTATGGGCAAGCACAGGGGTAAGCTGTTGTGTCTGCAAAAATCTTTGGTTGTCCCCATGATGGGCCCTATTGATTCAATTATGGTCCATGGAGGAGGAACACAGTCTGGTCCAAGCAATGTCCTGCTTGGAGCACTCAAGGAGGAGGAGACAGCTGTGCTGGGAGTGAACCAACCCTTGGTCCAGACCAAAGAATTCGGCCTTTGCCTGAGATCCCAGATCACTGTCTGCCAGAGTCAGGTGGATGTCCTGAAGCAGGAAGGGTGGTGGGGCAGATCTTCCAGAGCAAGTGGTGGTGACCTGATTGCTGTTAACATCCAGTGCACTGGTTTTGGCTTTGGAGGAGAGTGTAAAACCCTGACAGGAGAGCGGCCCTGTTACTGGCCAAAGGGCTGAAGGCAGCTTGGAGATAAGAGATATTGAAAACACTCTTGTACATTTGTCAGGGACATTAACAACCAAACCTGCTGAAATGACTTTAAAAACAATCTGGTTTGCAATTTCAGACTTGGTGAAACTGTTCATCCAGCTGTGAATACTTTGTCTTCTCAAACAAATGATCTTGAAAATAAGGTATTATAAACCATAAAAGATGTGGGAAATAGCTCAAATCCCAAAAAGTTAGATGGCTATAATAAAGGATGAGAGTGGAGTTAGAAACTGTGGAAAATTCTTTATGAAGTGTTGGTTGGTTGAGGTTGGTTAATTTTCCCTCAGGGAGATGGTGAAAGACTTATTGTGTTCAATTCTTATCTATTACGGAAAGCCTTATTATCTCTTCAAATAAGCAGTGTGAATTCATTGGACTCACCTTAAGAAGAAATGTGACCTAAGTTATGACGCTGCTGTTTACTCTGGATGGGATTATTTACATAAATGCTACTTTCAAGAACAGAATGAAACTAGAGGTGTTAAAGTCTACGTTTTTTTCTGATTAATCTAGACATTCCCAGAGATGACAAAAGTCAATTTATTCTGTTGCATCTTGGTGTCCTGGATTTCATTCAGTTTCTTTGACTCGTCAGTTTTGAATAGGCCATCTTCCACTCCCCATTTCTGGCACCTGTATCTCTCACAAATTTTCCTCTGTGAAGGTGGAGGATAATGTATATAATAATACATTTCCAATTCCATGGAAACTCGAGATAAAGTGTAGCCTCCAGCTGGAGGGACTCTGAAGACCGAAGCAAAGAATTTGTTTAATCTCTCTGCTATGGCTTTGCTCCTTTTACCCCTTGGTCATCTAGTGGTCCAACTGATTCTTTTGCCGGCTTTTTGCTTTTAATACACCTAAAAAAGTTTTTACTATGTATTTTTGCCTCCAGTGCAATCTTTTTTTCAAAGTCCCTCTTTGCCTTCCTTATCAGCGATTTGCATTTGACTTGCCATTCCTTATGCTTTTTCTTATTATTTTCAGTCAGATCCTTCTTCCATTTTCTGAAGGATTTTCTTTTTGCTCTAATAGCTTCCTTTACCTCACTTTTTAACCATGCCAGCTGTTGCTTGGCCTTCCTTCCTCCTTTTTTAATACATGGACTATAACTGGCCTGGACTTCCAGGATGGTGTTTTTGAACAGCATCCATGCCTGATGTAAATTTTTGACCTTCACAGCTGCTCTTCTAAGATTTCTTTTCACTGTTCTTGTCATTTTATCATAGTCTCCTTTCTGAAAGTTAAATGCTAACGTATTGGATTTCCTGTGTGTACTTACTCCACAGCCAAAATCAAATCTGATCATATTATGATCACTCTTATCAAGCGGATGGTAACACACTCCTATCACTATCCTTTTCCACTTTACACATGGAATTTCAATCCATAGGGATTCCAAGATGTGTTTTCTGTCCTGCAGAATTTTCAGTCTATTTGATTCAAGGTCCTTAACATACAATGCTACCCCTTCACCAATTTGATCCACCCTATCACTACGATATAATTTGTACCCTGGTGTGACAGTGTCCCACTGATTATCCTCCGTCCACCAGGTCTCAGAGATGCCTATTATATCTAATTTTTCATTTACTGCAATATATTCTAATTGTCCTATCTTATTCCTTAGGTTTATGGAATTTGCATATAGATATTTCAAACTATTTTTGTTGTTCCTATTTACATTTTGCTCAGCAGTTGACAGTATTAATTTGCAATCTTTTGTCTGATTTTTATTTAAAGACACCTGGTCTTCTATGGTCTCTATTGCAACCTCGGTATCGGGATACCCTGTCTTCCCTGTTTTGGTGATATCTTTGAAAGATACCTTGTTCCGAACCATGCACTGTTGAAGGACTGTCGGCCTTCCCCCCAGTTTCTAGTTTAAAAGCTGCTCTATCTCCTTTTTAAATGCCGATGCCAGCAGTCTGGTCCCACCCTGGTTAAGGTGGAGCTCATCATTCCAGAATAGCCCCCCCCCCTTTCACCAGAATGTTGTCCAGTTCCTTACAAATCTAAAACCCTCCTCCCTGCACCATTGCCTCATCCACGCATTGAGACCCCGAAGCTCTGCCTGTCTCTTGGGCCCTGCGCGTGGAACTGTTATATCTCATGTTGTGAACGTCCTCCAGGGGACCCACCGTTTTGCAGTTCTTGTTGTCAACAGCAGCAACAGGCTTTCCTTATAATCTCTTGGCAAAATCACATTCAAAGATATTGAACAGAATCAGTCCCAGGACCAATCCTTAAGGCACTGCGCACTACTCACCTTTCTTTCCGCTGAGCGAATTCCATTTACCACCTCCCTCTGTCATCTATTACTCAGCCAATTTTTAATCCTGTCCACCTTAGACTCCATCCCAGCCAATTTTTAATCCTGTCCACCTTAGACTCCATCCCAGGCCGCTCAGTTTCTTTACTGGGTTCCTGGGACAGTATCAAAAGCCAAATCCACAAACTACATCTAGTGCACATCCTCTATTTAGCTGCCCAATCAAAGACAGCAGATTAATTTGCCATGATCTTCCTTTGGTCAAGCCATGTTACCTTGGATCCTATAATCCACTGGATTGTAGAAGGTTCACTATTCCTTTCTTCAGTTCCATCTCCGTCACTTTTCCCACCTCTTCTCTGTTACTAGTTTTGTGAAGAGAACCCACAGCTAACCTTCTCCTGTCCTGTGGAACCAGTCCCATGGATCTAGTAAGTTCATTGTTCAGCAGACCTGCCAGAACCTCTCAGAGCTCCTGCAGTATTCTGGGTTGTATCTCATCCGGCTTCATGGCTTTGTCTACCTTTAGTTTTGCAAGTTCTAAATAAATGCTCTCTTCTACTTCTTCTTCTTCCATGAATGCCTGGGAAGTGCACTTGTTTTTCTCCTTTCTATATTTTAGAATTTGATTTCACTGTTAATTATAATATATTTTTTCTCATGTTATTGTAGTTACATAAGAGCATAAGAATAGCCATACTAGGCAGTGGCGTTCTTCCGGGGCAGAGAAGAAGCATGGAACAACGGAGGACAGGCGCGCGCGGCACCCCCCTCCCCAGCGGCGTGCACCCGGGGGGGTTCCTTCGTGGGGGGTGTCCTTTTGCGGGGGGGGCCCACGCTGCACCCGGGGGGCGGGGCGCATCGGCGATCCGCCCCGGGTGTCAGCCCCCCCTAGGAACGCCACTGATACTAGGTCAGACCAATGGTCCATCTAGCTCAGTATCCTGCTTCCAGCAGTGGCCAATCCAGGTCAGAAGCCCAATTAGCAGCAACTTTCCATGCTACCAATCCCAGGGCAAGCAGTGGCTTCCCCCATGTCCATCTCAATAACAGACTATGGACTTTTCCTCCAGAAACTTGTCCAAATCTGCCATTACCAATTTGTTTTAAAAGTATTTCCATGTAATTTCATTTGTACTTTTTGAAAGAGTGAAAAATTGTTTCACTTTTACCCATTTTACACCACTCAGGATTTTATAGACCTCAATCATATCCCCTCCCCTCAGCCGTCTCTTTTCCAAGCTGAAGAGCCCTAACCTCTTTAGCCTTTCCTCAAATGGTCTTGCAGTTAATTCATGGGGTATCCCTCTTAAATTCAGGCTATTATTTGAGAGGATATATCAATGGAAGGAAAAACACAAAACAGAGAGGTGGATTAAAAGGGATTACTTCACTAGGGACTCCCCTTTTCTTTCTCCTAATCCTTACCTGGTTCCTTCCTGGGAACTGGAACACACTTTGAGTCAGAACTAGCTGATCCAGGGATGTGAATCTCGAGACCAGCTGTGCACCTGTAGGGAGAGAAAAACAAATTAAGATCACAAAATCTGACTGCCACCAAAATGAGAAGACAGAGGGAGAAGCTGAGGGCTCTGCACTGCACCAGTGACCAGACACTGCATGAAGAGAGGGTGAGAATGAGGAGCCATGGCCTGCACACTGCACCAGACACTGCACCGAAGAAAGAGAGGGAAGAAAGCTGGTATCTACACATTAATGAATCTAACACTCGAAGTGGACATAACATAACTCTTCTCCTTTCCTGTTCCATAATGTGTCTGTCACACATTATCTCTACCATATTATCACTATGTACTTGTCATACCGGAACTGGCGATCGCCAGCACGGTGCTATGTAAGCCACATTGAGCCTGCAAATAGTAGGTGGGAAAATGTGGGATGCAATAAATAAATAAATTATAACAGGCACTGAAAGAGAAGAAGAAACTAAGGCTTGTTTACTGCACCAGATACTGCACAGAGGAGACGGGGAACGAAGAGCTAAGGCCTGTGCAATAATCCAGATGACGCACTGAAGAGAGAGAGGAGGTAAAGAGCCCAGGCCTACACTCGGAGGATGAGAATGAGGTGTCGTAGACTGTGCATTGCACCAGGCACTGCAATAAAGCAAGATAGAGAATGGGGAAGCAAGGTTGGAGCAATACTATAGACACTACACTGATGGAAAAAGTAAAAAGGCAGGCCTACACACTGAGCTACACACTGCACGGTTGGGAGGGAGGAGTCAGGGCCTGTGCACTGAGCTAGGCACGGACGGAAGGGAGGAGTCAGTGCCTGTGCACTCAGCTAGGCACTGCACGGATGGGAGGGAGGAGTTAGGGCCTGTGCACTGAGCTAGACACTGCATGGAAGAGAGGGAGGAGTCAGGACCTGTGTAGTGAGCTAGACACTGCACGGACGGGAGGGAGGAGTCAGGGCCTGTGCACTGAGCTAGACACTGCATGGAAGAGAAGGAGGAGTCAAGGCCTGTGCACTGAGCTAGACACTGCATGGAAGAGAAGGAGGAGTCAGGGCCTGTGCACTGAGCTAGACACTGCATGGAAGAGAAGGAGGAGTCAAGGCCTGTGCACTGAGCTAGACACTGCACGGATGGGAGGGAGGAGTTAGGGCCTGTGCACTGAGCTAGACACTGCATGGAAGAGAGGGAGGAGTCAGGGCCTGTG
This sequence comes from Microcaecilia unicolor, assembly GCF_901765095.1. Classification (NCBI taxonomy): domain Eukaryota; kingdom Metazoa; phylum Chordata; class Amphibia; order Gymnophiona; family Siphonopidae; genus Microcaecilia; species Microcaecilia unicolor. The sequence continues at coordinate 35,054,745 of NC_044044.1, forward strand.
TAGTGAGCTAGGCACTGCACGGATGGGAGGGAGGAGTTAGGGCCTGTGCACTGAGCTAGACACTGCATGGAAGAGAGGGAGGAGTCAGGACCTGTGTAGTGAGCTAGACATTGTACGGGAGGGAGGAGTCAGGGCCTGTGCACTGAGCTAGGCACTGCACAGATGGGAGGGAGGAGTTAGGGCCTGTGCACTGAGCTAGACACTGCATGGAAGAGAGGGAGGAGTCAGGGCCTGTGTAGTGAGCTAGGCACTGCACGGATGGGAGGGAGGAGTTAGGGCCTGTGCACTGAGCTAGACACTGCATGGAAGAGAGGGAGGAGTCAGGGCCTGTGTAGTGAGCTAGGCACTGCACGGATGGGAGGGAGGAGTTAGGGCCTGTGCACTGAGCTAGACACTGCATGGAAGAGAGGGAGGAGTCAGGACCTGTGTAGTGAGCTAGACACTGTACGGGAGGGAGGAGTCAGGGCCTGTGCACTGAGCTAGACACTGCATGGAAGAGAGGGAGGAGTCAGGGCCTGTGCACTGAGCTAGACACTGCACAGACAGGAGGGAGAAGTCAGGACCTGTGCACTGAGCTAGACACTGCATGGAAGAGAGGGAGGAGTCAGGGCCTGTGCACTGAGCTAGACACTGCATGGAAGAGAGGGAGGAGTCAGGGCCTGTGCTCTTGCATTAGACAAGAAAGAGAATGAGAGTGAAGAGGCAAAGCCTGTGCACTGCAGTGGACACTACACTGATCACACTGCACCATTTATTGGACTGAGAGTTACGGTTAATGCATTTTCTACAGGCCGAACATTGGTTACCAGTTAATTGAAGTACAACATATAAGATACTGGTTTTGGAGCATAAAAACCCTCATCCAGGTTCCCCTCAATTTCTGTCCCAGTATTTGATTCCCTACACTCCTTTGTGGACTCTTTAGTCCATTCAGAAAGCTCAGCTGGTCATTCTGTCTTTCCAAGTTTCTTTGGTCGTTTTTCATAATTCTATGTTTAACGCGGTTGGACTATTGCTTTGGAACTAGCTTCCAATCCAATTACGTCTTTAGTTTTTGCTCACTTTTAAGAAGTCCCTTAAAACTTGCCTTTTCCAGGAAACCTTTACTTTTACTTCTTAATAGGCTTTAGGGCCTGTTTGGTCTGTGTGGTTGGGATTACGTGCCAAGGTTTGGAGACATGACGGTTGGATTTTCCTTTATAATAATTGAGTTCTTTCCTAACATTGTGTTACGGTTTTTGTTTTTTGTACTCCACTTTGATGGATGTTCCTTAAACGGATAATCAAATAAAGTGAACCTTGAAATATACTTTCGTTCTGTGCTACAATCAAAGCAGTTTATAAATTATATGCAGGTACTTTCTCTGTCCCTAGTGGGCTCACGGTCTAACTTTTCTACCTGAGGTAATGGAGGGTTAAGTGACTTGCCCAGGCTCACAAAGAGCCACAGTGGGTTTGGAACCCGGGTCCCCTGATTTGCAGCCTACTGCACTAACCATTAGGCTCCTCCACTCATGAGAGCTGAGGCCTGCTCACTGCAGCAGCCTCTTTTCCATATCTCTCCAGCCTTAACAGGACAGGGTACAGTAGCTACTGGGAAATGCTCTGGCGTATGAGCAGTTTGGCATACGCCTCCTTCGTGACTCTGGAGAACTCACTTGGTGTGGGGCTGACAGGCTGACTCAAGTGAAGACTCATTCTGATAGAAGCCAGGTCGACAGGGCATACAGACGGTGTCAGAAATGCCGTTTCCTGTGAGAAGAGAGAGAAAAAGAAGAAATATGTGATTAATATTATATGCATCAACTTTCATGTGGTGCCTACAGGGCTTCTCAGCCATCCTGGATGGTTTCTCTTTGGTCAAGCAGCAGATAGGCTGGTGGCAGAGGTACAAAATCAGTGTGGGAGGGAACAGATCTTCCACAGAGTTCCAGAAACAGAATTCAATGTTAAGATGCTGTGCCCCTCTCTGCCCCCTGCTCATGCATGGGCTTCTTGTGACCAAAGAAATGTGCCTCGAGTAATTAAATTCCCTTCTCCAAAGCAAACTTCCTGTAACTAAGGTTTCCCAATCAAGGGGTGGGGTCATTGCAGTGTGTACCATAGCCCATGTACACACATGGCCGGGAAGGGGCTGTAGGGAGTGGTAGTTAAAGGACAGGAGCCTGGAATTGCTAGGGGGGGGGCTAGAAGGGAGGGAGGTCATATTGAGAGTTTAACAAAGATAAGTATGAAAAATGAAGCCATTGGAGGGGCAGAGGTCCTGGGTTGTAACATGGCCATGGAGGGAGGAGATGGGAAAGGTTCTGCAGATTAGGGAAAAGAGAAGTTGGAAAAGCTAAGAAAACTCTAGAAGGTTGCCAGAATACAAGGTCCATGTGCTGTGGAAGGAAGGGGCCATGAGGGAATAGTGAAAGGGGACATAGGATGAGGGTCTCTTCCCATGTTTATTTCTTGGGTACATTTTCCCTGCCCTGTGCTTCTCAGTTTCATGCCCACTGACTGCTTAGTGCAACTACCAACAACTGCAAGTCAAGCCCACTGTCAGGCCAGAAAATAACCCCAGAGGGAAGCTGGTAGTTGCCCTGTTTGTCCAACTCCTTGTGACAGACTCAGATGGAAGAAACAAGAGACAGAGGCAGGAAGTGTGATTTTCCGTTATAAAAAATTGATAACCCTAATGGGCTTTTGAACTGGGGAGGGCTCAGCTGGGGGTGGGGCAGTGAGTGTGGGTTGAAGCTGTAGTACTGGGGAGGGCTCAGCTGGGGGTGGGGCAGTGAGTGTGGGTTGAAGCTGTATTATTGGAGAGGGCTCAGCTCGAGGGCAGTGAATGTGTACATAAGTAATGCCATACTGGGAAAAGACCAAAGGTCCATCGAGCCCAGCATCCTGTCCCCGACAGTGGCCAATCCAGGTCAAGGGCACCTAGCAAGCTATCCAAACGTACAAACATTTTATACATGTTATTCCCGGAATTGTGGATTTTTTCCAAGTACATTTAGTAGCGGTCTATGGACTTCTCCTTTAGGAAACCGTCCAACCCCTTTTTAAAGTCTGCCAAGCTAACCGCCTTCACCACGTTCTCTGGCAACGAATTCCAGAGCTTAATTATGCGTTGGGTGAAGAAATATTTTCTCCGATTTGTTTTAAATTTACTACACTGTAGTTTCATTGCATGCCCCCTAGTCCTAGTATTTTTGGAAAGCGTGAACAGACACTTCACATCCACCTGTTCCACTCCACTCATTATTTTATATACCTCTATCATGTCTCCCCTCAGCCGTCTCTTCTCCAAGCTGAAAAGCCCTAGCCTCCTTAGTCTTTCTTCATAGAGAAGTCATCCCGTCCCCGCTATCATTTTCGTCGCCCTTCGCTGCACCTTTCCAGTTCTACTATATCTTTCTTGAAATGTGGCGACCAGAATTGAACACAATACTCAAGGTGCGGTCGCACCATGGAGCGATACAACGGCATTATAACATCCTCATACCTGTTTTCCATACCTTTTCTAATAATACACAACATTCTATTCGCTTTCCATGGAAACTTGGAGGGATCAGCTTTGGGGTAATGAGTGTGGGATCTTTGAATCTGGGGAGGGTCAGCTGTAGTACTAGGGAGGACTTGGTGCAGAAGAGCCATTTATCTGGGTCCCTGAGGTTCCCATACTGGGGAGTCTACAAAGTAGGATATGTAAAAGCTAGATATCTATAGCACTGAGGAAAGTTTTCTGGAGCAGTTGTAAGTTCTGACCTGGAATGGAAACTTCTGTCCCGGGTGGGCATTCAGAGTCCGATTCACAGTGGGTGCATTCGTCTTGTGTGTCTGCAGTGATGCAGTGTGTTCCTTTCACACATCTGCACTTGGTCTTGTGTGTGAGATTGCAAGGTAGAGCCACTTCGAAGCCTAGAACTGTGGAGGAAGAGAAAAGTCAAACACAGTTCAGAAATCATCCAAGCTGCCCATAGCAAGGACTTAGGGCAATGTTTGTGCCTGACCTCTAACTCAGTGTCTTTGACCTCAGGGGAGTTTCTTTATCTGTTTTCTCACTGACTCCCATGAGGAGCAGGGGATGAAAATGTCTCTAAAGGGTTAGTTTTGTCTATACCATGACAGGAGCGAACCTGGTTCTTAAGCTGGGTTATGTTGGCGATCTCAGTTTTTACACTAGTCTCCTTGGATTTATCAACAGCCTGTGACCTGGTCAATCCTTGCTGCTCCATAGACTTTGCTGACCTTTCTTGGTTCAGCTCCTAGTATTAGGAAGTTCATGGTCCATTCATCTGATAAATCCTCCTGTCCTCGGGGTTCCATTCTGGGCTTAACCCCCTTTCTCGCATTACTTGCACTCTTGGTTCAGTCCCTTGACTTTACATTTTTCATCTATGCGCATGACATCCAGGTCCTTGCCCTACCCCCACCCCTCTCATGGACACCCCTATGGCCACCAGGACACAATTGTTGATTGGCTGCCTGTGAATGAACTGAAAGTAAAACACAATTTCTTGTCTAGACATCCACTACTTCCCATCCAATCTGCATCAAAGGAACCAGTCTTTGGTTTAAGGAGTCCGTGAAAATACTCTAGTTTGTATTCCATGAGAGACTTACATTCAAAAACCAGATTTAGAAACATAGAAACATTCTAACACAATCTCCAACTGCTATTTTTTAAAGACAAATTTGGTCTCTCGGATCATTCCTTGAGCCCTCCTCTTTTCCTACCCTTCTAACATTACTAGTCTCTAGACTACGTTATTGTAATTCTTTATGGCAGGGTTTGCCTACATAAAGTTATTAGGGCTACTCTAGCCTGAGGAAATCTGATCATATTACTCCATGTGGAGGAGTGGCTTAGTGGTTAGGGTGGTGGACTTTGGTCCTGGGGAACTGAGGAACTGAGTTGGATTCCCACTTCAGGCACAGGCAGCTCCTTCTGACTCTGGGCAAGTCACTTAACCCTCCATTGCCCCATGTAAGCTGCTTTGAGCCTGCCATGAGTGGGAAAGCGCAGGGTACAAATGTAACAAAAAAACAAAAGTCTTCCTGTGCCTTACAGAATCCCTTTCAAGATAATAAGTCTCCCACCAGACCTTTTACACCAGTCTGTCCCTTATCATCCTCAGGGAAATCTCTGCTCTTCCCAACCAAATCCTCTGACTGTCCCCTCCTAGCATCAGGTTCCTCTGGACTGTACTAGACACCTGCTCTCAGATTTTGCTACTGACTTGAAGTATTACCAAAACAGTATGAAATATCTTTAAGGGACCATTTTAGTCTCTGTGTGTGACTTTGGGGTACTTATTTTATTTTTCCATATTGCAGTTGCAGTCCTGAACTTTGTCAATGACCCTTTGTGTGTGACTGAAGGAGTCACTTTATTTCTCTTCACCTCACCAATAATCCCTGGACCTATGATTGACTCCCTGACTGAGCTCAAGGGAATCATTATTTCCCAGTTCCTTCCCCAGAGGTTAGTAGTTTATATATACTCACCAGATTCACACTTTGGACAGAGAAAGCACTTTGGCAAGTAATTCCAGGTTTCAGTGACCATATTATTTGAGCACTGGAGACAGGTTGTATCCCTCCCAGGAATGCAGGTCTCACTGGCAAAGTATCCTGGGTGGAGAGAGAGATTCTCAAAACATATAAATGCACCATGCCACCTTTCTTCCTTCCCTCAGACTCTGCCACTGTCCTTCCTTATCTTTTCCATCTAAACTCTCCTTTCCTCCCTTGTACCTTGCCTCTTCTGACCTATCCTCCTCACCTCACCTCTCACTCTCCTCACCCAACCCTGCCTCTCACACACACCCTGTCACTCTCCTGATGCCTACATTTATTTATTTGTTACATTTGTACCCTCCCCCCCCCCCCCCCCCCCCGCTTTCCCACTCATGGCAGGCTCAATGCGGCTTACACGGGGCAATGGATCCAGTGCTTCTCCCTCCCTCCCTCCCACTAGCCCGCCACCTTCCTTGTCCTGTCTTCTGCTTCTCTCTCTCCCTCCCAGACACATTACCTGCCCTCCCTTTCACCTCTCTCTCCCTCCCAGACACACTACCTGCCCTCCCTTTCTCTCCCTCCCTTTCACCTCTCTCTCCCTCCCAGACACAATACCTGCCCTCCCTTTCTCCTCTCTCTCCCTCCAAGACACACTACCTGCCCTCCCTTTCACCTCTCTCTCCCTCCCAGACACACTACCTGCCCTCCCTTTCACCTCTCTCTCCCTCCCAGACACACTACCTGCCCTCCCTTTCACCTCTCTCTCCCTCCCAGACACACTACCTGCCCTCCCTTTCACCTCTCTCTCCCTCCCAGACACACTACCTGCCCTCCCTTTCACCTCTCTCTCCCTCCCAGACACACTACCTGCCCTCCCTTTCTCTCCCTCCCTTTCACCTCTCTCTCCCTCCCAGACACAATACCTGCCCTCCCTTTCTCCTCTCTCTCCCTCCAAGACACACTACTGCCCTCCCTTTCACCTCTCTCTCCCTCCCAGACACACTACCTGTCCTCCCTTTCTCTCCCTCCCTTTCACCTCTCTCTCCCTCCCAGACACAATACCTGCCCTCCCTTTCTCCTCTCTCTCCCTCCCAGACACATTACCTGCCCTCCCTTTCACCTCTCTCTCCCTCCCAGACACACTACCTGCCCTCCCTTTCTCTCCCTCCCTTTCACCTCTCTCTCCCTCCCAGACACAATACCTGCCCTCCCTTTCTCCTCTCTCTCCCTCCAAGACACACTACTGCCCTCCCTTTCACCTCTCTCTCCCTCCCAGACACACTACCTGTCCTCCCTTTCTCTCCCTCCCTTTCACCTCTCTCTCCCTCCAAGACACACTACCTGCCCTCCCTTTCTCCTCTCTCTCCCTCCCAGACACATTACCTGCCCTCCCTTTCACCTCTCTCTCCCTCCCAGACACACTACCTGCCCTCCCTTTCTCTCCCTCCCTTTCACCTCTCTCTCCCTCCCAGACACAATACCTGCCCTCCCTTTCTCCTCTCTCTCCCTCCAAGACACACTACCTGCCCTCCCTTTCACCCTCTCTCTCCCTCCCAGACACACTACCTGCCCTCCCTTTCTCCTCTCTCTCCCTCCCAGACACATTACCTGCCCTCCCTTTCACCTCTCTCTCCCTCCCAGACACACTACCTGCCCTCCCTTTCACCTCTCTTTCCCTCCCAGACACTCTACCTGCCCTCCCTTTCTCCTCTCTCTCCCCCTCCCAGACACACTACCTGCCCTCCCCTTCTCCTCTCTCTCCCTCCCAGACACACTACCTGCCCTCCCTTTCTCTCCCTCCCTTTCACCTCTCTCTCCCTCCCAGACACAATACCTGCCCTCCCTTTCTCCTCTCTCTCCCTCCAAGACACACTACCTGCCCTCCCTTTCACCTCTCTCTCCCTCCCAGACACACTACCTGTCCTCCCTTTCTCTCCCTCCCTTTCACCTCTCTCTCTCTCCCAGACACAATACTTGCCCTCCCTTTCTCCTCTCTCTCCCTCCAAGACACACTACCTGCCCTCCCTTTCACCTCTCTCTCCCTCCCAGACACACTACCTGTCCTCCTTTTCTCTCCCTCCCTCTCACCTCTCTCTCCCTCCCAGACACAATACTTGCCCTCCCTTTCTCCTCTCTCTCCCTCCAAGACACACTACCTGCCCTCCCTTTCACCTCTCTCTCCCTCCCAGACACACTACCTGCCCTCCCTTTCTCCTCTCTCTCCCTCCCAGACACATTACCTGCCCTCCCTTTCACCTCTCTCTCCCTCCCAGACACACTACCTGCCCTCCCTTTCACCTCTCTTTCCCTCCCAGACACTCTACCTGCCCTCCCTTTCTCCTCTCTCTCCCCCTCCCAGACACACTACCTGCCCTCCCCTTCTCCTCTCTCTCCCTCCCAGACACACTACCTGCCCTCCCTTTCTCCTCTCTCTCCCTCCCTCCCAGACACATTACCTGCCCTCCCTTTCACCTCTCTCTCCCTCCCAGACACACTACCTGCCCTCCCTTTCACCTCTCTTTCCCTCCCAGACACTCTACCTGCCCTCCCTTTCTCCTCTCTCTCCCCCCTCTCCCCCTCCCAGACACACTACCTGCCCTCCCTTTCTCCTCTCTCTCCCCCTCCCAGACACAATACCTGCCCTCCCTTTCACCTCTCTCTCCCTCCCAGACACAATACCTGCCCTCCCTTTCACCTCTCTCTCCCTCCCAGACACAATACCTGCCCTCCCTTTCACCTCTCTCTCCCTCCAAGACACACTACCTGCCCTCCCTTTCTCCTTTCTCTCCCTCCCAGACACACTACCTGCCCTCCCTTTCTCCTCTCTCTCCCTCCAAGACACATTACCTGCCCTCCCTTTCACCTCTCTCTCCCTCCCAGACACACTACCTGCCCTCCCTTTCTCTCCCTCCCTTTCACCTCTCTCTCCCTCCCAGACACAATACCTGCCCTCCCTTTCACCTCTCTTTCCCTCCCAGACACACTACCTGCCCTCCCTTTCTCCTCTCTCTCCCTCCCATGCACCTTACTACTTCCTGCAGTCTCTTCTCCCTCCCGCATCTTCTTGTTCTGCTGCACTCTCCTCTCGTCCATGCAGTCTGCTACTGGCCTCCCGCTCATTTCCCTCCGTTCCCTATCATTTGTCCTTCCTCGTAGCTCTTCTGTCCTACAGATTCCAGAATACATCTCTTTAGGAGGAACATGTGGCCTTTACCTGGGGGGCAGCGAGAACAGCACAATCCATTCTTTTTCAAGTAATACTTAGTTGCATTTGGACACTCGTCTTGATCCTTAACCTTGTATGGGGACAACTAAAAGAGAAAGAAAGAAAGACTATAAATATGGTGTGTTATGGGAACATTTTAAAATCATCCACAGTATACCCAGGCTTAGTAAATAGGATTAGACAGCTCTCTGTGTGTTATATACCAATGATCCATTACTCAGAATTAGACAGCTCTCTGTGTATATGATTAAGTTTGCATATTATACCCAAGATCCATGGTTAGGATGGTGGACTTTGGTCCTGGGGAACTGAGGAACTGAGTTGGATTCCCACTTCAGGCACAGGTAGCTCCTTGCGACTCTGGGCAAGTCACTTAACCCTCCATTGCCCCATGTAAGCCGCATTGAGCCTGCCAGGAGTGGGAAAGCGTGGGGTACAACTGTAACAAAAATAAAAATTAAATCGTAGGATGTGATTCCCGCCAGTGTGCCATCTCAGGAGTAACCCCCAGGCTCTGGAATTTACTCCCAGAGGGGTTATGTGTAACTTGAGACTACCTCTACTTCAGGAAGCATGTGAAACCCTGGCTCTTCTCAAGCCTTTAATACTTAGGGTGACTGACTATACACTCATTCTGCACCTGGACTAGCTTACTACACACACTGTAACTTAAACCAAGTCCTTTATATCGTGATTAACTATACAAAAAAGTTGCCTTTAGTTTAGTCACCCATTTATCCCAACTGACTCTGTACCACCCATCTTGTCCCCATCTATATGTCTGCATTTGGCCCCTCAGCTATAGGGTAAGTTATATTATAGAAAAGCATTAGTATCGTAGGTATGTTATTTGAATGGTCCAGTGTGTCCTCATTAGATATTATGCTTACATCATATTGTATCTCAGGTATGTGAATTTCAGTACATAAATAATGCCATACTGGGAAAAGACCAAAGGTCCATCGAGCCCAGCATCCTGTCCCCGACAGCAGCCAATCCAGGTCAAGGGCACCTGGCAAGCTTCCCAAACGTACAAACATTTTATACATGTTATTCCCGAAATTGTGGATTTTTCCCAAGTCCATTTAGTAGCGGTCTATGGACTTGACCTTTAGGAAACCGTCCAACCCCTTTTTAAACTCTGCCAAGCCAACTGCCTTCACTACGTTTTCCGGTAAAGAATTCGAGTTTAATTATGCGTTGGGTGAAGAAAACTTCTGTCCTATTTGTTTTTAATGTACTACACTAGTTTCATCGCATGCCCCCTAGTCCTAGTATTTTTGGAAAGCGTGAACAGACCCTTCACATCCACCTGTTCCACTCCACTCATTATTTTATATACCTCTATCATGTCTCCCCTCAGCCGTCTCTTCTCCAAGCTGTATAGCCCTAGCCTCCTTAGTCTTTCTTCATAGGGAAGTCGTCCCATCCCCGCTATCATTTTCGTCGCCCTTCGCTGTACTGTTGAATGTGTATATTTTGGATCCTGTTCCATGGCAGTCCTATTAGGTTTGAATTTGCTATTTTCAAGTTTTTCTCTACTTGTACATTTTACTATTGTTATGCTGTTAACAAAATTGTAATTTGTCTGTTAAACTGTACCTACTGTACACCGCCTTGGGTGAATCTCTTCATAAAGGTGGTTAATAAATCCCAATAAATAAGTAAAATCAGACCGCTCTGTGTGTATTATATACCCAGTATCCATTACACAGAAATAAACTGCTCTGTGTGAATATTTATAGCCAAGCTCTATTAGAAAGAGGGTTCTGTGTTTATGTATATCCAGGGTCCCTTAGAGACAGACAGCTCTGTGTGTGTCAAAATATAAGAACAGCCATACTGGATCAGACCCATGGTTTGTCTAGTCTCCCTTACAGACGGACAGCTGTCTCCATTAGAATTAGAAAATAGCATGCTTGTGTAACATGCTTAGGGTCCATTAGAGGAACCAAAGCCCCATAGCAGCAGATCCAGGATACTGAAAACTCAGTGCCACCAAAGTGACATAGTAACATAGTAGATGACGGCAGAAAAAGACCTGCACGGTCCATCTAGTCTGCCCAACAAGATAAATTCATATGTGCTACTTTTTGTGTATCTGACATTTTCAGGGCACAGACCGTATAAGTCTGCCCAGCACTATCTCTGCCTCTCCCAGCCAACCAGTGCATAAAGAACGTGAATCCTTGGGCTATTGAGATCTAGTTGCAGATTTTGTGCTCTGTCCACCGTTTTACCTGAGCAGGTGCAGTGGGTAAGAAGTCCCAGAGAATAGCCAATAGCAGCCAGGTTCCTTGGAGGAGGAAGGCCTGAGTTGCAGTCATCTCACCAAATCTGGTCCCCCTTGTCTGTGTTGTAGAGGTGGAAGTGCACCGAGGATAATTCTTTAGCAGTTCTAGTTGACAGAATGCATTGCCCCCTGCCCTGACTCCCCGGCCTGTGGCTAGCCAGGGTTTACCCCACTTTTCTGGACATCTCCAAACACACCGAGCCGGAAACTGCTGCTTCTGGAAGTGAAACTGCAGGAGCCTAGGGCTCTGAGAGGAACAGGGAGGGCTGGATAACAGGCAGAGGCTGACGGGAGGCGATTTCACAATCACTGCCAGGAACTGACAGAGAGAGAGAGAACAGCCTTGGGCTTTGCTGAGAGGCAGACAGCCTTCCCCTCCTGTCAGAAGAACTCATGCAGCCCTGGGCCTTCCTGTCCTTAAAAACAGCCAACAGTCTCCTTCCCCTCAGACAGACACATACAACTCAATGCTAGACAGGCAGTGTTCTCCCAACCCTCTTCTCAGAGAGATGCAGCCTGTGCTTTCCTCCTCTGAGAGACTGCCTGAGCTCCTTCCCCTCAAGCAGCCAGTGACAATCCTGAGAAACAACCTGCCCAATCCCTCCACTCCTCTCGGAAAGGCATCTTGGACAGAGAGACTGACTTTGTCCCTTCTTTTGCTGTGCTAATGAAATGTGTGATTTTCATGTTATACATAGTCCAAATCCAAGCTCAGGGTGAGGTACAAAGAAAGCGAGATGACAAGACATTGGGGGGGGGGGGGGGGGGAGGAGGAAAGCCAGAGGTGGAATTAAAGATGCTGAGAGCCAATGCGTGGAAAGTGATGACGGAAGATCAGAAATGTTGAACAAATATTTCTGTTCAGTGTTCAGAAGAAAAACCTGGAGAAGGTCCGCAGATGACTGGCAAAAATAGATATTGGGATGGTGCAGATACCAAACTGTTCACTGAAGAAAGTGTTTATGAACGGCTTGCCAAACAGAAAATAGACAGAGCCGTGGGACCCAATGAGATTCATTCCAGGATATTAGATAGATAATGGCAGGTCTTCTAAAAGATGTGTGTAATAGGTCTTAGAAACAGGGGATGTTATGCAGGATAAGAGAGAGGATGATGTGGTAACTAAAAGCTGATATGTTCAACCTTGGTGGTGGTAAGAATAATCGAGATGTTACTGAAGGAAAGGATAGTGAACTTTCTGTAATCCAGTGGGATACAAGATCTGAGGCAACTTGGCGTCACTTAAGGTCAATTGTGCCAAATGCATCTGATTGATTTCTTTGACTAGATAACAAAAGAACTGGATCATGGACGTGGGCCTAGATGTGGTCTACTTAGATTTCAGCAAAGACTTTGATACTGTTCCTCATAGGAGCCTCATTAATAAATTGAGCAGCTTGAGGATGGGATCCAAAGTGGTTAACTGGATCAGAAATTGGTTGACTGATAGGCAACAGAGGGTGGTGGTAAAAGGAAGTTGCTCGGAAAGAAGGAAGAAAGGTGAGTAGTGGAGTGCTTGAAGGAACCATCCTGAGGCCGATTCTGCTCAATTTTTGTTTGAGTGATATTGCTGAAGGTTAGAAGAAAAAGTTTGCCTTTTTGTGGATGAGACAAAGATTGGCAAAAGAGTGGACACTTTGGAGGAAGTGGATGCTTTGCAGTTGAGTTTTAATATGAAAAAATGTAGAGCGAAATCCAAAGGAACTGGATGCAATAGGAGGTGAGTGACTGGTGTACATGGACCAGGCACAAGGTGGCAACACAAAGGTGGAGGCCAAGCCCAGAAGGATGCTCGACTGCATAGTGAGAGGCATAACCAGCATAGAAGGAAGGAGGTGCTAATGCCCCTGAAGAGGTCTTTGATGAGGCCCCCACTTGGAATATTGTGTTCAGTTTTGGATGCTGTATCTTGCCAAAGACATGAAAAGATCTGAAGAGGTCCAGAGGCAAGCAACCAAAATAGTATGGGAAGACATATGAGAGGAGACTTGAATAAGTATACCCTAGAGGAGAGAGGGGAGATACGATACAGACATTTAAATATCTGAAAGATATTGTTTATTGTTGATATATTTATATCTTGCCTGGATCAATGCTGGTAACAAGCATACACAGAGGCTTATTTTCAAAGCATATAGACTTACAAATTACATAGTCATCTGTGTAACTTTGTGAGTCTATGTGCTTTGAAAATGAGCACCATAAACAATTATAAAACTACAATAACACAAAAAAATAAATAAAATGAATAAAAAAGACATAAAATGGGACAAGAAAAACAGAGGCTGGTGATGGCAAGTCTGCCTCAACAAACACTCCTTGTATCCCCATATAATTTATTCATTCTCGTATTCCACAATTATCCAAAAGCAAGTTTTGGTTCAATGTGGCTTACATTTAAATGGTTTGGGAGTTCTACATTGTTGTTGTACAATTACAATACAATATAGTGTAGTGCATTTATTTGTTGTGTGGTTAGACAAGAAATTTCTTGAAAAGGTAAGTTCTCTTCTGAATTAGAGAGAGTTGTTGACGTTTCTTATGGCTTTGGGTATTGAGTTCCACCATCTGGAGCTCAAGTAGTTAAATCCTATGGTGTAGCTGGATTTGTAGGTTACCTACTATAATAAAAAGCACCTCCAACGTTCTGAAGCTGACTCCGTGGCAGTGAAGGGTTGTAGGGTTCATGCTGCCTGTAACGCTGTATCCATCTCCTGTTGTGACGTTAGCGTGCTTCCTGGTTCGTCACACGCAACGTCACATGCATGAGGGTGTTGTCGTCCCTCCCTTCCTCCCTTCCAGTTCCAGGTCCCCTCCCTCTGATTTTTAAAAGTCATCTTCACTTACCAAGTCAGGGTTACAGCGGACGACAGCAGCGGTAAAACGCATGCAGGCTCGGCCCTTCTCTCTCTCTCAGCTGTGGTCCCGCCATTGTTGAAACAGGAAATGAGGGCGGGACCACAGCTGAGAGAGAGAGAAGGGCCGAGCCTGTACGCCTTTTACCGCTGCTGGCGGCCGACGTAACCCCAATGAGGTAAGTGAAGGTGACTTTTAAAATTCGTAGGGAGGGGGCCTGGAACTAGAAGGGAGGGAAGGAGGGAGGGAGGGACGACCTGGAACTGGGAGGGAGGGACAGAGGGGGGACTGTCTTTTTCATGTTCAGTGTACAGTGCTGTGTACGTCTAGTAGTGCTATAGAAATGATAATTATTATTAGTAGTAATAGTAAAATCTGTTTCTGTTCTGGGATCTCTTCTAGGTACTTGTGACCTGGAAACAGGATACTGGGTTTGATGGACTTTTGGTCTGTCCCAGTATGGCATTGCTTATGTCCTTGTCTTAATGTGTATTCTGGTCAATATTTAAAGCAATTTAAGCGGTTGGGAGAGGCTTCTGGCTGTTTACATTGCTTATGAGGGAGATTCTGCCGCTCTTAACTGGTTAGTATCTCTGAATAGCACCGACTGCTAAATTGAAAGCTGGCTGTTTTGATGGTGGCTTTGGCATGCATTCGGTTAAGTTCTGATATTCAACGTTCAGGTGCGGAAGGTAAGCAGCTAATTCAGACGGCATAAAACATAGTCCTGTTTTTACACAATGATGCTTAAGCAGTTAAGTGTGGAATATCACACTTACTCAGATGAGAGAGAGGTGCCTGAATAAACGCAGACATTCAAAACTGCTGCCTGGACATGGCCCAAAATTTCATATCCGGGGATAATGCCAGTGGTGGCTAAAAAAAAAAAAAAAATGCTTGCTGCCACTGGCCTAATATCAACCCTGTTCTTTTTAGGTAGGTGATTTATTGTGTGTGTGTGTTTTTTTTTTCTGCTACTGGAGGAGTGGCCTAGTGGTTAGGGTGGTGGACTTTGGTCCTGGGGAACTGAGTTCGATTCCCACTTCAGGCACAGGCAGCTCCTTGTGACTCTGGGCAAGTCACTTAACCCTCCATTGCCCCATGTAAGCCGCATTGAGCCTGCCATGAGTGGGAAAGCGCGAGGTACAAATGTAACAACAAAAAAAATGTTTTTCTAATACTTGATTTTAGGTGTGTTTTATCATCATCTCCATCTGGGACATTGCTTTGTAATGAATAGGTAGATTATAAATGTTTTCAAATGAATCCATTTTAAGTTTGCTTCAGTGTAAAATGGATGTGTTGGCACAAGGGAAGGGTGAGGGACACAGATCAGAGAGCAGATAAGCTTCTCTCTGGCTACTTATGGAGACCCAGGAGAAATGTCTGGTGTCGGAACAAGTCAGTTGTGCTCCAGAGCAAGGAGGGTCCTGTTGCATGATGGGAATGATCTCAGGAGCAGGCATTGGCAATTGTACATAAAAACATAAGCATTGCCATACTGGGACAGACCAAAGGTCCATCAAGCCCAGTATCCGGTTTCCAACAGTGGCCAATCCAGGTCACAAGTACCAGGCAAGATCCCAAAACAGTACAACAGATTTTATGCTGCTTATCAATATATATAAATGGCGAGTGTCGTACTCACTCGCAAATGCGCAGTAGAGACCCTCTCTGCCCCGCCCCGCGTCAATACGTGATGACGAGGGCGGAACAGAGAGCGTCTCTACTGCGCATTTGCGAGGGACACCACCGTCGCTAACACTCCCCCCACCCGGAGTCGCCGCCGCCACCCACCTTCCACCCGGTCGGGCCCTTGATCCGCTATTGAAACAGCGAGGACACGCAGCACACAGCTCTGCTGAGCTGCCGTCGTCCTTCCTTCTTCTTCTCTGCCTGTGTCCCGCCCTCGACGACGTTACATCACATGAGGGCGGGACACAGGCAGAGAAGAAGGAAGGCCACGGCAGCTCAGCAGTAGAGCTGTGTGCTACGTGCTCTCGCTGTTTCAATAGCGGAGCGAGGGCCCGACCGGGTGGAAGGTGGGTGGCGATGAACTCGGAGGGGGAGCGGCAGCGGCGAACTCAGCGGCGGGGTGGGGGGCCTTTCAACCCCCCCCCCCTCTCCTATACTAGCCCGTTTTTACGGGCTGAACGGCTAGTCCTAGAAATAAGCAGTGAATTTTCCTAAGTCCATCTTAATAATGGCTTGTGGACTTTTCTTTTAAGAAAGTATTCAAATGTTTTTTAAACCCTGGATAATTTATTCAGTTTTGCACACAAAGAAAACCAACAAATTCTAAACCTGATTTACATTTTAAATATATTTACATTTTGAAAGATCTTATGTTTTCCAGCCAGTGACTGAACAGAGACAGTTGGTGAAGCAATGCATTTCCTTGGGAAGGGGTAGATAAAGGTGTCCTCCTAAGAAAGATGTCGTGGGTGTTTGAGTAAATTCCTTCACCATGTCCAGGGAGTGGTAATGTGAGTTTAGTCCCTGTAGTCATTTATAAAATTGGTCTCCTTGCAGGTAGTTTCCGTTCAGGCAGCTCTTCAAGGGCAATCTCTACACAAACAGTATACAAGCAGCCCTCCTTGAGGGAGATCTCCATAGAGACAGACTTCATAGCAACTCACCTAACAGATACTCTCATAAGGTAGCCCTCATAAGTGAGAGTCTTCTAGTGAGTGGTTTCTAGACAGTGAGTCCTTCATGTGGGAGTCATTTCACAGGCAGCCTTCCTATATGGCATTTTCTATAGGACAGGTGGTAGAGGGATCCGTCATTACCCAGAATGAGAACAGATCGAGGAACTGTTCTCTGGGGTTGTAGATGAATTTGTCATTACCCAGAATGAGGGTGGACCTAGGAAATGTTCTCTGGGGTTTTAAAGGGATCTTCATTATCCAGAATGAGGATGGACCTAGGAACCATTCTCTGGGGTTGTAGAGGGATTTCTCATTACCCAGAACGAGGGTGGAGCTAGGAACTGTTATCTGGGGTTGTAGAGGCTTCATTACCGAGAATGAAGGTAGACCTAGGAACCGTTCTCTGGGGTTGTAAAGGGATTTCTCATTACCCAGAACGAGGGTGGAGCTAGGAACCATTCTCTGGGGTTGTAGAGGGATTTCTCATTACCCAGAACGAGGGTGGAGCTAGGAACTGTTATCTGGGGTTGTAGAGGCTTCATTACCGAGAATGAAGGTAGATCTAGGAACCGTTCTCTGGGGTTGTAGAGGGACTTGTCATTACTGAGAATGAAGATGGGCCTAGTAACTGTTCTTTGGGGTTTAAAAGGAATCTGTCATTACTGAGAATGAGGATGATCCTAGGACCTATTCTGTAGGGTTGTAGAGGGATCTGTCATTGTCCAGGATGAGGATGGATCTAGGAACATTCCATGTGGTTGTAGGAGGATATGTAATTGTCCAGCATGAGGATGGATCTAGGAACCATTCCCTGGGGTTATGGACTGATATTGTCCAGAATGAGGATGGATCTAGGAACATTCCATGTAGTTATAGGAAGGCTTTGTCATTGTCCAGAATAAGGATGGATCTAGGAACCATTTCCAGGGGTTGTGGAGGGATGTTTATTGTCCAGAATGAGGATGAATCTAGGGAGCATTCCCTGGTGTTGTGGAGGGATCTTTCATTTCCCTTGATTGTGCTGACACTCCTCCTGAATGGGAATGAGAGATTTTTCTAGCCCCTCCTGATGCTGGCTAGGAGGTTCCTTTTCAACTGAAAGATTTTCCTCCTGTTTGGGGTATTTTAGTTCATCCTTAGAGAACTGGTCTTCAACCAAAGGACCAGAGTTTGTCAATGTGGTGATGTACCCAATGAATACAGTTGAAGGGTTATAGATAGAAAGAGAACCTAAGGCAATAAACATACAGGGATTAACTCTCACTACTGCATCTCTTAAAAGGCAATCTCAACAACCTGCAACACAAAAACAGTGTCTTTACAGCAGCGCCCTTGTCAGCACTGTGATCTTCCTTATAACAGTGCCCCTGTGAGCAGTGTGGTCTTCCTTATAACAGTGGCCCTGTGAGCAGTGTGATCTTCCTTATAACAGTGTCCCTGTGAGCAGTGTGGTCTTCCTTATAACAGTGGCCCTGTGAGCAGTGTGATCTTCCTTATAACAGTGCCCCTGTGAGCAGTGTGGTCTTCCTTATAACAGTGCCCCTGTGAGCAGTGTGATCTTCCTTATAACAGTGCCCCTGTGAGCAGTGTGGTCTTCCTTATAACAGTGGCCCTGTGAGCAGTGTGATCTTCCTTATAACAGTGTCCCTGTGAGCAGTGTGGTCTTCCTTATAACAGTGCCCCTGTGAGCAGTGTGGTCTTCTTTATAACAGTGGCCCTGTGAGCAGTGTGGTCTTCCTTATAACAGTGAACCTGTGAGCAGTGTGGTCTTCCTTATAACAGTGCCCTTGTCAGCACTGTGATCTTCCTTATAACAGTGCCCCTGTGAGCAGTGTGGTCTTCCTTATAACAGTGGCCCTGTGAGCAGTGTGATCTTCCTTATAACAGTGTCCCTGTGAGCAGTGTGGTCTTCCTTATAACAGTGGCCCTGTGAGCAGTGTGATCTTCCTTATAACAGTGCCCCTGTGAGCAGTGTGGTCTTCCTTATAACAGTGCCCCTGTGAGCAGTGTGGTCTTCCTTATAACAGTGCCCCTGTGAGCAGTGTGGTCTTCTTTATAACAGTGGCCCTGTGAGCAGTGTGGTCTTCCTTATAACAGTGAACCTGTGAGCAGTGTGGTCTTCCTTATAACAGTGCCCCTGTGAGCAGTGTGGTCTTCCTTATAACAGTGAACCTGTGAGCAGTGTGGTCTTCCTTATAACAGTGAACCTGTGAGCAGTGTGGTCTTCCTTATAACAGTGCCCCTGTGAGCAGTGTGGTCTTCCTTATAACAGTGGCCCTGTGAGCAGTGTGATCTTCCTTATAACAGTGCCCCTGTGAGCAGTGTGGTCCTCCTTATAACAGTGAACCTGTGAGCAGTGTGGTCTTCCTTATAACAGTGCCCCTGTGAGCAGTGTGGTCTTCCTTATAACAGTGAACCTGTGAGCAGTGTGATCTTCCTTATAACAGTGCCCCTGTGAGCAGTGTGGTCTTCCTTATAACAGTGGCCCTGTGAGCAGTGTGATCTTCCTTATAACAGTGCCCCTGTGAGCAGTGTGGTCTTCCTTATAACAGTGAACCTGTGAGCAGTGTGGTCTTCCTTATAACAGTGAACCTGTGAGCAGTGTGGTCTTCCTTATAACAGTGGCCCTGTGAGCAGTGTGATCTTCCTTATAACAGTGCCCCTGTGAGCAGTGTGGTCTTCCTTATAACAGTGCCCCTGTGAGCAGTGTGGTCTTCCTTATAACAGTGCCCCTGTGAGCAGTGTGGTCTTCTTTATAACAGTGGCCCTGTGAGCAGTGTGGTCTTCCTTATAACAGTGAACCTGTGAGCAGTGTGGTCTTCCTTATAACAGTGCCCCTGTGAGCAGTGTGGTCTTCCTTATAACAGTGAACCTGTGAGCAGTGTGGTCTTCCTTATAACAGTGAACCTGTGAGCAGTGTGGTCTTCCTTATAACAGTGCCCCTGTGAGCAGTGTGGTCTTCCTTATAACAGTGGCCCTGTGAGCAGTGTGATCTTCCTTATAACAGTGCCCCTGTGAGCAGTGTGGTCCTCCTTATAACAGTGAACCTGTGAGCAGTGTGGTCTTCCTTATAACAGTGCCCCTGTGAGCAGTGTGGTCTTCCTTATAACAGTGAACCTGTGAGCAGTGTGATCTTCCTTATAACAGTGCCCCTGTGAGCAGTGTGGTCTTCCTTATAACAGTGGCCCTGTGAGCAGTGTGATCTTCCTTATAACAGTGCCCCTGTGAGCAGTGTGGTCTTCCTTATAACAGTGAACCTGTGAGCAGTGTGGTCTTCCTTATAACAGTGAACCTGTGAGCAGTGTGGTCTTCCTTATAACAGTGGCCCTGTGAGCAGTGTGGTCTTCCTTATAACAGTGGCCCTG
Organism: Microcaecilia unicolor; assembly: GCF_901765095.1. Lineage (NCBI taxonomy): Eukaryota > Metazoa > Chordata > Amphibia > Gymnophiona > Siphonopidae > Microcaecilia > Microcaecilia unicolor. The sequence continues at coordinate 35,074,644 of NC_044044.1, forward strand.
TGAGCAGTGTGGTCTTCCTTATAACAGTGCCCCTGTGAGCAGTGTGGTCTTCCTTATAACAGTGGCCCTGTGAGCAGTGTGGTCTTCCTTATAACAGTGCCCCTGTGAGCAGTGTGGTCTTCCTTATAACAGTGTCCCTGTGAGCAGTGTGATCTTCCTTATAACAGTGCCCCTGTGAGCAGTGTGGTCTTCCTTATAACAGTGGCCCTGTGAGCAGTGTGATCTTCCTTATAACAGTGCCCCTGTGAGCAGTGTGGTCTTCCTTATAACAGTGGCCCTGTGAGCAGTGTGATCTTCCTTATAACAGTGCCCCTGTGAGCAGTGTGGTCTTCCTTATAACAGTGAACCTGTGAGCAGTGTGGTCTTCCTTATAACAGTGAACCTGTGAGCAGTGTGGTCTTCCTTATAACAGTGAACCTGTGAGCAGTGTGGTCTTCCTTATAACAGTGCCCCTGTGAGCAGTGTGGTCTTCCTTATAACAGTGTCCCTGTGAGCAGTGTGATCTTCCTTATAACAGTGCCCCTGTGAGCAGTGTGGTCTTCCTTATAACAGTGCCCCTGTGAGCAGTGTGGTCTTCCTTATAACAGTGTCCCTGTGAGCAGTGTGGTCTTCCTTATAACAGTGTCCCTGTGAGCAGTGTGGTCTTCCTTATAACAGTGCCCCTGTGAGCAGTGTGGTCTTCCTTATAACAGTGCCCCTGTGAGCAGTGTGGTCTTCCTTATAACAGTGTCCCTGTGAGCAGTGTGGTCTTCCTTATAACAGTGAACCTGTGAGCAGTGTGGTCTTCCTTATAACAGTGTCCCTGTGAGCAGTGTGGTCTTCCTTATAACAGTGTCCCTGTGAGCAGTGTGATCTTTCTTATAACAGTGCCCCTGTGAGCAGTGTGATCTTCCTTATAACAGTGCCCCTGTGAGCAGTGTGGTCTTCCTTATAACAGTGGCCCTGTGAGCAGTGTGATCTTCCTTATAACAGTGCCCCTGTGAGCAGTGTGATCTTCCTTATAACAGTGCCCCTGTGAGCAGTGTGATCTTCCTTATAACAGTGCCCCTGTGAGCAGTGTGGTCTTCCTTATAACAGTGTCCCTGTGAGCAGTGTGAGCTTCCACACAGCAGTGGTGTTTTGTTGTGTTCAAGGCGTTCAATGTTTCAGACTTTGTTCTTTTTCTTATTTATTTACCACCTTTTTAAGAAATTCACCCAAGTGGTGTATAACAAGAACAATCTTCTTTAAACACCCTTATAAATCCCTTCCTTCTTCTTTCTTCCCCTAATCAACCTCTACACAATACTAACTATACCTAATATACTGGAACAACAATGTTAACAATACTATGTAAGCCACATTGAGCCTGCAAATAGGTGGGATAATGTGGGATAAAAAAAATCAAACTTTTCAATGTTCTTTTCTAGGGCAGCACTGTAACATGGAAATAGGTTTTTATGCTCAGACCTGTCATTCATATGTTAATCATCTCTCTGAACTCATGTGCAACTTTCTTTAGTCACCTTACTTTCTAACTCCTCTTACTCTCTTACCTATCTATATGTTCCGTCTTTGCTTACACCCTACGCTGTCTATTAAAATGTTCTATTACATATTCTGTTGACATAAGTGGTATACTAAACTGTTCTTTGTATTGTTGTTTGAATATTTTGACTGCTGTATTATTCATGCTTGATTTTATTTGTACTATACACCTTCTTGAGTGAATTCCTTCAAAAAAGCAGTAAATAAACCCTAATAAATAAATACGCACCTAGGACTCCATATCCCTCTGCCTTTATGTTAGGCTGCAGGGCAACTTCTGTTCTAGGATGTAGCTCCGCAGGGATCTCTAGCAGCTTTTCTGAGGACCCTGGTGTTATGGGCCCTGGATCAGAGGTGTCATTGCCAGTCCAGTCACAGAGAGGATGATGGGATGCAAAAGCATCTACTAGGTGATTCTCATTTCCCTGTGAGAAAGAGTAAGGGGGTGGGGGGGGGGGGAATGGATATCAAAGAGAGATGGGACACTAGTGAACAATGCTGTGTAGACTGAAACTAGAGTAGATTCTCAAAGGGAACAGGAAAAGGAAAGGGAAATGATGGGAAAGAGGATGGGGAATGTTTTACTTTTACACTGTTAACATTCTTTAGCAACCTTCTTATAACCAACATGGTCTTTAGAGATCTACAGATCCTTTGACTGTTCTATTTTCTAACATTTATACAAACTAGAGGTGCATTGTTGCTGTGCTTTTAGGGGTTCTTTTGCTAAATGGGCCCTGCTGCAGATAACTCGAGCTAACCTTTAGTAAAAGATACCCTGAGTGTTCTATTTTGTAACTTGTGGAGATTTAGAGGTGTTTTGTCACTGTGCTTTCAGTGTTCTGTTTTGTAACATATAGAGATTTGGAAGTGCATTCTCAATGTGCATGGATGGTCCTCATTTGTGAGTTATGAGATTTGGAGGTGCTTTGTCTCTCCTTTCAGTGTTCTATTTTGTAACATTTATACATCTAGAGGTCCGTTGTCGCTGTGCTTTGAGTGTTCTATTTTGTAACATATAGAGATTTGGAAGTGCATTCTCAATGTGCATGGATGGTCCTCATTTGTGAGTTATGAGATTTGGAGGTGCTTTGTCTCTCCTTTCAGTGTTCTATTTTGTAACATTTATACATCTAGAGGTCCGTTGTCGCTGTGCTTTGAGTGTTCTATTTTGTAACATATAGAGATTTGGAAGTGCATTCTCAATGTGCATGGATGGTCCTCATTTGTGAGTTATGAGATTTGGAGGTGCTTTGTCTCTCCTTTCAGTGTTCTATTTTGTAACATTTATACATCTAGAGGTCCGTTGTCGCTGTGCTTTGAGTGTTCTATTTTGTAACATATAGAGATTTGGAAGTGCATTCTCAATGTGCATGGATGGTCCTCATTTGTGAGTTATGAGATTTGGAGGTGCTTTGTCTCTCCTTTCAGTGTTCTATTTTGTAACATTTATACATCTAGAGGTCCGTTGTCGCTGTGCTTTGAGTGTTCTATTTTGTAACATATAGAGATTTGGAAGTGCATTCTCAATGTGCATGGATGGTCCTCATTTGTGAGTTATGAGATTTGGAGGTGCTTTGTCTCTCCTTTTAGTGTTCTATTTTGTAACATTTATACATCTAGAGGTCCGTTGTCGCTGTGCTTTGAGTGTTCTATTTTGTAACATATAGAGATTTGGAAGTGCATTCTCAATGTGCATGGATGGTCCTCATTTGTGAGTTATGAGATTTGGAGGTGCTTTGTCTCTCCTTTCAGTGTTCTATTTTGTAACATTTATACATCTAGAGGTCCGTTGTCGCTGTGCTTTGAGTGTTCTATTTTGTAACATATAGAGATTTGGAAGTGCATTCTCAATGTGCATGGATGGTCCTCATTTGTGAGTTATGAGATTTGGAGGTGCTTTGTCTCTCCTTTCAGTGTTCTATTTTGTAACATTTATACATCTAGAGGTCCGTTGTCGCTGTGCTTTCAGTGTTCTATTTTGCAACATTTATACATCTAGAGGTCCGTTGTCGCTGTGCTTTGAGTGTTCTATTTTGTAACATATAGAGATTTGGAAGTGCATTCTCAATGTGCATGGATGGTCCTCATTTGTGAGTTATGAGATTTGGAGGTGCTTTGTCTCTCCTTTCAGTGTTCTATTTTGTAACATTTATACATCTAGAGGTCCGTTGTCGCTGTGCTTTGAGTGTTCTATTTTGTAACATATAGAGATTTGGAAGTGCATTCTCAATGTGCATGGATGGTCCTCATTTGTGAGTTATGAGATTTGGAGGTGCTTTGTCTCTCCTTTCAGTGTTCTATTTTGCAACATTTATACATCTAGAGGTCCGTTGTCGCTGTGCTTTGAGTGTTCTATTTTGTAACATATAGAGATTTGGAAGTGCATTCTCAATGTGCATGGATGGTCCTCATTTGTGAGTTATGAGATTTGGAGGTGCTTTGTCTCTCCTTTCAGTGTTCTATTTTGTAACATTTATACATCTAGAGGTCCGTTGTCGCTGTGCTTTGAGTGTTCTATTTTGTAACATATAGAGATTTGGAAGTGCATTCTCAATGTGCATGGATGGTCCTCATTTGTGAGTTATGAGATTTGGAGGTGCTTTGTCTCTCCTTTCAGTGTTCTATTTTGTAACATTTATACATCTAGAGGTCCGTTGTCGCTGTGCTTTGAGTGTTCTATTTTGTAACATATAGAGATTTGGAAGTGCATTCTCAATGTGCATGGATGGTCCTCATTTGTGAGTTATGAGATTTGGAGGTGCTTTGTCTCTCCTTTCAGTGTTCTATTTTGTAACATTTATACATCTAGAGGTCCGTTGTCGCTGTGCTTTGAGTGTTCTATTTTGTAACATATAGAGATTTGGAAGTGCATTCTCAATGTGCATGGATGGTCCTCATTTGTGAGTTATGAGATTTGGAGGTGCTTTGTCTCTCCTTTCAGTGTTCTATTTTGTAACATTTATACATCTAGAGGTCCGTTGTCGCTGTGCTTTGAGTGTTCTATTTTGTAACATTTATACATCTAGAGGTCCGTTGTCGCTGTGCTTTGAGTGTTCTATTTTGTAACATATAGAGATTTGGAAGTGCATTCTCAATGTGCATGGATGGTCCTCATTTGTGAGTTATGAGATTTGGAGGTGCTTTGTCTCTCCTTTCAGTGTTCTATTTTGCAACATTTATACATCTAGAGGTCCGTTGTCGCTGTGCTTTGAGTGTTCTATTTTGTAACATATAGAGATTTGGAAGTGCATTCTCAATGTGCATGGATGGTCCTCATTTGTGAGTTATGAGATTTGGAGGTGCTTTGTCTCTCCTTTCAGTGTTCTATTTTGTAACATTTATACATCTAGAGGTCCGTTGTCGCTGTGCTTTGAGTGTTCTATTTTGTAACATATAGAGATTTAGAAATGCTTTGTCATTCCTTTGAGTATAATATTTTGTAACTTGTAGAGATTTTGAGGTGATTTGTCTTTTTTTTTTTTTTTTTTTTTTTAACTTTTAGGGATTTAGAGGTACATTTTCACTGGCTTGACTGTTCGTGACTACTAAATATGTCTTTTCAATATTGATCAGTCAAAGCACTGTGCCATTGCACCTCTAAATCTCAAAAGTTACAAAATACAACAGTCCAAGCCTTCTGGTTGTTTTTGCTGCTATAGACCAACACACTATTCCTTTGGAAAATAGAGAAAATAGTTTAAAACTATGTAGATAGTACTATAGCTCAAAAAGTAAATTTATTCCTACGCTTAATATAACACATGGTTAGTCCAGTGGTTCTGTGTCAGCAGTCTGATCTGCCATGTAGAGGATCCAGATTAGCTCTCTCTATGCCCTCTGGCCATCTGGAGGTAGAAATACTGCAAAGACAGCATTGAGAGCTCCTAAGGAGAGCGAGTTGCTATTTTTAAGGGAGAAACCTTGTGGGTGCTTATAGAATAAAGCTATTTTCCTGTATAAAGAGCTACTTATAGGTCTAAGAGGGATATTTGATAATTGCTGGGAGTTTTGGCTGCATACTTTAACCCTCCTCATTCAGCAGTGTTGTTCCCAAGAGCAAAAGCTTGCAAGTTACCCTGACCAGGAGGGAGATTTTGAGTCAGTGCTCAATTTCTAACATACCTGTTACTTGGGTACCTGAGGCAGGTATAGGAGATAGGTATCTACTATGGGGACCCTCTTTTAAAAGGAGGTAGTAACATCACAATGCATTATGGGACCAGCAGTGCTGATTTTAAGCTGTAGAATCAGGAACTGAAATAGAACACTGCATTAAGATGCAAGTTTAAAACTAGGACTTGGGAAAAAGTCTTCCCCCTGGAACTGGATAACTTGGTAGCTCTGTGCATGTCATTTTCTATTTTCAGAACTTTGTGCATTATTTTCATTGGGAAAAGTAAGCTCAAGACTTAGTGAGAATATGCATGGACTTTCAGTATGAAAACTGATGACTAAAAAGATTGAAACTGCACTGATTACCCAATAACACGGGGTCTCAAAACAGGCCCTATTTTATGGTTCCTGCCTTCAGGCTGAGACTGGAAACTGCAGGGGAGTTGTGAGCAAAGTTTCAGCTTTGCCTAGGACTGGAAGAAAAGGGAGAAAGGAGGAACTACAAGACCAAAAAATAAAACACAATTCAAAACTCACCTCTGAGAATCGGCTGCAGGATTGGAAGACTGAGAAGGAAACAGAAATGTCATGAGATCACACGAATGCAAGACTTGAGAGTTTCAGCAGGAGGCACTCGTTTAGTCAGAAGGCAACTTTTGAGTGAGCTAAGAGGTAGGATGGGTGAACATCATTTCTTCTTTCCCCTCCCAAGCCCCTCCAACTGAAGACATCAACAGCCCACCAAATCCCCCATCAGAAAACCATAGCACTTTGACCCACTGATGCCAGCATCCTGGAAATGCTTAATTCTTGACCATGAACTCAGCCTACGAGAGAACTGAGCATGCGGTGGAACCAGTGTTGGCAGCTCAGAGCATTCTTGTTGACCGCTGCAGTTTTTAATGGGGGTTTGGTAGGCTGTGGATGTCCCATCAGCCCAAATGATGCACCACTGTGGGGTTGGCATGAGGTGAAAGTGGATGGCCTAGGCCCTCTCAGGCCCATCTGTGGCTATGTCCCTGACTGTAGGTCCTGGGCTGGCTTATTCATTAGGCAATTTATTTATTGGGAATTATTAACCACCTTTATGAAGAGAACAGCGGGAACAGTCACCTAGGTCAACAATCTTTGGGGGGGGACCAGCAAAGGGCAGCTGTAGTCAAGGGAAACAATAGATCTTGACAGCCACAAGCTCAAAGAACCATCAACAAGTATTTCTTCCTTCAGGGAGGGGCAGCAGCTTCAGACAAAGAAAAACAATAGATCCTGCAGCTCCACTAAAGATCCATCAGGGCATTCTTGTAGCTCCAGGGAGGGTGGGCAATTTTCAAATTGCCCATTTACCCAGAAAATGGCTTTTTGGAAATTGCTTTCATTTTGAATATGAGTCATGATAGCAGGGGGCCACTTTAATAGCATAATGCCCAGTTACGCAGTTTTACAGGACTGTTGTGGGGTGACCATGAATTTGTAGTTTAATTTCAGAATCTCATTGGGAGGGCAAGAAAGGTAATTGCAGGGAAGTGTTCAAGGCTGAAGGTTTGCCAAACACGTCCAGTACCCTTAACCAGTCAGCAGCTGCTGTTGGCAATGCGTTGGGCACCTGCGGCAGGTATAGGAGAAAGGTATCTACTATGGGGATCCACTTTTAAGAGGAAGTGGTAACATCACAATGTATAGCACTAGGGCAAGGCAAAATGAAGTTTGTAATCCTTGGGCCAAAGGCACCTGACATGCATCTCTTCTATGAGACATCCTTCACTGTTGTGGTCTATGGAATGACACCCAAGATGACCCCATTGCATGCTGCAGACCCCTGCTTTGCTGTGTAGCCTGTGACTGTCTCCTTGTTGGGTTAGTGAGAAGCTACATCAGACACTACTCACCTTTCTTCAGGCAGGGAACTTTCACTTTCCTTCTGTGGAAAAGCAGAGCAGCCAGGAGGAGGGTCACCATGGAGAGAAGGAGAAGAGCCAGCACAGCCTGAGGAGCTGAAGATTTTTAAAAATATCAGTCCCTCTCCCCTATTATTTACATCAAATCATTCTCCAACTCCATACTCAGGTCTCTCTTCTATCCCTTTACCCCACTCTCCCTCCTTCAGCCCATCCCCAGTTTCTTTACCCAACCCTCTCTCCATCTTTCCCCATCTTTTACCAGCTCATTCATTTCCATCCTGTGCCCTTCACCTCCCCATCTCTCCATCACTGTAACTTTGCTCTATCTTATGCCTCTGCTCTCTCTGCTACAGAGTTTAGCAACAGTTGTAGGCAAAAAAATGCAGGACCACAGGATAAACTGATCACAAAAAAAATAATACCCAACAAACTCCATGATTTCTGCTGTTCACACGCTTTGTCCACAGTCCTTGTCACAGGATGCAAACAACTAGAAAATGGAAACACAAGAAATAAGTAGGACGCACACATGTCCATTCCCCAGTTCTCCCTGCAGTGTCAGTGGCAATTCCAGCCTGGTGAGACTGCCTCCTGTTGGTATCAGAGAAGCACTTCTATTCTCCTTTTCCCATGCAGTCGGTGTTTCTTCTCCACTTACTGTAATGTGGTTATACATTCCCCAGTTGTTGAATTGAAGACTCTCAGTTCTGTACAAGATGTCAGAGGTGGGCTGGAGGTAGGCTGGAAGGTCAAAGCTGAAGGAAACAACAGATAAATATTAAGTGTGTGTGTTGGGAATCTATTTCCTCTCAGATTTTAATGTTGTGTGTTTGTGTGCTGGGGGTCCAGTTCCTCTCAGAGTTTCTTATACTACTACTACTTATCATTTCTATAGTGCTACTAGACGTACGCAGTGCTGTACACTCAGGGGTGTGCTGGTAAGTTTTTAACAACAGGCTCTTTCTCCGGACATAGCCAGCTCTGCAGTTGGAAGGGCCAGGGGTGGCCGGGGGTGGGGGAGCAACACTTGCCTCTCTCTCCTTCCTCCCTTCGTGCGGGCACGCTAGGCATACCATTGCTGGCAGCCAATAGATGGACTGCCACCACTCCCAACGTCTTGCTCTGAGTAGCATGCTGGAACTTCTCTCACATGCTCGAGAAGCCCCAGCCTGCTGCCCAGAGTTGGAAACAAGGAGCGGGGAGCAGCAGTAGTCTATTTACTTGGCTGGCAGGGCTCAGCATCCCCACCAGCAAAGTAAAAGATAATTCAGCAGGAGGCCCAAGCCCACATTTTGGGAGTCAGTTGTTAAAGTAGCCATGGAGGGCCCTACTTTAACAACCGGCTCCCAAAATTCTTAAAAACTTAACAACCGGCTCTTGTGAGCCTGTGAGAGCCTGCTCCAGCACACCACTGTGTACACTGGACATGAAGAGACGTGATTAGGATGGACAAATAAGGGATAAAGGAATTAAGGTGGGAATGATAAAACATAGAAGAAGTGTTAGGAGTTAAAGCATCACCAAAAAGATGGGCTTTTAGCCTAGATTTGAAGACTGCCAGAGCTGATTCAGGAAGTCTATTCCAGGCATATGGTACAGCAAGATAAAAGGAACAGAGTCTGGAGTTGGCAGTGAAGGAGAAGGGTACAGATAAGAGAGATTTACCTGATGAACAGAGTTCTCAGGGAGGAGTGTAGGGAGAGATAAGAGTGGAGAGGTACTGAGGAGCTGCAGAGTGAATGCACTTGTAAGTCAATAAGAGGAGTTTGAATTGCATGCAGAAATGGATAGGGAGCCAATGAAGAGACTTGAGGAGAGGGCTAATATGAGCATAGTGACACTGGTGGAATATGAGTCATGCAGCAGAATTTTGAACACATTGAAGGGGAGAGAGATGGTTTAGTGGGAGACCTGTAAGAAGCAAGTTGCAATAATCTAAGCAAGAGGTGATAAGAGTGTGGATAAGGGTTCTGGTAGTGTGCTCAGAAAGGAAAGGACAAATTTTGGTGATATTATAGGGAAAGACATGACAGGTTTTAACAGTCTGTTGATTATGTGCAGAGAAGAAGAGAGGAGTCGAAGATGACACCCAAGGTTACCAGCTGATGAGACAGGGAGGATGAGGGTGTTATCCACAGAGATAGAGAATGGGGAAGAGGAGAGGTTGGTTTAGGGGAAAAGATAAGAAGGTCATGTTTAGTTTCAGATGGCAGTGAGACATCCAGGCAGCAATGTCAGACAGGCAGACTGATACTTTGGTCTAGATTCCTGCTGAAATTTCTGGTGTGGAGAGGTAGATCTGGGGGGAGTCAGCATAAAGATGATACTGAAAACCATGGGATGAGATCAGAGTACCAAGGGAAGAAGAATAGATGGAGAAAAGAAGAGGTCCCAGGACAGATCCCTGAGGTACACCAACTGACAGTGGGATAGAAGTAGAGGAGGATCCACTAGAGTACACACTAAAGGTATGATGCTGGGAGAGATAAGAAGAAAACCAGGAAAGAACAGAGCCCTGAAATCCAAGTGAGGACAGTGTATCTAGGAGTAGGTGGTGATCAACAGTGTCAAAAGCAGCAGATAGATTGAGAAGGATGAGGATAGAATAGAGATCTTTGAATCTGGCTAGAAACAGGTCATTGGAGCCTTTAGCAAGCGCTGTTTCAGTTGAATTAAAAGGGCCAAAGCCAGATTGAAGTGGATCAGGAATAGCTTGAGATGAAAGAGAGTCAAGATAATGGCGGTGAACAGCACATTCAAGTATCTTGGATAGGAAAGGGAGAAGGGAGATGGGGCAATAGTTGGACGGACAGGTAGGGTCCAATGAAGGTTTTATATATATATATATATATATATATATATATATATATATATATATATATATATAATATATATATATATATATATATATATATATATATATATATATGTGTGTGTGTGTGTTTGTGCGCTGGTGGTCCATTTCCTCTCAGATCTTCTTATTGTGTATCTGGGTGTAGGGTTGAAGCTATAATCTTACTATTTGGATACTTTGTGCTGTTGCTGATCCACAGACACTGTTGGCAAGGCTTGGAGTATACGGTCCGGTTCTGACATCTGTAGCCAGGCTTACACTGACAGATTCGTGGGGACCGAGGGCCGCAGGGTTGCTTTTCTACTAGATCACCTGGGTAAGTAGACACAGACATAGGAGTCAGGGCATGTGCAAGGCCTGAGAGTGTGGAAGTTCAGGCAATTTGTAAGGAGCATCTCTTTACCTTTGCATTTGGGAGAGCATTGAATACATGCAAAATGAGTGTGCCACTCGCTGGTGTAAGAATTCATAGGACAGGTCCTACAGATGGTGTTATTGGTTTCAGAGCATCGATCTGCTGCATATTCTCCTAATGAATAAAAAAAAGTAAGGAGGAGATGCAAGAACATCAAGATTCATGTCTTGGAGTTGTCAGAAGTAGATCTTGGAGGCAGTTACCTGGGGGGCACTTTGAACAGCACCATTTTCCCTCATGCAGATACTCGTGCTCACTGGTGTTGCACTTTCCTCCGAGAGGACGATAAGGAGCTGGAAACTGCAGAAGATCATATTGGAAATCAGAATTCATCCTGCTGTTGTGGGATGTTTGTGAGGGTGAGGTGGTTGGGTGATGTGTGACAGGTGTGTGTTCATATGGGTGTGAAGCCTGCATTGTCATTCCACCTTTTGCACCTAATCTGCTGTGGGACTGTGTGTGTGTTTCTCAGGGTGAGGTAGTTGGGTGGTGTATGAAAGGGCAGGAGATGTGGTGTGTGTGTGTGTATAGGCATTGCTGTTGCCCATTCTGTACCTATTCTGTGGCTACAGGATATGTTTGCAAGGCAGGGTGGTGGGACAGTGTGTGCAGGTGGTGCAGATCTTGGATTCAGTGGAGCAGTAAGATATAGAAGGCTTCATGTCAGTTTAGCAGGGTCTGATATGGTGGAAAGAGGAAAGATGGGCTGCTTCACACACGTTTCTGAGTAACCCACTGTCTGTTCTGATCAGGTCGTGATGACGGATGTGGCAGCTAGAAACGAGAATAACAAGACTGCAAGAAAGGGCAAATACGTGAGAGCAGGAAGAAAGTGAGTCACAGTGAGATCAGTGTCAGCAGTGAAGAGAGAAGTCAGCTTTTCCCCAGAATAAATACATACACGCGCATACATGGAATCACAGGAAACCTTACACACACAAACGTATGCATGCACAAAAGATTGCATGCACACTGCACCAATATGCATTCACACACACAGGCATATTAATCACATATATGCACACACAAACAGAGATGCACATCCTTACTACACATACACATGCAATCACATGAACACTCATACACACACATGCAAATGTTTGTGCAACCATGTGTTTTTGTATCTTCGTTGCACCCAGATATACTGACACACACATGCATATTAACTCACATATTTTCACTCTTATACACACATGCATACTCTCATATCAACACAAATGTAAGCACATGCAGATACACACGCATATGTACGCATGGAAATATATCTACACACTTGCATGCACATATATGTTCTCACACATCCCCATACATGAATGCACACACACACAGAGCCTCAGTTCTTGAGTACAACTCTGCCAGGACTCAAACACTGAGGAGGGGACTAAGCCGCCTGGTTTCCTGTCGCTGAATCAGACCTGAATAGGATGGAAACCTATGTTTCTCCTTCTCGTAAGAGATGCTCTTCCTTACCATTCGTCCATCTGAGTCATGGGGGGCAAGGGAAGGGAATAAACCCTAGGTACCGTTACCTGTGTATAGCAGGCATTAAGGGTGACACTGAGATGCACTGTCCTTAAGGTTTTTGTTGTATGTATGTGTCCACATGTGTATTGTAGAAGTTTGCCCACAGCAGTGCCCCTGTGTGAGTTTCACTGCAGCAGTGCCCCCCCCAAGGGTGTTTCCTTGCCTTTTCTTTGATACTCCTGCAACCCTCCCTGAATCACAGTAGCTCACAGACTTGTGTGTTTCTCAGTGAGAGGAATACAAATTACTTTCAGAATATTTGCTTCTTACCTGTCTGGGCTCCATAGCAGCAGAACCGAAACGCGTGAGGAGCAATAGTTTGATGGCATGTAGGACCAATTCCAGACCCCCCATTTCGGATCAAATGCTCCTGGCTCTTCTCAAGTGCTGCCTCTGCTTCTTCAGAATAACGGACCAGAAGCACAAGGTAATGTGCCGAGAGCACTGTGCCAGTAACGGTGTCTTCAGCAACCACCACCCCCCCGACGTCACCCGAGAAGTAAAATTGCAACAAGCAATGGAAGAGACCTTTTGTGACTTCTTCTGTCTGCCAACACCTCCAGCTGCCTGAGATACCAACTTCCGTGCTCAGGTGATGCACCCACACACAGATCCACTTCCTGCCCCTGGTGGCAGAAATAGACCACGTCTGTGCCCTTTTGTAAACTGTTTCTCTACAGAGATACAGGTTAAGTGGAAATAGGTAGAATTTGAGGTGAAGAGATGAACTGTAAGTGGGGGAGATGCACAGAACTCCACCAGCTGAACACTGAGTCAGAATTACTGACCAATGCAAATAGTATGCAAATTATATGCACACTGTTAAAGTGTTGAGCATTGGTTTGTAAAGGGGGTCCAAATATTCCTGATGCATGCCCACAAGAGCTGGGTGGTAGGAACAACTCTTCTGCATATGCGCATTGATGATTGGACCCCTCCCAACCCCAAACCTAAAAATCCCTGGTGGTCCAGTGGACCCCTCCCAACCCCCCAACCTAAAAAATCTGTGGTGGTCCAATGGACTTCTCCCAGCCCCCTAAACCTATAAAAAATTCCCTGGTGGTCCAGTGGACCCCTCCCAATTCCCCAACCTAAAAAAAAAGCCCCAGTGGTCCAGTGGACCCCTCCTGATGTCCCCCCCCCCCCAAAAAAATGACCTGGAGTTTTTTTTCCTTATATAGTACTTAGCCCCTCCCAGTACATCCCAGGATGCACTGGGCAGGGGCTAGGCTCCGTCATTTTGTTGAGGGAGTAGGCATTCCTTCTGCTTCTGACTAAAAGTATTTGGAGGGGTCCTGGGGGGTGGGATTTCACTAGACTACCAGGGCCAGTGTTCACTCGGGTGGGTCAGGGGGTCCGCTGGACCACATGCTATTTTTTAGGGGGGGTTGGGAGATAGCCACAGGACCACTGGGGATTTTTTTTGTCTTGGAGGAGGCTCAGGGAAGGTTTTAGAGAGAAGGGGCTAAGGCATGACTTGTGCCTGAGCCAATTAGTGGTCAGTCACTATCAACTCAAGAGCTGTTGGTAGTTTCTAGCCCTTCTTGCTGTACCATATACTTGGAATAGACTTCCTGAGCCGGTACGTCAAGCTCCATCTCTGGCCGTCTTCAAATCTAAGCTAAAAGCCACCTTTTTGATGCTGCTTTTAACTCCTAACCCTTATTCACTTGTTCAGAACCCTAATTTTATCATCCTCACTTTAATATTAGTAGTTTAATATTAGTACATCCACGCTCTTATCACCTCGCACTTAGACTATTGCAACTTGCTTCTCACAGGTCTCCCACTTAGCCATCTCTCTCCTCTTCAATCTGTTCAAAATTCTGCTGCACGACTAATGTTCCGCCAGGGTCGTTATGCTCATATTAGCCCTCTCCTCAAGTCACTTCACTGGCTTCCTATCCGTTTCCGCATACAGTTCAAACTCCTCTTATTAACCTATAAGTGCATTCACTCTGCAGCTCCTCAGTACCTCTCCACTCTCATCTCTCCCTATATTCCTCCCCGGGAACTCAGTTCACTGGGTAAATCTCTCTTATCTGCACCCTTCTCCTCCACCGCTAACTCCAGACTCCGTTCCTTTTATCTTGCTGCACCAAATGCCTGGAATAGACTTCCTGAGCCGGTACATCAAGCTCCATCTCTGGCAGTCTTCAAATCTAAGCTAAAAGCCCACTTTTTTGATGCAGCTTTTAACTCCTAACCCTTATTCACTTGTTCAGAACCCTTATTTTATCATCCTCACTTTAATATTCGCTTATCTCTTGTTTGTCCTGTTTGTCTGTCCTAATTAGATTGTAAGCTCTGTCGAGCAGGGACTGTCTCTTCATGTTCAAGTGTACAGCGCTGGGTACGTCTAGTAGCGCTAAAGAAATGATAAGTAGTAGTAGTAGATTTTCCATGCGCCATTTCTCTGTGCATTGCATGGAGTCACTAATGAGCTGATAAGTACATAAGTATTGCCATATTGGGACAGACCCAAGGTCCATCAAGCCCAGCATCCTGTTTCCAATAGTGGCCAATCCAGATCACAAGTACCTGGCAAGATCCCCAAAAGTACAATACATTTGATGCTGCTGGGCCCTCCCACTGCATGCCAACCACTAGAAGTAAAGCTGCTTGAACAGGCTGCCACTGGCCCTCAGGAGCTTAAGAATCCTGACATCTGCTGCTAACCACTCAAAGGCCACATCTGCATCCTCTGTGCCCTTCATACCAAAGCAGTAGGAGGCAGTTCAGCTGCAGACAAGCCCACCCCCAAAAGCACAGGATGTCCAATTGCCTATCCCTGACAATGAAGGCATTCGGGGCGCCTGGATCCACCCCACCCCCTGGGGCATACCATCAACAGACAATCCCATGGGGAGGAGGAACTGAACACTAATGTGCCCTGCCCAATGCCCCCCTCCCAAGAGCAATCAAGGCCAGGCCCCAACCCATAGAGAGCAGAGACTCCACCCAATACCCAGAAAGGTCACCTGTCAAAATGGCAGTGTAACTGTAAATCCAAAATCCCAAGGGCCCCCCCCCCCCCCCCAGATCCATCCGCAGTTGTGTATGGCATTCCTGGATGGGGGCAATTGAGGCTCTACTACTTCAGGTCTAAAACATGCCCCCAGGGTATTTTTATTCTGCTTCTCAGCAGGTTGTGGATGATGTGGGGCTGAAGGTTGCTTCCTGCAGTGGGTGGGGAGGGGAGAGGGGTTCCAAGACTGATTGTCAGATGGTTCCTGGCCAGACGAGGTGTCTGTTGGACTTGGGCTCTGGCTGAGGTCGGTTGGCAGATCCATGGTAGGCTTGCAGCCTGGCAAGGCTATCTGTTCTTGCACAGTTGGGGTGGGGTCCCTGATGTGCAGGATGGTATAGCTGCAATGAGTTCTGTTATCGATACAGGGCTGGCCGTTTGCTCCTTGTTTTGTTTCAGGTGGGGGGGGGGGGGTGTTCCAGACTGCAGCTTCTGATGGTTGAAGGAGGGCCAGCGAGAAGTCCCAACTGGCCCCTTGTGTCAGTAACCCAAGCTACAGGGTCTTAGGCTCATGGGGGAAGAGCTGGATTTTTAACTAATGGGTCAGGTGACCTGGTTTAAATTTGGTACAAGAGGTACATGCTGGCTTGAAGGGCCCTGGCTTGGCTGAGATGGGGCTTTGCTAATTTCACACCACTTTGCTGAGAGGGGCAAGTGTAACTGGGTGATAAGTTCTTTGTCCTTTGGTTGACATAAAATTGTTGCCAGTTAACCCATTTATTAATTTTTTTCTTACATTTGTACCCCGCGCTTTCCCACTCATGGCAGGCTCAATGCGGCTTACATGGGGCAATGGAGGGTTAAGTGACTTGCCCAGAGTCACAAGGAGCTGCCTGTGCCTGCAGTGGGAATCAAACCCAGCTCCCCAGGACCAAAGGCCACCAGTCTAACCACTAGGCCACTCCTCCACCCATACAGGTGTAGAGTCTTTTCATTTGGTATGGATGAGGCTAAGAGGGATTGAATGAGAAATTGTGGCGTCTGTGACTGTTATATTCCTTTTGCAAACCACCATGAGGTCTTTGGTCCAATTAAATACAGGTAATTTTTAAACTACCCACTTAGCTGCAAAGTATATTTCTCTTAGCTCACACTTTGCACTGGTTCTCAGTGGGACAGAATCTGTGCACTTTGCCAGATGTTCATTTAGGAATCGGCTTTGTATATCGCAAATAATAACCTGTAAGTGGTAAAAATGATCTAAGGAAAAGTATCCCCAGGACACTTTTGCATTCTTTTACTGTGGGTGAAAACATGGAGAGCTCAGAACCCTCACCCCAGTCATGCCCCTTCCACTGAGCCTAAATGTACGCACTTTAGCACTATTTTCAGCTGGTAAAGTAATAATTTCCTCATGGAAATGGTGTAAAAATTGTTCACATTAGTGATGAGCTCATTTGTGGCAATAGTGAAAGAAGCAGTCCCACACATCTGCTTTTTATTTTTCCAAAGCAAAATTTCCTTTGTAATTGTTTTGCCCTCCCCTCAATCTCATCTTGTCTAGGTAACGCTTCCTAAAGTACTCGGGTCATTTGTCCACACACAGGGAGGGCAGTAAAGAAAACATTTTGAGGGGGGGGGGGCAAATTGGCATTTACCAGTGGATAGGGCTTTAATAATTGTTTCAGACTGGCCCTGTCAGAGACTTTCCTTTCCTTTTTTTGGATTTATACCCCCCACACATCCGAGTCGGGGACTCAGTTCTGTGTGGCTTACTTAATGTAAGCCCCACAGATATACAAATAGAAGTCCGATATACAACTCGGATATTCATCCTCTGATATACTAATAGCAGGTCAGGGGTGAGTGAAGGGGGACAGAGGGTAGCTGCAGTTTCATGATCTGGGTATATTTGTTGGGCTGTTTGTACTTTAATGCTAGGTTGCATCGATCATAAGGACAGATGCTGGGCACGATAGTCATGGCTTCCCTTATGTTCTTATGTGCTCTATATAAAGGTTCTATATCTATAAGCCCTGACTGTGTATACAGGTGTCTTTTTTTTTATTTTTAAAGAAGTCTTTAATCATGAAGATACATTTTATACAGTTGTACTTCAGGTTTAGGAGGTTGATCTGGAAAAATGACCATAAGTTTAAATTACAGCCTACTCTGTGGTATAATTATTATATGTAATAAGTTGTACTCTGCAGTGTTTATTGTAGCATAACAGCCTAAGATATAAACAGGAAAGACAAGGCAATTTGCCATTGAAATGATGCTGAGGGTTTGGCTTATTCTAAAAATACACCATTTAGCATTTGTGTCATCTCAGCACTCAAAAAATGTGATCTGTGAATAAGGTCTGAAAAACTGTCTCCAAAACTGACCTGCCTCACTGGTCA
This sequence comes from Microcaecilia unicolor, assembly GCF_901765095.1. Classification (NCBI taxonomy): domain Eukaryota; kingdom Metazoa; phylum Chordata; class Amphibia; order Gymnophiona; family Siphonopidae; genus Microcaecilia; species Microcaecilia unicolor. Next base: position 35,092,351 of record NC_044044.1, read on the forward strand.
GGATCTTTTTCCTTCTAATTTGTCTTGGGGTGTGTATCCTTCTCCATTCAGGGGCTGTCTTTGGGACCTCTATCATTAGCGTATTAGGGGATTAAAGATCCTGCTGTTTTCAGTGTAAATGTTGACACTAGTCCACTGGGGTGTGTGGATACTATTGTGGATAAGTACATAAGTACATAAGTAGTGCCATACTGGGAAAGACCAAAGGTCCATCTAGCCCAGCATCCTGTCACCGACAGTGGCCAATCCAGGTCAAGGGCACCTGGCACGCTCCCCAAACGTAAAAACATTCCAGACAAGTTATACCTAAAAATGAGGAATTTTTCCAGTCCATTTAATAGCGGTCTATGGACTTGTCCTTTAGGAATCTATCTAACCCCTTTTTAAACTCCGTCAAGCTAACCGCCCGTACCACGTTCTCCGGCAATGAATTCCAGAGTCTAATTACACGTTGGGTGAAGAAAAATTTTCTCCGATTCGTTTTAAATTTACCACACTGTAGCTTCAACTCATGCCCTCTAGTCCTAGTATTTTTGGATAGCGTGAACAGTCGCTTCACATCCACCCGATCCATTCCACTCATTATTTTATACACTTCTATCATATCTCCCCTCAGCCGTCTCTTCTCCAAGCTGAAAAGCCCTAGCCTTCTCAGCCTCTCTTCATAGGAAAGTCGTCCCATCCCCACTATCATTTTCGTCGCCCTTCGCTGTACCTTTTCCAATTCTACTATATCTTTTTTGAGATACGGAGACCAGTACTGAACACAATACTCCAGGTGCGGTCGCACCATGGAGCGATACAACGGCATTATAACATCCGCACACCTGGACTCCATACCCTTCTTAATAACACCCAACATTCTATTCGCTTTCCTAGCCGCAGCAGCACACTGAGCAGAAGGTTTCAGCGTATCATCGACGACGACACCCAGATCCCTTTCTTGATCCGTAACTCCTAACGCGGAACCTTGCAAGACGTAGCTATAATTCGGGTTCCTCTTACCCACATGCATCACTTTGCACTTGTCAACATTGAACTTCATCTGCCACTTGCACGCCCATTCTCCCAGTCTCGCAAGGTCCTCCTGTAATCGTTCACATTCCTCCTGCGACTTGACGACCCTGAATAATTTTGTGTCATCGGCGAATTTAATTACCTCACTAGTTATTCCCATCTCTAGGTCATTTATAAATACATTAAAAGCAACGGACCCAGCACAGACCCCTGCGGGACCCCACTAACTACCCTCCTCCACTGAGAATACTGGCCACGCAATCCTACTCTCTGCTTCCTATCTTTCAACCAGTTCTTAATCCATAATAATACCCTACCTCCGATTCCATGACTCTGCAATTTCTTCAGGAGTCTTTCGTGCGGCACTTTGTCAAACGCCTTCTGAAAATCCAGATATACAATATCAACCGGCTCCCCATTGTCCACATGTTTGCTTACCCCCTCAAAAAAATGCATTAGATTGGTGAGGCAAGACTTCCCTTCACTAAATCCGTGCTGACTTTGTCTCATCAGTCCATGTTTTTGTATATGCTCTGCAATTTTATTCTTAATAATAGCCTCCACCATCTTGCCCGGCACCGACGTCAGACTCACCGGTCTATAATTTCCCGGATCTCCTCTGGAACCTTTCTTAAAAATCGGAGTAACATTGGCTACCCTCCAGTCTTCCGGTATTACACTCGATTTTAGGGACAGATTGCATATTTCTAACAGTAGCTCCGCAAGTTCATTTTTTAGTTCTATTAATACTCTGGGATGAATACCATCAGGTCCCGGTGATTTACTACTCTTCAGCTTGCTGAACTGACCCATTACATCCTCCAAGGTTACAGAGAATTTGTAGGGATTAGGAGTGTGAATCCTGGCACTAGTGGGTTTTGAAGACTGTGGATCTCGTGCTTAGAATGGAGAAATTTGACTTCTGGCATTAGTGCACTGGGGTGTGTAGATCCTACTGTGTTCACACACCAGGAATGTGAGTCTTGACAGTGAGATGTCTGATTCCTGCTCTGCTCATGTGAACTGAGAGTGTGAATCCTGGCACTAGTGCAGTGAGGTGTCTGATTCCTGCTCTGCTCACAGAGACTGGGAGTGCGAATCCTGGCACTAGTGCAGTGAGGTGTCTGATTCCTGCTCTGCTCACAGAGACTGGGAGTGTGAATACTGGCACTAGTGAAGTGAGGTGCCTGATTCCTGCTCTGCTCACAGAGACTGGGAGTGTGAATACTGGCACTAGTGAAGTGAGGTGTCTGATTCCTGCTCTGCTCACAGAGACTGGGAGTGTGAATACTGGCACTAGTGAAGTGAGGTGTCTGATTCCTGCTCTGCTCACAGAGACTGGGAGTGTGAATACTGGCACTAGTGAAGTGAGGTGTCTGATTCCTGCCCTGCTCACATGGACTGGGAGTTTGAATCCTGACACTAGTGCAGTGAGGTGTCTGATTCCTGCTCTGCTTACAGGAACTGGGAGTGTGAATCCTGGCACTAGTGAAGTGAGGTGTCTGATTCCTGCTCTGCTCACAGGAATTGGGAGTGTGAATCCTGGCACTAGTGAAGTGAGGTGTCTGATTCCTGCTGTGCTCACAGGAATTGGGAGTGTGAATCCTGGCACTAGTGCAGTGAGGTGTCTGATTCCTGCTCTGCTCACTGGGACTGGGAGTGTGAATCCTGGCTCTAGTGCAGTGAGGTTTCTGATTCCTGTTCTGCTCACGTGGACTGGGAGTGTGAATCCTGGCTCTAGTGCAGTGAGGTTTCTGATTCCTGTTCTGCTCACGTGGACTGGGAGTGTGAATCCTGGCTCTAGTGCAATGAGGTGTCTGATTCCTGCTCTGCTCACGTGGACTAGGAGTGTGAATCCTGGCACTAGTGCAGTAAGGTTTCTGATTCTTGTTCTGCTCATGTGGATGGGGAGTGTGAATCCTGGCACTAGTGCAGTGGGGTGTCTGATTCCTGCTCTGCTCACAGGAACTGGGAGTGTGAATCCTGGTACTAATGCAGTGAGGTGTATGATTCCTGCTCTGCTCACAGGGACTGGGAGTGTGAATCCTGGTACTAGTGTAGTGAGGTGTCTGATTCCTGCTCTGCTCACAGGGACTGAGTGTGTGAATACTGGCACTAGTGAGGTGTCTGATTCCTGCTCTGCTCACATGGACTGAGAGTGTGAATCCTGGCACTAGTGCAGTGAGGTGTATGATTCCTGCTCTGCTCACAGGGACTGAGAGTGTGAATACTGGCACTAGTGAGGTGTCTGATTCCTGCTCTGCTCACATGGACTGAGAGTGTGAATCCTGACACTAGTACCATGAGTTGTCTGATTCCTGCTCTGCTTACAGGAACTGGGAATATAAATTTTGGCATCTACTTGTGTCCTGCTGGGGACAGAGTGTTCTGACATGCATTGTTGTTTTGAGGCATGTCTTCAATTTCAGTGCTTTTGACTTTTCTTTATTTTGCGGTTTCCTTCCTCTCTTTGTACAAGATCGCAGTGCTTTTTGTGTCCGCCTAGTTCCCGTTACCTTTATCTGAACCATATCACTTTGAATTGCAGCATCAAAGCAGGCTGACGTCTTTCCCAGCTTTTCCACCCTAAGAAGTCTCCAGCAGATCTGCCTTTACCCCCTTTTCCCACTAAACTGCTGCTCCTCTACTTTCCTCTTACCCTCTCATGTCTCTGTACTTACTCTCCTCATTCTCACCCTCTTTCCCTCCTTTTTCTCTCTCTCCCTCTCTCCTCCTCTTTTGATTATATTTGGGAAAGCTTTGTGGCCTGATGCTCTGTCTGTTCATGTATTGCATTATTCTAAATACCGCCTCTATTGGCGTTTCTCCAGGAAGATGGAATTATAAGATGTTATAAAAGATGGAATTGGAATATCTACTTCTCTATCCCTTACTCTGGCTCCACTTTCTCTCTTCTAGTTCATCACATACAGCTGGCCGGTCCATCTAGGTCTGAAGATGCCCAGAAGCAGCCATGCTGGAATTTAGGCTTTGATGATGCTGTTATGTCCTGACACCCCTGCTGAACTGTGGCCCTTCTGATAACTCTGCTCTCATCACTCTCTCTCCATCCTTCTCTCTTTTCCCCCTCTTAATCTCCAGGACAAGGTTCAGGGAAAATGTTATTTATTATTTGATGACTAAAATATTTCTGTTCCACACTTAGAAATATTAATTTGTTCAGATTGGTTCACATCATGTATCATCTAACAACATAAAGCAAATCAATTACAAAAATCATAAAATCATGCTGATCATTCTGCCAATTGTACACAGTCCTAACTCCCCTTGTCATCCGAGACAGCAGGGAACATCCATGTGTCTAGTTTCTTCTTAAACTTGGCCTTAAATAATAATATTAAAAGCTTAAATGTTATCATAATCATGATTGACAGCGAAGGAAAGGTCCTTAGCACTGGAATCACTTTTTCCCTATGGAGAATCCCCAAATCACCCAAGTGCTCAGGTTTTGTACTAGCAGAAGGTTTCCTTAATAAGACGAATGTTAGTCGTACTGAAATTCCACTTTATAATTCATAATATGCCTTATACACAACTAATATAATCTGAAGTTTAACACTCAAGGACCCATCTACTCCCAGAACCTTCATCTTTGGCATAGGATTTATTTACTTTATTTATTTATTGCATTTGTATCCCACATTTTCCCACCTATTTGCAGGCTCAATGTGGCTTACAGAGTATTGTTATGACATAGTCAATTCCAGGATATCAGATACAATTGGTAATGTACAAAGATTAAGTAGAGGAAGAGAGAAGGAAGGTGTTAGGCAGGATAGAATAGAAGGTGGGCTTTAATAACTGGATGGGTTGGTGAGGCTATGGGTTATCTTTGTAGGCCTTGTTGAAGAGGTGTGTCTTCAGAGATTTGCGAAAGTTATTTTGTCAATAGTTTTCAGGGCTGTAGGTAGTGCATTCCACAACTGCGTGTATTTTAGTCCTTTACAGCTGGGGAAGTGCAGATTGAGAAATTTGCGGGCTGATCTTATGGCGTTTCTGGGAGGCAGGTCCACGAGGTTTAGCATATAGATTGGGGCTTCTGTGTGAATGATTTTGTGTACAATCGTGCAGATCTTGAATGCAATGCATTCCTTGAGAGGGAGCCAGTGGGAGTTTCTCTCTTAAGGGTTTTGCACTTTCATATTTGGTTTTTCCAAATATGAGTCTGGCTGTGGTATTCTGGGCTGTTTGGAGTTTTTTGATAGTCTGTTCTTTGCAGCCAGCGTATAGTGCGTTGCAGTAGTCCAGATGACTTATCACCATTGACTGTACCAGGATTCAGAAGATGTGTCTTGGGAAGAAAGGTTTTACTCTTTTGAGTTTCCACATTGAGTGGAACATCTTTTTCGTCGTGTTCTTCACGTGAGCATCGAGTGTGAGGTTTCGATCGATGGTAACTCCAAGAATTTTCAGATTTTGTGATATAGGTAGAGAACAGTATGGTGTGGTTATGGTGGAGTAGTTGGTTGTGTTGTGTTGTGAAGTGAGTACAAGACATTGTGTTTTTTCTGTGTTGAGTTTTAACTGGAATGCGTCCGCTCAGGAGTGCATGATTTGGAGGCTTTGGTTGATCTCGTTGGTGATTTCGTTTAGATCATGTTTGAACGGGATGTAAATTGTGACATCGTCTGCGTATATGTAGGGGTTGAAGTCTGTGGTTTACATGGTTCGTAAGGTCTTTTTTGAATTGTTTTGGGGCGGATCTTATTAGGCTAGTAGGGCAAATGTCTAATTTGCATTGTGACTTGGCGTATTTTCCAAGCCATTTTGAGATTTCATCTGACGATATCGTGTCAAAGTTGGTCCATGATCGGTCTGCTGGGCATTCCCCAGGTTTTGGGTCTGGACATTCAAGGATGCTTTTAATTCACTCAAGATGGTGTACATATGTCATCATCCCCATCCTCAACACTACTCATAATCCATTGAGAGATTTCCTTTATGTATCCATTTACCTTCTATCATGTAATATCAGCTGGATATTCTCTTCATAGTAATTTCACTCTGTGCCCAACTTCTTAGTTAGCTTCTCCTGTGAACAACATAGGGGACAGAGATTACCCTGAGCTATCCCTGTTGTTATTATTTTATCTGTGGATAGAATCTCATTTCAACTACCTGGTCTGTTAAAAAAAAAAAACCCAAAACCCCAGGATATTCACTTCAGAACTGCCCCACATCCCTATTGCCTGACATATATCAATCAACAACTGATGATCTGGCAGATCAAAAGCAGATGATAAATCCGGCAATATAACAAAAACCTTTTTCCTCTAATGCAAATGATGTCATCTATTGTTATGTTGTGACTTCTAAAATCTGTCTGATGCTCATGAATCCTCCCTAGAAAATAAATACATCGGTTACATATTCACATCTTTCTAAGAACTGTGCTAGAAATGGCTGGTTAATATTTAGTTGAGTGGAATTACTTTCTAATCTTGGTCTAATAACTGAATATTTTAATAATTTTGAAATCTTTCCTGGTGCCAATGAAGAATTTATTACATGTATATATTGATATACATATATAATTGTATTAATAATAAAATACAGTTCCAGAATATAGAAAGGATGGTGACCTGGACAATTCCCAGATTCTGGTGCTGGTCCACATCGTCTCTGCTCAGATTCTGGCTCCAGCTGCTGTTTCTCCTGTTTTTCCAGGATGTGACACAATTTTTCCTCCTCATTCTTTTGCGGGAAGTCTTTGATTTTCTCTCTCAGCTCTTTGGGAAATGTGCATCTCTTCTCTCTTTGCACAGTACAGGAGGAAGTGCATTTCTGTTTCTAGTTCTGCATACAGAGTCTGTTTTGTGGGGGTTTCCAGCTCTGTTTTTGTCTGCACATTTCTATTTCTAATTTGTGATCCCTTATTACATAATTGGAGAAGTTCTGCTCATGTTCTGCATGTGTGACTGATGTGTAATTCTATGTAGGGATATGTTACAACCTGTGTTTGCTGTTTCCCCAGTACAAAGGGAAGTGTTGTATTCATGAAATTACATAAAATACAAGTAATTTCATGTATAACTGTTCTTTTGTGCTGAATTTGGCTATTCATTAAGGGTGCTTTATTTCAAGATTTGTGTTGGAAGCTTCTTTCCTATTGCAGAGTTGACCTGAGGCTTAATTTAATGAATTTGGCTTCCATTGTACTTGGTGTCCAGTACAGTCTGTCTGGCTGATATTCAGCTCGTGGGAGGCATGGCCAACTAAGCCTTATCATCAGCTGCGAGCCCGGATGTTCAATGTCGGGCCATTTCTGAAGACTGGCACTGAAAGTCGGGGGTTTTGGGCCAGCTAAATTTAACCAGCCAAGCTAATATTCAGAGCTAGCTGGTTTATTGTTTATTCATCTTACTATACCGTCACTTAATGTAAATCAGAAAATTTACAAAGCAAATAGTACCCTAAAATAACCACAAAATTAATTAAGAACTCCATTAAAAGACAGGAAAGGACAGAGAAATCTTTCATACTAAACAGAAACAATCAACTTATATAATAGTTATGTATAAACACAAAGCAAAACACAAAGATAGGACTCCTATTTAGTGGTCCGATTTCGCCGCTAAATGATGCAAGTGAAGCGCTGATTATTCATGGCCTAAATTACGTGCATACATTTAATTAATTCTAATTAATGTCAATAATTGCTTATTAAAAAGCCAATTATTGGTGCTAATTAGTTCATCATTCAATTAAATTGCGCATGCAATTTTTAGTGCTTTTAGGGGCCCTTTTCAAAGCTGCAGGAGGGCTAATGCGCAGGTAGCATGTGTCAAATCATAATTCCGAGTTTGGCATACGCCGAATCACATGGCTGTAAAGAACTAAGGCCAGTGCCAGGCAAATTTCTATGGTCTATGTCCTGTTTATGGCAAACTGGTTTAGGATGAGCTAGAGAGGGCTTTGACGGAAACTCCAGTCGTTGAAAAGTGTTAGGTAAACTTTTACGGATCTGTGTCCTGCAGATGACAAGATGGATTTGGATAGGCAGCAGTGAGCTTCAACAGCAGCTCCTGTAGTTAAAACCTGAGAACAGGGTCGGGTGGACTTCTATGGTCTATGTTCCAGAAATGCCAAAGAACGACAATGATCAAGTATTTTATATCACATTCACTGTTGGTTTTTTAATCATGAATTGATAATGAGTGTGACTATTGGGCAGACTGGATGGGACCGGTCAGGTCTTTATCTGTTGTCATTTACTATGTCACTATATGAGGTGTATTTTCAAAGCTCTTAGACTTACAAAGCTACACTCCTACCCTAGCTGAGATAGTAGTTAACCATTTCTCTCACCTCATGTGCAACTTTCTTTAAATCAATCACCTTACTTTCTAACTCTTCCTAAATTCTTACCTATCTCTATGTTACATCTTTGCTTTACACTTCACTATCAATTATAATGTTCTATTACATATTGTGTTGACATTGTGAGTAGTATACCATATCATACTTTGCATTGTTTTTGAATATTTTTACTGCTGTAATTGCCTACTGCTCATGTTTGATCTGTTCTTACTGTAAATCGCCTTGAGTGAATTCCTTCAAAAAGACGGTAAATAAATCCTAATAAATAATAACCTATGGAACTTTGTAAGTCTAACTGCTTTGAAAATAAGCCCTGTATGTATCTCTAAATGGGTTCATTTTGTGCGTATCTTGATAGGAATGAACCTCACTCTCAAAGCAGATCCGAGTCTGTCAGATTTCCATCTAGTGCTTGTTTCAACATACACATTCTGCCATAAAAATGCTTCAATATGGGGTTCATATGTAGAGACAATTTATCAAAGGTGCTTTGATAAATATTTGCAGTGCTTTTTCCTAGGTGGGGTTGTTGCTGGCATTTAGTGGTTTTTCTGCTGTGGCAAGTTTGCTCTGTAGGGTACCTAAAATGCCAAGCAGTGGAGGGAGCTTGTACAGTTGGTACTGAGGTGACCTTATAATCTGAATATTTTCTGGTATGGGGTGTAGTAAGGTGAAGGGTATCCATTGTTGGAGCAGTTTCTGTGGCTTTGCAGAAGTGGAGCTTCAGGCATCAATGTCAACATTTCATATGATTGGGGGTTGGGAATCACATACAAATTACCCCTCCCTGGACACAATGAAGGTGCTTGCTTAATATTGGGGATGCTCAGCACCCCCAGAGCTGGCTTACTTTGGTTTCATGGTTTATTAGGATTTTGTCCTCTTTTAAGCAGTCACTTCCAATTCAATCAAAGAGACAAGACATTGAGGACAGACTATTTTAACTGAGCAGCAGAATGTGTATAAAAGGAAAATAAGTAGCTAATAGTCAGTGGGGAAGGGTTTCAAGAAGTGGTTGATAAGCAGAATGGGAGAGTTTTTAAGTGAGACACAAAATATTTATTTATTTGGATTTCATTACCACTTTGAAGAAATTCACCCAAGGTGGACTATCTGGACTTATCAATAGATATCAGCAGAAGAAATATTAAAATGATAGTACCTATTATATATACAAAAAGCCTTTCTTCCCAGTCTGGTTTTGCATGCTTTTCTCCATCCTGTCTCAAGCTTTTTCTCTCTTCCTTCACTTTTTTCCAGCCCTCCCTCCCTCTCTCTTTCTCTCCTTCACTTTTGTCCAGCCCTCCCTCTCTTTCCTTCTCTTCACTTTTCTCCAGCTGTCCCCTCCTCGCTCTCTTTCTGTCCTCCGCTTTTCCAGCCTTCCCCCCCCCCCCACTCTTTCTCTAGCCCCCATGTGTCCCATCATTGATCAACACCGTCTTGACATCAGACTCCCTGAGAATCTTGGCAGTGATCTTTGATAGTCATTTTACCTTCAAAGATCAAACTTAATTTGGTTTTAAGGGCTTAATTTTTCTCACTATACCATATTCGGGCTATTCTCTTTTTTTCCATCTCCTCTATTTGCAATCTTCTCCTCTCCTTGGTTATTACACCCCTAGACTACTGCAATTCCCTCTACACTTGCCTACCTTTGTCTTCTGTGAAACCCTTACTGTTGGTCCAGTCTACTGCTGTTCACCTTCTCTGTAGGTCTACATCATTTGATCATGTTACTCCTTTACTTCATGCCGACCATAGGCTACCTCTTGTTTCTCGCATTCAATTTAAAATACACTCGTTTTTAAATCCCAGTTACCTAATCCACTTGATTATTTGTCCCGTCTTCTAATTCCATATGCGCCCTCTTTGTTCTCTGAGTGCTGGCTTACTTCAGGTTCTGCCACCATCCAGAATTCATCTTGAAACTACTCACGCCACTGCTATAAGTTAGTGAACCCTAAACTTTGGAACTCTCTTCCTGCTTATATTAGATCTGAATCTTCTTTTGCCAAATTAAAACCATCATCAAAACCTGTCTTTTCTCTTTGGCATATCCTTCCTCCTCCTGTTTGTTTGTGTGTCTGTATGTATGTGTGCGTTTTTCCTCCCCTGGCTCAGCATGACTATATTTAGTGTTGTAATCCACTTAGAGGCCAGTTTTGGTATCGGCAGGTATAGCAAAGGCCTGTAAGTCAATCAATCAATCTTCGCGTATTGTACAATGTGCGGCTGCTCATCTCCAGACAGGATTGTGGAGGCTTGATCATATCAGTGTCACCTTGTATTTTCTACACTGTTTGCCAGAAGCTTAGTGCATCAAATTTGAGGTGTTGACCTTGGTACATCAGGCTTCAGATGTTGATGCCCCACAGAACGTTAACATTGTATTGAAGAACTTAGCCATTGCACATTCCATCAGTTGCATCTGGAAGAGACTCCTGAGAGGGTGTTTACGGTGACTGTGACATTTGAATGGAATAGACTCCTACAAAAGAGAGTATTGGATAATATAGTTAGATTTCAAAAACAATTTAGGAGGCTGTTTCTTATTCATGCGTCTGGTATTCAATAGCAGAGTGGTGAAGTATTTTTAATAGGCTTCTGATACGATCCTGAAAATATATGAATTTGTTGTTAGATTTGCTTGTGTTCTGCTTTTGATATTGTGTGTGAAGTCATTCCTCACCTTGAACAGTGGCTAGGCAATGGCTAAATATTTTAAAATAAATGTATTCACAGCCCTCTTTTCCCACTTTTTCTCACTTCTCTTTATCTTCACCCTCTCTTTGTCTTCTTCTCAACCCTACTGTTTCTGAAGCCCTCAGTCTCATTTTTGTGCTGGATTGGGAGGTATTTGGTGTCAGCGTGGCCAGCATGAATTTCTGCACTGGTTATAATTTGCCTGAGAGGTAGTCAATAGAAATCAAACAAAATAAAACATGGAAAAGAAAATAAGATGATACCTTTTTTATTGGACATAACTTAATACATTTCTTGATTAGCTTTTGAAGGTTGCCCTTCTTCCTCAGATTGGAAAAAAAAAAGGGCAACCTTCGAAAGCTAATCAAGAAATGTATTAAGTTATGTCCAATAAAAAAGGTATCTTATTTTCTTTTCCATGTTTTATATTGTTTGATTTCTATTGATAACCTTAAGAGTGGACTAACACGGCTACCACACTCCTCTACATGAGAGGTAGAAAAGCATTACAGGTGCAGTTATTTCTGGATTGTCAGTGCAGTACTAGCTTGTAATTTAGGGCTGGGCAGGAACAGAATGTTCCAAGAGTCACTAAGCCTGAAAGCATTTCACTGTTTTCAAGATAAGACCATCCCTGTGGTGACAATTCCCTCCCATGTTGCTCTTGCATCCCCTACCTTGTGATTTCTCCTCTAGATGGAGCTATAATCCCTGACTCTTCTCCTCCTCAGGAAAGCTGCAGTAAGAAGAACTGAGGGAATGTGGTCTTGTCAATGGGATGAAGTTGAAGGACATTAATGTTCTTATCATCATAAACTACACTATACTACATAAGGCTTATATTCTACTTATTTCAAACACAATTCTAAGCAGATAACCTCTTCAATTGAGGGAAGATACCATAGTACATAATTTTAATGATGAAATTACATTATGTCCAGAAGAACAAATATGTTTTTAAAGCTTTGCAAAAAAAGATAGTAAGATGGCAACATTCTGATCTGACACAAAAGAGAGGGAAAACAGCATACAAATACAACCAGGCAAACAAAAAAAGCAAACACTGGGCCTTCAGGATTGAGAAAAAATGTAGTCCTTTAATATGACAAAGACCCGACACGGGCCGTGTTTCGGCGTACAACCGCCTGCATCAGGGGTCAATAAACTCCTATTGGTCAACTTGCAAACTATGGCGCAAGAGGTAAGTAAGACAATCGGGGTAGAACTCCCGTTGTGTGAACAGCTCGTCTGTATTCAGAAAGACGCCTCCAATACTGAAAACCGCCAACATTCTGATCTGAAACAGATTATTCAAAATCTTACACCATAGAAAGGAAGCAATGATTCTAAATGTGTTTTGTACTCAACACCCTTCACTACTGGATAGTTAAGCTTCAACTTCTGGGTATTTCTTGATGTTAGCCAGCTGAGTCAGGCCTTCAGAATTTAAGCCATAGAAGGCTTTATGAATTAAATAAGCAACTTATGCTCTTGGCTGAGTTTGATGCCTTAAATACTGAGGCTCTGATGCTCAGAAGCAAATGCAGGCATTGGAGACCATAAGCGCTGGACCCACCACCTACATTTGCTTGTGCAGGATGCTGAGATCCAGTGAACATGTGAACCAATGGGCTCGCCGGCTCTCGGTGCAATGAGTATGCAAATGCATGCTAATCAGGTCTCTCCCTATTCCTCCCCAATGCTCAACGGAATGCCAGCAACCACCAGTGTTGTTGGCGTTCAAGTCGGGCTCCCTTAGCTCTAGAGGTGGCTGTTTGCTATGGAGGTGAAAGGAGGCGCTGAGGGCCCAAAGCAATGACTGCGCTTCATCTCTTGAGCCGATAGATGTTTGGCAGCCTGCAGGTCTTTTACCCCCCCCCCCCCCCACACCCACAGGTCTGCCTTTGCACTGTTTAGCTAAGTTGCATGACAAGAAGCAGACATGTAGTTGCAGTAGAAGGCAGCTAATGGAGCTGATGGCGCAATGTAACACAGGTCGCAGCCCCCTAAATTCCAGTAGATCAGAGGTTTGTAGGAAGAGCAGATATCCTACGGTTCTGCAGGGATCTGCTGGCAACAAGACTAGGAAAAGCCGTCTGTATGGAGGGTGCTGCAAGCTCATTTCTGGGGTAAAGTTAGTGCAAGTAGCTCTCGGGTCGTCTTCTTCCTCCTTCCCTGCCCCCCCCCCCCCCCAATGTGCTTGGCATGGCTCAAGAGCTGTCCTTAATGCACAGCTCTTCCGCACATGCACCAGGCTCCATCCTCCCACAGAAGTCCCTAATGCTCAACGTAGTGAGCGTGCCTAAATTTGCATCTCATTAGCATTGAGTTCCTTCTGGCACTGTTCGGAACAACTCCGGAGTTCTGTGCGTCTGCTTGTCTGTCCTTCTCAAGAACTTAAGATATTCAGAGGTTTCGATGCAGGATGCAGCCTTCTGTAGTTGACAGATGGTGATTTTGACAATATCCAGTGTGTTCAGTGTTGTTCCAGGTCTTTCAATCTTACTCCAGGGCCATCGATTATTACACGGACCAAAACTTCAGGTTTTCGCCAGAGTCACTGAACTTCAACCTTCAAGTATTGGTTTTAATAATAATAATAATGGCCCTGATATTTTCAGATTGCTGGAGATAGCCAGGCACTAAACCTGGATATTCAATTCCGGTCCATTTTTGCAGATCTGATTTTAACCTGTCACGATGATGCCCGGCACTGGCCACTTAAAGTGAGACCGGCCAAAGTTATTCCACCTATTGTGCCACCAAAGTTGGTCACTCTCACTTTAAAAATTGGTGGATAGCCGGTTCTAACCGCTAAGTGGCAATATTCATTGCCGGATAGCCGCTTAAGTGCCGTTTTAGCGGTCATTTGACTATCAGGCAGCATAATGTTTGCTTCCTTCCTATCTTTTCACTTTTAGGTGCATCTTATATCTTAAAAACAATTCCTGGAAAATTGTACTGAAGGTCGTGGGACTGTGTCTCTGTTCTGACGAGAGAGAAGGACTTGACGGATCACAGATCAAGGTGACGGCATGTGACGACAGGTTGTACATCAGGAAAATAGAACATGAGATACGTTGAAGGTCAGGGAGAGTTGGATTTTACATCCAAGTACTGGTGACAGTTCATAAACTCTCTGCCCAGGTGGGTTTACAATCCAAACAGCACCAGAGGTAATAAATGACCTGCCCAAGGTCGCAAGCAGCATAAGTGGGAGAAGCAGAAACCTGGTGTTCTTCCTAGCTCGGTAGGTGATGATGGTGGGCAATGTGATGGGTTCCTGAGCAAGGACACAGTTGGAGGTCATGAACAGAGAAAGGGACATTTTGTCTTCATTTGGGGCGCGGGGGGGGGGGGGGGGGGATGTTAGCGACTGTGTTATTTTGCATGGAAACCATATATGGAAAACACCCACTCTGCTCAAAGTCAGCCACACTTTTCCCTTTTGTGTTTTTTTTATTTTTTTCAATTTGAAATTCTACTTGTCTTTCCCTAGAGCAAATGTACCTGGGAGAGAGTGAGACTGGTTTTCCTGCAGACATTGTATCCAATCAAAACAGGGTGGGTGATTCTTAGGCAGGTACTTTACATGGTTAAAATGCTTTTTCATCCTCAGAAATTCCTTAAGGAGGGCGATTTTCAAAACCATTTACACAGGTAAAAAGCAATTTACAAGTGTGAATAAGGTAGAGGATTAACTTCCCTCCTGCAGCATCAACGTTTTTAGGTGCATTTTAAGAGAAGGCGTCCACGGGGGTCAGGTGTGAAGAATCTAATCACTTTTAACACGTCTCAAGGTGAAAGCATGCATGCACTTTCTTCTGTTTGGTAAAAAAAAATGACATGCAGATGTCCCAGTGGCTCCGAGTGTATAATCTTTTGTTCATTACTGGTTTCTATAGCGCCTGTTGTACCTGGACATTTTCTGAGCTCTGTGACTTGGGAGAGGTGAAAGGTTGACCCGAATGTTGGCATAGGCAAGTTTCCTGCCGATGTACTGTGGTTTTTGTAGGCTTTTGTGTTGGGTCACAGAGGGACCCCAGAATCGAAGTCCAGTGTGTTCTCTTTTGGTAAGAGGTAGGGGTCCTTGGGGGTTTCTTTTTTTCCTTACCACTCTCCAAGTTTCTCTCTCTTGTCTTCGTCTCTTCTCTGTCATGCCATCTACTGACTTAAATCTTTAATGTACTCTGCAAACGATGTTGTCTGGAGATTGCACTGTCAGCTGAGGGCGGGGGCAGGGGAGGGCAGAGAGTATGGAGTGGGAGGGAGAGGGAAGGTGATTATGATGGGACTTCCAGCTTTATCTGGCAAGAAACCAGTCTGGAGTGAATCTAACCAGGTTTGGCTGGACGGATTCGGCTGTTTTGCAGGTATAGTGTACCGGGAAGCTCCACATTACAGCTACAGAGAAGGGACTTCAACACACAGCTGTGTATCCGGCTGTGTTGCAGATACAGGGTACCAGGGAAGCTCCACATTAGGGCTACAGCCAGAGAAGACACCAGAGACAGACACACAGGTGTGTATCCTGCTCTACAAAAAAGTTTGTCTATCGTTAGTAATGGAATTTTACACTTAAAATACAGAGCTGAGGTGGGATTTAATTGTTTCTATTGTGGTGTGTGTATGGTGCTAGATACAGCTTGTGTGGTTCTATGCCTATGTGTGTTGTGTTGTGAATGTCTGTATACATGTGTGTGCAGTGCTAGAGGTAAGGAAATCCTCTGTATGTGTGTGTTGAATGCTTCTCTCTCTCTCTCTGCGTTGTGAATGGCTTTCTGTGTGTGTTGTAGGAAAGGTTATTTGTCTATATGTGCTGGAAGTGGCTATTGGACTATCAAACATTTATATAATGCTACAATCTGTTGGACAAAGGAATACTCAGGATAGATGGTCATCCTGAAGTGTGGGCAGGATGTTTGGTACGTTTTGTCTCTCCTTTGCTTTCACCCATGGGTGGATGTGGAGTCTTTAGTAGAAATGCCTACGTATGTTTATGGTATGTTGGAAATACATATTTACATTCTTCTTGTCCCACCTCTCTAATTTTAGTCCAAGACAGATTGTTGTTGTTTTGTTTTTGTTTTTTTTAGGAACAATAACTTCCTGCTATAAAGAGACACTTCTCTTGCCAAAGCACACAAGGTACATCAGTAGAGACTGAGAGATTTGAAACGCAGTATGGGGTCCTTTTACTAATGTATGCTGAAAAATGGCCTGCGCTGTTGTAGGTGTGTGTATTGGACGCGTGCAGGTCCATTTTCAGTGCGCCTGTAAAAAGGCCTTTTTTTTTTTGGCCAAAAATGGACATGCAACAAAATACAATTTTTGGGCCTGAGACCTTACCACCACCCCATGACTTAGTGGTAAGGTCTCATGCATTAACTGGGTGCTAATCGTCAGCGCGCTTACTGCTGATTATCACCCGGTTAGCGCCACACGGTAGAAAATAAAACATATTTTCTGCCGTGCGTATCGGACGTGTGTAAATAAATGGAATTACCGCCCAGGGCTCATGATAGCCAGATGCTAGTTCTAAATTGACGTACATTGGATGCACGTAGGCACCTACAAGACTTAGGAAAAGGGTCCCTATGCTTGGGTCACTGCTCATTGCTCTAACAACTATGCTCTGAGCAATGGATGTGTATGTCTGGTGTTTGAGTTAGAGAGCTGCACGGCTTCCGTCCCCGCGGGAATCCCGCGGAACCCGCGGGATTCCCGCGGGGACGGAGGCAGTTCCTGCGGGGTTCCCGCGGGGATGGAAACAGTTCTGCGGGGTTCCCGCGGGGATGGAGGCAGTTCCTGCGGGGTTCCCGCGGGGATGGAACCAGTTCTGTGGGCTTCTCGTGGAAATGTAAGCTGCACCTGCACCAGCCTCTCATCTACCGAATACCAATTTATTTGAGTGCTGTCTCTTCCTCCTCTTCTTCCTTGCTTTAACAGCATAAATGTGGAAAGTCTTCCATTAAGGAGGTGGTAGAGTCACAAATGATGACGGAATTCAAAAAGGCGTGGGATGAACACAGAGGATCTCTAATTAGAAAATGGAAGTTATATAAAAGCTAACCTTAAATGGCTGCATGTGTGTGGATATGTCAAGTGACACTTAGATGGCGACTCTGGCTGTGATGAACTAGAGCTGATACCTGGCAGACTTGTATGGTCTGTGTCTCATACATGGCAATCTGGTGTAGGATGGGCTGGAAAGGGCTTAGACAGCAACTTCAGTGGCTGGAACATAAGGACAGTGCTGGACAGACTTTTATGGTCTGTGTCCCACAAATGAGAACATGAATAGGCTGGAGTGGGCTTCGATGGCAACTCCAGCAGTTGGAACATAAGGATGGGGCCAGATAGACTCCTGTGGTCTTTGTTCCAGAAACACGAAAGAAAGACCATAATCAAGTATATAATATCACACTCGTTGATTTAATGATGAATTGATCATGAGTGTGACTATTGGGCAGAGTGGATGGACCGTTCAGGTCTATTTGCTGTCACTTACTATGTTACTGTTAATCCTCTTTGCTCCCAGGCTGGTGCACAGACCTCAGCTCTGACACAGGCACGAGAATCAGATGTCACCTGACCTACTGGCGCGTGCATGTGGCGTAAATGGACTCATCCTCAGCACACACTGCCAGTGAATCAGAGACAAATCTTACATGTGCGCACCAGAGTGTTCCAAGTTCCAACTTCTATTCCTTCCTTGCCTACAGTGCTGTGGCTCAAATCCAGAAAGGGAGCTGACTGGAACTTTCTTTTATGTACTATTAAATTCTTACGGGGATGGGTGGGGATGGGTTAAATTCTTGCGGGGACGGGTTGGAATGGTTTTAATTTTTGCGGGGATGGGTGGGGACGGGTAAGATTCCAGCGGGGATGGGTGGGGATGGGTAAGATTCCAGCAGGGACGGGCGGGGATGGGTAGGATTTCTGTCCCCATGCAACTCTCTAGTTTGAGTTAAGGAGATACAGTGTAGACAGAACTGAGTGTGAGATGGGTAAATACCTGAGTACCTCTGATGTCATAGGGAGAGATACAGCACCCCCTAGAAACAGGATGGCAGAATGCCTTAGTAGCTCCAGCACCCTTGATACAGGGCACAAGATTGGCTTAGTACCTCTAACCTACAGAGCAAGATACGGCACCTCTAGACACAGGATAAACGATATTCATAATACTTCTAGCCCAAGAGAGAGAGCGTTACAGCAAACCTGGTATATGTTTATATTACTGCCCTGCAGGAGGCAGTGACTTACAATGAGTTGACCTGAGGATTAATATAATTATTAAATATCTAAATAAATAGGACAATTATTCATAGAACCAGTATGAGGCAGTCATGATTAATTTCCCTTTTCGCTATGGACAGGTCACGCTTTGTTCAGGTGACTGCGAAGGTACAATCAGGCAAAAGGACAGGGCTGGCAGCTTTTCATGTTGACAATTTATTGTTCCAATACTTTCTTAGTTATTTACAAATGATTGCGAGTAAGGCAGTGTTTTTGGCCATCAGCATCCCCATGGGTATAGAGCCCTGTTCACTGCTTTGTTTGTAGTTCGTCTCCTCCCCCAATGAATACATGTCTCATGTGGTTGAATGTAACTAATCTGAGATACAGCTGAAAAAAGGCATGAACTAAATCCATAATCCCTCCCTGTTCGTCTTCCTTAAATTCAACTGACAAAGCCTGGCCTGGGTGAGAAGGCAGCCAAGGAGGGAAGTGACAGCCCTGTAACACAGAGGGTTCAGTTTACTAAGGCTTTTGACCAAGTCTATGAAGGAAAAAAGCTTAGTATCTAACTATTTAAAGGAGGGGGAGGGGGAGAAAGCAGGGCAGCCCGAACTCCCAGACCACCTACTACTACTACTGCAATACAGTACAGATGACAGATTATTTTTTAAATTTAGTCAACTTTTCAAAATTCAAATAATACATTTAGGCAGCCTTTTTTGGCCATGTTAACATTTTTCTTTACATTGCTTTTTACAGTATGCAAACATATCTATTGAAACCATGTTATCGTAACCACCCCCCCCCCTTAAACCCTCCATTCTCCCTCCTTTATTCCTGCTAAAGTTTGAAATGGGACCAAATAAAGGAGTTGGCATCCAAGGGTACAAATGTACCTGAGCCAAGAGTCTTATCATAGGCCGTCTTCCCACAGCCCAATTTCTATGTGCCTTCTTGGCCCCACTGCAAAGCAAATGTAGTCATCAGATATAAATAATCCACTTTTGTAATTACCTTGCTGGGGTATCTCTCTGTCATCCTAAGTCATCCTATCTGCCGTAAACAGGTTAACTATTTGCGTATATGGAGTATATGGGTGTCTGTAGCGTTTAGCACACCTTAGTAAATGAGGCCCAAGCTTTTGCATCCAGATATTCCTGCATGCACATTGCATCCCTAGTAAGCCATCACTTGGCTACTCCAGTTGTTCAATGTATCAGGTTGGAATCAACTTGTCACTCTGCCTTTTCTTCCATTGCCCCAACACTTTGGAATTCCTGCCCCCAGAAACCTGCTCCGAACAGTCTTATAGTAAATGTATTTATTTATTGTATCCCGCCTATTGGTAGGTTCAATGTGGCTTACATGATTCTGGAGTAAATTGGTTACAGATTGTATCAAACAGTGTTACAGAAGGAGTTTGAATAAACAGTATAGAATTTGTATAGACCAATGAGATTGGTATGTAGGTTAATGGGTTTTAATTTAATTTCAAGTAGACACGTTATGTATTTCTGGTGAGTTGAGCGACAGAAGCCTGTGCCTTTTCTGTCCACTAGCGAAAGCCTTTCTCTTTATTTTCTGAGGGGACTGGGACCTGACCAGACTGACTGACCATTTATTATTTCATCATCTTTCTTTCTTGCCCATCAGAATTGTAGTTCCTTTCTTGTTTCTTGTACTTATTTTTAGAATTCTGTAAACCGCTTTGATATTATTTTGAAAGGCAATATATCAAGTTTTTAATCAACATAGAAGTGCTGTCTAGTCTAGATAACCCTCTTTTTCCACAACCCCCTCCATTTGCCTTTTCCAACAGTTTTTACTCCTCTGTTAATTCCTTTATGTTGTCTGAAGGCTTTGATTTTTCTGTGTTGAAATATCTCCTTCTGGTCCAACTCGTATTCCTCGATCACTTCTGCATGGTCAGAGATCTGTCCTTTCTCCAGCATAATCCTTTGGTTTGCCATTGCTTTTAGGTAATATCAGGGGCAGACCCTAACCGCCTATCAAAAGTGATTAAATGTTGACTAGGGGAGAGTGGGCCCCCTACTGCTGTGGCCCTGGGTACTACCCTCCCTTCCCAGCCTAAAGCCTTGTGCATACTGAATTGGGGTCAAGTGGAAATCTATTGTGCCTCACAGTAATTTAACCCATTGTTTACTCCATATGTAAGAATGAGCTGGTCTTAAAGTAATTGTAACTCATTTTGTGGACACCATAACACTACCCCAAAGGATCGGTTTCCTATTAGTTGCTGTTCTATTCTAATCCCATTTCCTAAAACTTCACTCTGCCACTCTGATAGACCTCTTGAGTTGTTCTGCTCTATTACATATATAGATATAGATAGATGTAATATATATATATATATATATATATACATTGGTTACCTATTAAATTTTGAGTGTTGTTTAAAGTGCTGATTTTGATGCACCAACTGGTCTATGCTACATCTCTGAAATATTTTCTAGATGCTTTGTCAATATATCAGCCACATCGGTATATATATTGTGTGTTTCTTCCTGTCGATTGGCCAATACTCGTAATACATAGTAACATAGTAGATGATGGCAGAAAAAGACCTGCATGGTCCATCTAGTCTGCCCAACAAGATAAACTCATATGTGCTACTTCTTGTGTATACCTTACCTTGATTTGTATCTGCCATTTTCAGGACACAGACCGTAGAAGTCTTGTCCAGAACTAGCCCCACCACCCAAACACCAGCCCCGCCTTTTGCTATTACAGGGGTGACTTCATGTGATAGATTACAATTTAAGAAACTTTTAAAAACATATTTTTTGTGAAACATTTTGGGTTGACTGATCTTTGATTAGACATGGACTTTTCTGTTTGGTTAGCAGCACAATGTTACGGATTGAAATTTATGATCTTGTTTCTTTTTTTGTGTTGTTTTATTGGGGTTTTTTTGTATGTTATTATTGTAACCTACTTTGGATTAAAAGCAGGATATAAATACCACTCTGATAGACCTCTTGAGTTGTTCTGCTCTATAATAAAGTTGGAAATTGGAAACTGCCATATGCCCTCTGTACCTGTGATCTTTTTTTTCTTCCAAATGTAAGCAAACACATTCTGATGTAACTTAGTTCAGAAAAAACAGGCAAGGCTGTGAATAAATAAAATAGCTTAGGTAGGGCCATCGTTTTTATCGCCTTGACCCCTCCCACTGATCAGTAGAGGGGGATGGTTGGGATCATATAGTTTTATTGGATTAACGATTACATTAAAAGTGTAGCAAGCTTGAAGTTGCCCTGCTTCAGCCGTATTCAAGTTAATATTCAGTATTTCAGTTTTGCTTACATTTTTTCTGAATCCTGACACTTGGCCATAGACATGGGGAAGTGAAACCCTTGGTTCTGCTAAGGTAAACAGAATATCATCTGTGAACAGTAATGTCTTATGGCTCCACATGTAATACCCTGTACATTCTAACATGCTGAGCCAAGGGTTACACTGTCAACGCCAATAGCAAGGGGGTGAAGCACAGTCCCACTATGTCCTGCTTCCTTCACTCCCTCTGATTCCCCTCCCCTGCCCCACCCCTCTCCCTTACTTTCCCAAAAACAGATCCATCCCCGGCCCAAACTCCCACTCTCCAACTCCCAAAGGCCCCAGCCAGGCCTACCTTGAAATCTCACTGGTGGTCTAGAAGTTCCTTCTGGCAAAGAGTGATGCCCAGTTGCATGATCTGGCTCTCTGCCTGTCACGATAGTGACTGTATTCCATGCCTACACTCATCTCACCTCCGGGTGACCCCATTCCCTATGGCTGCTGTGGACTGTGTTCTTCCTGTTTCCCAGACATGTTCTAGAGTTAATTCCAGTTCTGATGTTCCAGCACTCTAGACTTGCCCTGGTGTTTCTGCTGCCAAGCCTCACCTGTGACCTCATCTGTAATTGCCTTTATTAAGCACCTGAGAACTTTCAGACTTGCCTTTGCAACAGAGATCTTCAGATGAGCTGTTGTTGCAGTTCCAGCCCTGCTAGTTCTTGTCTTGTTTGTTTCAAGCTTTAGTTCCCCTCCTGCTTGTATCTACCCTGGTTGTCTTTAGCTTCTGTTCCCCTCCTGTTTGTATCTGTTGTTTGTCTGTGTGGGTCAGCTTTGTATCCTGCTTGTGTCTGCCCTGGTTGTCTTCAGCTCCAGTCCCCTTCCTGCTTGTCTCTGCCCTGTTTTGCTTTCAGCTTCTGTTCCTGCCAAGCTTGTTTGAAAATCCTGAATCCTGCTTGAGTATCCTGAATCCTGTTCCTGCCTAGCTTGTTTGAAAAAACTGAATCCTGCTTGAGTATCCTGAATCCTGTTCCTGCCAAGCCAAGTCCGTTCCAGCATCCGGCTCCAGCCAAGCCAAGTCCGTTCCAGCATCCGGCTCCAGCCAAGTCCATTCCAGAATTCTGTGCAGCCAAGCCTGTTTGAGAGTCCTGAATCTTGTACCAGTCTCTCTCTGTTTAGTCTCGCTTCCTGTTGGGTGGTTCACCTGCTGCTGTGGGTCCCCGGCAGCGGCCCAAGGGCTCACTACTCCGGATCATTCCTCACAGTTGTGACACTGCCTAGTTAAATTGATTTGAATATTGATAGAATTTTGACTTAAAAATGGGATACAAATGCTACAAATAAATAAATACATTTTTCAAGATAATTTTTTATCTTCTAGCTGTAGAGCCAGTGATTTGCAGCAGACCTCCAGCAGGTTTATATTATTATTATTTGTGGCATTTATACCCCGCTCTTTCCCGCTCAATAGCAGGTTCAGTGCGGCTTACAAAGTATGGTACAAAGTATCACAGAGATAATACAAAGTATGGACAAAGTATCACATAGATGACATAGTTACATAGAGTAGGACAATAGTGATAGATGTGGGGAAAGAATTGGAGTATGGGTAATGCTAATGGTATGGAATTAGGATCGGGGTTT
Organism: Microcaecilia unicolor; assembly: GCF_901765095.1. Taxonomy (NCBI): domain Eukaryota; kingdom Metazoa; phylum Chordata; class Amphibia; order Gymnophiona; family Siphonopidae; genus Microcaecilia; species Microcaecilia unicolor. The sequence continues at coordinate 35,115,595 of NC_044044.1, forward strand.
TGGATTGGAGTATGGGTACTGCTAGTGGTGTGGTATTAGGATCGGGGTTTAGGATTGGAGTGTGGGTACTGCTAGTGGTGTGGAACTAGGATCGGGGTTTAGGATTGGTCATTTGGGTAGGCTTGTTTGAAGAGGTAAGTCTTCAGGAGTTTTCGGAAGGGTAGGTATTCATTGGTTTTTCGGATGTGTCGAGGTATGGCTTTCCAGAGTTGGCTGCCTATAACAGAGAAGTTGGATGCATAGTAGGTTTTGTATTTGAGGCCTTTACAGTTGGGAAGATGAAGATTGAGATATGTTTGAGAAGATTTGGACCAGTTCCTGGCTGGTAGATCGATCAGGTTGGACATGTAGCTTGGAGATTCGCCATTGAGGATCTTGTGGATCATTGTGTGGACTTTGAAGTTTATACATTCCTTGATGGGGGAGCCAGTGAAGTTTTTCTCAAAGTGGTGTTGCGCTTTCAAATTGTGATTTGCCAAAGATGAGTCTAGATGCTGTGTTTTGGGCGGTTTGGAGTTTTTTCATGATCTGGATTTGCAGCCAATGAAGATACTGTTGCAGTAGTCGGCATGGGTGAGCACTGTGGATTGTACTAGATTGCGGAAAGTTTTCTGTGGGAGGAATGGTTTCGCTCTTTTCAGTATCCACATCATGTTGAACATCTTTTTCATCGTGGCTTTTGCATGAGTTTCTAAAGTTAGGTGTTTGTCTAATGTTACTCCTAGGATTTTTAGATTGTCGGATATTGGAATTGTAACGTCGGGGGTGGTCAGGGTGGTTGGGAGCTGAGTAGCATGTTGTGTACACCTCAAGAATGAAAAATAAAATAAGCAAATCTCCCATCTATAGCAGGCTTTTGAACTCTGACCACAGTCATCGATGGTTTTAAAGCTACTGACCTGCAAGGGCTGACCCTAACCCAGATATTAAATGCCAGGTCATGTGTGGGCACAGGCATTGAAAATTCAGGCCAGCCACAGAGCTAGACATTCAGGGACGACCTTCACATAGCTAACTGGGCAAAGCTTGCTCTGCCTTTTCTAATTAGCTATGCAGACACCGGCACTGGAAAAAGCCAGTGACTGCATAACTGTCAACTCTTGCCTGACTCCGTCCATGGACCGCCCCAGTATTAAGCTCACAGTGCAGCAGTGGTCAGAGGGGTTTTCACTGCCACTGAAATCCGAGGATGGCCCACTGATTGGGATTTAAGTAGGCAGGAATTTCTCTTGACCATACAGGCAACTGGGCAGTGCCGAGAGCCCAGAGGATGTGGGGTGCCCAGTGCCTCTCCACCCCCCGGCGAAAGGACACCCCCCCCCCCCCCGGGGTGCATTTTACCTGCTGGGGGGGTGCCACGCGCCTGTCAGCTTCGCTTGTTCCATGCTCCCTCTGCCCTGGAACAGGAAGTAGCCTGTTCCGGGGCAGAGGGAGACCAGAACGAGTGGAGCCGACAGGCGCGTGGCAACCCCCAGCGGCTTGCACCTGGGGCGGACCGCACCCACTGCCCCCCCCTAGGAATGCCACTGCTTTCCTGCCCCCCAAGAGGCCACTAGACCTCCAGGACCATTCAAAGTAGGCCTAGGGGACTAGAATGTGCAGGAGGGGTGCTGGAAACAAAAGTGGGAGTGGGGGCACAGGGCCCAATAACATGTTCTGCCCTGGGGCCCAGATCATTGTCAGTCCACCCCTCCTCTTGCCTGCTTAAACACCTTTGAAAATCTACCCCAAATTATTTAGTTTCAGTTCTAGACATCTTTCTTTTGTCTATTCGTCTTTCCGTCTGTTTGAGTGTCTCTCTCTGTCTTTGTCTCTGTATCTCCATATTTCCTGTTCATTGCTTCATTCCCTTTCTTTGTCTATTGTTTTCTCTCTCTCTCTCTCTCTCTCTCTATATATATATATATATATTTCCTCTTATCTCTTCTTTGCCTTGCTCCCTTACTCTCTCTGTGATTTTTTTTCTTTGTCTCCCTTTCCTTTGTTTTCCCTTCTTTCTTTCTCTTCATATTTCCTCTCCGTCTTCTTTACCTCATTCCTTTACTCTCTCTCTTTTAATTTTTCTTTGTCTCTCATTTGTTTCTCTCTCTTTTGTAATTTCTTTTGTCTGACTGTTGTTCTCTCTCTCTCTCTTAAATATACACATATTCCTCTCCATCTCTCTCTTTTAATTCTTCTTTGTCTCTCATTTGTTTCTATGTTTTGTACTCTCTCCCTTTCCATTGTTTTGACTCTTCCTCCTTTTTTTTTTCGCTGCTGACTTTATTTTCTCATTTCTCCTATATCTAGGTATCCAGAATGCCAGAGGAGGAGAAGAAAGAAAAGGAGGGGCTGATCGAGTTCTACAGTTCATATCGTGAACTCTACGAGTTCTTTTGCAACAATACCACAATCCATGGAGCCATCCGGCTTGTCTGCTCCCTGCACAACAAGATGAAAACTGCTTTTTGGGTGTTTCTGTTTTTTGCCTCTTTTGGGCTCATGTACTGGCAGTTTGCGCTTCTTTTTGGCCAGTACTTCAGCTACCCAGTCAGCATCAGTATGAATGTGAACTCGGATACACTGAACTTCCCAGCTGTCACCATATGCACCCTGAACCCCTACAGGTCAGAAGCTGAATTGCAAGAACTTATCAATGTACATAATCAGGTCAATACATCCAGCAGCCCACAGGAAATACATAAATTCTGGCTATACAAGTTGCTGAAAGGCAGAATTTATGCTTCCGATTTGGGGTGCTGCTCTTCCTGCATTTAGAATGCAATGTACAAGTTGGCTGCTCTCCGTATAATCTGCATCCAATTCTAAATGTGTGAACAGCAGGTCTAATTTTACACAGAGAAGATATCTGTTAACAGTTAAACATGGATTTTCCGCAGTACCCCTGATATTCTTGTCACTTAAAATCCACATAACTGTGAAGACAGAGCTTACAGTTAAGCAGCGAGTGGGCTGCTGGATGTTACCTTCAATATGTTAACTGCTGTGGATGGTGTCAGTCTGGGAGGGTCCCGCTGCTGAGGTTGTGACCCCTAAGGGGTATCATGTGCAGTAAGTTACATGTACTTTGCAAAGTCACAGAAGTGGATGTAGGTGGATAAAGCTGGAGAAGAGAGTGTCCTAGACCCTCATAGGCAGCAACAGACAAACAAGGAACAGGGTGGATCTGAGACTGAACTCTGTGTGTGTAGGGGGGAAGGAGGGGTGTTATAAGGAAGAGATTAAGACTGCAAGGTTCAGGAAAAGGGTTATATGCTAATAAACAAGAATTAATGTCCCACTAATCTCAGTATTGGGAATCCATGTCCCACACTAAGGGGCCGATTTAATAACAGGGCCTACTAAGCAGGAAAGACACACATTTTAGCCAGGTAACATACAGTATGTACCTAACCTTTCTGAAATTACAACCTCCAGTCGGGACTGAGAGTCAATATAGTTGAATTTTGATCTTCACATCATGTTATTAAGGGAGGAAAAAAAAAGACCTCCGAAACTGCAAGACAAAAACATCTAACTTTTCTTTTGTCTCTAAGGCTATTCAAGTTTCTTTCATTGGTCTTAAAAACTCCCAATTATCTTTCATGGTCATTGTAGAAAGAGCTCTACGGGCATTGCGGAGAACAGCCTTCCTCAATAAGAAAAGTTGCTGCTCGCTTGAACCTTTGAAGCACATTAGATAAAACCCCCGAGTAAGCCAGAAAGCTTGGTGAAATGGTGGCTTTCGGTGGGTTTGGAATAAGATAAGTCCTTAGCCACTCACGTTGCATTAGTGATTTTTACACATTGGAAATTGAATTGCATATATCACAATAGTTGCAGAAAGACTTATATTCCACTTTTGGCATCACATCATAAACAATTCTTGGTTGTTTTTAAACCCAATGAAAGAAACTTGAGCAGCTTTAGAAACAAAAGAAAAGTTATTTGAAGGTGTTTTTGTCTTGCGGTTTCTGAGGTCTTTTTTTCTCCCTTAATAACATGATGTGAGGGTGAAAATTCAACTCTATTGACTCTTGATCCTGATTGGAGGTTGTATGACTGAGATTGTCTGCATCATTTGTGGCTACTCTCTTCCTCCGATTATTCGACCTGCTCAGAGGTGGCCTTAATTATGTGTGTGTATGTCTTGGTTTGTATGGATTGTCACATATGTGAATATTTTTATTTAAAAGGTGTATAGGTGCCAATCCTGCTCCCTCTCCTATTCTGCAGCCCCCAGAATCCGTTTGAAAGTCTTTACCTCTTAGAACTTAGAAAAGAGGCCTCTTAAAGAAATGTAAGATAGCCCTTAAGACTGGCTATTTAAATAGGTGTATTAACTTCTCTCTTAAACCTGTAACATTGGGTATAAAATGGGGCTATTTCTAGACCAGCTATGCTCCTGTTCCTCCCCTTTTGCGTGCACCATGAAAGCTGCTCTACCAGGTTAAATGTTCTTGTCCTATGTACTTCCTCCTTTCATGTGTCTTTCTCCATAATGTCTCATTTTTTAATGAGTTTAGCCTCATAATCTGTTTTCTCTTTGTTTGCAAGTATTAATTTTACATTGTGTACCACCTTGATATAGTTTTTGAAAGGCAGCATATCAAATTTTTCAAAATAAAGAAATAAGAACGTACCTGAGCATATAAAATGCAGTTCTGCATGTTCGAGTCCCCAAAAGATTACTTCCTAAGAAATCAGGTCCCACAACCTGCAAAGTTAAATGTTCTATGTTTGTACAAATCGGGAAACATTTCTCAAGAACTTGTACAGATGAGAGTTCATACGTGTTCAGGTAGGAAGTCACATCTCACAACTCTGTATATCTGATAAACCTTGTCTTGTGTACTTATGGGAGAGAAAAGTTACATTCTTGGGCATGGAATATGGAGTCATTTAATCTCGACAGAGAAGAATTTCAGTTGGAGACCAATTAAATGAAAAGAAAAATAAAGCTTCATACATGGCCATTGTGTGTGCTACAGTTGAGGATAAAAGCCTTTGCCGGTATGTAATCTGCTCCCCTCTGACTCCAGGTATACGAGTGTGCTGGATGAACTCCGTGAACTGGATCAAATAGCACAACAGAAATTGTATGAGATGTATCGGTACAACTCTTCCAGCCTCCAGAACCGAGACCCCTCCACTAGGAGAGAGCGACGTAGCATCTCACCAGTGCTGGTGCAGCTAGAGAGGATTCCACCTGAAGAAGGAAGTCTAGGGGCTAAGCCCCAAAGGAAGCCTCGTAGGCCAAGATCCAACGTGATGGACGACAGCCCACCAGTCGATAAGAAAGACTGGAGTATTGGGTTCAAACTGGTGAGAATCAAAATCACTCTGGGAAGGATTTACGGAACAATGAAGGAGAGATAGTGGGACTGTACTTGAAGGCACGTATTTAAAAATGGAAAAAACTTCATGGTAGCTTGTTCTATCTTCCTGTCTAGAGTGCTGGGAGGGGAGGGGGACAATGCTCTAGGTGTGTCTTTTGTGCTTTTTGACTCTTTCTTAATATAATGCTACAGTTCTGTGGAGATTAGGGTCTGACGTGACTTGAGTAGTGAGAATGTGTTGCAGTGGGAAGGGGGCAGTAATCACATTTGCTCCCATCATGATGGTTCCAGGAGCTCTGAAGTCTCCTTTCAGTACAATATTTGTCAATATCATCTCCTGTTATTCTTTCAGTGTGACGAGAATGGTAAGGATTGCTTTTACCAGAGGTATTCCTCCGGCGTAGATGCAATTCGGGAGTGGTACCGGTTTAATTACATTAATATCCTGGCCCGAATCCCTGATGGAGCTATGCTAGCTGAGAATCAATTTCAAGATTTTATCTTTGCCTGCAGATTCAATGGGGAACCCTGCACCAACAGGTGAGAGGGGAAGGAGGGAGGGAGTGGGTCATAGGGGAAAGTGGAATGGATGGATACGTCCTGCCCCAACAGGTGAGGGGGGAAGGAGGGAGGGAGTGGGTCATAGGGGAAAGAGGAATGGATGGATACGTCCTGCACCAACAGGTGGGGGGGGAGGAGGAGGGAAGGAGTGGGTCATAGGGGAACGTGGAATGGATGGATACGTCCTGCACCAACAGGTGAGGGGGGAAGGAGGGAGGGAGTGGGTCATAGGGGAAAGTGGAATGGATGGATACGTCCTGCCCCAACAGGTGAGGGGGGAAGGAGGGAGGGAGTGGGTCATAGGGGAAAGAGGAATGGATGGATACGTCCTGCACCAACAGGTGGGGGGGGGGAGGAGGAGGGAAGGAGTGGGTCATAGGGGAAAGAGGAATGGATGGATATGTCCTGCACCAACAGGTGAGGGGGGAAGGAGGGAGGGAGTGGGTCATAGGGGAAAGTGGAATGGATGGATACGTCCTGCACCAACAGGTGAGAGGGGAAGGAGGGAGGGAGTGGGTCATAGGGGAAAGAGGAATGGATGGATACGTCCTGCACCAACAGGTGGGGGGGGGGGAGGAGGAGGGAAGGAGTGGGTCATAGGGGAATGAAGAATGGATGCATACGTCTTGCACCACTGCAGTTGGTTATAGGCTAGTAAGAAGGGGGTGGAGAGCATGAGAGGCAAGTCTGTTTTGTACCATAAAGAAACTTTCTTTCATGACAATCTCAAAAGTGGTACCATTCATTGGAATTTACTGATATAAGAAATACATGTTTTATCAAAATAGTTTTCTATCTTTCTTACCTGTTTAAACCTCTGGCTCTTTTTTATTTTCCTGTAGTAACTACTCCACCTTTCATGACCCTATTTATGGGAACTGCTACACATTTAATGAGAACATTACCACCAACAGCAAAATATGGACCTCCTCCATGCCTGGAGTCAATAATGGTAAGAAACTCTGGGAGCTGTTCCATGGGGTGGGGGGTGGGGGGGGGGGTCATCCAATGAATATAAACTTAACCAGTTATGATTTTAGCGGCCAGAAAACCTCCTGGAAATTCAATTCCGTTCACCAGACAAGGGCCTTGCATTGAATTTCTGGGTTGGCTGCCGGGCTCCCTCCCACAGTCTGAATATTGGCCCCACTATATCTGACAAGGCCCCCTAATCTTTGGGCCCCAACACTAACTCTAGTTTGGCCATATCTTATTTCTTCCTTGTTTTTGGACCTGGAAGTCCATCTCTTCATTTGCTGAGTGGGGTTATAGTTAGCCTCCATTGCCCCTGGTACAAAAGAAGTACCTGAATATATGTAAACCGCTTTGAATGTAGTTGCAAAAACCTCAGAAAGGCGGTATATCAAGTCCCATTTCCCTTTCCCTTTGCTTCTGAAAACTCTCCCATCCACTGCTTTGCCAGGATTGTCATTGATGCTTCGCACAGAACAGCAGGACTACATCCCATTATTGTCCACGGTGGCTGGTGCTCGGGTGATGGTTCACGGACACAACGAACCAGCATTTATGGATGATGGAGGATTTAATATACAACCTGGGGTGGAGACTTCCATTGCTATGAAAAAGGTGAAATAATATTTATAATTCAGAAACCTAGATAATATGAATGATCAAGGAGTTTAACTGTTGAAAGCAGCAAAAAGGACAAATGAAAAAGACAGGAGAGTTACCAAGAAAAACAAGGAGAATTGGAGGAGGGACAGAGGGTGAATGAGCAATGAGGGAAAACCTGACATTTCCTAAAAGGAGCAGATAAATCCTTCTTTAGATACAAAATGACCAACCAAAGCGGGGAAAGGTGAGGTAACAGGATTTGTAGAGGGGCCTGAGCTTAACATGGCTGTGCTCTTGGAAGTGCTGGTGTTGATATGCAGGAGAATTTTCGAAAGAGAAGGGCGCCCATCTTCCGACACAAATCAGGAGATGGGCGTCCTTCTCTCAGGGTCGCCCAAATCGGCATAATCGAAAGCTAATTTTGGGCGTCCCCAACTGCTTTCCGTCACAGGGACAACTAAAGTTCCCGGGGGCGTGTCAGAGGCGTAGCAAAGGCAGGACTGGGGCATGCCTATGGGCATCCTCGAGCGATAATGGAAAAAAGAAGGGCGTCCCTGACGAACACTTGGCCGACTTTACTTGGTCCTTTTTTTTTTATGACTAAGTCACAAAACTGTGCCCTAAATGACTAGATGACCACCAGAAGGAATCAGGGATGACCTCCCCTGACTCCCCCAGTGGTCACTGACCACCTCCCACTCCAAAAAAAAAACAACTTTAAAAACTTTTGTCTTTTTTTTTTTTAGAGTATGGGTGAAGGATGTCCCTCACTATGCCTCCATCCCTGCAATGGCGGTTGAGGACGTCCTTCCCTGCAACGGCAGTTGAGGATGTCCTTCACTATGCCTCCGTCCCTGCAACAGCAGTTGAGGACGTCCAAAATGTGGATGTTTCTGTGAGAAGGATGTCCATGCCTTTGCTATGCCTCTGACACCCCCTTTATTTATGTGAATTTTGGATCACAAGTAGCAGCAGTGGGATTTGAACTGGCCATCTCTGGATTGCAAGACCAGTGCTCTAACCACTAGGCCACTCTGGCACTCCTCCAATGCCCTCCACTCCCTTGAAATCTGGCCGTCCCTGTGGGGGGGGGGGCAGTTGAGGGCATCCAAAATGTTTGAAAGAAGGACGTCCATGCCTTCGTTATGCCTCCGCTGAAACACACATACCTCCCCCCCCCAGGGACCTGCATACTGCCCCCCCCCCCCACAGGGACGGCCAAATTTCAAGGGAGTGGAGTGGAGTGGAGGAGTGCCAGAGTGGCCTAGTGCTTAGAGCACTGGTCTTGCAATCCAGAGGTGGCCAGTTCAAATCCCACTGCTGCTACTTGTGATCCAAAATTCAAATAAATAATGGGGGTGTCAGAGGCATAGCAAAAGCATGGATGTCCTTCTCACAGAAACATCCACATTTTGGACATCCTTAACTGCCGTCGCAGGGACAAAGGCACAGCTTGTCTGCATGTATGAAGCCGTCTTTGGCATGCACAGAGCAGCCACGCATAACGCTTGGCTGCTCTGCACTGACTTCCCCTCCCTAGGAAGAAAATCTTGTGCAAATGAACTAACAGTGAGCAGGTCATTTGCATGCGATTTCCTTCATGCATGCCCGTTCCTTTCCGAATCACTAAGGGATCGGTAAGGGAAGGGCTTTTTCCATTCAGTTAGTGGGACCAGTGCGCTACGAATGCTGGCTCCTCCCATGACCAAATGGCTTGGATTTGGTCGTTACTGAGATGGGCGTCCTCACTTTCCATTATCGCTGAAAATCAGAAACGGCCAATTCCTGGGGACGACCATCTCTGCGGTCGACCTAAATTTGCTAATTTGGGCGTCCCCGACCGTATTATCGAAAGGAAAGATGGACGCCCATCTTGTTTCGATAATACGGGTTTCCCTGCCCCTTCGCAGAGCCATCCTGCAGGGACGGCCCCAGGAAAACTTGGGCGCCCCGTTCGATTATGCCCCTCATGGTCTCCAGTTCTGATCTCAGCCTCTGCCCTGCTGCCACTGATTGTTGGTTGGTGATCATCAGAGAGAGAGAGAGAGATTATTATGAATTTGTGTCTCACGGCTCTAGCCTAAAAGGCTAATTTAGGAATCTATGATTGAAATATTTGAAAGCTTGGACTCCATAGCAACTCAATACTACTGAATATAAGGGATTTTTCACCTGAGATTGAGAATACTCCTGTGTGTTTAACTTTTCTCTGGGGTCTTTTTTCCTTTATAAAACTTCTCAGCCAGCCAGACTCTCCTCGTTACATTACCAGGAACTGTAGACATTGAGGTCTTGACTTCTACTCTGTATCTGTCTCTTTGTGATGCACTTTTTTCCTGTTCTTTTAAACATTCACTAATCAAATGACCTGGTGAAGAAACTGTGGCTGGATAATTCTAGACCTGTGACAAATCTGCCTTTTCTAGCTCTGTTTTTACAACGTGATCCCCCTTTGTCTTGTTTTAGGGTCAAATTTAATATGGAGACAGCATGATTTGAGTGTAGGAGTAGATTTGTATTTCAATTTTATTAAATTATTGGCTTACTCGAGGTCATTGGTGTCTCTGGACAGATAACTTAGTGCTTCAAATGTTCTTGTCAATTTACATTCGTTTTGTGATATGATGGAGCCATATCTCAGTGCCTGGTCTGCTGTTTGTGTCTGATTGTGAACATTATAGTTTCATTTATGAGCTCATTATTTTACTGGTGTCAGCTCTGTGTGCTGGGATTATTTTACCATTGAAATTCTAGGTATTAAAGAATCTTTACTGTTCATGTCTGTAGAAAGGCTTTGTATAAACTTGGCCCTTGACATCAACAAGTCTACTTTCTCTTTAGAAGAAAGGTGGAAAAGGGAAGATATGATAGAGACATTTAAATACCTACCTGACATAAATGCACAGGGGGCGAATCTCTCAATTGAAAGGAAGCTCTGGAATGAGGAGGCATAGGATGAAGGTGAAAGGGGTAACCTACTAGTACTACTACTACTATTTAGCATTTCTATAGCGCTACAAGGCGTACGCAGCGCTGCACAAACATAGAAGAAAGACAGTCCCTGCTCAAAGAGCTTACAATCTAATAGACAAAAAATAAAGTAATCAAATCAATTAATGTGTACAGGAAGGAGGAGAGGAGGGTAGATGGAGGCGAGTGGTTACAAGTGGTTACTAGTCAAAAGCAATGTTAAAGAGGTGGGCTTTCAGTCTAGATTTAAAGGTGGCCAAGGATGGGGCAAGACGTAGGGGCTCAGGAAGTTTATTCCAGGCGTAGGGTGCAGCGAGACAGAAGGCGCGAAGTCTGGAGTTGGCAGTAGTGGAGAAGGGAACAGATGAGAAGGATTTATCCATGGAGCGGAGTGCACGGGAAGGGGTGTAGGGAAGGACAAGTGTGGAGAGATACTGGGGAGCAGCAGAGTGAGTACATTTATAGGTTAGTAGAAGAAGTTTGGATGCGAAAATGGATAGGGAGCCAGTGAAGCGACTTGAGGAGAGGGGTAGTATGAGTAAAGCGACCCTGGTGGAAGACGAGACGGGCAGCAGAGTTTTGAACCGATTGGAGAGGGGAGAGGTGACTAAGTGGGAGGCCAGCAAGAAGCAGATTGCAGTAGTCTAAACGAGAGGTGACAAGGGTGTGGATGAGGGTTTTGGTAGAGTGCTCGGAAAGAAAGGGGCGGATTTTACGGATGTTGTAAAGAAACAAATACTTCTTAATGGAAAAGGTGGGAACAGCTTCCCGGTGGAGACAAGAACTGTATCCAAATTGAAGCAAAAATGGGAAAAGCATAAGGGATGTCTGAAGGAGAGGAAGAGAGAGTAGAGCTTAGTTGTTGGTATGAATGGACAGACCGGATAAGCCAAATGGTCTTATTTGTCATCATTTTCTGTGTTTTTATGTTTAAATAACTAATTTTAAATTATGAACACTATGACAGGAGACCATAGAACGACTGGGTGGAGTGTACAGTGACTGCACAGAGGATGGCAGTGACATTAAAGTGCAAAATCTCTTTCTGTCCAAGTACACACAGCAGGTAATGACTGCACAGCTCTATCCTCGCCCTTCCCCTAAGGTCTTTCTCCCCCTCCTACTCTCCTTTTGGACTCGTTGGGCAATTCTGTGCATTACACTGACTCTGTCTGGTATTCTTTGGGTCCTCTAACTGCCTTTCAGGAAGTTGATCATTGCACATATAGCATTCTTTGTCCTCTCCTTGCTTCTTAATTTTCTGTTCTCTTTCTTGCTTTTCATTCTCTGTCTTTCTTCTTATTATACAGTATTGTTCTCTGTCCTCCGTGTTTCTTACTCCCCCATTCTCTCTCCTCCTAGCTCGCCCTCTCATTCTCTTTCTTACCTTCATCTCACCCTTTAGTTCTCTCTCTCTCTTTCCTGTCTGCTTCTCACTCTTCTGCTCTATATTTGGTTATCACACTTTTGTTCTCTTTTCTCTTTGCTTCTCATCACCTTTGCCACTCCCTGCATCTCTCTTTTGTGCTTCTTCCCATCCTTTTGTCCCGTCTTTCTTTTTGCTCATTCTCTCTGTCCTCTTTGCAAGTTGCTCATGGTTTGTTTGTCCTTCTGCAGGTGTGTGTTCGCTCCTGTTTCCAGGATGCTATGATAGATAGATGTGGCTGTGCTTATTATTTCTATCCTCTGCCTCCTGGAGAGCAATACTGTGACAATACCAACCACAGAGGATGGGGTGAGCATGTAGACTTTGAGATGGTTAGAGTTACTAGATGTTATATGTTGGTTCACCGTTTCAGCTCTGCTGCACATCTGTTTACTATAAATAAATATTCTTCACATGTCCCTCTCTCCGTCTCTGTTTTACATCCTCTGTTATGTTACCCCCTCCACCCCCTTGCATATACCCTTCTATATTTCTGAACTCATCTTTCTCAGGAGGTCCCATATTGTCCTACAGACTATTTCAGCACCCCACCCCACCCCCCATGTGCATCGCCTATATCTCTCGGCTCCCTCTCTCTGTACCATAAAGTTAAGAAATCTTGCAGCAGCATCTGATTTCATGACCAATATTCAGGCTCTTGTCCATACGTGTCTTGATTATTCCCATTCTCTGTACCTGGGGCTTCACCTGGGCATCTTCTCTACTTAACTAGAATTAACATGACCCCATCATAGTATATTGAAAAGGGTTGTATTAATGCCAGTGCTACAGAGAATAAAATTCAAGGCTTTAGTCTTATGTTCAGGAGACTGAAGTGGAATGATACAAGTTATTTCCAGAGCCTCAGGGCGCTAGGGACCCATTTGTTTTTCAAGGTCTGTTGGAGGTCCTTTACTCTCACTTTCCTCCTTGAAGTTGACAGTGGCTTCTTCAGATGTCTGTTCATGTATTCGGAGTTGCTGGATCTCAAAGCTGGAATTCTTTGCCTGTCTGTATCTATGAGGAGATTGACTATCTGACATTTTGGAAGAAGCTAGAAACTTTTTTTTAATTAGCTTTTTGCTCTTTTTTTTTGTTAGTTGCATTATTTATTTATTTAAAAGCTTTGTATTTGCTATTTTAGGAACCATATTTAAAATACATAAAGCAACAAAATGAGAACTGATGCCATAGCAACATCAATATCTTTACATATTGCATATTCTCTATGATTTCATTTGCAGTAACTACATTTATCTGTTCTTGTGTTTATTTTGGTTATATTTTTAGGAGTCAATATTCAAAAGGGTTTAATCTGCCTGGTTAAACCCCACTGAGCAGCATTTAACTGGTTACTGCCCTTGAATTTCTCCACTAATCGGCCATCCCTTAAACAGCGAGGTTAGAGGTGGGCCTGGAGCGGAGTTAGAGGCAACTTAGCTGGTTAATGGTGACATTCAGTTTAAGGAACTGCTTAAGGTTAGGACATTACACAATGAGTTAACGGGGCACCAGTCTGACTCTCAGCCAGTACCCGGTTGACTTCTGGGTCACTGGACAAAACCAGGTAATTCTGTGCCAGGAGGGTTGCCTGGCATTGAATAACCAAGCGACTGAAAGCGGCTTGTAAGCTGAATATTTACCCTTAATGTATATCGGCCTAGTATTTAGGCAGAATATAAATGAATAAAAATAAATAAGGCTTAGAGCTCCTGTCCTCGTCCTCCCCCTCCCCTGGGTCACAGTCACTTTGCATTTCTGGGCTTTTAGGCAACTTTCTTTCAGTAAATACTTAATTCTTTTTCTTTTCTGTGTAGGACATTGTTACTATAAGCTGAACAGCGAATTCTCTTCTGACGAACTTGGGTGTTTCACCAAATGCCGGCAACCCTGCAAGTAAGGATGACATTGATTATAGTCATTTTTTTCTATTTTAGGGAAATTATCAGTGAAATATATATGGGTAAATAATTGTCTTACTTTTCAAGGTTAGAAGTATATGTTGGGCTTCTGCAATGCCAAAAGGCAAGTGAACAGTTCACATATACTGACATTTTCAAATCTGTGTGGGACAAATGTATCTGCATACATAAAGCAAACTCTGACAATTTGGCCCAAGGTAAGCCTGGCCAAAAGTGTGTATTTATTGCACCTTAAACCACAGACACCTCAAGAGGATTCCTTAAATCATAGGAATCTGTCTGCTATGTCAGGCTGGATTCCCTGATTTCTGATCTTGTTTTTCTGCTCTGCCATCCCTGGGCTGACCGAGTCTCTATTTCCTGACATCTGGTGTCTGCTCCACTTTAATAAACATTTTTCAAATCCATTCTCCCCAGTGACTGTCCCTGTAATCCTCATTTTTCTCTGCAGAGTTTCCAAATACCTGCTCACCACTGGATACTCTCAATGGCCCTCAGAAACCAGCAAGGTAAGTCATGTGCTGTTCTAGTGGTAATCAGAAACCCTCTTCTTCCACAGACTGCAGGGTATCCCGAGAAAGATGGGAATGACCTTGCTGGCAGTCTGTCATAATGTAGCTGGAACTAAGATTTTACATGAAAAGTTGCCATACGTGTGCATTGTGGATTTTCAGCAATGCAAAATATTTGCTAATTGAATTACCTAGAGAAGAGAATGGCTTGTCAGGGAAAGTGTTGAGACTTATGTCTATAAACTTAGAGGCAGATGCACTAAAGCTAAATGAGCCTTTAATGACCCTCCAACGAGGAAAATTTGATCCGTTGCATGCATCAAAGGGCTTTTACCGAGGAAGCCAGCAGCTAACGAAAACGGAATGGAGATGAGCAATTAGTGTGAAAACCCCATTGAAACGACATGCACTAACCTTTTCCGATTGCCTTTACGCAGGAAAAAGGCAGGAAATCTAACGAGAGGTCTGGACCTCTCGTTAGGACAGCTCTGTGCCAGGAAAAATCATTAAGTGAAAAAATAAACAAACTTTGAGCCAATCCCAGCGCATTAGCAGAACTAAAAGCGCTGTGATTGGTCCAAAGGACGTCAGAAAACACATCAAATAAAAAAAATAAAAAAAGGATCAGGAGGGGGCAAGGGCGCTCATCAGGAGCGTCCTGTATGGACGGCCTTGCCCCCCCCCCCCGCTGCTCCCCACTTTCCGCCGCTCCCCCCCCCCCCCCCGAAAAAGCAAAATGCTAGCTGCCCCGGTCCCCCTCCCTTCCTGTTCCTGTGTTCTGCAGAGCTAACTCCGCCTCCCGTCATTCTTTCGCACCGTGCCCCGCCCCCGCTGCCCCCCCTGAGATCGACTACGCCGCTCCCCCCCTCCACCGAGACCCCCCTCCCTATTAACGACCCGAGCAGCGCCTCTCACCTCTTTCAGAAGCGCTGCACGGGCAGGAAGATCTATTATGTTGGTTGTAGAGTCTCCATGACGTCTCTTCTAACCTGGCCCAGGCCCCGCCTCCTTCTGACGTAGGGGGCCTGGGCCAGGTTAGAAGAGACGTCATGGAGACTCTACAACCAACATAATAGATCTTCCTGCCCGTGCAGCGCTTCTGAAAGAGGTGAGAGGCGCTGCTCGGGTCGTTAATAGGGAGAGGGGTCTCGGTGGAGGGGGGGGAGCGGCGTAGTCGATCTCAGGGGGGGCAGCGGGGGCGGGGCACGGTGCGAAAGAATGATGGGAGGCGGAGTTAGCTCTGCAGAACACAGGAACAGGAAGGGAGGGGGACCGGGGCAGCCAGCTAGCATTTTGCTTTTTCGGGGGGGGGGGGAGCGGCGGAAAGTGGGGAGCAGCGGGGGGGGGGGGGCAAGGCCGTCCATACAGGACGCTCCTGATGAGCGCCCTTGCCCCCCCCCGATCCTTTGTTTTTGGATTTTGCTGACTGGGTAGCCACGTGTATGTGTTGTGGCTTTTTTTTTTTGTTTGTTTTTACGTTTGCAGCATGCGCAGAGCAGCCAGCAAAACGCTTGGCTGCTCTGCGCATGATTTAGGGGCCGATTACCGATGTGTATTGTGATTCTTTGATACATTGTACGTTTGAATACCGATCTGAGCATGTGTGACTTTTTTTTTTGGTGCATTCTTCATTTTTTAAAAATCGTTAGGGACTTTAACGATTTTGATTTTTTTACGTTTGGTTGCTGCATCTGCCTCTTAGTCTCTGTTCTCTTTGCTTTTTATGATCTAATCTCCTGTATCTCTCCACCTCCTGCTGTTAACAGAGCTATTTGATGTTTGGTGAGTTTTGTGGTGAAGCCAGGCCTGCAGCTCCATTTTCCATGGATTTCAGTTTATCTGCATTAAAACAAAACGCTTTCATTGGTTTTAGGCATCTGTTCTTGGCAAAGGGGTCATAGGAGCCAATTTAAAATTTAAATCTGAATTGTGTCCCTCTACTGGAAGCTCAGTTTTATGCAGCTATGTCTGCAATTGAAATACGTTATTACAAATTTATGCTAGGGATTCCCATTTTTTGCATTGAGGACCAGACTAACAAAGGGGTCCTTTACTTATGCCATGGACCTGATTATATTCCTATGGGATTTAGCATGAGCCTATGTGTCTTAGTACAAGATCTGCTAAGATGGCTGGAATTGTGAAGGGTGCCTCTGAATTAGTAAGTGGGGAGGGGATTTTTATGAGGTGAGGGAGGTCTAACCCTATAAAGATCTGAAAGGTTTGGAGGGTAGTGGCATGGGTGGGGGGAGTCCCTCAACACATACACTCTGCTACACTGGACACTAAGACAGTGGAAAAATTCAGGTCTTGGCAGTTTTTAAGACTGGATCTCGGCAGAGGAGAGGGAGGAAGAGAAGCTGAGAGCCTCTGTTCATTTCCTGGCGCAGCGGTACCACGTGGACCTGCGGCTAGCATGACATGACGTACAGGGTCCACATTCTTTCCTCATTCTTAACCTTCTATAGTCAGGGCCTGGTCTCTCTGCCAGCTGCGATCTTCCTGGCACTGGCAGGACATGGAAACCTTCACCAGCGTTTCTCCTCTTACCATAATTGAAAAAAATTAAAAAAATAAAACCTCCTCTGAGGGAGGGGTGCAGCCATAGGGAGAACATGGTGGGCTGGATAAATGAACTCTATAGGCTGGGTCTGGCCCAAACTATCAGCTGTCTATGATGAGATTTGTGTTCTTTCTCTTTCCAGGCATGGGTTTTCCACATGTTGTCTCAACAGAATCAGTACAACCTAACCTCCAAAAGGTAAAAAAAAAAGTCAAAACACAGAGGGTCAGATGCACAACGGTCGTCATTAGAGCCGTTCACTATCGAATTCCATAGCGAATTGGTAGGGAACGGCTATGCATCAAGGAAAGGGAATGCAAATGAAAACAGTCGGAGAATCGGCCGGTCAAGCATGTGCAGAGCAGCAGAGCGTTATGCTGGCTGCTCTGCGCATGCCAAATACGCCTCAATTGCCAAGTGCTCGTCAGGAGCGTCCTTTATGGACGTTCTTCACTGTAGTGTATTATTAAAAAAAAATCACAGGCATCCACTGCACCTACCATGGTACAAATAGAAGCAATTCTGGAGATTGTCATTAGGATTTCCATCCGCCCAGCGCCATCTTCCACCCAATCACAGCGAAGGAAGCATTGAGCCGAGCTGAGCTAAACGCTTTCCCCCCTCCTGCGAGGTAACCCTGGCTCCGATGCTGCAGGCTCTCAGCTGAGAGACCCGGAAGTCTCTGAGCTAAACGCGTTGTGATTGGCTCAGAGACTTCCGGGTCTCTGAGCCAATCACAACGCGTTTAGCTCAGCTGAGAGCCTGCAGCATCGGAGCCAGGGCTTCTGCTAATGTGTTGACTGAATTTCACTCATAGCACGCAAGTGCAGTTTGGAAGTTGTTAGTCTTGAAAAGGTTCATGAATGGCAGAATAACAAATGTTAAAATAAATAAATTAAACAATCAAACGTCCTTTTTGCCCTTGCTTCACTCAGCTGAGAAGTCTCTGAGCCAATCACACCGCGTTTAGCTCAGCTAAATGTGCTGGGATTGGCTCAGAGACTTCGTTTTTTTTTTTAACATTTTAATAATTTTTCCAATCCTGCCCAGCCCCAATGAGAGGTACAGACCTCTCGTTAGATTTTCCAGCATTTAGGCAACCGGAAAAGGTTAGTGCATCTCATTACAATAGGGTTTCTACACGATTTGCTCATCTGCATTCCGTTTTCCTTAGGAAAAAAGTGTTTAGTGCATGCCAGGGTTTACTGCTTGCTCGTTAATGGCTCTTAAAGTTTAGTGCATCTGGCCCAGAGTCTCACCACCCATAAAACAGGTCAGATAGTAACAACAGCTTCCCTCTTCTGTGTATAGAAAATTGCACAGTTCCAAAGGCCACACAGCAAGCAATCACACAAACAGAGAAGTGTATTTTCAAAGCACTTAGGGCAAGATGCACTAAACTTAACGAACAAGTTAACAACCCTTTAATGAACAGGTTTTTAACCCTGGCATGTATTAAAGCCCAATTTCCGACTACGGTAGCAACAAACGAAAACAGAATGCAGATGAGCAAATTGTGTAGAAACCCTATTGAAATGAGATGCACTAAAGTTTTCCGCTTGCCCTAACGCTGGAAAACCACTGGAAAGCTAACGAGAGGTCTGTACCTCTCGTTGTGGCTGCCCGGCTAAACTTTAATGAAAAAACAAAACAAAAAATTTGCGAAGGGGGCAAAACGCTCGCCAGGAGCGTCCTTTATTACCGCCCAAGGTCGCTGCTGCTCCCCGCTCCCCCTGCATTAATTAAAATGTAAAAAAAAAAAAGGATCAGGAGGGGGCAAAGGCGTTCATCAGGAGCGTCCTTTATGGACGGCCTTGCCCCCCCCCCCGCCCTGCCCGAGGTTGCCGCTGCTCCCCGCTTCCCCCCGCTTCCCAAAAATCAAAACTTTAAGCTGCCCCGGCCCCCCTCCCTTCCTTCCTCTCTTCTCCCCAGCTCCGCCTCCCACCATCCTCCGTCCCCCTCCGTCTTACCGGGCGCGTGCAGCGCCTCTCACCTCTGTGTGAAGGCGCTGCACGGGCAAGAAGAACAGCTGATGCCTCTTCGCTGAGTCTTCGGATGTCCCTCCTGTCCTCCTGGGCCCTCCCTTGTATGACGTAAGTAACCTACGCAGGTTACTTACGTCAGATGGGGGCGGGCCCAGGAGGAAAGGAGGGATGCCTGAAGACTCCGCGAAGAGGTATCAGCTGTTCTTGCCCATGCAGCGCCTTCACACAGAGGTGAGAGGCGCTGCGCGGGGCCCGGTAAGAGGGAGGGGGCCTGGTGGAGGGGGGGAGCGGCGGTGACAAACCTCAGGGGGGCAGCGGGGCACGGGGGCGGAGGATGGCGGGAGGTGGAGCTGGGAAGAAGAGAGGAGAAGAGAGGAAGGGAGGGGGGGGCCAGGGCAGCTTAAGGTTTTGATTTTTGGGAAGCGGGGAGCAGCAGTGACCTCGTGCAGGGCGGGGGGGCAAGGCCGTCCATAAAGGTCGCTCCTGATGAGCGTCTTTGCCCCCTCCCAATCATTTTTTTTTTTTACATTGTGGATGCCAATAATGTGTGCTTTCTGTGCGCATGCGTTTCCTACTCTGCTACGGGGGATTGCACCACATTAGCGAAACTTTCATGCATCCGACTTTTGAATACCGTACCGAACATTTCTGAGGTGTGTTTTTAGTGCATTCTTCGTTTTTTCAAATTCGGTAAGCACTTTTCCGTTTTAGATTCTTTTACATTTGGTTGATGCATCTTGGCCTTAGACTTGCAAAGTTACAGAGTAAGGAAACAGATGTTTCAAAATGTGCTTTAACTTGTGTTTCCTTCAACATAAACTTTGAAATGTTATGTCTGCTCTTGATGTGTCATCGCTGGCTGTGTATTGTTTGGCTCTGTAGTTTTCTATGTACAGGACAGGTGAGATGGTTTTTTTAAGAGTGTGACGGTACAAACCTGCCTCATTAACACTAAACTTTACGAGCCAATAACGAGCAAGTAGTAAACCCTGGCATGCACTAAACGCAGCTAACGAAAACGGAATGCAGATGAGCAAATCGTGTAGAAACCCTATTGTAATGAGATGCACTAACCTTTTCCGATTGCCTTAACGCTGGAAAATGGTGGAATATCTAACGAGAGGTCTGTACCTCTCGTTGGGGCTGCACAGGATTAGAAGAATTATTAAAATGTTTTAAAAAAAACCTGGAAGTCTCTGAGCCAATTCCAGCGCATTTAGCTGCGCTAAACACGCTGTGATTGGCTCAGAGACTTCTCAGCTGAGTGAAGCATGGGCAAAAAGGACGTTTTTATTATTCCGAGGTTGAATGATGCCCAAAAAAGAGCCTGCAGCATCAGAGCCTGTTTGATTTTTTTAATAAAGCTTTGCTTTAAAAAAAAAAATGTCCATTTTGTCCATTATCAGAGAAATATATATGGGTAAATAATTGTCTTACTTTTCAAGGTTAGAAGTATATGTTGGGCTTCTGCAATGCCAAAAGGCAAGTGAACAGTTCACATATACTGACATTTTCAAATCTGTGTGGGACAAATGTATCTGCATATATAAAGCAAACTCTGAAAATTTGGCCCAAGGTAAGCCTGGCCAAAAGTGTGTATTTCCTGACATCTGGTGTCTGCTCTACTTTAATAAACATTTTTCAAATCCATTCTCCCCAGTGATTTAAAGCTTTGCTTTAAAAAAAAAACATGTCCATTTTGTGCGTCCTCCCCCGCAATAATAAAAACGTCCTTTTTGCCCATGCTTAACTCAGCTGAGAGACCTGGAAGTAAGGGAGGGATATCCAAGCAAATAGAGCTGTAATTCAGAGGTGGCGGGTTCAAATCCCACTAATAGTTTTGTTAAAATTGGAGTTATTTATTATTTTCTCCCCGTTTTTATTTATTTATTTGAACATTTGTTATTCTGCCATTCATGAACCAACAACTTCCAAACTGCAGTTGCTATGAGTGAAATTCAGTCAACACATTAGCAGAAGCAGCATCGGAGCCCGTGATTTTTTGTGCGTCCTCCCCCGCAATAATAAAAACGTATTATAAAGGCGTATTTGGCATGCACAGAGCAGCCAGCATAACGCTTTGCTGCTCTGCGCATGCTTGACCGGCCGATTCTCCGACTGTTTTACGAGGGAATAGAGAGAAGCTCATTTGCATTCCCTTTCCTTGATGCATAGCCGTTCCCTACCGATTCGGTATGGAATTCGGTACGGAATGGCTCTAACGACGACTTTAGTGCATCTTGGCCTCAGTCCATTCACAGGACTGTAGCAAACCCTCCTGAGAGACGATGAGACTGCAGATTTTTTAAATCTGGAATATGATGATACCATGTGGCAGAGGGGGAGGAGGTGTGTCTATAGGAAAAACTTCAGTAATAAAATATAGACAATGTATACTGTCAGAGTTAGAACTGAAAGGACAGGTAGAATCACAGAGGAACTAAATCAAACTTAACTATAATTCTAACAACATCAACAAAAGAGTATTTACGTACTGTCTTCCACAAAGCTCAAAATGGTTTACATAAAAAGGGGGTTAAAAAAAAAACCACAGAATAATTTGTTAGTAGACTGGAAAAGCCATATGGTCTTTATCTGCCTTCATTTTTCTTTTTCTCTCTCTTTATTTTTCTAACTACCACAGCAATAATTAGAACACAAAGTAAAAGAAAAACCTGTATGGCAGTGAAATCCGGAGTAAGGTGCCAGAGGGATCCGTGCAGAGGGTAGCTGAAGCTGATCTTGGTTAGCGTCTGCTGCATTTTCTCCTTGGATCAGATTCAGAGCCCCTGTCAAGCCTTTTACGCAACAGCTGTTTCACTGAGGCAGCAGAGACTGGGCAGTGGTGGAAGTAGTGGTGATCTTGACATTCCTTCTTCCTCTCTAGCGCCACAGGAATCCCAGAGGGAAGGATCAGGGGTGGTAGAGCACCTTGGCCGTGCCTTGTTGATCTCCGACTGATAGTAGATGTCAGGTGTCATATTTTGGATAATTTGACAGTTGTTTATGCAAATGATTTCAGTATACGAAGAATTAATATGGGCTGTGTATAATAAGAGAGAGAGAGAAATATAAACTCCCCTGCTGCAGTCACACCGTCTCTCTCCTGAAAAGCAGATAATCCCAGTATTCTCCTTCATTACACTGCCTCTTCTGCAAAAAATCCTACCTCAGCTACAAGAGCATAAACAGACTTGGTTTATTAAGAAACGTTTTTCATGTATTGTTTGTAGTTTTTTTTGATCGTATACTGATTTATTTTGTTTGTATTGTAACCATTGCAACTGATCTCTTGTTTTATGTGTATTTGTAAAAATAAATCTCTCTTAGGAATGGGAGAAAGTTGACTTGTGTTCCACTGAACTGATTTTGTGCTTTTCCGATAGGATTGATGTGGCCAAGTTAAACATATACTTTGAGGAACTGAATTATAAAAGCACTGTGGAATCTCCAGCTATAAATGTGAGTCTTGTAGCTCTGTATATTCAGAGATAAGGTCTACCTGCTGCAAGCAGGGGGCGCTCTCACTGGGCTGAGGGTGTCAGTGCAGGGGGAGAGGAGTACTCAGGCATGAATGTCTCTCTGGTACCTGCAGGAGACGCTCTCACCGGGCTGTGGATGTCACTGACAGTACAGGGGAGAGGACTGTGACTGTGGAGGAGGGAAATGTCTCTCTAATACCAGTGGGAGGTGCTCTCACCAGGCTGAGGGTGTCAGTGCAGGGGGAGAGGAGTACTCAGGCATGAATGTCTCTCTGGTACCTGCAGGAGGCGCTCTCACTGGGCTGAGGATGTCAGTGCAGGGGGAGAGGAGTACTCAGGCATGAATGTCTCTCTGGTACCTGCAGGAGGTGCTCTCACCGGGCTATGGATGTCGCTGTGACTGTGGAGGAGGGAAATGTCTCTCTAATACTAGTGGGAGGTGCTCTCACCAGGCTGAGGATGTCAGTGCAGGGGGAGAGGAGTACTCAGGCATGAATGTCTCTCTGGTACCTGCAGGAGGCGCTCTCACTGGGCTGTGGATGTCACTGTGACTGTGGAGGAGGGAAATGTCTCTCTAATATCAGTGGGAGGTGATCTCAGCAAGTTGGAGGGTCACTGACAGAAGTGCAGAGAATTTAATTAATCTACTACTGTTCATGTCTCCACAGATGGTAACACTTCTCTCTAACTGTGGCAGTCAGTGGAGTTTCTGGTTCGGTTCCTCTGTCCTCTCTGTGGTGGAACTGGGAGAGCTTGTCTTTGATGTGCTGGCAATCACTCTTATTCTGCTCCTGCGACGTTATCGTGCAAGAAAACGTGATGCTGTGGAGGAGGCCAGCTGTGCGCCTTCACCATCACTACCCCGCATGGGGCATGTCAATCCTGAGTTTCAACAAGAGGTGGTTCATTCCCAACAGCTGCGAGTGGTGGCTGACATCACCCCACCGCCAACATACGAGAGCCTGGAACTGCAGGCCATGTCCGAATGTGGTAGTGACTGTGGCTGTTCACGTCACTCCAGTGTCAGGACAGCCAGAGCTGCAGCTGAGGAGGTGGAGGAGGAGGAGGAAGAAGAGTGACAAGTCAGCAGAAGAGCACTCCAGAGGTCTAAAAGTCACAGCATCAGCCCACAGGGTACAAAGCAACATGAACTACCTCAAGATCCACCAATAGGCATCTTTATTTCTCATTTGGAGGGGGAAGGAAGAGGCTTGTATAATCAAATCTCTGTCCAGAAGCTGGGGTGAGAGTATAGGATTGCCTCTCATAGTCTTCTAAATAATAATTGACACTTGGCTTCCATTGTTCAAATTTCAAGCCAGTGATATAACTAAGAGGAAGTGAGGTCCCTTGATAATGAGCTTACCTCCCACTAGAGTATGCTGGGAGGGTAGCTCATTATAAAATGTAACTGAGCTATGGAAAATCACTGGACACTGCCCACTGAGGCTGACCCTCAGCCTCAAGCAAAAGTCAGTGGATAATAAAGGCATTTGTAAAGATCCGTGTTCACATTTTGTCATGTGATCAGATCATCTTGTACTTTAATTACTCAAATGTATGAGGCAGAGTGACAGCCAGGAACAACCAGGTACCTACCACAAAAGAAATCCCTCAGGGATCTACTTATCTGTATCTACTATAAATGATATCCTTCCAGGAACTACTAACCTGTATCACAATGGATGTCCTCGGGGACCTACTAACCTGTATCTACCACAAAAGACATTCCCTCCGTAACTACAAACCCGTATCTACCACAAAAGACATTCCCTCAGTAACTACTAATCTCTGTCTACCACAAAAGACATTCCCCCACTAACTACTAACCCATATCTACCACAAAAGACATTCCCTCCGTAACTACTAACCCGTATCTACCACAAAAGACATTCCCTCCGTAACTACTAACCCGTATCTACCACAAAAGACATTCCCTCCGTAACTACTAACCTGTATCTACCACAAAAGACATTCCCTCCTTAACTACTAACCCGTATCTACCACAAAAGACATTCCCTCCGTAACTACTAACCCGTATCTACCACAAATGACATTTCCTCAGTAACTACTAATCTCTGTCTACCACAAGACATTTCCTCAGTAACTACTAAGCTATAGAGCTTATCATAGTATTGAGGTTTTCTACCCCATTCCCAGCTGAGCTTTTGCAGACTGAACTATACCACCCTGCCAGCCTGCACAGGCTGATCAATTACTCAACTTCCTGGGGGGGGGGGGGGGGGAGGATTCCTTCACACTGTGGTTGCAACACCAAATTAAAATTTTGTGACCCCATTTGAGGGTCATGATCCACCGTTTGGGAACCACTGCACTACAAGAAATGTTCCTGCATGGCCCAGTAACCTGCATCATATACCATAAAGAGACTTCTCTCCAAGACCTAGTAACCTGTATAATATACTACAAGGGACATGTCTGCAGGGTTACTAATATCTTCTCTAATCTTGCCGTATACCCCCTCCCGACTTTCGTGTTCCTGTTCTGAACACTGTGTTCCTCCTGTTCCTGGTTTCCGTCTTGAATCTCTTCTACCTTGCCCCAGTTATATGGAACTAAATCCCTGCCTCTGTCAGAAAGGAGCAGTCTTATCCCTGATTTAAGGCCACCCTGATGATGGTTCACCTTTTCAGCCAGGCCTTTGGAAGCATTTCCCGATAATATTGTGGTGGTGGTAGATAGTGGTGAAAGCTTCTAGTTACATAGGAGTGGAGGAGTAACCTAGTGATTAGTGCAGTGGACTTTGATCCTGGGGACTTGAGTTTGATTCCCACTGCAGCTCCTTGTGACTCTGGGCAAGTCACTTAACCCTCCATTGCCCCAGGTACAAATAAGTACCTGTATATATTATGAGGTGTATTTTCAAAGCACTTAGACTTACAAAGTTCCATAGTAGCCTATGGAACTTTGTAAGTCTAAGTGCTTTGAAAATTAGCCCCTATGTAAACCACTTTGCAAAAAACACAGAAAGGCAGTATATCAAGTCCCATTCCCTTTCTCTCCCTTAAATCTTTTCTAGCCATATTTCCTACTTCCTTTCCTCACTATGCGTGGCTTATTTTATTGTATTCTGCTTTGATTTTGTTTTTGAAAGGAGGTATATCAAATACCCAATAAACCATAAGAGACATCTCTCCAGGACCTGGTAATCTGCATGATGTAATATGAGACATCCCTTCGGTGGCATAGAGACAGTCCTCCCAGGGTCTATTAACATGTAATATACACCACAAGTGACATCCCTCTCAGCACCCAGTAACCTGCACTACACAGAGAGCATAATGTAGCTGCCAATTCACTTATTTTTGTGGGTTTTTCTTATTAGGAGATGATTTCTTAAACTTACAGGGGTGTTGATGGGGGAAGGGATATGGGACTTGATATACCGCCTTTCTGAGGTTTTTGCAACTACATTCAAAGCGGTTTTACATATATTCAGGTACTTATTTTGTACCAGGGGCAATTGAGGGGTAAGTGACTTGTCCAGAGTCACAAGGAGCTGCAGTGGGAATTGAACTCAGTTCCCCAGGATCAAAGTCCACTGCACTAACCACTAGACAATTTTAATCATAGTGTTTTTAGTTTGTCTTTGTCTTTGTATGTTTCTTTATTGAATTATATATGTGTCGTTTCTTTCTTTACAACATCCGTAAAATCCGCCCCTTTCTTTCCGAGCACTCTACCAAAACCCTCATCCACACCCTTGTCACCTCTCGTTTAGACTACTGCAATCTGCTTCTTGCTGGCCTCCCACTTAGTCACCTCTCCCCTCTCCAGTTGGTTCAAAACTCTGCTGCCCATCTCATCTTCCGCCAGGGTCGCTTTACTCATACTACCCCTCTCCTCAAGACCTTTCACTGGCTCCCTATCCGTTTTCGCATCCTGTTCAAACTTCTTCTACTAACCTATAAATGTACTCACTCTGCTTCTCCCCAGTATCTCTCCACACTCGTCCTTCCCTACACCCCTTCCTGTGCACTCCGCTCCATGGATAAATCCTTCTTATCTGTTCCCTTCTCCACTACTGCCAACTCCAGACTTCGCACCTTCTGTCTCGCTGCACCCTAGGCCTGGAATAAACTTCCTGAGCCCCTACGTCTTGCCCCATCCTTGGCCACCTTTAAATCTAGACTGAAAGCCCACCTCTTTAACATTGCTTTTGATTCGTAACCACTTGTAACCACTCGCCTCCACCTACCCTCCTCTCCTCTTGCCTCTACACATTAATTGATTTGATTTGCTTACTTTATTTTTTGTCTATTAGATTGTAAGCTGTTTGAGCAGGGACTGTCTTTCTTCTATGTTTGTGCAGCGCTGCGTATGCCTTGTAGCGCTATAGAAATGCTAAATAGTAGTAGTAGTAGTATATTCTTTGTAACCTGCTTAGTGGTAAGCGGGGTAAAAGTTGTTCAAATAAATAAATTAAAAACTTAACCCAGTTCCAGTGAAGACATTTTAGGCCAGGCCTGGATTTCTAAGAACCCCATCCTGATGCATTATAGGACCTGCAGCATTTATCTCAATGGGTAGAATCAGGAGCTAAAAACACTGCACTGGGGCAGTAAATTCAAAACTACTGAAACAGGGTAAATTGGCAGCTATGTATAGGTTGTTAACTAGCTCCAGGTTTACCCAAGAGGGTTAATCCATTCCTGAGCTTATCCCACTGCCTGCTGGAACTTGTTTATTTATTTCAAACAATTATATTCTGCTTTAGATCTAAAGTGAATTACAGTAAAAAGATACATAACAGCACAAAACGGTAATCAGCAATACAACATATTTTTTTCATTCTTATATCCCACAATTATCCAAAAGCAAGTTTTGGTTCAATGTAGCTTACAATTAATAGGAGAAGTTATAGTGTTGTATTACAGTTACATGTCATGGAGCATTATGATAATAGTTACGTGTGATTATATATATAATAATTACACTGTGCTCAAATAGAAAGAATGATACTGCAGAGTGGTTGAAGCAGGACTGGATTAACTTTTTACATAAATCTGGAGTGAGTGGACGCCCCTAATTATATATCATTAGAGATTAGAGATGGTCTTCCCGCACCTCTTGAGAGAGATTTTTTTCTTTCCTGTGCTCAGCAGTTTCACTCTGAGTTTCTGGGTTCTGGCTGTACAGTTTTTCATGCTTGTTAAGCAGTGAATTACAACAGCAGTTTCCTGTCCTGTGCTGCTCTGCCACACACCACCTCTTCCTCTTAGAAGCAAGACCTGGTATTTACAGAAACAGAAACGTTCATATTATAGAAAGAAAAAACAACAATTTTCTGTGAAGGAAATATTAGAGGCTACACGTAATCCTTTCTTTATATATGGTGGATTTAGGAAACTTTTTGGCATAACAGTTTGTTCCAAAAGTAGAGCATAAGAGGAGAAACAATTACATAGTATTAATTACAGTCAAATAAAATTCTAAACTATAGAAAGGCCAGTAAGGAAGACAATTTCCAGGTTCTGGTGCTGCTCAGAGTTCAGTTCTAGGGGCAGAAGCTTCTGTGTAGAGATCTGTCTCTTTGCCCTCTAGGAGGTGTTTTGGGGTTCAAGGGCCTGTGTAATATTTGCAGGGTTCTTGCGGTGTGAGTCTCGGTAGTATTATGTTATGTTATGATATGATATGTTAGCTACAAAAGTGCTGACTGTGTATTTTGGCAAGATTTTATGTTGTATCAGAGGGCCTAGTAGTGCAGGGAATTTCTGTGATTATCACTGAAGTAACACCCAAATTTTAATGGTGAGTGGGTAGAGTGGAGGTCTTACTTCTGCTCTGTAGTTTCTGTTCATGCAGAGTGTTTGCAGAATTGGAACTGCGGGATTCTCATTCAGATTCTTTTCCTCTTCATATTGTCTCTCTTGTTCAGTTGTCTTCCTTTGCCTGTGTTTCTCTTGTGCCCTCTGGTCTGCCTCTTTGTGCTCTAGTACGTAAACAGGATCCCCAATCACTGAAAAGATGTTGACATGCAATCACTGCTGAACAAACATTCTGAGCTCTTGCAACTGTGCAGTAGCTTTCCGCACAAAGAAAGCAATAGAACTAATAAAGGGCTCCTTTTATGAAGCTGCGCTAGCATTTTTAGTCCACACTAAAAATAAGCGTGCGCTAGGTGGTAGACACCCATGGATTCCTATGGGCATCTCTAGCGTTTAGCACATGCTAAACACATGATGAACTCAAGATCAGTTACATTTACATACGTAAGTACATAATTACTGCCATTCTGGGACAGGACGAAAGTCCATCAAGCCCAGCATCCTGTTTCCAACAGTGGCAAGATCCCAAAACAGTACAATACATTTTATACTGCTTATCCTAGAAATAAGCCGTGGATTTTCCCCCAAGTCCATTTTAATAATGGCCTATGGACTTTTTTTTAGGAAACCATTCAAACCTTTTTTAAACCCTGCTAAGCTAACTGCTTTTGCTACATTCTTTGGCAACAAATTCAAGAGTTTAATTACACATTGAGTGAAGAAATATTTTATCTGATTTGTTTTAAATTTACTACTTTGTTACTTCATTGTACAGTACCTATATACCTGCCCAAGAAACCGTAGAAGTTAGGCTTGTAGCTGGTTCTACAATCCTGATGTGTGCAGGCAAAAAACTGCAGTACACATGAGAGAGTCCTGTCCACTGCTGCTTGTTCCTACAGGACCAGCTGGACCTCCATGCAAGAAGTTCCTTTTCAATCCTCCCTCCTCTACTGCATCATGCAAATGAGGCCGGCAGTGAGTCTCCTCATCTCCACAAGTCACCTCCCTGTACCTGTGTGCAATGACTTTAATGGTCTGATATAACATCAAAGACAATTTCAAGTTTAACAGAGTCTAAGTGAATGGGTTTGAAAATCATCTAGACTGGTTTAAATGTTGCCTAGCATTTTGAGAGCCAATAACACAACACAAGAGAAATATGATTGCATAGCCTCCA
Organism: Microcaecilia unicolor; assembly: GCF_901765095.1. NCBI lineage: Eukaryota > Metazoa > Chordata > Amphibia > Gymnophiona > Siphonopidae > Microcaecilia > Microcaecilia unicolor. The sequence goes on from NC_044044.1 coordinate 35,144,878, forward strand.
ATCAGAAGGTGGGTTGCAACATTCTGAGTAAATTGTAGAGCCTTTAATAAGGAGAAAAAGTAATCCTGAATACACAAAACTGGGCAGGGATCTCTAGCAGACCTTGTGCAATCGCACCTGTCAATAGGAGGGTGTATTGGTGTTGCAGGGCTTGCTGCAGTGTTTGCATTACCTCTTTTGTAGATAGGGTTGTTACTGTTTGGCTTGTCAGTGTTAATGCTTGTTTGGTGGGGCAGGTTTAAAAAAAATATATATATATATATATTATATTCATTGGGATTTATTAACAGCCTTTATGAAGAGATTCACCCAAGGCAGTGTACAGCAGTACAGTTTAACATAAACCTTACAATTTTAACAACATAACAATAGTAAAATAACCAGGAATAAACATAAACACAGTAAATTGAAACCTAATAATAGAACTATTGTGAAACAGTAACAAAAATATACACATTTAACAGTATTGGAATTGAAATACCAGAGAGATAATACAATGTAAGCATAATACTAATGATACACCTAATAAGCAGCATTAGAACATTCAACTAACTTAGATATGATGCTAAAGATTTTCGACAATATGGCTTACCATATAGCTGAGGGACCAAGATGCATGGTACAGAGTCAGTTGGGATCATTTAATGGTTAGCTACATTTAAGGCAAGTTCATTGTATAGTTAAGCAAGAGGTAAGGAACTGATCTAAGTTACAGTGTTTGTAGCAAGCTAGTCCAGGTGCAGAACGAATGTATAATCAGTCACCCTATGTATTAAAGGCTTGGGAGAAGAGCCAGGCTTTCACCTGCTTCCTGAAGTAGAGGTAGTCTTTAGTTATTATACGTAGCCCCTCTGGGAGTAAATTCCAGAGCGTGGGGGCTACTCCTGAGAAGGCTCGCTGGCGGGTATCACGTCATACAATTTGTTTTGATGGAGGGTACAGATAGTGATGATCCTTGAGAGGATCTTAGAGGTCCTTAAAGGTGTGTATAGGGTTAACATTCTTTAAGTACTCTGGACCATTTTGTCTGAGGGCCTTGAAAATCAAACATAGAGTTTTATATATATATATATGTTTTGAGTGTATTTTTGGGGGGTTTTGTGTTATTTCATAGAGTGGCTAATAGTGAAGGAAGTTTGTGTCCCATATCCTCTTTTGCATAGAGACAGTGGCGTACCAAGGGGGGGGGGCGGTCCGCCCCGGGTGCACGCTGCTGGGGGGGGGGTGCCGTGTGGCTGTTGGCAACGCTCGTTCCCTGCTCCCTCTGCCCCGGAACGCGTTACTTCCTGTTCCGGGGCAGAGGGAGCAGGAAACGAGCGAAGCCGACAGGCACGCGGCACCCCCCCCCAGCAGGTAAAGATGCACCCGGGGGGGGTGTCGTTTTGCCGGGGGGAGGTGTCCGTCATTTTGCCGCTGGGGGGGGAGGTGCCGCGCGTCTGTTGGCAATGCTCGTTTCCTGCTCCCTCTGCCCCAGAACAGGAAGTAACCCGTTCCGGGGCAGAGGGAGCAGGGAACGAGCTTTGCCAAAAGCCACACGGCACCCCCCCAGCAGGTAAAGATGCACCCGGGGGGGGGGGTGTCCGTCGTTTCGCCGTGGGGGGCGCATCAGCGATCCGCCCCGGGTGTCAGCTACCCTAGGAACGCCACTGCATAGAGACTTAGGGTTGCCAAATGGCTTCAGATTTGCCCTATAGTTTGGTTCATTCTAGGTCTTACCCCATTGCGTGCAGAGACTTTCCTAAGAAAAGCAAGAGTAAAAGCCTCTGCATGCAACGGGGTAAATTCAGGACAGGATCAACCCTGTCTGGGAATCTGGAGCCATTCCGGGAGGAGACATTTTGACCTCATTTCTGTCATCCTCATCCTGTTGCATTATAGCGGAACAAAAAAAATTTTTTTTACGTGTGCTACTGGGCAAAAACCATTTGTCCTATACTAAATTCAGTGTGCATATTCCAAATCCGAAGTCAGAATTGTTGTAACATGTCAGGAAATTTTGTTATGCATAAGTTTGCCAAAATGAATTAAGAACTTGGAAAGCATTGAATAATTTTTTACAGAACAAGTTCTACTCCAACAATTACCTGATCAACATCAAAGTTTTCGTAGTAAACAGTATATGAAAATGTAATGGAATAACAAAATTTCAAAAAAGTCTCGTATTCCAGTTTAAAAGTCTTACTTCAGCAAGGCCCAGTACTGTTAAAAGTGCTTCAGGCATCTACTTTTACGTTTGTGACCGGTCATATAGTCCCCCATCGTGTTGGGATTCCAGCGGCCTTGATATCTGTTCTCCATTGTAGAAATGTCTTTATGGAACCTCTCTCCATGTTCGTCACTTACGTGTCCCAAATTGGGTGGGAAAAAGTCAAGATGGGAATGTAAGAAATGCATTTTCAATGACATTCGGCAGCCAAGTTGTTCATATGCTTTAACCATGTTGTCTACTAGTTCAGTATAGTTTTCAGCTCATCTGTTCCCAAGGAAGTTCTGCACTACTAGCACAAATGCATCCCAAGCTGCAAGTTCCACAGGGTTGAGTTTTGTTCTGAATGTGTCATCATGCATTAGTTTGTTGATTTCGGGGCCAATAAAAGTTCCAGCCTTTATTTTAGCCTCAGTTTTCAGTATGCTAAACATCTCCTTCAAATACTGGAAACCATTTCCATCACGATCAAGTGCAATTACAACATTTTTTATTAAACCGAGTTTAATGTAAAGTGGTGGAAAATAAACTTGAAGTGGATTGACCAGTGATTTGTGTTGTACATTGTACGGGCCAACTGTGTGCTGGACTCTGAGAGGCCACTGTCTCATTTTGTAATGATTTTTGTCATCACGACTGTTCCATAGGCACAAGAAACACATATGCTTCATGTACCCTAACTGTAGGCCAAGCAGCAGTGCTACCACTTTCAGGTCAGCACAAATATTCCATTTATGTTCAGAGTATTTGATCATTTTCAAAATTAACTCCATAGAAGCATGGGTCTCTTTCATTCCAACCCCATGAGCCAATGGAGCAGATGGTTTTTCGTTACAATTGTGCAACAAGACAGCTTTCAAACTCATTTTGCTAGAGTCTATGAATAGCCTCCATTCATCGGGAACATGTGTACCGTCTAACTCCATCTTAAGACCATTTACATCAGTACAGAAACAGACATCGCTTTCCATTGCATAGTATGCAGTTAACTTGGTGTGTCATAAGTACATAAGTATTGCCATACTGGGAAAGACCAAAGGTCCATCGAGCCCAGCATCCTGTTTCCAACAGTGGCCAATCCAGGTCACAAATACCCGGCAAGATCCCAAAAATGTACAAAACATTTTATACTGCTTATCCCAGAACAGTGGATTTTCCCCAAGTCCATTTAATAACGGTCTAAGGACTTTTCCTTTAGGAAGCCGTCCAAACCTTTTAAAAAATCTGCTAAGCTAATCGCCTTTACCACATTCTCTGGCAACAAATTTGAGTTTAATTACATATTGAGTGAAGAAAAATTTTCTACGATTCGTTTTAAATTTACTACATTGTAGCTTCATCGCATGCCCCCTAGTCCTAGTATTTTTGGAAAGCGTGAACAGATGCTTCACATCTACCCGTTCAACTCCACTCATTATTTTATAGACCTTTATCATATCTCCCCTCAGCCGTCTTTTCTCCAAGCTGAAGAGCCCTAGTCGCTTTAGCCTTTCCTCATAGGGAAGTCGTCCCATCCCCTTTATCATTTTCGTCGCCCTTCTCTGCACCTTTTCTAATTCCACTATATCTTTTTTTGAGATGTGGCGACCAGAATTGAACACAATATTCAAGGTGCTGTCACACCATGGAGCGATACAAAGGCTTTATAACATCCTCATTTTTGTTTTCCATTCCTTTCCTAATAATACCTAACATTCTATTTGCTTTCTTAGCCACAGCAGCACACTGAGCAGAAGGTTTCAATTTATCATCAATGACGACACCTAGATCCCTTTCTTGGTCCGTGACTCCTAACGTGGAACCTTGCATGACATAGCTATAATTCGGGTTCCTCTTTCCCACATGCATCACTTTGCACTTGCTCACATTAAACGTCATCTGCCATTTAGACACCCAGTCTCCCAGTCTCGTAAGGTCCTCTTGTAATTTTTCACAATCCTCCCACGATTTAACGAGTTTGAATAACTTTGTATCATCAGCAAATTTAATTACCAGTGACGAAAGTGTGAAGTTGTGGTGCTTCGTTGTAGCAAATTCCATTCCCGAAGTCTAGAAGCTAGCAGTTTTGACTTTTCTTTAGATAATGACAGATCTCTTACCAGATCATCTAAATCTGATTGGCTCAGCAAGTGCGGCTGACCCCCCAGTTGTTCTGGATCAGGAAATACATCATGCCAATCAACATCTTCTTCATCAGGATCAGAAGCATCAGTTTCAATTGCCGTTCCTGCTGCGGGAGGGGCAGGCACTGGATTCACTACGTTGCGTGGTACTGGTTTAAGAGCAGACTCACTACTACTACTACTATTACTACTATTTAGCATTTCTATAGCGCTACAAGGCGTACGCAGCGCTGCACAAACATAGAAAAAAGACAGTCCCTGCTCAAAGAGCTTACAATCTAATAGACAAAAAATAAATAAAGTAAGCAATTAATGTGAACGGGAAGGAAGAGAGAGGGTAGGTGGAGGCAAATGGTTACGAGTCAAAAGAGGTTAAAGAGGTGGACTTTTAGTCTAGATTTAAAGGTGGCCAAGGATGGGGCAAGACGTAGGGGCTCAGGAAGTTTATTCCAGGCGTAGGGTGCAGCGAGACAGAAGGCGCAAAGTCTGGAGTTGGCAGTAGTGGAGAAGGGAACAGATAAGAAGGATTTATCCATGGAGCGGAGTGCACGGGAAGGACAAGTGTGGAGAGATACTGGGGAGAAGCAGAGTGAGTACATTTATAGGTTAGTAGAAGAAGTTTGAACAGGATGCGAAAACGGATAGGGAGCCAGTGAAGCGACTTGAGGAGAGGGGTAGTATGAGTAAAGTGACCCTGGTGGAAGATGAGACGGGCAGCAGAGTTTTGAATCTTTCCTTTCCTTTTACCATTCAACCACTGCGTTAGCCCAGAGTAACACACAGTGCAACAAACATGAGGTGCCCAGCTTTTATCTTGATCTCTAATTTGACAAAGTAATACTTGTAAGCAAGGCACACTTGCTTTCTCAGATTCTTGCGCTGATCAGTGTATTTGCCACATATGTAGCAGAAGTTGTCCGGATCGTTAACACATTTGCATCTATCCATCTTGCCTTATATACTTACTGCTGACATCAGCCAATAGACCTGCCTGAGTGCGTCCGAACAGGTCTGGGCATGTCCGTTGGAATATTTCCAATATATACTGTAATGCATTAATATTATAAGTGAATAGGCTTTGCATGTATAACTTAAAATCTAGACGTGTCATGTCAGGCAAATTCGGAGTTCATAGTTGGAATGGGCGGGTTCCATTTAGTATAAATCACATGTTTTTCTCTCAGTAGCAAAATGACCTGCAGCACTGATTTCGATGGATACAATCATGGACTAAAAATACTAGGCTGCTTTGGGATTTACGTTTAAAAGCAGGACCAGCCTCCCTCCTGGAATGGCTAACTTGGCAGCTCTGGAACTCTAAATAGTAAGGGGAAGCATCCCAATTTTGTTCTACACCCATCCAGCATTTCCCCTCCCCTACGTGCTCATGTTTGGGAGATTACTGCTACTTTTACACCAGTTGAGGCAGGAATTCGTAGAGATAACAGCACAGGCTGCAGCAGGAAGGTTAGAAGGAGGGGAGGAGTCGGGGACAGGATCCTTATGATTTATCCCAAATTATTAGGCTTTTTGGAGTATCTGTTTGCAGATCAGGAGGTGCAGGATTTTCGTTGGGGTTAACTGAGTACCTTGAAAGCTCAGACTGGGATTAATCTTGGACTGAATCTACTGCACAAGATTTCTCATTACAGCCTGGATCCCATCAAGGTCTCCAAGTATCCGTGTTACATGTCGGAGAAGCAACAGAGGCCAGGGGAAAGGAATCGGGTCAGAAACGCTTTCCCACCCTGAGCAATGCTGAGAGAAGATGTGAATGGGTTAAAGAGGCAGTCGTGAGCCTCTTGCTCCACCTCTCTCCTTCTGCTGTAAGCTGCTGCACCCACTTCCTGAAACTAACTTCCAGATTTCGCAAGAGGGTGCCAAAAGATTCTTTGAACCGAATTCTGGAGAGGGTTTGGAGCCCTGAGGCTGATTCCTAAGGGCCTAAGTGAGAGCTGGCGGGGAATGGAAGAGTGAGCACCAGGGGGTCCCCAGGTAAGGACTGGGGACCATGACAGAGACGCTGGAAACATGCTTGGCTGTGCAATCGGTTGCCTTCTTCTGGTGAGTCCTTTCCAAACTTCTTTTCTCCCCTCTCTCTGTTCCTGCTTCCCATTTTACCACTTTACTGCCAATCATGAGTCGCCACAGTTTGAGACCCAGGAATTTTTCAACTACATTTTATGGGGTGAAATTTCAGCAAGGTAGAGGTAGCTCAAAGGAAGACCATCAAAATGGTGCATGGACTACTCTGTTGGGGGGAAAAATCGTGTTACAATACAAACGACATTGAAGCGACCTACTTCAGTTGTAGTGAGTTCATACTTGCACACTTCCTGCTTCGTGTTACACTTGCACCAGCCCCTTTGGAGTGTATTAAAATGTTTTATTTTATATTATTTTGATGTTTGTTTGTTTTTTTACTGTGTTGTTTCAATGTATACTGTGCTGACACTGGCATTTTCCTAAGTTTACATCCTGTTTTTTTAATTGTGCTCTGTGTATCATGTGTGACCGCCATGTTAGTCTACTTTAAAATAAGAAATAAAAGCAAAAAAGAAAATAGGATGCTATACTTTGACTAACTTTTGAAGGCCAGACCCTTTCTAACTTCAGAAAGTAGAGGAGTGTGGTAGCCGTGTTAGTCCACTCTTAAGGTTATCAATAGAAATCAAACAAAATAAAACATGGAAAAGAAACTAAGATGATACCTTTTTTATTGGACATAACTTAATACATTTCTTGATTAGCGACCTTCGAAAGCTAATCAAGAAATGTATTAAGTTATGTCCAATAAAAAAGGTATCATCTTATTTTCTTTTCCATGTTTTATTTTGTTTGATTTCTATTGATAACTTCAGAAAGAATGGTTTTGGCCTTTGAAAGCTAGTTAAAAAATGTATTAAGTTGGTTCCAAAGAAAGGTATAATTTTCTATTCTGTTTTATCATGCTCATATTGTCATTATAATAATAAATTGCCTTTGTCCAGTTACTCCTGCTGCAGGTTAGGAGAATTTTTGTTCAAAAAGGGCGTAAATAAATCTTAATAAACATTATTATTAAAATATTTACATCTAACCTATCATGCCACTTCTAGGCAAGTTACAATAGTACTTAAAAGTAGGAATAGTGTACATCTGTAAGACATTTAGCAATAAGCCCGTTTCCCTCCCCCCAGTGCACACCATTTCCTGCGCTGGAAAAATATTTCAATTTTTGTAGCGCTGGTTTGTACCCGGCAGTAATCAGGCAGGTGCCACGCACTGCCCACTTACTGCTGAGTTAGTGCGGCAGCAGGTGGAGTTGTGTGCCCCCCTCCACACCAAAATGGCCGCGACAAGAGCTTTGCTTGCCACACGGCCATTTCTTGAAAAAAAACAAAGACCTGCCTTTTACACGCTCTGGTAAAAGGGGCCTCAGCATGCATCAAAATCACGCCAACATCAGCACAAGCCCCCTTTTGCAGCAGCTGTGTAAAAGGACTCCTAATTTCTGTTTACAATTATATGTTGATATTTTAGTAACAAAATTGGAAAAAATATTTGCATTTTATTAAAGTGTGCAATATTATGACTATAAAGGAGTATATAAAGTGGTAAAAAGCAAAATACTAACAGTAAATGCACATCATTTATCCCAGAGGCCATTATATAAAATATGTGGTGTGATAGTGAATGATGCTCACGTTATTTAATGAGTGATATTGGAATGTGTCCTACTCAAACACCTGTTACCTATGAATATCCAGTATGGGAGCCAACTGGGAGTGCTAAACCCAATGGAAATTCTCTCTCGCTGCGCACGGTCAAGGAACTTGTTCAGTATTGGCTCCTATAATGTGCAGTGTTTATGTAAAAGTGACTCCAGCCCTCAAGCCACCACATGAAACAAGTCAAGGTAACACCTCTATGGGTTAACATTTTTTCAGGACTGCATTGATGATCTTTGTGACCCTTGGCAAGTCACTTAGGCTTCTTTTTAGCAAGCGGCAGTGCATGGGTTTGCTGCATGCCGAGGCTCCCTTTTACCACTGCCGGTAAAAGGCTTTTTTTTTTTTTTTAAAGGAAGGAAATGGACATGCGGTACACCATGTGACCATTTCCTGGGGGGGCCCTTACCGCCTCCTATTTAGAAGGTGGTAAGGGCTGCTGTGGTAGCCTGGTGGTCTGCCCTAATACCAGCGGGCACACCCCTGATGCTAGAAAATACAAAAGTTTTCTAGAATCAGAAATGGTACATGGTGGGGGTCAGAACTACCACCGACCTCCCAGCAGTAGAGCCGAATTGTCACCCGGCAAGCCCGCAGTAGGCTGCCACACGTTTGTGAAGGGTCCCTTAATCCTCCATTGCCTGAAATACAAAATAAGTACCTGCACATAATACCTAAACTGCTTTGATTTTAGCCACAGAAAGGTGGTCTATCAAATCCCATCCCCTTTTCCCTTATGGTCAGAAAACTAAGAGGAACCCTTACAACAATCCAGGAACAGAAGAGCTTTGAAGTTAGGTGATGACATATTTTGTCACCAACAAGACAGGTGTTAACAGAGATCTGGGTTTCCTATGGGATTATAAATAAAACGATTATACTGCTTTGTCATCTTCTGATCACCCGTCTGCCTCCCTGTATCTCACTTCTCCCCACCCTTACCTTTCCCTCAAGACTGTCATTGGAATGCTTTCTTGTTTCAGTTTACAAGGTTGTAAAAAAACATATCATCCTATTTTCCTTTTTTTAACATTTCTATTTATTACCTGAAGTGGACTAACATGGCAACCACCCTATTTTATCTAATGATATAGAAAAAGTAAGATGCACTCAGAGATGACAGACAGTCCCAGTGGAGGAGCGTGGAAATGAGGGTGTCCTAGTGGAGATGGATGGGGGAAGTGTGAAGATAGGAGGGTCCACAGTGATAGAGGCAGGCCTAGATTTTCTGTGGGGTCCAGTGGTTCTCCTTTCTTGAGGCTGGCTGATGGCGGAGGACAGAGGATTTGGTGGCTGGAACCTGGGGTCTGAAGATCAAGATTGCCCTATGCTGTCTGTTAAAATGTTTTATAGTGTATTGTGTTGGCATTATAATGTAGCATAATATGCCATACTTTGTATTGTTGTTTGAATACTTTTACTGCTGTAATTGTCTATTGTTTATGTTTGACTTATTCTTGAGTGAATTCCTTCAAAAAGGCAGTAAATAAATCCTAATAAATAAGTGTGGAAGAACATTGGCTGCTTTCTCTCATCTGCCAATGGTGACAGCCCCCACCCAGGCTATGGCCCCTGGATCTCCAGATGGCACACAGGTGGGCCAGGGCCATCCAACAGTAGCTGGTGGGGATCCCAAGCTCAGTCAGCTGAAGACTTCCTTCCCCCTGATGGTAATGAACACACTACTCTCTAGGATACCAGCATCTGCGCAGTCTCAGTTTTCAGCGCATGCCTGCTGCAGACTGCCAAGGTAGAAAGAAGCATTTTTTGGTGGTGGTTGGGGGGAGGGAGAACACTTGGTGCCCACCCACTTCTTGTCTAGGCCCACCTAAAATCTGTTGTCTGGCTAGTAGGAAACAGAAGGACAGTAACCCTTAAAGACATGCAAACCAAACAAACATAGGGAGGGTGACAGTGGAAAGAGCAGCAGACTAAAGCTGATTTGTTTGGTCATGGTCTGCTGCTCTTTCCATGTCACCCTCCCTGTGTTCTTTTGGTTGACACACAGTGTCTTCAGCATAACTTCCTCCTCTGTTCTTTCCCTGTCACATTCCCGAAGACAGTTGGAAAGGGAGGCTCCAGCCGCAGTGGGGGTTGGTTGCCTTCCTTTCTAAACAGAAATGTGTTTCAAACACAAGCAGCTTCCTCTCCTGGGGCTCAACTTAAGAGTTTCCTGTTTGAGGAAATGGATTTTACTGTGTCATATTTAATTTTGTAATTTATGAGCTATCATTTAATATGCTGTAAACTATTTTGGCAAACCTGTTAGAATACCCACAAATAATTATCCCTTCCCCGCCTCATTATGTGTTTAAGGGATTCCTGGTGGTGGAGAGTCTGATGAAAGAATTAATACGTTTAGGAGTCTCTGCAGTGATGGTTTGTGCTAAAAGAAAGTTTTGTCTGCTTCTTTGGAATCTATTTTCAGATTATTTCTCTTTAATTTCCCTTAGTTTAAATGGCTGCTTGAGTTCAGACTATGCCTAGATGCTTCCTTTGCCACTTGGTTGGATTTGAGCTGTTTATCTGGGAGGGAGTTGTCAGGAACTCTCCCCACTTCCTGCCTGTTCTCTTGCCTAATACCCTGATTGCCTTTTTGCCAACCTCTTTACGGGAAATTCCCTCCTCTTCCCCTAAGGCAGAGTTACTGCTAAAGATTTTAACTCCTTGCATTCTAAAACAGGAGAGACAAGTGCTAGCCTAGAAAACATTAGAAGTGCTCTTGGGTCAAATTTTAACAGCTCTTCCTATGCCATGTCACCATATGAGAGACAATACCAGCCTGAAGTGCCCCTGGAGAGAGTTTAACAGCGTTTTCCCCTCATATGAGAAAGGGGCCAGACTGGAAGAGATAGTAGCCACTGGTATCATATATGAGAGATGGCAACCAGTCTGGGAGAGACTGGTAGTACTTGGGGAGAATGTAGAGACCCGGGGTGGCCCCCCTCCTGTTTCATCCTGTTTTGTGCTCCACATGATTCATTGGGTTTCCCAGGTTACTAGTCTGTACAATTCAGGCTGAATGAACTGATCCAGTCTGAAGTTGTTATCAGATGCTTTGCTATTCTGTTCACAATACACAGTGATGCAGACACCTCAGCTCTTGTCAGCGTAAGGTTTATGCTTATTAACATGTTTGATATAGAAGGTCAAATGGTTTACAAAGAAAAGAAACCTCTGGAGGAAAGGAATGCCAGATGTTAGATGGGAAAGAAAGCAATCCACCAAGGTTGCAGTCAATCGCTTATAATCAATTTCTTCAATCCCGCCTGCCAGGGTCTCAGGTCTCCAGCATCAGTCCTCATGGGATACGATAGGAAAGGCCAGTGAGAAGACCTGAGTCTTGTTCAGTTTTGGAGGCCGTACCTTGCTAAGGATGTAAAAAGAATTGAAGCGGTGCAAAGAAAAGCTACAAGAATGGTATGGGATTTGCGTTACAAGACGTATGAGGAGAGACTTGCGGACCTGAACATGTCTACCCTGGAGGAAAGGAGAAACGGGTGATATGATACAGACGTTCAAATATTTGAAAGGTATTAATCCGCAAACAAATCTTTTCCGGAGATGGGAAGGCGGTAGAACGAGAGGACATGAAATGAGATTGAAGGGGAGCAGACTCAAGAAAAATGACAGGCAGTATTTTTTCACGGAGAGAGTGGTGGATGCTTGGAATGCCCTCCCGCGGGAGGTGGTGGAGAAGAAAACGGTAACGGAATTCAAACATGCGTGGGATAAGCATAAAGGAATCCTGTGCAGAAGGAATGGATCCTCAGAAGCTTAGCCGAAATTGGGTGGTAGAGCCGGTGGGGGGAAGAGGGGTTGGTGGTGGGGAGGCGAAGATAGTGCTGGTCAGACTTATACAGTCTGTGCCAGATCCGGTGGTGGGAGGCAGGACTGGTGGTTGGGAGGCGGGGAATAGTGCTGGGCAGACTTATTCGATCTGTGCCCTGAGCCGGGGAACAGTGCTGGGCAGACTTATACGGTCTGTGCCAGAGCCGGTGGTGGGAGGCGGGGTGGTGGTTGGGAGGAGGGGATAGTGCTGGGCAGACGTATACGGTCTGTGCCCTGAAAAAGACAGGTACAAATCAAGGTAAGGTATACACATGAGTTTATCTTGTTGGGCAGACTGGATGGAACGTGCGGGTCTTTTTCTGCCGTCATCTACTATGTTTCTATGTTACTATGTTAGGGAAGGAAAGTTCAGATCTTAGGGAAAGGGGAAGAGGCCATTCCAGAGTTTAAGACTTATGAAAAAGAAGGCAGAGTGAGGTGTGGATTCACAGTGTTGCAAGTTTGATGCGGGAAGAATATTCAAAGATAGCCGGTTAAGTTTACACCAGTCAAAAATATTCCAGTTATTATGCAGCTCAATGTGGCCACTTAGAATAGCTGTCTCTGCACTGATATGTGGGGATCTATCGTGTGATATAGCTGGTTATCTCCTAGCTGCTAACGTGAAATATTCAGAGGGGGCCCCAAAGCTGGTCTCCAGCCTTACGCCTTCTTCAGCTTCAGGCAGGTATGGGGGCCCGGGGGCCCAGGGCAATTGCCCTGTTTGCAAACCCCTAACTCCGGACCTGTGTAGAGCATTTCCATTCTGAACACCAGGCAGGCATTCAGATCATACACTACATGCTCTATTTTAGGAACTGTATTTAAATTCTGCTGTTAGTGAAATTCTGGATATCAATGCTGACTATCCAGATATTTTGCATAAAACGGTGATATTCAGCACTGTTATCAGAAGAAGCATTTGCACAGTTATCCAGTTACAGTGCGGAATACTGCCACTCTCTGGATATACCCTGGCTGTATCCCAGGGGTGTAGCCAGACTTTGAGGTGGGGGGCACATTTTGGTCCACCGCCTCCCTCCGCCGCCCTGTCACTCCCCACCCACTGCCGCCACTATACATATCCTGGCTGGCGGGGATCCCCAACCCACGCCAGGTGAAGCCTTCATCCAGCGCTGGTCTCCGGCACTTCCACATTGCCTGCCTTTCTCTCGCTTCCCCTCACATCCGGCACACTTGTTTTAATAAAACTGAGCATGCATGCATGTAGTCTGCATGTAGTCTGGAGTCAGACTACAATTGCAGCAGCTTAAATGAAGTAAGTGTACATTTTATGCAAAATTTTTTATTTTCAACAAATCCCCCCCCCCCCCCCCCTTCCCAGCCTTCAGGACATAATTACTAACCAATGAAAATCCCAAAGAAATTACATATTTGCAAGTTGACAGAAGGCATCCTCTGGTATTTATCTGCTATATATCGAGTCAGTCATTATAAATGGTGTTGATTTTTTTTTTCTAATTGGGTTGTGTAAAACTTTGATGTATCTCTGAAGGTTGTGTTTATCTATTACACACTGTTATATTTTACAAAGAGTAAAGGAATTAGGATTCTTAGTAGCTGAAGATACATTAGTTTCCTCTCGCCCAATCTAAGTGTACCTGAGGCCAGAGGTATCTGCTTCTTACTCTTGGAATTGTAATTTTGAAAATATCCCTAATAAACAAGATTTAAATTTTAAAAAACATTTTGGAAGAAAGTATCACGAGTAGAAGGCTGCCTTCCCTGGAAATATCCTGGACATGTACTTGTAGGGTCGTTACCTTCACTCTGCTCCTCTTTCTTTGGTCTTCTATGTCAATCATGTTTTTACTAAATTCTGGCTATGTTTCCATGATTTAATCACTATCTCTTTCGTCCCAGGTCTTTATGAATATGCAACTCTTGCTGGCTTATGAGATCCCTGGGAACATCTCCTTGCCAGAAGCAATCCTAGTTCACGGATCACCACTGGGATATGGGAACTTCTCCAGAGATTCTGTGAGGAAAAGGAGGAATATTGTATGCAAATTAGATGAGCATGCAGAACGTAACCGACAATTCTGCTGCAAGAAATGTCAAAGAGGTAAAAAAATAAAATACTGAGAGTACCTCCTGCTAGGTTCAGAGGGTCTCTTCCATTTTCCATACTCCTAATCCCAAGGATTCCTCTCCCTGCTCACTGTAATTGTCAATGACTCCTCCAGTCTGGGGAAAGTGCCTCCTGCTAGGTCCAGAGGGTCTCTTCCATTTTCCGTACTCCTAATCCCAAGGATTCCTCTCCCTGCTCACTGTAATTGTCAATGACTCCTCCAGTCTGGGGAAAGTGCCTCCTGCTAGGTCCAGAGGGTCTCTTCCATTTTCCGTACTCCTAATCCCAAGGATTCCTCTCCTGCTCAATGTCAATGACTCCTCCAGTCTGGGGAAAGTGCCTCCTGCTGGTCTCAGAGAGATACTTCCATTTTCTGCACTCCCAGTCCTGGGACTCATCTTCCCCTGCACTCTCAGTGACAACCTTCAGCCTGGTGAGAGTGCCTCCTGCTGGTACCACAGAATCACTTTCATTCTTTGCACTCCTAGTCCTGGGAACTTCTGTCTCCCTGTGTTGTCAGACTCCCTCCTCTACGTCCTTTATCTTCTGTTTGTAGCATGTTCTCTTTATTAAATGATTGATTGATATGGATAATTTAATTTTTTTTTTAGGTTTCTATAAGTCTTCAGATTGTAAAGGACCTGGGTTGATGACTGAGTGTAAGCCATGTTCAAATAGGACCTACATAGATATGGAGAATTATATTTCCAGATGCCGGAAGTGTTCTACGTGCCAAGAAGGTATTGACCATACTGAATGTTCCACCAGAAATAAAACTTTACATTTTAGTTCAGAGGAGCTCTTTTGGACATGGATAAAGTTGCAGTCTGTTCTCTTGGGACACTTTTGCAATAAGTAGCAGAGGGTTCAGCTAGTTAATTCCTATTTGCGCTACCCACCCAAATTTTGGCCACTTTTTAGGTACAAAAGTGTATGAAGCAGGTAAAAATAGGCTGTAAAATTTAAGAACTTGGCCCTGGTCATTTTGCAAAGGGGCTGATTTAGGCAACCGTCTCCTGAAACTAGACATCATAATGTTTGAAAATTGCACCCAGTTACTAGACAGAAATTTAGATGCTTAAAAAATGGGTAGACTGAGGCGTTTGTGATGTTGGTGGGGACATTCTGCCTCATAAATTTACATAGTTAAATTATTGTTGCCTATAACTTGCCAAATTTCACAAGCCAGATCAGGTATTGTGTATTCTATTTGTTATGGATTGATTGATTGGGATTTTATGAAGAGATTCTCAAGGCGGTGTACAGCAAGTACAGATTGATATAAAACTTATAATTTTGTTAACATTATAACAATGGTAAAATGATGAAATATAAATACAATAAATGAGGTAAACTTGGAGATGGCAAACTGAATCCTAGAAAAGGACTAACATGATATGGTATCAGAAATATAAGCATTAAACAGCACAGAACAAGCATATAACAGAAATATGATACAATGCTAGCATGATATCAATGAAACACCTAATAAGCACACATTAAATGTTCAAATAACACACTGCCCAATATTCAAAAGTTTTTAACCAGCTAGGAACGGCACCTGGCTGGTTAAATACCCTCAAGCCGCCTATCTCCTGTTGAATATCCTGGTCAGTGGCTACCCCGGTCACTGGCTGTGTCACGTGACATAGCCGGTTACTCCTGATTTTCAGCAGCTGACCTGTTAAGTTTAGTGGCCAGATAGACACACGTTAATAGCGGGTAAATCTTTGGCTGCTAGAATCTCGCCAGTCAGCTGATAAATATTGGCTTAACTGGCTGTGTTTGCGGTGCAAAAAAAAAAAACCCCGGAAAATCAATGCTGATGGCTGGATGCGGCCCCAGAATTGAATTTCTGGATTCATCAGCGACAGCAGGCATTAGCCACTCTAACTACCGCTATGAGGGCCATAGATATGATGCAATGGCAGCATAATACCAATGAAACATCTAATAAGCATGCATTAGAACATTCATATAGAACAGTGCTGGGCAGACTTGTATGGTCTGTGCCCTGAGAATGGCAAGAACAAATCAAACTTGGGTATAAAGTATCACATACCATGTAAATGAGTTTATCTTGTTGGACTGTTCAGGTCTTTATCTGCCATCATTTACTATGTTACTATCAGGCTTATTTTTGAAAGTGATCGCCGGCGATCTTCCGACATAAATCGGGAGATGGCCGGCCATCTCTCAAAAGCGGCGAAATCGGTATAATTGAAAGCTGCTTTTTTGACACCATTGGCGCTTTCCCGTCACCGAGCTGGGGTTCAAGGGGGCATGTCAGCAGCATAGCAAAGGCGGGACATAGGCTGGCATGGGCCTGGCTACCAGATCACGGATAATTGAAAAAGAACGCGGCGTTAATCAGTATTTCACCAGGTTTACTTGGTCCTTTTATTTTCACGACCAAGTCTCAAAAAGGTGCCCCAACTCACCAGATGACCACTGGAGGGAATGGGGGATCACCTCCCCTTACTCCCCCAGTGGTCACCAACCCCCTCCCACACTACAAAAATAAAATAAAAACCTTTTTTTGCCAGCCTGTATGCCAGCCTCAAATGTCATACCCAGCTCCCTGACAGCAGTATGCAAGTCCCTGGAGCAGTTTTTAATGGGTGCAGTGCACTTCAGGCAGGCAGACCCAGGTCCATCCCCCCCCCACCACTACCTGTTACACTTGTGGTGCTAAGTGTTGAGCCCTCCAAACCCCCCCCCCCAAAACCCACTGTATCTACATGTAGGTGCCCCCCTTCACCCATATGGGCTATCGTAATGGTGTAGAGTTGTGGGGAGTGGATTTGGGGGGCTCAGCACCCAAGGTAAGGGAGCTATGCACCTGGGAGCTATTTGTGTATTTTAAAAAAAATTTTAAATGTGCCCCCTAGGGTGCCCAGTTGGTGTCCTGGCATGTGAGGGGGACCAGTGCACTACAAATGCTGGCTCCTTCCATGACCAAATGCCTTGGATTTCGCCGGGTTTGAGATGGCCGGCATTTTTTTCCATTATCGCTGAAAAACAAAACCGGCGATCTCAAACCCAGCGAACTCTGGCATTTGGCTGGGCCAAACCGTATTATCGAAAGAAAAGATGGTCGGCCATCTTTTTTGATAATACGGTTATGGCCAGCTGTTGCGTCGCCGCCAAAATAGATCGCTGGCGCTGTTCGATTATGCCCCTGTATGTTACTCTTTGAAGTTCTGCATGGAATGTTGCTACTAATTGGAATTCCAGAATCTAGTAACTCTTTAGGATTCCAGAATCTTCAGAACTTTTAGTACAAGAACAGTGTTGGGCCGACTTCTACGGTCTACGCCCTGAGAATGGCAAGGACAAATCTACTATGTTACTATGTGATACTTGCAATGTAAGCACAATTCAAATGAAACACCTTAATAAGCATGTATTAGAAAATTAAAATAATGTAGATATGATAAATGGAACACCCTGCTACCACAGCTGTCATTTAGAAGAGGGACAGATTTCTTGGCATAGACACAAACTGTATTGTACTGAAGCGTAAGGTTTTAGCAGTGGTTTGCAAACTAGCTGTGCTACCTTGGCACCCAACTTGATGTGACTGACGTTTGGCTGCCGATTCCCCACTTAAGTGTTGCATAAGTTTGTGTCTGTGGCACACTAATGGTTGTGTGACTTTTCTTGACCCCTCACGAGTGGCTCCATTCATTCCATTATAGATTTGGGACATGTGGCGAAGTCTGACTGTATCTCCACTCAGGACACCATCTGTGGATGCCCAAAGAGTCAGTACCAAGTACAGGCTGGTAACACCTTCCAATGCAAGAACTGCTCAGAGTGTCAAAATGGTAGAGTCCTGACTGAATGTGAGTAAAAAGCTTGTATTCAGGGCTAAGCCAGGGCAGAAAACAGGGGAATGGAGCAGATCTATAATGTAATGTTCTGTCTTGCAGGTGTGGGTTATAACGACACACTCTGCAGCTGCTTCTTTGGCTTTTACTTCACCATGGAGGACAGATCTTGTCGCCCCTGTGAAAAGTGAGTATCCTCAACCACATCTGCACCCACCAGGAGCTTGCTGTGCTGCCCGTCCAGTAAAAATTCCACCCTTCCTCTTGCTGTGTCCCATCCTCAGTAATTCCCCCTTTCAGTCTCCCATCATAAGACCCCTTTAAATATTTATATCTGTCTCCAGATACTATATCTACAGCTGTGTAGACATACGTAAATATGATAGTAGTACAATACATATTATTATAGCACAATGCCCTCCTTAATTCTTTCCTCATTCAGTCTTCATTCCCCTAATTATTACCCCTTCCTTGTCCCACTATGCTCACTCTACTGTAACCCTCCTCTTCGGTTTTCTGCCACTGCAATGTCTCCCTCTTTTACAGGTGTCAGGACTCTGATTGTGAGAAGCATTGTGGCAGCCTTACTGGTAAGCATCTTCTGTTCTTGGGGGCCCCTTTGCCCTACCCCTTTTCTCTGGATTATTTTCTCTATGGCCTTGTCCCCACCCCCCTTCTTCTCAAAATACCCTTACGGATTTATATATTTAGTTAGATTCATTAACCACTTTTAACAAGAGATTTACCAAGGTGGAGTAAGACAGGTATAGCTTGACATAAATAACTTACATTGTAATAACAAAAGACTAATGTTATCCCTTTCTCCTTGAGCCCCCAGCTTTGGTCTGTCCTTAGGTCACAGCCCTCTGTTGCTTTCTATGATGGCACTCCTGGCCGTTGGATTTATCTTGATGCTGCTTGGCTTTGCCTGGCAGTATTGGAGGAGAAAGAAAAAGCATATGTACTGCCATGGTAAGAGATGCCCACCCCTAGCTGTCTGTTCGTCTGTCCAATTTAGATTGTTGAGCAGGGACTGTCTTTTCATGTTAATTTGTACAGCGCTGCGTAAGTCTAGTAGCGCTACAGAAATGTTTAATAGTAGTAGTAGTAGCCCCTTTATTTATCTTGCACCTAAGAGAGAGGGAGAAAAATGAGACAAAAGCAGGGAGGTATGATAAAGGTGTACAAAATCTTGAGTGGAGTAGAGCAGATAAACGTGAATCGATTGTTTACTCTTTCAAAAAGTACAAAGACGAGGAGACACTCCTTGAAGTTGTATAGTAATATTTTTAAAACAAATAGGAGGAAATATTTTTATATATATATATAACATATAGTTAACCCCTGGAATTCATTGACAGAGAATGTGGTAACAGCAGGTAGTATATCTGGGTTTAAAAAAAGGTTTGGACAAGTTCCTGGAGGAAAAGTCCATAGTCTGCTATTAAGCCATTACTTATCCCTGGGATGTTAGAATGGAATCTTGCCACTCTCTGAGATTCTGCCAGGTACTTGTGACCTGGATTGGCCACTGTGAGTAGCAGGATACTGGGCTAGATGGACCATTGGTCTGACCCAGTACGGCTATTCTTATATTCTTAAGAAACTGAAGGGTGCAGTTTTAAGATAGGAAAGTTCTAGGCGTGGTGCTGGGGGAAGGTGAGAGTGCACCCAATGAAGGGAGGAGATGGCATTTTTGAGGGTGAAGTGTACACCACAGGGAAGTGGGGAGGGAGAAGAGTGCAATGATGGGGGAGGTGACATGGGATTAGGTAGTGAGAGTACAGTGCTGGAGGGGAATGAAGGGGAGGTGACTTGGGACTAGGTAGGGAGTGAGAAAGGCCCAAGCTGGGGGAGGAGGGGAGTGAAATGGTGGTGACTGGGGACACTGCAGGACCAAGAGAGGAGTGAGAAAGGTGTAATGCTGGGGGAGGAGGGGGAGTGAAGGAGAGGTGGCATGGGGCTAGGTAGGGAGAGTGCAGTGGGCAGAGGTGATTGGGAGGAATGGTTGCAGTGCTGACCAGGGTGGGTAGAATGCAGTGGTGGTCTAGGGAAATGTGTTTCACTGAGGTTTGGAAGGATGCAGTGCTAGGGGTGAGAAGGTGAAGGAAGTAGAGAGAAAAGAGCAGCAACAGGTAGGGAAGCATTTAGAGATGGTATAGTATTGTGGAAAGGGGACAGAATGGCATGCTGAGAGGGGAAGAGGGTATTCTTGACCGCTGACTCTCTGCTTTCTCTGGCAGTGACAACTGTGAGCACTGATCACCCTTCTTCAGAACAGGTGAGAGGAAAAATATATCAGACACTTACAGTAGGTGAAAAGATCTTGGTATTTCACAACAGTCCTTATCCCCTGTCCAAGCTGTTCTCAGTCCACCTCTGTGTCTTGCGACCCCTTTCTCTGGTCTGTTCCTGGTGCACTTGCTCTCTCCTTCCAAGTCGCTGGTCTGTCCCTGGTGCATCCCTTGGTTTCACTGATTCAATATATAACAAAGCCTGTGGATCTCTCTACAGCTGGTTACTGCACAGTCCTCAACAACCTACCTCCCTGGTCATCCTGTTTCTCAGCTGGAATCTAATGAAATGGAGAAAGCAGCATCTGAATCTGAAAAACATCTGACTTCAGCACAGAACACAAAGTTACCAGACTGTATTAATGATGTTGTGAAAGCTCAAATCCCAGAAAGTAAGAATTTAAACAATTGAATTGCATGTGTGTGGGGGGGGGGGGGGGGGAGGGAGGGGACAAGATTATGGCCTCGCACTCTGCATCTGAGGTCACGAGTGTGGGGTGTATTTGTGGCATCATATTGAATGTGGGATGTTCTTTTGTAGCCTCAGACTGTGCATCAGAGGTCTTGCTGAATGTGGGTGGGTGGGGAGGGGGGTTGCAGCCTCACACTGCGTCAGAGGTCACACTATTTATTAATTTATTTGTATCCCACATTTTCCCACCTCTTTGCAGGCTCAATGTGGCTTACAATACATCATGAATAGTGAGAATGCATGAGAAAGTATACATTTAGCAATAACAGAAAGATTTTGGGTAACATAATGATAAAACTTGGTAGTGTTTTAGCAAGCAATCATAGTAAGAAATATATAAGAATTATATAGAAAATGTACATTTAGTAATAGCGAGAGAAAAAAACATGATAGTGGTTTGGCAGTTCTGGATCTGTGTACAGGAGTTCATATTTATTGATCATTGTTGTATGCCTTGTTGAAGAGATGGGTCTTCAGTAGACTTCGGAAGTTGGCTTGAATGTGGATACTCGGGCTTGAAGCCTAACTCTGAATCATATTGAGTGTAAAGGAATATCATTACATGGTTTTGTGTTATCTCCATAGAACCTTGGGTCCTATATGCTGTGGTGGACAATGTACCTCCCTCTCGGTGGAAAGAGTTTATGCGTCGGTTGGGCCTCAGTGACTATGACATTGAGAGAATTGAGATGCAGAATGACCGTCGTTACCGGGAAGCCCAGTATGAGATGCTACTGGCCTGGCGGGAGCGGACAAACCAAGCAGGGTCCACAGTGGAAGCAATTAGTCGAGTCCTGAGAGAAATGGAACTCAGTGGCTGCAGTGAAAAAATCCAAGAATCCCTGCAGAGAGAGCTTTAAATATTTATCCTCTGTCACTGTCTTTTCTCCTCCTTTTATTTTACTATCTACTCCCTCCCCTGCAGCCGCCTCATTTTCCCCAGTTCTTACCTCCCTTCCTCAGGAGTGTGCATGAGCTTCTGAGACCGGCTAGGTCCTGTCTTCAGCATCAGAGACAGGAAGAAAGACCTAAGGACAAAAGTTCGGGTACCTGCTCCACTTTAAGGCCTGTTGGAAGTATTTCAGACCTTGCACCTCAGGCTGAGGGAAAGTGGGTGTGCTGCGAGACAGGAAGCAGAGAAGTCAGTCCGGCCCTTGTGATAAAGCATCCCTGGTGGGTGAGGAAACCTTATATTGCCCTTCTTCCTGGTGGTCTTGCTTGGAGGTCTAGGAGCAGAGACTGCTGCTGACTGACTGACAGCTTCTTGTTGCTATTCAAGCTTTCCTACAAGTCTTAAAAGTTCTGTAAATATTCAGTTCAAAAATGTCCACCTCTCTCAGTGACCTGGGTTGGCCACTGTTGGAAACAGGATACTGTGCTGGATGGACTGACCCAGTATGGCTGTTCTTATGTATAGTGTTTGATTGTGGCTGTGCAGAGGGGTGAGAGTATAGATTTTAGGCAGAGATACCCAATCCCTGAGCTGAAAGTTTTGTCCTGTATGTAGAAAGTAGATTTTATACCAGGGAGGAGGTGTTCTCTAGGGATGTGCCATCATTTGAAAGAACATAGGAAAATGTTAATGATATATGTCATTTCCTAAATGGAATGACAGACAAAAATCTGGAATTCTTTTTTTTTTTTTTTGGCAATAGAATATACTAATCTTAGTATGCATATTTCTCCTACATTGTGTACACTAGGAATACCATTCATTAGTTTACATGTTGTTGGTTAATGCACCTTAAACATTAAGGACTCGCTAAACTGATTTTATGTATGCTAACTTCCAAATTATTGAGCATTTAATTACAATGATGAGAATATCTGAAACAAAATATTCTTAAAATGAAATGAGATAAACTTCAAAACCCACAAATGACATGAAAACAAAACATAGTGAAAACATTTTCCAACTCAGCTCAGGGGGAGGGCTTTATACCCAGGTGAGCATTAGTTTGTATAAAGCAGGATTCAGTTCCTTTTCTTGTAAATACACTAAACACAACTTCTGTTGGAGAAATAAAAAAAATTCTTAAGATTACAGCTCTCTTGTGCCTTGTAGCTCATCCTGCCTGCTTCCCACAGCTCCTCTTTCTACCACTGGGATAACGTGGGAGGCTTATGATCCTGTGACCTGAAGAACAGCAGTTTAAGATCCTTTAACAGGACATGGAGCTTGGGCAGAGAGGCTCAGTGTAGCAGGGCTTGGATAAGGGGAAGGTGTATCACAGAACTGGGATAGGGGGTGAACAGGGTAACAGCATTTGGGGAATAAGGGAGGGTGTATCAAAGAACTGGGGTGTAGAATGGAGGCAGCGTGAATAGGGTGTTTGGCCTTTAAAGTGTTGAATAATTTGCTTTCACCAATTCTTTCATTATCTTTATGTATCTCAACCAGTGAGAGCTTTGAGATCCTCCTGTGAGGGTAAAACACAGATCACACCACCTCCTGGAGGATGGTGCAATTAGGAACATGAACTCTCTAATATAATTAGCACTTTGGGATTTACAAAAAACAATGTAACGTTCCCTGACTTGTGGATCCAAGTCCATAGCCAAGGTTATGCTTCTAATTGGGTTTCCTTTTCTCCATCTATACCTCTTCCCTTGGTGCCCTGATCTCATCCCATGGTTTTCATTACCATCTTTACGCTGATGACTCTCAGATCTACATCTCCACCCCTGAAATCTCAACCTTAATTCAAGACAAAATCTCTGCCTGCTTGTCTGACATTGCTGCCTGGATGTCTCATCGCCATCTCAAATTAAACATGGCTAAAACTGAACTTCTCATTTTCCCCCCTAAACCCTCCTCCCCTCTTCCTCCATTCTCTATCTCTGTTAATGGCTCTCATATCCTCCCTGTCTCCTCGGCTCGTAACCTTGGAGTCATCTTCGACTCTTCTCTCTCCTCTGCTCGTATTCAACAAATTGCCAAAACTTGTCGCTTCTTTATCTTCAACATTAGCAAAATTCGCCCCTTCCTTTCTGAACACGCCACCAAAACCCTTATTCACACCCTTGTTACTTCTCACTTGGACTATTGCAATTTACTTCTCACTGGTCTTCCACTCAATCATCTTTCTCCTCTCCAATCTGTCCAGAATTCTGCAGCTCGACTTATTTTCTGCCAGAATCGTTATGCCCACACTAGCCCACTTACCAAGTCTCTTCACTGGCTCCCTGTCCGCTTCCGTATACAATTCAAACTTCTCTTACTGACCTTTAAATGCATCCACTCTATGATCCCTAGACACAACCGAAACCTTATCACTTGACTGACTAACCTCTTTGCCATTAGTGAACAAATACTATCACTACAATCCTTATGTCAAATATGGTCTCTCCAAAGTCGATGACCTAATGTATGTTATAATCCAATTATCACCCAGGAACCTTCATGCAATACCATAATGTATTCTTCTTTACCATGTATGTATGCACACGGTGTGTATATATATATACAGTGGGGGAAATAAGTATTTGATCCCTTGCTGATTTTGTAAGTTTGCCCACTGACAAAGACATGAGCAGCCCATAATTGAAGGGTAGGTTATTGGTAACAGTGAGAGATAGCACATCACAAATTTAATCCGGAAAATCACATTGTGGAAAGTATATGAATTTATTTGCATTCTGCAGAGGGAAATAAGTATTTGATCCCCCACCAACCAGTAAGAGATCTGGCCCCTACAGACCAGGTAGATGCTCCAAATCAACTCGTTACCTGCATGACAGACAGCTGTCGGCAATGGTCACCTGTATGAAAGACACCTGTCCACAGACTCAGTGAATCAGTCAGACTCTAACCTCTACAAAATGGCCAAGAGCAAGGAGCTGTCTAAGGATGTCAGGGACAAGATCATACACCTGCACAAGGCTGGAATGGGCTACAAAACTATCAGTAAGACGCTGGGCGAGAAGGAGACAACTGTTGGTGCCATAGTAAGAAAATGGAAGAAGTACAAAATGACTGTCATTCGACAAAGATCTGGGGCTCCACGCAAAATCTCACCTCGTGGGGTATCCTTGATCATGAGGAAGGTTAGAAATCAGCCTACAACTACAAGGGGGGAACTTGTCAATGATCTCAAGGCAGCTGGGACCACTGTCACCACGAAAACCATTGGTAACACATTACGACATAACGGATTGCAATCCTGCAGTGCCCGCAAGGTCCCCCTGCTCCGGAAGGCACATGTGATGGCCCGTCTGAAGTTTGCCAGTGAACACCTGGATGATGCCGAGAGTGATTGGGAGAAGGTGCTGTGGTCAGATGAGACAAAAATTGAGCTCTTTGGCATGAACTCAACTCGCCGTGTTTGGAGGAAGAGAAATGCTGCCTATGACCCAAAGAACACCGTCCCCACTGTCAAGCATGGAGGTGGAAATGTTATGTTTTGGGGGTGTTTCTCTGCTAAGGGCACAGGACTACTTCACCGCATCAATGGGAGAATGGATGGGGCCATGTACCGTACAATTCTGAGTGACAACCTCCTTCCCTCCGCCAGGGCCTTAAAAATGGGTCGTGGCTGGGTCTTCCAGCACGACAATGACCCAAAACATACAGCCAAGGCAACAAAGGAGTGGCTCAGGAAGAAGCACATTAGGGTCATGGAGTGGCCTAGCCAGTCACCAGACCTTAATCCCATTGAAAACTTATGGAGGGAGCTGAAGCTGTGAGTTGCCAAGCGACAGCCCAGAACTCTTAATGATTTAGAGATGATCTGCAAAGAGGAGTGGACCAAAATTCCTCCTGACATGTGTGCAAACCTCATCATCAACTACAGAAGACGTCTGACCGCTGTGCTTGCCAACAAGGGTTTTGCCACCAAGTATTAGGTCTTGTTTGCCAGAGGGATTAAATACTTATTTCCCTCTGCAGAATGCAAATAAATTCATATACTTTCCACAATGTGATTTTCCGGATTTAATTTGTGATGTGCTATCTCTCACTGTTACCAATAACCTACCCTTCAATTATGGGCTGCTCATGTCTTTGTCAGTGGGCAAACTTACAAAATCAGCAAGGGATCAAATACTTATTTCCCCCACTGTATATAGCATGAACTGTTCCACGTATGTGATGTTCCATCTAGGTTGCCATGTATGTATGCATCTTAACGCAACATCATTTATAATTTTGTTACCCGGAAATGGCAACCGCCACTACGGCAAATGTAAGCCACATTGAGCCTGCAAATTGGTGGGAAAATGTGGGATACAAATGCTACAAATAAATAAATAAAAATAAATGACCTTTCCTCTCTCATTTCTCCCTACATTCCTCCCCGTGAACTCCGCTCTCTGAGCAAGTCTCTCTTGTCATCCCCCTTCTCCTCCGCCACTAACTCCAGACTTCGTTCCTTTTATCTTGCTGCACCTTATGCCTGGAACCGTCTTCCCGAGCCCATACATCTAGCTCCATCTCTACCTGTTTTTAAATCTATGCTGAAGGCTCACCTTTTCAGTACTGTCTTTGGCTCCTAGCCGCTACTCATTGCCCTCCTCCTCCCCTGTTCCTCTTTACCCTGTAATTCCCTTGCCCTTAATGTCTTGTCTGTCTGTTTTACCTAGATTGTAAGCTCTTTGAGCAGGGACTGTCTCTCTATGTCAAATGTTCAGCGCTGCGTGCATCTGGCAGCGCTATATAAATGCTACTATTAGTAGTAGTTTCTGCCAGGTACTTGTGACCTGTATTGGCCACTGTTGGAAGCAGGATACTGGATTAGGTGGACCATTGGTCTGACCCAGAGCAGGAGAGCTCAGCTGTTCCTTCCTCCTGGGACATTGCTGTGCTGCAGGTGCAGGGCTGGCAGGCACACGATGAGGGGGTCCTCCTTGGGGAAGATGCAGATGCTGTGTAGATCTCTAGGGCACTGGCAGCTCAGATCTGGGAGAACATTTGTCACCAGATAACCTCTTGCTTCCCAAGAGGCTGCTTATATTCAGTTCTTGGAAGAAAGTGTGTGAACAACATTGCTATTTGTTCCAGATGTTTTGGGTTTCTGGGGTACTATCCTTGTTGTGTACACACAGCTTCTTGAGGCAATAAAGCCCAAAAGTTGCATCACTCCAGTAAGCCTTAAGCATCTTCCTCGCTGCTCAGTGGTCTTGACAATTCAATCTACAGGATGAGAGTTTCACCTTGCCAGGCTCTATATTGTAGAGCTATGTAGGGGTTTCACTGGTTTATTAGAAATTCCCTCTTTCAAGGTAATCAGATTGGAAAAATATTGTTCTACAATCTTTAAAGTAATTGTATCCAAACTATGGAATAATTTAGCGCTTAATTTGCAAACAATGAAGAAGGTGGACTTATAAAACGAATTGAAAACTAAGTTCCGATTCTATTTCGGAGTACTGCAGATCTTTGGTTAATCTGAGGGACTGAATGAGAGATTTATACATTTTATTTTGGAACATTATGTTAGGTATTTTATGTCATGTAAGTATTATGTATTTTCATTATGAATGTTTATTTATGAGCCGCCGAGTACATTAGGATCATGTGGGATATAAATAAATACATAAAGGTCACATCACTGGGGAATAAGGGGAGGGTGTATCAAAGAAGTGGGGTGTAGAGGGAGTGTGAAGAAGGTCACAGCACTGGGGAACAAGGAGAGGGTATATTGGGGAAAGCAGATTAAGCCAGCTGCGTCATCAGGAAAGCTTCCAGTGCCCTGCTCCGGGACAGAGAAAAGATCAGAGCATGGACAGTACAGTTGCTCCTGAGAATCTTTATTACATATGGCTCACACATTCAGTTTTCAAATATCTGAAGACGTGGAATACCGTTAAATGTTAAATATCCCAAATTCTAATCAAGATAAAAATTCAAGTGCAATTTCATAAAAAAACAGCAGCAAATACATGCAAAAAAAAAAAAAACCAAGATAAAATCTAAAGAGTCCCTGAGCTCTGTACTCCCTGGAAAGTTCCTTTTCCCGTATTTCTTGCCCACAACTCTCTCTAAAGATGTAACTAGGATCCCTTCAGGCCATATCCCAGCTTCCTTCTGTGCATTCCTTGGAGGTTTCTGTTTCCATGCAGACTTGGGAAATCTTTGCTTAACCCTTGACATGAACAGGGATCTGCTTCTTGGATACTGCTGGGTAACTGTGACCTGGACTGGATGCTGGACTTGCTGGACCTTTGGTCTGAAGTGGTTTGGCACATTTTACGTTCTAGCCTCCTGCCCTACTGTAGATTTCTGTAATCATAGATTCAGTGCATAAGTTGTCTGAAGCAGCATTAACTCTTTCACCGGGTCCTTGTTCGTTGATTCTCATCTGAAGGTAGCTCGATTGTCAGTGCAGAAGCCTTGAAACTTTCACATCACTGATGTGTGAAGAAAAAGGCTGTGAGTGAAAACTGAAATCTGATTAATGAGACAGAAACCAATTCCTTCACAGTGCTCACAGAATGTAAAAATGACAGACAGGGACAAAGGAGGGAGAGAGAATTGTGAGAAACGAGGCAAGAGATGGGAATGGGTGACAGAGAATGGGAGGCAGAAAAAAGTGAACCATCACCAAGAGATGACAGAAGAGAGACACATTCCTTGGCAGTTTCAGGGTCCAGAGCATAGGAGCCAACTTTTCTAAATTAGTGGGATACTAAACTCAACACATGAGAATTCTCTCTGGTCACAATAAAGGAATTTGGGGGTGTTCAAGCACCCACGGCAGCCCGAGATTGTACGTATGGTCTATAGGGGGTTTTTTTCCTAAGAAACCTTAACCCATTTCTGTGGTTTGGGCAGTAAAATCTACAGGTATAAACCATACCTGTGAACTGGGCAGAGGAAATATGTGAGAAATGAATCCCCCGTGTGTATCCCTCCTCCATCCCTGACCCAACACACACTTTTCCTGTAGCAAAATCCACCTCCCTGTGAAATTAAGCAGCCAGACTTAGTGCAAAAGGAGGAAGCCATTTACTGGGTGAAAAGCACTTGTAGAAAAGAAGCTTTTCTTGGGACATGGACAGAAGTGAACTTCCATCTGATTTCAAATGTGTGCTTGCTCAATAATAGGTGATCAGTACATGCAGGGATTTCACAACGAAACTGCGCATACGTCACCTCCCTGATCTTCCTGCATTCCCAGCACCACCTACTTGTGACATAGCCAAATTTATGCTCCTGTTTTAGCCCACACTGGTTAGGGAGGAGATTTTAAACACAGCAATCCAGACTAGTAAATCATTATTAAACCAACCTCCAGTTCTGCAGTCACTCCCTACCTGCACTAACAACTCCCAACAATGAGTACAGAGCAGAACTAGCATCTTTCTTACTCCATCCTCACCATACCTTCAAGAATATTCAAATTCAGCCATTACTTCAGCAACTGCCCCAGATTCTGTGATGCAATACAAAACTCAGGGGTGTAGCTACCATTGAGTAAGCCTGGCAAAGTGCCCAGAGCTGCTCAATGGAAGGGGCCACCTGCAGCTGAAACCTCCTTTCCTCTCCACCATCTTTCCAGATCCTCACCCGCCTGCCAGACCTCCAAGGGCTGCAGCGGGTTGTGGCAGAAACAGTGCTGAAAGCTGCCTCTCTCTGGCTGGAGGAGCCTTTCCTCTGCATGTCCTGCCTCTCTGATGTAATTTCCTGTGGGCGGGACATGCAAAGGAAAGGGTCTGCAGGCCAGAGAGGCAGCTTTCAGTACGCTCTCTGCCACAACCACCGCAGCCTTTGAAGGACTGGGGGGAGGGGCAGGTGACAAGCTGGAGAGATGCCGGACCTGGGGGTGGAGAGAAGAGAGAACTGGACCAAAAGAAAGCAGGAGGAGAGGAGGCAGATACTGGACTGGGGAGGTAGAGAGAGATTGAGACCCCTAGGAGGGAGGGGGTAAGAGAGAGAGAGACTGAGGCCCTGAACCAAGAAGGGAGAGAGAGAGAAAAAGACACCCTGGCCCTACAAGGGAGAGGAGGGAGAGAATGAGAAACACTGGACCAAGAAGGGGGAAGGGGGGAGAGAGACCCTTGACCAAGGAGGGAGGGAGAGAATGAAGAGATGCTGAACCATGGAGGAGGAGGGGAGGTCATGAGGTGCAGGAAAAAGGGAAGAGGAGAAAAAGTGGGGAGGGACAGGGAGACAGAGAAGAGATGCTGGGCATGGAGGGAGCATAGAGACAGTGACACCGAGAAGCAATGCTACATATAAGGGGAGGGATATTGACACAGAGGGAGATGTTGGTCAGAGTAAGATGAGGACACAGAGAATTGATTTTGGACAGGGACACAGAGGGGGAAGACACTGGACAGGACGGATAGGGCTGCAGAGGAGAGATGGTCAATGGATATAAAGAGAGAAGAAATGCCAAAAGGATAGGAGATCCTGTAGAGCGTTAAGAAAATAGAGAAGCAGGAGACACTGAGACTCAAGCAATGCTCAGACAAAAAAAAAGGTTGAAAGAAGTATATTATGTTTAAATATTGTAATACGTGAGCTTTGGGAAATGATCAGCTCTGGTATCTTGCATTTCCTCTGACATTTTCTATATAGGTCTGGAATGTGTTTGATTTTTGCAAAGCTTGTTTACTGGAGCTCTGAAAGGGTTCTCTCCCTCCCCCCCCCCCCCAACCACCTTTGGAGAGACGGCGTTATAGGGTCCCATCTCAGTTGTTCGGCCTTAGAACACTAAGGCACTTTCTGAAAGGATAAAACAAGTGGGAATGGACCAAATACCCGCAGATAAATTCCATGCCGGCGCAGAATACTGGAACTTAGTCAAGGACGCAGAACATAGACCGACTCACCAAATACAGAATAAAGGGCCACAAATTAGAAATAGAAATGTGCAGACGAAACCTGAACTGGAAACCCCAAGAAGCCAGGTTATATATGCAAAACCAGAACCAAGAAATGCATTTCCTCCTGTACTGTGCAAAATCCAAAGAAAGAAGAGATACACATTTACCACAGAGCAGAGAGAGAAAATTAAAGACTTCCCACAAAAGAATGAGCAGGAAAAACTGTCTAATCCTGGGGAAAGAGGAGAAACAACAGCTGGAGCAGCAAAATCTGTGGGATCCTGAACCCAGGTTAGAAGCAGAAATGCTAAGAGAGAAGAGATTCACATTTCCCAAAGAGCAGAGAGAGAAAAATCAAAGACTTTAATAAAAAAGAATGAGCAGGAAAACCTGTGTCTAATCCTGGGGAAAGAGGAGAAACAGCAGGTGGAGAAGCAAAATCTGTGGGATCCTGTCTCCAAGCAGAACCATAGAAGAGAGAATCCGCATTAGAACAGCATCAGAACTGGGGACCTATCTGTGGGATTTCACTTCTGCACTTTGAAATTCTTTCCCTGCTTTGCTTTATTACTTTAGGGACAAAATAACAGACTGTAAGGCCCAGAGAATTTCCTGAGAGAACAAAATGGGAGAGAGAAATAGAGTTAAGAGAGTCACAGGAGAGCACAGATTCCTGCCTCAGCTTCGAACTGTTCTGTCTGTACTGATCAGTTGTTGGTCTCTTCTGGCTCTGGTTCTCAGAAACTGCAGTGCAAGAACCATTGGTACTTTTTCATTGACCTCGGTGACTGGAGCTGTTAGACTTCACTGAAAAGAAAGGATTGAAAAAGAAGCTGTCACCATAAATCTCCTTTACAGTCTTGAAGATCTAAACATGTATTCTCTGGAGGACAGGAAAGAGATGAGACATTTTAAATACTTCTATGGTATAGACACACAGGAGTGATCTCTCTCAGCAAAAAGGAGGTTTTGTATTGAGGGGTCGTAAGATAATGGTGAAAGAGGATAGACTCAAGAATAATCTAAGGAACTATTTCTTTACAGAAATGGTTGTAATAGCCTCCCTAATGGAGGTGGCAGAGATGACGATGACCTCAATTCAAGAAACTATGAACAGACTGGATGGCCTGTGGAAGACTTTATCTGACGTCATCTACTATATTACAAGCACCGAGGATCTTGGGGGATATTGGCACTTAGCCTGGGCAGACTAAATAGGCCATATGGTCTTTTTCTGCCATCATATTCTAAGTCGCCCGATCTGTTCACTTTCAGTGTTCCCTAAATCTTTCCTTGTACTCCCCCCTTTATGCTCTCTGACTGGGTGGAGATCTGTCTGTAATAGCTGACCATAGAGCCCCCTTTTCTCATCATACTGGGTAACCCAGGGGCCCTGATCCTATGAGTCTAAGGAAGGGCCTATAATGCTGGGTATTCCAAAGTGTCTCGTATCTCTCGTGACATCTGTTAAGGAAGGTTATGAATATAGTACTTACGAGACTGAGGTAGTGCATTTCAGGTGAATGCTTCTGATTCGTCGAAGCTCCTTTCGTGTCAGTTTACGATTTGTTAATGGACCACCAGTTGTGGTATTACTTATTCCCTCCCGGAAAGGGACAAGCATAGAGCTAGCATCCCCCACTCTGTCCTTTATCAGGATAGTGTCCTCTTTAAGGGTCCTTGGAAAGTGTCTCTCATTAGGATCTGATTCTAGCTGGATTGTCAGGAATGACTGCGAGAGGGGTCCTTCATACCTCTCTGCATGTATTTGAGGCATCTCAGTGTGCTGCAGATTTGTCCAGAGACTCTCAGAAGATGGAGGACTCTGGGATAGAGACACATTCCTGATGTGGGCAGGGATCCCAGAACCATTTTTGACTCTCAGAGTGTCTCTGCTGGGTAGCACTGGTTCTTCCTCCTTCCCATGATTGATCAATGGCAAATTAGAAAGAGGGTGCTCTTCCAGGGTCTCCTGGCCCAAATCTTCCTCACCAGATGTTCTGCGGACCCACCCTTCCACATCAGAGAGATGTGAGGTGCATTCGCTACCGTCTTTAGTAGATAACGTTCTCCACTGCCTTTCCATGATTTCTGCCCTCTGCAATGTCTCCACCACCAAACTGCACCTGGGAAAAATGGAGATTGGTAAGTGATCTGTGGAGCCAGAATCCAGGCTTTCTTCCTCAGTATCGGAGAAAGGAGATGTCCCTTGGAGCTCGATATAGGACCCCATATCCGGCATGCTTCTGAATGGATGACCAGTGAGTAGCGAATCATGAGGAGAGACTGCTGTCAGCTCGCTGGAAGAGTCAGATATATGCAAGGACCTCAGGTCTAAGGCAGACAGGGCCATCCGGGGTTCTTGCTTTGACCCTAGTTGATATCTTCTCTGGTGCTGAAGCTCCGGGCACAAGAAACCCCTAGGAGAGGTGTTTTCCAGATCAGCAACCCATGAGAAAAGAACCTGGTTTCCATGGATCTGAGTCCCATATTTGTGCCCCTCATCTTTGGGCAGATCCTCCAAGCTGCTGCTGCTGCTTTTGTCTGTTCTTCTAAAACCAATGTCTGAAAGTTCATCTTCTAGGTCTGGGGCAGTGGCATCATCTGTAATTACCAGCTGTGGCAACACTGTAGAAAACTCAGAAAGACTGAGGAAGAAAGCAGATCATCAAAGAGGGGGGGGGGGGGGGGGGGAGAGAGAGAGAGAGAAACAAGAGATCTGTAATAGGCCCTGCTACCAAACCATTTTACAAGCATTCCCTCTCAGCCTCCCTCTCCCATCACTCTCTGACAAACAAAGTCTAAGCCATCTGTCTGTGTCCAGTATAACCACTGCTTTGCAGGATATCAATCATGGGGCAATTTTCACCAGCCACTTTGGGATTAAAAACTGTTTAGGTATTGTGTATCCCCATTTCTTTCCCCTGCTACATCTGCACATGGATTTCATGCTGAAAAGTATTGTCACAAGAATGCAAACAATTCAACTTAGAAGTAGAACCTTTTCAGCAGTGGATCCCTGTGGAGATTGGAAGATGGATTACTGATATTTTGAAACAAACTAAAACTCATTTATTAGCGGAGTAGGCTGGAGTTAGGATGGCAGCTGCTGGGTAAGCCTTCCACACACCAACTGTGCCTTATGTATAGAGAAAGTCCTCCCAACTCTGAGGAGAATTCAGTACAAGAGACCCCCCTCCTTTTAAGAATCCAGCAACAAAGGTAAACGTTCAGAGACTGGAGCTTCTTCAGAAGGCTTCCCAAGATTTATACCCATGACCCGCAGGTTGCAAGGTCTCACTAAATGTCACTTTTTTGCCCAAAAAATAGTCCTGGTTTGTTTTGCAGTCAGCATTTAAATGGAGACCTCCAGGACCAAAGACCCTCTGACCGGACTGTACAAGAATTGCCAAGAGCTTCTTCTGAGATGCACCTCGAAGATCTTCTCCTTGTGTGCATGGGCTGCACTACTACACAACCCCCCCCCCCCCAAAAAAAAAAAAAAAATGTTGCTGCCTTAGATAACCACCTACTCTGCCTAATGATTAAGCTGAGCCTGGAAACCATATTGTTCACTGGAAGAAAAACAGAATTATTTGTGAAGGTTCATAAAGATACGATTTACAAAGTGTCCTCATTCCACGGTTCCATTTTCAAAACACGTTAAGTGGAATCAGGCTATAGTGTTTCCCAAAGTTAAACCATACTTGAACAATTCCTGAAACCAAGAAATGAAGATGTTTCATCTGAAACTATAGGTTACCTCACATGAATTGCACAGAGAAGACCATTGTCTGATCGTTTAAATTGCAAGGGTGCTTAAACAGACATAGAGGAACTTTTCTAAAAATTGGCTAGTCCTGTAAAAGGGATCAGTGTTGTCTAAGAACGTCTCTTAAAACCTGGACTTTTATGGACTACATTTTTAAAATATAGTATTTATGAGGTTTATGAACAGAATCGCCTTCTTGTAAAATTTGGAAATATTCTGTGGTTGTATTATTTAGCCAGATCTCTTTATACTCCTTTGTAATCTTGACATAACCATCCCCCTGTCTCTTCTCTCTTCCCTAATCCTAACAGATATCTCCATGCATCCTGTGTAGGATTATGTACCCATGTAATCCTGACACGCACCTTCCCATGTCCAGTGCAGGGTCATTGCTTCGATGAGACAAGGCAGGAGAACTAGATAGTGATGGGTGACTCTGGGGATTCGGAGACATGTAAAGAGCTCGAACTTCTTTCTCATGTTTTAGAGACTCTTCAGTTTTCAGCTTTTTCAGGGTGTCCTGTTCAACATAAGCAAAGATAATAGGTTTAAACTCAACCCAGAAAACCATATAGCAATGTGGATCACTACTGTTCAGTCTCATCCAGATGTGTTTCTGTCCTTTTGGGTCATTTGATTTTACTGCTGGGCTACCAAGTGGGCCAGGATCTGATTTTTCAAACATGTATTTTGGTAACAATCTTTTTGCTTGAAGACAAATTTGTTCTGTATGTCTTTATTTGGAAATTTGTACTTTAGTTCATACTTGATTGCTGAAATTCACTGTATGTAGGACTTAGAGAACCCAAAATACACAGTAAATGACGACAGATAATAGACCTGTCCTGGTTCATCTAATCTGCCCAACAAGACAGCCAGAGCCACACTTGCCACTCTGTGCGGGTTATAGTCATTCATGCTTAAACACTCTTTGAAGGAAAAGCAGAATTAAAATGCGTCTGTTATGGTATTGTATAATCCCAGAAAGTTTGATCATGTATCAGCTCAGGGTTCTCGTTTACTCACTCTCCCTGTAAGGGAATCCATGGGACCCTTAGACCATGAAGGAGCAAAAGAGGCACTCGGAGAAGACAAGGCCATAGTGAAGAGATTAATTGAATTAATTCCTTGCTTCGGTCTTTACGGCAGAAGATGTAAGAGATCCACCTGTACCGGAAATGGTTTTCAGGGGTGACAATGCGGAGAAACTGAAAGAAACTTTGGTGAACTTGGAAGACGTACTGAGCCAAATTGGCAAGTTAAAGAGTGACAAATCACCTGGATTGGATGGCATACACCCCAGGGCACTGAAAGAACTCAAACATGAAATTGCTGATCTGTTAGTGATCTGTAACCTGTCATTAAAATCATCCGTAGTACCTGAAGATTGGAGGGTGGCCAATGCAATGCCGATTTTTAAAAAGGGTTCCAGAGGTGATACAGGACTTTACAGACCGGTAAGCCTGACTTCAGTGCTGGGGAAAATAGTAGAAACTAATATAAAGACCAAAATTATTAAATTAAATTCTTGTATATCACTAATATCCCCTTTCCAGGGTTCAGTGCGGTTTACATTCTAGGTGAGAGAAAAGCCAATAATGTTTGTGTGAGGTATGAAAACAATTAAAGACCATTGGATTAATGCAAGAGACCAAAAACATTAAAGGAAAGGATAAAGGATGATACTAGGAAGTAGAAATCATGATCTTTGGGAAGAGAAAGGTTTTTAGCCTCTTCCTGAAGTTGAGGTAGCTGTTTTCTGTTCTGATGGGAATAGGTAGAGAGTTCCATATTTTGACTCCAAGTACGGGGAATAGAGAGCTGAAAATCTTCTGATTTCGAATTGTCTTTTGAAATGGTGATGTGGCATTAGTTGTTGTTTCAGTCTGTTAGTCTGGACCAGATATAGCGAAGCAGTCCCGCCTTCTGACGTAATTTCCTCGAGGGCGGGACTGCAGAACGAACTCACGAAGGGAGGGAAGGCTAGAGACGGGGCAGGGCTTTCAAATGACGCGGCTGCTGGAACGGAGGTAAATTAAAGATTTAAAGCACCAAGGGCGGCGGGGGATGGGGCGAAGGAGAATCGCTGGACAGGGGCAGGGTGGGAGAAGAGAGAAAGGAGATACTGGGGGGGGCGCGCGCGGGCGCCAACTCATAGTCTGCAGGGGGGCGCCAGAGACCCTAGGACCGGCCCTACCGGGCCGGCATGTTTTGTGGAATG
This sequence comes from Microcaecilia unicolor, assembly GCF_901765095.1. Lineage (NCBI taxonomy): Eukaryota > Metazoa > Chordata > Amphibia > Gymnophiona > Siphonopidae > Microcaecilia > Microcaecilia unicolor. The sequence goes on from NC_044044.1 coordinate 35,181,200, forward strand.
CAGTGGTATATTATAAGGGTTAATGAAAAACAAAACAGCGAAGAAGACAAAGAATGTATGAGGATGACCACACTTCAGATGTAAGTCCAAATAGAAGGTTTATTGATCGTTGAACAACCCCTTCTTCCACCTCAATCTCACTGTTTTTCCTCCTTTGAAGTCCACTCTATCCGCCTTTTCTCTCCTCTGCCTCTTCGAATAGCGGTCATTTATCGTCCCCCTGATAAGTCCCTTTCATCCTTTCTCAGTGACTTTGATGCCTGGCTTGCCTTCTTCCATGATCCTTCCTCCCCCTCTCTCATCCTTGGTGACTTTAATATTCCTGCTAATGATCCTTCCAACTCTTATATTTCCAAGTTACTCGCTTTAACGTCGTCCTTTAATCTCCAACTATGCTCCACCTCCCCCACTCATCAAAATGGTCACTGTCTTGATCTCATCTTCTCCTCCAACTGTTCACCCTCTAGTTTCCTTGCCTCCGATCTTCCCCTCTCTGATCACCATCTTATAACTTTCACACTTAAATCTCCTCCCTCCCAGTCCCGTCCTATCCTATCTAATTTATCTAGGAATCTTCACGACATTGACCCTTCATCTCTATCCTCCCATGTTTCAAACCTCCTCTCTACTGTGGCACCATCCACGTCTGTCAACGAGGCTGTTTCTTCTTACAACAATACTCTATCCTCTGCCTTAGACACTCTTGCACCTTTGATGACCCGCCCTGTAAGGCGTACAAAACCCCAACCTTGGCTGACTTCTAATATCCGCTACCTACGTTCCTGTACCCGCTCCGCCGAACGCCTCTGGCGGAAATCTCGGGCCCTTGCTGATTTCTTACACTTTAAGTTCATGCTGACCTCCTTCCAATCTGCTCTCTTACGTGCCAAACAGGATTATTATATCCAACTGACCAACTCTCTTGGCTCTAATCCTCGACTTCTCTTCACCACATTGAACTCTCTCCTCAAGGTGCCCCCTCCCCCAACTCCCCCTTCATTATCTCCTCAGACCCTTGCTGAATTCTTTCACAACAAGGTTCAAAAGATAAACCTTGCTTTCTCTACCTCACCAGCTCTCCCTCCACTAGTCCGTTCCCCTCTCTCTCCTTCCCCTCATTCCCTTTCCTCCTTTCCTGAAGTTACTATTGAGGAAACTACACTTCTCCTTTCTTCCTCAAAATGTACCACCTGTTCCTCTGATCCCATTCCCACCCACCTTCTTAATGCCATCTCTCCTACTCTTATTCCTTTTATCTGTCACATTCTCAACCTCTCACTTTCCACTGCGACTGTCCCTGCTTCCTTTAAACATGCTGTGGTCACACCTCTCCTTAAGAAGCCTTCACTTGACCCTACTTGTCCCTCTAATTACCGACCCATCTCCCTCCTTCCTTTTCTCTCCAAATTACTTGAGCGTGCTGTTCACCGCCGCTGCCCTTGATTTTCTCTCCTCACATGCTATTCTTGACCCATTACAATCTGGTTTTCGCCCTCTCCACTCAACTGAAACTGCGCTTACTAAAGTCTCCAATGACCTATTACTGGCTAAATCCAGAGGTCAATATTCCATCCTCATTCTTCTTGATCTTTCCGCTGCTTTTGACACTGTCGATCACAGCATACTTCTCGATACCCTGTCCTCACTTGGATTCCAGGGCTCTGTCCTTTCCTGGTTCTCTTCCTACCTCTCCCTCCGCACCTTTAGTGTTCACTCTGGTGGATCCTCTTCTACTTCTATCCCTCTGCCTGTCGGTGTACCTCAGGGTTCTGTTCTTGGTCCCCTCCTCTTTTCTATCTACACTTCTTCCCTTGGTTCATTAATCTCATCCCATGGCTTTTCCTACCACCTCTATGCTGATGACTCCCAAATCTACCTTTCTACCCCTGATATCTCACCTTGCATCCAAACCAAAGTTTCAGCGTGCTTGTCTGACATTGCTGCCTGGATGTCTCAACGCCACCTGAAATTAAATATGACCAAAACCGAGCTTCTCATTTTCCCCCCCAAACCCACCTCCCCGCTCCCCCCGTTTTCTATTTCTGTTGATGGCTCTCTCATTCTCCCTGTCTCCTCAGCTCGAAACCTTGGGGTCATCTTTGACTCTTCTCTCTCCTTCTCTGCTCATATCCAGCAGACCGCCAAGACCTGTCGTTTCTTTCTTTACAACATCCGTAAAATCCGCCCCTTTCTTTCCGAGCACTCTACCAAAACCCTCATCCACACCCTTGTCACCTCTCGTTTAGACTACTGCAATCTGCTTCTTGCTGGCCTCCCACTTAGTCACCTCTCCCCTCTCCAGTCGGTTCAAAACTCTGCTGCCCGTCTCATCTTCCGCCAGGGTCGCTTTACTCATACTACCCCTCTCCTCAAGACCCTTCACTGGCTCCCTATCCGTTTTCGCATCCTGTTCAAACTTCTTCTACTAACCTATAAATGTATTCACTATGCTGCTCCCCAGTATCTCTCCACACTCGTCCTTCCCTACACCCCTTCCCGTGCACTCCGCTCCATGGATAAATCCTTCTTATCTGTTCCCTTCTCCACTACTGCCAACTCCAGACTTCGCGCCTTCTATCTCGCTGCACCCTACGCCTGGAATAAACTTCCTGAGCCCCTACGTCTTGCCCCATCCTTGGCCACCTTTAAATCTAGACTGAAAACCCACCTCTTTAACATTGCTTTTGACTCGTAACCACTTGTAACCACTCGCCTCCACCTACCCTCCTCTCTTCCTTCCCGTTCACATTAATTGATTTGATTTGCTTACTTTATTTATTTTTTGTCTATTAGATTGTAAGCTCTTTGAGCAGGGACTGTCTTTCTTCTATGTTTGTACAGCGCTGCGTATGCCTTGTAGCGCTATAGAAATGCTAAATAGTAGTAGTAGTAGTAGTGAACAGGACTCACACAGCTATGTTTCGGCCCACAGGGTCTGGATCAGAAGTCTATGTTTCATGATCTTATGAGTCAATCCTTGTATTCATTAATCGATCTTATAGTAGAGTTACAGCGTCTCCTGCAGCAGGAAAAAAGTGTTCAGAATGGCACCTCTCGGCGATTTTCTAATCTCAAGACTGAACTTGGATCAAAAAAAGTAAACGGAGCAGTCGTTTGCCTTTCTTATTTAAATGGCGCCAATCCCAACGGAGTCCTGTTCAACGATCAATAAACCTTCTATTTGGACTTACATCCTAAGCGTCGTCATCCTTATACATTCTTTGTCTTCTTCGCTGTTTTGTTTTTCATTATATCTTTTGCGAAGACTTGTTTCTTCTGTTTTTTTGCATCATGTTATAAGGTTTCCCAGTGCAGATTTAACAGTTAACATGAAGAACCTATCAGGAAACAGGATATGTTATCTCTGTGATACATTGTACCATACTTTGTATTACCTCTGTGATACATTGTAACATACTTTGCACTGTCTCTGTGATACTTTGTAACATACTTCGTATTGTATCTGTGATACTTTGTACCATACTCTGTAAGCCGCACTGAACCTGCTATCGAGCGGGGAAAGAGCGGGGTATAAATGCTAGAAATAAATAAAATATCCTCACTGAAATTTGGCCATCTGTTTTGTATAGAAGATAGAACAGTGTGGAAAAATTAGCGCACAAAATAGAGTTTATAACTGCTTTTTCTACCAGCTACAATAATTTTTGAAGCTGTTTCAGTGATATTCAATCTTTATTTCATTCATATTTATATCTACATATGGGAAGCTTTCAAATGAATTAAAATACTGTCAAGTAAAAAGCTTTTGTCCTCCACCTTTTAAGGCACTGACTGCCTATCCAACTGGAAGAACTGTAGACTTTTTACAGATGGACCATGCATGGGCAGTCCGTTATTTCTAATCTTTTGCTAGATATGGTAGAAGGGGAGTTTGAGGGGGCAGACTGGTCACAGAGGAATGAGGGAAGATATGTTGGGGAACATTCTGGCCTGGGTATGGAGGTGGTGGAAAGGGAGATCGTGGGACATGCTGGACATGGAGGTATGTGGGAGGGGAAATGGGGGGGTGGAAAGGGACATTAGGGTGACATGCTGATAATGAAAAAAATCAATGAATGGAAGAAATTAGGAAGACAGAAAAAACATGGCAAATGGACGCGAGGCCCTGGATAGCGATCTAAGAGATAAGAAGGAGCAGAGACTGGGACCATAAAGGTAGAAAAATAATTTTATTATCCATTTATTGATTGCAATGTGTCAGATTTGGGAACTGACATTTGTTATCTTTATACTTTGCACTGTACAAGGAAATGCAACTTTTTCTATTTCTCTGGCGTTGTGCTGAATGTAGAGTCTGGGGTCTTGAGCTTTCAAGCTAATTGTTGTTTACATATTGCTACTCCTTAGAATTCACTAATGGGAATTACTGTGCACCATAGGTATAAAATAGGATGTACGACATTAAGCTTTAGTGAACGGGCTCCTTACTTCCTGTGTATGTGTTTGCAGGTGTGACCAAGGCCAGATATTTTGTGGGTGTTTATTGTTGGGGTCTGTATTAATACTCGTAGTAATCCAGCTTGTTCAATTTTCCCAATAAGTGTATTGATGCTCTGGTCTCACCGTGATTTTTCCAATGCTGCCTTTTCCTAGGAAGGTCCTTGTTGGTGCTGTTATGGAAGGGTGGATTTGTGTCACACAGATCCTGAGTGACTTTTATAGGGTTTTGTATAAATTCATAATATGTCTGCTACTGGAGAAAGGTTATGTTGTTGTATTCCTTAGATTAATGTTTGGTTTCCTCCTCTTCTCCTCATTGAAGTAGATTTTGTGATTTTTTTTTTGGTCAATCTCTCTTTACTGTGTAGTAAATTGTCTATTTATTAATTATAATATGTCAGTTTTAAGAATGTACATATGCTAGAGCTGGTTTAAGGGACCCGTGATAAAAATCTCACTCATTTGGCCTTCAATCTCCAGCATTGGAATGGGTTATCCTTGGTGTGCCTGCCCCCAAACAAGCCACTAGACCACCCCTTCAAGGTAAGAACTGTGGGGGCAGTGTGGGAGGGACCAAGAGTACTTTCAGTGCCCGGGGGCCCAGAGTATTCTGTCTGTCCCTGCTAGAGACACCTATATATATTGTGATCGAATGCAATCCTTCTGGGAAGAAGGTACATGGAGAGATTAGAGTTATCACGAATGTATGTATTAAACTCACCCCTCATCTTTGTCTCTGGGAAAATGGGATGATGGAAATGTAACCGAGCAGCAGGAGTGCTGGATTGCAGACGGTCTCCATGCTGCTTGGCTAACTATTGCCTTGGCTTTTTTGAGAGCTATGGGCTTTGCTACTGGACCTGGAGGTGAAAAATGGCTTAGGCCATTGAAGTCCTGATGAATGCGAATTTTAACGGAAGTTTCGAAATGTTAGAGAAGGCTCTGGGATAAAAGTTATACTCAGGGTTGAATCTAATTCTCTTAATATTATAAAGACATTTATACTGTTGCTGTAATTGACTCGTATCAATCTACCTTGGTGAAATAAAACATTAACATGAAATGTGAACACATGGGAGACACCATGGAAAGCAACGCACACAGATAGTCAGATGAGTAACTAGGCCCTACATGAAAACAACCACATGCACATATAAAAGGCAATCAGATACTCCTGGGAATGGCGAATGAAAGCGTGCACACTCGTGTGTATTCACTCACATCCATCTAATACCCACAAAAATGCCTACTTGACACATATGGGCAGCACTTAAACTCCTGAAAATGGTACATGCATGGACATATGTACCCAAACTCTCACACGCTCAAACATGTATAAGCACAGAAAGTTACCCATGCACTCTCAGTCTTGAACCACGACCTGGATTCTAGAAGACTGTTATGATTGTTTTGAAAGGACAGGGTGAAATGGACCTGTGCTTACATATCAAATGCAGGTGGTCAAACACACCTTCACAGCAGTGCCAAAACCTCCTGCTAGTAATGTCACTCTCACCAGCACAGTGATGTCACAGTGCTTATCTGCTGCACCAGAGTGATGTCACAGTGCTAATCAGAACTAGAGTGATGTCACAGTGCATCACACTCTCTTGTCGGCAGGGGCATAGCCAGACAACAGATTTTGGGTGGGCCTAGGCAAGAATTGGGTGGGCACCAAGTTTCCCCCCCCCCCCCCCCCAAAAAAAAAGAAAATCTCAGCTGGTGGGAAAACGCTTCTTTCCACCTTGACAGCAGGAATGCACTGAAAACTGAGCAGGTGCCGGTGTTGTGGAGAGTAGCGTTTTCATTACCACCAGGGGGAAATCTTCAGCTGGCGGAGCTTGGGATTCCCACCAGTTACCACTAAACATGTGCTGCTGTTGGGTGGGCCTGAGCCATAAATGAGTGGGCCCTGGCCCACCCAAGCCCACCTGTGGGTACGCCACTGCTTGTCGGTGTTCTCACCTGTGAGTGTCTGATTTTCTGTATCCAATCCTTACAGCTGGAAGGGCTGGAACACTGAAAGCTGAGAGCAGCCGATGCACAGCAAAACTCATTCAAGTAAATGAGGAGGAAAGAATCTTAAAGAGAGACAGGGAGCAAATTAAATTGTTCCTTATTAACAATGGTTATCTTTGTAACACCAGTTGTATTCTTGTACCCTGAAATGGTGATGCCATAACAGGTCTTTGTAAGCCACATTGAGCCTGCAAATAAGTGGGAAAATGTGGGATACAAGTGCAATAAATAAATAAATGGTGACAGCACATGAGACAGAAAAAACAATGGCTAGAATTGGCAGTTACCTTTGAGAAGGCAAGAGCAGCCAGAGAGGTGGAACATGGAAGGACGCCAAAGGCAGAGGAGGCTGGAGACCGAGGCAGCACAGAGATCAACCAGAGCTGAAGGAGAATGAAGAGGAGAGAACAGAAGCACAGAGAGAACAGCCCTGCCAGAGGAAGAGGAGGGGAGTGAGACAGCACAGAGAGAACAGCCCGTGCCAGAGGAAGAGGAGGGGAGTGAGACAGCACAGAGAGGACAGCCAGTGCCAGGGGAGGAAGAGGAGGGGACTGAGGCAACACGGAGAGAAGAGCCAAAGTTGGAGGAAACTGATGAGCAGCAGCACAGAGGGACTGAAAGGAGTAGAGAAAATGCTGAAAGAGCAGTCCAGCAACAGCTCAAGGAGTGGAGAGGAAGGTGGGACTGCAGTAGAGATATCTTTAATACCATCCTTCATTAGAAGACTGGGAAGCCTGCTTATGATACTCACTGGGATCCCGCAGCCCATGGCACACAATTCTCTCTGTCAGAAGTGGGGAACGGATTATTTTGCAGAGCTCGGACTTCTTCTGCATCTTAGTTATCAGCAACACGTCAATGAATAAGAAACAATGAACATCGAGCTACAAATGAAAACAAGGGGTGGATGTCAGTCTTCATGGCAGGTCCAATGGCACTTCTACTAGTTCTGAAAGGGAAAGTAAGGGACACTATTCCCTTCAATGTGCCCAAGGAAAAACTGTTGCCACGACTTGGAACTACTTTTTCTGTGGGTTCTTCTGTCCAAACAACTGCAAACCTGTGCATAGTGTACACTGACTGCCTCCCTCCCCCCCCCCCCCCCCCCCAGCCAGTCACTTTCAGGATTCCCACAATGAGATCAACAACACACTGGAATCAGACATACAAATGTATCTCATGCATATTCATTACATATATTCTGAAAAGATTGGCCTGGACAGTTTTCAAGAGACCCTTTAACTGGGAAATGGTTTTTGTAGTTTTTTCTCATGAGATTGTGGCAATAAACACAAAGTTCCTGCGTCCTTGTACTGTAGTGATAGTCTCGTGTTCTGACACTAATTTGCACCTGTTATCTGTAAAGGGACACATTTTCCAAGGCAAAACTATGGTTCCATAATGGTGTCTCCCTCTGCTCTGTCTTTCTTCTGGATGTGCCCTTCCTTTCCTATCTACATTGTGATTTTTCTTCATTCCTTTGATTTTAATGCAAACCGCTTTGATGGATAAATTCTCCTTAAGTGGTATATCAAGATTGATAATAACCTTGGAAATGTCTCAAATCCAAGTGTGTACAAATGACAAGGGGAAATGGTCTGGGCACGTTTTTGGCTGGGACAAGAGTTTGGTCCCCATTTCATGAGTAAACCTCTGTGTCCTAAAAGACGGACGTCAAGAGTTACACCTGCTACTAAGCATGTTTAGGGTTTTGGAGATGGCTGCTATTAAGCAGAATTCCACTGGAGGGTTTGAGGGAGACGTCTCAGGTCCTTTCTGCAATGGGGCTGATTGTGTGAGATGGTCCATGGGCGCATATAGCTGCCCAGGTCATTGCCAGTAGGGGCCATGTCAGTGTCGTGCATATCTGCCAGAGCCTATACAGATAGCGCTATACGTATACAGCACTCTGGTGTCGCTTACAAATAATGTTTGTTTATTCCTGCTGTTGGAACCCGGCTACGCATTATTCTATACAGGTGCTAGACAGGCAGCTTCCACGGCAGAGGACCTCGAGCATGCTCTGGACAGGGCATGGATATGTTTGCCCCTGTGGTTCCTGGTCACAGGCATCCTTTTAGAACTTTCTGGATTCCCACATTTACCATGGTGGCATTTTGTGAAATCAACGTTTATCTCCTATACGTTGTTAATGCTTTTTAAAGGCCTTCAGAGGGGAGGGAGGGGGGGGTGTTTGAGATCTGCTACTTTTACTGTACGCTTACATACACAGCCCTAGAAATGTAAAATATGTCACAGGCTCAGCACGTTTTCACAAAAACATCTATATTCCAGAAGATTTCTAAAATGACACTATAAATGACAGTCTGGGTGCACACACAAGCAACAAATTCATTCTAGCAGGCTACTTACACTTTCTCACCAATTTATACCCTGGTGACAGTCAGTATTCAGGAGACCGAGTCCCAACCACTGATGTTCAGAACTTTTGGAAACTTTAACCCAGAATGCCTATCACCATAAAGTATGTGCCACAGCCAGTCAGGAACTAAAGGACATCACCTTTCCCTCTTTGCCCTCCTTCATTTTCAGGGGTCCCTCCTTCAATAAACAGCGAACGCACTGTGGTCCAGCCCCTGACATGGGTCCAGTCAGATCCAGTCTGGAGAATGGTTTCAAGTTCTGCAGGGACAAGAACAGACAGACAGACACAGCATAAGTGAGATTTCAGTCCCCTGAAGAACTGACTTTTATGCAAAGTTCTGTCCTGTAATTACCTTCTCAATTTCCTCCGATGCTGATTCTAGAACCTCATATGATCCGATTCGTCCCAGAGTGAATAACAGCTTCTCATAATCTTCCCCATGCTGCATCTGACCATTAATGTACTGCAAGAACTTCTCCACTGAGCTGATCTATGAAAAACAGATTTATAAGAAAAGACACAGGCTTCAGTCATCCTGTGCTGTCAAGAGCATCTCTGGGGAAAAATCAGGACACTATGCCTCTTACCATGCTGGTGAGAGCATCACGGCTCTGGATGTCTTCAGTTCGTTTCAGGATAGCTTTCAATAGGAGGGGGTATTTGGTGATTCGCTGGTGAGGTTTCATCAGCATGTCATTAAGCAACTGTCGATGAGACTGTTTGTGTTTCTGAATCCACTGGAAGAGATATTAGTAACTGTAGGGCTGATTCAAGACTGACACAGGCCTTTATACCAAATTTACCTCTCCAATACGATAAGTAGAAAATATGCAGATTACGTCTGCACTGTCAGAAAAGCAGCACACACCTCCGTGCACTGACAGGAAGGGAGACGTTAAAATATTAAATTCTGCAGTTTTCCTCTGCACACCCTCAAAAACTCCCTGGTGGTCTAGTGGATTCCTGGATCCCCCACCTCTGACCCCAAAGATGACCCCTCCTGACAACACCCCAATACCCTAATAAAAAAACTTTGCTGGTCTCAGATTCTCCAATACCTTCTCCCAATGATGGCACCTGACTCAGCGCAGTGCATCTGGGTAGAGAATGACATGAGGAAAACATTTGTCCCCGTGGGTTGTGTCTCCGCAGGCCCGTCTCCATCCCCGTGGGCAGAAGCCTCAACACTTATGATCTTATATTTAAATCTTTTTATTAAAGTATAAAAAGGAACAATATGCTGTGCAGCTGTTGTGTATAAATTACAAATAGAAAACAATAATACAATGAGCAGCTATAATAACCCTCCTTCCCACTACCACCCCACAACCCCCAAAATAATCATTCTACTACCTCAAGGAATCCTAATCCACCCTGTTAAAATGTCCAGGGGTACAAAATACAACCTGCTTTGTATGCCCTAGAGAACAGAAATATTCCCTATGAAGTACTGTTATGATGTTTTAATCTGTGGATTATAATGAATCATCAACAATCTCAGGATTGAGTCTAGCTCTCCTCTCTTCTGCAATAGAAGATGTCTTCTTAGAAGATGTACAGAATCCCTTATGCAAATGTGGCTAGCTGTGGCCAGCACGTTTAAAAAAAAATACAAATATTATCATCGGCATCAATCAAACATAAATAACAGTCCAATTCATTAACAGACTTCAAAGTAGAAAGTGACATAGGGACAAAGTTTGTCCCCATCCCCGCCCCCATAGGCTCTGTCCCCGTCCCCGCAGTTACTGCCGGTCCCTGTTCCCATGTTATTCTCTAATACTGCATGCACTGCACAGTGTCAGTCTGCCAAATAAGGGCCCAGGCTCTGAAAATATACTGAAAAAGAGTGGAGCATTCAACAAGCTCTGAGGAATATCATAGCGCAGGTGATAAGTGAGTGAAGCAGAGAGAAATAAAAACGGAAAGTAGCAGACTGGATGGACCGTGCAGGTCTTTTTCTGCCGTCATCTACTATGTTTACTATGTATGTTTAAGAAAGAACATAAAGCACTAGAGGTCATGGCCAGATATGCCAATCTCGGTGAGTCTGTAAGTCATGGTCCACCACAAAAGGCAGAAGCAACATAAGCACTGGCAAGTCAGATGCAAAGCATTAATAAAGAAGTAAAACTCACAGTACATCAGAAGCAGCCTGCAAGGGAATCCATGGGACCATTAGATCACAGAGGAACAAAAGGGGCGCTCAGGGAGGACAAGGCCATAGCGGAGAAACTGAATGATTATTTGCTTCTGTCTGTACTGGAAATGGTTTTCAAGGGGTATGATGCAGAGGAATTGAAAGAAATATCAGTGAATTTGGACGATGTACTGAACCAAATTGACAAATTAAAGAGAAGTAAATCACCTGAACCAGATGGCAAACATCCAAGGATACTCAAAGAACTCAAGCATCTTTTATCATACTATGTTGCTTCCCTCCCGCGAGCCTCGTTGACTTCACAAAGGCGGAAACAACTTATAGACTTATTTGATCTGGAGGCGCGGCTTTTGGTACCTCTCAAATACTTCCATACCCAACTCAGAGAAACTTGTCCCGGGACAAATTACGAAATACCAGCTCAGGCTTGGTCTGGAGAGCTGGGTTGTTGCAACACAGCTACAATGGTGCAGTCTAGCCTAGTGACTGGATATAGAACTTTTAGAGATGTGACACTGCATGAATCACAGTACAAATTTACCATGCGATTGTATATCTCACCATACAGAGAGCGTTCAAGGCCACCTTAAGACCCAGAGACGATTGTCCGAAGTGCGCAGGGCCCGGAGCACATCTAGGCCATATGTTTTGGCTATGCCCCCCCCCAGTCCGTGCTTTTTGGACTCGATTATGTGCATTTGTATCAGCTATCTGGGGGCTGACTTGGAGCCCGGTGCCTGCCCTCTTGTTTGACACATACCAAGTGAGGGGTGGCCAGAAAAAAAAGGCATGCTAGCATTTACCCGCAGAACAACTGCCATGGGAAAGAAAACAATCTTGTTAGGTTGGATATCACCAGACCCACCCAACTTACAACAGTGGCGATCTCTAATGATTTCCCTGAGCGCTATGGAGCATAGAGAAGTAGAAAATCTGGCCTCCCAGAAGGGAGACTGTCTACTCCAGTGCTGGTCTCCGTTTTGGGACACGCTGACCCCAACAGCCTGCAGTAGGATTTTGAATGGTTAAGCCCGCAGGGAGAGAGGGGGGGAAGAGGGTAAGGGAGGGAAAGGGGAGGAGGGAGGGAGGTATTGGGTGGGGTGGTGCACAGATGGAATGGTGAAAGCAAAAAAGAAAAGTTGTGGTACCATACATAACATAGTAACATAGTAGATGATGGCAGAAAAAGACCTGCCCAACAAGATAAACTCATATGTGCTACTTTTTGTGTATACCTTACCTTGATGGTATCTGTCATTTTCAGGGCACAGACCGTAGAAGTCTGCCCAGCACTATCCCTGCCTCCCAACCACCGGCTCTGGGACAGACCATAGAAGTCTGCCCAGCAATATCCTCACCTCCCACCACCGGCTATTCCAATGTGGACAGCCATTAGGCCCCGCCGTGAAAGTGGATCTATTATGGAGGAAGGGGGGAGAAAATGAAAATTTATGATGACAGACCAGGTTGTAACTTGATAAGTTTGTATATTACTTGTTACATACTTTTGTTAACCAACTTGTTTTCTGGCTTGTAATTTGCGTTGATATGGTCATCAATAAAAATGACATTATAAAAAAAAAAAAAGAACCAAGCATGAAATGCTTATCTGCTGTTAGTAATATGTAACCTATCGTGAAAATCGTCCGTACTAAATGAAGATTGGAGGGTGGCCAATGTGACGCCGATTTTTAAAAAATGGTTCTAGGGGCTATCCAGGCTTGATGGACCTTTGGGTCTGTCCCAGTATGGCAATACTTATGTACGGCTGCGGGACAGGGTGTGCATATACAGATGCCTGGGGCTGTAGGATGGTTGGAGTGAATGAAGGGGAGTATGAGAAGAGGGAAGCAAGCAGAGGACGAGAAAACCTCTTCAAACAAGCCTACCCAAAAGGTCTGTCCTAATCTCAAACATAATTCCCCAACTGTAAAGGGCTAAAATACAAACTAATGCACGCGTCAACCTTTTCCTACTTGAGCACACAATTCTGGACACACTACCACGCAACTTAAAATCGATCCATGAACTAACAACTTCCGCAAACTATTGAAGACCCATCTCTTTACAAGACATACCACAAAGACCAACAAATATGAACTCCTTCACACATACCTAGAATTGTCTTTACTATTTGCTTGTTATATTAATATCATGCTTTATCATTATCATGTTACCCAAGATCCTTCTATAATACTAAATGTTTATTTCTTACATATCTCCATTATTCATGATGGTATTGTAAGCCACATTGAGCCTGCAAAGAGGTGGGAAAATGTGGGATACAAATACAATAAATAAATCCTTAGTATTACCCACACTCCAATCCCTTCCCCACATCTCTTATTATTTTCCTACTCTATGACACTTTGTTCCATACTTGTATCATCTCTGTGATACTTTGTAAGCTGCACTGAACCCCCTCTATGTAATTAGGTCATCTCTGTGATACATTGTTTCCATACCTGTATTATCTCCGTTATACTTTGTACCATACTTTGTAAGCCGCACTGAACCTGCTATCGAGCTGGAAAGAGCGGGTATAAATGCCCCAAATAAATAAAACAGGAGTACGTAAGGGGATCTGAGAGACACACTCTACCCATCTTCTAGTCTGCCAGAAGACATATGCTGTGGGAAAAGGGAAAGCAGGACTAGGGTTATCTCTTCCCCAGCATATGAAATTAGTAAAAGGCTCAGACATAATTTCCCCCTTATCCAGTCTAAAAACTTATCTTTGAGGGGAATCTCGTCCTCATTTGGCCCTCTCAGTGATTTGAAATGACCTATATATAACCCTTCATATAAAAAGTTAGACACTATAGCGAGATCATAGAAATTGAGCAAGAAGATTCAATAGGAAATTTATCAGACACTTACTAATACAAAGATCTTAAAGAATTCATTCTCACAAAAATGGAGACGCACAAATTCCATCTTCTTCTTCACCTCCAGGCAGTAAATGACATAGGGATCAAAGTGACCTGAAAACTGGATGCAGAAAAGAAGAAATCAGAGACAAGTTACAAGAGATGGCGAGAAGGGCTTTGACCCCTGCACCCCCTCCCATCTGTAGCTCTTTCCCATGATATTTCTTCTGCTCAAACTCTCCCTCAAGATGGACCCCTTCTACAATTCCTCCCCATTAAGCCCCTCTGTAACATTGTCCTGAGCTGCCTCATATGTGATCCTGTCCCTTCTTGCCATAGCTGTGACCCCCCCCCCCCTTGTCTATGAGTGATCCTGCAATAGACAGGCTCCCTGCTTAGCAAAGTCATATTAGCAGTGCGAGAACAGGAGTCAATGCACCACAGTAATTGGAGCATTTATTATTATTATTATTTGTAGCATTTGTATCCCACATTTTCCCACCAATTGCAGGCTCAATGTGGCTTACATTGCCGTAGTGGCGGATGCCACTTCCGGGTAACAGAATTACAAACGGTATTACGTTAAGGTGCATACATACATGGTAGCATAGATGGATCATAGCATACATGGTACAGATCATGGTATATATATATATATACCATGTGCATACATACATGGTAGAGAAGCGTGCATTATGGTATTGCATGAAGGTTCCTGAGTAATACATTGGATTGAAACATACATTGGGTCATCGACTATGGAGGGACCATATTCGACATAAGGATAGAAGTGATAGTATTTGTTCATTAGTATCAAAGAAGTTGATCAGTCAATTGGTAAGAGTTCATTTTTGTCTAGTTCGTGTATGGTCTTATTATTTAGTGTTTAAGATGGATGTTTATGATTTAGGAGGGGGGCCACTATCTGAAGCCCCCCCCCCCCCATACACACACCTAACCTACAAGGGTTGGGTCTAAGATTTCCACTCACCGCTTGAAACCCTTCCTTGAAGCTCAGTGGATTAAACTTCTGCCCAGTCCTGCGGACATGTTCCAGTGCTGGTGACATTACTTCCTGCCAGAACCTGCGGTGCACTCGGATTATCTCTGGGATGTTACCAAAGATATGTTCAGGAAGCACCTATCAAATAATATCATTTCAAGCTAATAAATCCAGTTGGTACACAGAGAAGATGATAAAATATGTAGCTTATGGGATGTGCAGAGAATATGGATGCAATTGTATAAATGTATAGCTTCAATTAGGAGATGCAGGACGTACAGTAGGATAAAGGAAGTTAGGCACCAGGTTACATTACCGAATATAGATGTAACCACCTATCAAGGTGCCTAAAATGTAGGTGCACAAACGGTACTATTGTAAACATTTATACACAGAATGCATATATTTATTTTATTGGGATTTATTAACTGCCTTTATGAAGAGATTCACTCAAGGCAGTGTACAGTAGGTACAGTCTAACTAAAACTTATAATTTTGTTAACAGCAAACAATAGTAAAATAACCAAGAATAAACATAAATACAATAAAGTAAATTTGAAAACAGTAAATTGAAACCGAATAATAGAACTACCATGAAACAGTACCAAAAATATACACATTTAAACAGTATTGGAATTGAAATACCAGAGAGATAATACAATGTTAGCATAATACTAATGATACACCTAATAAGCAGCATTAGAACATTCAACTAACCATAGATATGATGCTAATGGTTTCTACAAGATGGCTACCATAATTGGCAAACATTCCACACAGAATGCACACATTGCAAACATTTCCACATGGAATACGCATATTGTAACATTTCCACACGGAATGCGCACACTGTAAACATTTCCACAGGGAAGTCACACATTGCAAACATTTCCACATGGAATATGCATATTGTAAACATTTCCACACGGAATGCGCACACTGCAAGCATTTCCACACGGAATACGCATATTGCAACATTTACAACACAAAGATATAAACAGGATGGAGTTGGTCCGGAGGGTGGCTACTAAAATGGTCAGTGGTGTTTATTCATAAAGCATATAAAGACAGATTAACAAACCTCAATATGTATTCCTTGGAAGAAAGATGAGAGGTTGAGATATTATTGAGACATTTAAATATCTCCATAATATAAATTCACAGGAGGCAGGGTCTCTTTCCACTTGAAAGGAAACTTTGGACCAAGAGGGCATAAGATGAAGTTGAAGGGGGACAGACTAAAAATAATCCAACAAAAGATTTATTTACGGAAAGGGTGGTGGATGCGTGGAACGACCTCCCGGTGGAGGTGATGGAGACAAGGACTGTATCTGAATTCAAGAAAGCATGGGACAGGCATGTGGGACCCTTATGGAGGAAGAAAAGTGGATGATATGGAATGCACACTGGATAGTCAAAGACAAGAGAAAACCAGAAAACTTCCACACAAAATGTAAGTAAACCACATCAAGAATGGAAGATGACCAAATGTTGCAAAAAAGTTCCTTTAATGGGTAAAACATGTAGATATAAGTCCCAGACAAGAAACTCAACACAGGCTGTGTTTCGGCTGGACAGCCTTCATCAGGAGAATCTGTCAAGACTCCACAAATCAGAATTTAATCTGACCAAAAATATCAAACACTGCATTAATTAAACTGTCTGTAAGGGTGCATGTGATCAACATGAAATGTGTAATATGCAATGGAATAAACCTGCATTTACATGAACCTACTGCACGCCAGCAGTCCAAACTGGAATATCTGCATCAGTACACAAACAGTTTGCATGAAAAAGAAGCAGCCATAGAAAGAATTTGAGAAACTTAAACTGGAAGAAAAGAAAGCAGCGGCTGCCAGTGCATGCAGGAAAGCAGAATTAAAGGCAAAAGCAGTGGCTGCTATTGCAGAATTAGAAGAAGAGGTGACAGCCATTGCTGAATGGAGGAAGGCAAATTTAGACATCACCTTCAAGCTGCTCCAGCAAGACTAATAGTTCTTTGAATTTGTACAATTATCAGGATTTAATGTTTTGTATTCCTCTGAGCAGGAAGTATGGATTGATGTTCTGTGAATGTATCAGATTTACAGTTTTGCATCTGTGAGCATAATGGATGGATAGTTCATTGAATTATCAGGATTTACAATGTTGGCATCCTTATGAGCAGAAGAGTGGATTGATAGTACTTTGAATTTCTGTGACTATCAGGATTTACAGTTTTGCAGATTATCAGACTTAAATTTTCCATCTCTGTGGGCTGAAGTATGGATTGATAGTTCTTTGGATGTTGTGATTATCAGATTATCAGGATTACAGTTTTGCCAGTTCTAGAAGCTGCCCACCCTAGGCAGCCTGTAGTCTACTTAATGGGTAAACTGCCCTGTTTGAGAATAGGAAGTAGTGAGGAAATTTTTAGAACTACTGCATCTGAAAAGAATTTGTTGCTTTTATCAGATCATAGTAAGATCAAAGATCCACAATATTATTGTTGATTATTATCTATTTAAAAGCAGTTTGCTGATTGTTGTCAGCATCAAAGGGATAAGCTCGGAAAAGGTCAGTGAAATTTAGATGCTGGGATGATGGTATGGCAAGCAGAATTCTACACCAGCATTGTATGTGAAATTGCTGTTATATGACACTAACATAAGCCCAGGTTTACTGTGGTATTGTAGTACAGCATTTATGACACGACTAAGTGCTCTATTCTGTGAACCTGGACAGCTCGATGTGGATTACAAAGTGTAAGGAGAACTGGGAAGTAGCCCAGAGAATTATACATTAACACTAATTTAAACAAAAGATTAAGAAACGTAACTCAAAGGTTGGTGTAAATTCTCATGCTTTACTGTAGGCAATTAAGCATAGAAATAACCCACGTGCCTAACTGCCTGACCTGCCGCCCCCCAGGTCCACACCACACTCTGGAATGTTAATGCATAATTTACAGAATACAGAGTAAAGGCACATAGCTACATAATTGCCATTCTGCCTGTTGCTCGTTAACACCGATCTGCAGCTCATTATTAAATTAAGTTATGCGTGCAACTGACCTTAATCTATGACTTGTGTGTGCAAAAAGGGATGTGGCTTTGGTGAGGGTGGAGAAAAATCTAATACGATCAGCGACAGTCACTGAACACGTGTTCAAGTTGTGGCGGTTAAACAGAAAGTAGAGCTTTAAATGTGTATGAAATACATCTAAAGTTGTGAATTTTCAGCAGTGGAACTTATATGTATATTCAGCAGCATAAATATTTTATTTTAAAGAGATTTCCTTTCTCATATCCTCTAGACCTCCATGGCAACCACATGGTGGGGTTTGGAGAAGCAGATACTCATTTATTTCACTTAGATTTTTTTCCTAATCAGTTTAGTTTCACCTTAGATTGTACCCTTATAAAAATAACCAATTCCAAATTCTCTCAACCCTCTCTCAGTTGTGGCACAGTCCCAGCAGTGGCACCATACTCCCTCTCTCCCTTTCCTCTGCCAGTAGCCTGGTATCTGCCCCTGTCTCTGAACTACCTTAGAGGCAGCCGCACTAATTCATTTTGGCTTCCTGCGCCGATCCAGCAGACTTCCCTCTGCTGCGTTCTGCCAGTAAGGAAACAGGAAGTGATGTCAGCAAGGGCAGGATGTGGCAAAGGGAAGCCTGCCAGGCTGGTGTAGGCACTGAAAATGAATCACTGCAGCCGCCTCTGCAGTATACCAGGAAGGAGATTCAGAGATGGGCAGTTGCCGATCTGTGGGCAGTGGATCTGGAAGAGACGAAGAGATATTGAAAATGGGGATGGGGAGGGAGCTGAGGGAAGGTTAAAAATAACCCTTATTTTATATATCTATTGTGTGTGTGTGGGGGGGGGGGGGGGGGATGGAACTGGAAGCAGGGCCGGTCTTAGGCAGAGGCGACCAAGGCGGCCGCATAGGGCCCCGTGCCTAAGGGGCCCCGCTCTGCCTCCGCTCCGACCTCCGCTCGCCTCGGACGACCATCCGCATCATTCATGATGATCCCGCGGCTGGCCACTCCACTTCTGGGGAGGGAGGTTTCATGATAGCATTGTACTTATTATTTCAATCAGTTTTTTGTACAAGTTTAGCTTCATTTGTCTTTATTTGAAATTTCATAAATAAAAAAAATTTAAAAATGGAATAATCTTATCAATGGGGTGGAGCTAGGGTGAGGGCGGAGCTAGGGCGGGGCTAGGATGGGGCCCCACCAAATTGGTCTGCACAGGGCCCCGCACTTGCTAAGACCGGCCCTGACTGGAAGGGCCCATCCTTGTTAACTTTGGACCTACCCAAAATACTAGGCTGGGCTATTGCCATCTCTAATGTATAATTGATGGTGTAGAAGAATCTTCTCAGCCCACCTTGGCAGTGCTGGACGAGACACATACCTCATTCAGAAAGCCCGAACTGTGCAGGTTTAAGAGTCCGCAGATGAAGAGCTGGAGTAAAAAAAAAAAAAAATGTTTGAAACATTATACAGAGCACAACATTCTGCAGGTGACTGAATTTTAGGCTGTGAGGGTCTCAGGAAAGCAATAGACAGCAGTAAATCACACTCACATCCGTGATTATCCGGAGTTTTTTCATGTATGACAGCTCTGTACACAGCAGTTCCCATATCGCCTCCTGCTGATGAGAGCTTCCTGCTTATACTCTGCAGGGAGGAGAAGTGGGAAGAAATCAGGTTACACCAACTAGGACAGAACTTTCCAGCACAAGTTCAGCAGAATGAAAAAATCAGTATGCGTGTGCACGTATGTATGTATGCATGCA
This sequence comes from Microcaecilia unicolor, assembly GCF_901765095.1. Classification (NCBI taxonomy): domain Eukaryota; kingdom Metazoa; phylum Chordata; class Amphibia; order Gymnophiona; family Siphonopidae; genus Microcaecilia; species Microcaecilia unicolor. The sequence goes on from NC_044044.1 coordinate 35,200,885, forward strand.
AGTGTGTGAGCGTGCATGTGTCTGTGTGCACATATGTGTGTATATGTTTAACAGAGGCAGTTTTCAAAATTCTGTTTTTAAAAGGTCCAGCTACTTCTGGCTAATTTTCATAAAGAAATTACCATTGTGGTTTCTGTTTGAAAATCTGAGTGGCAAGAAGCCATAGGCAGTAGGTAACTCAACTGTTTGGGGAGGATTAGGGTGGGACTATAGTGGGAAGGGGGGGGGGTATGGTGGGGCAACACCTACATAAGCATATGTACCCATCTGTGAATGTACCAAAGTTCCTTACCTCATGTCCCTTGACAATGTCCCTCCAGGAACTCTCCAGCCGGATGCTGGTCTCATTCCCCTCACGAATTTCCCAGAACATTCGCAGGTCACGGGAAAGCCGTGGGAGTCCAAACATGCTATAAAAGGCAAGTTTCTTCTTCAGTTCCTCTGTTTTATCTGACTGTAAAAAGTGTAAATGGACCAGATTAATATAAAGAGATCAATCTGCCTATACATCAGGGAGACACACTGACATTGTAAGTTGTATTGTTATTGGATTACCCCCCCCCAGTCCATTTTAATAATGGTCTATGGACTTTTCCTTTAGGAAACTGTCCAAACTTTTTAAAACCCTGCTAAGCTAACCGCCTTTACCCCATTCTTTGGCAACGAATTCCAGAGTTTAATTACACATTGAGTGAAGAAAAGGTTTCTCCGATTTGTTTTAAATTTACTACTTTGTAGCTTCATTGCATGCCCCTAGTCCTAGTATTTTTAGAAAGAGGCCATCTTTTTTGATAATACGGTTATGGCCAGCTGTTGCGTCGCCGCCAAAATAGATCGCCGGCGCCGTTGGATTATGCCACTCTATGTTACTCTTTGGGTTCTGCATGGATGTTGCTACTAATTGGGATTCCAGAACTTTCAGAACTTTTAGTACAAGAACAGTGCTGGGCAGAGTTCTTGTACTAGTTCTGAACAGTGCTGGGCTGAGTTCTACGGTCTACCCCTGAGAATGGCAAGAACAAATCAAACTCGGGTATAAAGTATCACATACCATGTAAAATGAGTTTATCTTGTTGGGCAGACTGGATGGACCATAAGGTTTTATCTGCCGTCATTTACTATGTTACTAAGTATGATTCACATCTACCCGTTCCACTCCACTCATTATTTTATAGACCTCTATCATATCTCCTCTCAGCCGTCTTTTCTCCAAGCTGAAAAGCCCTAGCGCTTTAGCCTTTCCTTAGGGAGTTGTCCCATCCCCTTTATCATTTTTGTCGTTCCACTATATCTTTTTTGAGATGCAGTGACCAGAATTGAACATAATATTTGAGGTGCGGTCACACCATGGAGCGATACAAAGGCATTATAACATCTTCATTTTTGTTTTCCATTACTTTCCTAATAATACCTAACACTCTATTTGCTTTCTTAGCCGCCGCAGCAGCACACTGTCTGTGTAGATTGCAACCACCTGGAAGTCGTTGGTGAGGCCCCACTTTTTTTGTTGTTACATTTGTACCCCGTGCTTTCCCACTCATGGCAGGCTCAATGCGGCTTACATGGGGCAATGGAGGGTTAAGTGACTTGCCCAGAGTCACAAGGAGCTGCCTGTGCCTGAAGTGGGAATCGAACCAGTTCCCAGGACCAAAGTCCACCACCCTAACCACTAGGCCACTCCTACACTTGGAGTATTGTGTTCAGTTTTGGAGTCCGTATCTTGCTAAAGATGTAAAAAGACTGGAAGCGGTGCAAAGAAAAGCGACGAAAATGGTATGGGATTTGCGTTGCAAACTGTACGAGGAGAGACTTGCTGACCTGAACAATACCTTGGAGGAAAGGAGAAACACGGGTGATAAGATTCAGACGTTCAATTATTTGAAAGGTATTAATCCGCAAACGAACCTTTTCCGGAGACTGGAAGGCGGTAGAACTAGAGGACATGAATTGAGGTTGAAGGGGGGCAGACTCAGGACTAATGTCAGGAAGTATTTTTTCACGAGAGAGTGGTGGATATGTGGAATGCCCTCCCACCTGAGGTGGTGGAGATGAAAATGGTAATGGAATTCAAACATGCGTGGGATAAACACAAAGGAATCCTGTTTAGAAGGAATAGTTCCGTGGAATCTTAGCAGAGATTGGGTGGTGACGCTGGTAATTGGAAACAAAATGGGAGCTGGGCAGACTTCTACGGTGACTGAATAGATAGGATGGGCTGGAGTGTAAATTTTAAGGGGCTTCGATGTTAGCTTCAGAACGTAGTACAAGAACAGTACTGGGCAGACTTCTACGGTCTGTGCCGAGAATGACAAGGACAAATCAGACTGGGTATAAAGTATCACATACCATGTAAAATGAGTTTCTCTTGTTGGGCAGACTGGATGGACCGTAAGGTCTTTATCTGCCATCATTTACTATGTTACTATGTTATTTGAAAACTGTCCTTTATGCACCACGAGCATAAAGAAGGAGAAATTAGGTCTTCATTACTAGCAATGGTAAACACTAGTTAATGTCAAACTTAAACAAACCAAAATATAACAATCCTTGGCTGCAACTGGCATCAATTTTAGTCGATATATCGTTTCTATCAGGCTCAAAACTCCTTTTTTACATTTGTTTTCTGTGCCATCATTTAGTGTGCATGAAAAAAAAATGTTTGATCAGTTCTTGAATGCATCGGGAAAGTCTTAGAAGGATCTCTAAGCCCCCTCATGATGGATTAAGATGGAAAGCACTACCAGTGCCTCAGAAATAAGAGTATTGAGTTCCTCTTTATGAAACAACCTCAATACTTTCAGATCAGCAGCTCCTTCCACATCAGATAAGGAAGGAGAAGCAGAGATAGCCTCATCTGCCCACTCCTGGAGGTCTAAATGAGATCTCTTTGGAGCCAGACAGACAGCAGGGCAAGAACCTGAAGCACATTGAAGCAATTCTAACTGTCACTGCTTCAGTTGTAAGAGAAATATAAACTCCGGAGAACACAAAGATCCTGAAAGGTCTGTTGGGTCTTGAGACTGTAAAATGGTGGCATCTGCTCCTCACTTCCAGTCAGCACCAACAAAATGGTGTCCCTGCTCTCTCCTGCATCAAACTGCGCATTGGCCCTGCTGTAGTGCCTGAAGACGCCAGCATATTCAGATTCTGTGCCAAATCCAAAGATGTGCTGCTGCTGCTAACCATTTCCTCCGTGTCCCACAGGATTCCTAGCTTGCACAGACTGCAATGCCCTGATGCCGGCAGGTGTGTCCTACAGCGGGAACACTGCTTAATTGCCTTATGGGAGTCCCTATTCACCCCGACTGTTACAAGCACAACACAATGTGTCCCAAGCAGTGAGTCAGGAGGATCCCTCCCCTCCCTGCAGTAAGTAGAACTTGCAGCCATTCAAGTGGTCCCAAGTCAAACTTTAGCCACTCACCACTGCTGGTTGTTCCCCTCAAGCTCAAAGTCTCCACAAGTCTTACCCCAGATGAGAAAGGATCAGGACTGATATTCTGCCCCATGCTCTCTAAAAAAAAAAAAACCTCTTTCCTTCTCCCTTTTTTTTTTAAGTTGTTGTCAAGGAGAGCTCCACAGGAAACTGGGGGAGTGGTGAAAGGAGGGAAGAAGTAAATTTGCGAAGCACCACAGTCAGGGATCTGAAGACCTCCAGATGTGACTCTGCAGACTCAAGCCACCTGCAAAGCTCAACTGTGGACCAGCTGACCAACTGGACCAGGAGAAAGTCACTCAGAACCAGAGGCTGAAAAGTGTGTCTATCCACATGATGGAGTTAGAAAATACTAAGGAGCTGGACTAAATACCAAGAGAGATATGTCTCAGCTATGTTTTCAGTTCTCTGTCTCCATCTGCTGGTTAATGGACACAACATAAGGATAGCCGTACTGGGTCAGACCAATGGGTCCATTCAGCCCAGTATCCTGCTTCCAGCAGTGATCAATCCAGGGCATAAACCTGGCAGAAACCCAATTAGTAGCACCATTCCATGTTACCAATCCCAGGGCAAGCACTGGCTTCCTCCATGTCCATCTATGGACTTTTCCTCCAGGGATTTGTCCAAACCTTTTTTAAACCATATGGCAATCAGTTTCAGAGCTTAACTCTTCTTTGACTGAAAAAAATATTTCCTACTATTTGTTTTAAAAGTAGTTCTATGCAATTTCATGGAATGTCTCCTGGTCTTTGTACTTTTTGAGTGAGTGAAAAATTGATTCACCTCCACCTGCTCCACATCACTCAGGATTTTGTAGACCTCAATCATATCCCCCCTCAGCCATCTCTTTTCCAAGCTGAAGAGTCCTAACTTCTTTAGCCTTTCCTCATATGGGAGCAGTTCTATCCCCTTTATAGAAACATAGAACATGACGTCAGATAAGGGCCAAATGGCCCATCCAGTCTGCCCATCCTCAGTAACCACTAACTCTTTCTTTCCTAAGGGATCCCACATGCCTGTCCCATGGTTTCTTAAATTCTGACACAGTCCTCGCCTCCACCGGGAAGCCATTCTACGCATCTACCACCCTTTTGGTGAAAGAGTATTTTCTTAGATTCCTCCTAAGTCTATTTCCTCTTTTCATCATGTGGAGTTTTCCTTCACCTCCTGTATATTGACACCACTTGAGGTATTTAAATGTCTCTATCATATCCCCTCTCCTCCAGCGTATACATGATGAGGTTCCTAAGCTTGTTCCTATATGTTTTATGACAGAGACAGCTTACTAATTTTGTAGCCCGCTCTCTGGACTGACTCCCTCCTGTTTATATTTTTCCATGGTGTGGTCTCCAGAATTGCATGCATATCTTGTATAACTATCTGGTGAGATTTATATCTAAACTAGTAAAAAAGGCCCATTTCTGACACAAATGAAACAGGCACTAGCAAGGTTTTCCTCGGAGTGTGTATGTTTGAGAGAGTGTGTGTAAGAAAGAGAGTGAATGTGCGAATGTGTGTGTGTGAGAGAGAGTGAGTCTGGATGCGAGTGTGTCTGTGCAAGAGAGAGTGTGTGTGTGAGAAAGAGAGTGTGTGCAAGTGCGTATGTGAGACACAGTGTGAGAGAGAGAGAGAGAGAGTGTGTGTTTCACACAGATACAGTGTGTGTGAGAGAGAGTGTGTGTGAGACACAGACTCTCTGTGAGCCTGAGTGTATGAGACCAAGAGAGTGTGTGAATGACTGTGTGACACATAGAGAGTGAATGTGATACAGTGTGAAACATAGTGTGTGAGAGACAGTGTGTGAGAGTGAGAAAGACATTGACTGAGAGAGAGAGTGTGTGTGTGTGTGTGTGTGTGTGACAGAGATACCTCCCCCCCTCTCTGGTGTCAGCCCCCCCTCTCTCTGGTGTCTGAACGTTACTGTGCAGGACGCTGAGCTCTGGCTGTGCTTCAAGGAACTGACCAATCCTATTTAATAGAATGCACCTCCAACATTCTGAAGCCGAGAAACCTCGTGTGGTTGGTCACTTCTGCTTGTGACGAACCCGGAAGTACGTGATGTCAATTCAGAAGATGGATACAGAGAGCAGGAATGCCTCAGCCATGCAGTCAGCCTCAGAATGTTGGAGGTGCCTTTTATTATATAAGAAGATTGGGCCTCACCAGAGATTTATACAAGGGCACTATCACCTCTTATTTTTTTCCTGCTGCTCAAGCATCTTTCTAGCTTTGACCATCACCTTTTCTACCTGTTCGGCCACCTTAAGGTAATCAGACACAATCATCCCCAAGTCCCGCTCTTTTGTACACAGAAGCTCTTCACCCCTTATACTGTACCGTTCCATTGGATTCTTGTGCCCCAAGTGCATGACCCTGCATTTCTTAGCATTAAATCTTAGTTTCCAATTATTGGACCATTCTTAAAGCTTTGCCAGATCCTTCTTCACACCATCCACATCCTCCAGGGTGTCCACCCTATTACAGAGTTTGGTACCATCCGCAAAGAGAGAAACCTTACCAGACATCTTTCCACACAAAGATGTTAAAAAAAAGAGCCGACCCAAAGACTGATCCCTGCGGTACACCACTGATAACATCCTTTTCCTTGAGCAAGTTCCATTTACCACGACCCTTTGTCTTCTTCCATTTAAACAGTTGTTAACCCAGTCAGTCACTTTAGGTCCCATACCGAGGGCGCTCAGTTTATCAGTTGCCTGTGTGGGACCATGTCAAAGGCTTTGCTAAAAATCCAAGTACACCACATCTAGCACCCTCCCATATAATTTTGGTCACTCTTCTTTGAACCTTTTCTAATTCTGCTATATCTTTTTTGAGATTGTGAGGTGGAGGTCACACCATGGAGTAATACAGAGGCATTATAATATTTTTGGTCTTTTTTAAGCAACCCTATTCTAATAATTCCTAGCATCCTGGTTCTGGAATAGTGGGAAGCTACAAATGGAAGTGTTTTACACATTACAGAACTTTAACGCAATAACACTGATTTCTTACTCTGGAAAGATCTTTAATACTTGACTGCTTCAATTTACTTTGTCATGTATGAAATTTACTAAAATACCACTCTGTATTTCTTGTCCTGAATTGGTGATCACCATTGCGGTATACTGTAAGCCACATTGAGCCTGCAAATGGGTGGGAAAATGTGGGGTACAAATGCCAACAAATAATAATAATTCAAGTAACATTTGTTCAAAAGGTGGCAGTCAGAAGCATGTAGACACAACAATTCTGTTTTCCCCATGGAAAAAATTGTTTATACAATTACCCCAGCGCTTAGCTCCTTTCAGAACTCTGTAATTGTGAACCCGACTTCATCCATCTAGACTTCATTCACACATAATACCCATAACTTACCACCCACCTGAGCACCCTGGTCAATCAAGAAGTGGAGGTGTCAGCCTGGAATCAAACTAAGGCCCTTTCTGTGCAATACTCACCATATCCATATAAATACTCCCCCTCCTTCCCAAGACTATGCACTAATAACCCTAACGCTTGGTTGGACTGAAAGCTGAGGCACCAGCGCCACCTACAGTTAGAGTGTGACAAGTGAAAGGTTTCCCCCCTTGTTGCTGGAGATACAATTCTCTTGTTCCAGGCTGCCTTGTTTCTTCTCTACTTCTGTATCACTTAATACTAGGGAAGAGAGAGAAAAGGTGCGGGTTGTAGCTCTTGGAGAAGGTCATATAATTTGGTAAACGTTTCCGTCGTTTTGCTGGGACCTAAAGTTTAAGAAAAGAACAATAAAGATTTGATGCAGCAAAAGTAAGAGAGCAGTATTTAACTGGCTTTGGTTTTACCTATGCATTCATGTGTTTATGTTTATGTTGACTGTGCATACTTTGTGTCACCTTTTTTAATGTTACATTTTATATTGTTTTTTCTATAAGATTTCATATTTAGTACATGATTTTCTTATTTAGCTATGTTTGTAAATGTATTCTTTTTTAATAGACCCCTTACGCAGACAATTGTCGAAAATAGGACCTGCGGCAGTTCTCTTATAAAGTTGTTTACCACATCCCATCTGAGGCTCACTGTGCTTCTCTTGTGGTATTCCTTTTCCCCATTTTCTTGCTAGGACCTACTCCTTGTTGCTAACAGATGTTGAAATCATCACTGTCCTGTATATCTTTCCCAGCAAGGACCCTGACATAGATAAGGGGACAATGAGTCCTGTATACTGGTGAGGGAATTTTGTATTTCTGCCTAAATGTTCCATAAAGGAGAAATCCACTAAATATGGAAAAGGAGACAAACATTCTGCAATTAAATGAGTAAAGTTGAGAAACACAATTAATCTAACAAAGACTGGAATTAATTGTAAGATCTTCAGCTGAGTATTCACCAGACACATAAAGAAATGAAAAGTACATCAAAATGGGTGGTCAAAACCCTTTGTTATTCAGATGTCCAAAAGACTTCTATCCAGATGTTCATATAACTTCTTACCTTTTGATGAACACCTTTGTTTACTGAACTTCCATTAGTTTGGCAGCAGTTCCAGGGATCTAGCAGAGGGCCGTTGGAGGTACTGTGATAGGCCAGACGCCTGTCGCTTTCATAAGTTTTCAATGCGTGACGCCACCAGCCCTTGGAAGTAGGTGCCTTCTTCCGGGCTTCCTAGTCTCAGGTGATGCTCCCCTATGGCATTAGGGGCTTCATGTGGAATAGTCCAGGATTTAGATGAGTTAAACATTCTCAATGTTTCTAATCCGATCATTAGATCTGCAACCCCTTTGGCACTAGTCACAGGTAGGCAGTCATGCTGACCAATCCTTGCAAAATCTAGAGGAAGAAATTAAGAAAATATCCTTCCATATGAAATCTCTCTCTCTGCTGCTGCTCCTCTGCATAAAGCCCTCCTTTAAAATTAAATGCATGTCTGATTGTTAAACGAACATCTGATGGATATCTGGGGTCTCTGAAGAAGATTCCCATCTTCTTCCTCCATTTATTAGTAGAACACATGGGGCCTGAGCATGAAGTGAAAGAGACGGTGAACAAGGAAGAGAAAGGATAGAGTTCAACAGGGAGAAGAAATAATGTAAAACATAAGAAGAAATGGAAAGAAGAGATTTAAAAAAAGATGATGAACAGCAAGAGGAGAGAGAATGAGCTGAAATAGAAGGAAGAGGACAAGAGCAAATTGATGATAGTGGGTTGTGATAGAACAAGACCTGCTCTTTGGAGACTATCCCTCAAATCATGCCCACACACACTGTTTTACAGACCCCCCGGGCAAATGGCAAGTCTCACAAACGCACTTTCTAGATTTCATATCGAACACCTGTGTTTCCACCCAGAACCTTCTCATAGTAGGAGACATCAATCTTCACCTTGAAGATACTAACTCAAGCAATGTACAAGAATGCAAAGACTTCCTCCAACTATGGGAGCTCCCCTGGCCAAACACACAACCCACCCATAACAAAGGACATACACTAGACATCGTCACCCACAAATTCTCATCAGAACCAAATATCACACTAATAGACACAAAATGGACAGCCAGGCCATGGTCCGACCACCACAGTGCAAACCTTTCCCTTCACTGGAGAACAAAAAAGACACAACAAAAACCAACAAACTTATACTATGAGAGGCAAAATTGACCACTAATATTCTGGCAACAATTCTATACCGACAAATGGACAACACCCACAGACTCACCCTAATTTCTTCAAGAATGGGATAACAGATGCAGAACAATACTAGGCAATATAGCACCACTTCAAACCAGAACCTCACATAGAAAAAACTCAATACCATGGTTTAACGAAGAACTGAAAGAACTAAAACACAGGTCAGAGACTAGAAGAGCACGGAACAAGACCAAACACACATAAAAACTGGAAAACAATTACAAAGAAAATACAAATACAATATCAGTCAACTAAAAGGACGTATTACCAAAACCAAAATAGGACCAAACTACAAGGATACACAGGTTTCACTTATGAATAAGAAATTGAGATTGTCTGCAGTGATCCAGTCTGTTGTTGTTGTTTTGTTAACTACTGATCTGGCATTTATGTAGCCCAGTTGGATTGATTGGTAGGGGTTGGTTAGGGATGACGATGTGTTAATTTTTATTAGTGTCTATCCTCTTGGTGTCTGGATTTGTTGTGTCCTTTCTTCCCTTTCTGTTGATTGTGCCTGTGTGTAGTAGGTTTTCCTTTTAATTGGTTGTTATTTTTTTGGACAGGTGTATTGTATTTGAGTTGTCTGCAGGGTTTGTGTACTGCGGTAGATTGTTGTCTGAGAGAGGGGTTGTCAATGCGTGGTAGATTAGGGAGAGAAAATAGATTATTAGGAGCAGTTTGTTAATATTCATATTGGCGTTGGTTTGTGTAATGCAGTAGGAGCTGATTTAAATAGTGGTCAACCAGTGCAGACGGTTGTGACTGATGACATTTTACGGTCAGTAGTGCAATTTAGTGTAGTGTAATAGATGCAAGCATAATGTTGGTGTGAGTATTTCCTGAGTTAGGAAAGAAGGAGCTATCTCATCTGCCTAGGGTTTCCTGTAGATGAGAGCCATCTGTGATGTTAGTCATACCAGTTTACCACCATTGCCTCAAAGAATAAGACAACCCAGGAATAGATGGGTCACAGGTAGGCTCAGGCAGATTATGACATGTGACACAGAAGCATCCGCCCTCACAATTGCTGCCCCTATATAATTCTTTCGCCTGCATTAGAGTGTTGTGATGCTCAAGAAAAGAGACCTGAGGCGGAAACCAGAAACACTGATGGTAGCCGAAAAGAAAAGACGTCCTAAAGCACTAATAAAGATGCTCAAACCAGAAATTATTGCTGCTAGGGGATTCCATTATCAGAGGCATTAACTTTGGAACCTAGTTCAAAGGACCCAACAAAGGTCAAATGCCTTCCAGGACCTCAGCTTACAGGAGTGCCAGGCAAATAATGACTATAAATCAGAGAAAGACTAAGAGGCTATTTTCAAAGCACTTAGCCTTCCAAAGTTCCCTAGAAAACCTAAGTGCTTTGAAATATGCTCTAAGAGTTCTAACATGATGTTATCCACCGGAGAACAAATGCCCCACTTGTAGCACAGAGAGCTTTTCAGGAGTTGGGGGAGGGGTAGCCGTTTTCTGAAATTCTACCAACTTATGGAAAGGGAGAGAGTGTGACAATTGGGCAGACTGGATGGACCATTCAGGTCTTTATCCTGCCGTCAATTACTATGTTAGGTGTCATTGTGATGATACGTTGAAATCTTCTGGCTCAGTGTGCTGCTGTGGCTAAGGAAGGGAAGGGAAAGGGAAAGGAACTTGATATATACCGCCTTCTGAGGTTTTTTTGCAACTAAAGCGGTTTACAATATTCAGGTACTTATTTTGTCCAGGGGCAATGGAGGGTTAAGTGAGAGTCACAAGGAGCTGCAGTGGGAATTGAACTCAGTTCTCCGGGATCAAAGTCCACTGCACTAACCACTAGGCTACGCCTCCACTCCACAAGCAAATAGAATGTTAGGTATTTTTAGGAAAGGAATGGAAAACAAAAATGAAGATGTTATAATGCTTTGTATCGCCCATGGTGCCGACCACACCTCAAATATTGTGTTCAATTCTGGTCGCCGTATCTCAAAAAAGATATAGTGGAATTAGAAAAGGTACAGAGAAGGGCGACGAAAATGATAAGGGGATGGGACGACTTCCCTATGAAGAAAGGCCTAAGTGGCTAGGGCTCCGGCTTGAAGAAAAGGCGGCTGAGGGGAGATATGATAGAAGTCTATAAAATAAGGAGTGGAGTTGAACGGGTAGATGTGAAGCGTCTGTTTACGCTTCCCAAAATACTAGGACTAGGGGGCATGCGATGAAGCTACAATGTAGTAAATTTAAAACAAATCGGAGAAACTTTTTCTTCACTCAACGGGTAATTAAACTCTGGAATTCATTGCCAGAAAATGTGTAAAGATGGTTAGCTTAGCGAAGTTTAAAAAAGGTTTGGACAGCTTCCTAAAGGAAATTCCATAGACCATTATTAAATGGACTGGGGGAAATTCCATTTGCTTATTTTCTGGGATAAGCAGCATAAAATGTACTGTTTTGGGATCTTGCCAGGTATTTGTGACCTGGATTGGCCACTGTTGGAAACAGGATGCTGAGCTTGCTGGACCTTTGGTCTGTCCCAGTCCCTTGGTCAATAACTGTATAGATGCTATTGGTCTGTAGTTTGTAATTTCAGTATTAGGTATGGTGGTATTTGGGGGAATACAGTTGTAAATGTATTTATTTGTTATTGGGAGTGTATGCATCTTTCGGTACAGTTTTACAGTTATTTTGTATCTAGGTTAATAGGCACCTTTTGGTACAGTTGCAAAGTTACTTAAGAACATAAGAACAGCCACACTTGGTCAGACCAGTAGTGCATCTAGCCCAGTATCCTGCTTCCAGCAGTGGCCAATCGAGGTCAGAAGTACCTGGCAGAAACCAAATGTAGCAACATGCCATGCTATCAATCCAAGCGCAAGTATTGACTTCCTCCCAATATCTATCTCAATAGCAGACTATGGACTTTTCCTCCAGGAACTTGTCCAAACCTTTTTTAAACCCAGATATGATAACCGCTGTTACCACATCCTCCAGCGACGAGTTCCAGAGTTTATTCTTTGAGTGAAAACATATTCTTCCTATTTGTTTTAAAAGTATTTCCATGTAATTTAATTACTAGAAGATAACGGCAGAAAAAGACCTGCACGGTCCGTCCAGTCTGCCCAACAAGTTGAGTGTCCTCCTGGTCTTTGTAAATTTTGAAAAAGTGAAAAATTGATGCATTTTTACCCATCTACACCGCTCAGGATTTTCTAGAACTCTATCATATTTCTCTCCCCCCCCCCCCCCCCCAGTCATCTGTTTTCTAAGCTAAAGAACTGTAAACCTCTTTAGCTTTTCCTCATATCATTTTGGTTGGTCTTCTCTGTACCTTTTTCTAATTCTGCTATATCTTTTTGAGATACGGTGACCAGAATTGAAAGCAATACTGAAGGTGAAGTCGCACCATGGAGCGATAGAAAGGCATTATAATATTCTTGGTCTTATTTACTTTTCTAATAATTTTGTAGCATCCTGTTTGCTTTTTTGGCCACACACTGGCAGAAGATTTCAGCTTATTGTCTACAATCCTTTTCTTGGATGCTGACTACTAAGGTGAAACCCAGCATCAGGTAACTATGATTTAGATTCTTCTTCCCAATGCGTATTTGTCCACATTAAATTTCATCTGCCCATTTGGATGCTCAGTCTTTCAGTTTCCTAAGGTCTTCCTGGGGAACTGAGGAACTGAGTTCGATTCCCGGCACAGGCAGCTCCTGTGGACTCTGGCAAGTCACTTAACCCTCCATTGCCTGCCGCATTGAGCCTGCCATGAGTGGGAAAGCGCGGGGTACAAATGTAAAAAAATATATATATTTCAACAGTCTACATGTGTTTTGACAATTTGAATAGTTTTGTGTCATCTGCAAATTTAATCACCTCATTTGTGTTTCCGATTTCCAGGTCATTTTGTACTGTACTACTACTACTACTTATCATTTCTATAGCGCTACTAGACGTACGCAGCGCTGATCAAATAGAGACAGTCCCTGCTTGACAGAGCTTACAATCTAATTAGGACAGACAAACAGGACAACAAGAGATATGGGAATATTAAGGTGAGGATGATAAAATAAGGGTCTGAACAAGTGAATAAGGGTTAGGAGTTAAAAGCAGCATCAAAAAGGTTGGCTTTTAGCTTAGATTTGAAGACGGCCAGAGATGGAGCTTGACGTACCAGCAGGAAGTCTATTCCAGGCATATGGAAGATAAAAGGAACGGAGTCTGGAGTTAGCAGTGGAGAAGAAGGGTGCAGATAAGAGAGATTTAACCAATGAACTGAGTTCCCGGGGAGGAATGTAGGGAGAGATGAGTGGAGAGGTACTGAGGAGCGGCAGAGTGAATGCACTTATAGGTCATAAGAGGAGTGTTGAACTGTATGCGGAAACGGATAGGAAGCCAGTGAAGTGGACTTGAGGAGAGGGCTAATACAAGCATAACGACCCTGGCGGAATATTAGTCGTGCAGCAGAATTTTGAACAGATTGAAGAGGAGAGAGATGGCTAAGTGGAGACCTGTGAGAAGCAAGTTGCAATAGTCTAAGCGAGAAGTGATAAGAGCGTGGATGAGGGTTCTGGTAGTGTACTCAGAAAGGAAAGGGCAAATTTTGCTGATATTATAGAGAAAGAAACGACAGGTTTTAGAGTCTGTTGAATATGTGCAGAGAAGGAGAGAGAGGAGTCGCAAGATGACCCCAAGGTTACAAGTTGATGAGACAGGAAGGATGAGAGTGTTTATCTACAGAAATAGAGAATGGGGGAGGAGGAAGAGGTTGGTTTAGGGGGAAAGATGGAAGCTCAGTCTTGGTCATGTTTAGTTTCAGGTGGCGCTGAGACAATCCAGGCAGCAATGTCAGACAGGCATGCTGATACTTTGGCCTGGATTTCGGCTGAGATTTCTAGTGTGGAGAAGTAGATCTGGGAGTCATACAGCGTAAAGATGATACTGAAAACCATGGAAGAGATCAGAGTACCAAGGGAAGAAGTATAGATGGAGAAGAGAAGAGCTCACAGGACAATCCCTGAGGTACACCAACTGACAGTGGGATAGAAGTAGAAGAGGATCCACTAGAGTATACACTAAGGTACGCTGGGAGAGATAAGAAGAAAACCAGGAAAGAACAGAGCCCTGAAATCCAAGTGAGGACAGCGTATCAAGGAGTAGGCTGTGATTATAATACTGTGATATGCATATTTGGTATTGTATACATTATCTTGTTATGGGGTTTATATGCAATCTTTCAATACAACTGTAAAGTTTTTTTTTTTCCTATTGGGATTGTATCTTTTGGTCAATTTTCTTTACATTAATCACCTTTATTTTCTAACTCCTCTTACTCTCTTACCTATCTATAGTTCCATCTTTGCTTATAACCTACACGTCAATTAAAATGTTCCATTACATATGTGTTGACATTGTAAGTAGTATAATATGCCATAATTTGTATTGTTGAATATTTTTAGTGCCGTAATTGTCTATTGCTCTGTTTGATTATTCTTATTGTACACCACCTTGCATGAATTCCTTTAGAAGCGGTAAATAAATCCTAATAATAAATAAATAATAGATGGGAATATTAGCAGCAAGCTGGTTGAGTTTCTGGATCAAAATGATATTCCATTAAAAACCACAGACCGAGTGTGAATTACAAAATCAAGAAAGGAAAAACAGAGTAATCCACGCAATATAACATAAGGAACACAACTTATTCATAAAAAGGAAGTACAAGCCTCAAAGCTCAAAATCAAAATGATTTAAAGAGCTTTTCTGATCAAACCAATCTTACCTTCATCACGACAAAACCTTCCAAAAATAAATGCAAAATCTTTTAGCAATTAATCATTATGAACTTCTAATATTCATATATAAGTGACAAAGCACTTATCTTTGATAGAATAACAAAATGTATGTACAGGATAAACATCCGGGTGAATGATATTCTGCATTGTACTCAGTTCATGTTTCAGGAGCAGGATATAATACTGAAACTGTTATCTAAGATTAGACAGAGCTCAGTCTGGTGGACAAGTTTAGCTGCTCCATTTGATATGTCAAGCGCCTTGATTTGGTGGATCATGACATCTTATGAGTGGGCTCAGCATAGCTGGAGCAGTGTTGGATCGGTTTAGAGGCTTTCTCACAAAAGGAAATATCAGGTTACAAATGAGGGGAGAGCTCACTAATATGTGATGTCCCCGCAGGGCTCCCCATTGTCTGCAATCTTATTTAATATGTTTGATGGCCCCTTTGGGACTTAGGTTGGAGGCCTTGGGGTTTGCAACCTTTCATCTATGTGATGAGATAACTGCCATATTTCCTTTGATGGTGATATTTTACTATATCAACTAAGACAAAACAGGTCTTGTATTGACTCCAGTCCTGGGCTAGGTCTGTTAACGAAAATGAATCTGAGGAAAGGGGGAGTAGGAGGAGTAGGCTCTTGAACAACACTAGTAGACGACGTAGGTTAGGAACAATCTCTTTATTTAAATATACACGTCAATTCACAAGCAAGCCAAACCACCACGAGGGTGGAGGTACACAAATCCTACGAAAAAGAACACTGAGAAGACCAAGTTTTTGCTTATCTCTCACTCTTGTAATTTGAAATTATTTGACATGCTGTAATTGATGGGATTACCTATAATTTAATCACAGTTGAAAATCCTGGGGGTATTAATCATGAGTTATATTGTTTTCATCTTATGTAGCTAGTTTGTTGGGTTTGCTGTGCTTTCCTGTAATGATTGGAGTTCTAATGTTGTCCAATTTGTACTTATTGTACTTGCTTTTTTTTTTTTATAAATTGTAAACCGTTCTGTCTTGCAGTAGCAATAAGATACGGTATATAAATTGATGTAAATAAAAAAATAAAAAATAAATATTTGAAACCTCATGTCCATATGTTATCCATTAAAGTGTTTTGACAACTATGGAAACTGAGATGTATAAGAACATATTTTAAAGTTGATGTTTTTCGCTTGATAGTACAAAAAACTTACATTGGGTCATTTGGACTACTGTAACTTGTAGATTTGAGAGTGCTAAACCTCTACTTATAAGCTTCACTGGCTGATATCTATGGTTATGTTTCTTAGGTAAGAGCTATGAATCTAACTTGCGGCATTATCTGAATCTACAATTTCTGTTGCCTCTAGGGGTTAAATATAAAACTGAGTTAGATAGCAATATAATGTCTCAGACCTCTACCCTGAGAAGTAGTTGAAAACCTCCATTTTTGGAAAAGCTAAGTAGCTGGTATGATATTTTCATATTAAATTACATCTTGTTAAAAGTGGCTAAAAATGGATCAATGACGACTGAGTTTTGTGGAATGCAGTATATTGCCCGGATATCTGAAGATCCGTTTAAAAGAGCAAAGTTGTTTTGATAGTAGTGACTAGTAACGTAGTTTGTTTGCTGAGATTTTGTTGGTTATGGACTATTATCCCTGCACATTGAGTTTTATTTTATTTATTGGCCACTTCATCTGACAGCATATAATAATTTGGTGTAGACGTTCAAGAATATCTCAAGAGATGGGCAAAGAGGGTAACCAGCCCGGGCACCATGTTGCCCTTCCCAGTCAGTTTGGGCACAATTTTTCCAACTGCCCTGTAGGGGGCAGAGTCTACCCCATATCTCTTATGCTTACAACCTGGGAAAGCCATATAAAGTTGAACCCCACCCCCTCCTGGTGATTAGATCAAATACAGTTTAATAACACATAAATAAAGACTTTTCTACTGATGTATTAAATATGACACTATAAAAATACAAATGAGTGAAATTAGTGGCTATTTTTATACGTGAGGGATTATGAAATGCAAGAAGTTTATATACTCACCAATGAAGGCTGTCAGCTACTCTCCTCATCTCCTCTCTGTGACCCCAGACTTCTACTGTTGCTAAAACCTATTTTTCTCCTTGGTTTCCGCTTCGAAACTCCAGATATAACCAACAAATCTTTCTGTTTGGCAGTAACTTGTCAGGGAGTGTTCACTGGAAGTTAGTCACTCCGACCTTGTTTGGTTAGTGGCAGAGATTGATCTGAGGTTCTCTAGCTGTCATCAATCACTTTACCTCTGACACACAGTCCAAGCTAAACAGTAGAGCAGCACAGAAAACTGGAAGAGAGCTTTTAATGCAAGTTACATACCTGTAACTAGAAAAGATTTCTTCTGGAGCTTGTGTGACAAACACACCTGCTACAGGAAGGTTTCAGTGCTACCTGATGCCTATTGGATAAGGAAAACAGCATTAACAGGAAGACAGACACTAACTGCTCGCTCCTTGAGTCTGTGAAAATGGAGCACACCTGTAGAATGGATAAATTGTGCTTTACAAGCAGAAAGAGCAGCAGAACACGTCTAACAAGGATAGAGCATTAATCTGTGACAAAATATCCTAGAACTTGTCAAAGCTTGTGCCCAATCCCCTGCAGGCTGATTTTTACAATCCTTTCCTCTTGTTACCAGATTTCTAATTAGCCCACTTGATGCAGACACACATTGGTTTGTGTTCCTGCCTTTATTATGAACTCTCCCACCCACCACCACCACTTTGGCAGGCATGTAACCCTTCCCCTTCTGTGTGTAGCAGATCATCACTCTGTGTATGTAGAAGGCAATTCAGACAGTCTAAGTGAAACACACAATGGGGACAGGACTTTCTGATGGGCACCGACAGTGATCACAGAATGTCTGGAGCAAGAAAGAGAATCAGCAGCATGTGATGACATTTTTCTGTCGTTGCTGAAGGTTCCCAGAATGACAGTGCAGACTGATTTACGCAATGTTTGTAACTTCACTAAGACGATCCTAAACACCTTACCGATGTTTGAAGACCCTTAGCCCTCTATCTCAAAGTACAAGTGAGGCATGTTTACAATTAGTCACTGATGTGGAAAATAAGTAATTGCAAGCTAATTAAGGGGTCCTTTTACTAAGGTGCGCTGAAAAACAGCCTGCGATAGTGTAGGTGTGGGTTTTGGGTGTGCGCAGGTCCATTTTTCAGTGTGCCTGTAAAAAAAAGACCTTTTTAAAAATTTGTGCCGAAAATGGATGTGCGGCAAAATCAAAATTGGCATGCGTCCATTTTGGGTCTGAGACCTTACCGTCAGCCATTGACCTAGCAGTAAAGTCTCAAGCGGTAACCATGCGGTAATGACCTACGCGCTTCAAAAGCCACTTGGTGCGTGTCTGATATGTGCATCCGAAAATAACAATTATTTTTCGGACGCACGCCAAAATTGAAATTACTGCAAGAGCCATGCGGTAGCCGGGCGGTAACTCCATTTTGGTGCGTAGCTACTTACGTGGCTTAATAAAAGAGCCCCCAACACTTTTATCAGGTGCTCTGATTGGTTTAATAGTCTCTGAAAGAGGAACAATATCAAATGTTTGTATCCTCACTTCTGTATTAAGAACATGAGAAACTTAACAAAACTGTCTAAAACCAATACTGACATCATTTGCACACCCTTCTCTATTTTGAAACCTTTGAGCAGGGCAGATAGTGGCCGCCTTCAGATGGGATATTAACATATTGTAGCGGGATTTGCTTATCTAACTCCTAGCGGAGATAATTTTCATTCACTTTTCTGACCTCTTATTTTCTATCTAACTCCAGTTACTCTATCCTATCAGTCTATATGTTCCACCTCCTCTTACATCCTATGCTGTCTATTAACATGTTGTATTATATAATGTGTTATGTTATAATATGTACTGTTAGATGAACATTTTTTCTGCTGAAACTGTCCACTGCTGTACACTGCCTTGGGTTAATTTATTTAAAAAGATGATCAATAGAAATAAAATAAAATAAAACATGGAAAAGAACCATCTACCAACATTTGCTTATTTCCAATCTGACGAAGAAGGGCAACCTTCGAAAGCTAATCAAGAAATGTATCATCTTATTTTCTTTTCCATGTTTTATTTCTATTGATTACCTTTAAAAGTGGACTAACACAGCTACCACACCTCTCTATTTAAAAAGATGGTAAATAAATCATATAAACAAACAGCCCAAACTGCCTGCCTAATATGTATCAACACTCTACTTTAATCTTTGTCTGTCGTCATGTTTCTCTGTTTGTACTTGAGCTAGTTTCTCTTTTACTGTCTTTCAGATCACAAACGCTGCCTTGGCACTTCCTTTCCCTTCATCTCTCTCTCTCTCCTTGATTCTTGCACATTCTCTCCCCTATCAATGCCTCATGGCACTCCTTTTCTGTCTCTTTCTTACGTACTTTCCCTGCCTCGTACTCATTCTTTGAATCAATGTCCTGATATTATGAATGGAACTAAGGGATAAGAATGATGTACAGCATCCCATACACTTTATTTATTTTATTGCATTTGTATCCCACATTTTCCCACCTTTTTGCGGGCTCAGTGTGGCTTACAATAAGTTGTGAGTGATAGAAATACAATTGTTACTACTCAGTTATGGATTACATTGTGAGGAGTTATGCGAGACAAACTCAGAGTATCATTCAGGAATATAACAATGGAATAGAGCAGTGAAACATTGGGGGAAACTAAAAGGGGCAGTACATAACAACAAGAAAGCATATGGTATACATTTTCTGTGAGTAGAGGTATGAGTGTGGTGAGATTACAGGGGATGAGAATTCAGAGTGGCTGTATTGATGCATTATTGACCCGTGGGTGTGGGCTTTATGTTTTGGTTCTTTCCGTAAGTTTTCTCAAAAGATGGGTCTTCATTAGTTTGCGGAAGGTGGCTTGCAGTTCTATTCTTCTGGAATCATCTTTTGCTCTCCCTTGTTCTCTTATTGACTGATTCCTCGGGAACACCCTTCTGGCATTTTTCACTGAAGGCTGAATAGTTTCTCTGACAGGGTGGGGAACTCAGCAAAGGAGAGATCCAGCTTGGAATGTAAATTACCGGATGACACTGTATCCGTGCTATGAAAGGCTCAGGCTCAGCCCCATCACATGTTCAGTCATGTACAGAGCCTCCTGCTGCTGTCACTGCACCTACTATGAGAAGCTCAGAGCTCCCCTGCATGTGCAATGCACAGAGCTTCCTGCTGTCACTACATCAGTTCCAAGGAGGTTTAAAGACAGGAGAAGGCTTGATCCTATCTGGCTCATTATCTGGGCTGAAGGCAGTGGGCGGAGATTGCTGCCATTGGTCAGAACAATAGCAAACACTATTGAAAACAATAGGAAACTTGTGAGGTTTTTACTGTTTTATTAAACCTCCTAGGTTTCGCATTCTCTCTGTTAGGAGGAGATTGGGACGGGGGGGGTTGGGGAATTCTTGATGGGTCAGTGAAGGGGGGAGGATTATATTCAAAATGTATTTGTCAGTGCTTCCAGAGCTTGTCTTGTTATTTGCTGTATTTGGGTTTCACTATTTGCCTTTATTTTTGTTTATGATGACAATAAAGATATTTCTACATAAAAACAATAGCAAATGCTTATGACTTCCTATGTGTAGATGTTTTAATTTGACAGCTATTTTATTTGTTTGAAAGTAGAGAGTTGCATGGGAACGGGGATCCCTCCGAGTCCATGGGGATCCTGCAGGGATAGACCGAAGTCCAGGGGATCCCGGCCGCAGGGATGGACCGGGTCCTGCGGAACTGTACAATCCAATTGAGCTTTGCTTTCCCTCTCTGCACATACCTCAAGTCACCCTGGTGGTCTAGTGGCTTGCTTCAAGACATGAAAGATCCTCATTTCCTGTCTGCTGCTGCTGATCTCTTGCTGCCGCTATTGCTTAAAGTGGCTGCCGAGACTTCAAGCTGCAGCCTCGTGAGACTTCAGCAGAAGTCTTGCAGGCCACCACTTGAAGTCTTGGCAGCCATTTTAAACAAGAGGCAGCAGCGGGCAGGAAAGAGTTGGGAATCTTTCCTGCCCCGAAGCAAGACACTAGACCACCAGGATGACTTCAGGCAAGTGCAGGGAGGGGCACCCAAGGCTGGAGAGGAGGTGGATGCAGTAGTGTATGTGGGTGGAGAGAGGGGCTGTAAAAGGTTGAGAGTGTGGGGCAGGGGAAAAAAATTGGTAAGGGGCAAGGAGGTTAGACTGAGAACAGGAGATAGTACGAGGCTAACCCAAGGGTTGAAGCCAGTAGGCGGATTGCCGCCCACACTGGTTCACCCAAAACAATAGCAAACGCTATTGAAAACAATAGCAAAAGATTATTAGAAATAAGGTACTGCCTATGCGTGGTCCATCTGTTAAAAGTCAAAAGCTGTTCCAGTTACATAAGTACATAAGTATTGACATACTGGGACGGACTAAAGGTCAATCAAGCCCAGAATCCTGTTTGCAACAGTGGCCAATCCAGGTCACAAATACCTGGCAAGATCCCCCCAAAAAGTACAAAACATTTTATGCTGCTTATCCCAGAAATATTTCCCCAACTGCCTTTAAAGGCGAAGGACAAAAGATTTTTTTTTTAATTGACAGCTTTTAATTTATTTGAAATCTTCCCATATGTAACTCTACCAAATGCAACGCTTCCTTCACATCGACACCGACAAAGTGGTGAAGGCGTCAGGGAACATCCAGTGCAGATGAACAGGCATTACGATACTTAA
Organism: Microcaecilia unicolor; assembly: GCF_901765095.1. Taxonomy (NCBI): domain Eukaryota; kingdom Metazoa; phylum Chordata; class Amphibia; order Gymnophiona; family Siphonopidae; genus Microcaecilia; species Microcaecilia unicolor. The sequence continues at coordinate 35,222,546 of NC_044044.1, forward strand.
CTTCAAAACTGTATTCATGCAAGTTTTCACTCCCATCCTTTGACCCCTCATTGTAGAACTTCCTTTCTATTGAAAGAGGGCCAGCTTCTGTATGTTTTTTTCCTGGGAGTTGAATGTTTGGTATTTTCCTTTCTACCTTTCCTCCAAGTACTGTATACAGGATTAGATCTTTTAAGTCTGTCCCCATTTACTTTATGGTGAACATGGCCTGCCCATTTTAGTAGCCTTCCTTGCCTCTTGACTGTTCAGTTTTATTTCCGGAGAACACTAAAAACTCGTCAGCTTAAAAAGGCATATCCTACCAATCCAACATCAATGCCTGACCTCTGCAACACAACAAAATTTAAACACAATTCCCTTATGTGGTTGGATCACATGAACTTAATCTTATCTCAACATCACTTTGTATTTCTTCCCACCGGAATCTGCAAATGCATCTCCGGTACTATGTAAGCCACATTGAGCCTGCAAATAGGTGCGAAAATGTTGGGATACAAATGCGGCAAATAAATAATTATACTGGGTTGGGGATGTTACCAGTTCTTGAAACTCCAAAAGGTCGCTGTTATACGAAATTTACTCACGTTTGGACAGAATGCATAGAAGCTGCCAGGACAATCTTGTGTGTGATGGTTTCTTAATGGTTCCATTTTACTTTTGTGTTAAAGATTATGCCGCAGCAGCGTCTGAGAAGGCAGCTGGAAAAAAGGGTGCAGCTGTGTCGGGAAACAGGAGTCGGGCTGCAGGCCGTGCCGGAGGTCGCGGAGTGTGTTAATGTTCCATTTGACCATGGTATCTCCTGAGAGGTAATGTGTGATTTTTTTTCCATGTGGTATATGCATGTTGTACACTGCATCTTTGAGGTGTTTCCCACTGTTTTATAATTACAGCTCATGGTTAATGTCCCAGTCGACTCTGGTACCTGCTGAGAATTAATGTGAGATATTACAAGTGGTGTCTGCAGATTCTGCACTGCATCTTTTGAGGGTAATATCACATTTTTTAAAATGGCTGTTCATATTAATATTCATTAATGTGGTACCTGCTAGACTTAATGTGGGATTTTATCGTGTGGTATCTTCAGAGCAGTAGTGATCAGGCATTGGGACGATATTTCTCACACTGAATATTTCTGTTTGTTCCTCGCAGGTATGAGAGAGTAGGTAGGATTTACGTCGGGGGCAAAGAAATGGGGCAGCGAAAGGCTGAGTCGCCTGGGCGCAGCAGAGAAAGGAGCGGTTTACTGACAGAATTTCAGCATACCTGTGTGTCTGTCAGCGCCTCAACAGGTATTTCGGGATGGGGCCGGTGGCGCGATTCACCAGTTCCTCCCGCGTTTTTTCAGCGGAGTCTTATGGGCGGCCATTCTGGCCCAGCGGTTTGTTTTACCGCATTTTTGTTGGCCATTTCGAGGGGGGAGACATTGCCATGCCGTGTTCTTGCATTTTTCCCACGCTTTTTACCAGCCATTTGGTGGAGGGATGTAGCAGCGTGTCCTGCATTTTTTCTCCTGCGTTTTTGCCCTGCCATTCATGATGCATCCTATTATAACTAATAGAAGTAAGTGCTATGCGCCTGATTGCCACTAGATGGTAGCAGTAGCTCAATTATGTTTTAGTGTACAAAGTCAAACTTCTGGCCACTAGAGGGTAGCAATGTCCAATTCCTATAGTTTCTACATGAGTGGCAGTGCTTTATTTAGTAGGAGCACTTTTAAATGTGTGTGGGATGAAAGGGCTTTGCTGCATGTATGCGTTTAATATGTTAAATTGGAACATATCTCTTACTCTGTTTATGGTTATACCTTTTGCAACATTGAGCCTGCAAATAGGTGCGAAAATGTTGGGGTACAAATGCTGCAAATAATAATTATACTGGGTTGGGGATGTTAACAGTTCTTGTAACTCCAAAAGGTCGCTGTTATACTAAATTTACTCACGTTTGGACAGAATGCATAGAAGCTGCTAGGACAATCTTGTGTGTGATGGTTTCTTAATGGTTCCATTTTAGTTTTTTGTTAAAGATTATGCCGCAGCAGAGTCTGCGAAGGCAGCTGGAAAAACAGGGTAAAGAGGAGTCGGGCTGCAGGCCATGCCGGAGGTCGCGGAGTGTGTTAAGTTCCATTTGACCATGGTATCTCCTGAGAGGTAATGTGATTTTTTTTTTCCATGTGGTATCTTCATGTTGTACACTGCATTTTTGGGGTGTTTCCCACTGTTTTTGTTAATTACAGGTTAGGCATAAATGTCGTATGTGAGAATGATACATACTGAGAGTTAATGTGGGATTGTACTGTCTGGAATCTGGCCCATGGTACTTCAGCTTTTGGGGATTTACAGTGGGATTATTTTTTTATTTCAGATCATGTGTTCATGTTCCATTAGAACGTGGTACTGCTGTGAGGTAATATCTGAGTTTACCATGTACCATGTGGTATCTGCAGATTGTACACAGCATCTTTTGGGGGTGTTCCCACTGTTTTATAATTACAGGTCATGTGTTAATGTCCCAGTCGACTCTGGTACCTGCTGAGAATTAATGTGAGATATTACCAAGTGGTGTCTGCAGATTCTGCACTGCATCTTTTGAGGGTAATATCACATTTTTTAAAATGGCTGTTCATCTATTAATATTCATTAATGTGTGGTACCTGCTAGACTAATGTGGGATTTTATCGTGTGGTATCTTCAGAGCAGTAGTGATCAGGCATTGGGACGATATTTCTCACACTGAATATTCTGTTTGTTCCTCGCAGGTATGAGAGAGTAGGTAGGATTTACGTCGGGGGCAAAGAAATGGGGCAGCGAAAGGCTGAGTCGCGTGGGCCGCAGAGAAGGAGCGGTTTACGAACAGAATTTCAGCATATCTGTGTGGCTGTCAGCGCTCCTCAACAGGTATTTCGGGATGGGGCTGGTGGCACGATTCACACATTTTTTCAGCTGCGTCTATGGGCGGCCATTCTGGCCCAGTGGTTTGTTTTACCGCGTTTTTCGTTGGCCATTTCGAGAGGGAGATATTGCCATGCCGTGTTCTTGCATTTTTTCCGCGCTTTTTACCAGCCATTTGGTGGAGGACGTAGCGCGTGTCCTGCATTTTTTCTCCTGCGTTTTTGCCCTGCCATTCATGATGCACTGTTATAACAATAGAAGTAAGTGATATGCGCCTGATTGCCACTAGATGGGAGCAGTGGCTCAATTATGTTTAGTGTACAAAGTCAAACTTCTGGCCACTAGAGGGTAGCAATGTCCAATTCCTATAGTTTCTACATGAGTGGCAGTGCTTTATTTAGTAGGAGCACTTTTAAATGTGTGTGGGATGAAAGGGCTTTGCTGCATGTATGCGTTTAATATGTTAAATTGGAACATATCTCTTACTCTGTTTATGGTTATACCTTTTGCAACATTGAGCCTGCAAATAGGTGCGAAAATGTTGGGGTACAAATGCTGCAAATAAATAATTATACTGGGTTGGGGATGTTACAGTTCTTGTAACTCCAAAAGGTCGCTGTTATACTAAATTTACTCACGTTTGGACAGAATGCATAGAAGCTGCTAGGACAATCTTGTGTGTGATGGTTTCTTAATGGTTCCATTTTAGTTTTTTTGTTAAAGATTATGCCGCAGCAGAGTCTGCGAAGGCAGCTGGAAAACAGGGTGCAGCGGTGTCGGGAAAGAGGAGTCGGGCTGCAGGCCGTGCCGGAGGTCGCGGAGTATGTTAATGTTCCATTTGACCATGGTATCTCCTGAGAGGTAATGTGTGATTTTTTTTTTCCATGTGGTATCTGCATGTTGTACACTGCATCTTTTGGGGTGTTTCCCACTGTTTTTGTTAATTACAGGTTAGGCATAAATGTCGTATGAGAAATGATACATACTGAGAGTTAATGTGCGATTGTACTGTCTGGAATCTGCCCATTGTACTTCAGCTTTTGGGGATATTACAGTGGGATTATTTTTTTATTTCAGATCGTGTGTTAATGTTCCATTAGAACATGGTATCTGCTGAGAGGTAATATCTGAGTTTAACATGTACCATGTGGTATCTGCAGATTGTACACAGCATCTTTTGGGGTGTTTCCTACTGTTTTATAATTACAGGTCATGTGTTAATGTCCCAGTCGACTCTGGTACCTGCTGAGAATTAATGTGAGATACTACCAAGTGGTGTCTGCAGATTCTGCACTGCATCTTTTGAGGGTAATATCACATTTTTAAAATGGCTGTTCATCTAATTAATATTCATTAATGTGTGGTACCTGCTAGACTTAATGTGGGATTTTATCGTGTGGTATCTTCAGAGCAGTAGTGCTCAGGCAGTGGGACGATATTTCTCACACTGAATATTTCTGTTTGTTCCTCGCAGGTATGAGAGAGTAGGTAGGATTTACGTCGGGGGCAAAGAAATGGGGCAGCGAAAGGCTGAGTCGCCTGGGCCGCAGAGAAAGGAGCGGTTTACTGACAGAATTTCAGCATACCTGCATGTCTGTCAGCGCTCCTCAACAGGTATTTCGGGATGGGGCCGGGTGGCGCGATTCACCAGTTCCTCCCGCGTTTTTCAGCGGAGTCTTATGGGCGGCCATTCTGGCCCAGCGGTTGTTTTACCGCATTTTTTGTTGGCCATTTCGAGGGGGAGACATTGCCATGCCGTGTTCTTGCATTTTTCCCAGGCTTTTTACCAGCCATTTGGTGAGGGACGTAGCAGCGTGTCCTGCATTTTTTGTCCTGCGTTTTGCCCTGCCATTCATGATGCATCCTAATATAACAAATAGAAGTAAGTGCATATGCGCCTGATTGCCACTAGATGGTAGCAGTGGCTCAATTATGTTTTAGTGTACAAAGTCAAACTTCTGGCCACTAGAGGGTAGCAATGTCCAGTTCCTATAGTTTCTACAAGAGTGGCAGTGCTTTATTTAGTAGGAGCACTTTTAAATGGGTGGGATGAAAGGGCTTTGCTGCATGTATGCGTTAATATGTTAAATTGGAACATATCTCTTACTCTGTTTATGGTTATACCTTTTGCAACATTGAGCCTGCAAATAGGTGCGAAAATGTTGGGGTACAAATGCTGCAAATAAATAATTATACTGGGTTGGGGATGTTAACAGTTCTTGTAACTCCAAAAGGTCGCTGTTATACTAAATTTACTCACGTTTGGACAGAATGCATAGAAGCTGCCAGAACAATCTTGTGTGTGATGGTTTCTTAATGGTTCCATTTTAGTTTTGTGTTAAAGATTATGCCGCAGCAGAGTCTGCGAAGGCAGCTGGAAAAAAGGGTGCAGCGTGTGTGGGAAAGAGGAGTCGGGCTGCAGGCCGTGCCGGAGGGCGCAGAGTGTGTTAATGTTCCATTTGACCATGGTATCTCCTGAGAGGTAATGTGTGATTTTTTTTCCATGTGGTATCTGCATGTTGTACACTGCATCTTTTGGGGTGTTTCCCACTGTTTTTTGTTAATTACAGGTTAGGCATAAATGTCGTATGAGAGAATGATACATACTGAGAGTTAATGTGGGATTGTACTGTCTGGAATCTGCCCATTGTACTTCAGCTTTTGGGGATATTTACAGTGGGATTATTTTTTTATTTCAGATCGTGTGTTAATGTTCCATTAGAACGTGGTATCTGCTGAGAGGTAATATCTGAGTTTACCATGTACCATGTGGTATCTGCAGATTGTACACAGCATTTTGGGGTGTTTCCTACTGTTTTATAATTACAGGTCATGTGTTAATGTCCCAGTCGACTCTGGTACCTGCTGAGAATTAATGTGAGATATTACCAAGTGGTATCTGCAGATTCTGCACTGCATCTTTTGAGGGTAATATCACATTTTTTAAATGGCTGTTCATCTATTAATATTCATTAATGTGGTACCTGCTATACTTAATGTGGGATTTTATCGTGTGGTATCTTCAGAGCAGTAGTGCTCAGGCAGTGGGACGATATTTCTCACACTGAATATTTCTGTTTGTTCCTCGCAGGTATGAGAGAGTAGGTAGGATTTACGTCGGGGGCAAAGAAATGGGGCAGCGAAAGGCTGAGCCTGGGCCGCAGAGAAAGGAGCGGTTTACTGACAGAATTTCAGCATACCTGCGTGGCTGTCAGCGCTCCTCAACAGGTATTTCGGGATGGGGCCGGTGGCACGATTCAGCGTTTTTTCAGCTGCGTCTTAGGGGGCCATTCTGGCCCAGCGGTTTGTTTTACCGCGTTTTTCGTTGGCCATTTCGAGAGGGAGATATTGCCATGCCGTGTTCTTGCATTTTTTCCGCGCTTTTTACCAGCCATTTGGTGGTGGGAGACGTAGCAGTGTGCACCTTTTTTCTCCTACATTTTTGCCCTGCCATTCATGATGCATCCTAATATAACAAATAGAAGTAAGTGCATATGTGCCTGACTGCCATAGATGGTAGCAGTGGCTCACTTATGTTTTAGTGTACAAAGTCAAACTTCTGGCCACTAGAGGGTAGCAATGTCCAATTCCTATAGTTTCTACATGAGTGGCAGTGCTTTATATAGTAGGAGCACTTTTAAATGTGTGTGGGATGAAAGGGCTTTGCTGCATGTATGCGTTTAATATGTTAAATTGGAAAATATCTCTTACTCTGTTTATAATTATACCTTTTGCAATTTGAGCCTGCAAATAGGTGCGATAATGTTGGGATACAAATGCGGCAAATAAATAATTATACTGGGTTGGGGATGTTACCAGTTCTTGTAACTCCAAAAGGTCGCTGTTATACTAAATTTACTCACGTTTGGACAGAATGCATAGAAGCTTCCAGGACAATCTTGTGTGTGATGGTTTCTTAATGGTTCCATTTTAGTTTTGTGTTAAAGATTATGCCGCAGCAGCGTCTGGGAAGGCAGCTGGAAAAAAGGGCGCTGCGGTGTCGGCAAAGAGGAGCCTGTCTGCAGGCCGTGCCGGAGGTCGCGCGGAGTGTGTTAAGTTCCATTTGACCATGGTACCTGCTGAGATTAATGTGAAATTTTAACAAGTGGTGTCTGCAGATTCTGCACTGCCTCTTTTGAGGGTAGTATCACATTTTTAAAATGGCTGTTCATCTATTAATATCATTAATGTGTGTACCTGCTAGACTTAATGTGGGATTTTATCGTGTGATATTTTCAGATTTTATACAGCAGCTTTTGTGGGGGGGCATTTTCCCTGTTTTTTAAAGATGAGTCGTGTGTTAATATCCCTTTAGAGCATGGTACCTGCTGAGAATTATGTGGTATTTTACTGTGTGTACACTAGCTATTGAGGTGTTTCCCACTGCTTTTTTATTGCAGGTCTTGCATTAATGTCGTATCAGTGCATGCTACATACTGAAAGCTAATTTTACTGTCTGGTTACTGCAGATGGTACATGGCAGTTTTTGGGGACAATTACACTATTTTTTTTTTTAATTGCAGATCGTGTGTTAATAACGAGGCCCACCCCTAAAAGGGAGGCCGATCACAACCCGGTGAAGGAAGCATTGCTGTACAGTTGCTGGTGGCTGATTATTTCATCCCTGTAAGCACCTTTTTGCCTCATATTCCTTCCCTGCAGTAGTGCTCAGACAGTGGGACGATTTCTCACACTGAATATTTCTGTTTGTTCCTCGCAGGTATGAGAGAGTAGGTAGGATTTACGTCGGGGGCAATAAATGGGGCGGCGAAAGGCTGAGTCGCGTGGGCCGCATAGAAAGGAGCGGTTTACGGACAGAATTTCAGCATATCTGTGTGGCTGTCAGTGCTCCTCAACAGGCATTTCGGGATGGGGCCGGTGGCGCGATTCACCAGTTCAACGGCGTCTTATGGGCGGCCATTCTGCCCCAGCGGTTTGTTTTACCGCATTTTTCGTTGCCCATTTCGAGGGGAGACATTGCCATGCCGTGTTCTCGCGTTTTTCCCACGCTTTTTACCAGCCATTTGGTGGAGGGATGTAGCAGCGTGTAGCACCTTTTTTCTCCTACGTTTTTGCCCTGCCATTCATGATGCATCCTAATATAACAATAGAAGTAAGTGCATATGCGCCTGATTGCCACTAGATGGTAGCAGTGGCTCAATTATGTTTTAGTGCACAAGTCAAACTTCTGGCCACTAGAGGGTAGCAATGTCCAATTCCTATAGTTTCTACAAGAGTGGCAGTGCTTTATATAGTAGGAGCACTTTTAAATGTCTGTGGGATGAAAGGGCTTTGCTGCATGTATGCGTTTAATATGTTAAATTGGAACATATCTCTTACTCTGTTTATGGTTATACCTTTTGCAACATTGAGCCTGCAAATACGTGCGAAAATGTTGGGATAGAAATGCAGCAAATAATTCACTGGGTTGGGGATGTTACCACTCTTGTAACTCCAAAAGGTCGCTGTTATACTAAATTTACTCACGTTTGGACAGAATGCATAGAAGCTTCCAGGACAATCTTGTGTGTGATGGTTTCTTAATGGTTCCATTTTAGTTTTGTGTTAAAGATTATGCCGCAGCAGCGTCTGGGAAGGCAGCTGGAAAAAAGGGCGCTGCGGTGTCGGCAAAGAGGAGCCTGTCTGCAGGCCGTGCCGGAGGTCGCGGAGTGTGTTAATATTCCATTTGACCATGGTATTTCCTGAGAGGTAATGTGTGATTTGTTTTTTCCATGTTGTATGAGAGCATGATACATACTGAGAGTTAATGTGGGATTGTACTGTCTGGAATCTGCCCATTGTACTTCAGCTTTTGGAGATATTTACAGTGGGATTATTTTTTTATTTCAGATCGTGTGTTAATGTTCCATTAGAACGTGGTATCTGCTGAGAGGTAATATCTGAGTTTACCATGTACATGTGGTATCTGCAGATTGTACACAGCATCTTTTGGGGTGTTTCCCACTGTTTTATAATTACAGGTCATGTGTTAATGTCCCAGTCGAGTCTGGTACCTGCTGAGAATTAATGTGAGATATTACCAAGTGGTGTCTGCAGATTCTGCACTGCATCTTTTGAGGGTAATATCACATTTTTAAAATGGCTGTTCGGGTGGTTGGGAGGCGGGGATAGTGCTGGGCAGACTTATACGGTCTGTGCCCTGAAGAGCACAGGTACAAATCAAAGTAGGGTATACACAAAAAGCAGCAAATATGAGTTATCTTGTTGGGCAGACTGGATGGACCGTGCAGGTCTTTTTCTGCCGTCATCTTCTATGTTACTATGTTACTATATCTATTAATATTCATTAATGTGTGGTACCTGCTAGACTTAATGTGGGATTTTATCGTGTGGTATCTTCAGAGCAGTAGTGCTCAGGCAATGGGACGATATTTCTCACACTGAATATTTCTGTTTGTTCCTCGCAGGTATGAGAGAGTAGGTAGGATTTACATCGGGGGCAAAGAAATGGGGCAGCGAAAGGCTGAGTCGCGTGGGCCGCAGAGAAAGGAGCGGTTTACTGACAGAATTGCAGCATACCTGCGTGGCTGTCAGCGCTCCTCAACAGGTATTTCGGGATGGGGCCGGTGGCACGATTCACCAGTTCCTCCTGCGTTTTTTCAGCGACGTCTTATGGGCAGCCATTCTGCCCCAGCGGTTTGTTTTACCGCATTTTTCGTTGCCCATTTCGAGGGAGAGACATTGCCATGCCATGTTCTTGCGTTTTTTCCCACGCTTTTTACCAGCCATTTGGTGGAGGGATGTAGCAGCGTGTCCTGCATTTTTTCTCCTGCGTTTTTGCCCTGCCATTCATGATGCATCCTAATAGAAGTAAGTGCATACGCGCCTGATTGCCACTAGATGGTAGCAGTGGCTCAATTATGTTTTAGTGTACAAAGTCAAACTTCTGGCCACTAGAGGGTAGCAATGTCCAATTCCTATAGTTTCTACAAGAGTGGCAGTGCTTTATTTAGTAGGAGCACTTTTAAATGATGTGGGATGAAAGGGCTTTGCTGCATGTATGCGTTTAATATGTTAAATTGGAACATATCTCTTACTCTGTTTATGGTTATTCCTTTTGGAACTTTGAGCCTGCAAATAGGTGCAAAATGTTGGGATACAAATGCGGCAAATAAATAATTATACTGGGTTGGGGATGTTACCAGTTCTTGTAACTCCAAAAGGTCGCTGTTATACTAAATTTACTCACGTTTGGACAGAATGCATAGAAGCTGCCAGAACAATCTTGTGTGTGATGGTTTCTTAATGGTTCCATTTTAGTTTTGTGTTAAAGATTATGCCGCAGCAGAGTCTGCGAAGGCAGCTGGAAAAAAGGGTGCAGCGGTGTCGGGAAAGAGGAGTCGGGCTGCAGGCCGTGCCGGAGGTCGCAGAGTGTGTTAATGTTCCATTTGACCATGGTATCTCCTGAGAGGTAATGTGTGATTTTTTTTTCCATGTGGTATCTGCATGTTGTACACTGCATCTTTTGGGGTGTTTCCCACTGTTTTTTGTTAATTACAGGTTAGGCATAAATGTCGTATGAGAATGATACATACTGAGAGTTAATGTGGGATTGTACTGTCTGGAATCTGCCCATTGTACTTCAGCTTTTGGGGATATTTACAGTGGGATTTTTTTATTTCAGATCGTGTGTTAATGTTCCATTAGAACGTGGTATCTGCTGAGAGGTAATATCTGAGTTTACCATGTACCATGTGGTATCTGCAGATTGTACACAGCATCTTTTGGGGTGTTTCCTACTGTTTTATAATTACAGGTCATGTGTTAATGTCCCAGTCGACTCTGGTACCTGCTGAGAATTAATGTGAGATATTACCAAGTGGTATCTGCAGATTCTGCACTGCATCTTTTGAGGGTAATACCACATTTTTTAAAATGGCTGTTCATCTATTAATATTCATTAATGTGTGGTACCTGCTACTTAATGTGGGATTTTATCGTGTGGTATCTTCAGAGCAGTAGTGCTCAGGCAGTGGGACGATATTTCTCACACTGAATATTTCTGTTTGTTCCTCGCAGGTATGAGGAGTAGGTAGGATTTACGGGGGCAAAGAAATGGGGCAGCGAAAGGCTGAGTCGCGTGGGCCGCAGAGAAAGGAGCGGTTTACTGACAGAATTTCAGCATACCTGCGGCTGTCAGCGCTCCTCAACAGGTATTTCGGGATGGGGCCGGTGGCACGATTCACGCGTTTTTTTCAGCTGCGTCTTATGGTGGCCATTCTGGCCAGCGGTTTGTTTTACCGCGTTTTTGTTGGCCATTTCGAGAGGGAGACATTGCGTGCCATGTTCTTGCGTTTTTCCCGCGCTTTTTACCAGCCATTTGGTGGCGGGACGTAGCAGCGTGTAGCAGTGGCGTAGCTACGTGGGCCTAAGGGAGCCAGGGCCCCCGTAGATTTGGTCCTGGCCCCCTGCCCCACGATCCCCTTCAACCCCACTCCCACCACCAACTCTCCCCCGCCGTCGCTGCCCACCCCATCGCCGCAAATGGTACCTTTTTTGAAGAGAGACTTCCTTCCGCGCTCAAGTAGCGCCTTTCTTCAACGAAGTTCCGGCGCCGGCAGCGTCGCCGGTGTGAAACAGCTGATCGCCGGAACTTCGTTGAAGAAAGCGCTACTTGAGCGCGGAAGGAAGTCTCTCTTCAAAAAAGGTATCATTTGCGGCGACGGGGCGGGCGGCAACGGCGGGGAGAGTTGGTGGCGGGAGGGGGTTGAAGGGGATCATGGGCAGGCGGCGGCTCGGGGGGGGGCGGCTAAACAGTGCTCCCCCACCTGGCAAGGTCTGGCTACGCCTCTGGCGTGTAGCACCTTTTTTCCCACGTTTTTGCCCTGCCATTCATGATGCATAATATAACAAATAGAAGTAAGTGCATATGCCTGATTGCCACTAGATGGTAGCAGTGGCTCAATTATGTTTTAGTGTACAAAGTCAAACTTCTGCCACTAGAGGGTAGCAATGTCCAATTCCTATAGTTTCTACATGAGTGGCAGTGCTTTATTTAGTAGGAGCACTTTTAAATGTTGTGGGATGAAAGGGCTTTGCTGCATGTATGCGTTTAATATGTTAAATTGGAAAATATCTCTTACTCAGTTTATATGATACCTTTTGCAACTTTGAGCCTGCAAATAGGTGCGAAAATGGGGTACAAATGCGCAAATAATATACTGGGTTGGGGATGTTACCAGTTCTTGTAACTCCAAAAGGTCGCTGTTATACTAAATTTACTCACGTTTGGACAGAATGCATAGAAGCTGCCAGGACAATCTTGTGTGTGATGGTTTCTTAATGGTTTCATTTTAGTTTTGTGTTAAAGATTATGCCCCCCAGCGGAAGTTAAGAGCAGCAGCGTCTGCGAAGGCAGCTGGAAAAAAGGGTGCAGCGGTGTCGGGAAAGAGGAGTCGGGCTGCAGGCCGTGCCGGAGGTCGCGGAGTGTGTTAATGTTCCATTTACCATGGTACCTGCTGAGAATTAATGTGAAATTTTACCAAGTGGTGTCTGCAGATTGTGCCCTGCCTCTTTTGAGGTTAGTATCACATTTTTAAATGGCTGTTCATCTATTAATATTCATTAATGTGTGGTACCTGCTAGACTAATGTGGGATTTTATCGTGTGATATTTTCAGATTTTATACAGCAGCTTTTGTGGGGGGCATTTTCCCTGTTTTTTAAAGATGAGGTCGTGTGTTAATGTCCCTTTAGAGCATGGTACCTGCTGAGAATTAATGTGGTATTTTACTGTGTGTACACTAGCTTTTGAGGTGTTTCCCACTGCTTTTTTTATTGCAGGTCTTGCATTAATGTTATCAGTGCATGCTACATACAGAAAGCTAATTTTACTGTCTGGTACTGCAGATGGTACATGGCAGTTTTTGGGGACAATTACACTATTTATTTTTATTTTTAATTGCAGATTGTGTGTTAATAACGAGGCCCACCCCTTAAAGGGAGGCCGATCACAACCCGGTGAAAGGAGCATTGCTGTGTACAGTTGCTGGTGGCTGATTAATTTAATCCCTGCAAGCACCTTTTTGCCTCATATTCCTTCTCTGCAGTAGTGCTCAGACAGTGGGACGATATTTCTCGCACTGAATATTTCTTTTGTTCCTGCAGGTATGAGAGAGTAGGTAGGATTAAAAAAAAGCGGAGGATCGCGATGACTATCGCAGGGCAGTTGTGTGCTTAAAATAAAAATAAAATAAAATTTGGGAGTGAGCGTTTGCATGGGGTTCGAAGGTGTAGGGTCAAGGGGGGGCAGCGGGTAACAAGGAGCCGGGTATGGATGGGTGGTAACATAGTAACATAGTAGATGACAGCAGAAAAAGACCTGTATGGTCCATCAGGCTGCCCAACAAGATAACTCATATGTGCTTATTTTGTGTATACCCTACTTTGATCTGTACTTGTGTTCTTCAGGGCACAGACCGCATAAGTCTGCCCCGCCTCCCAAGCACCGGCTCTGGGACCGTATAAGTCTGTCCAGCACTGTCCCCGCCTCCCAACCACCAGCCCCGCCTCCCGATCTTGACTAAGCTCCGTGTCTCGGAGTTCCT